>NC_135235.1:198333469-199566907 GCF_051348905.1 Ranitomeya variabilis
TGCCTAAACAGTAGAGACCCCCCACATATGACACCATTTTGGAAACTAGACCCCTTAAGGAACTTATCTAGATGTGTGGTGAGCACTTTAAACCCCCAGGTGCTTCACAGAAGTTTATAACGTAGAGCCGTGAAAATAAAAAAATCGCATTTTTTCTACAAAAATGATCTTTTTGCCTCCAAATTTTTATTTTACCAAGGGTAACAGGAGAAAATGGACCCCAGAAGCTGTTGTACAATTTGTCTTGAGTACGCCGACACCCCATATGTGGGGGTAAACCACTGTTTGGGCGCATGGCTGAGCTCGGAAGCAAAGGAGCGCCATTTGACTTTTCAATGCAAAATTGACTGGAATTGAGATCGGACGCCATGTCGCGTTTGGAGAGCCCCTGATGTGCCTAAACAGCAGAAACCCCCCAAAAGTGACCCCATTTTGGAAACTAGACCCCCCATGGAACTTATCTAGATGTGTAGTGAGAACTTTGAATGCCCAAGTGCATCACAGAAGTTTATAATGCAGAGTCGTGAAAATAAAAAATATATATTTTTTAACAATAAAGATTTTTTAGCCCCCAAGTTTTTATTTTCACAAGGGTAACAAGAGAAATTGGACCCCAAAAGTTGTTGTCCAATTTGTCCTGAGTATGCTGGTACCCCATATGTGGGGGTAAACCACTGTTTGGGCGCATGGCAGAGCTCGGAAGGGAAGGAGTGCCATTTTGGAATGCAGACTTTGATAGAATTGTCTGCGGGCGTTATGTTGCCTTTGCAGACCCCTAATGTACCTAAACAGTAGAAACCCCCAACAAGTGACCCCATTTTGGAAAATAGACCCCCCAAGGAACTTATCTAGATATGTGGTGAGAACTTTGAATGCCCAAGTGCTTCACAGAAGTTTATAATGCAGAGTAGTGAAAATAAAAAATATTTTTTTTCCCACAAAAAAGATTTTTTTAGCCCCCAAATTTTTATTTTCACAAGGGTAACAAGAGAAATTGGACCCCAAAAGTTGTTGTCCAATTTGTCCTGAGTATGCTGGTACCCCATATGTGGGGGTAAACCACTGTTTGGGCGCACGGCAGAGCTCGGAAGGGAAGGAGCGCCATTTTGCAATGCAGACTTTGATAGAATTGTCTGCGGGCGTTATGTTGCGTTTGCAGACCCCTAATGTACCTAAACAGTAGAAACCCCCACAAGTGACCAAATTTTGGAAACTAGACCCCCTAAGGAACTTATCTAGATATGTGGTGAGAACTTTGAAAGCTCAAGTGCTTCACAGAAATTTATAATGCAGAGTAGTGAAAATAAAAAAATATATTTTTTTCCAACAAAAAAGATTTTTAGCCCCCAAGTTTTTATTTTCACAAGGGTAACAGGAGAAATTGGACCCCAAAAGTTGTTGTCCAATTTATCCCGAGTACGCTGATGCCCCATATGTGGGGGTAAACCACTGTTTGGGCGCACGGCAGAGCTCAGAAGGGAGAGAGTACCATTTGACTTTTTTAGCGCAAAATTGGCTGTCGTGTTTGGAGACCCCCTGATGTACCTAAACAGTGGAAACCCCCCAATTCTAACTCCAACCCTAACCCCAACACAGCCCTAACCCTAATCTCAACCCGATCCATAATCCTAATCACAACCCTAACGATAATCACAACCCTAACCCCAAAACAGCCCTAATCTCAACCCTAACCATAACCCTAATCAAAACCCTAAATCCAACACACCCCTAACCCTAATCCCAACCCTAATCCCAACCCTAATCCCAAACGTAACACTAATCCCAACCCTAATCCAAACCCTAACCATAATCCCAACTCTAACCCTAACTTTAGCCCCAACCCTAACTTTAGCCCCAACCCTAACCATAACTTTAGCCCCCGTCGTCACAAAAAAAGTTCAATGTAACCTTTTTTTTGTACGTCGCGTCCGCCATTTCCGCGGATGCGTGGCCGTAACTCTGCCCCCTCCTCCCCAGGACATAGACTGGGCAGCGGATGCGTTGAAAAACTGCATCCGCTGCCCACGTTGTGCACAATTTTCACAACGTGCGTCGGTACATCGGGCCGACGCATTGCGACCGCCCCGTACCGACGCAAGTGTGAAAGAAGCCTTAGGCTACTTTCAGACATAGCGCATTTTTGAGCGCTATTTTGCGGGCGCTTTTCAAAAATGCGCAATGTCATTTTCGTCTGCCGGCAAAGTGAATGAGAAATTCACTTTGCCGTTCAGACACACCGCAAAAAAACGCGGCGCTTTTGTCTGCAAACACGCCGGCGTAAAAAGAATTGACATGTCAATTCTTTACGCAGCGGCGTGTCTGCGTATCCCCCTAGGGCCCCATATTACCTTCCACACACAGCGCCTTTGTCCTGGGTGTCGGCGTCTTTGTACGGAGGGGTTGACACCCAGGACCGGACGTGACGTCGGACAGGAAGAGGGAAGCCCCCGCCCCCCAGTGAAGCAGCATGGAGTCCTTCTGTGTGTGTGTGTGTGCATGTGTGTGCGTGTGTGTGCGTGTGTGTGTCCCCATGCGACGCTAGTGCCACCATTGTGCTAAGTCGCCGTATGGGACTACTACTCCCATCCGGTATTAGGATGGGAGAGTTGTCCCTGTGTCCGGCGACTTAGCACAATTGTAAAGTTACACAAAACACCTACACACAATACACATACATGACACACAGTACATACAACATATAACACAGAGTATATACTCACCAACAGCACACTTGTAGGCGAAGCCCTCGATCCTCCAGGAAAAAATCCAAAAATAATAAACCAAATTCATACTCCCTGTCCGCAGAATCCATAAAACGAGTGTCCCACGCCGATCGGCTGCTCTCCGGCGATACACTGCCAGGAGCGAAGCTCCTAGCAGTGTATCGCGTACTGTTCCGGAGTTCAATGACTCCGGCGTCTCGGTTAACAGCAGTACAGCTGCGTTGAACTTTCCCACGCAGCACTGCCGTTAAGCGAGAGTGCCGGGGTCAATGACCGCCGGTAAACTCGCTCGCGCATGTGCAGTGACACACCGACAGGAACTATGGCTCCTGTCAGTGTGTTGCTGCAGCCGTGGAGAGCAGACATATCTCTGGATGTGTCTGTTCTCCATGGAAAATCTTGATACGTGGCACTTAAATATGTGGCAATTAAATACGTGACACGTGGCACTTATACGTGATACGTGTCACTTAAATACGTGGCACTGAAATACGTGATACGTGGCACTTTGATACGTGGCACGTGTCACTTAAATACGTGGCACGTGGCACTGAAATATGTGGCACGTGGCACTTTGATACGTGGCACGTGTCTCTTAAATACGTGGCACGTGGCACTGAAAGATGTGGCACGTGGCACTTTGATACGTGGCACGTGGCACTTTGATACGTGGTACGTGGCACTGAAATATGTGGCACGTGGCACTTTGATACGTGGCACGTGGCACTTTGATACGTGGCACGTGGCACTTTGATACGTGGCACTTTGATACGTGGCACTGAAATATGTGGCACGTGGCACTTTGATACGTGGCACGTGTCACTTAAATACGTGGCACGTGGCACTGAAATATGTGGCACGTGGCACTCTGATACGTGGCACGTGTCTCTTAAATACGTGGCACGTGGCACTGAAAGATGTGGCACGTGGCACTTTGATACGTGGCACGTGGCACTTTGATACGTGGCACTGAAATATGTGGCACGTGGCACTTTGATACGTAGCACGTGGCACTTTGATACGTGGCACGTGGCACTTTGATACGTGGCACGTGGCACTTTGATACGTGGCACTGAAATATGTGGCACGTGGCACGTGTCACTTAAATACGTGGCACGTGGCACTGAAATATGTGGGACACGTCGCACAAAAAAGTTACATGTAGTTTTTTTTGTGTCGACGGTCCGCCGAAGCACGACGCATCCGTCGCACGACGGATGCGACATGTGGCAATCCGTCGCAATGCGTCGCTAATGCAAGCCAATGGAGAAAAAACGCATCCTGCAAGCACTTTTGCAGGATGCGTTTTTTCTCCAACGACGCATTGCGACGGAAGCCAAAAAACGCTAGTGTGAAAGTAGCCTAACCCTAACCCTAGCCCTAACCCTAAATTTAGCCCCAACCCTAACCCTAACTCTAACCCTAACCCTAACTCTAACCCTAACCCTAACCCTAATTTTAGCCCCAACTTGTCTTCTCCTGCCGGCCGGCAGATGGCAGCAGATGGCGGGCGCACTGCGCCCGCCATGATGAAAAAGCCGGCTGGCAGGAGAAGACAGAAGAGGACCCAGGGACCCCGGGTGAGTATGATAGGGTCCCCGAATCCCCCTATTTCTCTGTCCTCTGATGTGCGATCACATCAGAGGACAGAGAAATAACTGATCGCTTTTTTTTTTTTTTTTTTGCGGTCGCCGGTAAACTGTTAATTACCGGCGATCGCAAAGCAGGGGTCGGTGCAAATCGACCCCGATCATGTTCTTTGGGGTCGAGACCCCAAAGAACATCCGGGTGCCGGGCGGCGGGCGCACTGCGCGTGCGCCCGCCATTTTTTCCCGGAAAAAAGATGGCGGCGCCCATGGGGAGACACGAGGAGCACCGGGGGAGGTAGGTAAGTATTGGGGGGCTATTGGGGGCCATCGGGGACCACATTTCTCTGTCCTCCGATGTGCGATCACATCGGAGGACAGAGAAATTAAACGGCAAATCGCGTTTTTTTTTTTTTTGTTGCGACCGCCGGTAAACGGTTAATTACCGGCGATCGCAACTCGGGGGTCGGTAAAAACCCCCCGAATCATGTTCTCTGGGGTCTCGGCTACCCTCGGCAACCGAGACCCCAGAGAAAATCCGACTCTGGGGGGCGCTATTCACTTTTTCCACAGCGCCGTTAATTAACGGCGCTGTGGTTTAAGTACCCTTAGCGGCCGCCGTTAAAAGGCGTATCGGAGGTCGTTAAGGGGTTAAATAATTTAAAAAAACAGTGTGGTCCACCCTATTTTTGACAACCAGCCAGGCTAAAGCAGACAGCTGTGGGCTGGTATTCTCAGGCTGGTAGGGGCAATTGATATTCCCCCACCCCCCTCCCCCCCAGCTTAAAAATAGCAGCCCGCAGCCGCCCCAGAAAAGGCACACCTATTAGATGGCGGTGGGAAGTGGGGCTAATATTTGTGGGGTTGATGTCAGCTGTTTTATGGCCCCTGACATCCAACCCACAAATCAGACGCCTATCCATTACTAACCCCATTGTCTGATTGTAATTAAACTCACAGCCAGAATAAAGTCCTTTATTTTAAATAAAAATGCACACCGTTTTACTGTTTTATTTAAAAATAAAAAACAAAGTTATACTCACCTTACGCCCGTTTCACTAAAGACCTCTTCGGCTACTTTCACACACAGCATATTTGCTGCGTATTTTTACGCGCGCGTATTTTGCTGCTGCTTTACCTGCGTTTTTTTACGCAGGCAAAAAACGCAGCTGCTTTCACACACTGCGTTTTTTGCTGCGTTTTTTGCTGCGTTTTTTGCAGCTGCGTTTTTTTCAGCATTGTGTACTGAAATTAAAGTTTGTTTGAAAAAAAAAAAAAGGTGAAAAAAAAAAGAGTCATTGAGGTCATTTCCTGTCTTTATGACTCAGAATACAATACACACTGGAGTTAACACTGGAGTTTTCCGGTACTCCACATTGTTTGCTGTACGTTACTCCTGACACTCCTGTGAGTTCTTCTACCATAGATATAGAGTGCCTTCTATTCAGCAGTTCCCCTCGTAGTATATCTGATTTCTAGGGGGTGTCCTCTATTCATGGCAAGTGGGTGTTATGTAATGTGTATTTTTGGCCATGGTCGACAAATCAAAGAAGCAGACTACATCATAGTTAAAAGTTCAAATATTTATTTGTAGTAACTGTCAAAATTGAAAAACTTTTCTAATAAAATTGAGAATAGAATGATTTGTTGTTTTTTTTTGTTATTAACAAAATTCCACACGTAAACACTGTAAACATCCCCAAAATGGGATTATAAACCTGTGGATGTCCAAGTCCACTCATTAATTGCCGCCAGGAGGGCATGCTTCCAGCTTTCATTAGTATTGCGCAAGGCCCTTTCCCCGTCACCACTGACGGTGAGTCATTCGGCACTTGCGCAACACTAATCAGAGCTGGAAACATGCCCTCTTGGCGGAAACTGAGGAGTGGACTTGGACATCATGGCGTTTTAAACATGAAAAGCAACATTATGCCTACTGGTCCTCATATAGGCTTTGTGAATATGAGTAGTAGCTCCAGTCTGGATGGTGTTCTTCAGACTGGGCTACTACTCTGGATGTTGGTGCACCTGCAGCAGCACTTGGAGCAGATGGCAGAGGTTTATTGAATGCTGCTGCAGGTGCAAGAGGAGTCGGCGTCGGTGGATGCCAGATGTGGTTTAGTGAACAAACCATTTCTTCAAAGGTTGGATTTATATGCGGATACTTCTTAAAACATGTCACCGCCATTGAAAGATACGTCATGCAGGAGTCCTGGACCTCGGGGGACATAGTACGCATTCTGGAAGCTAGAGTGGTTCCATATGCTGAGAATTGATCCTCTTCAGGTTGGCGATCAATTAGAGAAATTGCCCTTGCCAAGGCAGCCGTCTCCTCATCCTCCTTTGAAGAGCCTCTTTTCCTCTTCCTCTGTGTTGAGGCTGGAGGTGGAGGTGGTGTTGGTGGCGGTGGTGGCGATGCCAATGAACTAGTCTCGGAGAGGGGCAGATCATCATTTTGGGTAGAAGGGTCAGGCCTTGGCTCATTTGGAAGAGAGCTGGTAGCAGGCTGTGAAGCATGTTCATACACTGGAGTTGTTGCTGTGGCCGGGATTTCGGTCATCGGCTGGACATTGCCTATGGTTCTGTAAAGAGAAACATCAAAACAATAGTTTTAATACATTTTATTTTCTATTCAAAATTAAAGACGTTACTGATACTTACGGTCGGTAATGTAGACTGCCGTTTAAAAATTGGAGTTCCTGTTCAAAACGCCCTTGAGAAGCAGGTGCCGCAGAGCCACTTGGTGCTTCTGACCGTGACCGTGTAAATCTGTCCCTCACCGACCTCCAGCGGGTTTTCAAGGCTGAAACTAAAAAGTGAAAAATTGAACCTATTAATATACTATTCAACTACATACAGACAAGAAATTCAAAAATACTCCTCCAAAATGGAAAATATTTACAAGTTTCTTTTTGCCGCTCCTTTGTGTATGACTCGTACAGGGGATAGAGGGTGACACAGACCTTGTGCCAGGAAGCAGTTTTTGTATATTTGTTGGAAAACTCCCGGCACCCCTTATCCCAAAGACATGGGAAGTTTTGAACCTAAAAAAGGTAAAACATTAACTACTATTAGTTATACACACAAAATTTGACAAACTTGATAGAGGCAGAAAAAGTAACACAGGCTGCTGAGGAATGACAACCCCAACTGCTTGTTATTACCTTCACACGCATACGGGACACACACGCACAGGGGACACACACGGGACAGAAAATCCAGTGAAGAGCGTTTTTTTTAATAAATATTTTGCTAGGTTTAAAAACCAAATTGGAAATAAATAGGGATTCTACGCTTACGCCTTTTTATTACAAAAAAAACACCAAAAAAAACAAACAAATGGGCCTTCCCTGCAAGACTGTGGATTCCCCGCTTTCACTGTGTAATGAATACGAAAAAAAAAAAAATTCAGAAAAGGGGGTATCCATGCAGGAGGTGGATTCCCTTCTTTCACAATTCACTGAATTTTTTTTTTTTTTTTTAAAGAACGGGGGTTTCCATGCAGGATGGGGTATTCCCCGCTTTCACAATTTTATAAAATTATTTTAATATATTTTACGTATTTAAGTGCCACGTGCCACGTATTTCAGTGCCACGTGCCACGTATTTAAGTGCCACGTATTTAAGTGCCACATGCCACGTATGTAAGTGCCACGTATTTAAGTGCCACGTGCCACGTATTTAAGTGCCACGTGCCACGTATGTAAGTGCCACGTATGTAAGTGCCACGTGCCACGTATGTAAGTGCCACGTATGTAAGTGCCACGTATGTAAGTGCCACGTATGTAAGTGCCACGTGCCACGTATTTAAGTGCCACGTGCCACGTATTTAAGTGCCACGTGCCACGTATGTAAGTGCCACGTATGTAAGTGCCACGTATGTAAGTGCCACGTATGTAAGTGCCACGTGCCACGTATTTAAGTGCCACGTGCCACGTATTTAAGTGCCACGTGCCACGTATGTAAGTGCCACGTATGTAAGTGCCACGTATGTAAGTGCCACGTGCCACGTATGTAAGTGCCACGTGCCACGTATTTAAGTGCCACGTGCCACGTATGTAAGTGCCACGTATGTAAGTGCCACGTGCCATGTATATAAGTGCCACGTATGTAAGTGCCACGTGCCACGTATTTAAGGACAATGGCTCCTGCAGTGCATCACTGAGGTTACTATAGTTTACTGGTCTCACTTTATGGCAAAAAGCTGCGTGGGAACTTTCTCATACAGCATGCCATAAAGTGAAACTAGGGACTATTTTCTCACAGGGGCGTAGGAATACATTGTGGGGAATACATTGTGGAAGGATACCTTCCTCCCCTCATTGTCTTCCTGGAGCCCCTGGAGAGTGGTCGCATCAGCAGATGCTCCTGTTCTCCACGGGAGATCGTCGTGGGACACTCGTTTTAATTGGATTTCTGCGGATCAGGGAGTATATTGGTTGTTTATTATTTTAATATTTTTTATGACACTGGCTTCGGGGATCAAAGTGACAAGTGATGGTGAGTATGTAATCTATGTTATATGTACTGTATGTCTGTATGTATGTACTGTATGTCTGTATGTATGTATGCGCATGTCGTCGCATGCCATCGCATGGCGCCGCATGGCGCATGTCGTCGTACGCCGTCGCATGGCGCATGCAGTCGCATAGCGCATGCCGTCGCGTGGCGCATGCCGTCGCATGGCGCATGCCGTTGCGTGGCGCATGTCGTCGCATGGCGCATGCCGTTGCGTGGCGCATGTCGGCGCATGTCGTCGCATGGCGCATGTCGTCGCATGGCGTCGTACGCCGTCGCATGGCGCATGCCGTCGCGTGGCGCATGTCGTCGCATGGCGCATGCCGTTGCGTGGCGCATGTCGGCGCATGTTCTGTATGTGTGTATGTACTGTATATGTGTGTTTTTTTTTTTGTTGTTGTTTTTTTTTTACATTCAACACATTAGCCGGATGATGGGACTACTACTGTCCCATCATTGGCTACTGTGTCACTGACTGTCACTGTAGCAGGCAGAGCCCGATGGGACTTGTAGTCCCATCGGACAATGCCTGCACACAGAGACACACACACACACACACACACACCAAAGACCACCCCACCCCCCGCAGCAGACCCAGCACACCCAGCACATACCCATACATACACACGGGGGGGGGCGGGGGGGACACGGCACACACACAGGGCGCACACGGCACACACACAGTGGGGGGACACACGCACAGGGGGGGCACACACGGGGGATACTTACCGTCTCGATCAGCAGCCCCACGTTTATGCTCATTCATTTATCCATGCTGCTTCACTGGGGGGCGGGGGCTTCCCTCTTCCTGTCCGACGTCACGTCCGGTCCTGGGTGTCAACCCCTCCGTACAAAGACGCCGACACCCAGGACAAAGGCGCTGTGTGTGCACGTTAATATGGGGCCCTATGGGGATACGCAGACACGCCGCTGCGTAAAGAATTGACATGTCAATTCTTTTTACGCCGGCGTGTTTGCAGACAAAAGCGCCGCGTTTTTTTGCGGTGTGTCTGAACGGCAAAGTGAATTTCTCATTCACTTTGCCGGCAGACGAAAATGACATTGCGCATTTTTGAAAAGCGCCCGCAAAATAGCGCTCAAAAATGCGCTATGTCTGAAAGTAGCCTTCCCCTGTAAGAAAACAGAAAATAGAGAAAATAATAAACACCTAACGCCCATATACCACTGAAGCACTGTAAAAAAGAAAAACCAACCATATCTCTCATCAGTATGACATACTGCCCCACGGCATAATCCATGTGTGCAATAAGTGGTTTTCAACCTGTACCTAAACAGAATAGGGTCCGGGTTGGGTTCGCGTACTGCTCTGGACCCAAACCAAACTTTTTTTAAATGTTCGGCTGAACCCGCCGGACCCGAACGTCCATGGATTCGCCCATCACTAATTGTGAGAGATATGACTTTTTTATTTTTTGGCCAACACAGCTGTATGAGGCTTATTTTTTGCGAGACGAGTTGTAGATTTTTTTGGCACCATTTTCGGGCACATAACATTTTTTTATCGCTTTTTATTCATATTTGTCAGACACAGAATAAACAAAAAACAGCAATTCAGTTATTGTTTTTACATTTTTTTGTGCAGTGACTATTATAAGATAGATTTGTTTGGGTCAGTACGATTACAGCGACACCCGATTTATACAGCTCTGGAAAAAATTAAGAGACCACTGCAAAATGTTCAGTTTGCCTGATTTTCTCTTTATAGGTATATATTTGAGTAAAATTTAAATTGTTCATTTATTCTATAAACTTCTGACAATATGTCTCTGAATTTCCAAGCAAACACATTTTTTTTTTCTGACCAAGAAAAATGGTCACAATAAAAAAACCTGTGCTTTCAGACCTGAAATAATGCAAAGAAAACAAGTTCATAATCATTTAGAAGCAACAATGCTGATGTTTTACAGTGACTTGGGAAGAGTTTAGAAATCAATATTTTGTGGAATAACCATGATTTGTAATCACAGCTTTCATGCGTCTTGGCATGCTTTCCACCAGTCTTTCACACTGCTTCTGGAGCAGAAATGTAAGCAGTTCTTCTTTGTTTTGATGGCTTGTGACTATCCATCATCCTCTTGATTACATTCCAGAGGTTCAATGTTAGCATGTTTTCTATTATTCATTTTTTTACTGTGTTCTCTGTATAGAACTGATGTGAAGTTTTATATTTCGAATCGTTCCGGAGGCGATGATACCGATTATGTGTATGTTTATATTTATTTTTGCTTTAACACATAGGAGAACTTGTGGGCCCATCTTAAATAGAAGATGTACAGGAAGGATAACCACTCCTGTCTTATAAGTGTCTGGGCGGCTGTGGTTGGTGCTGCCCATGAAGTTGATCGTCAACAGATTAAGAAACTGACAGGCTCCATGGATGGATCTTATGATTCTTATTGAATAGAAGGGCGGCTATATTACTACATTGGTCACTGATATTTTTGAAACGTCAGAAATATATTTTGTACATATTGAGTTGTTCGGTTATTATTCTTGTTGTAACATAACAGATGAAAATAAACAATTGAGTTGGAAAATATATATGTTTTATTTAGTTGCCCAATAATTCTGCACTTGTTGTTATTCTCCTAAGAAATACAAAACCCTCACTTTTACTTTCTTAGATATTCAGATCTTACGCTTATTACCTTTTGCATTGACTGACAACATTGTAGTTGTTTAATAATAGAATTAATCATCAATAATCAGTGTATAATGCAATAGAAAAATAATCCATAAGTACGGCATATAAAAAGTGTCATCATATAATGAGATGAAAAAAAAATCTGCAATATAGAAGGATTACATAGGTAAGGGGAAGAGCCAGAAAATTAATAGTATTTTTTATATGACTTTTTTATATTATTCCTGATGTATATGAGAATAAATGTAAAAAAAAACATCACTAACAGTCGCCATGAAGTTCTCTGCCGTTCCTGTGGACTCTAAACTGTCATCCATGATGCCCACATCTCAGTGTATAGGGCAGAGCAGGGCCAGGAGCCGCTGCCTGGCAGGAGCCACCTGAGGGTTCCGTCACCTCTGACCTCTGGTCACCTGCACACGACCAACTGCCGTTTACTTTCAACTGTCGGCTGAAGTGATTGGACCGAGGTCTACAGGCGGGAAGAGATTACTGAGAATGGCGACTACTGGACGAGGAGAAGAGAGCGAGAAGAGGAGCGAGGAGAAGCGGAAGAGAGAAGAGGACAGCGTGACCGGATTACAGAAGATCACGAAGAAGAGGAGACGAGACAACGGGTTGGAGGAGCCAACACCTGGATGCAGCGGAGACCCTGGATCATCCGGCCCCTATGCCAGGCTTAACATCAGCCGCTTCAACATCCACCAGGTCCTGGGTAGAGGCGCCTTTGGCAAAGTAAGGCCTACATATTTGTGTATTTATTTGAAAGCTTATATCTGTGTTATATCCCCATGCATTGCTCACTGTTATCAGCCATGTCTTGCTTTGTTATTGCTCATTGTAGTGTTTTACTGTGAGATGAGGTATAAGACATCACCATAGTTAGGGCTAGTGCTGCTATAACCGGGTATTCTTGTATACTGGAGAGTTCATCTCAGGGGTCACAGCTGTAGAGGGCAGGGGACATTGTTGTTTTACATGTCATCGTCCATATTGGCTCCTATCAGGCTGCCATATTGTACATACATTTGTCTCTATGTTTTTATTAAATCTAGATAATCAATGATATCAGGACCATACTAATGCCAAATCAAAGCATGACAGTTGGTGCTGATAGTACTCTATGTACAGGGGAGGGGCTAAATGCAAAACTCCTCCCTCCCCCATTCCTTTTAAATAGCATATTATTGGCACCAACTGTCATCTCCTCTCAGTAATGTAACGGTCTGTCTTCACTGAATGTAGATTTTTACCAGGAAATAAGAGAATTTTTAAAACTGAAAATCAGCCCTGGCAAAGAAAGAAGCAGATTTCTCTTAAAAAAATGTATTACAAAAATTGCTTAATTTTTATGTGTATTATTGATTTGTCAGATAAAAATGATGAATGTTCATTAAGACCTCTCCATAGCCCATCCATGGAGCAGGCAGTGCATTGTGCTGATAGATCTGCTCCTCTACATGGTCCTGGTCACCAGCAGACTGAGCGACCACTCAGTTTTCTCATACGCCTTGTGGACTATAAAATCCAGATCCTTCCACCCCTGCAGACACCTTCTAAGTATTCTCCATTTGTGTTTTTCAGGTGGTCCTGGCATCTGTCCCCGGCAGTAACATCAACGTGGCCGTCAAAATGATCAGCAAAAGGGACAATGAGGACACCATCATGAGAGAGCGGCGGATACTCCTGGCGGCCAGACACTGCCCATTCCTGTGCCAACTCTATGCCGCACACCAGTCTCAGCACAGGGCATATTTCATCATGGAGTACCTGTCCGGTGGCAGCCTGGAGGATTTGATCAGGATGTGCGGCTGCCTGAACATCAGCAATGTGAGGTGAGAAAGAGGAAAATGTGCCTAAAACAGAACTAAGGAGATGGGAAAAGTACTGAGGTCCGGGTGCAGCTAGGGGAGCACTGGCAGGGCATATATTTAGGGTGCTGGGAGCAGGAGGTGGGGTGCCATGGTATTTGGGGATTGCCAGAGAAGGATTTCATGACATTGATTCTGCACTCTGTTCTCTCCATCAGATTCTACACAGCAGAGATAGTAAGTGGCCTCCAGTTCCTCCACGGACACAACATCGTCCACCGGTAAGCAGAACTTTCCTCCTTCTCTCTGCCCCCTTTACATGCTGTAGATATGGCCCCCGCCTTCCCTGGTGTCCTGCCGCCTATTCTGCCGTATTTTGTAGTGACCCATTTTCCATCTCTTGTATCACTGGACAGATTTCTTATTTTGTTTTCTTCTTTCATTGCAGAGACATAAAGCCGCATAACATCATGTTGGATGCAGATGGCCACATCCGTATCATCGACCTTGGGCTTGCCCAAGATGGCGTCTCCTCCTCCAAAAACATCTCTGGAGTGACGGGCACTTTCCATTACATGGCCCCTGAGGTGCATCGCAGAAAACGATACGGCGCAGCAGTGGACTGGTGGAGCCTGGGGATCGTGGTGTCCAGGATGGCAGCAGGACGATACCCATTTTACAACGGCCCCGTCAAACAAATGGTTTTCAAAGCCATCATCAATGAGAAGCCAAAATTTCCATCTTGGCTTGATGCTGACGCGAAACATCTCATCAAGAAGCTGCTGCGCAAAGACCCTCAGACACGCCTGGGTGTGAGCGGGAACATCAGAGAACATCGATTCTTTACCACCATCGGCTGGGAGGATCTGGAGGAAAGGAGAGTAGAGCCACCATTTACACCATTCAGGCCAGTTCTGGAGAACCACCATCTGCAGTGGCCGGAGCACACAGTCCTTCACCCCGTGGCCGGATTTACGTATGCGTCACCAAGCTGGACCCGGTAAGTATCTCCTCCTCTGGGGATAACACTCATCAGGTGCTGTTCTCCCATTGTGATGATCATCATCATCGATCTTGCCTTTTTTCACTTTTTCTAACAGTGACTTTATGTTTCTATTTTTCTTAGGTGGATGAAAAGATCTGGACTGTGAAAGAATCCACGACCATCTGGTGAGTGACCGATGTACCCACAAGACACCTATTATATCAGTACATTGTATCTGATGTTATATAGTGGAATGGTTCATTATAAAGACCATTCCCCTAATATAACAGAAGATCCCGTAGATAGAAGATTTACTGTCTTCCTCTTATGTCTTGCAGGATGAGCCCGTGCCAACTGCCCAGAACTTCATGCCTCCTGACCCGTGCCTCACATCTCTGCTGCTGTACGTCACCTCGGCTGCCCTTCAACATCATCTCTCTATACCATCTTCATGCCGGACCACTGCCATTGCTGCCTCAGGCCCTTGACGTCCTGGGCTGGCATCTAACATCCCTCCAGCCCGAAGATCGTCTACCCCAGGAGCGGCCTGTGCTAAGTTTCCATCTGGTGAGTTCAGGAACAATAGTCGCACCTTTCAGTCCTGGGGCCGCTGAGCAGCAGCATGTAAGGAGCGGCCATTATCCCTGAACTCACCTTAGCACAGGCCTGGTAAGTATCGCACCCATCACACATCACCCACACTACATGGTCAGTGCAGGTCCCCACACTACATCATCAGTACAGGCACACACATAGCACACAGTACATATCAGCACATAGATGTAGGACATAGATCGGCTTCTGATCCTGGGATTTAATCTGATCGCCATATTTGGGGTCAGGAAGGAATTTTTCCCCCTAATATGAGGACAATTGGCCCATTCCTCATAGGGGGTTTTCGCCTTCCTCTGGATCTACACGGCCCTAAATAGGTTTAGTATAAAAGATTAATAAGTAGAATCACACACACTAGTAACATTAAAAAAAAAAATTATAAAAAATTTAATTTTCTTTGTTTAATAGAAAAATTAGTTCCCAAAAATATAAATGATAATTAGTACATGTAAATAAAAATTATTTTTATTTTTTTCTCATGACAGTTACATTACATAGCTCAGGTACATTACACAGGTTAGGTACATTACACAGGTTAGGTATCGGCCTTTGATCTTTGGGCTTCATTCTGATCGCCATATTTGGGGTCAGGAAGGAATTTTCCCCCCTGACATGAGGATAATTGGCCGATTCCTCACAGGGGGTTTTCGCCTTCCTCTGGATCAACACGGCCCATAAATAGGTTTAGTAAAATAGAATAAATAAGTAGTTTCTTATGTTTATAATAAAAAAAATATAATTTATGTAAAATAATAATATAATATTTTGTATTTACAATAATTTAGTCGACACAAATATAAACGTAAATTAGCTCAAAAATAGAAATTACTTTTAATTTGAAATAATATATATTTTTAAATTAAACTTACATATACACATTAGCTATCAGCCCTTGATCCTGGGATTTATTCTGACTGCCATACTTTATTTGGGGTCAGGAAGGAATTTTCCCCCCTGATATGAGGATAATTGGCCGATTCCTCACAGGGGGTTTTCGCCTTCCTTTGGACCAACACGGCCCATAGATAGGTTTAGTCTGACAGATGAATAATTTACACATATACATAATATATAATATATAATAAGCTCATTTATAAATAAAATCTTCTTTTTACCCCTATATCTTTGTGTTGTCTTTATTCCATTGCTCGTCCATGTAGTCATTATTATACTGCCCCCTATGTCTGGTGGGCGCATACAGCAGTGTCCCCCACACTCCAGGCCTCACGGCCCCAACACATCATGGTGCCAGGATTTCCTTCGTATTTCTCGGGGGAGAGAACCTGCGGCAGCTTCTGAGGCCTCAATAATAATTCCATCTCCGGTGCAAAATGAAGGAAATCCTGACACCATGATGTGTTGGGGCCGTGAGGACTGGAGTTTGGGGATCACTGTCACACATGAGATAAAGCTGGATGAGCCCCGATATCGTTATATCCTATGGGGATAAATCAGCTAATTGCTCTGATTCCTGGGAGTGTCGGGTCCTCAGCAGGAGACGCTGGGGCTTTCCTCCATTTCGGGTAATAAATGAGAACACTGAGCCGCTCCGTCCTCTATTACCTCAGAATCACCTCAAAGAACAGAGAATAGGTTTCTTAAATCAGAAAATTGTGATATAATAGAGGAGAGGGTTTGTTACGTTGTGTCAGTGCAGCAGGGAACTAGTCAGCTCACAGAGCATTGCCTGGACTGGATACACTGGATGCGGCACAGCGGGGGATGTGGATCTGCTGCAACGCTGCCCCCTGCAGTCAGGACACTGATATCATGTACACCCCCGTTATCAGACCCATGAGGAGGAATGGCGCAGTATATAGCTAGAAAGGATGCTATGTAACAAGGAGGGTGTTATATACAATCAAGGAGGAAACTATGTAATTAAAGCTATATTTCCATCTCCAAGATCCTATCCCAGTATGTAGTAGGTGTAGTAATATTAGCAAATATCTCCAATTAGAAATGTAGTATAGTTCTCCTAATTAGTTACAGTGAAATTGATTAGCCAGCCCTGTGAGCTGCAACAATGACTTAATTGAATGAAGAGCCTGGGTTTCTGACAAAAATGGTGTGATAGAGCCTCACAGGGTCAGGTCTTGTGCCCACAGACTAAAGTCCTGCTAATCTTTTTGACCAACTTTTTGCACCCTAGCAGATAATCTAGTGAAAATGTTATCTCTGAGCCGTAGAAGAGGAGATAAATGACTGATCTGAGGGTATGTGCACACGTCAGGATTTCTTGCAGAAATTTCCTGAAGAAAACTAGAAATTTTCTGCAAGAAATCCGCTTTTTTTTTTTGCGTTTCTTTCCCGTTTTTTTCGCGGTTTTTTTAGCATTTTGCAAGCGAAATTAGCTTGCAGAATGCTAAAGTTTTCCAAGCGATCTGTAGCATCACTTGGAAAACTGACTGATAGGTTGGTCACACTTGTCAAACATAGTGTTTGACAAGTGTGACCAACTTTTTACTCTAGATGCTGCTTATGCAGTATCTATAGTAAAAGATAGAATGTTTAAAAGTAATTACAAAAATTAAAAAAATGGTTATACTCACCTGCAGACAGCCGATCTCCTCAGCGGCGTCCGTTCCTATAGATGCTGTGTGTGTGCAGGACCTTCGATGACGTCGCGGTCACGTGAGCGGTCACATGACCGTTCTCGCGACCAACCACAAGACCGCGACATCATCGCAGGTCCTTCACCACACACCAGCTATAGGAACCGAAGCGGCAGCATGCACCTGAGAGGCGGGAAGACTCCGGGGCCATCGAAGGTGAGTATATCACTATTTTTTATTTTAATTCTTTTTTTTTTTACCAATTATATGGTGCCCAGTCCGTGGAGGAGAGTCTCCTCTCCTCCACCCTGGGTACCAACCGCACATAATCTGCTTACTTCCCGCATGGTGTGAACAGCCCCGTGCGGGAAGTAAGCAGATCAATCCATTCCTAGGTGTGCGGAATCCCCGCAATTCCGCAAATTTAACCCCTTCCCGACATGTGACGGTATAGTACGTCACATGTCGGGACCCCCGTTTTGATGTGCGCTCCGGCGGTGAGCGCACATCAAAGTCGCGACATGTCAGCTGTTTTTTACAGCTGACATGTGCGCGCAATAGCGGCGGGTGAAATCGCGATCACCCGCCGCTATTAACTAGTTAAATGCCGCTGTCAAACGCAGACAGCGGCATTTAACTACCGCATCCGGCCGTGCGGCCGGATATGAGCGCATCGCCGACCCCCGTCACATGATCGGGGATCGGCGATGCTCCTCCATTGTAACCATAGAGGTCCTTGAGACCTCTATGGTTACTGATTGCCGGTGGCTGTGAGCGCCCCCCTGTGGTCGGCGCTCACAGCACACCTGCAAATCTGCTGTGTAGCAGCGATCTTATGATCACTGCTGCATAGCAGAGCCGATCGGGCTGTGCCTGCTTCTAGCCTCCCATGGAGGCTATAGAAGCATGGCAAAAGTAAAAAAAAAAAGTTTTTAAAAATGTGAAAAAAATAAAAAAAATATAAAAGTTTAAATCACCCCCCTTTCGCCCCAATCAAAATAAATCAATAAAAAAAACCCCAACCTACACATATTTGGTATCGCCGCGTTCAGAATCGCCCGATCTATCAATAAAAAAAAGCATTAACCTGATCGCTAAATGGCGTAATGAGAAAAAAATTCGAAACGCCAGATTTACGTTTTTTTGGTCGCGACGACATTGCATTAAAATGCAATAACGGGCGATCAAAAGAACGTATCTACACCAAAATTCTATCATTAAAAACGCCAGCTCGGCACGCAAAAAATAAGCCCTCACCTGACCCCAGATTACGAAAAATGGAGACGCTACGAGTATCGGAAAATGGCGCAATTTTGTTTTGTTTTGTTTTTTGCAAAGTTTGGAATTTTTTTTCACCACTTAGGTGAAAAATAACCTAGTCATGTTAGGTGTCTATGAACTCGTAGTGACCTGGAGAATCATAATGGCAGGTCAGTTTTAGCATTTAGTGAACCTAGCAAAATAGGCAAGCAAAAAACAAGTGTGGGATTGCACTTTTTTTGCAATTTCACTGCACTTGGAATTTTTTTCCCGTTTTCTAGTACACGACATGCTAAAACCAATGATGTCGTTCAAAAGTACAACTCGTCCCGCAAAAAATAAGCCCTCACATGGCCAAATTGACGGAAAAATAAAAAAGTTATGGCTCTGGGAAGGAGGGTAGCGAAAAACGAAAACGGAAAAAGCTCCGGGGGTGAAGGGGTTAATGAACATGTTGCTTTTTTTTCCGCGATGCGATTTTTTCGCGGAAAAAAATGCAACATTTGCACAAAAAATGCGGAATACCCTGAAAATAATGGGAGGCATATGTTAGGGGTTTTTTCGCGCTTTTATAGCGAAAAAACATGAAAAAAAACGCGAAAAATACTGAACGTGTGCACATGGCCTCAGGGTGTCTGACTGCTGAGACACGCACCAATCAGCAGAAGGGGAAGACTTTTTCCCCAAGAACCGATACTTTGATTTTTTATAGGGCTGCTGGAAAAGCCAAACACATTAATAAGAATGGAGCGGCAGTCCAGCACGCTCACTGCCATTCCAACTAAATAAAAGTTATCCGATTGGCCAATCAGTGACAGTCTCAGAGGTTGTACCACTAATTATCAAATTATCACCTATTCCCTAGGTAAGTGATAACGTGTCACCGGAGACCCCCTTTAGGCCATGTGCACACGTTAAGTATTTTTCGCGTTTTTTTCGCTATAAAAACATGATAAAAACGCGAAAAAAACGCTTACATATGCCTCCCATTATTTTAAGTGTATTCCGCATTTTTTGTGCAAATGTAGCCTTTTTTTCCGCGAAAAAATCGCATCGCGGAAAAAAAAGCAACATGTTCATTAAAATGCGGAATTGCAGGGGATTCCGCACACCTAGGGGTCCATTGATCTGCTTACTTCCCGCACGGGGCTGTGCCCACCATGCGGGAAGTAAGCAGATTATGTGCGGTTGGTACCCAGGGTGGAGGAGAGGAGACTCTCCTCCACGCACTGGGCACCATATAAGTGGTCAAAAAATAAGAATTAAAATAAAAAATAGCGATATACTCACCCTCGATGTCTTCCCGCCTCCACTGCACGCTGTCGCTTCGGTTCCTGTAGCTGATGTGCGGCGAAGGACCTTGCCGATGACGTCACTGTCCTGTGATTGGTCGTGAGCGGTCATGTGACCGCTCACGTGACCGTGACGTCACGGAAGGTCCTGTGCGCACAGACCAGATATAGGAAGACGAACGGACGCCGGTGAGGAGATGTCTGGGTGAGTATAAGCATTTTTTTATTTTTTTATTATTATTTTTAAACATTCTATCTTTTACTATAGATGCTGCATAAGCTGCATCTATAGTAAAAAGTTGGTCACACTTGTCAAACAGTATGTTTGACAAGTGTGACCAACTTGTCAGTCAGTTTTCCAAGCGATGCTACAGATCGCTTGGAAAACTTTAGCATTCTGCAAGCTAATTACGCTTGCAGAATGCGAAAAAAACGCGAAAAAAACGGAAAAAAAACGCAAAAAAAAAAATGCGGATTTCTTGCAGAAAATTTCCGGTTTTCTTCAGGAAATTTCTGCAAGAAATCCGCAACGTGTGCACATACCCTAAATCTACTGTTGGAAGTGGCTGTGACTGTTCTGTACTGCACAGTGCTGCAAGGTTAGAAGTGTCTGCTCTTGGCATTGGCAGTGGTGTCCCTCTAAGGGTGTGACAGGGGCAGTCATATGCCTCTCAAAACAGTGTTTATGCAAAGTGTGTGATTTTATTGTATTTTTGTAATTGTATTAAAATGTAAAACTGCATAGAGTTTCATAGGCACTAATGTACTCAGTTAACGTAATGTATTGTGATTAATGTATCTACCGTATATACAGGTCCTTCTCAAAAAATTAGCATATAGTGTTAAATTTCATTATTTACCATAATGTAATGATTACAATTAAACTTTCATATATTATAGATTCATTATCCACCAACTGAAATTTGTCAGGTCTTTTATTGTTTTAATACTGATGATTTTGGCCTACAACTCCTGATAACCCAAAAAACCTGTCTCAATAAATTAGCATATTTCAACCGTCCAATCAAATAAAAGTGTTTTTTAATAACAAACAAAAAAACCATCAAATAATAATGTTCAGTTATGCACTCAATACTTGGTCGGGAATCCTTTGGCAGAAATGACTGCTTCAATGCGGCGTGGCATGGAGGCAATCAGCCTGTGACACTGCTGAGATGTTATGGAGGCCCAGGATGCTTCAATAGCGGCCTTAAAGGGACACTGTCACCTGAATTTGGAGGGAACAATCTTTAGACCTAGGGGCGGGGTTTTCGGGTGTTTGATGCACCCTTTCCTTACCCGCCGGCTGCATGCTGGCGGCAATGTTGGATTGAAGTTCATTCTCTGTCCTCCGTAGTACATGCCTGCACAAGGCTATCTTGCCTTGTGCAGGCATGTACTACGGAGGACAGAGAATGAACTTCAATCCAATATTTCCGCCAGCATGCAGCCGGCGGGTAAGGAAAGGGTGCATCAAACACCCGAAAACCCCGCCCCTAGGTCTAAAGATTTTTCCCTCCAAATTCAGGTGACAGTGTCCCTTTAAGCTCATCCAGAGTGTTGGGTCTTGCGTCTCTCAACTTTCTCTTCACAATATCCCACAGATTCTCTATGGGGTTCAGGTCAGGAGAGTTGGCAGGCCAATTGAGCACAGTAATACCATGGTCAGTAAACCATTTACCAGTGGTTTTGGCACTGTGAGCAGGTGCCAGGAAGCATGAAGTGCTCCAAAATCTCCTGATAGCTAGCTGCATTGACCCTGCCCTTGATGAAACACAGTGGACCAACACCAGCAGCTGACATGGCACCCCACACCATCACTGACTGGGTACTTGACACTGGACTTCAGGCATTTTGGCATTTCCTTCTCCCCAGTCTTCCTCCAGACTCTGGCACCTTGATTTCCGAATAACATGCAAAATTTGCTTTCATCAGAAAAAAGTACTTGGGACCACTTAGCAACAGTCCAGTGCTGCTTCTCTGTAGCCCAGGTCAGGCGCTTCTGCCGCTGTTTATGGTTCAAAAGTGGCTTTACCTGGGGAATGCGGCACCTGTAGCCCATTTCCTGCACACGCCTGTGCACGGTGGCTCTGGATGTTTCCACACCAGACTCAGTCCACTGCTTCCTCAGGTTCCCCAAGGTCTGGAATCGGTCCTTCTCCACAATCTTCCTCAGGGTCCGGTCACCTCTTCTCGTTGTACAGCGTTTTCTGCCACATTGTTTCCTTCCAACAGACTTACCATTGAGGTGCCTTGATACAGCACTCTGAGAACAGCCTATTTGTTGAGAAATTTCTTTCTGGGTCTTACCCTCTTGCTTGAGGGTGTCAATGATGGCCTTCTTGACATCTGTCAGGTCGCTAGTCTTACCCATGATGGGGGTTTTGAGTAATGAACCAGGCAGGGAGTTTTTAAAAGCCTCAGGTATCTTTTGCATGTGTTTAGAGTTAATTAGTTGATTCAGAAGATTAGGGTAATAGGTCGTTTAGAGAACCTTTTCTTGATATGCTAATTTATTGAGACAGGTTTTTTGGGATATCAGGAGTTGTAGGCCAAAATCATCAGTATTAAAACAATAAAAGACCTGACAAATTTCAGTTGGTGGATAATGAATCTATAATATATGAAAGTTTAATTGTAATCATTACATTATGGTAAATAATGAAATTTAACACTATATGCTAATTTTTTGAGAAGGACCTGTACTCGAGTATAAACCGACCACCCTAATTTTGCAACAAAAAAATGGGAAAACTTATTGACTCGAGTATAAGCCTAGGGTGGAAAATGCAGCAGCTACCAGTAAATGTCAAAAATAAAAATAGGTACCAATAAAAGTAAAATTAATTGAGACATCAGTAGGTTAAGTGTTTTTTAACCCCTTCCCGACCCATGACGCCTATGTGGCGTCATGGAATGATCGCGTCCCTGCAGATCGGGTGAAGGGGTTAACTCCTATTTTACCCGATCTGCAGGGAGAGGGGGAGTGGTACTTCAGCCCAGGGGGGGTGGCTTCACCCCCCCCCTGTGGCTACGATCGCTCTGATTGGCTGTTGAAAGTGAAACTGCCAATCAGAGCGATTTGTAATATTTCACCTAAAAAACTGGTGAAATATTACAATCCAGCCATGGCCGATGCTGCAATACCATCGGCCATGGCTGGAAAACCTGAAGTGACCCCCCCCCACCCCACCGATCGCCCCCCAGTGCTCCGTTATGGGGTCCGGTCCCCTCCATCCTGTGCTCCGCTCCCCCGTCCTCCTGCCCGCTCCCCCCTGCTCCTATGTCACCCCCCGGTGCTCCGACGCGCCCCCCCCCCGTGCCCCGATCTCCCCCCCCTTATACTTACCGAGGCTCCCGGTGTCGGTCCGTCTCCTCGCTGGGCGCCGCCATCTTCCAAAATGGCGGGCGCATGCTCAGTGCGCCTGCCGAATCTGCCGGCCGGCAGATTCATTACAAGTACATTTTGATCGCTGTGGTAGGTTCTATCACAGCGATCAAAATAAAAAAATAATAAATAAACCCCCCCCTTTATCACCCCCATAGGTAGGGACAATAATAAAATAAAGAAAATATTTTTTTTTTCTTTTTCCACTAGGGTTAGGGTTAGAACTAGGGTTAGAACTAGGGGTAGGGTTAGGGGTAGGGTTAGGGTTACGGGTAGGGTTAGGGGTAGGGTTATGGCATGTGCACACAGAGCGGATCGGCCGCGGATCCGCAGCGGATCGGCCGCGGATCGGCAGCGGATCGGCAGCGGATCGGCAGCGGATCGGCCGCGGATCGGCAGCGGATCGGCAGCGGATCGGCAGCGGATCGGCCGCGGATCGGCAGCGGAACGGCCGCGGATCCGCAGCGGATCGGCCGCGGATCCGCAGCGGATTGGCCGCGGATCCGCAGCGGATTGGCAGCGGAATGGGCCGCGGATCGGCAGCGGATTGGCCGCAGATCCGCAGCGGATCGGCAGCGGATTGGCCGCGGATCCGCAGCGGATCGGCAGCGGATTGGCCGCGGATCCGCAGCGGATCGGCAGCGGATTGGCCGCGGATCCGCAGCGGATCGGCAGCGGATTGGCCGCGGATCCGCAGCGGATTGGCAGCGGATTGGCCGCGGATCCGCAGCGGATCGGCAGCGGATCGGCCGCGGATCGGCAGCGGATCCGCAGCGGATCGGCAGCGGATCGGCAGCGGATCTGCAGCGGATCGGCAGCGGATCGGCCGCGGATCGGCAGCGGATCTGCAGCGGATCGGCAGCGGATCGGCCGCGGATCGGCAGCGGAACGGCAGCGGATCGGCCGCGGATCCGCAGCGGATCGGCAGCGGATTGGCCGCGGATCCGCAGCGGATTGGCCGCGGATCCGCAGCGGATTGGCCGCGGATCCGCAGCGGATTGGCCGCGGATCCGCAGTGAATTGGCCGCGGATCCGCAGCGGATTGGCCGCTGCGAATTCGAAGCAGTTTTCCATCAGGTTTACAGTACCATGTACACCTAAGGAAAACCAAATCCGCTGTGCCCATGGTGCGGAAAATTCCGTGCAGAAACGCTGCATTGTATTTTCCGCAGCATGTCAATTCTTTGTGCGGATTCCGCAGCGTTTTACACCTGTTCCTCAATAGGAATCCGCAGGTGAAATCCGCACAAAAAAACACTGGAAATCTGCTGTAAATCCGCAGGTAAAACGCAGTGCCTTTTACCTGCAGATCTTTCAAAAATCGTGCGGAAAAATCTCACACGAATCCGCAACGTGGGCACATAGCCTTAGGGTTAGGGTTGGAATTAGAGTTAGGGTTGGAATTAGGGCTAGGGTTTGAAATAGGGTTAAGATTCGGCTTGTGGTTAGGGTTACGGATAGGGTTAGGGGTGTGTTGGGGTTACAGTTGTGGTTAGGGTTGGGATTAGGGTTACGGTTGGGATTAGGGTTAGGATTAGGGTTGGAATTAGGGTTACGGGTGTGTTGCGGTTAGGGTTGTGGTTAGGGGTGTGTTGGGGTTAGGGTTGTGATTAGGGTTATGGCTACAGTTGGGATTAGGATTAGGGGTGTGTTGGGGTTAGTGTTGAAGTTAGAATTGAGGGGTTTCCACTGTTTAGGCACATCAGGGGTCTCCAAACGCAACATGGCGCCACCATTGATTCCAGCCAATCTTGCGTTCAAAAAGTCAAATGGTGCTCCCGCCCTTCCAAGCCCCGACGTGCGCCCAAACAGTGGTTTACCCCCACATTTGGGGTACCAGCGTACTCAGGACAAACTGGGCAACAACTGTTGGGGTCCAATTTCTCCTGTTACCCTTGCAAAAATAAAAAATTACTTGCTAAAACATAATTTTTGAGGAAAGAACAATTATTTTTTATTTTCACGGCTCTGCGTTATAAACTTCTGTGAAGCACTTGGGGGTTGAAAGTGCTCACCACACATCTAGATAAGTTCCTTCGGGGGTCTAGTTTCCAAAATGGGGTCACTTGTGGGGTGTTTCTACTGTTTAGGCACATCAGGGGCTCTGCAAATGCAATGTGACGCCCGCAGACCATTCCATCAAAGTCTGCATTTCAAATGTCACTACTTCCCTTCCAAGCCCCGACGTGCGCCCAAACAGTGGTTTACCCCCACATTTGGGGTACCAGCGTACTCAGGACAAACTGGGCAACAACTGTTGGGGTCCAATTTCTCCTGTTACCCTTGCAAAAATAAAAAATTACTTGCTAAAACATAATTTTTGAGGAAAGAACAATTATTTTTTATTTTCACGGCTCTGCGTTATAAACTTCTGTGAAGCACTTGGGGGTTGAAAGTGCTCACCACACATCTAGATAAGTTCCTTGGGGGGTCTAGTTTCCAAAATGGGGTCACTTGTGGGGGGTTTCTACTGTTTAGGCATATCAGGGGCTCTGCAAACGTAACATGATGCCCGCAGACCATTCCATCAAAGTCTGCATTCCAAAACGTCACTACTTCCCTTCCGAGCCCCGGCATGTGCCCAAACAGTGGTTTACCCCCACATATGGGGTATCAGCGTACTCAGGAGAAACTGGACAACAACTTTTGGGGTCCAATTTCTCCTGTTACTCTTGCAAAAATAAAAAATTCTGGGCTAAAAAAATATTTTTGAGGAAAGGAAACACATTTATTATTTTCACGGCTCTGCGTTATAAACTTCTGTGAAGCACTTGGGGGTTCAAAGTGCTCACTACACATCTAGATAAGTTCCCTTGGGGGTCTAGTTTCCAAAATGGAGTCAATTGTGGGGAGTTCCTACTGTTTAGGCACATCAGGGGCTCTGCAAACGCAACCTGACGCCCGCAGAGCATTCCATCAAAGTCTGCATTTCAAAACGTCACTACTTCCCTTCCGAACCCCGACGTGTGCCAAAACAGTGGTTTACCCCCACATATGGGGTATCAGCGTACTCAGGAGAAACTGGACAACAACTTTTGGGGTCCAATTTCTCCTGTTACCCTTGGGAAAATAAAAAATTGTGGGCTAAAAAATCTTTTTTGAGAAAAGAAAAATTATTTTTTTATTTTCATGGCTCTGCGTTATAAACTTCTGTGAAGCACTTGGGGGTTCAAAGTGCTCACCACACATCTAGATTAGTTCCTTGGGAGGTCTAGTTTCCAAAATGTGGTCACTTGTGGGGGAGCTCCAATGTTTAGGCACACGGGGGCTCTCCAAACGCGACATGGTGTCCGCTAAAGATTGGAGCCAATTTTTAATTCAAAAAGTCAAATGGCGCTCCTTCCCTTCCGAGCCCTGCCGTGCGCCCAAACAGTGGTTTACCCCCACATATGAGGTATCAGCGTACTCAGGACAAATTGGACAACAACGTCCGTGGTCCAGTTTCTCCTTTTACCCTTGGGAAAATAAAAAAATTGTTGCTAAAAGATCATTTTTGTGACTAAAAAGTTAAATGTTCATTTTTTCCTTCCATGTTGCTTCTGCTGCTGTGAAACACCTGAAGGGTTAATAAACTTCTTGAATGTGGTTTTGAGCACCTTGAGGGGTGCAGTTTTTAGAATGGTGTCACTTTTGGGTATTTTCAGCCATATAGAACCCTCAAACTGACTTCAAATGTGAGGTGGTCCCTAAAAAAAATGGTTTTGTAAATGTTGTTGTAAAAATGAGAAATCACTGGTCAAATTTTAACCCTTATAACTTCCTAGCAAAAAAAAAAATTTGTTTCCAAAATTGTGCTGATGTAAAGTAGACATGTGGGAAATGTTATTTATTAACTATTTTGTGTCACATAACTCTCTGGTTTAACAGAATAAAAATTCAAAATGTGAAAATTGCGAAATTTTCAAAATTTTTGCCAAATTTCCGTTTTTTTCACAAATAAACTCAGAAATTATCGACCTAAATTTACCACTAACATGAAGCCCAATATGTCACGAAAAAACAATCTCAGAATCGCTAGGATCCGTTGAAGCGTTCCTGAGTTATTACCTCATAAAGGGACACTGGTCAGAATTGCAAAAAACGGCAAGGTCATGAAGGGGTTAATATCCATATTGAATCAGGAGCCCCATATAATGCTCCATACAGTTCATTATGGCCCCATAAGATGCTCCATACAAAATAGGCCCTATATAATGCTCCATGCAGTTCTGTACCCATAGATGCTCCATATAATGCTCCATGCAGTTCTTTATGGCCCCATGTAATGCTCCATATAATGTTCCATGTAGTTCTTTATGGCCCCATAGATGCCCCATCTAATGCTCCATATAAGGCTCCATGCAGTTATGGCCCCATAGATGCCCCATATAATGCTACATGCAGTTATGGCCCCATATAATGCTCCATGCAGTTCTTTATGGCCCCTAATAATGCTCCATGCAGTTCATTATGGCCCAATAGATGCCCTATATAATGCTCCATGCAGTTCTTTATGGCCCCATGTAATGCTCCATATAATGCTCCATGCAGTTCATTATGGCCCCATAGATGCTCCATATAATGCTTCATGCAGTTTTTTATGGCCCCATAGATGCCCCATATAATGCTCCATGCAGTTATGGCCCTATAGATGCCCCATATAATGCTCCATGCAGTTATGGCCCTATAGATGCCCCATATAATGCTCCATGCAGTTATGGCCCCATAGATGCTCCATATAATGCTCCATGCAGTTATGGCCCCATAGATGCCCCATATAATGCTCCATGCAGTTATGACCCCATAGATGCCCCATATAATGCTCCATGCAGTTATGGCCCCATAGATGCCCAATATAATGCTCCATACAGTTCTTTATGGCCCCATAGACGCTCCATAAAGCATTGTGCCACATGTAATGCTGCTGCTGCACTAAAAATAAAAATGACATACTCACCTCTCGTCGCTGCTCCTCAGAATCCCGTCTCTCTGCACTGACTGTTCAGGCAGAGGGCGGCACGCACACTAGTACGTCATCGCGCCCTCTGACCTGAACAGTCACTGCAGAGGACGCGGAAGACGAGGCGGCGGTGGAACGCGGAAAGGTGAATATGACATACTCACCTGCTCCCGGCGCGGTCCCTGCATGTCCCACGTCTCCGGGAGCGGCAGCTTCTTTCTGTAGTGAGCGGTCACGTGGCACCGCTCATTACAGTAATGAATATGCGGCTCCACCCCTATGGGAGTGGAGTCCATATTCATAACTTTAATGAGCGGTACCAGTGACCGCTGGACAGGGGAAGAAGCTGCAGCGCCCGAAGAGTGTGGGACATGCGGGGACCGCGCTGGGAGCTGATGAGTATTTGACAGGCGTCGCTCCCCCTCACCCGCCAACCCCCCGCCTTCCATGACTCGAGTATAAGCCGAGAGGGGCACTTTCAGCCCATTTTTTTGGGTTGAAAATCTCGGCTTATAATCGAGTATATACGGTATTTATGTGTAGCATATCGAGGGAAGTACAAGATTAAGTTTCGAGTATCAGGCATAGGATAGGGCTCAGAGTTTAAATTAGGAAAGATTCAGTTGTGGACATATTAGATATAGGAAGTGGGTTTGCAGGTTACTATACAGTTAATATAGTTGGGGTCAGCCCCAGCCAATGGACGGGACAGGGTCAGTTAATAAGGAAACACTTACTGGTTTTACTGAGACAGATGTGAGTTGGAGATTAAATCTAAGATAAAGTATTAGCAGAAGTTCAAGGCCAGAGGGCTGGAGGGCAGAGAAGTACGGACTATTTTTTAGTATGAGAACGTCGGCATCTGTCCTCAGCGGACATTCCTGCAATGTTCGGGACCTACGGCCCGAACCAGGCACTGGGAAACATGCCTTATTCCCTTCCAACAAGTGGAAGCCGGGCAAGAAAACAATTACAGAGACAGGACAGGACCCATAGAAACTGTGAAGCCGGACAAAGTATCACTAGGGTCATAGATACCAGTGAGAAAAGCTCAAGCAGAACAAATAGAGAACGTGGAAATGTACTGTGCTGTAACTGCAAATGACCTCAAGATGCTAAGTAAAGTTGAACTGTTTGTTAAGAAGTGGGCATCCCCTGATTTGTGTGCTGATTTTCCAGGATCCAGGAGCCTGGAGACAGAGGAGGCCTGCGGCTGAAACTAGAGTGTCTGCACCACATGTATAGCACATGCGACACTCATTAATTGTAGGGTGCCAGGGTGTGGGAACACAGCAGCCCCTCATCCATGACCATCACCCTGTGCACCTTACATCCCATTCACCTGTATATGACAAAGCCACCAGAATGGCCACTAACGATACATTGACTTTGTGTGGGACACATAAGCAATATGCAATTTACCGGATTGACACAGCCAAATCGCACCAACGCTCTACAGGGGCACTGAGTTACACCCACCTAACATAATATTCATGGCATAGATAGGTCATCAGTTTTAAAGAACAGGGTCATTAACAATCTGATATGTTCTCCTGTCCTGTACCTTATAAGGTGGGGCGGGTGTGTATAATTTTTCTACTTCCGGGCCAGGGTCATACACAGAAATCATGGGGCTCCATAGCGCACGTTCTAATTGGACCCCCCCCCCCCAAAAAAAAAAAATATATATATATATATATTAATAATACTTGACAGGCTCACAACTCACATCTCACTCTAAATATTATAATGGCCCCCACATAGCCCTCCAAATAGTATAAAGAGCCCCACATAACCTTCCATATGATATAAAGATCCCCATATTGCCTTCCGTACAGTATACTGGGCCACACATTGCCTTTCATACAGTAAAATGACCCCCATATAGAGCTACAAATAGTATAATGACCCCCACATAGCCTTCCATATTGTATAATGACCCCCACATAAACCTCCAAATATTACAATGACCCCCCACATAGCTCTCTATATAATATAAAGGGCCCCACATAGCCTTCCATACAGTATAAGGGGCCCCACATAGTCCTGAAAACAGTATAATAAGCCCCACATTCCCTTCTATAGAGTATAATAAGCCCCACATTGCCTTCTATAGAGTATAATAAGCCCCACATTGCCTTCTATAGAGTATAATAAGCCCCACATTGCCTTCTATAGAGTATAATAAGCCCCACATTGCCTTCTATAGAGTATAATAAGCCCCACATTGCCTTCTATAGAGTATAATAAGCCCCACATTGCATGCTATAGAGTATAATAAGCCCCACATTGCCTGCTATAGAGTATAATAAGCCCCACATTGCCTTCTATAGAGTATAATAAGCCCCACATTGCCTGCTATAGAGTATAATAGACCCCACATTGCCTTCTTTAGAGTATAATAAGCCCCACATTGCCTTCTATAGAGTATAATAGGCCCCACATTGCCTGCTATAGAGTATAAGCCCCACATTGCCTTCTATAGAGTATAATAAGCCCCACATTGCCTTCTATAGAGTATAATAAGCCCCACATTGCCTGCTATAGAGTATAATAGACCCCACATTGCCTGCTATAGAGTATAATAAGCCCCACATTGCCTTCTATAGAGTATAATAAGCCCCACATTGCCTGCTATAGAGTATAATAGACCCCACATTGCCTTCTTTAGAGTATAATAAGCCCCACATTGCCTTCTATAGAGTATAATAGGCCCCACATTGCCTTCTATAGAGTATAATAAGCCCCACATTGCCTTCTATAGAGTATAATAAGCCCCACATTGCCTTCTATAGAGTATAATAAGCCCCACATTGCATGCTATAGAGTATAATAAGCCCCACATTGCCTGCTATAGAGTATAATAAGCCCCACATTGCCTTCTATAGAGTATAATAAGCCCCACATTGCCTGCTATAGAGTATAATAGACCCCACATTGCCTTCTTTAGAGTATAATAAGCCCCACATTGCCTTCTATAGAGTATAATAGGCCCCACATTGCCTGCTATAGAGTATAAGCCCCACATTGCCTTCTATAGAGTATAATAAGCCCCACATTGCCTTCTATAGAGTATAATAAGCCCCACATTGCCTGCTATAGAGTATAATAGACCCCACATTGCCTGCTATAGAGTATAATAAGCCCCACATTGCCTTCTATAGAGTATAATAAGCCCCACATTGCCTGCTATAGAGTATAATAGACCCCACATTGCCTTCTTTAGAGTATAATAAGCCCCACATTGCCTTCTATAGAGTATATTAGGCCCCACATTGCCTGCTATAGAGTATAAGCCCCACATTGCCTTCTATAGAGTATAAGCCCCACATTGCCTTCTATAGAGTATAATAAGCCCCACATTGCCTGCTATAGAGTATAATAAGCCCCACATTGCCTGCTATAGAGTATAATAAGCCCCACATTGCCTTCTATAGAGTATTACATACCCCACATTCCCTTCTATAGAGTATAATAAGCCCCACATTGCCTTCTATAGAGTATAATAGACCCCACATTGCCTTCTATAGAGTATAATAAGCCCCACATTGCCTGCTATGGAGTATAATAAGCCCCACATTGCCTTCTATAGAGTATAATAAGCCCCACATTGCCTTCTATAGAGTATAATAAGCCCCACATTGCCTGCTATAGAGTATAATAAGCCCCACATTGCCTGCTATAGAGTATAATAAGCCCCACATTGCCTTCTATAGAGTATTACATACCCCACATTCCCTTCTATAGAGTATAATAAGCCCCACATTGCCTTCTATAGAGTATAATAGACCCCACATTGCCTTCTATAGAGTATAATAAGCCCCACATTGCCTGCTATGGAGTATAATAAGCCCCACATTGCCTTCTATAGAGTATAACAAGCCCCACATTGCCTTCTATAGAGTATAATAAGCCCCACATTGCCTTCTATAGAGTATAATAAGCCCCACATTGCCTTCTATAGAGTATAATAAGCCCCACATTGCCTTCTATAGAGTATAATAAGCCCCACATTGCCTGCTATAGAGTATAATAAGCCCCACATTGCCTGCTATAGAGTATAATAGACCCCACATTGCCTTCTATAGAGTATAATAAGCCCCACATTGCCTGCTATAGAGTATAACAGACCCCACATTGCCTTCTATAGAGTATAATAGACCCCACATTCCCTGCTATAGAGTATAATAGACCCCACATTGTCTTCTATAGAGTATAATAGACCCCACATTGCCTGCTATAGAGTATAACAGACCCCACATTGCCTTCTATAGAGTATAATAGACCCCACATTCCCTGCTATAGAGTATAATAGACCCCACATTGCCTTCTATAGAGTATAATAGACCCCACATTGCCTGCTATAGAGTATAACAGACCCCACATTGCCTTCTATAGAGTATAATAGACCCCACATTCCCTGCTATAGCGTATAATAGACCCCACATTGCCTTCTATAGAGTATAATAGACCCCACATTGCCTGCTATAGAGTATAACAGACCCCACATTGCCTTCTATAGAGTATAATAGACCCCACATTGCCTTCTATAGAGTATAATAGACCCCACATTGCCTTCTATAGAGTATAAGTCCCACATTGCCTTGTATAGAGTATAATAAGCCCCACATTGCCTGCTATAGAGTATAATAAGTCCCACATTGCCTTCTATAAAGTATAATAAGTCCCACATTGCTTTGTATAGAGTATAATAAGCCCCATATTGCCTTCTATAGAGTATAATAAGCCCCACATTGCCTTCTATAGAGTATAATAAGCCCCACATTGCCTGCTATAGAGTATAATAAGCCCCACATTGCCTGCTATAGAGTATAATAGACCCCACATTGCCTTCTATAGAGTATAATAAGCCCCACATTGCCTGCTATAGAGTATAACAGACCCCACATTGCCTTCTATAGAGTATAATAGACCCCACATTCCCTGCTATAGAGTATAATAGACCCCACATTGCCTTCTATAGAGTATAATAGACCCCACATTGCCTGCTATAGAGTATAACAGACCCCACATTGCCTTCTATAGAGTATAATAGACCCCACATTGCCTTCTATAGAGTATAATAGACCCCACATTGCCTTCTATAGAGTATAATAGACCCCACATTGCCTTCTATAGAGTATAAGTCCCACATTGCCTTGTATAGAGTATAATAAGCCCCACATTGCCTGCTATAGAGTATAATAAGTCCCACATTGCCTTCTATAAAGTATAATAAGTCCCACATTGCTTTGTATAGAGTATAATAAGCCCCATATTGCCTTCTATAGAGTATAATAGATCCAACATTGCCTTCTATAGAGTATAAGTCCCACATTCCCTTCTATAAAGTATAATAGACCCCACATTGCCTTCTATAGAGTATAATAGACCCCACATTGCCTTCTATAGAGTATAAGTCCCACATTGCCTTGTATAGAGTATAATAAGCCCCACATTGCCTGCTATAGAGTATAATAAGTCCCACATTGCCTTCTATAAAGTATAATAAGTCCCACATTGCTTTGTATAGAGTATAATAAGCCCCACATTGCCTTCTATAGAGTATAAGTCCCACATTGCCTTCTATAAAGTATAATAAGCCCCACATTGCCTTCTATAGAGTATAAGTCCCACATTCCCTTCTATAAAGTATAATAAGTCCCACATTGCTTTGTATAGAGTATAATAAGCCCCACATTGCCTTCTATAGAGTATAAGTCCCACATTCCCTTCTATAAAGTATAATAAGCCCCACATTGCCTTCTATAGAGTATAATAAGCCCCACATTGCCTGCTATAGAGTATAATAGACCCCACATTGCCTTCTATAGAGTATAATAGACCCCACATTGCCTGCTATAGAGTATAACAGACCCCACATTGCCTTCTATAGAGTATAATAGACCCCACATTGCCTTCTATAGAGTATAATAGACCCCACATTGCCTTCTATAGAGTATAATAGACCCCACATTGCCTTCTATAGAGTATAAGTCCCACATTGCCTTGTATAGAGTATAATAAGCCCCACATTGCCTGCTATAGAGTATAATAAGTCCCACATTGCCTTCTATAAAGTATAATAAGTCCCACATTGCTTTGTATAGAGTATAATAAGCCCCATATTGCCTTCTATAGAGTATAATAGATCCAACATTGCCTTCTATAGAGTATAAGTCCCACATTCCCTTCTATAAAGTATAATAGACCCCACATTGCCTTCTATAGAGTATAATAGACCCCACATTGCCTTCTATAGAGTATAAGTCCCACATTGCCTTGTATAGAGTATAATAAGCCCCACATTGCCTGCTATAGAGTATAATAAGTCCCACATTGCCTTCTATAAAGTATAATAAGTCCCACATTGCTTTGTATAGAGTATAATAAGCCCCACATTGCCTTCTATAGAGTATAAGTCCCACATTCCCTTCTATAAAGTATAATAAGCCCCACATTGCCTTCTATAGAGTATAATAGACCCCACATTGCCTGCTATAGAGTATAATAGACCCCACATTGCCTTCTATAGAGTATTACATACCCCACATTGCCTTCCATAGAGTATAATAGGCCCCACATTGCCTTCCATACAGTATAATACACTCCAAACAGTATAATGGCCCAGATAATTTTCTCATTGATTAAAAAATTAAATACTCCCCTCTCCTCTGGTCTCTGTATCGTCAGGACGGACGTATCTACACTACCAAGACTGCCAGGTTGAGTCCGGAAAATAAGCCCCGCCCTCTGACACATAGAAGACTACAATTCCCGGCAGTCATAGCGCGTCCTCGCCGCACTTCCGCTTCCGGTGGCAGAAAAAGATGGCTGTGTTCTCCAGTAAGTGTGGGTCAAGGAGACTCTTGTGCTTCACAGGTGATGGGCGTCATGGTGCTGGCTCGTACACGGCCGGGCACCGGGTGAGAGGGCTCCGTGACGACATGTCATTGCCCGTCTGTCTGTACTGACAGCAGCAGGGATTCTCCTCAATAGCATTTTTTTTTGTAATAGCTTTATTAGCAATGAATTCTAACACCACTGTAATTTATATCAGACACATACAGGCACACGTTTGTGAGGAAAAGCAGTCTTAAAGGCGTTCGCCCATACACAGACACTCCCTATAAATGTTTTTAAATATGTTTGAGTGAAAGATGAGCAGATAAATCCCCAGGATCCTGGCGCAGCGCTCCGGTCTGTACTCATTGCCCTCGGGATGGCAGCCCAGCACACTGCCCTCTACCTGTCGGAGTCCTCTCTCCTGACTGGTTGGCTTTGCGGAACGTTGTGTGTTCCTCATGCCTCGATGATGATGTCGCGGAGCCGCGAATGCCTGGAGGTAGGAGGTGGCCTGCAGGGCTCCCGTCAGTAGTCCATGGCTGCTGGACTAGGCTCCAACTATGAAGACCGTCGCAGAGATGATTGGGCATGTTGAATTTTGGTGCCTGATCCTTTCACAGCTGCTGTCAATCGCTTCATCGTGTTTTCTTGTTTTTGTTTCTCAAGGAATGGGAGCGTTCCTCAAAAATGCCTGGAACAAAGAACCCGTCGTAACTGTGTCCGTTGGCATCGGGATTTTGGGTAAGACCTCCTGGTGTTCAGTTATAAAGGCTGAGTGTATAGGGACTTGCTCTAGATAGCGCAGGCACGGTCCAAACAGTGCTGGCAGAGTCTAAGGACTCCTCCTGCCCACAAAGGGACTCGGGCGCCCAGCTGTCAATTCATTGATACATTACCAGGAGTAATAACGGAGGAACAGCACGAGGTAGAGTTCTGGAAAGGATGCCCCAAAATCAGCATTTCATGAGGCATCCAAGTACAGTATTTATTAAACCTGACATGTCAGGAGAACCTTGTGGGCAGGAGAGAATACTCGATTACTGTTAAGAAGCCATTTTTTGGAAGTTTATTGCTATAAATTTAAACACAATCTGTCAGTAAGGGTAACTCCCCTCCCATCCCCAAACTGCACATATGGTCTTTGAAATATAACTCCATCAACACCTTTATATATTCTATCTGTTGCTGCATTCCTGAGAAATCAGCGTTTTAATGCAAATGAGGCTTTAAGTGCTCCTGGCATGACAAAGCACTTCTCAGCTTATTTCCCCGCCCAGCACCAGAATCTTTAGCTTGATTGGTAGATCTATATCTGATTCCCTTGCCTGATATCGCACAGACAGTGAGCTATCAATCAACCTAAAGGGGCTGCTGCTGGGTGGGGAAAGAACCTCTGGAGGCTGAGGCTCCGAGAGTGCTCTGTCACACCCAGAGCACTTAAAGCCTCATATTCATATGAATGAAAACACTGGTTATTTGGGAAGGCAGCAACAGATAGAAGATATAAAGGTGTTTATAGTTTTACATTTCAAAGACCTGCATGACCCCATATATTGGGTTTGGAGGGGGCTGCAGGGGGCTCATCTTACTGACATCTTGGTTTTTTTTAACCACAAGATCTTGATGTCATGTCACTAGTGGTGCTGACCTCTGTGAACATCCCCGGCTTTTCTATCATAGATTACCAACAATACCAGAGGTAACCTACGCTCTTGGTGTGCCCCAATTGATTGTCTTTAAAGGTTTTTTTTTCTCTTTTGGGGACTTTTTTAAAAATTTTTTTTACCTAAATTCATGTATTTAGGGCTAAAAGTAATTTTGCCAATTGGAAGTGATCAAAAATGTTCCACCGTTCTGCTCTTACGGGCTTTTTTTTTCACCTCACATTCACCTCTGATGCACGTGACAAATCAGCTCAGAAAAAGTCTAAGAGTTAAACCCTACCTGCAGAACATAGAAGTGGGTTCACTGACAGATTCTCGGTTAACTCGTTCTACAGCCAGTCATAGACAGTACAGTACAGCGGCTATAGGAGACAAATGGTGCAAAATGTTAAATGCAACCCAATTGCAAAAATAATTTTTAGCCCTGATTACAAAAGTAAAATAAAAAAATAAAAAAAAGTCCCTAAAGTTGGACAACGCCTTTAATTTCAGGTATGGGGGCTTGTCAGCGCTCCCATACTGCCATTGTACATGAGTGTGCCGTGTCCTGACCAAATAACTTGTCATCTTTGTCATTGCAGCCGCTATTGTTCCTTTGGCTAGTCCATATATGAAATACGCCTCCATGTACAACAAAGCTGTACCCTACAGTTACCCAGGTAAGAGGTCTCCTGTCTCTGACTGGACAGTACTAAGGGCACCAGCACCCACGAATGGAAGTGTATGTGTTGGGCAAGAACTTCTGCTAGTTCTTGGAGAAAAAAAAGTTGACAAATACATCACTGACTGTATTTTCACCATATTCATACTTTTTACTTCACTACTTTTTTTTTTTTTTTTTTTTTAAAGGCGGTCAGCTCCAAAAATACCTGAAAAAGTGTAGGTGATGGACAGTTGAATAAAATGATACCTTAATATCTGAGATCAGATGTTCTATTCCCCAGAAATCCATGCTTTTCTTAATATGTAAATGAGCTTTTAAGATCTATAGGCTGGACATAGATCTTAACAGCTCATTAAGAAAAACAGGGATTTCCCTGGAATAAGACGTCTGATCTCCAATATCAAGGTATCATTTTATTCAGCTTCTTATGACCTACATGCCCATGTAGACGGCCTGATCCTACTCGCAGATGCCCTTTAATGTGCTTCCCCAAAAAAAGTTTGGTGTTGGGCTTATGCAACATACAAGACCAGGTTGCCTCTTTGCAGGCAGGGATACAGTAAGATTAAAACATAAACTTAATAGTTTCATTAATGTACTTTTCTATCAGTTCCAGTTCGGGATGACGGGAACATGCCGGATATCCCCAGCCATCCCTGTGATAAACTTGGGCCTAATTTGGATTGGCTGAAGAACCTGTAATTGTGACGATCCCATCTGTGTCTCATCAGAAATCTTCTATGGACTCCCGCTTGTTATCACTTCCGATGGTCACAGCACCCAAGCACGGCATCAGCCAGGAATGAAGAAATATGAGTAAATTATTCTTCTGGAAGAGCGATTTGTAAAGGACATACGGTTTTCCAGAATTACCTTTGTGGTATCGTTAACACAATAAACCTACTTTCCCAATAGAAGGCACGCTTCGTTTTACTCTGTAATGTTATTATATTATATGCTGGCTCTATAGGCCGCCATATACATTAGATGGCTGTCATGCGATCCATCGCTCACCCGCCATCTCTCTTAAGCCGGGATCACACATATGCGAGATACGTCCGAGTCTCGCAGGTGAAAACCCTCCTCTGGCGCCGGCACTCCGGAGCGGAGCGTGCAGCCGCACAGCAATACATGGAGCTGCACGCTCCGTTCCGGAGTGCCGGCGCCAGATCTGGGTTTTCACCTGCGAGACTCAGCCGTATCTCGCGTATGTGTGATCCTGGCCTTATAGAGAGATCTGGCAGCGGCTTGTCTCTCGGAGACCATATGATCAGCAGTCCAAAATCAGACATGGCAATATTTCCCCAACAATAAATTGTTTGAGGCTCCCATACAGGTGCGGCCGACGCTAGTCTACTATGTATGGGGGCGGGGGACATAAGAATCCATTTTGGCTGTGTGAATGTGGTGATATCTGTTCATTCATTGGACTGTCTGGTTTTCTAAACCAAATTTAAAATCCCTTATTAGTGAATGTGCACACCGCTTTTTCAGTTTATAGGATTGGTGCCTTCTCAAAAATAAAAACAACATGAAAAATCCCTAAAAAAAAAATGAAAGGGAACCGGTCACATCATTTTTAGCATGTGAACTGTCCCCATTGAGTTGCTAGAGATGCAATGTGCATCACTAACATTTTTTTCATTAAAACCGGCACTGTAATCATGTCCAAAAAGCACTTGATATGTATAGATCGTACCTGCTCATTTAGTCATAGGGGTGTGCTTCATTTATTTCAGTAATGGGCATCGTCGCCTCTCACGCATTTTGACGTTCCAGGTCGCTGACATCACACGAATCCATGGAAAAATGTTACTGTGGATTCGAGTGACATCTGTGCACCCGGAATACCAATCTGAACACTATAATAGACTTCCGGGATTCGGAGTGCAGCATTGAACACTGGCTGTCTGGTACGAACCATGAACTTAGTTCAGGTTCGCTCATCTCTTAATATCTTGATTCCATCAATGAAATCCTCTGTATGTCCTCTTTCAGATAGTGGAAGGGCTTTTTCAACCTGAGCAGATACTGTTCCAGACAGATGCGCTTTGGAAACTTGCTCCATATCCATCCATTAGACAAACTGTTAGAAGGGACCACAGCTCCATTCATTCCTGTTCAGCTTTTTTTTTTACTTGAAATATTTATAGTTGGGGCTAAAAACTACAAAAAAAATGCACTATTTTCCTTTACACTTTACTTTGATCTGTGGTGATAAGTCAGCTGAGATTTAAAAAAAAAAAAAAAAAAAAAAGCTAGAAAATTCTTGGCCTGCCAGAAGGAGCTCACTGATGGATTCTGAGTTACCTCATAAATAAAACAGTGCATCACAGCGGCGATAAAGGCAAATGGTACAATTTTTTTTTTTAATCAAACCCAATTACTAAAATGAATTGTACCCTCAAATACATGCAATTAAGTAAAAAAAAAAAAAGTGCCTAACCACTTTAATGCACAGTCGGCCACGTGAGGGTTTTTTAATATAGTATAGAAAATAAATCATGGCATTTTAAGAAAGTGTTCTTCATAGTGATGTATGGCCATTATACCAGGATGGAAGTCGCAACATACAGAAATAAGATTAGATACGTTGGACACCATGAAATGTGTGCACACGGACGCTCTACATTGACTGTACAGAAAACATTACATCCACATAGAAAAGTATAAAAGCCGGATCTGCCCCGCGCTGATCCCTTCTCATAGTATTGAAATAGTGGACAGATAAATGGCTGAAATAACAGGGCACGTCGGAGGTGAAATGTATCTGGGGGCAGCAGGAGACCAATCATTATGCACAGACGAGGGGTTGGAGGCTTCTCTTGTCTGACACCGTCCACATATAATCCGGGTCCAGAGACGCCGACCACAGATTTCTAGAAATTGGCGCATTTGTCCGTTAATTCAGAATTCCACCTGATCTTGCCAGACTGAACGATGGCTGCCAGGGCGGCTGAAAACACAACTTCTGTAGTAATCACATTGTAGGTTTATGTATCAATCGAAATCCGGGCTGGAAAACTTTGTGTATTGCAGAATCTTGTCTCGTGGACTGAGAGGACGCCAACTCAGATTAAGCTCCTCGTCTCCATCGCATAAGTAATCCTCTTCAATCTTAACCTGGAGCAGAGAGATACAGACGTGAGTAATGGAGGAAGGAATTAATGCTCCCTATTCAAATTGGTAGGTGTCTGAGCCGAGCGGCAGAGCAGGGTGCTTTTATCCCCATTGCAAAAGATTGGATGTCCGACCGCTGCTTTCCTAGGAAATGTGTTTGGCTTTTTCTGGCAGAACCACTGAATGAATGACACGGCGGTCGGGCATCCAACTTTTGCATCAGGGATAAGAGCGCCCTGTTCTGCCAATTGGTGCTGATCCCCATCAATCACTATCACCTCTGCTATGGATAGGCGATAACTTGTTTTCACTGGAGAATCCCTTTAACTTCTGCGAGGCAGAATGGAGGGTTGCTGCAGACCCCATCATGAACGAACCCATATAACTATCATTGGCACAGGCAAAAGCTGCAGCTAATCTTTGACCCATGTATTCAGGGATTTTAATCAAGTGGTTTTGGTAAGAAAGGATGCGCCCAATCTTAAAACGCTTGGCTACCTATCATTCAATAATCTGACATTTACATAGAAGTACTCTATGTCCATTCTTTTATCATGTGATGGCGGCACTGCTGGATATGTTGTTCTTGATCGAAATTACTATGCTCGTGCAGAATATCCCTCCACTCAATGGAGGGCATCCCTATTAACCCCTTCTGTTATGACCCCAATGGCGAGGGTCTCAGAGAAATAGGTAAGTCTGCGAAGTACAAAAATCCAGCTCATAGGGCAGTGGTAACTGGGTTGACCATATATCTACTCCTAACGCCAACACTAGAAGTAGCCGGGGAACATGCCTACGTTGGTCGCTAGATGTCTCGTGCCAGCCGGAGGACTAACTACCCCTAGAAGAGGGAAACAAAGACCTCTCTTGCCTCCAGAGAAAGGACCCCAAAAGTAGGATACAAGCCCCCCACAAATAATAACGGTGAGGTAAGAGGAAATGACAAACATAGAAATGAACTAGGTTTAGCAAAGAGAGGCCCGCTTACTAATAGCAGAATGTAGTAAGATAACTTATATGGTCAACAAAAACCCTATCAAACATCCACGCTGGAAATTCAAGAACCCCCGAACCGTCTAACGGCCCGGGGGGAGAACACCAGCTCCCTAGAGCTTCCAGCAAGGACAGGATACAGATTAAGTACAAGCTGGACAAAAATGCAAACAAAAACAAATAGCAAAAAGCAAGAAAGCAGACTTAGCTTAATCTAGCAGGAACCAGGATCAGTAGACAAGAGCACAACAGATTAGCTCTGATTACAACGTTGCCAGGCATAGAACTGAAGGTCCAGGGAGCTTATATAGTAACACCCCTGAACTAACGGCCCAGGTGAGCATACAAGGGATGACTGACATACCCAGAGTCAAATCACAAGTAACCACTAGAGGGAGCCAAAAAGCAAATTCACAACACCCTTCCTGACATTGAATGTACTGGTACATCCATTATTGGGTCTCCACACAGTGGAGATTGGGCACTGGACTTAAGGATGGTAAAAACCGCATATGAGAAAGTTTTCCCCTTTAAATAAACAGAAAACTAAAAGTCCTAGTGATCGGTGTGAAAACTGGAATTTCTTACTTTTATTTTTAATACAGATTGTGATATGGAAAATAAAATCTTAAGCCCTTCATGCCATGGCCATTTTCCCACCTCTTCTCCCAAGAGCCATAATGTATATTTTACCATAGCCGTATGAGGGCTTGCTTTTGCAGGACGAGTTGTACTTTTGGACAATACCATTACTTTTACCATATAGGGCAGAGGTGTCAAACTGCATTCCTCGAGGGCCGCCAACAGGTCATGTTTCAGGATTTCCTTAGCATTCCACAAGGTGCTTGGAATCATTCTGTGCAGGTGATTAAATTATCACCTGTGCAATACAAAGAAATCCTGAAAACATGACCTGTTGGCGGCCCTCGAGGAATGCAGTTTGACACCTCTGATATAGGGTACTGGAAAACAGGAAAAAAAAAAATTCCAAGCGTGGTGAAATTGCAAAAAAAGTGCAATTGTGGTTTTTGTTTTATTTACTATGTTCACTATATGGTAAAACTGACCTGGCAATGTGATTCCTCAGGTCAGTACGAGTACGCAGATACCAAACATGTATAGTTGTTTAGTATTTAAGTGATGAAAAAAATTCTGAAATTTGTACAAAAAAGAAGTTTTTGACTTGTCGCCATTTTTCAAGATATGGGGTTATGTCAGGCCTTATTTTTTTTGCGCCTTCATTTGATGTTTTTACTTATCCCATTTTGGGGTAGATATGATCTTCTGATTGCCTCTAATTTTTTTTGCAATGTTGCGGTGGCCAAAAGAAACACAATTCTGGCGTTTTTATTTTTTTTACCGATCTTATTACTTCATATTTGAATAGATCGGGCTTTCTAAACGCAGCAAAACTAAATGTATTTTTTTATTGCATTTTCAATGGGACAAAAGAGGGAGTGATTTGAACTTTATTTTTTTCATATTTTTTTAAAACTTTAATAGTTTCCTTAGGAGACTGTGCTCCAGCACTGCTATGTATAGCAAAAATCACGATCTATGAACGCCGGCGTTCACAGGAGGATCATAATGACAGTCACCGGGGGTCTTCTGCAGATCGAGGCAAGCCATCAGCACCCCGTAATCACGTGAAGCAGGCGCCGATGGGTGAGATTTACTACTTTCGCCTGGCTGGTGCGTGTTAACTGGTTAACAGCTGTAGGTGGAGCTCCACCCGCACCTGTTAAAGGCACATGACAGCTGATTAAATCAGCTGCCATGTGAGGGTAAAGATGCGGGACACGCATACTTACCTGCACGTGACAGTTGGAGGGAGGAACACTACATATGAATTAAATTTACGTCACGTCGTGAAGGGTTTAAAGTGTACATGCAATACAAAGACCTGATGTAAATAAGTGATTTTCTGATGACACATTCCCTTAAAGGGAATGCCTACTGTATACTCTGCATTGCCTTACCTGTGCTAAAAGTGGCTCTGATGGAAGAAGAGACGGACTTATTTTTTTCCCATGGTCTTTCTCCTCTTTGATCTTTTTCCGTTTTTTAGCTGGCGGTCCTTCTACAAGAGGTGAGCTTTCTGGACTGGTAGCCTCTAAGCCAAGGGGAGGTCCGCTTAGACACCTCGCTAAGTCCTCATTATCTGGGAACTCGTTTTCAGAGTTTATTGGGGTGAGTGTATTACAGGCTTGGGTGCCTTCATCCTGTAAAAAAAAAATTAAGGGAACTTGGTAAATGTATAGAAATTGGTTACAAAGTAGTTTATAATTGAAAACACACCTGTAACTTTTCAAAAATCTAGTATACATGGAAAAAATGCCATTCCTAGCCATGTCACCTGTATCCTCTCTGCAGGCTCTAATTTTCTCTCTGAGCTAATGGATGGAGACTAGCTGTTATGATGTTTCCTGTCCACAGCACACACATGATGGATTCCTGCTTGTTTCTCAGTAGTACAGACTAAGGAGGAGAAGTAGCAAGGAATACATTATACATCAATACTAAGCAGTGTAGCTGTGAATCCAGCTTTGGCATGAAGGAGTTTCATATGCACAGCGCACACAAAGAGGGATTCCTGCTGCTGTAGTACAGACTGAGAAGAGCAGCAGTATTTAGGACATTATAGGAGTACTGAGCAGTGTAGCTGTGAATCCAGCATTGGAGTGAAGTCGTCTCCTATAAACAGCGCACACACAGAGGGATTCCTGATTCTGTAGTACAGACAAAGGAACATCATCATTTAAGACATACAGCAGTACTGAGCAGTGTAATGTGAATCCAGCACTAGGGTGAGGAAAAACAGGATTCTTGAGTGCCTCATCTCTCACCGTGTGGAGAGGAGGAGCAGTTATGCATTAGGACAGGTTGCAGCCTAACGAAATGCTAATTACACTGTGTCTTCCTTGTCAGGCTGAGGAGCAGGATTGTGATCAGGCATAACCGATCTGCACACTCCGCCTGACAGGTCTGCAACAGGGACACAGACGTGGCGAGAAAAAGTAATTCTGCTCCGTAAGCCTCCAAGCTTTCTTCCTAGTAGTCCTATTCCGTTGGAGTGAGCAGATCAGTTTGCAATGCAGCTCTTCAGCCCGACACGTTGAGACACATCCAGAGCAGCGTTTCTTCAGGCTACAGCCAGTCTTCATTTATGCTTAGGACGGTTTGCAGGTGATGGTGGCCATCTTGGATGAATTTAGAAAACTCATAAGTAGTCATACCTCAAGTAAGAAGGTGAGGTGGCTCTGTCTGTAATCATCTCCGTAGGAGTCCAAGATTTTCATGAGGCATCTGAAATATGTACAAAGCAAGAGAGAATGAGATCTGTGCAATATAGCCCTTCACTAATGTGTCCAAAAGGGTCCCCTCTTCTGTGGATGGTCGGGATCAATAATTCAGCATAGTTGGGGGAAAAAATAATGACTTTCAGGATCAAAGGAAGAGTTGGAAAGATCAGGGTGAATCGAGATCTGCCTCACACTTGAACTGGGCCAATGCTGACCCTTGCTTTGAATGCGCTTATGTGCAGGACCTTGACCCATCAGAAGTCTTCTATTCTTGGACAGATGAATACAGCGTGGTGTGCACAGGGTCTACTCTTATTAATGTGATGGAAAAGTACCAACCTCCTTTCTTGTTTCAGCTTTCGTGTTATTTTCTGAACCTGGTGAAGTCTGTTCAGGATTCTCTCGTTGACCTAGAAAACCAAAAACCAAACAGCATCTTATTATATAATCAGGGGTATGGATGTGGAAATTGGTTATATAGGTCGCAAAAAATAGGGATTTTTGTGTACTCGCCGTAAAATCCTTTTCTCCGAGCCATCATCATTGGGGGACACAGGACCATGGGTGTTATGCTGCTTCCACTAGGAGGACACCAAGTTAACACAAAGAATAGCTCCTCCCCTGCAGTATACACCCTCCTGCTGGTTCTAAGTGAACCAGTTCGGTAACAAAGCTGTAGCAGTTTAACATTTAACAAGAATGAACTATGTCAAAACCAAGTCAACACAGAAAAAAACTAGAGCCAATAGGCTAACAGGGTGGGTGCTGTGTCCCCCAATGATTGGCTCGGAGAAAAGGATTTTACGGTGAGTACACAAAAATCCCTATTTCTCCTACGCCTCATTGGGGGACACAGGACCATGGGACGTCCTAAAGCAGTCCCTGGGTGGGAAACAATCCACTGCAATTCCTCCTTGTACCCACAAGTTACAGATGCGGCACTGCCGCCTGTAAAATTCGTCTGCCGACGGACGCATCTGTCGAGGCCTGAGAATGGACATGGTAATGTTTCGTAAACGTATGCAGGCTGGACCAAGTCGCAGCTCTGCAGACTTGTGCTGCCGACACCTGGTGCCGGATGGCCCAAGACGCACCCACTGACCCAGTAGAATGAGCCTTAATCCCTACTGGGACGGAGTGACCTCTAACTCGGTATGACTCCTGGATAGCTGAACGAATCCACTTGGCTATCATAGCTTTGGAAGCGGCTTGACCTTTCCTTGGCCCTTCCGGGAGCACAAACAGGGCATCTGACCTGCAGAAAGACGCCGTCCTCGAGACGTATTTCCTAAGAGCTCTAACCAAGTCCAGTGTGTGAAGAGTCTTCTCGGTGCGATGTACTGGTGCCGGGCAAAGTGAAGGCAAGACAGTTTCCTCATTGAGGTGGAAAGATGAGACAACTTTCGGTAGAAAAGACAGGGATGTTCTCAAAACCACCTTATCCTGATGAAAAATGAGGAAAGGAGCTTGACAAGACAAAGCCGCCAGTTCTAAGACTCGTCGGATGGACCTGACCGCAACCAGGAAGGCAACTTTCCATGACAGAAAAGACAAGGGAACATCCTACAGAGGTTCAAAAGGGGCCTCCTGCAAGACTCCGGGGACCAAATTAGGGTCCCATGGTTCCAACTGCATCTTATAGGGCGGCACCACATGGAAGACTCTCTGAATGAACGTCTTCACCTGTATTCTGTTGGCAATTCTACGTTGGAACAGGACTGACAAGGCTGCCCTTTGAGAGAACTAAGGGCGAGAGCTAAGTCCAAACCCGACTGAAGGAATTCGAGGATGGAAGGAATGGAAAATTCAAGAGGAGAGCGTCCTTGGTCCTTGCACCATGAGAAGAAGGTCTTCCAAATGCAATGATATATACGCATAGACGTAGGCTTTCTAGCGCTGATCATGGTAGAAATGACTTTCTGAGAGAAGCCTGCCTGTGTTAGCACCCAGGACTCAACGGCCATGCCGTCAAACACAGTGCCTCGGAGTTCTGGTGATAAATGGGGCCCTGTGAAAGGAGGTCTGTGTGATTCGGTAATCGCCAGGGGCCATCGACGACTAGTTGAACTAGTTCGGCGTACCGGGCCCTGCGCGGCCCATCTGGCGCAATCAGGATTACTGGTATCCCCTCCGCTCTGATCTTCTTGATGACTCTTGGCAGTAAAGGAAGTGGGGGAAAAATGTACGGAAGCTGGAACTGATGCCACGAGTGAATCTGCCCCGATGGCTGCCGGATCATGGGACCGAGTTATGAAGTTGGGAACCTTGGAATTTAGCCGTGAGGCCATCAGATCCACATCCGGGGTTCCCCAACGACAGCAGATCTGGTGGAAGATCTGCAGATGGAGAGACCACTCTCCAGGGTCGAGACCTTGACGGCTGAGGAAGTCTGCCTCCCAATTTTCCACTCCCGGAATTTTAACCGCTGAGATCATTGAGCGGTTTTTCCTCGGCCCCACGGAGAATGTGGCCTACCTCGGTCATGGCTGCCTTGCTGCGTGTTCCCCCCTGACGGTTGATGTATGCCACTGCCGTGGCATTGTCGGACTGAATCCTGATGGGACGACCCGCCAGGAAGGGATGGAATTGGAGAAGAGCCAACCTGATTGCCTGTATTTCCAGGATGTTGATGGGCAGGCGTGCTTCCTGAAGAGACCAGCGGCCCTGAGCAGTGTGATGGTGGAACACTGCTCCCCAGCCCAGAAGACTGGCATCTTTTGTCACAACTAGCCAATGTACTGGGAGAAAAAAGACTTCCCTTGATTCAGGGAGGACTTCAAAGTCCACCACCTGAGAGACTGTCTGACTCGCTGGGGAAGGAGGAAACGACGATTGAGAGAGGACGGGTTCCTGTCCTACACAGCCAGGAGAGCATGTTGTAAGGGGCGGAGGTGTAGTTGAGCGAATGGGACCGCCTCCATAGCAGCTACCATCCTGCCGAGGACTCTCATACTGAAACATAGAGAGTGAGTATGAGGTTGGGAGAGCTTCTGAGCTTCCCATTGTAATGTTTTCCGGGGAAGAAGCACCAACCCCTGGGATGAGTCCAGTATCATTCCTAGAAAGGAAATTCGCTGAGCCGGTACTGGGGAAGATTTTTTGAAGTTTATCTTCCAACCCAGGCGAGAAAGTATCTATTGTGATGGTCACGGCCTCCTTGCAGGTGCGGAAAGAGGGGCCTTTGATGAGGATGTCGTCTAGATACGGTAACACCACCACACCTCGGGTATGAAGGATGGCCACGGCGGCCGCCATGACCTTGGTGAATACCCTGGGAGTGGTGACGAGGCCGAAGGGCAGAGTAGCAAACTGAAAGTGATCTTCTGGAACTGCAAAGCGAAGAAACCTTTGGTGAAAAGGTAATATAGAAATGTGGAGGTACGCGTCCTGGATGTCTATGGACACCAGGAACTCTACTTTCTCCATGGAGGCGATGAAAGAGCGAAGCGATTCCATCTGGAACCGTCGCACCCTGACGAACTTGTTCAGCAGTTTTAGGTCCAGTATGGGCCGTACAGTACAGTTTCCTTCTTTGGAACAATGAACAGGTTTGAATAAAAACCTTGAAACCTTTTGCTTTGAGGAACCGGGATAATAACCCAGTCTTCATTTAGAGAGCTTATGGCCTGGAAGAACTCTGATGCCTTTGCCCTGGGAGGAGAAGATAGGAAAAAGCGATTTGGTGGAAGAGAGGAGAATTCTATCTTGTATCCGGAGGACACTAGGTCGCAGACCCATTCGTTGTGAACGACAGAGAGCCACGCGTCGCTGAAGGAAGGCAGGCGGCCGCATACTTTGAGGGTGTCCTCCGGATACCGCAGGGAGTCATTGTGTGGGAGACCTGCCCGGTCTGGATCCCCTGGACCCTGACTGCCTAGGCCTGCCTCTCCAAGAAGGGGGAGGTTTGAAAGAGGTCTGGGGACCTCTATCCCTACGTTCTGCCCGACCAGGTCCAGAAGATGTGGAAGTAGAGGACCAATTTGAGTTGAAGCGAAAAAAAAAAAATCGGGACCGAGCCTGCTGCTGCTGGTTCCGAAAGGGTCTCTGTTGTGGAAGAAATTTACTCTTCCCTCCAGTGGCGTCGGAAATTAATTGGTCAAGCTTTTCGCCAAAAAGGTGACTGCTCTGATATGGAAGGGAAGTCAATGACTTTTTGGAAGCCGAATCCGCGCGCCAGCCCCTGAGCCATAAGATGGTGATGGCGTTTGCTGCTGCTTGTGAAGCACAGTTAGCAGGGTCCAGGGACGCGGTAACTACAAAATCTCCAGCTCTTGCCATCTGAGTAGCGAGGCCTGCTATCTCGGGGGGAAGACTGGTATCCAGCACCACTGCAGACAAGACCTCAGCCCAGTGGGTCATAGCCTTAGCCACCCACGTAGCAGAAAAAGATGGGAAGAGTGCGGCTGCTGAGGCTTCAAAGGCTGAACGTGCCATACCCAACGTGTTGGGTTTTTAATAGAGGCGCCCTCCGAAGAGGATAAAATAGATTTAGTAGCCAGGCGTGATACCGGAGGATCTACTGGGGGAGATTGTGACCAATCTTTTCTTAGATCCTGGGCAAAGGGATATTTTGACTCCATGGGCTTCTGCCCTGTGAATCGTTTATCGGGACGGATCCTGTGAGATTCAACGATTTCATTAAATTCGGGATGAGTGGCGAACACTCTGAGCTCGCTTGGTCCTTTTAAAGGACATGACATGATCCATTTTAGATAAAGGTTCCTCCTCAAGTTTCAAAACCTTATTCACTGACTCAATGAGAGAGTTGAGTCTCCTGATCGTGCTGAAATTCCTGATCTAGGGACGTGTCAGAATCATCCTCTGAAACAGGTTCTCTGCTAGCCCCAATGGAAGGGGAGCGAGAAATGGAGCTCTCAGAACCCGAAACCCGGTGATGGTCTGGGGAAATGGCATGAGTCCTTTTCCTGGAAGAGCGAGAGCTCCTTGGCAATGTACAACCCCTAGAGTACGAGGGGTTTTGAGGATCGGAAGCATCGTCCGTAAGAGTGCCCTGGTTAGAGGAAGGGTCTCGGAACAAGTCTAACGCTTTTGCCAGGGAAGACATAGACCGGGTAAGAGGTAGCCCACTCAGGGGGACCAGGCTCACTGGGTTCGGTATCAGTAACAGGTGATTCCTGAACAGGTCACCGGTTCACAAGCTGTGCACAATGCAGTATTGTGACCCCAGGGTAATGACACCTTACAAGAGGTACATGCAGCGAAAAATACAGTGTGGGTTTTCCCAGACTTTTTGAGGCCTTGATTGAGATATAGTAGCCTTGAGGAGAGCGCTTACTAGAAGGCGAAGGGTTAAGCTATGTATCTGCAGCTTACCCAGGTCCTGTGTCTTGAGTCCCCAGGGAAGGTCCGCAATATATGGTCCTGAAGGCTGTGGTTAGGAGAGCTGGAGCAGCGCTGCAGGATCAGCGCTGTGGGTGTCCCAAGATGGCCGCCGAGATCTGTGAGAGCGCTTCTCAGGGAACGAGAAGCGCTAGAAAAGATGGGTGGCGGTAATTGCTGGTGGGCATGGCCTAGAACTCCGGCCTGTATGAAGGGGAAAAGCCGGGGACTAAATTTGAAAAACTTGTGGTTGTGGCCTGCAGCGTCGCGACCGCTATTAGTGCCATCCTGAGTCGTGCTCCTTCATAGCAAAGCCGCACTGCGGACCACCCACGGGTCCGGGCTTTATGCCCTGCTAGAGGTGCGGACCTTCCATACCCCGGGGACCAAGACCCCCCTAGCGCCTCGGCCCCTGCAGTGTACTCACGGTAGATGCGGTGGGCCGATGCTCAATCCACCGTCGCCATAGTCAGGGAGGGGGTGGAGAGCTTCTGCCACCTTGTGTCATCCGCTATATCAGTGGTGATGCAGAGGGGGGCTGCACGGACGCCATACATATGTCCGGCTATGCACCTGGCTCCAGGAGAGGTAGATGGAGGGCTACTCCATGTGGTCGCCTGCTATGGAGGGGGGAGATTGGAACGCGAAGGAACCGTCGCCCATAAGGTGAGCTCAGGGCTGGCATCCAACGTTGCAGGAAAGGATATGGGAGGAACGCTCCATGTACTTGCCTGTTGATGATTCGGGGGAGATCGGAACCTAGAAAGGAACCGTCGCCCCCATTCGCTCCGTTAAGGGAAAAAAATAGAATAAAAAGTAAAAAACTAAAATAAAAATGGGGTCTGAAAGCAGACCCAAGTGCCTCCTACAGACACTAAGCAAGAACTGGTTCACTGAGAGCCAGCAGGAGGGTGTATACTGCAGGGAGGAGCTATTCTTTCTGTATTACCTAGTGTCCTCCTAGTGGCAGCAGCATAACACCCATGGTCCTGTGTCCCCCAATGAGGCGTAGGAGAAAAAACATTCTCCATCAGGTCTTCATTCTATATCAATATGGTCTTTGGAAGGAATAAGTCATGTGCCGCCCTCTGTACTAACCACACACTTACATATATTTATACAGTGAAGGAAATAAGTATTTGATCCCTTGCTGATTGCGTAAGTTTGCCCACTGAAAGACTTGAGCAGTCTATAATTTTAAGGGTAGGTTAATTTTAACATTGAGAGATAGAATATCAAAAATAAAATCCAGAAAATCACATTGTATAATTATATACATTATTTGCATTTTGCAGTGAGAAATAAGTATTTGATCCGCTACCAACCATTAAGAGTTCTGGCTCCTACAGACCAGTTAGATGTTCCAAATCAACTCGTTACCTGCATTATAGACAGCTGTCTTACATAGTCACCTTTATAAAAGACGCCTGTCCACAGACTATCAGTCAGACTCTAACCTCTACAACATGGGCAAGACCAAAGAGCTTTCTAAGGATGTCAGGGACAAGATCATAGACCTGCACAAAGCTGGAATGGGCTACAAACTCATAAGTAAGATGCTGGGTGAGAAGGAGACAACTGTTGGTAAAATAGTAAGAAAATGGAAGAAATACTAAATGACTGTCAATCAACATCGATCTGGCACCATGCAAAATCTCACCTTGTGTGGTATCCTTCATCATGAGTAGGGTGTGAGATCAGCCTAAAACTACACGGGGGAAACTTGTTAATGATCTTGAGACAGCTGGGACCACAGTCACCAAGAAAACCATTGGTAACACATTACGCTGTAAAGGTTTAAAATCCTGCAGTGCCCGCAAGGTCCCCCTGCTCAAGAAGGCACATGTGCAGGTCCATCTGATGTTTGCCAATGAACACCTGGATGATTCTGTGAGTGGTTGGGAGAAGGTGCTGGGGTCAGATGAGACAAAATTGAGGTCTTTGGCATTAACTCGCCGAGTTTGGAGGAGAAATGCTGCCCATGACCCAAAGAACACAGTCAAGCATGGAGGTGGCAACATTATGGGGGTGTTTCTCTGCTAAGGGCACATGACTACTTCACCGCATCAATGGGAGAATGGATGGAGTTATGTACCGTAAAATCCTGAGTGACAACCTCCTCCCCTCTGCCAGGACATTAATAATGGGTTGTGGCTGGGTCTTCCAGCAAGACAATGACTCAAAACATACAGCCAAGGCAACAAAGGAGTGCCTCAAAAAGAAGCACATTAAGGTCATGAAGTGGCCTAGCCAGTCTCCAGACCTTAATCCCATAGAAAACTTATGTAGGGAGTTGAAGCTCCGAGTTGCCAAGCGACAGCCTCAAAATCTTAATGATTTAGAGATGATCTGCAAAGAGGAGTGGACATGTAACACAAACTTTATCATCAACTACAAAAAAAGTCTGACTGCTGTGCTTGCCAACAAGGGTTTTGCCACCAAGTATTAAGTCTTGTTTGCCAGAGGAATCAAATACTTATTTCTCACTGCAAAATGCAAATACGTTCATATAATATGATTTTCTGGATTTTATTTTTGATATTCTGTCAATGTTAAAATTAACTTCCCCTTAAAATTATAGTGTTCATGTCTTCGTCAGTGGACAAACTTACAAAATCAGCAAGGGATCAAATACGTGTGTGTGTGTGTGTGTGTGTGTGTGTGTGTGTGTGTGTGTGTGTGTGTGTGTGTGTGTGTGTGTGTGTGTGTGTGTGTGTGTATATATATATATATATATATATATATATATATATATATATATATTTTACAGACCAAAAGTTTGGACACACCTCATTTAAAGTTTTTTCTGTATTTTCATGGCGATGAAGATTGTACATTCACACTGAAGGCATCAAAATTATGAATAAACACATGTGGAATTATATACTTAACAAAAAAGTGTGAAACAACTGAAAATATGTCTTATATTCTAGGTTCTTCAAAGTAGCCACCTTTTGTTTTGATGACTGCTTTGCACACTCTTGGCATTCTCTTGATGAGCTTCAAGAGGTAGTCACCAGGTATGGTTTTCACTTCACAGGTGTGCCCTGTCAGGTTTAATAAGTGGGATTTCTTGCCTTATAAATGGGGTTGGGACCATCAGTTGTGTTGTGCAGAAGTCTGGTGGATACACAGCTGATAGTCCTACTGAATAGACTGTTAGAATTTGTATTATGGCAAGAAAAAAGAAGCTAAGTAAAGAAAAAAAGAGTAGCCATCATTACTTTAAGAAATGAAGGTCAGTCAATCTGAAAAATTGGGAAAACTTTGAAAGTGTCCCCAAGTGCAGTGGCAAAAACCATCAACCGCTACAAAGAAATTGGCTCACATGAGGACCGCCCCAGCAAAGGAAGACCAAGAGTCACCTCTGCTTCTGAGGATAAGTTTATCCGAGTCACCAGTCTCAGAAATCGCAGGTTAACAGCAGCTCAGATTAGAGACCAGGTCAATGCCACACAGAGTTCTAGCAGCAGACACATCTATACAACAACTGTTAAGAGGAGACTTTGTGCAGCAGGCCTTCATGGTAAAATAGCTGCTAGGAAACCACTGCTAGGAAACCACTGCTAAGGACAGGCAACAAGCAGAAGAGACTTGTTTGGGCTAAAGAACACAAGGAATGGACATTAGTCCAGTGGAAATCTGTGCTTTGGTCTGATGAGTCCAAATTTGAGATCTTTGGTTCCAACCACTGTGTCTTTGTGCGAAGCAGAAAAGGTGAACGGGTGGACTCTACATGCCTGGTTCCCACTGTGTAGCATGGAGAAGGAGGTGTGATGGTGTGGGGGTGCTTTGCTGGTGACACTGTTGGGGATTTATTCAAAATTGAAGGCATACTGAACCAGCATGGCTACCACAGCATCTTGCAGCGGCATGCTATTCCATCCGGTTTGCATTTAGTTGGACCATCATTTATTTTTCAACAGGACAATGACCACAAACACACCTCCAGGCTGTGTAAGGGCTATTTGACCAAGAAGGAGAGTGATGGGGTGCTACGCCAGATGACCTGGCCTCCACAGTCACCAGACCTGAACCCAATAGAGATGGTTTGGGGTGAGCTGGACCGCAGAGTGAAGGCGAAAGGGCCAACAAGTGCTAAGCATCTCTGGGAACTCCTTCAAGATTGTTGGAAGACCATTCCCGGTGACTACCTCTTGAAGCTCATCAAGAGAATGCCAAGAGTGTGCAAAGCAGTCATCAAAGCACAAGGTGGCTACTTTGAAGAACCTAGAATATAAGACATATTTTCAGTTGTTTCACACTTTTTTGTTAAGTATATAATTCCACGTGTTAATTCATAGTTTTGATGCCTTCAGTGTGAATGTACAATTTTCACAGTCATGAAAATACAGAAAAATCTTTAAATGAGAAGGTGTGTCCAAACTTTTTGGTCTGTACTGTAATAAATATATATATATATATATATATATATATATATATATATATATATATATATATATATATATATATATATACACACTAGATGGCAGCCCGATTCTAAAGAATCGGGAGTCTAGAATCCATATATACTTTATTTATTCAAATGTAAGAATAATACAATTAATAAATAATAGTAAGAAAGAACAAAAAATGGCTGCACTCACCAGCTCTTGACAATTCTTGACAGTACGGCACATTTCTGATTGGTCGCTCGCGGCAGGCGGCAACCAATCAGAAAAGTGCCGCGCACCACGAAGGCATATATCTTTGTCCACCCTGAGCGGGTGTAGGACGCTGGTGACGTCACTTATCTCCGGACATTATCTCCGGACAAAGCCACGGAAGTTGGCACAAATTGCCGGAAGTAGTATTCTAGGCAATTATATATTAGATTTTAATGTTATCAGTGTTTACCTTTGAACGTTTATATTGTATTGTCCTGTCACCAGCCATGTGTACGATTATCGGCCGAAAGCCTCTCTGGAACCAATAATCACCCCATGTAAAGGTATCTTTATAAGTTAAAGATTCAGAATACTATGACTTTTATCATATCCTGAACAGTCAAGTTTTTTTATGAACCGTTAAGGTTTTCTGGTTGAAGTAAAAAAAACTGAGTGTTTACAGTTTGAAACCATAAAATGTTGAAAAATTATGTCATTCTTGAGTATATCACTCAATGGTGCTCATAAACGTGTCAAATTTGATCTATAATATACTTTAATATACGTTACTTTAATCTTTAATATACTTAAGAACAGGGCCCCAGACATCACACAGGGGGTCTGAAACACCGCACAGTGGTCCAAAATATCGCTGTGCTCTGCCTGGGGCCCCATATGCTGCCTGGGGCCCCTGTGCTCTGCCTGGGGCCCCATGTTCTGCCTGGGGCCCCTGTGCTCTGCCTGGGGCCCCATATGCTGCCTGGGGCCCCTGTGCTCTGCCTGGGGCCCCATAGGCTGCCTGGGGCCCCTGTGCTCTACCTGGGACCACTGTGCTCTGCCTGGGGCCCCATATGCTGCCTGGGGCCCCTGTGCTCTGCCTGGGGCCCCTGTGCTCTGCCTGGGGCCCCATGTTCTGCCTGGGGCCACTGTGCTCTGCCTGGGGCCCCATAGGCTGCCTGGGGCCCCTGTGCTCTGCCTGGGACCACTGTGCTCTGCCTGGGGCCCCTGTGCTCTGCCTGGGGCCACTGTGCTCTGCCTGGGGCCCCATGTTCTGCCTGGGGCCACTGTGCTCTGCCTGGGGCCCCATAAGCTGCCTGGGGCCCCTGTGCTCTGCCTGGGACCACTGTGCTCTGCCTGGGGCCCCTGTGCTCTGCCTGGGGCCCCATATGCTGCCTGGGGCCACTGTGCTCTGCCTGGGGCCCCATATGCTGCCTGGGGCCCCTGTGCTCTGCCTGGGGCCCCATATGCTGCCTGGGGCCCCATATGCTGCCTGGGGACCCTGTGCTCTGCCTGTGGCCCCATGTTCTGCCTGGGGCCCCTGTGCTCTGCCTGGGGCCCCATATGCTGCCTGGGGCCCCATATGCTCTGCCTGGGGCCCCATATGCTCTGCCTGGGGCCCCATATGCTCTGCCTGGGGCCCCATATGCTCTGCCTGGGGCCCCATATGCTGCCTGGGGCCCCTGTGCTCTGCCTGGGGCCCCTGTGCTCTGCCTGGGGCCACTGTGCTCTGCCTGGGGCCACTGTGCTCTGCCTGGGGCCCCATATGCTGCCTGGGGCCCCTGTGCTCTGCCTGGGGCCCCATATGCTGCCTGGGGCCACTGTGCTCTGCCTGGGGCCCCATAGGCTGCCTGGGGCCCCTGTGCTCTGCCTGCGACCACTGTGCTCTGCCTGGGGCCCCATATGCTGCCTGGGGCCCCTGTGCTCTGCCTGGGGCCCCATATGCTGCCTGGGGCCCCTGTGCTCTGCCTGGGTGTAGGACACTGGTGACGTCACTTATCTCCGGACATTAGCTCCGGACAAAGCCACGGAAGTTGGCACAAATTGCAGGAAGTAGTATTCTAGGCAATAATATATATATATATATATATATATATATATATATATATATATATATATATATATATATATATACACACATATACATATACACACACATACATACGTAAATGATGAATCGGGACATATTTAAATTATAGCAAGATGGCAGCAAAAACAGTCATGTACGAACCTGTTCAATTTCTTTGCAGCGGCGATTCAAGGCAAGAAACTTTCTCCTACTGAGCTCTCTCATGCGCTGCTGCGCCTCTTCTTCCTCCTCGTCTTGTAGGTTGTCGCCACTCAGGCCTCCATCAACAAACTCAACCTCTGTCTCCAATTCACTTTCTAAAATATTACCACCAAACAGAGGTGGAAGAGCGAGCTCAGATCCAGGTGGCACAGAAAACTCCTCAAAGTTTACAGCAGCCATGATGGAAATTCTAAGACACCAAAAAAAAAAGAAAAAAAAAAAAAAAAGGGGGCATTTTAGATTTATACAGCGTGAAGTCCAACACAACCTTCATCTACTTGGAAGCTTCACTAATTTGGATTTTGAAAAGCGATATGCAAATTGCCTCTCCAGAGAGGAAGAGGACTAGAACTCTATAGTGCCACCTGTTGGAAGTAGCAATTCTAAAAATCATTATCGACCCTTTAACGAGCCTTGCCATGTGACTTTGGATAAAAGCCAAATCAGAACCTCTATTTCCAGCCACATGTTTCAGGGTGTTGTTCCTCATCAGTGCAAAGTATGAGATCGGATTTGGCTAGGTGAGAGGTTCTGGAGTGGGGTCTAAGGGGTAACGTTTCTACTTGTGCAGAGTGACACGCCTGGCATGTTAGAGTAAGGAGACTTATACGCCATGCAATGCTCGTCTGGGAAGTTAAATATGCAAATTGCCTCTTAAGAGAGTAAGGGGACTAGAAATCTGGCGCCACCTATTAGTAGTAGTAATCTTACAAGTCAATATCGACCCTTTAACGAGCCTTGACAAGACTTAGGATAAAAGCCAAACCAGAATCTCTATTTGCAGACATGTGGTTCAGGGTGTTGCCCTCAAAGCTCTTATCGAAATTGCCCCCTTTATAAGGTGGACACCACCAGGTCCAGGAGCACATCCATACAAAACTCTACTGTTAGAAGACATCTTGTGTCTGACAATGGAAGCTGCAGGGAAGCAACTTTATTGGACAGGAGAGATAATGTAGAAATGCTGGGGGTCCAGTTGCTGTGACCCCCCCATTCAAAAGGGCAGAGTGCCACAGTCCCCAGTCCTAGTGAGCATGTGCGACAGCTGCACAGTTCATTGTCCATACTGATAGTGCAGCAGTGGACCCTCCTTCACCTTAATTAAAGGGATTTTCTAGGCTTAAAAGGAGATGTCCTGTGAAAACAAGCAATTACCTATCAACAGACCCTCACGCCGACTGGTAGAATGGGGAACTTTTATCGGCAGCGTGGAAGCTTGATCGCCGCTCCATTCATTCCGCACTCGCCTTTTTTCCGGCAGCCTCATAGAGAATGAATGGAGCAGCAGTCGACATCTGACCTGAGGATAAAAGTTCCCTGTTCTGCCAATCTGTGTGGATTCCAGCAATGGGACATGAGGTTGTCCATTCTTGTGGATAGGAGATAACTTGTAACCAGACAACCCCATTAATTCACATTGTTCTTTGGGATCAGGGGTTCTTAGTAGCTGGACCCCAAGTGATCATGTTCTTAGTATGTCACCTGTGGATTGGTGATTTAAAGGGATTCTGTAAGATTTCACTTCCCAAACTAATTATATGTGCATGTAGCCCTTTACAGACAAGCCCAGTGATACCTTTACATGGTTCCTCCAATATTGAGGAATCAAAGCTGGAATCGATATGCAAAATGAGGCTGAAGAGCTATGGTAGATCTGAAGCATCTGTCACTCCAGCTCTATTTCCTCCTGCTTGACTGACAGCCTCTATGCTGTGACTTCAGGCAAATCAAGGAATAGCCCAGTGTGGCGCCATTATGTCATCTCCACTAGGAAGGAAGAATCCGCCACTAATCCTCCTGTGGATCCTGCTGCAAATTTGTGGCGGTGATCACAGAGGAGGTTACCCCTCTCACCCACATTGCCAGCACCCACTGCACATTTTACATGTACAGATCTACCCCTACTCTGCAAGTGCTCCAGTCCATACACACGTTTATGGGAGCAGGTCCTGCACCAGGGGAGATACTACTGCCAGAGCGGGGTGACAACTGGACACAACACACGTCTCTGTGACACACACGAGCAGCAGCACTGGTAGACGCCACTTCCACTCATTACCCCGACACCACAGGACAGGACCGTGTCATCCTCCTCCTCCGCACGCACCTGTTCACATCGTCTGTCCTCCTTCTTCCCAAGTGCAGCGTGATCGAAGCCAAGCAACACTGGTGTATACAAATAAAGTTACACCATACAAAAAGAAAAAAAAACATCAGCTGATCGACCAATAAAAGCGTTCGCTTGAGTACGCATGCGCATCTGCGGACCAATTGGAAAGCCAGATAGCATTCCGGATTCTGTCGCTGCAGTGACGTCATATTTTCGTGCCTCAACTTCCGGTTCTAGTTGAACAGAAGTCGGACAGATTTTTGCCAGTTGTTCCCAGGCTTCTTGCTATTGGTAAATGTTGCGCTGATGTCTGCTAGTGGGATATAATGTCGGAGCGTTATCATGGCAGAATGTGGGGCGGAGGTGTGTGTAGCTGCTGCACCAGTTCTAGGATGTGTGTGGTGGTGTTGGTGGTGCTGCCTCACCGGTTACAGGATGTGTGTGGTGGTGGTGCACTGGTTACAGGATGTGTGTGGTGGTGGTGCACTGGTTACAGGATGTGTGTGGTGGTGGTGCACTGGTTACAGGACATGTGTGTGGTGGTGGTGCTGCACCGGTTACAGGACGTGTGTGGTGGTGCACTGGTTACAGGATGTGTGTGGTGGTGGTGCACTGGTTACAGGACATGTGTGTGGTGGTGGTGCACTGGTTACAGGATGTGTGTGGTGCTGCTGCTGCACCGGTTACAGGACGTGTGTGGTGGTGGTGCACTGGTTACAGGATGTGTGTGGTGCTGCTGCTGCACCGGTTACAGGACGTGTGTGGTGGTGGTGGTGGTGCTGCACTGGTTACAGGATGTGTGTGGTGGTGCACTGGTTACAGGATGTGTGTGGTGCTGCTGCTGCACCGGTTACAGGATGTGTGTGGTGGTGGTGCACTGGTTACAGGATGTGTGTGGTGCTGCTGCTGCACCGGTTACAGGACGTGTGTGGTGGTGGTGGTGGTGCTGCACTGGTTACAGGATGTGTGTGGTGGTGCTGCTGCACTGGTTACAGGATGTGTGTGGTGGTGCTGCACCGGTTACAGGATGTGTGTGGTGGTGCTGCTGCACCGGTTACAGGATGTGTGTGGTGGTGATGGTGGTGGTGCTGCACTGGTTACAGGACGTGTGTGGTGCTGCTGCTGCACCGGTTACAGGACGTGTGTGGTGCTGGTGGTGCTGCACTGGTTACAGGATGTGTGTGGTGCTGCTGCTGCACCGGTTACAGGACGTGTGTGGTGGTGGTGCTGCACTGGTTACAGGACGTGTGTGGTGGTGCTGCTGCACTGGTTACAGGACGTGTGTGGTGCTGCTGCACTTGTTACAGGACGTGTGCGGTGCTGCTGCACTGGTTACAGGATGTGTGTGGTGGGGCTGCACTGGTTACAGGATGTGTGTGGTGCTGCTGCTGCACTGGTTACAGGATGTGGGTGGTGGTGGTGCTGCTGCACCGGTTACAGGATGTGGGTGGTGGTGCTGCTGCTGCTGCAACGGTTACAGGATGTGGGGGGTGGTACTGCGGCATCGTTTACAGGATGTGTGTGTGTGGGGGGGGGGGGGGGCTGCTGCTGCACCGGTTACAGGATGTGGGGGGTGGTGGTGCTGCTGCTGCTGCTGCATCGGTTACAGGATGTGGGGGGTGGTGGTGCTGCACCGGTTACAGGATGTGGGGGTGCTGCTGCTGCACCCGTTACAGGATGTGGGTGGTGGGTGTGCTGCTGCATTGGTTACAGGACTTGTGTGGTGCTGCAGCACTGTTTATTGGGTTTGTATGTAACATAAAAGCTGTATAATCTGGTTACTGATGTATTACTACATTCATAGCAATAAGGATAAAAAAGTTTTTTCTATGAGTGAATTAATGCTATAAAGCATAATTCGCTATTTCTCGCAGTGATAAGACATGTCTCTGGCGGACGAGTTGCTAGCTGATCTGGAGGAGGCTGCAGATGAAGAAGAGGACAACTTAATAGATGAGGATGACTTGGATACCATTGAAGAAGTACAGGAGGAAATGCAGGTGGATGTTAATGCTGAGTCAGTGAAAAGTATAGCGAAGTTATGGGATAGCAAACAGGTGAGTCTCAGAAAAGTCGAAAAATACTTGTCAAATCTCCCGACTGTAATGCTAGTCACTACTCACTGACAACCCTTGAGGCTTGGGTAGTCACGAGGTCCGGGGTCAGATACCAAGAGGGCTCGTCATATACAAAGAGACAAGGCAAAGGAGTACAAAATAGATCAATGGCAAAGGAGTAGTCATGTCACAGTCCAAGGTCAGAATTCCAGGAAGGAAACTAATCAAGGCAAAAGATCAGGGTTGGGCAGTTTTGCTCAAATGATGTGGACTTGCTCTGTGCTTTGTTCCTGTATTTGATCTTTGTTGCCCAACCTTGGACTTTGCCATTGACCATCCTTCCAGGAATTCTGACCTCGGACTGTGATCTGAGTATGCCTTTGCCTTTTCCCTTTGTTCATGATGAATCCTCTTGACTACCCAACCTCATGGCTTGTACATGAGTAGTGACTAGCATCACAATTTTTGTGCTTTCCTTTGGACACCATCACATACAATATCCAGACACCAAGAAGCCTCAGAGCAAAGGCCCCGATTCATCAAGGTCGGCAATTTTTTTCACTGGTCTTGATCAGGGGGTGAGTTGGGATGGATTCTCCTTATTAATTAAGAGGTACACGCAGTGAACTGGGCAAGACGTGTAGTGGCGTGCACCTCTGTACTTCTGGTCGAGTAAAATTTGTTTGAAGACCATCACTTTTGTTTCAGGCACATTGGCTCCTTGATGTGTTTCTTTTTCTTTTTTAATCTTTGTTGCTTTTAGTAGTTGATATTTTTCAAACTCTTTCAAGATAAAATGAATACTAATTTGATTCATATTTTTAGTTTTCAGACATTCTTGACAAGATCGATGAATATGTCCAAAGACAACCAAAAGCATCTGAAGGTATTGTTAAATGGTTATCCCCAACATCATCATAAGTGGTGACAATTGCAAAGCTCTTTTAAAAACAAGCAGCTTTGCAATTTACTTATTAAAGGGGTTGTTCGGTGCAAAATGATAAGTCTGCCGTCACTCTGTGTGACTGCAGACTTATCCATTCCCCCCAGCATACACACTGCAGACTGCGGGGATTCGCTGTTTTCTGAGCCTGGACCAAGGGGTATGTATGCGTTATACATACTCCTGGCCAGAACCCGACTAGTGGGTGCGGCCTCGCTCCATACACTTGTATTGAGCCGACACTACACCCCAACTGGAGACACAGCCGTCTGGTGGACGTGGCTGACTAGTGGCCACGGCCTTGGATCAATTCGACTTTCCCCTCTCCAGTCCATCCTTAATGCAGCAGCCAGGGTTGTCCATCTGGCTAATTATTTCTCAGATGCATCCGCTCTTCGTCAGTCATTACACTGGCTGCCCATTCATTACAGGATGCAATTCAAAGTTCTTGTTCTCACCCACAAAGCTCTCCACAGTGCGGCACCCCCATACATCTCTTCCCTCATTTCGGTCTATCGGCCTAACCGACCACTGCGCTCTGCAAATGACTTTCGACTAACCTCAGCATTAATCCGTACCTCCCACTCCCGACTCCAAGACTTCTTCCCTGCTGCGCCAATCCTCTGGAATGCTCTACCCCAAGATATTAGGACCATCCACAACTTGCATAGTTTTAGTCGCTCCCTCAAAACACATTTGTTCAGAGCTGCCTACCACATTAACTAATCAAGGTCATTTTATGTTTGTGTGTGTGTGTGTGTGTGTGTGTGTGTGTGTGTGTGTAACCCTTTCACAATCTCCATCTATCCCCCACCCCTGAAGATGGCTGGACCATCATTGTAAATACATCATTGTAAATACACACCTGTACTTTGTATCTCCCCCACCTCATTGTAGATTGTAAGCTCTCACGGGCAGGGTCATCTTATTGTGCTTTATTATTGTATTGCTAACATTGTTACCTATGATTGTTGTTTGAAACTGTTAAACTGTAAAGCGCTGCGGAATATGTTGGCGCTATATAAATAAAGATTATTATTATTATAATACAAGTGTATGGAATGAGGTTCTGGCCTAGAGTTTGTATAACGCAAACATACACTCGGTAATGTCTCAGAAACAGGTGAATTTCCACAGCTCACAGTGCATGCTCTGGGGGACTCATAAGCCTGCAGTCACACAGAGTGACTACAGGCTTATCATTTTGGACTGGACAACCACTTTAAAGATGCTTTTCGTTTTTAAGAACAGAGGAATTATTTTCTTACCCAAGGTTACTGGCCACCACTGCAATGTCATTGGTGGGCAGTCTCCTAGGCAGAGTGCAATGCTTACAAACTCTTTGATATAGAGCTTGTAATCACTCATCTGATTACTGTACTCTGCCACCTTCAGTGACTGCGCTTTTCTGAAGCTGGAGAGGCAAAGCTGCTGCTTCTTGCCACATCTTAGAGCGCAAACTTCATGCATGTAATGCGATGATGTCATTGAGCAGGAGGCCGGGGAGCCTCCAAGCTGCTGCAGAAGAAGCTGACAAAACTCCTTTATTTTTAGCCTACGTTGTATTAGGAAGGGGATATAACATGATAGAAGTTTACGCCTCTCCTGATTTGATGGCATATCAAGATTTGCTGTCGCTTCCTGTTCAGTGTGAATTATGTTCTAATATTACGATTGTTTATATCTTTGTATTAATGTGATTTTCTTTTCTGACTTGCAGTTATGGGACCTGTGGAAGCAGCACCTGAGTATAAAGTGATTGTGGATGCAAACAATTTGACTGTGGAAATAGAAAATGAATTAAGTAAGCTCATCAGGGTGGACTAAAATATTTATTTAAGACATGAAGTCACAAATTTAAATAGTAATTTATTTCCACGTAAATGAACAGTACAAGTGAAGATTAAAAAAATAAAAAGCTTGGTAATCTCTTATTAGAGGAATGTGCTTTTTCTTTTTTCTCCCACTTAATAATGACTTAGTCTATTGCTTTGATCATTCATTCTCAAACTGCTCAAATATGTCTACAAATTTGTCTGCAGCAAGGGATAAAATTACTCCCGCTATACTACCCTATGGAAAAGGGAGGGGGAGAAACTGGAAGGAAACAATAAAAAGGTGGTGGCTTCTAGAGCAGAGAGAAAACTTAAAAATAAAAATAAAAAATATGCAGGATAGAAGTAATGTAATGGCCAGAAAGTGTTATTCCTCATGTAAGGACATGACAGCTTATTCTGAGCAGTCACATGTGCAGCCTTTTAACCACTCAGTGACTGGACCATATTTTTTAATTCTGACCAGTGTCACTTTATGTAGTAATAACTCTGGAACACTTCACCATATCACATTGATTTTGAGATTATTTTTTTTTGTGACACATTGTATTTTATGATAATGGTAAATTTATGTTTGTATTTTCTGTGTTTATGTATGTATTACGTTTTGAATTGACTTTGGGGGTCCTATACATTGGAAACCTCCAAAAGTGATACTATTTTAAAACCGCACCCCTCAACATATCCAGAATGCTTTCAGGTAGTTCATTAACCCTTCAGGTGCTTTTCAGGAATTAATGCAAAGTGGCATAACAGAAATGAAGAAACGTATTTTTACAATCTAAATGCTGGTGACTTCTGAACAGGCTGCTATAGCCGGCAGACTTTAATGCCGTTATTTGGCCGTGAACATCAGGACCAGACTATCAGAGGTCTCAGGGTGCTGATGGGGTTAAAGAAGGCACCCCCACACTCTGTTATCCATTTAGATTTTGTAGTCATTGATAGCAGCATTTAAGGGGTTAAACGATTATAGTCGGTAACAACACTGATCATGGCTGATGCAGCAAGTTGTCAGCTGTAGTGTACAGCTGACAGCTGCTGGATTGTCACCCGTCGGGGGATGCTAGTCTCTTATATCGCAGTTCAGTAAAAAGTCATATTGGTGGTCACTAAGGGGTTAAAGGGGTTATCCATGACTATTTTTTTTGCTATGGGCCTTAGAACTAACATGCAAGTAGTTGCTAACTATCTGTGTGTTGTGCCCGGTGCCAATCTACCAGTACAGAGCAGTCACAGGCGGCTCCTACTGGCAGTTCAGTGGCTTCTGCGGACATCACATCCACATGCTGATTGACAGCAAGCTTCCTTTTGTCTAACTGCGAGGAGCCGGCTGTCAATTGGCATAATGTCACCCGTCATGCCCCATCATCAGAGCCGCCCGGAAGAAGTGCTGTTCTGTTGATGTGGAGCAGTCGGGGATCACTCTGAGCCAGTCCAGTAGAACAGGCAGGTAGTTTTCTCTGTTAACCACCTGCCGGTCAGTTTTTAGGTCCATATTTGAAAAATAAATAAAAAGAAGGTGTTGTCCAGGACCATTTTTTAATGTTCTTACTACAATATGATGCAGCCACAAGTTGAGCCAAACTCTACTCTATGACGTGTAAGGTATTTTTTCTTATTTAGATATTATCCACAAGTTCATCAGAGACAAGTATTCAAAGCGGTTTCCTGAGCTGGAGTCTCTGGTTCCAAATGCCTTGGACTACATAAGAACAGTGAAGGTAGGTGTGCCGTTTAACGTGAAGGGTCAAAAAGGTGCACATATCTGTTGTTCACTTTTTTGGGAGGGTCTAAATTCAGATCTTTGTAAATAGCCTGCAGTGTGTGGACCAGTAACGAGGCTCCTGAACCAAACAGTAACATGTGTAATACAGAGATGCAATATCCCTTTTTAAAAGCTTATTCACAAAATATGAAGTTCTCCTCTATTGATGGGACCCCTGTCGATCCACAGTACGGGGCTCCGCAGCTCCATCCTGAAAGTAGAGGTGCACATGTGTGACCTCTGCGCCATTCATTGTATGAGACTGCCGGAAAGTCAAGCGCCACCACACTCGGCAGTCCCATAGACAATGAAGGCTTAGCTCCTGAAAGCAAAGAAGGTGCCGGCTAACCTCTGCTTATTTTTTTTTTCAAGATAGGGATGCAGAGTTAATCCATTTATAATGTTCACTGACATTGTATGAAAGCTGATATTCGGGTCTGAGCAGCTGATCTTGCATCTAATATGAACCTTATTTTACTATTATATTTCAGGAGTTGGGCAACAATCTGGATAAATGTAAGAATAATGAGAATCTCCAGCAAATTCTGACCAATGCCACCATCATGGTTGTGAGTGTAACAGCCTCCACTACCCAGGGGTAAGCCCATACACAGGCAGTTCTTTTCTGTATCCCATGCTGTGCTTACGGCTGTATTTTTGTTAATGTCTGGTTTGTATACAGGCAGCAGCTGACTTTTGAGGAATTGGAACGCATTGAAGAAGCATGTGACATGGCGCTGGAGCTAAACCAGTCCAAACACCGGATCTATGAGTACGTGGAGTCTCGCATGTCCTTCATTGCTCCCAATCTCTCCATTATTGTTGGGGCTTCAACTGCAGCCAAGATAATGGGTAATGTATGAAGCTTATTGTCCTGTACTACTTTTCCATCATATGTGCAGCACTTGATGGTCATAGGTGTACTAACAACACATCCTCTTCAGGTATCGCTGGTGGTCTTACAAACCTCTCTAAGATGCCTGCCTGCAATGTCATGCTCCTGGGAGCTCAGAGGAAAACCTTATCTGGCTTTTCTAGCACTTCTGTCCTTCCTCATACAGGTTATATTTACCACAGTGACATCGTCCAGTTATTGCCCTCGGTAAGCAATAGAAAGCTTTGCATGCTGTAGCTGTAGTGGTCGAGGCTGAACGTATTTTGTCTTAATGTCATTTTAGGACTTGCATCGAAAGGCAGCACGACTGGTGTCTGCAAAATGCACCTTGGCCGCACGAGTAGACAGCTTTCATGAGAGTACTGAGGGAAAGGTTGGTATCAACAGGACTTGCTACACGTATATTAACCCCTGTCCTTGATTACATCCATGTAATCCAGAGGGGACGGTGTGACAAAAGACTCTCGTCTTGGTGGACGTGTCGTCTTGCTGTCAGACTATAATAGTTGTGCCCATGTCCCTTCATGTCTCATGAATTATTTTCTTATAATGTACAGATGTATAATTTTTTGTAGATTTTGACCACTTAGATTTTCATCTTTACAGGTCGGCTATGATCTAAAAGAGGAGATTGAAAGGAAGTTTGATAAGTGGCAAGAACCTCCTCCTGTCAAGCAGGTGAAGCCTCTGCCAGCACCTCTTGATGGACAGAGAAAGAAACGAGGCGGGCGCCGGTAAAGTGTATTTTAACTCTCTTTATTTTTCTATATTTAACAATGCAATTATGATATATTCTTTCTCCCCCTCCCCCCCCCAGGTACCGTAAAATGAAAGAACGACTTGGACTGACTGAAATCCGCAAACAGGCTAATAGAATGAGCTTTGGGGAGGTGAGCACTTATGGTCAGCCATGCTGTTATCTGGCTGCTTGTTAGCACAAGTTTGTCTTCAGGTATCTTAAATGGGGATACTTGCCACATTACCCACAAAGATGTTTCAACGTAACAGTGGGAGAGCGGTCTGCCCAGTTCCTTAAGGCTAAGACATGTGAAAAGTCTCAAAAACAGTGCAGTGCTTATGAGCTACACATCTGCAGTTGGCATGAGCGTCCTGGTTCCCCATCGTGGCATTTGGTTCGCTGGGCTTGGTATAACGTCCTCTGGTGACATCTTGTCAGCCCAGCCAATCATAAGTAAGCGTGGCATCCCAGAAGGTAAGGAGTCACAGAGTTCTTGTCCACGGCCAGAGAGCGCTGACCTGGACAATGGATCACTGTTGCATGAAGTGATCTGCTCATTTCTATTAATAAGCAGTAAATTGCAAAAGACTATCTGACCCTATCTATCGATGGAGATGGGAATAACCCTTTAAGGTAAAACCCATCCACTTTGTGTGCACAACAAATACACAACCTGTGAACTCTGTCTAAAGTGGACCTGTTAATTTACACTACACCTGTGGAAAAACATGGTATCTGTGCCTTCATCCTCCACACGTTAAAACTGCTTTTCATCCACTCGCCAGTCTATGTCCAGGAACCATGCATATTCTCCTGCTCCGTAATTTGCCATCCACTCTTTTTGAGTGAGCAGTTCCTCTCCATTAGCATTCTGCCAGCACTATAGGAGTTGACACTTTCTTTTCCTCCCTTCCCAGCATGTTACTCCTGCCAATGTCCAATGATTTGCAGATTCATAATGTGAGAAATGAGATCAAGTGGACCATGTAAACAACCATATGATGGATAGTAGCACAGTAACCCAGTCACCATATTGCTCTCTATCCCAGGGTCACTTTTTATACCTCTGGTGGTATTCATGGCCAGCATCATGGACAGCACCACTTAAGCAAAATTATTAGCATCATGCATTATTTCTCTTAACTATGATATATAACTATGCTATAAAAGAATAATTTATGTGATTTTTGACTCTCATAGATTGAAGAAGATGCCTATCAGGAAGACTTGGGCTTCAGCTTAGGACATCTTGGGAAGTCTGGAAGTGGAAGAATACGGCAAGCACAAGTTAATGAAGCAACCAAAGCCAGAATCTCTAAAACATTACAGGTAAGCTGAGAAACGCAGGCATTTACCGTTCATTTAGTTTGTGCCTTCTAACAATTGCATTCACCATTCCCTCCAATCTTCACATTTTTAACAGCGTACACTACAGAAGCAGAGCATGGTTTATGGAGGAAAGTCCACAGTACGGGACAGATCTTCGGGTACTGCTTCCAGTGTAGCCTTTACGCCCCTTCAGGTAAGCTCTGCTGTATTAAACTTTATTATCATCGCTTTATATTTTGCATTGCTACTCCGTAAGAAATATCTCTTTAGTTTTGTATCCACCCTTGACCACATTGGCTTAGAAAAAAAAAATAAACTCCAACCGTTAATAATTTATATGAGGTACATTCACTCTCCTGTTGAGTAAGTGGTTGCTCTTTATCTGCGTTTTGCCAGCACTATAGGAGCTGGCACTTTCTTTTCAGCTTATGTTGATGTTTCATGTATTATGTATTCCTACTTATTTTATTATTGTATCACTTCAGGGTCTCGAGATTGTTAACCCACACGCTGCAGAGAAGAAGGTGGCTGAGGCGAATCAGAAATATTTTTCCAGCATGGCAGAGTTCCTGAAAGTGAAGCATGAGAAAAATGGTACTATGACACAGTGAAGCTGCTGTATTAATTGTGGACTTGTCTGAGTTATGAACTGGCCACCCAGATTATCTGGGCTACTCTGTACACCTCATCTCTTAAGGAAGGGAGACCATTTACAGGGTAACGGAGAAGATTTATTAAAAGGAAATGATTATTGGTTGTGGATGAGCTCCACATTGCAACCTTACACCATGTCGTCAGCCAGGATGGGAGAAGAGTAATTTGCCAGTTCGCTAGAGAAGAATCTCATTTCTATGTTCAATAAAATGGACTTTATTTTTTTGTTTTTAGTCAGATGGATGTTGTATCTGTGCTGCAGAATAAATGGTATTATATTGTTTTATCCTAAACTATATGCATTTAATACTGTTGTACATGCTGCCTTACAGAATGGAGTGACTTCTTCTGGCATATGATTGCCAGCAGCAATCATATACAACTGACACCTGGCTGCTAGGCTAACAGTCAGCATAATCGGGGGGGAGTCAGCAGCTAAGCGCTCTCCACAATACTGTACCCAGCAAAAAAAAAAAGTATTGATGGCGACAGCACATCTCAAAGTTGAGACATGGTTAACAAAAGGCTGGAAAAGTAAGTGGTACTGATGAAAAACAGCTGGAGGGTTAATTTTCAATTAAGTCACATGACTGTATAAAAAGAGTATGCTAGAGGGGCAGTCTCTCTCAGAAGAAAACGTGGTCGGAGGTTCCCCAATCTGAACAACTGCATCTAAAAGGTGTGGAAAAATTTTAGAAAAATGTTCAACTTAAAATTGTAAACACTTTGAATATACCACCATTTACAGGACATACAGTCATGGCCAAAAGTATTCACACCCCTGCAATTCTGTCAGATAATACTCAGTTTCTTCCTGAAAATGATTGCAAACACAAATTCTTTGGTATTATTATCTTCATTTAATTTGTCTTAAATGAAAAAACACAAAAAGAATTGCCCTAAAGCCAAATTGGATATAATTCCACACCAAACATAAAAAAGGGGGTAGACAAAAAAGTATTGGCACTGTTTGAAAAATCATGTGATGCTTCTCTAATTTGTGTAATTAACAGCACCTGTAACTTACCTGTGGCACCTAACAGGTGTTGGCAATAACTAAATCACACTTGCAGCCAGTTGACATGGATTAAAGTTGACTCAACCTCTGTCCTGTGTCCTTGTGTGTACCACATTGAGCATGGAGAAAAGAAAGAAGACCAAAGAACTGTCTGAGGACTTGAGAAACCAAATTGTGAGGAAGCATGAGCAATCTCAAGGCTACAAGTCCATCTCCAAAGACCTGAATGTTCCTGTGTCTACCGTGCGCAGTGTCATCAAGAAGTTTAAAGCCCATGGCACTGTGGCTAACCTCCCTAGATGTGGACGGAAAAGAAAAATTGACAAGAGATTTCAACACAAGATTGTGCGGATGTTGGATAAAGAGCCTCGACTAACATCCAAACAAGTTCAAGCTGCCCTGCAGTCCGAGGGTACAACAGTGTCAACCCTTACTATCCATCAGCATCTGAATGAAAAGGGACTGCATGGTAGGAGACCCAGGAAGACCCCACTTCTTACCCCGAGACATAAATAAGCCAGGGTGGAGTTTGCCAAAATTTACCTGAAGAAGCCTAAAATGTTTTGGAAGAATGTTCTCTTGTCAGATGAGACAAAAGTAGAGCTTTTTGGGCAAAGGCATCAACATAGAGTTTACAGGAGAAAAAAAAGAGGCTTTCAAAGAAAAGAACATGGTCCCTACAGTCAAACATGGCGGAGGTTCCCTGATGTTTTGGGGTGGCTTTGCGGCTTCTGGCACTGGACTGCTTGACCGTGTGCATGGCATTATGAAGTCTGAAGACTACCAACAAATTTTGCAGCATAATGTAGGGCCCAATGTGAGAAAGCTGGGTCTCCCTCGGAGGTCATGGGTCTTCCAGCAGGACAATGACCCAAAACACACTTCAAAAAGCACTAGAAAATGGTTTGAGAGAAAGCACTGGAGACTTTTTAGGTGGCAAGCAATGAGTCCAGACCTGAATCAGATAGAACACCTGGGGAGAGATCTAAAAATGGCAGTTTGGAGAAGGCACCCTTCAAATATCAGGGAACTAGAGCAGTTTGCCAAAGAAGAATGGTCTAAAATTCTAGCAGAGCATTGTAAGAAACTCATTGATGGTTACCGGAAGCGGGTGGTCGCAGTTATTTTGGCTAAACGTTGTGCAACCAAGTATTAGGCTGAGGGTGCCAATACTTTTGTCTGGCCCATTTTTGGAGTTTTGTGTGAAATTATCAATGTTTTGCTTTTTGCTTCATTCTCTTTTGTGTTTTTTCATTTAAGACAAATTAAATGATAATAATAACAAAGAATTTGTGTTTGCAATCATTTTCAGGAAGAAACTGAGTATTATCTGACAGAATTGCAGGGGTGTCAATACTTTTGGCCATGACTGTAGATATCAAATGACTCAGATATTCTTGAGAAACCCTTATGCATATGGGTCAAGGCCAATATCAGATGCCTGTGATTTAGGGGCCCTCAGGTGGCACTGCATTAAAAACAGACCTGATTTGGTAGTTCAGATTACTGTATGGGCTCAGGAATACTTCCATAAATCATTGTCATTGAGCAATGCACAAATGTAAGTGAAAGCAAAGAAGAAACAGTTTGTTAACACAATCCGGAAACACCACAGTCTTCTCTGGGCAAAACTCATAATGGACGGAGGCAAAATGGAAAGCTCAGATGAATCAAAATGTAAAAAAAAAACATTATGGAAACCATGGACACCATGTCCTGTGTACTCGAGGTGGGGGGGATATTGCGAGGGGGCCGTCCAGCTCATTATCGGGTTGGGCAGACATTCAGCTAGTTCTCAGAGGGGGACCATCCAGCTTGTTATCTTGGAGGGGGACCATCTAGCTTGTTATCAGCGCACAGTTCTGCATCTCTTTTTCAGTAGTGCTTATGGCATAAGCAGCTTACACAGGAAAGGTGCTATAAATCTAAATACAGAGATCAGACAACCCATACACATGTATGCTCGGCTTGGCTATATAATTCTTCATAGTGGATTATTGATCTGATATAAGGCAGAGGTTATGAAGTTTTTTGTTTTGGAGCTACAAAATTTAGTTACTGATCATAATGGGAGGGTATGTTTACTTTTTGCTCACCCAAGTTGAGACGCCAAAGTCTCCAAAGATAGATTTGCTTATCTTGATTTTATTCCTGGGGCAGATGGCCTGTATTTTATGGATGTAGCTACCGCATATTACAAGGACATGTTCACATGTTTAGTATTTGCAGCAAATTTCTCTGCTGGAAAAACAGTGTTGGCAGGCAAAATGCACCCGTTTTTTGCATGCATTTCCACCTCCCTCCCCCAGAGCCGACACATTGCAGATTTTTCAAAAAAATGCTTTAAAGATTCAGATCTGCAAGGAAAAAATAAGCTGCGTGTGCAGATTTCAGAAATTTCATTCACTTTGCTGGTAGTTTAAAAGGCTACATATTTTTCTTCGGGAAAATAAACGCAATGCACACGTTGGGTTCAGTAATGCGTCACTGCAAAACTTTTTTTCTGTACGTAGTCATTTCTCCTACGCCTCATTGGGGGACACAGGACCATGGGTGTTATGCTGCTGCCACTAGGAGGACACTAAGTAGACAGAAAGATTAACTCCTCCTCTGCAGCATACACCCCTTCACTGGATACAATTTGAACCAGTTCTTGCTTAGTGTCTTAGGAGGCACTTGGGTCTTTTTTTCCAGACCCCAACTTTGTTTTAATTTTTAATTTTCTGTAAATTTTTAATTTTTTATTTAACGGAGTGAAGGGGGCGACGGGTCCTTTTTTTCATAAGGTCCGCTCTCCCCCGAACCATCAACAGGCGAGCACGGCGAGTATACCTCCCCGTCCCTCTCCTGCGACGTATGGCGCACGAATAAGGTTTGCGCCAGGGCAACGGTTCCTTTTTTGGTTCCGATTTCCCCCCAACCCCCTCCAGGACCTTGCATTACAGCGATGTAATCTGGGTATGCAGTCCGGAGGGGATGTTGTGCCGCAGCCCCCCTCTGCTACAGCAGCACATCAGGGGCCTCTCCATCCCCATCCAGGGTGCATGGATTGAGATGACATCCTCACAGCAGCGCCCTGCAGACCTGTGAGATCCGGGAACAATAGCGGCCGTAAGTACCTTCAGGGGGCTCCCCCCTGCTCCCCCTCAGCGGCAGCGATGCGGTCCGGGTCCCCAGGGAGAGGCACCGCCGACCGGGGGTCGGTGGTGCTCGGCGGCGCTCCGTCGCGGCCGCCGCCGCACATCGTCGGCAGGCCTCATAAATTTAGTCCCCGGCTTCTCCAGCCGGAGTAGGCCGCAAGGGACAAATCCACTCCCACGGCCGTAGCTCCGCCCCCTTCATCGGCGCTTCTCGTCTGGGACGAGAGGCGCCCTCCTAATCTCGGGGGCCATATTTCCTCTCTCTCTGCACGGAGCCCACGCTTCTACAAGCGCTCCAAGGAGAACTCCTGGAAAGAACCGCCATATCTCTCTCTGGGGACACAGACAGGACCGTGGGTAAGCTGCTCCAAGAAAGCTTAACCCTTTCTCTGCAATACTGCCCGCTCTGTTCTTAAGGCACTATGTCTCAATCCAAGGAGACAAAAAAGGGTAACAAGAAGCACACAGTATTTTTCACTGTATGTGCCACCTGCAATGCGGCCCTGCCCCGAGCCCACACTAGTCCTTTGTGTGCAGATTGCGTCTCACCCTCTGTGCAGCCGCTCCTTGCCGACGCCGGTACCGTCACCGATGCCGCAGCCGTCGACCCGGTAGGGCCTAGCCCCCCTGAGTGGGCAACCTCTCTGTCACGATCTGTGGCTTCCCTAGCCAGGGCAATTGACTCCCTCCGGGGCCCCCCTCCAGGTCGGACCGTGGAGCGACGGTATGGATTCTTCTACCAGTAGGGGGCGTACCCGTTCACTTTCTACCCGGGGTCCCAGAAAACGTGTTCACGTTTCATCCCCTGACCAAGAGCTAGCGGGCCCTTCAGTACCTGCAAGCGCTGCTTCCAGGTCCCCTTCCCCAAACTCGGATGACTCTGAATATGAGTCCGACATCTCCTACGTTCAGGACCCCCCCTCCTCCCAAGAGTCCCTTGACTCTCTCATTGAGGCGGTAAACAAGACCCTGAAGGTGACTGAGGACTCTGCTTCAGAGCCCGAACATGTGGTGTCTTTCAAAAAGACTAAACGTGTTAAAAATGTTTTTGTTACTCACCCTCACTTTAAGGAGATTGTACAAAAACATAGGGATCGCCCAGATAAACGCTTCATTGGACAAAAGTCCATCGAGGCCAAATACCCTTTTTCTCGGGAATTAGTCAAGGACTGGCTGCAGTCTCCCTCGGTGGACCCTGCTGTGTCACACCTCGCGTCCAAGACCATCCTGTCTCTTTCGGACGGTTCTTCCGTTAAGAATCCCTCCGATCGCCAGATTGATTATCTGGCTCGTTCCGCCTTCGAGGCCTCAGGAGCGTCTCTCTTCCCATCTTTCGCCGCCTCTTGGGTGGCTAAGGCTATGGTCTCTTGGACCGAGACTCTTTCCTCTAACATCCAAGCCAGTGATTTACCTCCAGAAGCCAGCATCCTGGTTAACCAGATAGCGCAGGCCGGAGACTTCATAGTCAACGCCTCTATGGACGCAGCCAATTGCGCTGCACAGGCAGCCGCCAATACAATTTCCATCAGGAGAGCCCTGTGGCTCAGGGATTGGCGAGCAGATTCGGCTTCTAAACGTTCTCTAACAGCCCTGCCTTACCAGGCTGGTCGGCTATTTGGAGAAAAATTGGATCAAATGATCTCGGATGCTACCGGAGGGAAGAGTAAATTTCTTCCCCAGCAAAAGCCTACCCGGCCCTTTCGGTACCAGCAGCAACCTCCATTTCGGCCTTTTCGGTCCAATACCAACTGGTCTTCTACATCCTCTACCCCCGCATCAGGTAGAGGTTCGCGCGGTGGCCGAGGCACCCAGGTCTCTTACAGACCTAATCGTAACTGGAGACCCAGACCTAAACCTCCCGGGCCTAAGGGATCCGCATCCCATGGATCCTCCGCCCAATGACTCCTTGCATTATCCGGTGGACTCCAACAAAGTAGGCGGACGCCTACTCTTGTTCCGTCAGGCCTGGCTCTCAGTCGTTTCCGACGAGTGGGTCAGAGAACTGGTGTCCACCGGATACAAAATAGAATTTTCCTCCCTCCCCCCTACACGTTTCTTCCAGTCTTGCCCTCAAAGGTCAAAGGACACAGCGTTTCACCAGGCAATACGGGCACTACTAAGGGACGGAGTCATCATTCCGGTCCCCCTAGAACAAAGATTCAAGGGTTTCTATTCAAATCTGTTCGTGGTCCCAAAGAAGGACGGATCACTACGTCCGATCCTAGACCTGAAACTACTAAACAGATTTATAAAAATCCGACACTTCAGGATGGAGTCCCTCCGTTCTGTGGTCGCGTCTATGGAAAAGGGAGAATTCCTGGCATCCATAGACATCAAGGACGCCTACCTGCACATACCGATCTTCCCTCCGCATCAGCAGTTCCTTCGTTTCGCTTTTTGCGGGGAGCACTTTCAATTCGTGGCCTTGCCCTTTGGTCTCGCCACCGCTCCCAGAGTTTTCACGAAGGTCATGGCGGCTGCCATGGCCATTCTTCATTCCAGGGGAGTGGTGGTAATTCCGTACTTGGACGACCTATTGATAAAAGGTCCTTCCTACCCAGCGTGCGAAGAGTCCGTCGCTCTTACGGTGGATACTCTTTGTCGCCTGGGGTGGAAGATAAATTTCAAAAAATCTTCTCCAATTCCGGCTCAACAAATCTCCTTCCTGGGGATGATACTGGACACTTTCCGCGGTCTGGTCATACTCCCTCAAGACAAGGTTTTGGCCTTGCAGCAGGGAGCCCAGCGTCTTTCTCGTCCAGTATCCCACTCCATTCGCGCCAGCATGCGAGTTCTCGGGCAGATGGTAGCGACCATGGAAGCGGTCCCATTTGCGCAGTTTCACCTCCGTCCCCTGCAGCATGCGCTACTGTCGGCTTGGGACGGCAACCCGTCCTCTCTCGACCGGCGATTCATCCTGTCCCCTCGGGTCAGGAAGGCTCTCAGGTGGTGGACGCTGAAGTCCTCCCTAACCCAGGGAAGGTCCTTTCTCCCAGTACGGTGGCTGGTGGTGACCACCGATGCCAGTCTCATAGGCTGGGGAGCGGTTTTCAACCAGCACACAGCCCAGGGGCGGTGGTCCATTCAGGAGTCTCGTCTCGCCATCAATATCCTCGAGATTCGAGCTATCAGGCTGGCATTGTTTCACTTTCACCGACTTCTGGCAGGTCATCCAGTCAGAATACAGTCCGACAATGCCACGGCCGTGGCATATATCAACCGTCAGGGCGGAACTCGCAGCAAAACGGCCATGCTCGAGGTGTCTCACATCCTCCATTGGGCGGAGTCGAACCATTCGCCCATTTCGGCGATCCACATTCCAGGTGTGGAAAATTGGGCGGCGGACTTCCTCAGCCGCCAGGGCATCGCTTCCGGAGAGTGGTCCCTCCACCCGGAGGTCTTCCAGCAGATTTGCCATCGCTGGGGGACCCCGGATGTGGACCTCATGGCTTCCAGGATGAACAACAAGGTCCCTCAGTTCCTTGCTCGGTCCCTCGACCCACGGGCCCTCGGGGTAGACGCCCTGGTCCTACCTTGGCGTCAATTCCGTCTCCCGTACATTTTTCCCCCTCTTCCCCTGCTACCGAGGGTCATCAAAAAGATCAGGGCGGAGGGGGTACCGGTGATTCTCGTCGCGCCAGACTGGCCGCGTCGGGCATGGTACGCCGAACTGGTTCAGTTGGTGTCCGAAGTCCTCCGGCGTCTTCCAGATCGCGTGGATCTCCTTTCACAGGGCCCAATTTACCACCAGAACTCAAGGGCCCTGTCTTTGACGGCCTGGCCGTTGAGTCCTGGATTCTAGGTCAAGCGGGGTTTTCTCCCACGGTGTCCTCCACCATGATCAGAGCTAGGAAACCTGTTTCCATGCGTAGTTACCACCGTACCTGGCGACTTTTTTTCTCATGGTGCGATGCACAGGGACGATCTCCTCTAGTATTTTCTATTCCTTCCATACTGGAGTTTCTTCAATCCGGACTAGAGTCGGGACTTGCCCTTAGCTCCCTAAAGGGCCAGGTTTCGGCATTGTCAGTCCTTTTCCAGCGGAAGATTGCCAATAGGTTGCCGGTGAAAACCTTCTTCCAGGGAGTTTCCCGTGTGGCGCCTCCCTACAAGTCACCTTTGGATCCGTGGGATCTCAACTTGGTTCTCGGAGCCCTTCAGGAGAATCCCTTCGAACCGCTACAGGACGTTTCCTTGACCTTCCTTTCTTGGAAGGTAGTCTTCCTAGTAGCCGTCACGTCCATCAGAAGGGTTTCGGAGTTGGCTGCGCTCTCCTGCCACCCTCCTTTTCTCATTTTTCATCCGGACAAGGCGGTATTGAGGACCTCTCCCACCTTTTTGCCCAAGGTCGTCTCCTCTTTCCACCTCAATGAGGAGATTGTTCTACCTTCGTTCTGCCCGGCTCCTGTTCATCGCATCGAAAAGGCTCTACACACTCTTGATGTGGTGAGGGCTCTTCGTCGGTACGTCTCAAGAACGGCTCCCTTCCGCACGTCAGACGTCCTGTTCGTACTTCCAGAGGGGCCCAGGAGGGGTTCTCCTGCTTCAAAGGCCACTCTGGCAAAATGGATTCGGTCAGCCATTCAAGAAGCCTATCGTGTCAAAGGTGTTCCCATTCCAGCTGGGATCAAGGCTCATTCTACTCGGTCGGTGGGCGCCTCGTGGGCCATTCGGCACCAGGCGTCAGCACAGCAGGTCTGCAAGGCTGCGACGTGGTCCAGTTTGCACACTTTTACCAAGCATTACCACATTCATTCCATCTCTTCTGCAGACGCTGCCCTTGGCAGGCGCATTCTGCAAGCGGCAGTTCCTTAAGCCGTAAGCCAGTGGTACATGGGGTTTTAGCATATTGCTCCCCACCCAGGGACTGCTTTTGTACGTCCCATGGTCCTGTGTCCCCCAATGAGGCGTAGGAGAAAAGGAGATTTTTGTTTACTTACCGTAAAATCTTTTTCTCCGAGCCACTCATTGGGGGACACAGCACCCACCCTGTTAGCCTGTTTTGGCTTGTTGTTACTTCTTTGGTTTTGACATAGTTGTCTTTGTTCATGCTCCTACTGCTTTACTACCGAACTGGTTCAAATTGTATCCAGTGAAGGGGTGTATGCTGCAGAGGAGGAGTTAATCTTTCTGTCTACTTAGTGTCCTCCTAGTGGCAGCAGCATAACACCCATGGTCCTGTGTCCCCCAATGAGTGGCTCGGAGAAAAAGATTTTACGGTAAGTAAACAAAAATCTCCTTATATGACTCCAATATTATCCCAAAATCTGCGGAGGCTTGTGTAATCTGAAATAGGTCACTGCCTATGTTTTCCCTTTACTATAAGGCCGGGATCACACATACGCGAGATACGGCTGAGTCTCGCAGGTGAAAACCCAGCTCTGGCGCCGGCACTCCAGAGCGGAGCATGCAGCTGCACACCAATACATGAAGCTGCACGCTCCGCTCCGGACTGCCGGTGCCAGAGCTGGGTTTTCACCTGCGAGACTCAGCCATATCTCGCGTATGTGTGATCCCGGCCTAATACATGTCAGCCAGGACCGGGTATTCGCTAAGATTCTATGGACCACACCAATGATAATAAATATCAATTAAACACCTATACAGGTGACAGCCTCCAAGGGTCTGACTCATCAAAGCTATCACGACAGAATACTGGTGTAAAAGCTTAGGAAAAAAATGCAAAACTTAGGTGCAATGTGGAGTTGCACCTACATTTTGCAACTTTGGTGTTTTTACACCAGTTTCTCCAAGCACTCACTGGAGTCAGATTTCTGGTGTAGCAAATAGATGCACACACCACTCGTCAGCTGCTCCAGATTCAGGAACGAGCGTGAACCTGTGTCCAGCACGCCACCTCATCAAGACCGACACAAACAATGCTAGTCTTGCTAAATTGGGACTACTAAGTGTCTACCTCCAATTAGGAATCATTGCACTCAGGACATTCATGGCATTTGGATAGAAGTGCAATCCAATTTGGCAGCAGATGCAGCCAAGGCACAAAAAAAAAAAAAAAAAGTTGGTGATAAATATTGGATCATAAGACCATTGGTTTATTTCAAATTATTGAACAAATCAATCCAATTATTTTTGTCTGAAATTACTTTCTATGGTAAAAAAAAATCCCAATATTTTTTAGGTCTCCTTACTACTTCCTCTAAAAATAATCTCCTATAGTCAAGACCGCTTCTACTTTTGCCACTGATCCTGACATGGAGTATGAGAGCCACTAAATTCCTGAACAGTAAGAAGAGTTGTGAGAATTTTTATTTGATTTAAAGGGATAAAGTGGTAAAGATGCTGGATTCCTAAAAGGATTTCACACCACGCAACCTTTCCTTAATTTAATAAATCTTCTGTGAGGGTCCTTAAAAGGATGGGAGGGTAATGTTACACACCTGTCCAGGCCCCAGAGTCAGCCCTGCTCGCTTCTTCTATGGCCGCTCCCTCTATACTAGTCTGCTCCTGGTTACTTTGGGAACACAACAAACTCCTCTGGCATCATATCCAAAGCTTTTTGTTGGCTCAGTCAGTTGCCTTAGTATTTAGGAAAGTATATTACCTAGTTACCATGCGTTTTTGTTTTTAGGAGCTAGACAGTTGTCTGGATTAGTCTTGAGGCATAGGAGACTAGTGATCTCACCAGCAGCTAACTTGTATTTCCTGGCTTCAGTCCTGTGATTACCCTCTCAACTAATTGCATAGGTTTCTGCTATCAACCATATCACTACTGCAAGTTTCTGGAATATACATCTCTCTGCTATTATCTATATCCATGCTGCAAGTTCTGGACTGCATATATGTCTCAGCTGTGACTATCCTCCAACAGCACCTATGTGACCATCCTCCAGCTGCATGTAGTGTTTCCAGCTTCACTTGCCCATCTGCTGTCCCAGTTCTGATCCACTTGCTCTCTTTTTCTGCTGAATCATTGTCTCTGGTCCGTGCTGCTCACCTTGATCTCACGCTTAGAATATCCACCTTATCACGTAAACTCTTAACACAACCGTTTAGGCTGTAAATCAAAGCACAAAGCCTACAGAACAATTATTATTTATTATTATAGCGCCATTTATTCCCTGGCGCTTTACATGTGAGGAGGGGTATACATAATAAAAAATAAATTGTATTTTACATAAAATGCCCTTATAATAAAGAAGTAGCACCCGGATTAATTCGCAAAACACTAGGAAACATAGAAGTTAATGTAACAAGTCAGAACATACCTCGGGGAGCAAGTAACTTCCCTGGTTCAATACAATAATACAGATCAGTGATGCATCTTTTTGTGAGGGGGTGTGGAGGAACTTTTCTGGTCAACACCCTTACATAAAGATGCATTCATCCTGCCATAGTAGCAGGTCATATGAGGACAGTACACATTTTGTTACGTGGTTGTCTAAGTCCTGATCATTTACAAAACTAATATAAATGTAATGTATACAAAAAACATGCAAATAGTCTCTTCAGAGAGGAAAGGTACTAGAACTCCAGCGCTGGTAGAATTCTAGCCCTCTTCCTCTCTGCAGAGACTATTTGTATATTTACTTTCCAAGAGGAGCACTGCATGGCTTATAAGTCTCCTTACTCTGACATGCCAGGCTGGGCATGTCACTCTCCGAAAGAAGAAATGTTACCCCTTATAGAGAAACCATAAAAGCTCTGGAGGTCTGAATCTTATTTTGCACCCCCCATGACAGATACTCTGTAATATATGTACCTTACTGTACCAATTTCTCACCACATGTCAGATGACATCGCCATAGTTAATTTATTACCAGGGGAGGCCTAACCACTCAGGCATAAAGGTAGTGCATGATGAGTCTATTATTCCTAGGTACGTGATAAATGCATCCAAAAAGTATAAAACAAACCAGGGATTATCCAGCATATAAAAAACAACTGAAAATAAATATTATATAACAAAATGCAACTCTTCCTTTCCTTGGCCATCCAACATGGATGCATTGATGACTGCAGCCTTATGGAAATGTCTAAGTTCACACTTAGCGTATTTTTGCCATGTTTTCTGAAATTGCGCAGAGAAAACAATTTCCGCCATCTGTGGATCTAACCGATGGTCTTCTTCCCTTAGGCCATCCGTTTCCAAACTAAGTGACACACGAACATTTGAGCGCCCACAGGGTATAAAAAGGAAGTGTTATTCATTAAACAAGGCGACTTTCTTCCATTGCGCCATTTTCCGGTCCTTTGTAGGTGCTTGAAAAAGATGATATTGGAGAGCATGGGCACTGCGCAGCAAGCTCTGATTGATCAATGTGGGATCGAGCCAGATGGACTATTTGCATGATTCACAATCTAAAGTTTTATTGGTTGCATTAGACCTGTACTGTGATGTTAGTGCCCACTATCGCTCTACTGTGACACCACACTATGTCACTGCGTGCAGGATTTGGAAGCTATATCTTTACAGAAGTTTAACCGTGTTTGCGTGGATTTCCTTCAGGTACTCTGGTTTCCTCCCACACTCCAAAGACATACTGACAGGGAATCTAGATTGTGAGCCCCAATGGGGACAGTGATGTCTGTAAAGTGAATTAATGGTGCTATGTAAGGGAGTAAAATAAATGAATGTAAATTGTACAAATAATACTAAACCCAACTACTGACAAATCTCAACTATTTAAAAAGAGTTGTCTCACCACACAACCTGAATAGAGATTCTGCAGAGGGATATGTCGCTATCTGAATCCACCCAAAGAAACTGAGAACCGATAATATGGTGTAGAATGAAAAGGGTCGCACTCACCATTAAATAAAATTCTACTTCATTTTGTTAGATTAAAACATCTCTCTATCTCAAAGAGGAGAACTTTGCTCCTATATATACTAATTGTAGACCCCTTGATACACGAAGAACAATCTACTACACCACAGGCCACTTAAAAGTTGGGGGTCCAATGAAAAGTATTGACTGTGGCATCCAAGGCCCCATTCAAACATCAGTTTAATTTCTTGAAAATAAAAAAATAAATGCTAATTCTAATCAGTGTGCTGGATACAATTTTCAGCAGTTTTTTGGGTCCACTTATCCATAGTATTATTATTATTTTTTATTCATATAACACCATTAATTCCATGGTGCTGTACATGACACGGGGTTACATCAAAATATAAATATCACTTACAGTAAACAAAACTAACAATGACAAACTGATACAGAGGGATTACATTCTACAGGATTCTGGGGAAGGAGACAGTAGGTTGAGGGTTGCAGTAGCTCCGATGGTGTTGAGGTGGTCATGTGGTCATTACAGGTTGTAAGCTTTCTTGAAGAGGTGGGTTTTCAGGTTGCATTTGAAGGATCCAAATGTGGATAAAAGGACGTGTTGGGGCACAGAATTCCAGAGGATGGGGGATATTCGGGAGATGTCTTGGAGGCAATTGGGTGAGGAGCGAATAAGCGTGGAGGAGAGAAGGAGGTCTTGAGAGGACCAGAGATTACATGAGGGAAGATATTGAGAGATTAGTTCGGAAATATACGGAGGAGACAGGTTATGGATGGCTTTGTAGGTCAGTGTTAGTAGTTTAAACTGGATATGCTGGGGAATGGGAGCCAGTGAAGGGATTTGCAAAGGGCAGAAGCAGGAGTGTAGCAAGGAGAGAGATTAATTAGGCAGGCAGCAGAGTTAAGGATGGACTGGAGGGATGCGAGAGTGTTAGAAGGGAGGCCACAAAGGAGGATGTTCCAGTAGTCGAGACGGGAGATGCACAAGCATTTTGGTAGAGTGAGGGTTGAGGAAAGGACAGATTCTGGAAATATTTTTGAGCTGGAGGCGACAGGAGGTGGCAAGAGCTTGGATGTGCAGTTTAAAGGACAGGGCAGAGTCAAGGGTTACTCCGAGGCAGCGGATTACCGGGACAGGGGAAAGTGTGATTTCATTTATTGTGATAGATTAGGTAGGAAAGATGTGTGAGATGGAGGAATGATAAATAGTTCGGTTTTGTCCACATTGAGTTTGAGGAAGTGAGAGGAGAAGAAGGAGGATATGGCTGATATACACTCTAGGATTCTGGAGAGCAGAGAGGTGACATCTGGGCTAGAGAGGTAGATCTGAGTGTCATCGGCATATAGATGGTTCTGGAAGCCATAGGACTTTGAGTTGTCCCAGCCCAAGGGTATAGATTGAGAAGAGGTCCTAGGACAAAGACTTGGGGGACACCAACAGAGAGGGGGTGAGATGAAGAGGTAGTATGGGAGTAGGAAACCCTAAATGTGCGGTTGGTGAGGTATGAGGTGATCCAGGATAGGGCGAGGTCTTTGACACCAAAGGAAGAGAGGATCTGTAGTAGGAGGCAGAGGTCAACTGTGTTGAAGGCAGAGGACAGGGCTAGAAGGAGGAGTATAGAGAATTGTCTGTTAGCTCTGGCTGTAAGTTGTTCGTAAGTTTGGTCAGGGCAGTCCCAGTGGAATGGTGGGGACGGAAGCCAGATTGTAGGCTGTCGAAGAGAGAGTTAGATGCAAGATGAGAGGAAAGTTCAGCGTGGACATAGTATAAAAAAAAATATTGAAATGTCCCAAGTTAGGCTGCAGTCACACTAGCAGTATTTGGTCAGTATTTTACATCAGTATTTGTAAGCCAAAACCAGGAGTGGAACAATTAGAGGAAAAGTATAATAAACATATGCACCACTTCTGCATTTATCATCCACTCCTGGTTTTGGCTTACAAATACTGATGTAAAATACTGACCAAATACTGCTAGTGTGACGGCAGCCTTACAAATCTAACTTGGACTCTGCTTCCTTCTCCTGGGTCTCTGTGGCCCTCTGTTGTGCTCCATGTCAGGTTTTGCAGGCTGCCCTGCGTGGACCAATGACATCTTACTAGATCCATTTAAGGCCCACTTGTAACACACACTCCTGTGTCTTGGGATTGAGTCTCTAGGCATCTATGTTTGGTGTGCTCTACTTCCTGCGTTTCCTTCCCTGCTGGGTTCCACTTCATCTGTCCTGCTGCTCCTGAGATTTCGTAATGTGCCAAGTCCTCCCTGCCCACATGTCTTCCTGATTGCTGCATAAACGCAAGGCCCAATTATTCATTTTGCAACAGAGACTGGCTGCAGTGGTCACGTGAATATATCATTACATCTAAGTGAATAAAGACCAGCAAGGGCCAACTTAAAAATTTACCAAGCGATTTTGCATCTGTTCAGGAAGAAGAAAAAAAAAAAGTTTAGAAAGGGGTTGATCGGCGCAAGTTAATGGTGCAAATTATGTGGGGTCATAACTGCATCAATGTAGCTCCCTTCTGATGAAGCAGTGAACAGTATCACAAAACATTTAAAAGGAGCCTGTCACTAGATTCACAGGCAGCTGGGTTTGTATTATCTAAAACATTGCAGCGTTACAGAGAAAACAAGGATTTAAATGCCATCCAGCGACCGGAGAGACCTGACTAGTTCAGCATGGCAAGACTAGTCACATGAGAGAGACCCGTCAATCATTTAGAGAGGTGTGGTGAGAAACCAGTGGGTGGCGGAGCTGGACTAGTCCGGTCTCTCTCTATGGTCCCTGGCAGGATCATCAATTTATATTTTCTCTGAACCGCAGAGAAAGAAAAAATGAGCTGCAATTGTGCAATAGGCTGGAGCAGATTCAGGCTGCCTGGGGTTTGGGCATCATGAATGGAGTCAGATTGACTTTAAATACTGGATCTTTAATATTTAGTAAGGGTCTCTTCCCAGTAGCCATCATTCACATTGACAGTGGCTTGCAAAAGTGTTCAACCCCCTTGACATTTTTTTGTGTTTTGCTACCTCACAATCTGGAATTTCAGTGTTTTTTTGTTTAGGGTTTGCATTAGTTCCTGTAAAGAACCTGCCTACAACAGTGAACAAAATGGGAATAGGACAAAATAACTGAAAACTTCAGTGTGCATACTGTAACTATTCAAACTCCTAAAGTCAGTATTTTGTAGAGCCTCCTTTTGCGGTAATTACAGCTGAAAGTTGTTTGGAGAAAGTCTCTATGAGCTTTCCACATCTTGCCACTGGGATTTTTGCCTATTTCTCAGGGCAAAACTGCTCCAGCTCCTTCCAGTTAGATGGCTTCCTCTGGTGAACAGAAATCTCCAAGTCTGAACACAGATTCTCAATTGGATTAAGGTCTCCTAAACATTTACACATTTCCCCTTAAACCACTCAAGTGTTGCTTTAGCAGTATGCTTTATTGTCTTATTGGAAGATGAATGGTGCAAAAAACAGGGATATTCTTGAGCAAAGAATGTCAAATCACTAACAGAGTGGAATAGGTTTTGCTGAAGAATATCCCTGTTTTTCGCACCATTCATCTTCCCCTCGGACCATTTTTCTGTCCCTGCTGCCGAAAAACATCCTCAAAGCATGATACTGCCTCTACCTTATCACATGGTGTTCTTGGGGTGATGAGCTGTGTTGGTTTGGCGCCAGACATAGCGTTTACCTTGGTGGCCAAAAATAGAATTATACTTACTAGTAATTTGATTTCTAGGAACCTTCCACAACAGCACCACAGGAGAATACTCTCTGCCCTAATAGGGACATGAAAAACAAAGGTCAGACAGCCCTCTGCACTTCCTCTCCCTAGTGTTTTTATAAAAGGACCAAACCTGCAAGAATGCTTCAAAACGTATTTACATTAAACAAATTATACAATGAAATAGTAGGCTGCGATTACAAGTGTTGTCGTGGAAGGTTCCTAGCAATGAAATTACCGGTAAGTCTAATTCTATTTTCTCTAGTCACCCTCCACAACAGCACCACAGGAGGAATGCCAAATAATTCTTAGGGAGGGACAATGGCCTGGAGAACTTTTCTTCCAAAAGGCCAAATCAGTATTAGACATCAGATCTAGCTTATAATGTTTTGAAAAGGTATGGACCGAGGACCATGTAGCGGCTCTGCAGATCTGCTCAGTAGTGGCGCTTGCCCTTTCACCCCATGAGACAGATACGCCTCTGGTGGAGTGTGCCATGAACTTTTCTGGATGTACCAGCTGTTGGTTTTCGTAAACTGCACATATTGCCTTCTTGATCCAGTTCACCATTGTGCTCTTTGAAGCCTTTTTGTGTTTATTTTGTCCACAATGTAGTATGAAGAGGTTTTGAGCCTTCCTCCAGGATTTTGATCTTTGAAGATAATGGACGACAGTCATTCATACGGAATTCCTTAGTAATTACTAATAGTAAGCTATTAGATGGATTTTGACAACAATAAGGTAACACTTTCTTGGGACATATGGATTTCCGAAATTACCTTAGGCATATATGATGGATCCATTCAAAGAATGATTCTATTGTTTAGAGTTCTTAGCTAGGGTTCTCTGGTTGAGAGGGCCTGCAGTTCATCCATTCTCCTTGCTGTTGTGATTAATAAACTGTCCCAGAAGACAGCCTTCCTGTTAGCAAAGTCTATGTCATCTCTAGGCTCAAATGGACGTATTGTGAGCCCTTTGAGAACCACATTTAAATCCAAGGTTTGGAATGAACAGGCAACTCGGGGTTGTAACCGAAACAATGCAACCATAAATCTTTTCACCCGGCGATGGTCTGCTAGACTCTGGTCCAAGAATGAGCTGAAGGCTGCAACTTGGACTTTTAAAGTGCTAGTCTTTAGGCCCTTCTCCAGTCCGCTCTGCAAAAAAAATCCAAAATTTGAGCCATGTTCGGATGTAAAAGATTTGCGGTGTTAGAGCCACATCAGGATATGAAAGTTTTCCAGGTCTTGCTATAAATGGAATTGGTTACCGGCTTCCTGCTATTTTGGAGTATATTTACAACTTTGTCTGAGAGACCCCTAGCCCTTAAGATGATGGACTCAGAAGCCAGGCTGCAAGCTTTAAGGCTTGAGGATCTGGGTGATAATTCGGCCCCTGATGGAGGTTGCTGGTTGATGGAAGAACCAGGGAACCCAATCTATTTTTAGACTATTCAAGGTGCCGAACCAGCTTCTTCTCAGTCAGTAAGGTGCTATCAGAATCAATTTTGTTTTGCCTCTCCTGATTTTCTGCAACTTTCTTGGCAGAACAGGAATTGGCAGGAAGGCATATGCCAGTTTGAAGTTCCAGCGGTGAGAGAAAGCATCCACTGCCAGGCAGGTGTCGTTCAGATTCAGAGTTCTGCCCAAGCAAAAATCCTGCTTGAAATTGCTTTTAGGCTTTTGTGTCTCGTGCCTCCTTGGTAACATAGATGAGCCACTGTGGTTATATTGTCCGAGTATATTTTTACATAAGTTTTCTCTACAAGGTTTACTGCAGCTTTTATTGCTTCCTCTACCGCTTTTAATTCCTTAAATTGGATGAGCAAAACCTGATGTTTTGAGACCACATCTCTTGGAATGAGGTATGGGAAACTGTGGCTACCCATCCATTCCTACTGGCGTCTGTTGTGACGGTTGATAGTGGATTTGGATCCCAGGCTACTCCTCTGCTCAAATTTCTTGGATGGAGCCAACAGCTGAGTGATATTCTTTCTTGGCCCAATAGGTGGATAGTTCTGCTTAGGGATCCCGGGGTACCATCCCAACAAGATAAGATGTGGGTTTGTAAGCTTTTTGTGTGGGCCTGGGCCCAAGCCACCGCCAGATGTAAGAAGGCATGGAACCTAAGGTTGATATTGTGAATCTTAGAGATGTTTTCCTCTGATTTTGCAGAGTTGTTATCTTGGATCGTATCTGGATTTGCATCTCTTATTGCATCTGTTCCTGAAAATCTAGCAGTATCCCTAAGATCTTCTTCGTGGAAGAGATCAGATCGGATTTCTGATACTTTAATCAGCCACCCCAGGGGTGTAAAGAGCTGAAGAATCTCTCGTATGTGATCCTGTAGAATTGGTTCTTATGGGCCTACTACCAGCAAGTCGTTGAGGTACAGAACAACACAAATATTCTGGTTTCTGATGGATGCTATCACTTCCGTCATGATTTTGGTGAATACCTGGGGAGGCCAATGAAATTGTGAAAGGAAGGACATTGAATTGATAGTGAAGTTCCGATGTCCAAGGCCCACTGTAAACCTTAGATATTTCCGATGTGCTAGATGAATGGGGATGTGATAATAAGCATTCTGAAGGCTCAAGGTTGCCATCACAAAGTCTTGTTCTATTAATGGAATGGTGATCTTCAGCGATTTCATCTTTAACTTTTTGTATCGTACATGTATGTTTAGTGGTTTTAAGTTTATTATTCCGTGGGTCTCATTTGGCTTCTTCATAAGGAACTCACAAGAAAAATGGTCTTCCCCGCAAACTATTTCTGGTACTGGGTTACCCCTGCGGTTAGGAGTTTTTTTGAGCCACAATGTTAAGGCGCTCCTTGACTCCCGAGATGAAAGAGGTTCTTAAGATCTGTGGAGGTTTGGACAAAAATTCAATCCTTATCCCATTTTGGACAGATTGTAGAACCCACTGATTTGGGGTCAGCAGCTGCCACTGGGAGAGGAATCTGGAGATCCAAAGCCCAACTGTTCTGACGTCATTGTATCTTTTGATGTTGTCCCTGGGAGAATAGGATGTTCTTGCCTCTACCTGCCTTGGAATAGCTTCAGGGTCTTGTTTTCCCTCTTCCCCTATAATATGGGAGCAGACTTTGTGGGGGACGAAAGGACAGCTTTTTTGCCATCTAATGTTCTGGCAGCGTCTTTTTTTTGTCTTTCGCTTTTTCTAGTAACTCAGCTAGGGCTGGCCCAAACACGTATTCCCCTCTGAAAGAAATAGAGCAAAGGTTGATTTTTGAGGCTACGTCCTTGCTCCATAGCTTTAGCCATAGTACCCATTTAGTGGAGTTTGACAGGACTGAAGATCTGGCTGCTATTCACAGAAGAAACCAGTGGCTTTTTTCAAAATAGGTATGGCCGCCAATAGTTCTTCCCTTGAGGTGCCCCTGCTGATGTGTTCTCCAGCTGGTTTAACCATCAGGACATTGATCTCACTATATAGCTGGATACCATATTTGCATTCAACAATGCCGTGGATGTCTCCCAGGACTTCTTTAGCAGGCTGTCAACTTTACTATCCGTTGGGTCTTTGAATTGTGAGGAGTCTTCAAAAGAGCAAAGTTTGTCTTTTTTTGCCACTTTTGTTACTTGAATATCTACATTCGGTATTTCTGACAAACATTTAGATATTCTTTCTTCTAGTGGGAACCTCTCCTTTAGTTCTGCTTGTATTCCCAAGCACTTCTCTGGAGACTCCCATTCATCAAGTATTAGCTTTTGTATGTTCTCATCTAGAGGAAATAATTTCTTTTGTGTCCTGAGGCTCCCAAATATCTCATCCTGAGCAGTGCTTTGGGTAGTTCTTCCTCCTCCACATTCATGGTGATTATCACTGCAGTGATACGTTCCTCCATATTTTCTGATGAGACGTAGTATTTTTTGTTCTCTTGGGTCTATTCCGTCCCTAAGGTTGACTCGATTTCTTCCCACAATTCATTAGAGAAGGATCTCTGATCTTCTTGAGAGTCTGAATCAGACTGCTCCTCCATACTTATATTCCTCTTTTTGACCCCCAATGGAGTTACCGAAAAGGTTTGGGAAAATGAGGCTAGGGATGCTTGGACCTTTTGGCGGACCATGCCTTAGTGCTTCTATTAAGTAGAACTGTTCCGCTTTAATAATCTTGTCTGTGCAATTCTGACACAGGGGTTTCTTGTGGGAAGGTAGAAGGGGTAAGGCTTCTCCTTGTGGAGAGTGACATACCAACTGTGGCTTGTCAAGGTAAGGAGTAGTGATGAGTGAATATACTTGTTACTCGATATTTCCCGAGCACGCTCGGTGTCCTCCAAGTATATTTTAGTGCTCGGAGATTTAGTTTTTTTCACCGCAGCTGGATGATTTACAGCTACTAGCCTGCTTGATTACATGTGGGGATTCCCTAGCAACCAGGCAACCCCCACATGTACTTGCGGCGCCCCAGTGTCCTGGTCGTCTCGGTGATGTCATTATCCTTTCAGGGGAGAAGTGATGTCATGTCTGAAGGCAATGAAAGACAACCACATTCAGGTATCACACACATGCAACATGTTCACACTCCAGACCTTGAAGGGGGAGCTCTAAGCCTGTTTAGGTTGAGCTCCCCTATTGACATCCTGATCTGGAGGGAAAGGAGTTCAGTTCCTGTCAGGCAGACAGAAGAAGTGGAGCTTTGCTGGCCTGAAGTGCCGCAACTCCTGGAAAAAGACACAAAAAGGTGAACATACTGCAGAGAGTGTGCAGGAAAGCAGAGCACAGGAGAGAAATATCAGAGGGAGATCAGCCAGGAACAAGCTGCTCCTTTCTGAGGCGCAGAAGCCGGTAGCCAGGAACACGAGGGAGTAATTGACTCTACGCATTACTTCAGAGACCGGCAGGACAGTCAATTCCAAGTTGGCTGCCTGACCTTAATACCTAAGAAGACAAGGTGGCAAATTGTGTGGGTCGGGGCGTCTCTAGGGTCCCTACAAACAAGCCTCAGGCTATCCCAGTCATACGGGTTGTCCTATCCATACCATCTGGGGGACAGAGAGGAAGAAATAACATCTAGAACATTACAAGAGTTGTGAGGACCTTACCGAGAAGCTCAGCAGGGAGGTACTACAACACACAGGCGCTAGCAGGAAGGCTACAGATTTCCACCTGGATAAGGGGACTCGAATTGCCTTCAGACTGACCGGACTCTGCCTGCCTTGTCATCTGGCGCTCCGGGCTGAGGATACCATCTGAAGTCTTCAGTAAACAAGGTAAAAGACTGCAAACCTGTCTCCTCGTTCTTTATTGCACCTTGCCCATATATAAACTCTTTTACTGGACACCCCTGAGGGCCACGGACCGGGTCAGCCACCGTGACATCCCCCGAACCGCAGGACCGGTACCGAGTACCCCATTGCCCTACACTGGGGGCGATCCATACTTAGCCTGGCTAATAGCTGTAAATCATTCAGCTGAGGCGATTAAAACAATCTCCGAGCACTAAAAAATACTCAGAGGATGCCCGAGCATGCTGGGGAAATCTCGAGTAACGAGTATATTCACTCATCACTAGTAAGGAGGCTTATTGTGGGAAAGTAGTAATTTATTTTTTTTAAACAGATGGTACATTTACAGGGGACATCTTGTCCTCGCTTTTTGGGCCAAGATCCTTGGGACCACGTCTGACGTCACTCCCGTTTACCACACGACAGAGCATAGCAAGAGGAGAGTTGGGGAGCTCAGAGAGGCCCCCGACTAATGCTGCTCTGCTTCACCCGGATGCACAGGAAGAGCGGAGGAGTCCTGTGTCCCAGGGGAGACAGGAGCAGCCATCAGAGGGGAAGGCCTGAGCGATCGTCCTCAGCTGCCAGGCCTAAAGGTATGAGAAAGTAGCATCTGTCGCTGGCCACAAAGCACCACAGGAGGACCTCCTCATGCCCCAAAGGGACAGGAAGAAAACACTTTGGAGAGGAAGTGGGGAGGGCTATTTGACCTCTGGTGTTTTCTGTCCCTATTAGGGTGGGAAATATCCTCCTGTGGTGCGGTTGTGGAGGGAGACTAGATAAAAGTTCAATTTTAGTCTGATCTGATCACAGAACCTTCCTCCATACATTTGGGGAGTCGCCCACGTTTGTTGGGAAACTCAAAACGAGTCTTTCAATTTTTTGTGTGTAAAGTAAAGTTTTTTTTTTCTGATAACTCTTCCATGAAGGCCATGTCTCTGGAGTGAACGGCATTTTGTGGTCTTGCACCAGGATTACCTTTTTTCTCTATGCTGACTCTCTGATTAATACCCTCCTTGCTCAGGCTGAGAGTTTTGGTGGGCGACTCTCTTGGCAGGTTTGTTGTGATACCATGTTCTTTCCATTTGATGATAATGGATTTGATAGTGGTCCGGGGGATCATGATTAAAGCAATTGTTACCATCCACCTCTCGTGTCTCCCCTTTTCCTCATAGTTTGTAAGCTTGCGAGCAGGGCCCTCATTCCTCCTGGTATCTATTTTGAACTGTGATTTCTGTTATGCTGTAATGTCTATTGTCTGTACAAGTCCCCTCTATAAGTTGTAAAGCGCTGCGGAATATGCTGGCGCTATATAAATAAAAATTATTATTATTATATTATTATCATGAGAGATTTGGATATTGTTTTTTAACCCAACTCTGACTTGTACTTCTCAACAACTTTGTCCCTGACTTGGGTGGAGATCTCCTTGGTCTTCATGGTGTTTGGAGATCTCCTTGGTCTTCATGGTGTTGTTTGGAGATCTCCTTGGTCTTCATGGTGTTGTCTGGAGATCTCCTTGGTCTTCATGGTGTTGTTTGGAGATCCCCTTGGTCTTCATGGTGTTTGGTCAGTGGTGCCTTTCTTAATGGTGTTGTAGCCTCTCTGGTCTTTCAAAAAAGGTAAAAAATATATATATCTACTATATAATTGTCTAAGGGGTACTTCCGTCAGCGACGTGCACAGTCCGGAAGAAAATGGCAGCTCCTTACTCCCCGCACTCATTGCCCGGCGCCCGCATACGCTGTCCAGTCACCGCTCACACAGGGTTAATGCCGGCGGTAACAGACCGCGTTATGCCGCGGGTAACGCACTCCGTTACCGCTGCTATTAACCCTGTGTGACCAAATTTTTTACTATTGACGCAGCCTATGCAGCGTCAATAGTAAAAACATCTAATGTTAAAAATAATAATAAAAAAAAAAAAAATGATGATATACTCACATACGCCGCCTTTCCCGCTCCTCACGATGCAAGCGGCACTTTCCGGTGGCAAGGATGGTCTGGCAGAAGGACCTGCCTGTCATCACAAGTCCTGCGCGGGAAGGACCTGCTGTGACGTCACGGTCATGTGACCGCGACGTCATCACAGGTCCTGCGCGACAAGGACCTGCCGTGACGTCACGGTCATGTGACCGCGACACGGTCACGTGACCGCGACGTCATCACACCCTGGCACCGGAAGCTGCCGCCTGCACCCCACACAGGCGACAGAATTACAACGCACCTGCGGAAGGTGAGTATATGTTTATTATATGTTTTTATTTTTTTAACCTGTGTCATACGTGGCTGGGCAATATACTACGTAGCTGGGCAATATACTACATGGGCTGTGCAATATACTACGTGGCTCTGTGCTGTATACGTCACTGGGCAATATACTACGTGGCTCTGTGCTGTATACTACGTCACTGGGCAATATACAATGTAACTGGGCAATATACTACATCGCTGGGCAATATACTACGTAACTGGGCAATATACTACGTGGCTGGGCAATATACTACGTGGACATACATATTCTAAAATACCCAATGCGTTAGAATCGGGCCACCATCTAATATATATATATATATATACACACACACATACACACATATACACACACACTGACAGACATGTGACACTTAGTGACAGGAAGTCTCCCTGTATGCAATCAGAGCATGTGACTTATGAAGGTAATTGCTTGTGCCAGAGATGTTTAGGGGCTTCATAGCAAAAGGAGTGAATGCATATACACACCATTTTTTTTAGTAATTTGATCTCATAAATTTGAGCCTATAAATTTCTCACTTCACCAACTTAGACTATTTAGTGCTGATGCATCACACACAAATCAGATTACAAAAATATTTAAACACAGGTTGTAAAGTAATAAAATGGGTAAAAAGTCAAGGGGATAAATACTTTTGCAAGCACCTGTATGTTGGCCAACATCTCTCTCAACTGTAGAAGTGTCCTGCTCTCTAAGAGTGCCCTCAGAGGGCTATATAAATCGGACAGAGATTGGAGCATAGTGCATGGACTGGCCAGCCAACGACTCTCCCGACCCGAGTGCGACAGCTTCATGTATTTCTATGCAACTGTCCCGCTTGGGTCTGGAGAGCCGCCGGCCAGTTTGTGCACAGCGTTCCGATCTCAGTCTGATTTATACGGCTGACTGTGGTGTAATGGCGATCAATCCAGTAAGGACAGTATGACAACCTTGGTAGTATCAGGACTGAAGGAAAGTCATAGGTGCCGATTCTTCGAGCCCTTTTTGCTAGAAATCTGGCATAGAAATTAGTCTTTTTAACTTTTGATGTTTTTAAGCTAGTTCCAGCAATTTTTTTAAAAGTGGAGAAACTTTGCAGAAGGGGTGTACTCAGCTCCATGGACAGACACTAGCACAGTTCTGACTTCACTGCACAGGTAGCTGAAACTTTGGGGCCATTTTATTTTTTTTTTTGTAAAAAATAAGTTTAGGGCGAAAGTAGGAATTAGTCCTACTGGTAATGGTGTTTCCAGGAGTCCATCATGGCAGCACCACCAGGAGGTTGTCCTTCGTTGTCCTCGAAAGGGACAGGAACACAGAAGGGGTTAAATAGCCCCTCCACACCACCCTTCAGTGATTTTCCAAAGTACCACACCAGGATGGATGCAACACAATTTTATTGAACTTCCCCTCTACACATGTTCATATCACATATCAGACAGGAAATCCAAGGGAGGGTAACTAAGGGGTGCTGTCTTGATGGACTCCTGGAAACACCATTACCGGTAGGACTAATTCCTACTTTCCAGGATGTCCCTCCTGACAGCACCACCAGGAGAAATACCAAATAACTCCTATTAGGGTGGGATTACAGCTCGGAGGACTTTCCTCCCAAAGACCGTCTGTTGGATTGACAGATCGTCTAGCTTGTAAGGTCTACAAAAAGTATTTGAGTTAGACCAAGTTGCCGCCCGGCATATTTGGTCCATGAATGCCACCGCACTCTCTGCCCATGAAGCCGAGGTTGCTCTCAGTGAGTGAGACCTTAGGTCTACCTGGTCTAGAGGTTCGTATGGGGCTTTCCATAATTCGTTTAGTACTAAGCTGAGGTTCCGGGAGTACTGAACTACATATTGTTGGCCTAATACGTTGAGTAGCTTTAACAAACCTTTCCACCCTGGGATGATCGGCTAGTGGATAGTCATAAAAGGCGCGTAGAGCTGAAATTTGTACTTTTAATGTACTAGGTCTCAGACCCCTATCGAATCCTGCTTGAAGGAAATTTAGGATCTGAGGAATATTTGGACCGTGAGAGATGAATACTGGAGTTTTCCTTTGTGCGCAAAATTTGTTCCAGACCTTTAGATATATGGCCGAGGTCACCAGCTTCCTGCTTTTTTGCATGATTGAGATGAATGATTCTGATAGACCTTTTGACCTAATGATCTCCTTTTCAAGATCCACGCTGAAAGCTGTAGCATCTCTAGGTTCTGATGGACCAGCGGTCCTTGTGTCAGAAGGTCCCGCCTTGATGGTAGGAGAATTGGATCTTCCAACGCCATCCACTTCAAAAGGGAGAACCAGCTCCTCTTGGGCCAGTATGGAACTATTAAGATTACCGATGTGTAACTTTCCTGTATTTTCCTCAAAACTCTCGGTATTAGGGCTAGTGATGGGAAAGCGTAAGCAAGCTCCATATGCCAACTCTGTGCCTAGGCATCTACTCCTGTTGGATTGTCTCATGGATTTAAGGAGAACTCTTGTCTTTGTATTTCGCCTTGAGGCAAATAAGTTTATTTGTCGTGTGCCCCATTGTTGGGTTAGCTGAACAAAGATGTTCTCCTTTAGAGACCATTCCGAGGGTTGCACCCTTTCCCTGCTGAGAAAGTCTGCTATCTGATTTTTTGAGCCTTTCAGATGTACTGCGGTGATGGACTTTACCGTGTGTTCTGCCCAGGAGAATATTGACTCTGCTAGGTCCTGCAAGTGACGGTGCCTCGGACTTCCCTGATGTAGAAGGAAGGATACAGTGGTTGAGTTGTCCGAGAAGACCCTGACATGACGTTCGTGCAACTCTTCTTGGCATCTTTTCAGTCCTTCCCAAACCGCTCTGAGTTCCTTGTGGTTTGAGGAACTGCTGCGTACAGATGTGGGCCATGTTCCTTGAAGGTAACATCCTTCTATGTAAGCTCCCCATCTGCTGTGGCTTGTATCTGTGGTGATATTTATGCATGGAAATGCTCTCCAGGGTTTCCCTTTTTTGAGATTTGTTATGTTGGTCCACGATGACAGGGACTGTTTACCTCTCTGGGCAATAACATTTTGTTGTCCAACGAATCTTTCTTGCCATCCCATACTGAAAGAACCTCCCGTTGAAGGGCTCTTGAATGAAACTGACTCCACTTTACGCTGGGAACACATGCAGTCATTAGACCTAGAAGCCTCATGGCTTTCCTGATGGATATGTATCTGCGTTTCATTAGCGCCTGAAAGCTTGATTGTCTGCTGTTTTTGCACTGGAAAGAATGAGTATTCCTGTTTGGAGTCTAGCAGTACCCCAGGAATGTTTTCTTCCTTTCTGGCTTGAAATTAGATTTTTTTTAAAATTTATTACCCACCCCAGTTTCTTCAGGAGTGACGTGGTTACTGTTAGAGATTCCTCCATCTGTCGTGGCGAGTCTGCTATCAACAAAAGGTTGTCCAGGTATGGGACGATGAGAATGTTCTTTTCTTTCAAGGAGGCCATAACCTCTATCATGAGTTTTGTGAATATATGTGGAGCAGAAGCGAGACCGAATGGCAGGCACCGGAATTGGAAATCATGTATATACCCATGGTCTTTTATTGCAAATCTGAAGAATTTCTGATGTGAGACATGGTAATAAGCATGTTTGAGGTCTAGCGTGCTCATTACTGAATTCTTTTGCATTAATGGTGCGATTGATCGGAGAGACCCATTTTGAAGCGTTTGTAAGTCTCTTTGTTTTTTTTTTATAGAGAATAGACTGGAGTACTGTCCATGGAAATGTTGGTGATGGGGCACCGGAACTATGACCTGCAGTTCCGTAAGCTTTGTATATCTTTTAGAAGCCTTTGATGGATTGCTGGCGACTCGGTACGTGTTAGGCAGTATCTTTTGGGAGGTAGTTGGGTGAATCCTATCCTGTACCCCTGAGTGACTGTCTGCAGGATCCACTGATTTTGGGTGATGTCCTGCCAGCCTTCCAGGAAGTACTGCAACCTCCCTCCTATATTTTTGGCGTCACTGTATGCCGGGTCCTGACGTCTGGTTTCGAATGGAGCCTCTACCCCTGCCGCCCTTAGGGTAGCTCCATCTGCCGGACTACCCTTTCCCTTTATAGTCCTGTGTAGGGTGGGAACGAGTCTTCCAAAAGAATGGCATCCTCTTTGGCTTTTCTTCGGGAAAGCCTTTCTTTTTATCCGATGCTCTCTCGAGCAGCTCATCCAGAAAGGGTCCGAAAAAGTGAAAGCCTGAGAACAGAATCTAACAAAGTTTGTTCTTTCACTGGGTATCTCCCGTCCAAGATCTTAGCCACAGGGCCCCCTTGCTGCATTTGATAGCACATTATTTCTGGCTGCAAAACGCACTGACTCTGCTGATGCATCTGCCATGAAATCAGTTGCCATTCTCAGTACTGATAGTGATTTCAAAATTTCTTCCCTGGGAGTCCTGTCTTTAATGTGACCTTCTAGCTCGTCTACCCAGAGTGTCATGGATCTAGCTACTGAGGTAGCTGCTATGTTTGTCTTCATGATGGCTGCCGATGACTCCCAGGCTTTCTTCAGTGGGTCCTCCGATCTTTTGTCCATCGGATCTTTTAGACCAGATGAATCTTCGAAAGGAATGGCTGTTTACCTTGAAACTCTAGCCACAGGAATGTCGATCTTCTGTACAGACTTCCATACCTTAGTTTCTTCTGGATCGAAGAGAAGATGGTACTTGAAATCCCTTGGGACTACTAACTTCTTTCCCACGTCTTCCCATTCTTCCAGTATCATGGCCTTTATATGGTTGTTAACTAGAAACACCCTGTTCCTGCGAGTTCTCAGACCGCTGAACATCTCATCTTGAACTGACAGTGATTCCGCGGAGTCCTCTACCTTAATGGTACTCCTAACAGCCTTTAGGGGCATGTCAGTGTTTTCAGATGAAAACAGTTATCTTTTCTGTTCCTCCGGAAGCAATACGGAAGAATTTTCACCTTCGCCAGAGTCTGGGTCAGAGTACCCTGATATTTCTCCTTCCTCCAAACTCAGGTCCACATCCCATCTGGTCCTTTTAGGATAAGGGAATTTGGGTGGCAGTAACGCTGAGGCCTGAACCTCGTCCTTAATCATGGTCCTTATATTGGTTAATAAGGAAGTCTGTTTGTCTTTAAGCCTTTAAGCAGTTTAGCGATAGATGCATCACATAGCTTCTTGTTATGACCCTCTGGGAGTCTGGTGGTACATAACGGACATTTGCTAGCCTTCTTTTTGGTGGTTGCATGGTTGCAGCAGATCGTTTAGGGATGTCCTTGTCCTAAATATAATGTAGAAAGAAGGCCCTATAGCTATTGGATCTAAAGTCCCGCTAAGCAACCCCTACTATGTTTACTGACATGGTCCGTGGACAGCTCTAAGGACTGTACGTCCGGATGGCTAGCACCTTCCATTTTACTAAGTCAGGTGTGCAGTCAGTTGTCCGTCATTAAGTAGTCAGCCTTAACCGACTTCAAGACATCTGATTCGTCCTCCTTCGAAGCTCAGCTGCTGTCAATTTTCGGTGTTGCAGGTCCTCTGCTGCACTGCACATGCGCTGCCTGGAACGGACGCAGACCAGCATGGGATCATCTGCTTTCCAGCGCCATGATGTCCTGGGAGCTCTCAGACAGTCCCCCAGGTCCTGCTGACGCGCCCTGGCCAATACGGAGCATCGGAAATAGTCATCCTCGGCAAAACCCGGGATCCCGGCCACGGGTGCCGTCACCTGTGCACCTCCTGATAACGTGGCGTGCCGGAAGTCCAGGAGACGCTGCCCGGTAATTTTCCAGGAGTACCTGTTACCTGAGGCTACTCCCCTGGATCTGTTCCTAGCCGGACATTCGACCTGAGGAGTCGGCAGCCGAACGACGCAGCGGCCGTTGCCCAGAGCCCTTTGTGAAGGGATTAGGCAGCTAATGGGAGCCCAGAGCTCAACCTGAATCGCTTGAGGGACCTCTATCGGTTTCAGCGATATTAATGGAGTCCCCGGCCACCGGGACTCCCACGGCCCAGAGCCCCCTAAGGAGGGATATGGCCCCTCTCGGGAGCCTCCTGCTCTACCGGACCCCGATACGTCTGCAGCGCCCCAGAGTCTGGTCGTTGCAGTAACGTCGCTCTTCCACCAGGGGGAGTAATGGTACGTCTGATTGCACTAAAAGAGTTCACCTTGCCAGGTATCACAGTCACACACTACACTTCACACTCCGGCCACCAGGGGGAGCTGTTCTATCTACAGTATTAGGCCACTCCTCACACTCTGGTAAAACTGGGGGGTTGGATAGGAAGTGGTTCAGATTCAGAAAGCAGTTGGGGAGAGTTTGAGAGAGGGCCTGTCAGGGGTGGGATCCTGACAGCGGCCTAACACAGACAAATCGTTACGGAGCCGTGCCTGTACCTTATAGCGGCAGACTCCTAAGAAAGGACACCAAGCGAAGTATATTGTGGAGAAGTGAGAAATGGGATCACAGCACAAGGAGACAGAACCAGAAGGAGTCGTGCCCCGAGATCGGCAACATCCTGAGGCGCGTAGCCGGCGGCCGGAACGCCGAGGAAGTAATAGACTCTACGCATTACTTCGAACCAACGGCAGGGCAGTTGACTCTAGGTTGGCTGTCTCACCTTTTACACCTAATGAAGACAACGGAGGCAATTGTGGGAGAGGGGCGTCTCTAGGGTCCCTATAAAATAACTCCAGGCCTACCCCGTCATACGGGTGCGTCCTATCCATATCATCTGGGGGACGGAGAGAGAGAGAACAGAAACATACACGACAGTTGTGAGGACTATCCCGTGGTGCTCAGCAGGGAAGTACTACAACACCCAGGCGCTAGTAGGTAGGCTACTGATTTCCACCTGCAAAGGGAACTCTGGATGTGCCTTCGGACCGGCCGGTCTCAGCCAGCCCTGTTAGCAGTGCTCTAGACTGCGGATGCCGAAGCCTTCAGTAAAAAGGTAAAGGGACTGCAACCCTGTGTCCTTGTCATTTACTGCAACCTACACCACCACCTACACCTTTTATCGGGTGCCCCTTAGCAGGGCCACGGACCGGGTCGGGCCACCGTGACATTCCCAGAACCGAGAGACCCGGTACCGAGTACCCCGCTGTCCTGCGTTTGGGGGCCACTCCACGTCCAGCATCAGGTAACCTCTGATCTTCCTACAGAGCTCCTCTCCTGCGTCTGTCCCTGATAGGGACAGGAAAAACACTGGAGGGTGGTGGTGGGGAGGGGCTATTTAACCACTTCTGTGTTCCTGTCCCTATCAAGGATACGAAGGACAACCTCCTGGTGGTGCTGTCAGAAGGGACGTCCTGGAAAAGACAGATAAAAGAGCTACAAAACACTACATTAGGCCAAGCTCACTGATGGATTCTCAGTTAACTGGTTTTGCAGCCAGCAATAGACAGTGTATATCTGATCTGGCAGAGGCGCAAGGCAAGTGTAAATTGAGCCAAATCATTCAGAAGAGTCTTAAGGAATCGGGGGCTGGATTTTCAAGTTATTCACACTGCAGAGGCGTAGCTAGGGTTTTGGATCAGGGGGGGGCGAAGCTTCTGAGTGGGCCCCTAACCAAGTAACCTTGATTACAAATTGGTGACACCCCCTAAGGGTATGTGCACACGTCCGGATTTCTTGCAGAAATTTCCTGAAGAAAAACGGAAATTTTCTGCAAGAAATCCGCATTTTTTTTTTTGCGTTTTTTTCCCGTTTTTTTAGCATTCTGCAAGCGTAATTAGCTTGCAGAATGCTAAAGTTTTCCAAGCGATCTGTAGCATCGCTTGGAAAACTGACTGACAAGTTGGTCACACTTGTCAAACATACTGTTTGACAAGTGTAACCAACTTGTTACTATAGATGCTGCTTATGCAGCATCTATAGTATAAGATAAAATGTTTAAAAATAATAAAAAAAATAAAAAAAATGGTTATACTCACCCAGACGATCTCCTCAGCGGCGTCCGTTCCTATAGATGCCGGTGTGGTTCAGGACCTGTGATGACGTCGCGGCTTGTGATTGGTCGCGTGACCGCTCATGTGACTCACGCGACCAATCACAAGACAGTGACGTCATCACAGGTCCTGAACCACACCATCTATAGGAACCGAAGAGAGAGCATGCACCGGAGAGGCGGGAACACTTCGGGGGCCATCAGAGGGTGAGTATAGGACTATTTTTTATTTTAATACTTTTTTTTGACCAATTATATGGTGCCCAGTCCGTGGAGGAGAGTCTCCTCTCCTCCACCCTGGGTACCAACCGCACATAATCTGCTTACTTCCCGCATGGTGTGCACAGCCCCGTGCGGGAAGTAAGCAGATCAATGCACTCCTAGGTGTGCGGAATCCCCGCAATTCCGCATTTTTAATGAACATGTTGCTTTTTTTTCCGCGATGCGATTTTTTCGTGGAAAAAATCGCAACATTTGCACAAAAAATGCGGAATACCCTGTAAATAATAGGAGGCATATGTAAGCGTTTTTTTCGCGTTTTTATCACGTTTTTATAGCGAAAAAAATGCAAAAAATCCTGAACGTGTGCACATGGCCTAATAGTGGAGGAGAACCTCAGCAGATGACCGCGCTGTTAATGAAGATAATCTCTATAAAAAGACCAACATGGATATTACCGCCATATGGTCAGTGGTAAATACCAGTCCTACAAAACATATAAGACTACAGCACAGTTACAGATAGTGACTCACCGCTGACGTTCTTTCTAATGGAATCGTTCATTTTTCCCGTCTTTTCCATCTGGCCCAGACCGACATGACAACTTCTTCCACCCAGGACTCGGCTGCAGAGAATACAACAAAGACGCGTTTCACTTCTCCATCACCATCTATCCCCCACCTGCACAAACCCCTCATCCTGCTGATACCCCAATACTGAGCCGCTGCTGCCGTATGTGTCCCTATTACTGCACCTGATACCCCAATACTGAGCCGCTGCTGCTGTATGTGTCCTTATTACTGCCCCCGATACCCCAATACTGAGCCACTGCTGCCGTATGTGTCCCTATTACTGCCTCGGATACCCTAATACTGAGCCGCTGCTGAGGTATGTGTCCCTATTACTGCACCTGCTGTGTGGTTCTCTGTGCCCTCTAAATTCTAAAGCTACCCTCTATAATATAGTAATGCCGGGCGCAAGTGCCCTAGAAAACAGTGCCCACATTTTGCCCCCTAGAAAGTAATAATGCCCTGTGTGCCCCTTTGACAGTCACAGTACCCTGAGTTCCCCTATAATAATATGTGCCCACTTAACATTGAATAATGTCCCGAGTCTCCCCCTGTACAGCTCCTCTATACACAGTATGATGTTCTCTTATACACACTATAATGCCCCCTCACTGTATAGTACCACACACACAGTATACTGACTCCTTAGTAGCCTCCATACTGTTTGATGGTTCCAACACTGTATGATGGCCCCTTCACTGTAATCCCCACACTGTATGATGGCCCCATAGATAACCTCCATATAGTATAATGTGCCAGATAGTCCTCAATATATCACAAGGCAGCACCCCCATACTACAGGGTTTGCCTATAAGGCAGCACCCCATTGGCAGACCCTGTAGTATAAGGCAACACCCCTATAGGCAGACCCTGTAGTATAAGGCAGTACCCCTATAGGCAGATCCTGTAGTATAAAGCAGCACCCCCATAGGCAAACCCTGTAGTATAAGACAGTACGCCTATAGGCAAACCCTGTAGTATAAGGCAGCACCCCATAGGCAGACCCTGTAGTATAAGGCAGCCCCCATAAAAAAAACAAAAAGCACAATACTCTCCTCTATTCTTCCTTGTTCTGGCGGTGCTCCGAGCTTCCGCTCATCTCCTGACAGCGGGCGCCGGGCAGTGACGTCATCACACCTGCTGTCAGTGACGGAGACGCCAGATGCTGACAGGGGGATGATGGGAGAAGGAGCGCAACGCTCCTTCCCTCATCAATGTGGTCAGCTGTATCGGCTAGATGCTGATACAGTTCACCTTGCGATGACAGGCGGGGAGCCCACTGCTGGCACCGGGCCCCCCCGCCTGGGGGCCCATAGCGGCATAGCAGGGAGATCGATTCTTCGTGCCCTGCCGCAGAATGTAACTGTATCGGAGAGCTGCACGCGCCGATGCAGTTACAGTAGCGTAGCTCTGGGTGGGCCCCCTCAGAGCTCCGGGGCGCTCGCACCCTCTGCCCCTCGGTAGCTACTGATTCACAGTGATCTCACCAATATTTGTTACATCCCATAATTGGGAACATTGTGCTGTACAGCAGGTGCAGTAAGAGGAGGCAACACAAGGTGGCGCTGGAAGATACTTTATGCAGGTTGGGGAGAGATGAGGACTGTGCTGGAAATGCCAGATGTCAAACGTGTCTTGAAGAAGTTGTAGTGATGGCCGGATGAAAAAGGTGTAACAACTCCTATCAAGAAGAACACGACTCCCATCAAGAAGAACGCAACTCTACTGAAATGCCTGATACGCTCTGCAGAACAGGTGCATGACTGTTATGATCCTAGTGGCAAGGATCGCAGGACGAACTAGCTAAGTAACTGAACAGACGACTAGCTCTGGGGAGGTGGTAACTAGATTGACCGCAACCTGATCCTATCCGCAAACAACTATAAGTAGCCGTGGAACGTTACCTGAAAATCCTAGACGTCTCTTCACGGCCTGAGAAACTGACTATTCCTGGAGGGAAAGAAAGTCCTCTCTTGCCTCAGTGGAATGACCCCAAAGATATAGAATAGCCCCCCACAAATATTAACGGTGAGTTAAGGGGAAAGCACAAACACAGAGATGAAATCAGATTTAGCAAATAAGGCCCGCTAATACTAGAAAGCAGAAAATAGGAAGGAAACTGTGCGGTCAATTAAAAACCCTATTCAAAATATCCACGCAGAGATTGCTCGAGCCCCCGCACCAACTAACGGTGCGGGGGAAGCAACTCCGTACCCCAGAACTTACCAGCAACAAGAAATCACATATTAGATCGACCAAACCGCTGCATGACCAGCTCTACCCTCACCTACTGTATTCTCACCCATCCCTTGTAGATTGTGAGCCTTCGCGGGCAGGGTCCTCTCTCCTACTGTACCAGTTATGACTTGTATTGTTCAAGATTATTGTACTTGTTTTTATTATGTATACCCCTCCTCACATGTAAAGCGCGATGGAATAAATGGCGCTATAACAATAAATAATAATAATAATAATAATAATAATATTAGCAAGCTGGACTAGACTCATCTTACACAGAAATCATATTGCAGGCAGATGAGCAAAAAATATTCAAACAGAACTTAGCTTATCCTGAAGAGGCAGAAAACGAGATAATCAGGAGTAATCAGAATAGCACTGAATACATTGACAGCCAGCAACAAGTGGAAGTGAAGCAGAGCTAAATAGGAGCCTCCCTGGAGAATAACGAGGCAGCTGATCCAGCCAGACCCGCAGGATAATAAACCAAACCACCAGGGGGAGCCAAAAAACCAAAGTCACACAATACCATCTGTGACCACAAGAGGGAGCCTGAAAACGGAGTTCACAACACATGACTATTTGGCGGTGATATTGGTCTGCAGAGCTGGTGCATAAGTATTTTGCGGTGATATTGGTCTACAGAGCTGGTATATAGCGGTGACATTGGTCTGCAGAGCTGGTGTACCACTATATGACAGCGATACTGTCTGCAGAGCTGGTATATGGCGGTGATATTGGTCTGCAGAACTGGTGCATCAGTATTTGCGGTGACATTGGTCTACCGAGCTGGTATATGGCGGTGATAATGGTCTACAAAGCTGTTACATTGCAGTGATATTGGTCTGCAAAGCTGTTCTACCACTATATGGCGGTGATATTGGTCTGCAGAGCTGGTATATGGCGGTGATATTGGACTGCAGAGCTGGTATATGGCGGTATAATGATCCACAAAGCTGGTATATTGCGGTGATATTGGTCTGCAGAGCTGGTATATGGCGGTGATATTGGTTTGCAGAGCTGTTATATGGCGGTGATATTGGTCTGCAGAGCAGTTCTACCACTACACTGTGTTCCAAATTATTATGCAAATAATATTTCCTCATATTTTCTCTAAATTACCTATCTGAATTGCAGTCATTGTTATTTTCCAGTCATCTACTATTCTAGTATAACTGCAATGTTTTGGAACAAACTTCCTATGAAAACAGAATATTTAAAAAAAAAAATAAACACTCAAAATGCATGTTCCAAATTATTATGCACAGCAGAGTTTTCAACCTTTTTTATTTTATTTTGAACAAAAAAATGGTCAATTGTGAAGTTATAAGCATTATCAGCTTATTACAAAATGAAATCAAACAGTTTTCAAGTGAAAACTTTATTCTAGGTGATGTTACATTTGCACATAGGACCCCTTGTTCAAAAGAAGCTTCTGAACTCTCTCGTCCATTGAATTTGTCAGTTTTTGGATGGTTTCTGCTTCAGTTGTTTTGCATGTGGACAGAATACCCTCCCAGAGCTGTTGCTTAGATGTGAACTGCCTCCCGCCATCATAGACACTCCTTTTGATGATGCTCCATGGGGTTGAGGTCAGGGGAAGATGGTGGCCACACCATAAGTTTGTCCTCTTTTATGCCATAGCAGCCAGAGATGCAGATGTGTTTTTTGCAGCATGAGACGGTGCATTATCATGCATGAAAATGATCTTGCTGTGGAAAGCACGGTTCTTCCTCTTGAACCATGGCAGGAAGTGTTGTTTTAGAAACTCCACATAGATTATGGAGTTCATCTTTACCCCTTCAGGGATCATAAAGGGGCCGACAATCTCTCTCCCCATGATTCCAGCCCAAAACATTACTCCACCTCCTCCTTGTTGGCGCCTTAGCTGTGTTTTCATGGGGTGTCCATCAACCAGCCATCCTCCACTCCACCCATCTGGACCATCGAGCGTTGCACGGCACTCATCGGTGAACAAAACAGTTTGGAAGTCAGTCTTCATGTATCGTTTGGCCCACTGGAGCCGTTTCTGCTTGTTGCAGTGGATAGAGGTGGTCGACAGGATGGCTTACGCACAGCTGCAAACCTCTGAAGGACCCTGCATCTTGTTCTGGGGACGTTGGAGGAACCAGCAGCTTCAAAAACTTGTCTGCTGCTATGACAAGGCATTTTTGTAGCTGCTCTTTTAACCTTACGCAATTGCCTGTTGGAGAGAGTCCTCAGTTTTTCCTTATCAGCACGCACACGTGTGTGCTGGGAATCAGCTACATACTTCTTGATTGTGCGATGATCACGATGAAGTGTCTTGGCAATGTTGATTGTAGTCATGCCTTGACCTAAATACTCCACAATTTGTTGCTTCTCAGCAGCCGACACATCTTTTCTTTCCCATTTTGGCAAAAAATGTAGGCTGCTTAATAATGTGGAACAGCCTTCTTAAGTAGTCTTGCCTTTATTTGGACACCCCTGCCAAACTAATGTGCACAGGTATCTGCAATTGCTTTCAGTGATATAAAAAGCCCTGACACACATCACCATTAATGAGTTTAAATGACAAACAAAAAAATTCTAACCTTATCACTCCTAAACTCTTTGTGCAGAATAATTTGGAACACAGTGTATATGGCGGTGATATTGGTCTGCAGGGCTGTTCTACCACTATATGGCGGTGATATTGGTCTGCAGAGCTGTTCTACCACTATATGGCGTGATATTGGTCTGCAGAGCTGTTCTACCACTATATGGCGGTGATATTGGTCTGCAGAGCTGTTCTACCACTATATGGCGGTGATATTGGTCTGCAGAGCTGTTCTACCGCTATATGGCGGTGATGTTGGTCTGCAGAGCAGTTCTACCACTATATGGCGGTGATATTGGTCTGCAGAGCTATTCTACCACTATATGGCAGTTATATTGGTCTGCAGAGCTGTTCTACCACTATATGGCGGTGATATTGGTCTGCAGAGCAGTTCTACCACTATATGGCGGTTATATTGGTCTGCAGAGCTGTTCTACCACTATATGGCGGTGATATTGGTCTGCAGAGCTATTCTACCACTATATGGCGGTTATATTGGTCTGCAGAGCTGTTCTACCACTATATGGCGGTGATATTGGTCTGCAGAGCTGTTCTACCACTATATGGCCGGGATATTGGTCTGCAGAGCAGTTCTACCACTATATGGCGGTGATATTGGTCTGCAGAGCTGTTCTACCACTATAGCGGTGATATTGGTCTGCAGAGCTGTTCTACCACTATATGGCGGTGATATTGGTCTGCATAGCTGTTCTACCACTATATAGCGGTGATATTGGTCTGCAGAGCTGTTCTACCACTATATGGCGGTGATATTGGTCTGCAGAGCTGTTCTACCACTATATGGCCGGGATATTGGTCTGCAGAGCTATTCTACCACTATATGGCGGTGATATTGGTCTGCAGAGCTGTTCTACCACTATATAGCGGTGATAATGGTCTACAAAGCTGTTACATTGCAGTGATATTGGTCTGCAAAGCTGTTCTACCACTATATGGCGGTGATATTGGTCTGCAGAGCTGGTATATGGCGGTGATATTGGACTGCAGAGCTGGTATATGGCGGTATAATGATCCACAAAGCTGGTATATTGCGGTGATATTGGTCTGCAGAGCTGGTATATGGCGGTGATATTGGTTTGCAGAGCTGTTATATGGCGGTGATATTGGTCTGCAGAGCAGTTCTACCACTACACTGTGTTCCAAATTATTATGCAAATAATATTTCCTCATATTTTCTCTAAATTACCTATCTGAATTGCAGTCATTGTTATTTTCCAGTCATCTACTATTCTAGTATAACTGCAATGTTTTGGAACAAACTTCCTATGAAAACAGAATATTTAAAAAAAAAAATAAACACTCAAAATGCATGTTCCAAATTATTATGCACAGCAGAGTTTTCAACCTTTTTTATTTTATTTTGAACAAAAAAATGGTCAATTGTGAAGTTATAAGCATTATCAGCTTATTACAAAATGAAATCAAACAGTTTTCAAGTGAAAACTTTATTCTAGGTGATGTTACATTTGCACATAGGACCCCTTGTTCAAAAGAAGCTTCTGAACTCTCTCGTCCATTGAATTTGTCAGTTTTTGGATGGTTTCTGCTTCAGTTGTTTTGCATGTGGACAGAATACCCTCCCAGAGCTGTTGCTTAGATGTGAACTGCCTCCCGCCATCATAGACACTCCTTTTGATGATGCTCCATGGGGTTGAGGTCAGGGGAAGATGGTGGCCACACCATAAGTTTGTCCTCTTTTATGCCATAGCAGCCAGAGATGCAGATGTGTTTTTTGCAGCATGAGACGGTGCATTATCATGCATGAAAATGATCTTGCTGTGGAAAGCACGGTTCTTCCTCTTGAACCATGGCAGGAAGTGTTGTTTTAGAAACTCCACATAGATTATGGAGTTCATCTTTACCCCTTCAGGGATCATAAAGGGGCCGACAATCTCTCTCCCCATGATTCCAGCCCAAAACATTACTCCACCTCCTCCTTGTTGGCGCCTTAGCTGTGTTTTCATGGGGTGTCCATCAACCAGCCATCCTCCACTCCACCCATCTGGACCATCGAGCGTTGCACGGCACTCATCGGTGAACAAAACAGTTTGGAAGTCAGTCTTCATGTATCGTTTGGCCCACTGGAGCCGTTTCTGCTTGTTGCAGTGGATAGAGGTGGTCGACAGGATGGCTTACGCACAGCTGCAAACCTCTGAAGGACCCTGCATCTTGTTCTGGGGACGTTGGAGGAACCAGCAGCTTCAAAAACTTGTCTGCTGCTATGACAAGGCATTTTTGTAGCTGCTCTTTTAACCTTACGCAATTGCCTGTTGGAGAGAGTCCTCAGTTTTTCCTTATCAGCACGCACACGTGTGTGCTGGGAATCAGCTACATACTTCTTGATTGTGCGATGATCACGATGAAGTGTCTTGGCAATGTTGATTGTAGTCATGCCTTGACCTAAATACTCCACAATTTGTTGCTTCTCAGCAGCCGACACATCTTTTCTTTCCCATTTTGGCAAAAAATGTAGGCTGCTTAATAATGTGGAACAGCCTTCTTAAGTAGTCTTGCCTTTATTTGGACACACCTGCCAAAATAATTTGCACAGGTATCTGCAATTGCTTTCAGTGATATAAAAAGCCCTGACACACATCACCATTAATGAGTTTAAATGACAAACAAAAAAATTCTAACCTTATCACTCCTAAACTCTTTGTGCAGAATAATTTGGAACACAGTGTATATGGCGGTGATATTGGTCTGCAGGGCTGTTCTACCACTATATGGCGGTGATATTGGTCTGCAGAGCTGTTCTACCACTATATGGCGTGATATTGGTCTGCAGAGCTGTTCTACCACTATATGGCGGTGATATTGGTCTGCAGAGCTGTTCTACCACTATATGGCGGTGATATTGGTCTGCAGAGCTGTTCTACCGCTATATGGCGGTGATATTGGTCTGCAGAGCTATTCTACCACTATATGGCAGTTATATTGGTCTGCAGAGCTGTTCTACCACTATATGGCGGTGATATTGGTCTGCAGAGCTATTCTACCACTATATGGCGGTTATATTGGTCTGCAGAGCTGTTCTACCACTATATGGCGGTGATATTGGTCTGCAGAGCTGTTCTACCACTATATGGCCGGGATATTGGTCTGCAGAGCAGTTCTACCACTATATGGCGGTGATATTGGTCTGCAGAGCTGTTCTACCACTATAGCGGTGATATTGGTCTGCAGAGCTGTTCTACCACTATATGGCGGTGATATTGGTCTGCATAGCTGTTCTACCACTATATAGCGGTGATATTGGTCTGCAGAGCTGTTCTACCACTATATGGCGGTGATATTGGTCTGCAGAGCAGTTCTACCACTATATGGCGGTGATATTGGTCTGCAGAGCAGTTCTACCACTATATGGCGGTGATATTGGTCTGCAGAGCTGTTCTACCACTATATGGCGGTGATATTGGTCTGCATAGCTGTTCTACCACTATATGGCGGTGATATTGGTCTGCATAGCTGTTCTACCACTATATGGCGGTGATATTGGTCTGCATAGCTGTTCTACCACTATATGGCGGTGATATTGGTCTGCATAGCTGTTCTACCACTATATGGCGGTGATATTGGTCTGCAGAGCTGTTCTACCACTATATGGCCGGGATATTGGTCTGCAGAGCAGTTCTACCACTATATGGCGGTGATATTGGTCTGCAGAGCTGTTCTACCACTATAGCGGTGATATTGGTCTGCAGAGCTGTTCTACCACTATATGGCGGTGATATTGGTCTGCATAGCTGTTCTACCACTATATAGCGGTGATATTGGTCTGCAGAGCTGTTCTACCACTATATGGCGGTGATATTGGTCTGCATAGCTGTTCTACCACTATATGGCGGTGATATTGGTCTGCATAGCTGTTCTACCACTATATGGCGGTGATATTGGTCTGCATAGCTGTTCTACCACTATATGGCGGTGATATTGGTCTGCAGAGCTGTTCTACCACTATATGGCGGTGATATTGGTCTGCATAGCTGTTCTACCACTATATGGCGGTGATATTGGTCTGCATAGCTGTTCTACCACTATATGGCGGTGATATTGGTCTGCATAGCTGTTCTACCACTATATGGCGGTGATATTGGTCTGCATAGCTGTTCTACCACTATATGGCGGTGATATTGGTCTGCAGAGCTGTTCTACCACTATATGGCCGGGATATTGGTCTGCAGAGCAGTTCTACCACTATATGGCGGTGATATTGGTCTGCAGAGCTGTTCTACCACTATAGCGGTGATATTGGTCTGCAGAGCTGTTCTACCACTATATGGCGGTGATATTGGTCTGCATAGCTGTTCTACCACTATATAGCGGTGATATTGGTCTGCAGAGCAGTTCTACCACTATATGGCGGTGATATTGGTCTGCAGAGCAGTTCTACCACTATATGGCGGTGATATTGGTCTGCAGAGCTGTTCTACCACTATATGGCGGTGATATTGGTCTGCATAGCTGTTCTACCACTATATGGCGGTGATATTGGTCTGCATAGCTGTTCTACCACTATATGGCGATGATATTGGTCTGCATAGCTGTTCTACCACTATATAGCGGTGATATTGGTCTGCAGAGCTATTCTACCACTATATGGCGGTGAGATTGGTCTGCATAGCTGTTCTACCACTATATTGATACCATCCACCTCTCGTGTCTCCCCTTTTCCTCATAGTTTGTAAGCTTGCGAGCAGGGCCCTCATTCCTCCTGGTATCTGTTTTGAACTGTGATTTCTGTTATGCTGTAATGTCTGTTGTCTGTATAAGTCCCCTCTATAAGTTGTAAAGCGCTGCGGAATATGTTGGCGCTATATAAATAAAATTATTATTATTATTATTATTATTACTATATGGCGGTGAGATTGGTCTGCAGTTGTAGTTGACAACAGTTTTCACTTCTTCAAGGAAAGGACAGCACATTAATGTAAGGTTTAATTTGTGCTATAATATCGCAGAAGATGACATCGCCCAGATCTGATCGCCGAACATTCCCGCCATTGCTTTCGTACCGCCTGCCTGCACACTGCTCGGTGTGCCCGGTGCTCCTATACGCAGCTCTCGCCAATCACTCCTCTTCCTTTTTCTGCTGGTCGGGATTGACAGACGAGTGTACAAACCAGCAACTCTTCCTGTCAGTCCCGGCACCGACTGACATCCCCTCCTCCCAATATCCAATCATAGTCTCCCTCACAAGTCCCACCTCCCAGACAGCCCTTCATCCTAGCGTCATCGTGATTGACAGACCAATGCCCAACAGGATCACAGTCACCGCCTCCCTCGCCTTCCGTCTGGCCCAATAGAAGCCAAACATAGGGCGGGCGCTCTTGAATGACCTTAAAATCGTCCAATCAAAGCGCTGCGTTTCGTTGACTGACACTCGTACTGTCTAATAGCATCTCAAAACACGTGTGGAGGGGGCGTGTCGTTGGGTTCCACCGCGGAGGAGAGTGAAAGACAGGGGAAGAGAGCAAACGAGCGAGAGAAGGGGGGAGGCCGAGCCCGTCGCCGCCATTTTGGGTCCCACCGAGCTGTGGACGGAGAGCGAAAGAGGCAATAAATAAGCTCCGGAAGCCTGTGTGACGAAAATAAGCCGAGTTCTCGGCCCGGCTTTCGGGTGACGAGCGCCTTTGGGTTTTGTTTTTTATTTTTTTATTTTTTTTTTACAATAGCCTTGGTACAAACCCAGTAACGTTGGATAAAAAATAGACCCCAAACAACCCTCAAACCGGAAGCGGCGTCCCCCACCTTTGTGCATCCTCCCGGGGGCGGTGAGAGCTTCTCCTTCAGCACTTTGCTTGTGTGTGTGTGTGTGTGTGTGTGTGTTGTCTGCTGCTCACTCCATAGGCCTGAGCTGTGGCTGAGGGGGCACAGGGCAGGGGGCAGAGGGCAGAGCTGGGGCAGGGGGCAGAGCTGTGCGCGCTCCAATATGGCAGACATGGCGCTAGAGCGCGCTCTTCGTGCTTCCCCTGGTCACCGACATGCCATTTCCTATGTAGATCCATCACTTGTATGAAATGTCGCCACCTAATGGCCAACGCAAGGTGAAAAATCCCAAAAAGTGTGAAATTGCTGCCTCCTCTGCACTCAGGCCTATGTAACGGGCAGGTTATGCCGGGGATGTGTATGATTGCCGGCTGTAATCGTTCTCAATAATGGGGGGGAATTCTGATATTGAGTCCTATGGGCCGCCGTAGTGTAGTTATGTATTGGATATTGAGTCCTATGAGCCACCGTAGTACAGTTTATGAATTTGGATATTGAACCCTGTGGGCCACCGTACTATAGTTATGAGTGATATAAAGCCCTATGGACTACTGTACTACTGTATGTACTTATGAATCTGATACTGAGCCCTATGGGCCACCGTTGTATAGTTAGAAATTGGATTTTGAATGCTATGGGCCACCATAGTTCATCAATAATTTTAGCCCATAGGACGGTCATTCCCAACGTGGGATCTAAGGGAAATTGCTGCACAAAGAGGGTGCAGGTGGCGAGTGTTAGCCCGCCTATTGCCATGCATATATATGATATTAAGGACCCGTCGCTTGCACATGGTGGCCCTCGCAGTCCTACCTGTGTCTGCATATCGCTTTGATACTTACATGGAGAATTCCCCAGCTGTGGCAGCAGCAGAAGGACTGAGTTGATGCAACAGCTGGAAAGATTCCCCCATCCACAGGGGCAGTCGTCTTATGATCTAGTTTAATAGTTCACATAGGGTTTGCTGCACCATTCATTGGTTGTGGGGGGGGAAAAAAAAAAATCTAATATCGCATTTTCTTCTGTGCTTTTTTTGACCATTAGCAGGACTGGAGATGAGAAGGAAGGGAAAGCAAGTCGCATAAGTAGGGATCAGCGACCTCTGGCGCTCCGAGCTGCTGTGAAACTACAACTCCCATCATCCAACACGAAACACAAGCCATCAGGTAATGTTGGGGATTTGCAGCAGCTGGGAGTGCCAGACGTTGCCTGTCCTGATCCTGGGACTTTTTGCATTTTAGGGCATATTGGTTAGGGATTCATAGCTTTTATTTTTTTTTTTTTTACCCCAATCCAGTGCAAAATGACCCCAAATCTTACAGTCCTCAGATGTGCCGGACAGCTCAGTATGGCAGGAAGAACTTCTTTCCAGGAGGTTTTTCTTCTTGATGAGTAGTCATGCCAGCTCCACTTACGTTATTGTCTGGGCGTAAAGCCACCAGGCCACTGATGGGCAGCCATTTATACCTCTCTGACTCCTCCCACAAGACCAGGTTGACTCCTCCCGGGCCATTATCACCGGCTGGGCAATTAGTCTAATTAACCTTTGTGACCTCACCCGCAGGCGCCATATGATTTCTCTTTATACCCCAGTGCTGTTGTGATTGGGTACGTCACTTGTATCGCTAGTAGGAATCCTTATGATGTGCTCTACTAATTTTATAGCGAGGCTTCTTAAAATACACATTCTCTTATTGTCGCAGATTTGCAATTTCGGCCCAGAAAAAGCCATCAGTGTCTCACACTATGGAGCCAACAGACAGAATAGAGCATCCTGCGGCGCGCCTGCTGCTGAGGAACTGCAACTCTCAGCATGCTCCATTGTGTAGTCCCCAGCAGCTGGAGTACCGCAGGTTTCTGGAGGATGGTTTGGTCATGGACTAATATGTTTGAATGAAGAAAGGAGAATTAATTTTGTTGAAAAACACTTGTCCACAAAACCACCCTTACGCGTTTCAAGCCATTAGAGGTTCGTTATCCTTTAGGGATTGTGCCGTACTACACAAGAATGTAAGTGACCCTTCCATAAACTCCAAAGTAAGCGCGGCGCCAGATGCAATTTGGTCCTTAACTGCAATATTATGGGGAAGTCTACGGTTTTTATAGACTATCATGTACTTATTATTACCACTCTGAATCTATAGGTGTGTGATATGGAGGAAACTTCAACATGCAGGTGTGGGTGGGTGTAGATCACCCCAATTTCCCACTCCATCTCTTCTCATTAAGATAAAGGGTGGAACGCTAGTTTTGTGATAATTGGCCAGTGTAAATTGGCTGCCGATCACGCCACGAACGAATAATATGCTTGTTCGTCAGGTGAAATTACTTTTTAATCATCAGTCTCTGCAGCACAGCGTCCTGTGCAAAGACGTGCTTGCGAGAGCAATGGCAATCTACTACAGATCGTTCTGGAAGCTGTCGGCTTGTCTAAACTGGAAAATAAGAGACCGTAAAAGCCAATCGGTGCACAATATGTAATGAAACCCAATTGCAAAAATGCTTTTTTTTAAACCCCAAATATATACATCAGGCCGGTTTCATATGTTCAGGAAACATACAACACCAAGACCCAAAGCTGGGTTTCCTCACCTAATTGCCTTAGTCTACGTTCCCACGATGAGCTTTTGATGATGCAGAATTTCTGCACCTATTGTGTAAATTAGGTCACTTGTTTTTTCATTCTGTTTTTCAGTGATTTTTTTTTTGTATTTTAAGTAATTTTTTCGTGTTTTTTGTCTCTTGGTGGTGTGTTGTGTATTAAACGAAGCTGCTTTCTTTTTGATGCTTCCTAGTATTTGGTTTTGACAAAACTTTATTTGTGTAGTGATGTGCTGATTACATGAGTTTTTGATGTTTTTCTGCACATAAAGCTCAGTTTATCTGCATGAAAAATTGACATGTGGCAGATTTGAAACCTGCACCGCAAGTCAGTTTACGCTGCATATAAAAAAAACTTTGTGGGCAGGAGATTTCTATAATTCCCATCCACCTTGCTGGAGGTATAAGTGTAAAATACACAGCATCAAAAACTCATCATGGGCACATATGCTTAAAGGAGTTGTCCCCGCTTGGGGTTCATATCTGCAGTCACCCTATGTGACCTCAGATTTGACTCCTCACAATGCCCAGTGTGCATGCTGTCAGAATTCTTGGAGCGGGAGGGCGTGTGACTGTGAGTATGCAGTTTGCATTCATGCAGTCACCTGCCAACTAGAGGTGCGCATCCTCGCTTAATGCAAGTGAGTTGGACACGTCTAGTTGGAATGTGGCTGGAAGTATGCAATGGTCACATGACAATTTGCTCTCAGCACTGGAGAATCCTGACTGCGCGCGCTGTGCTCTGTGAGGATTCACAAGTCTGCAGTCACATAGAATGAGTGCAGACTTGAGCCCCCAGCCTGGACAACCCCCATAATAGGCATACGAGTAAATCAGCTTGGATTAGGTGGTCGACCCGAATGAGGCGATGTAAGATCGGTCTGTATTTTACAGACGTGTGAAACCGGCTTTACACGTTTTATAAAGTTTGTAACAAATGCAAGTTGGGTGCTTTCACATGTATGAAAAACCACTTGTGGTATAACTGCAATTTGCCCCTTTTTGTGATACAGCTAGTGGTCATGTGGGTGAGACACCGTTATCATGCAGGTCTGACCTGTAAAAACAGACAAGTACAGAGCAAAATGGCAGAGATTCAGGGAAAATCTGCCTAATCTTTCTTGTAACTGTATCCCACAATGTCTGTCCCTAAATAACACGGCTGTGGGTTCATTTGGATGAGGTTAGAAAACCACCTGATGGTTCACCCCTCCCTGTACCCAGATGATGTCTTCTGATGGAATGGGTAGATAAACATTTTGAGAGGAGTCATCATTAAACCACAACACAGGCATCCGTGCTGAATTACTGAACATTGCTGATGTCAGGTCAGGGACTTTAAAAAAAACCAAACCAAAACGTTTGTATATATTAAAATGAACTGATCACTTTTTATATATTAGAGAACATGTACTATTTTCTAATGTGTTTGTGTTCTTATTGTAGATTTTATTTTTCATTCTATGATTGGTCCGTTATTATTTGTGAAGCCATATTCTTGCCTGGCCTTGTGTTAACTGCATTGAAATGTCGATTTTAGTTGCCATGTGGACTTAGACTGGAGATGTTGATTGACGTCTGTGGCAGGGTTCTCTAGGCATGCTCTGCAGAGGTCATTTTACAGAGAGGGAGAGGAGGTGAGCTGTGACCACCTATAGTAAACTGTGATGGATTCTGTCAATATAATCTTGTCTTTGATGACTACTGAGAAGTGATCGCTACTGAACAAGCTTTAAAGTCATGTGAATGCACCCTTTTATTTTACTGTAATTTCGGGCTGCTTTTCCAGGTCTGAATGGAGGTCTCCTGACCCAACTGCTTCATTGGCACATATTAGGCTAAATACCGATGGTCAGGAGGTATATGTCAGTTCAGGAGACTCATGAGTCAGGCATTGCAGCCCGAATACAGACTGTAAAATACGGTGGTGTGAAAATGGTGTTAAAAACAACCCTTATTTTTTCAGTGGTGTCGAAAATGATCACATGTGTTTGGCAACATAACCTGATTTAAGCAGGGTCATGTTCTGACAACCCTTTAATTGGCATCGCTTTCTTGCTGTTACTTTTATAACATTTATATTTGTACACATTGTTCATATTTTTGCTCTGATTCTGTAACTTTAATGCAACAGTTGTCCTGTGTGTAAATGTGTCACAAAGTATCATTAAGTGCTAATACTTTGTGTGACAACTTGGCCTCTGCGAACAGCACGAACATGATTATTGTAAAGTGACACACTGTAATCTACCCTCACATTAGTACCTAACCCCATGTCAGTATTTTGCAGCCCGGGCCCTTGTTAATACCAGACTTATGACTGGCAGGAGAAATAGGAGACTGGAGCTGAATGCAAACAGGCATGTAATAAAAAAAAAGATTTCTTTTACCACCAGTTTTGTAAAAATTGGGAGAAAATTGTAAACCAAACATCTGTCATTTTATTAATTGCAAGCACATTTGTGATGGTCCTGAGACCCCCCATCATCAAAATCTCCCTTAGAGGTGCGCAGTTCTTTTTGTCCATCAATGACCCCCACTGATTGTTAAGGCCCCCATTTTGGTAGTACTATCCAATCATTTTATGTGCATAGCACTCCTACCTAGGAGGCCATGGTCAGTATTTGTAACCCAAAACCAGGAGTGGAACAATCAGAAGAAAAGTAAAATAGAAACACGTCACCCACTGCTAGTTTTGGCTTACAAATACCGATGTACTGTAAAATAATGAACGTGTGAACGTGGCCTTAGTTTGTTTCTCATCCGAGAAAAACGGACACCATGCAGTGTGTTTTGTGCTTTGCTATTGTAAAGCAATGGACAGATTGTTCCTTTTTTGTTTCTTTTAAAAATGGATGAAGGATCGGGGGGGGGGGGGAAGAGTGAATGTGTCCTAACATAGCTGATAAATAACTTGCACCTTCCTGATAGTCTTTATTCCCAGGGTGTGTTCATATATATCTTGGCTGAGACTGATCCAGCTGTTTCAAATAGGATTTTTCTTAGAAAAGAGAGTGAGTTCAAAGGCAGGAAACTAAAGAGAGCTATAGAATGGGGGTCTGCAGTATTGGGGATAGCTTAGACAAAGATGGATAGGGAGTGACCCTAGTAACTAATTACACCAAGGGTTAGTACACAGACTTCTCTCATCACCTTCTTATATTAAGGACTTAAATTATAACAGAGGCTTCTTCTACATCAAGAGGAAAGCAGTTTCTTCACCCGCACAAAATGAGATTCTTTACATCAAGGCCGGGTGCCCATGATCCGGAACTTTGGACGTAGCGTTGTTCGTTGCGTACAAAAGCGCTGCCGTCTATTTAACGCAAGTGAATCCGCATGTGATCACTGAACCGTTCGGATTCACCGCGTCCAATACATTGTATTGGTGACATTGCTCTTGCGGAGACATTGACATGCTGCAGTCTGGAAAAATGTGCCGCATGTCAGTCTCCGCAGATGATCCGCAAGCCTCTGTGCACTCATACTGGACATATGATTTCTTGTAATCCCATCCTGTATGCGGTCACATCAAGACGCTGCTGATTGGATGCTGCATAAATGCTCAGCGTCAAACCCACAGCAGTTCCTGATCGTGTGCGCTTACCCTAAGAATGGAGCTGGTCTGAACTCCCTGCCAGACGAAGGTGTCCTGGTGAATTCACTAAGACTGTGTTCTCACAGTGGCCTTTTGATGTTGCAGATTTTCTGCACCTTTTAAGTAAATTATGTCACTTGTGGAGTTTTTTTTTCCCTCGTGTTCTTTTTTTTTTTCTAGTCTTTTTGGGTTGTCATGTTCAATTAAGCTGCTTTTTTAATTTTTTTATACACTTCCTGGAATTTGGCTTTGACAAAACTTTATTGATACTGTCATGTACATGTGTGGATTACATGTGATTTTTTTTATGAGAAAAACTATAAGTAAGCCTCAGGCCGGCGTCACACTAGCAAGTTTTACGGACGTATGAGAGGTGCAGAAAATACGGATTGCATACGGTACAATGATTCTCTATGGCCCAGCTCCTATCTGCCGTATTTTACTGATCCGTATTATTCGGTCTTGTACGGCCATAGAAAATCGCAGCATGCTGCGTTTGTCACCGTATTGCGCAAAAAAATCGCCAATGAAAGTCTATGGGGGCGAGAAAAATACGGATTACACACGGACCAGCAGTGTGACTTGCGAGAAATACGCAGCGGTGTTCAATAGAAAAGCCGGCAATTCAATTGCCGGCTTTTTCTTTCTCCTTCACAAACCCGACATGATATGAGACATGGTTTACATACAGTAAACCATCTCATATCCCTTTTTTTTTTTTTTGCATATTCCACACTACTGATGTTAGTAGTGTGTATGTGCAAAATTTGGGTACTGTAGCTTGTAAAGTAAAGGGTTAAATCGCGGAAAAAATTGGCGTGGGCTCCCGCACAATTTTCTCCGCCAGAGTGGTAAAGTCAGTGACTGAGGGCAGATATTAATAGCCTAGAGAGGGTCCATGGTTATGGGCCCCCCCTGGCTAAAAACATCTGCCCCCAGCCACCCCAGAAAAGGTACATCTGGAAGATGCGCCTATTCTGGCACTTGGCCTCTCTCTTCCCACTCCCGTGTAACGGTGGGATATGGGGTAATAAAGGGTTAATGTCACCTTGCTATTGTAAGATGACATTAAGCCAGGTTAATAATGGAGAGGCGTCAATTATGACACCTATCCATTATTAATCCAATAGTACGAAATGGTTAATAAAACACACACACACATTATTTAAAAGTATTTTAATGAAATAAAGACACAGGGTGTTTTAATATTTTATTATACTGGTAATCCACCTGAAGACCCTTGTCACCTGAAACAAAGTTAAACAAAACAAACACCATCAGTATTTCCATCAGGGTGTCCGTTTTTTATGTTGAAAGAGACATGTCAATCAAGCTAAGCTGGGGAAGGAGAAGCTAGCAGGTGGTTTACCGACTCCACAGCCCTGGCCCCGATGGTATTCTCTCCGCTCATGTGTCTAAATGATATTTTACTCTGAAAATGTCATTCCTTTTCTATGGCTCCAGATTCATGGTATGAGAAGCATGAATGGCCACTTTCGGCCTCTGTTTTGGAAAACCCTATTGTTTAGGTGTAGATAAAAATGAGTGTGGGTTTTGAGGCCCTATTGTAGAATTTTGTCATTGCTGTCGGAGGGAGTGCAGACTTTGATTCCCCATAAATATGCATGTTAGAAATGAGCAAGCATGGAGAGGGAAACAGGCTGAGGCCACACACACGTCTGATAGCAGCACCACAATGAGCAGTGGCTCAGGGCACAGTCTGTAAACGTCTGTATTGCATCGTATTCGTATGTGATCACAGACAAGTATCTGTTTTGGCAACTATCAGGGAGGAAGGAAAGGAAGCGTTTGACAATTTAGCCGAATGACAGATGGACCGACATGGTGAATGACAAAGTTGTATCATGGGGTCTAAGGAGTAACGTTTCTCCTTGTGGAGAGTGACAAGCTAGGCCTGGCATGTCACAGTGGGGAGACTTCTAAGCCATGCATGCTCAATTTTGTATATTTAAACCATAAAAGATGAGGGTGAAATAATTATTTAGAGCTAGAATCTTATAATTGTAGTAATTTTTAATGAGGTCACACAGGTTGGTTGAATTGCATACAGAAATATATATTAGGAGTTGTTCTTCTGTCATTTTGGCATCTCATTTGGCTTTGCTGCCTGGTATTTAAAGACCAAACCTACATTTAAACAGAAGTTTTTGCCACAAATATTTAAGAAAAATATTCCAGCTTTATTTAGAAAAAAACATTATTTAAAAAAACAAATAAAAATAGGGAAAATAAATGCAGACAACACCTGCAGGACATGTTATCACTCATAGATGTACTGTTTTCTCATACCCCAAAAATAGTTACTTTCATGTGGGAGATGCATGTAAATTTAGAAAGATTGATTTATTTATTTATTGCATATGTTGTTGTTTTCAACCCATAGGTATTGTAATATACAAGAATGTAACAATTTTGTGGGTATGAGAAAACAGTACATCTATGAGTGATAACATATCCTGCAGCTGTTGTCTGCATTTATTTTCCCCATTTGTATTTTATTTTTTTTTAAATAATGCTGGAATATATATATATATATATATATATATATATATATATATATATATATATATATATATATATATATATATATATATATATATATATATATATATATATATATATATATATATATACTCAAAAAAGAGGCAGCACTCCATACTCATGGTGAAACATGTGGCAGGTTTAATCGACCCACATAGCCGGGCTACGTTTCAGCTCAAACTGAGCCTTTATCAAGCTTGATAAAGGCTCAGTTTGAGCTGAAACGTCGCCCGGCTATGTGGGTCGATTAAACCTGCCACATGTTTCACCATGAGTATGGAGTGCTGCCTCTTTTTTGAGTCTCTGTGAATTTGCAGTAATCGTTGGACTGATTACCTGGGGCTTTGCACCCGAAGATAAGTACCTATGTTGTGCTGTTCCTTTTTTCTTATTATATATATATAGCAAAAACTTCTGTTTATGTGTAGGTTTGGTTATCGAATTGGAAGTGCCAGTTTACTCAAGGCCTTTTTTCTGGGGTTACTGATATTTAAAGAATCCACAGGACTCCCACTAAGAAAACCCAGTGCACATGGATCTTAAAGGGGTTGTGCCGGCAAACGAGAACTCTGCCCATATGTAAAAAAATAAACTCCGCCACACTAAGCTATCAGCACCCACCTAGATCCAGCGCAAACTGCTCTGATCTGTGCAGAGATTGGAAACCTTGACTTTATCTGAAAATTGTGGCCAGTGATTGTGTGCAGCAGTCAGGTGACTTTGGATGTTTTATGTTCTGCTCAATCACCTGATTCACAGGCCACAGGTGTCCCATGGCTGGTGGCATAGTGATATCGCTGCTTGCGGTCTCTGTGCAGGAAATGAAGCCGCTTGCGCTGGATGCAAGTGGGATTTTATATATATTTTTTTACATATCCAGTCTCTTGGTTACAGTTTTTTATGTAGCCTGGAGAATGCCTTTTAAGGCTATTTTCGCATCATATTTTAAGGTTACCTTATAACGTACAGTATATGTCGGGAAAAGCTCCCGACTTGCCTGGTAAATTAAGGCTCTGACTTATGCCAACAATGGCATCGGTCATCCATAGACTTTCATATAAAAAAAATATTGTTTAACTGATGTTTTTTACTGGATCATGCAAGATGCAAAAGCGTATTTTACTAAGCTATTCCATCTTTCTTTCTTTTTTGTGGTCCAGAAGGAAACAAAAAGACATCCTTTCATTTTTCCGTCAATAGTCAACCATTAAAAGCGCTGTCATAGTCGGCAGGAGTGCAACACCCCCCCACCATCCTCAATATTGCGACATTTTGAAGGGGTTGTCAGTTCAAGAAGTTTTTCTGCTGTCCTCCCATAAGTTACTATTTTGCTTAGTTGCTTTCTAAGGTATTTTTTTCATTAGTTATGTATTTAGTGCAGACTTTCTAATTGCACTTGTATGGTGCGTCAGTAGTCTTTGGCTGCCATACAAGACCCTTGAGAACTACCTCCCGGCATCCGTGGCTCTTACTTTGATTGGTTGGCCATCGTTGCAGTGTGGCATCTCACCAGGCCAGCTAATCAATAGAAGAGCCGAGGATTGAGTCAGGTGAGAGGCGGTGCAGAGGGCTGCCGTCCAGACACAGGTTACTGACCTGGCCAATGGACATGGACTGAGTCCTGCAAATCGATTCACAGTATTGCCAGATAATATATATGATCAGACTACATGTTCCTGGTTGTACCCTTAGAAATCGGGATAAAAATGTCCTTCATATCCATTGCTGGCTGCAATCGAGAGTGTGTAAATCGTTAAATACTAGATTTGGGATTAGTCACTACTTTTTTACTTGGATTACTACCCTCTTTGCACAGCGTTGCGTTATATCATGCTTTTCGAAGTAAAGTCCAATAATGCTGTTTCTCTTCTGTAGGCAGGTGGTGTACCAATGCACTTGGGAGAATTGTTGTCCATGAGCCTAAAATCACAACAAACGGTGAGTTTGCGGTTTCATTTTTGCTCTGTTTGCCATTTTAGTTTTGATAAATGAGAACTTTGTTGTAATAAATGCAAGTAGCCTTTGGCCAGTGCATCTGGTGGGGCATACCTTCTTCCATTTGATTTGAGCAATGTTTATGCACTACCCCCTTCCACCCCTTGATGGCGCTAGACTACAGTCGTGGACTCATTTTAGGTGATTGATTGAGTTCTTTTACACCCTAATACAAAAACTACCAGTTTCAGAGTCATTGTGTTTGGAAAGCTAAACCCCAGCTGCTTAATGACACACTGGTTAGTGAGTGACTTCAGTCCCAGTAACGGCTTCACTTTTAGTTGTTTTTGTTTCCTGAATGCAAATTTTTGAATAGTCTTCATTAAAAAATTCTAGCTTTTTTTCTTCTGTATAGTCTGTGTAACTCCTTCACATAGCTAGCTGTCCTGCTACTTCTAACAGTACTCTGCTCCTAGCTCCCTCTTGCCCTCCATCTCTCTCCTGTCAGTTTTGGGGCTCATTCAGACCTTGTGCTGTCTGTATACAAAATTTCAAGCATAAAGACAGCACACTAACCAATGTGAGTAGATGTGGTTTGTTTACCGATGAAACCATAGTCTGCCAAAAATCACAGCCTGCACTATTTTGTTTTGTGGATCAGACTCGCTCTTTTATAAGTCAATGGGTGCGTAAAAAAAACCCAGATCACATACTGTTTTTTTTTTTTCTTTTTTTAGGGATCCATTGCAGTTATGAATAGTGAGAAGCAAACGTGCTGGGATAAGGTGTTATCTGAGCATGCTCGGGTGCTAACCGTGTCTCGAAAAATATGTTCACGTTCCCACGGCTATATATCTCGTGACTGTTCGACAGCTGCAACACATGAAAGGATTTCCTGTTTGTCAGGCAATCCCTGCATGTATTGCAGGTGCGGGGAATCCAAGATATTCGAGCACGCCAAAGACACTCGTTATCCGAGCAAGCTCGAGTGCTAACACCTTATCCGAGCACGTTCGCTCATCAATAGTTATTAAGCAACTGTATTTTGACTATTTATCTAATGGATGTAAAAATAAAAAAATAAATGTATTGCATATGACAATAGAGAAGAAAAATAGTCTGGTTTTCTGGATGAAAAAGGAACTATTTTGTATACTCTCATCTATAAGGTCAGGAACAGATGAGTATGCAAAATAGTTCATATAGGAGGAGGGGTGAGATTGTATAAGATAGATCAGTGTATGGAGAGGGAGAAAAGCATTCAAGTATTATGGAGGGGTCACACGAGCTTTACTATATCAAAATGTAAACTGAAAGGCAAGTGCATAGAGCATAGGGAGGGGAGAATCACAAAATATTGAAATAAAAAAAAATCTTCAGCATATACTAGCTTCACCCCAACAGGGAAAAAGGAGGCCAGTTTTCACAATGAAAATGTGAAAAAAGAAGGCATTTGTCAAAGTAGGACATGTATTTGGTATCTCCTTGTCCTTAGGCTACTTTCACACATCAGGTTTTCAGTGTCAGGCTAAATCCGGCTAATTTTCAAAAAACCGGATCAGGCGAATGTTGCCGCCGGATCAGGTTTTTTCCCCATAGACTTGTATTAGTGCTGGATTGCAGCGGATGACATTGCGTTTCGTCCGGTTTTCGCCGGATTCGGCAAATCTGCCGCTTTCGGTTTCTTGAAAAAACGTCCATAGCAACGTTTTTTGTCTCCGGCGAAAAAGCCTGAAGCGCCGGATCCGGCGCTTCCGACTGTTTGCTAGAATGGAAGCATATGGGAGCCGAAAGGTGTCGGATCTGGAAAAAGGTGGGTCCAGCGGCCTGATCCGGTTTTTTAAACTGAGCATGCTCCAATTTTTTTAATCCAATAATCTAGATATGCTAGCTGGATCTTTAAAAAAAAAAAACGGATCCGTCGCATCAGTTTTTCACAATCTGCTCCGCATCCAGTTTTTCCAACATTCGCCGGATTTAGGCCATGTTCACACGCTGCGGGTTCCTCTGCGGGTTAATCCCGCAGCGGAATTGAAAATCTGCAGGGCAAAACCGCTGTGGTTATCCCTGCAGATTTATCGCGGTTTGTTCCGCGGTTTCCGCTGCGGGATTACTGCTGTACTATTGATGCTGCATATGCAGCAATATGCAGCATCAATAGTAATGTAAAAAATAATAAAAATTGGCTATACTCACCCTCTGACGTCGCGATCTCCCCGGCGCTGCAAGCGGCTGTGCCGACAAGGACCTTCGTGACGTCACGGTCATGTGACCGCGGCGTCATCACGGTCATGTGACCGCGACGTCACCACAGGTCCTGTTCGGCACAGCAACTGAGACCGGACGGCTGCGGGCAGCGCTGAGAGGTGAGTATAGCTTCATTTTTTATTTTAATTCTTTTTTTTACACTATTTTATGGTTCCCAGGGCCTGGAGGAGAGTCTCCTCTCCTCCACCCCGGGTACCACCCGCACATTATCCGCTTACTTCCCGCAACGTGGGCACAGCCCCATGCGGGAAGTAAGCGGTTCAATGCATTCCTATGGGTGCAGAATCGCAGCGATTCTGCACAAAGAAGTGACATGCTGCGGGTTGTAAACCGCTGCGTTTCTGCGCGGTTTTTCCCGCAGCATGTGCACTGCGGTTTGCGGTTTCCATAGGGTTTACATGTTAATGTAAAAGCTATGGAAACTGCTGCGGACCCGCAGCATCAAAATCGCGGCGGTTCCGCGGTAAAAACCGCAGCGTGTGAACATGGCCTTAGCCTGACACTGAAAACCTGATGTGTGAAAGTACCCTTAGCAACCCATACCACAAAACAACCACTAATTTTTCGTAAAGAAAATAAAAATACAAAAATGAATACCAAAATTTCTGTATTTTGTTCACCTCTTTACCAAAAAAACCAAACATGTGGACAAAAGTCATTTTCACATTGCTGTGCGTTGTGATTTCTTTTTTTTGCTCTCTTGCAAGTTCCAGGCGGAATCTGCTAGGAAAAAGATGTTGTGTGCACATACCCTCAGGCTATGTTTACACATTATGTTCATGCAGATTTTTTTTCTGCAGTCGAAACTTGCTCTCATTGCAGTGAAGAAGCTGCTACCAAAAAGTAGATTTTGCTATGTTTTTTCAGCTTTTTAATTGACTGTCTTTTTTAGTGCGGATTTTATGTGTGGTTTGTCTACAGTATGTGTTAAATGACGTTTAGTTTTATTTGGCAAAAATGCAAGGCTGTGCATTTTTGCCCTTTCTCATTGCTTTTTATGGGTAAAAAAAAAAACAGTTATTTTTCCATATCAATCTGTAAAAGAAAAAAGCATGTACATGAGATTTCTGAAATCTTAGCTTTTACTGGTACTGTAAAAAAGTTTTTTTATTTGCATAAAAAAACGCAACATGTGAACATAGCCTTAGGCTGGAACAACAAGTGCCGTTTCTGTTCCACATTTTTAGGCCCTGCTTACATCATATTTGTGCCTCATGGTCGTAACTCCATTGAGTTCCATCTGAAACTCCAAAAACTGGGCCATGCTCCCATCAGAGCTCTTCACCATAATGAGACTGAGTCACTTTGTGCTCCACCTGGCCTCTTTCAGCATAGTCCACCTTTTCTAGTTTCGATAGCATGGTGCAGTATGATTTTGTATCCACCTACAAGAACTGAACCTAATGTACCAAGTGCTTTACCTCGTGTCAGGGGTTGATTCAGATCAAGACAGCTCCGCTCTGCTGTATAACGTCCTATGTTCCTGAGGCTTGTGTCTGTGAGCGAAGAGCAGGCAGCGACCGAGATACGCAGAAATGTTCATGAACAGTGATCCGCATTCAATGTGAGGATGTGATTTTTTTTTTTTTTTCTCCAAAAAGTATCCATGTGTCATCCGTATCGCGAGATTTTCGTGCCGGCTTGGAAAATGGATTCATGGGCTCAAATATTCGTGGCTGACACTAAGTGATATAAAGAAAGTTCGCTCCTCCCCTGCAGTATACACCCTCCTGCTGGCTCTCAGCTAACCAGTTCTTGCTTAGTGTCCGTAGGAGGCACACGAACGGGTCTGCTATTCAGGCCCAAAACTCTTATTATTTTACTTTTCAATTTTGACTCTTTACCTTTTTGATTTTTATTCTTTCCATGGACGAATGGGGCGACGGATCCTTTCAAGGTTCCGATCTCCCTGAACCATCAACAGGCGAGCATGGAGTGTGTCGCCTCTCCGTATCCTCTCCTGCGATGTGCCACACCTGAGCTGATTCTTAGGGGCGACGGGTCCCTTTAAGGGCACCGATCTCCCCGCACCCTGAACATAGTGTCGCCTCCACGTACCCTCTTCTGCAGCCAGACCTATTGCTGGACAACTGGCCCTGTCCACCCGGGGGCTGAATTCCGTGGATGTACAGAGGCCCCTCTCTTTGGCGTCCGAGCGGCCCCCACTGTCCCACCACTGTTAAAGCGGATGGCACAAGTAGGCGGACGGTTCCTCTCCACCTCCCTAACAAAGGGATGGTGGATTGAGGTTTACCCCTTTATCGATACACCGTCCACGCTGCAATACCTGACCTGCAGCATAACAATAGAGTGCGTGCGCCGATGGTGAGTGGATCCAGTCAGCGGTGGGCCTCTGCAGTGGGATAATCACATGCTGACAGGCAGCCTCAGCCATGGCTTCCCTGTGGTCCCACCTCCCTGAGGTAACGCGCTGGCCGGCCGCAAAAATTTAGTCCCCCGGCTTCGGCCAATGTGTAGGCCGCATCCCGGAAGCCACGCCCGCGCTAAGGCGGCTCCTCCTAGGATGGGAGTGCTCTCTTTTCTCGTCGGCCCCCCCACCTCTACCCCTAGCATTGCTCCCAGCGGCTGCAGAAATTGAGGCCCCGGCTTGGGCCTATTCATGGAAGTTACGAGGCTCCACACACACATCAGGGCTGTGGTGCCTCTCGCTCTCTGCGCGACTTCACCGCCTCTGCACATCCCGGTGGCCATCTTGGTCCACCCGGCTGGCTCACATAGGGGCGATGGCTTTGCATTAAAGGGGCACAACGACTCTTCACAGGACCTCGCAGGCGACTCTTAGTGCAAAAACATAGCGCTAATCCAATGCGAACTCCAGGGACATCAGTGCCCGGGTAAGGAAGCACTGCTCTCTTCCCCTGCAGTTTCCCCCTGTAGTATTTCCTGGTCTTAAAGGTGCCATGACACCTTGTCAAGGTCCAAGCTCCCAAAGGGTCTAATAAGACTATTAGTCCTATTTAATTTGCAAAGTAGCGACCTCAAATGCATTCAGGAGCCCTCCACCGCCCATCCCCAGTGTACCTAGTTCCCCTGAGTGGGCTGCGTCACTGTAGCAATCCATGGCTTCTCTGGCCAAAGAGATTGAATCCCTCCGTGATTCCTCTGTGGATCGGAGCGTTAGCAGGTCTGATATAAATAGATCCTCTCCTACACGGGAGTCATCGGCTAGCAGGGGCCGCAAGTATTCTAGAAACGTACAGGCGTCTAGCCATTGGATCCGTGGTACGATTACCCGAGCAATCTCGGGCCTTGGCGTCTGTGAGCTGTGTTTCTCGCTCTCCCTCACCAGAGATTTGCAGAACAAGACTGAGTTTGAATTGGATGTTTCCCCGGATCTGCACTCAGCAGAGTTCCAGAAAATGGGGGACTCTAAAGGTTGACAGGGATTCCGGTTCTGTCCCGGAACACACAGTCCCTTCAAGAGGACAAATCACTCTCATACAGAATTTACCATTCACCCGGAGGTCCGGGTTATATTTAACCGGCGCTGAGAGCGTCTTGATAAACGCCTCACAGGTCAGAAGCCTCTCGTGCGAGGTACCCCCCTGTATCAGCTGATCTGTGGAAAGATTTAGCTGAATGTCCTGCTGTGAACCTGCCAGTATTTTGTCCGGTATTCAGAATCCTTCTATCCTGGCCGGATGGATCATCACACATGGACCGTCAGAGAATCTGACTCGCTCCGTCTTTGAGGCCTCTGGTTCAGCACTATCCATTGATTTCCGCGGCGAGGGTAACTAAAGCCATGGTCTCCTGGATGCCTCTTTGGATGCGGTTAGCTGCGTTGCACTATCAGCGGCAAATGCCATCACGTTCAGAAGGACATTATGGCTCAGTGAATAGAAAACGGACTATGTGCATAAAGTCTCTGACATCTCTTCCTTACCAGAGGCCGTTTATTTAGAGTGAAGCTGGTTCAGAACAAATTTCCTCCGCAGCGTGTCATGGGTTATTCTGTGGTACAGCCACATTTTGCTGGGGCTGGGATCTGGACTGCACTATACCCCCTCTCCCCCTGAGTGGGTTTCGTAGCCCATGGCGTCACTGGTCACAGCGATACAGTCCCTTCATGATCCTTCCTCTATCAGTCAGGGTCTCCGCCAGCCTGACTCGGATGATTCCTCCATCTCTAATGCAGCACGTTGGTTCAGTGGTTAGCACCACAGCCTTGCAGCGCCGGATCCCACCAAGGATTATGCAAACTCCTCGATAAGAGGGGCGTTTCTAGCATCCATCGACAACGGGATGTTTTCCTCCATATTCCGATTTTCCCCTCAGACATTCCTGTTCTTCGCCATTATTGACACCTCTCCGTTATTAACCAGGCTTAACCCCTTTCTGACCTCGGACGGGATAGTATGTCCGAGGTCAGATCCCCTGCTTTGATGCAGGGCTCCGGTGAGCCCGCATCAAAGCCGGGACACGTCAGCTGTTTTGTACAGCTGACATGTGCCCGCAATAGCGGCGGGTGAAATCGTGATTCACCCACCGCTATTAACTAGTTAAATGCCGCTGTCAAACACAGACAGCGGCATTTAACCGGTGCTACCGGCCGGAAATGAGCGCATCGTGACATGGTAAAACCAATGATGTCGTTCAAAAGTACAACTCGTCCCGCAAAAAATAAGCTCTCACATGGCCAAATTGATGGAAAAATAAAAAAGTTATGGCTCTGGGAAGGAGGGGAGCGAAAAACTAACACTGAAAAATGGAAAATCCCAAGGTCATGAAGGGGTTAATGTCACTTTACAATAGCAAGGTGACACTAACCCTTTGTTACCCCATATGCCAATGCTACAGGGCAGTGGGAAGAGTGGCTAAGTGCCGGAATAGGGGCATCTTACAGATGTGCCTTTTCTGGGGTGGCTGGGGGCAGATGTTTTTAGCCGGGGGGGGGGGGGGGGGGAGCAATAACCATGGTCCCTCTCTAGGCTACTAAGATCTGCCCTCAGTCACTGGCTTTTCCACTCTGGCGGAGAAAATTTCCCACACCAGTTTTTTCCATGAATTCTTTAATTTAACACCTAGAGCTCCTAAATTTTACACACACACACACACACACACACACACACACACACACACACACACACACACACACACACACACACACACACACACACACTACTAACATTATTAGGGAGGGATAAAAATTTAACGGCTATGCAATGATTTACTGTATGCAAACCATGTCTCCTATCATGTCGGGTTCGGTAATGATTTAGCAAAAGCCGACAATTGAATTACCGGCTCTTCTGCTATCTAGCTCTGTATGAAATATCTCTCTCTCTCTCATTCATATATATATATTCTATGTATATGTATATATCTCCATATGAGGCATCGTGATTATTCGCTAATACCGCCCCCCACACATCACCACACAATCCCGCCCCCCACCCCATTACCACACACAACCTCTTCCCCCCACTACATTACCACACACAATCCCGGCCCCCACCACAATTACCCCACACAATCCCTCCCCCCACCACATTACCACACATAATCCCGCCCCCCCCCCACATTACCACATGACGCTCCGTCCCCACACATTACCACACGAGGCTCCGTCCCCACACATTACCACACGAGGCTCCGTCCCTCCACATTACCACACGAGGCTCCGTCCCTCCACATTACCACACGAGGCTCCGTCCCTCCACATTACCACACGAGGCTCCGTCCCTCCACATTACCACACGAGGCTCCGTCCCTCCACATTACCACACGAGGCTCCGTCCCTCCACATTACCACACGAGGCTCCGTCCCTCCACATTACCACACGAGGCTCCGTCCCTCCACATTACCACACGAGGCTCCGTCCCTCCACATTACCACACGAGGCTCCGTCCCTCCACATTACCACACGAGGCTCCGTCCCTCCACATTACCACACGAATCCAGTTTGTTTTTGATTTTACACTGTGAATAAAATGTATTAGTATTATTCTGATTTTTAATTATTATTATTGTTATTAACTTCATTTTAAGTTAATTTACCACCTACGTAAGCGCTATTGAATGTTGTCATTATTTACTTTATCACTAGCAGCGATAATTAGATAGCAATGAGCATGCCAAGCGTTAGCTGGTGGTGTGCGAGTTTTTCTCGCACCCATAGACTTGGCGGATTTTGGGCGTAATACGGTGACAATCGCAGCATGCCACGATTTCGCTCGCATGTATAATACGGCAGAGAAAACAACCGATGATAGGAGCTGCCCCATAGATTAACATTGGTCCGAGTGCTATGCGATTTTTTTTTTTTTTTTTTTTTTTTTTATGGCCTAGCACTCGTCCGTATTACGCCCTTGTGTGACTCCGGCCTTACGGATAGATCCTGCAGAGGGGAAAACTGGTGAAAATGTAGGTTATAGAAAAATAATGTAGATGTGTCTTTTTGAGCTTTGAAAGCAGTGAAGCAGCGTTAAGCAAGTTACTGGACCACCCTTGACTGTTATGTACCTGAAGATGATTGTGACGCTGGCAGCACAGCCACCACAAAAGCGTCGAGGTGGGGTGGGCCCGTATGACCACCGACGGGATAGTACGTCATACGCGATCGGTCGAGCTCACGGGGGGATCGCGGCCGGGTGTCAGCTGCATATCGCAGCTGACATCCGGCACTATATGCCAGGAGCGGTCACGGACCGCCCCCGGCACATTAACCCCCGGCACACCGCGATCAAACATGATTGCGGTGTGCCGGCGGTATAGGGAAGCATCGCGCAGGGAGGGGGCTCCCTGCGGGCTTCCCTGAGACCCCCGGAGCAACGCGATGTGATCGCGTTGCTCCGAGGGTCTCCTTCCTCGCTGCAGGTCCCGGATCCAAGATGGCCGCGGCATCCGGGTCCTGCAGGGAAGGGAGGTGGCTTGCCAAGTGCCTGCTCAGAGCAGGCGCTGGTAAGCCTGCAGTGCTGTGAGGCAGATCGGTGATCTGACAGAGTGCTGTGCACACTGACAGATCACCGATCTGTAATGTCCCCCCCTGGGACAAAGTAAAAAAGTTAAAAAAAAAATTCCCACGTGTAAAAAAAAAAAAAAAAAAATCCTAAATAAAGAAAAAAAATAAAAAATATTCCCATAAATACATTTCTTTATCTAAATAAAAAAAACCAAAACAATAAAAGTACACATATTTAGTATCGCCGCGTCCGTAACGACCCAACCTATAAAACTGCCCCACTAGTTAACCCCTTCAGTAAACACCGTAAGAGAAAAAAAAAAGAGGCAAAAAACAACGCTTTATTACCATACCGCGAAACAAAAAGTGGAATAACACTTGATCAAAAAGACAGATCTAAATAACCATGGTACCGCTGAAAACATTATCTTGTCCCGCAAAGAACAAGCCGCCATACAGCATCATCAGCAAAAAAATAAAAAAGTTAGTCCTGAGAATAAAGCGATACCAAAATAATTATTTTTTCTATAAAATAGTTTTTATCGTATAAAAGCGCCAAAACATAAAAAAAATTATATAAATGATGTATCGCTGTAATCGTACTGACCCGAAGAATAAAACTGCTTTATCAATTTTACCAAACGCGGAACGGTATAAACGCCTCCCCCAAAAGAAATTCATGAATAGCTGGTTTTTGATCATTCTGCCTCACAAAAATCGGAATAAAAAGCGATCAAAAAATGTCACGTGCCCCAAAATGTTACCAATAAAATCGTCAACTCGTCCCGCAGAAAACAAGACCTCACATGACTCTGTGGACTCAAATATGGAAAAATTATAGCTCTCAAAATGTGGTAACGCAAAAAATATTTTTTGCAATAAAAAGCGTCTTTCAGTGTGTGACGGCTGCCAATCATAAAAATCCGCTAAATAACCCGCTATAAAAGTAAATCAAACCCCCCTTCATCACCCCCTTAGTTAGGGAAAAATAAAAAAAAATTATTTATTTCCATTTTCCCATTAGGGCTAGGGTTAGGGCTAGGGTTATTGCTAGGGTTAGGGCTAGGGTTAGGGCTAGGGTTATTGCTAGGGTTAGGGCTAGGGTTGGGGCTAAAGTTAGGGTTAGGATTACATTTACGGTTGGGAATAGGGTTGGGCGTGTCTGTGTTAGAGGTGTGGTTAGGGTTACTGTTGGGATTAGGGTAAGGGGTGTGTTTGGATTAGGGTATCAGTTATAATTGGGGGGTTTCCACTGTTCAGGCACATCAGGGGCTCCAAACGGGACATGGCATCCGATCTCAATTCCAGCCAATTCTGCGTTGAAAAAGTAAAACAGTGCTCCTTCCCTTCAGAGCTCTCCCGTGTGCCCAAACAGGGGTTTACCCCAACATATGGGGTATCAGCGTACTCAGGACAAATTGGACAACAACTTTTGGGGTCCAATTTATCCTGATACCCTTGTGAAAAAAAAAAACTGGGGGCTAAAAAATCATTTTTGTGAAAGAAAAAAAATAATTTTTATTTTCACGGCTCTGCGTTATAAACTGTAGTGAAACACTTGGGGGTTCAAAGCTCTCAAAGCACATCTAGATAAGTTCCTTAGGGGGTCTACTTTCCAAAATGGTGTCACTTGTGGGGGTTTTTAATGTTTAGCACATCAGGGGCTCTCCAAACGCAACATGGCGTCCCATCTTAATTCCAGTCAATTTTGCATTGAAAAGTAAAATAGCGCTCCTTCCTTTCCGAGCTCTGCTATGCGCCCAAACAGTGGTTTACCCCCACATATGGGGTATCTTCGTACTCAGGACAAATTGCACAACAACTTTTGTGGTCCAATTTCTTCTCTTACCCTTGGGGAAATAAAAAAAATGGGGGCGAAAAGATCATTTTTGTGAAAAAATATGATTTTTTTATTTTTACGGCTCTGCATTATAAACTTTTGTAAAGCACTTGTTGGGTCAAAGTGCTCAACACACATCTAGATAAGTTCCTTAAGGGGTCTACTTTCCAAAATGGTGTCACTTGTGGGGGGTTTCAATGTTTAGGCACATCATGGGCTCTCCAAACGCAACATGGCGTCCCATCTCAATTCCAGTCAATTTTGCATTGAAAAGTCAAATGGCGCTCCTTCCCTTCCGAGCTCTGCCCTGCGCCCAAACAGTGGTTTACACCCACATATGGGGTATCAGCGTACTCAGGACAAATTGTACAACAACTTTTGGGGTCCATTTTCTCCTGTTACCCTTGGTAAAATAAAACAAATTGGAGCTGAAATAAGTTTGTGTGTGAAAAAAAGTAAAATGTTCATTTTTATTTAAACATTCCAAAAATTCCTGTGAAACACCTGAAGGGTTAATAAACTTCTTGAATTGGGTTTTGAGTACCTTGAGGGGTGCAGTTTTTAGAAAGGTGTCACACTTGGGTATTTTCTATCATATAGACCCCTCAAAATGACTTCAAATGAGATGTGGTCCCTAAAAAAAAATGGTGTAAAAATGAGAAATTTCTGGTCAACTTTTAACCCTTAACTCCCTAACAAAAAAAAAATTTTGGTTCCAAAATTGGGCTGATGTAAAGTAGACGTGTGGGAAATGTTACTTATTAAGTATTTTGCGTGACATATGTCTGTGATTTAAGGGCATAAAAATTAAAAGTTGGAAAATCGCAAAATTTTCGCCAAATATTCGTTTTTTTCACAAATAAACGCAAGTTATATCGAAGAAATTTTACCACTATCATGAAGTACAATATGTCACGAGAAAACAATGTCAGAATCGCCAAGATCCGTTGAAGCGTTCCAGAGTTATAACCTCATAAAGGGACAGTGGTCAGAATTGTAAAAATTGGCCTGGTCATTAACGTGCAAACCACCCTTGGGGGTGAAGGGGTTAAAAAAACATCAGCCCCACTTCATCAAGTCCGGTATCCTTCTTGATGAGGGGGCAGGTTGTAATCTTCATGAATCAGGCGAGGTGCAAAATGGCGTGCGCCTTATAATAAATCTTACTCCAGTTAGAACCTGTAGATTTGGGGCGCAAAAAAGTCAAGTCTCAAAATCTGCGCAATGCAAAGATTTTACAACTTTTCAAAGCTTTTTGTGACAGAGTAGTGGCATAAAAGCCTTGATGAATTTGGGCCGTTGTGTGCACATAACCTCATTAAAACGTCTTCTACGGGCTCAAGAAAGGAGAATGAAACGTGGACCCTGCTCCGACCGCTGGGCCTCCTTACTTCCGTTAGCTGCTTCCTATATGCAGACCCCGCAGTTGGGCCGGTATTGCGATCCATGGTTCTTAGTTCCGTTATGTAAACCTTATCTTAATATCTGTAGCTCTTCTGTAAGGGTACCGTCACACAGTGCAATTTTGATCGCTACGACGGTACGATTCGTAACGTTCTAGCGATATCGTTACGATATCGCAGTGTCTGACACGCAGCAGCGATCAGGGATCCTGCTGAGAATCGTACGTCGTAGCAGATCGTTTGGAACTTTCTTTCGTCGCTTGATCACCCGCTGACATCGCTGGATCGTTGTGTGTGACAGCGATCCAGCGATGCGTTCGCTGGTAACCAGGGTAAACATCGGGTAACTAAGCGCAGGGCCGCGCTTAGTAACCCGATGTTTACCGTGGTTACCAGCGTAAAAGTAAAAAAAAAAAAACCGTACATACTCACCATCTGATGTCCGTCCGGTCCCTTGCCGTCCGCTTCCCGCTCTGACTGTCTGCCGGCCGGAAAGTGAGAGCAGATCACAGCGGTGACGTCACCGCTGCACTCTGCTCTCACTGTACGGCCGGATCTGTCAGAGCAGGAAGCGGACGGCAAGGGACCGGACGGACATCAGATGGTGAGCATGTATGGTTTTTTTTTTTTTTTTACTTTTACGCTGGTAACTACGGTAAACATCGGGTTACTAAGCGCGGCCCTGCGCTTAGTAACCCGATGTTTACCCTGGTTACCCGGGGACTTCGGCATCGCTCCAGCGCCGTGATTGCAACGTGTGACCGCAGTCTACGACGCTGGAGCGATAATCATACGATCGCTGCGACGTCACGGATCGTGCCGTCGTAGCGATCAAAATTGCACTGTGTGACGGTACCCTAAGATAAAGTGATCTTGATATTTTTTTCCCCCTTCTCTTTAAGGCTATGTGCACACGTCAGGATTTCTTGCAGAAGTTTTCCTGACAAAAACCGGACATTTCTGCCAGAAATCCGCATGCGTTTTTTCATGCGTTTTTTTGTGCTTTTTTTCCCAAATGCATAGAATTGCGGGAAAAATGTGGAAAATCTGCAAAATTAATGAACATGCTGCTTTTTTTTTTTTACCGCGATGCGTTTTTTTCGCGGAAAAAACGCACCATGTGCACGAAACATGCAGAATGCATTCTAAATGATAGGATGCATAATGTATGCGTTTTTATAGCGTTTTTTATTGCGAAAAAACCTGAACGTGTGCACATACCCTAAAATTTCTTCTGCGTGACATTCAGCTAGCTCCCAATAGGTGTACCTACATCAGAGGTGTCAAACTGCATTTCTCGAGGGCCGCCAACAGGTCATGTTTTCAGGATTTCCTTGTATTGCACAGGTGATAATTTAATCACCTGCACAGAATGATTCCAGCACCTTGTGGAATGCTAAGGAAATCCTGAAAACATGACCTGTTGGCGGCCCTCGAGGAATGCAGTTTGACACCTCTGACCTACATCTCATCTATGGCAGTAGCATCATTATTAGTGATGAGTGAACGTGCTGGGATAAGGTGTTATCCTCCATGCTTGGGTGCTTACCGAGTGTCTTCGGCATGCTCAAAAAATGTTGTATGTCTCGCGGCTGTTAGACAGCTGCAACACATGCAGGGATTGTCTGTTTGTTAGACGATATCTGTATGTGTTGCGTCTGTCGAACAGCCTCAAGACATGCAGCCGCGAAAACTCGAACATAGTTTTTGAGCACGCTGAAGACACTCAATTAGCACCCGAGCATGCCTGCTCATTACCGATTAACCAGTACTTTTCCAGAAACCTAGTAACCAGAAATGAACGCAGCTGATAGCTATTTTCTCTTGCTTGCAGCTTCAAGTGTAGGATCTGCCTGCTAAGTAGGTAGGTATGTCTCTGCAGGTGCTTCTACTCCCCAGACCTTGCACAATGAACACTATCCACTTATTATGAAAGGAAAAGCTAAGTAGGATCCTTGTCTCTCTCTTTTTGTTAGGCCATCATCGTGTATCTCTCAGGTCTGTGTGATCAAGTCACCCGGCTTCTGCTGAGCAAGTGGAAAGGTAAAAGCCCAGCAGCCAATAATGAGCCGGCGTTCAGATTTGGTCACTTGTCAGCTATTTGCAAAATTAATAGAAGCAAATTGTAGCCCCGCTGTAAATAATAAGTGAATATTAGCATTGCAAAGGCTGTGCAAAAGATAACTCGAAAGTTTGCTGAACACAAATTTTATTTTTTTTTCATTTATTTTTATATTTCTTGGATGCTGTCCTTTAATCCCGACTTATCTTGTATTTACAGCATCCTGCCTTTATAAAGTATGAAGAAAACCCATCTCTAGTGAAGGAAACATGGCGGATAAGAGAAAACTACAGGGTAAGTCACTTGGTTTCATGGATGGTGGATTAGGCTTCTTTCACACTTCCGTCGGTAGTCGCCCGTTACAAAGCGTCTGCGCAACGTACCGACGGAAGTGTTTGCTTTCACATTTCCGTCTGCATTGCCGAGCAGGAAAGAGTCAGAGAGACATTTCCTGCCGGGCATGCGCAGACGGGAAAACTGGATGCGACATACAGAAAAAAGTTCCCTTGAACGTTTTTCTGTGACGACGGTCCGCCAAAACCCGAGGCAATCCAGTGCACGACGGACGCAACGTGTGGCCATACGTCGCGATCCGTCAGCAATACAAGTCTATGGGAAAATGCAGTCCTGTTTAGCCTCCCTACCTGGAGCACTCCATGCGCCTCCTCTGCTCAGTTTGCTATTCCGTTCCTCCTGCTTCCAAGATATCCACCTAAGTTGCATAGGGAGTGCGGTGTAAGTGGAAACCACACCTTCCCGGGCTTTCCTGTGCTGTGGGACAGAAAAAGCAGGGGAGGTGTGGTTTTGATTTACTATGGCCCCTGCGATGGAGATCTGGATCAAAATACTACCGAAAAAGAGGGAATCGGGACCCCTTTCCCTCTATGGGCAGTTCCTGTTCCACGATGGCCCATCTTGGAAGAAAGTAGGGTGACTACACATGCCATAAAATCTGCATTTCTCACATTTTAGATGCAGATTTGCCACGGAAATGCAGAGGATTTCACCTGTTGTAAAAGGTAAAATCTGCAGCAAATTCCACAGCAAATCCACCTGTAAGAAATGTGAATTTCCATGGTGGGATTGTCGGCGATGTATAATTTCGGCCTTTGGGAAGTCATGAAAATTGTTTTAATCAAAATCCTATATCACTCTTTTTTTTATTTTTTTTATTTATTTTAGGCGAGATTGATCGGTGTTTGAAAAAAGTGTCAGAAGGGGTGGAGCAGTTTGAAGACATTTGGCAAAAGGTATAAAAAAAATAAAAATAAAAAAAAATTGTTATATGCTTCCTAATCTCCATATAGTAGCACTTTACAATATTTCTGCTGCAGATGGGGATAACAAATGGTAATAATGTATTGGAGAGCTGGCAGTTATGGGTGGGTTTTCCTACTATAAGGTACAGCCAGCACCTTTAAGCCCTCTGTTATTATATGCAGCCTACTAGAATGCTTTCTGCATGTCTCCTATCCCCTCTGCAAGGCACAAAAAAAAGCTTTTTTGCTCCTTGCAGAGTGGATTGGGGATATATATGCTAGTATGCTGTAAGAGGGTTTAAAGGTGCTGGTCGTACTTTATATGGGGAAAACCTGGTGACCGGTTCCCTTTAATGTCACTGTAATTAGAGTCGTGTTTATCGAAAAAAGCACTGAACTACGTCATGTAAATACAAGTGGAAATGGTTTTCTTACCGGAGTTTCATTTTTACCCATTTCCACAGTATATGTACGCCCCTGGTATTTGGTCGTACATAGCAGTTGAGGCCCCACCGCATCACCAGCGGCAGAGCAGCTCTGACTGACATCTGCACTAACAACCAGGAATGGAGACCTCCTGATCCTGATCATTTTACAGTAACTAAATGTTATATAATAAACACTTTCCAGTCCCACCATAGAAAATGTAGGTCACGACACAATGACGTGTGTATGCCAGCGTACTGGAAATATCGAAATATTAAGATGAAAAATCCCCATGTGAAACTTTAAAAATAAAAAATTATATATATATATATATATATATATATATATATATATATATATATATATATATATATATATTATTATATACACACGCATACATACATACACAAATTAAAGGGCCACTGTCACCCCCCCCCCAGCCGTTATAAACTAAAAGAGCCACCTTGTGCAGCAGTAATGCTGCAGTCTAACAAGGTGGCTTTTAGTTTTTGATTCATTTATTACCTCAAAAAAGCGTTTTAAAAATTGGCCACACATACCAGATATTGTACCTGGAGGCGGTCCGAAGCGTCCTGTATGAAGCTCCCAACTGCCGTCACTCTTCTCTTCAGGGCCGATGGTCCCCGCCCCCTGAGCGCTGTTATCTTCTGAAATCCGGCGCCTGCGCTGTGCGTGGGTTCCTGGGAAGGCGGGGGAGCTGGGGAGCGTCGGTGCTGGGGAGCATCTAAACAGCGCAGTGCGCATGCCCAGGAACCCCAGCCCCCGCACTGTGCATAATGAATAACAGTGCGGGGCGGGGGATTCAGCAACAGTGTGGCCGCACTGACAATGAACACTGCGCAGGCCCCAGGCAGGCACGCACAGCGCAGGCGCCGGATTTCAGAAGATAACAGCGCTCAGGGGGCGGGTACCATCGCCCCTGAAGAGAAGAGTGACGGCAGTTGGGAGCTTCATACAGGACGCTCCAGGTATAATATCTGGTATGTGTGGCCAATTTTTAAAACGCTTTCTTGAGGTAATAAATGAATCAAAAACTAAAAGAGCCACCATGTTAGACTGCAGCATTACTGCTGCACAAGGTGGCTCTTTTAGTTTATAACGGCTGGGGGGGGGGGTGACAGTGGCCCTTTAAAAGTATAAAATTAAAAATACATTGAACTACGTTGACACAAATTAGTTTTTGGACCCCTACAGTAAAAATGATCAAAACAGGCTTACTATTGGATTCTTAGTTAACTCATTCTGCAGCCAGTAATAGACCATGGAACACAGAGGCAATAGAAAGAAAACCGTGCAACATTTTTAATTTAAAACCAATTGCAAAAAAATATTTTTAGTAAAAAATACATATATTTAGGTGAAGGAAAAAATAGCTTCCCAAAAGTGAACGAACCATTAATCTGTTAGCTAAAATTGACTATACATTTCTGATGTACAGACTGTACCTAATACACTCCATCATGCTGCCATTGTCTCCGAATTGATGTCCCGTCTTCATCTCCAATCTGGGCACGGCAGAGTCTTGGGGGGGTGAACCTTGACTTTCTACTTTGGGATGGACCAGTTCCGATGACAACTGTGCTGTTTCCACCTTGCAGGGGAGGCACGGTTTTGACTTTTCCCCACATGCCGCTGCCACCGTGGCAAATGGTGGAATAATTTTTGCTAGTGGAAATTTGGGAATAATGCATCAGTCACCCAGGCCTCGAGTCATCAACAGTTTTCACCAGACTTCTGGGGTAAAAAATTTGAAACGTCACCTCATTATTGTGCAGCTCCTAGAAATTTTTACTCCAGGTTCGTTAACTTTTTGGAAGTTGAATTTTAATTTTGTTCCCTTTTTCTTATAGTTACACAATGCTGCAAATGCCAATCAGAAGGAAAAGTATGAAGCCGACTTGAAGAAAGAGATCAAGAAGCTACAGGTTGGTTTATTGCACTGAGCAGACTGCAGATTTTGTAGCAGGCTACACGTTTCCTGTTCAGCACTGGAGGTGTGCCATGTGGCGTGTCAATGACCATCAAATGTTTTGTTTTGTGTTTTTTTTTAATACGAGGTGAAAGCTTTGAGCTTCCCTGTATTGGTCAGATGGCTGCCTACATACTGTAAACCCCCTTTCCAAAATCACAAACTGCTGATGTTTCAATCCTTTATTGCAGAGATTGCGGGACCAAATAAAGACGTGGGTGGCATCCAACGAGATCAAAGACAAGAGGCAGCTTATTGAAAATCGAAAATTAATAGAAACGGTAAAGAAAAGCTGTGATGTGAATTAAGATTTGTACCTGTCCGAGACCTTATGTGACCCTCTTGATGTATTTTAAGATATGTTGCGCCATAGTGAAATGTAGAGGGTCTACTGACATGGCAGAACGAGGCTGTCAAAGAATCATATTGCATTGTGACCTCCAAGCATCCTCCATCAAACACTGGAGCTGCCAGCAGGTCACAAACTGCAGGAGAATGACGTGAGCAGCGGCGATAGAAGGGAAGGATGGCGGCATGTAAGTAGGAGAGTCAAGTCAGAGACCTTAGGTTAGAAGCACCACTCCAGCGGTAAAATAGAAAGAAAAATGCTGGAGTGGTGCTCAAAACTTGGCTGCAAAACAAATATTCATGTTTCGACCCCTCCGGGGTCTTAGTCATAGGTCGCTTAATCCAGGTGCAGTGTAGGACTCAAGATTAAAGAAGTGAAATCCCTGTAATATCCAGGGGCCCAGAGAAGTTTCTGATCCTGAGAAATAATAGGCTGCCTGATGAGGCTTGGAAACCTTAGTGGCTAGCGTGGACGAGCGGCGCTCCTGCCACACAGGTACCACAGAGCAAGACGCAGGAGCGCCGCTCGTCCACGCTAGCCACTAAGGTTTCCAAGCCTCATCAGGCAGCCTATTATTTCTCAGGATCAGAAACTTCTCTGGGCCCCTGGATGTTGCAGGGATTTCACTTCTTTAATCTTGAGTCCTACACTACACCTGGATTAAGCGACCTATGATTAAGACCCGGGAGGGGTCGAAACGTCCATTATCTGTGTCGCATAGTTATCTGTGTTATCCAGTGTTAATTTGATCGACTTTGTATGTAATTTGAATAAATTTGCATTTTCTGAAAGATACTCCACAAAGGGTGTGCCGTGGATCTTAAACTACCTCTATCAAATTGAACGGAACACGTTGGGGCATACCCCATGTCAGTCCGCTGCCCAATGTCAGTCTGTTTTTTTTAGTTTATTGTAATCTTAAAGCTTTTCAAAAGGTTTTATATTTCCACAAAGTAACAATTCTGAAGCACAATGTAGAGTTCTAAGATAGGATGTGTCAGAATTGTTGCTTTATGAGCAATACACACATTTACTAAGGTAGACACGTCAAGAGCTCCAATGGGTTGTTAGCGTTTTGTTTCTGGTACAGTAAGGGTAAGTTCACACAGGGCGTTTTTGCTGCTTTTTTATGCTAATTTTCAGCTGCTTTTTACAGTACCAGCAAAGCCTATGAGATTTCAGAAATCTCATGCACACACATTGGGTTTTTGTGTGATCAGTATTTTGTGCCTTGCTGCGTTTTTTTGGACATGGTGCATGTCACTTCTTTCAGCGTTTTTCACCCATTGACTTGAATGGATGGTGAAAAAATCTTCAAATATGCAGGTTGACCTTTCTTGCAGCGTATTTGCTGCAGAAAAGTCAAGGACAGCCAGATGTGATGTCACACTCGGCTCTGCTACATCTAGATGGCAGGCTGCATGATGCGTCCATGCAGCCTGTCATCCAGCAGAGCGGACCCAATCCCCATTCACTTGAATGGGGGATCCGACAATACAGTGTTTGACACGCTGTCATATGCATGACAGCGCGGCAAACACCGCTTCTGATCGGCGGGGAAATCCTCCCCGCCGGTCAGAGAGCCGCGGCTCCCCGCTGTCAGAAGACAGCAGGGAGCGCCCAGCTGTGATCGGAGGTATAAACTTCACCTCCAATCACTGGTGTCAGCTGATGGTACTACTGATCCCATCATCTGACACATACTGCCGCTAATTACAGTGAGAGCAGGAGCGGCGGATGGGAGTATTCATCTTCCGCTCCTGCGCTATAAATAAATAATAATAAAAAAAAAACAGCATGGGTCCCCCTATAATTTTGATAGCCAGCCTGACAAAACTCACAGCTAGGGACTGCAGCCCCCAGCTGTGAGCTTCAGCAAGGCTAGTTGTCAAGAATAGAGGGGTCCTCGCGCTTTAACCCCTTCACCCCCAAGGGTGGTTTGCACGTTAATGACCGGGCCAATTTTTACAATTCTGACCACTGTCCCTTTATGAGGTTATAACTCTAGAACGCTTCAACGGATCTTGGCGATTCAGACATTGTTTTCTCGTGACATATTGTACTTCATGATAGTGGTAAAATTTCTTCGATATAACTTGCGTTTATTTGTGAAAAAAACGAATATTTGGCGAAAATTTTGAAAATTTCGCAATTTTCCAACTTTTTCCAACTGAATTTTTATGCCCTTAAATCACAGACATATGTCACGCAAAATACTTAATAAGTAACATTTCCCACATGTCTACTTTACATCAGCACAATTTTGGAACCAAAATTTTTTTTTTGACAGAGTTATAAGGGTTAAAAGTTGACCAGCAATTTCTCATTTTTACAACACCGTTTTTTTTTAGGGACCACATCTCATTTGAAGTCATTTTGAGGGGTCTATATGATAGAAAATACCCAAGTGTGACACCATTCTAAAAACTGCACCCCTCAAGGTACTCAAAACCACTTTCAAAAAGTTTATTAACCCTTCAGGTGTTTCACAGGAATTTTTGGAATGTTTAAATAAAAATAAACATTTAACTTTTTTTCACACAAAATTTATTTCAGCTCCAATTTGTCTTATTTTACCAAGGGTAACAGGAGAAAATAGACCCCAAAATTTGTTGTACAATTTGTCCTGAGTACGCTGATACTCCATATGTGGGGGTAAACCACTGTTTGGGCGCATGGCAGAGCTCGGAAGGAAAGGAGCACCATTTGACTTTTCAATGCAAAATTGACTGGAATTGAGATGGGATGCCATGTTGCATTAGGAGAGCCCCTGATGTGCCTAAACATTGAAACCCCCCACAAGTGACACCATTTTGGAAAGTAGACCCCCTAAGGATCTTATCTAGATGTGTGGTGAGCACTTTGACCCAACAAGTGCTTCACAGAAGTTTATAATGCAGAGCTGTAAAAATAAAAAATCATATTTTTTCACAAAAATGATCTTTTCGCCCCCAATTTTTTATTTTCCCAAGGGTAAGAGAAGAAATTGGACCCGAAAAATTGTTGTGCAATTTGTCCTGAGTACGCTGATACCCCATATGTGGGTGTAAACCATTGTTTGGGCACAGGGCAGAGCTCGGAAGGGAAGGAGCGCCATTTGACTTTTCAATGCAAAATTGACTGGAATTGAGATGGGACGCCATGTTGCGTTTGGAGAGCCCCTGATGTGCCTAAACACTGAAACCCCCTACAAGTGACACCATTTTGGAAAGTAGACCCCCTAAGGATCTTATCTAGATGTGTGGTGAGCACTTTGACCCAACAAGTGCTTCACAGAAGTTTATAATGCAGAGCCGTAAAAATAAAAAATCATATTTTTTCACAAAAATGATCTTTTCGCCCCCATTTTTTTATTTCCCCAAGGGTAAGAGAAGAAATTAGACCACAAAAGTTGTTGTGCAATTTGTCCTGAGTATGACGATACCCCATATGTGGGGGTAAACCACTGTTTGGGCGCATAGCAGAGCTCGGAAGGGAAGGAGCGCTATTTTACTTTTCAATGCAAAATTGACTGGAATTAAGATGGGATGCCATGTTGCGTTTGGAGAGCCCCTGATGTGCCTAAACATTAAAAACCCCCACAAGTGACACCATTTTGGAAAGTAGACCCCCTAAGGAACTTATCTAGATGTGATTTGAGAGCTTTGAACCCCCAAGTGTTTCACTACAGTTTATAACGCAGAGCCGTGAAAATAAAAATTCTTTTTTTTTTTTCACAAAAATGATTTTTAGCCCCCAGTTTTGTATTTTTACAAGGGTATCAGGATAAATTGGACCCCAAAAGTTGTTGTCCAATTTGTCCTGAGTACGCTGATACCCCATATGTGGGGGGGAACCACTGTTTGGGCGCATAGCAGAGCTCGGAAGGGAAGGAGCGCTATTTTACTTTTCAATGCAAAATTGACTGGAATTAAGATGGGATGCCATGTTGCGTTTGGAGAGCCCCTGATGTGCCTAAACATTAAAAACCCCCACAAGTGACACCATTTTGGAAAGTAGACCCCCTAAGGAACTTATCTAGATGTGTTTTGAGAGCTTTGAACCCCCAAGTGTTTCACTACAGTTTATAACGCAGAGCCGTGAAAATAAAAAATCTTTTTTTTCCCACAAAACTTATTTTTTGGCCCCCAGTTTTGTATTTTCCCAAGGGTAGCAGGAGAACTTGGACCCCAAAAGATGATGTCCAATTTGTCCTGAGTACGCTGATACCCCATATGTTGGGGTAAACCCCTGTTTGGGCACACGGGAGAGCTCTGAAGGGAAGGAGCACTGTTTTCCTTTTTCAACGCAGAATTGGCTGGAATTCAGATCGGATGCCATGTCCCGTTTGGAGAGCCCCTGATGTGCCTAAACAGTGGAAACCCCCCAATTATAACTGAAACCCTAATCCAAACACACCCCTTACCCTAATCCCAACAGTAACCCTAATCACTCCTCTAACCCAGACACACCCAACCCTATTCCCAACCATAAATGTAATCCAAACCCTAACCCTATCTTTAGCCCCAACCCTAACTGTAGCCCCAACCCTAGCCCCAACCCTAGCCCCAACTCTAGCCCCAACTCTAGCCCCAACTCTAGCCCCAACTCTAGCCCCAACTCTAGCCCCAACTCTAGCCCTAACTCTAGCCCTAACTCTAGCCCTAACTCTAGCCCTAACTCTAGCCCTAACTCTAGCCCTAACTCTAGCCCTAACTCTAGCCCTAACTCTAGCCCTAACTCTAGCCCTAACTCTAGCCCTAACTCTAGCCGTAATGGGAAAATGGAAATAAATACATTTTTATTTTTTTTATTTTTCCCTAACTAAGGGGGTGATGAAGGGGGGTTTGATTTACTTTTATAGCGGGTTTTTTAGCGGATTTTTATGATTGGCAGCCGTCACACACTGAAAGACGCTTTTCATTGCAAAAAATATTTTTTGCGTTACCACATTTTGAGAGCTGTAATTTTTCCATATTTGAGTCCACAGAGTCATGTGAGATCTTGTTTTTTGTGGGACGAGTTGACGTTTTTATTGGTAACATTTTCGGACACGTGACATTTTTTGATCGCTTTTTATTCCGATTTTTGTGAGGCAGAGTGATCAAAAACCAGCTATTCATGAATTTCTTTTGGGGGAGGCGTTTATACCGTTCTGCGTTTGGTAAAATTGATAAAGCAGTTTTATTCGTCGGGTCAGTACGATTACAGCGATATCTCATTTATATCATTTTTTTTATGTTTTGGCGCTTTTATACGATAAAAACTATTTTATAGAAAAAATAATTATTTTGGTATCGCTTTATTCTCAGGACTATAACTTTTTTATTTTTTTGCTGATGATGCTGTATGGCGGCTCGTTTTTTGCGGGACAAGATGACGTTTTCATCGGTACCATGGTTATTTATATCAGTCTTTTTGATCGCGTGTTATTCCACTTTTTGTTCGGCGGTATGATAATAAAGCGTTGTTTTTTGCCTCGTTTTTTTTTTTTTTTTCTTACGGTGTTTACTGAAGGGGTTAACTAGTGGGGCAGTTTTATAGGTTGGGTCGTTACGGACGCGGCGATACTAAATATGTGTACTTATTGTTTTTTTTATTTTATTTAGCAAAAGAAATGTATTTATGGGAATAATATATTTTTTTTTTTTCTTTATTTAGGATATTTTTTTTATTTATTTTTTTACACATGTGGGGAATTTTTTTTTAACCTTTTTTCCTTTGTCCCAGGGGGGGACATCACAGATCATTGATCTGGCAGTGTGCACAGCACTCTGCCAGATCTGCGATCTGCTGTGCAGGGCTGCAGGCTTACCAAGTGTCTGCTCTGAGCAGACACTCGGTAAGCCACCTCCCTCCCTGCAGGACCCGGATGCCGCGGCCATCTTGGATCCGGGATCTGCGGCGAGGAGGGAGGTAGGAGACCCTCGGAGCAACGCGATCACATCGCGTTGCTCCGGGGGTCTCAGGGAAGCCCGCAGGGAGCCCCCTCCCTGCGCGATGCTTCCCTATACCGCCGGTACACCGCGATCATGTTTGATCACGGTGTGCCGGGGGTTAATGTGCCGGGGGCGGTCCGTGACCGCTCCTGGCACATAGTGCCGGATGTCAGCTGCGATATGCAGCTGACACCCGGCCGCGATCGGCCGCGCTCTCCCCCCGTGAGCGCGGCCGATCGCGTATGACGTACTATCCCGTCGGTGGTCATACGGGCCCACCCCACCTCGACGGGATAGTACGTCAGATGTCAGGAAGGGGTTAAAAGAAAAATTATTTAAATAATTTTAAAAAACGGCGTGGGGTCCCCCCCATTTTTGACAACCAGCCTTGCTAAAGCTCACATCTTGGGCTGGTATTCTCAACCTGGTAAGGGGCCATTGATATAGGCCCCCCCAGCCTAAAAATAGCAGCCCGCAGCTACCCGGAAAAGGCGCATTTATTAGATGCGCCAATTCTGGCGCTTTGCCCGGCATTTCCCGGTGACAATAAGCCTGCTTCGTAATGGAGAGGCGTCAATAAGACACCTATCCATTACTAATCCTATAGTAGTTAAAGGGTTAAATAAACACACACACATGCAGAAAAAAGTCTTTTAATTAAATAAAACGCTACACAGTTTTGCAATCTTTTTATTGTTCTGCCATTCCAAAGCGAAGCCATCGATCTTCTGAAATAAAAATAAAATAAAAAAAGTATACTCCCTGATCTGTCGTCCAATATAACGAGTGTCCCACGCAGTATCTGGGGGAGATAAAGCTTACAACCGGGAGCGCTGCTAATGCGACCTCTGCTAGTGCGACCGCTCCCGGCTGTAAGCTGCTGGGGAATGAATGAGATGCAGCGGGCGCAGGCTCAGTCACGAGCGGTGACGTCAACGAGCCTGCGCCCGCTCACAGCCTGATCGGAGGTAACCTTTGCACTGTGGGAAAATGCCGGGAAGAGGATACCGCAGGTAATGTACCTATTCTATCAATCTATTATCTATTCTATCAATCTATCTATTCATTCATTCATTCTATCTATCTACAGGAAGTTGTTTTTTTTTTAATTCTCTGCGTGCACTCAACTTTATTGGCATGCGCAAAGAGAAAAAAAACGCACCAAAAACGCGCAAAGAAACGCACCAAAAAAACCTGCATTTTTGGCACAGCTTCTTTCCTGCCAAGATGATCAGGTTTTGCTGCAGAAAAAAAATGCAGCAAAAATGCCCTGTGTGAACTTACCCTAAAACCTGAAAGGCTCTGAAATTCCTCATTACTGTGTTACGTGGCTGATATGGGCGCTCTTCTTATTTATAGCAAATGGAGAGGTTCAAAGTGGTAGAACGTGAAACAAAAACGAAGGCATACTCTAAGGAAGGTCTTGGCCTTGCACAGAAGGTTGACCCAGCTCAGAAGGAGAAAGAGGAGGTTGGACAGTGGTTAACGGTAAGATTCTGCAGGGTGGTGATGGACCCGCTATGGCGCCATCCAAAGCTCCTGTATGTGGAGTTGTCATACAGCGCCATATCCCAATTGGCTCCGATGCGCCGTGCCTTGATTGCCATCATTAAGGGAAAAAAAGTCAGCGCAATGTGGCTCAATAGATTTGTGTGAACATGAGCCCCTTTCCTTGAGAATAGTTTATGCAAATCATATTACAACGAGATGATACATTGTGAGATCTTTCAAACAACCATTCACATTTTTAATGTATCCCGGATTCAACTAGCAATCTAAAACTTGTTTTCTTGGACCCTTAAAGGAGGAGCATGGTAAAATATTTATGCAAATGTGACTTATGACATGATTTTTTTTATTACCACTATTTCTGATATTGCTCATGCGCATTGCTGGCCATGCTTTTTATCACTTTTAAGGCTATGTGCACACGGTGCGGATTTGCTGCGGATCCGCAGCGGATTTTTCCGCTCAGAAACGCTGCAGATCCGCACTGTGATGTACAGTACAATGTTCTTCAATAGGAAAAAAAAGCTGTGTAGATGGTATGGAAAAACAGTGCGGAGTTGCTGCGGATTTCAAAGAAGTGCATGTCACTTCTTTTGTGCGGATCTGCATCTTTTCTGCAACCCTCCATGTTAAAAATCCGCAGTGGCAAAAAACGCAGAAAATCCGCATCAATTCCGCATAAAAACCGCACAAAATCCACATAAAAACCGCAGCAAATCCGCTTCTGTGGATTCTGCCAGGAGATGCGGATTTTGTGCAGAAAATTCTGCACCTCTTTTCCTACGTGTACACATAGCCTAATAGCGGGCAATAGGTTTGTGATTACATAAACTTAAAGGGACATTCCCATTTCCCAAGATCCTATCCCAATATATGTAGTTGGTGTAATAATAATATTAGCAAATACTTCCCATTAGAAATGTTACTATAGTTCTTCTGATTTAGCTACGTCGCTTACCCCATGTTAAGGGCATTGCAGTAGCTTAGGTATTCATGATTATGACCACTAACAACTGTCAGAATGAGTGGTCACAACCATGGATACTTAAACTACTGCAATGCACATGGGGTAAGAAACAGTGAATCGGAAGAACTAAACTACATTTCAAATTGGAGGTATTTGCTAATATATTATTATTACACCTATTACATATTGGGATAGGACATTAGAGACGGGGAAAAACTCTTTAAAGGGAACCTGTCACCCTGTTTTTTCCGTATGAGATAAAAATACTGTTAAATAGGGCCTGAGCTGTGCATTACAATAGTGTATTTTGTGGACCCCAATTCCCCACCTATGCTGCCGAAATACGTTACCAAAGCAGCCGTTTTCGCCTGTCAATCAGGCTGGTCTGGTCAGATGGGCGTGGTGTCTTCCCCCAGATCTTGCTTATTTTTCCGTTGGTGGCGTAGTGGTTTGCGCATGCCCAAGTCCAGAATCCACTGCACAGGGGAGGGAAAAGAGCGAGATCTGCGCTATTCCCCTGGTGATCGGTGGGGGCGGCCATCTTCCTGTGGCCGCGCGTGCGCAGATGGAGCGCTCTGCTGCCCGGGGCTTCAGGAAAATGGCCGCGGGATGCCGCGCGTGCGCAGATGGAGATCGCGGCGGCCATTTTCCTGAAGCAGAGTTCGCATCTCGGCTTCAGGAAAATGGCCGCCGCGATCTCCATCTGCGCACGCGCGGCATCCCGCAGCCATTTTCCTGAAGCCCCGGGCAGCAGAGCGCTCCATCTGCGCACGTGCGGCCACAGGAAGATGGCCGCCCCCACCGATCACCAGGGGAATAGCGCAGATCGCGCTCTTTTCCCTCCCCTGTGCAGTGGATTCTGGACTTGGGCATGCGCAAACCACTACGCCACCAACGGAAAAATAAGCAAGATCTGGGGGAAGACACCACGCCCATCTGACCAGACCAGCCTGATTGACAGGCGAAAACGGTGACTTTGGTAACTTATTTCGGCAGCATAGGTGGGGAATTGGGGTCCACAAAATACACTATTGTAATGCACAGCTCAGGCCATATTTAACAGTATTTTTATCTCATACGGAAAAAACGGGGTGACAGGTTCCCTTTAATGAGAATTCTTTTCTCATCCTACTGTTATTTGAAAACCCCAAACCTGCCCAAATAGCAAATGTCTTCGGCTGATTAATCAATTGCAACTTTTTAGAAAGTCATAACATTTTTACACAAATATACTCCAGTCCCCTTTTTGGCGTGATTTTACTGTACATTATTATTATTTATATAGCACCATTAATTCCATGGTGCGGTACATGAGAAATGTACATCAGTGAGTACATCTCAAATTTTTGCTCAAATTCTGCTTTATTTTAGAAGAACCTGAAACTCTTTGATCTGCATAGTAGCAAAAAAAAAATGGTTCAATACTGAAATAACAAGCCTTGTTTTATACTGTGCACAATTCATGAACCACATTGTTCCATTTTGAAGAATATGGCACAAAAAACGTAAATGAATGGGGGACTTAAAAAAAAAAAAAGAAGAAGAAAGAAAACACAAAAGATGACTCTGGGTCCATAGTTTGATTATATATCCTTCAGACCGAATATATGATGTAAAAATCATCTATAGAATAGGCGAGTGGTTAAAGTCTGAAGCAGCATTTTATTTTCTGTCCTTCACAGAATACGATAGACACCTTGAACATGGGCGTGGATCAGTTCGAAAGCGAGGTGGAGTCTTTGTCGGTACAAACGCGGAAAAAGAAAGGGGACAAAGATGTGAGTTCACTTCATGGAACAAAAAAAAAACGAGTTTCTTTACAGATTCTGTGACTGTTCACACACAGAGGAAAAGTATGATAGAAACACGTCACCTCTTCTGTATGTCACCCACTCATGGCTTTGGCTTACAAATACTGATGTAATACTGACCAAATACTGAACAAGTGAACGCGGCCTTAGGCTTCATTCAGACGTGCTTGATTTTCTTGTATGTAAAAACAAGGATGTTGTGGATCAGAATTTCATCAGTGTGTCAGTTCTTACCATCAATGTTTCATCAGCGATTTTTCACAGATGAAAAAATAAATTCCAATGTTAATCAGACATCACACGGGACTGTACGTACACGGATGCCCACCCGTGTGCTCTCCATGGCTTTCACAGACCTATTGACCTGTATGGGTCATTTTGATCTGTAAGGCCGGAGTCACACTACAGCGAGATACAGCCGAGTCTCGCAGGTTAAAACCAAGCTCTGGCACCAGCACTCCAGAGCGGAGCGTGCAGCTCCATGTATTGCTATGCGGCCGCACGCTCCGCTCTGGAGTGCCGGTGCCAGAGCTTGGTTTTGACCTGTGAGACTTGGCCGTATCTCGCTGTGTGTGATCCCGGCCTAACACTTTGTAATTATTATTATTAAATATATATATAGTTTTTTTGTGTTTTTTTGCGGGCATACAGACAAATGGCCAGCATCATAGATTATAATGGGTGAGCGTGTTCTATCTGTGAGGGCTGTCCCACACGTCCAGATAATTCCGGTACCGGAATAAATCGGTACCGGAGTTATCCGTGTCCGTGTGCCTGGGAACTCACGGAGGCCATACGTGCGGCACACGTGTGCCGCCCGTATGGCGAGTGGGTACCACACGGAGCGTGTGGTACCCACTCTGCATCATGCTGAAGCCGCGATTCATATCTTCTCTCCAGCAGCGTTTGCTGCAGAGAAAATATGAAGAATAGTGTTAAAAATAAAGATCCATGTGTCCGCCGCCCCCCCACCCCCTGTGCGCCCCCCCCCCGCTGGTCAGAAAATACTTACCCGCCTCCCTCGCTGCTTCCTGGTCTGGCCGCGGCTTCTCCTGCATGCGGTCACGTGGGGCCGATCATTTACAGTCATGAATATGTGGCTCCACCTCCCATAGGGGCGGAGCCGACTATTCATGATTGTAAATGATTGGCCCCACGTGACCGCATACAGTAGGAGGCGTGGCCAGACCAGGAAGGAGCGAGGGAGCGGGTAAGTATTTTCTGACCAGCGGGGGGGCGCACAGGGGGTGGGAGGGCGGCGGACACCTAAATCTTTATTTTTAACACTATTCTTCATATTTTCTCTACAGCAAACGCTGCTGCAGAGAGGATATGAATACCGGCTTCAGCACCATGTGGGGGGGACAGCGCTTACTGTAGCGCTGTCTCCTGCACGCACACGGACACCAGACGGAGAATGTCCGTGTGAGGTCCGTGTTTTATGCGGACCCATTGACTCTATTGGGTCCGTGTAAAACGTGCGCTCCCACGAACACTGACATGTCTCCGTGTTTGGCACACGGAGACACGGTCCGCAAAAAATCAATGACATCTGAACAGATGCATTGATTTTTATGGGTCTACGTGTGTCAGTATCTCCGGTACGTGAGGAAACTGTCACCTCACGTACCGGAATCACTGACGTGTGAAACCGGCCTTAGAGACAGACTTCTGAATGAGGCCTGTATTTATTTTTAATAGAAATATATATATATAATCTCTCTTATGAAAAGTAGAGGAAGGGTATTTACGTCTGTTGTGTGCACTTTTTTTTTTTTTTTTTATTTCTGTGGCACCGTCTGTGACCTGTAGCAGAAGCAGGACAGGATCGAGGGACTGAAAAAGCACATAGAAAAACATCGGTACCACATCCGAATGCTGGAAACCATTCTGCGAATGTTGGACAACGATTCGATCAATGTGGATGCCATCAGGAAGATTAAAGATGACGTAGAATACTACGTGGACTCTTCGCAAGATCCAGACTTTGAAGAGAACGAGTTCCTGTATGACGACCTTGATTTAGAAGACATTCGTAAGTGGCTTGAATAGATGGCAGACTTGTGCTCGTCTAGTTCAGCTGCTCGTTTTAACCAATGGAGGCTCAATTTAGCCTAAGGCCTGTCCCACACGTCCAGATAATTCCGGTACCGGAAAAAATCGGTACCGGAGTTATCCGTGTCCGTGTGCCCCTGCGTTTCTGTGGCACATCAGTGTGGCACACGTGTGCCTCCCGTGTGCCCACTGGGTACCACACGCACCGTGCAGGAGACAGCGCTAAAGTTTAGCGCTGTCCCCTGCATCGTGCTGAAGCCGCGATTCATATCTTCTGTGCAGCAGCGTTTGCTGTAAAGAAGATATGAATAATCCATTTTTTTAGTGGTATTTCGTGTTTAAAATAAAGCTCCATGTCCCCACCCCCTGTGCGCCCCCCCGCTGTTCTGAAAATACTCACCCGGCTCCCTCGTTGGCTGTCGCTGCTTCCTGTCCTGGCCGCACCTTCTACTGTATGCGGTCACGTGGGGCCGCTCATTTACAGTAATGAATATGCGGCTCCACCCCTATGGGAGTTGGAGCCGCATATTCATGACTGTAATCGGCAGCCCCACGTGACCGCATACAGTAGAAGCTGCGGCCAGGACAGGAAGCAGCGACAGCCAACGAGGGAGCCGGGTGAGTATTTTCAGAACAGCGGGGGGGGGCGCACGGGGTGGGGACATGGAGCTTTATTTTAAACACGAAATACCACTAAAAAAATGGATTATTCATATCTTCTTTACAGCAAACGCTGCTGCACAGAAGATATGAATCGCGGCTTCAGCACCAAATGGGGGGGGACAGCGCTTACTGGAGCGCTGTCTCCTGCACGGCACACGGAGAACGTCCGTGTGCGGTACGTGTTTTACACGGACCCATTGACTTTAATGGGTCCGTGTAATACGTGCGCTCCCACGAACACTGACATGTGTTTGGCACACGGAGACACGGTCCGCAAAAAATCAATGACATCTGCACAGATGCATTGATTTTAATGTGTCTACGTGTGTCAGTGGCTCCGGTACGTGAGGAAACTGTCACCTCACGTACCGGAGCCACTGACGTGTGAAACCGGCCTTATACAGCTTTTGGCTTCTGTTCACACTGGACGGAAATTTAGGTAGAAGAAAAAAAAGCCGCAAATTTGAAATTTGCACCACGAGTCAGTTTCTGCTTGGATATCTTAACACTGTGTGTGGATGAGATTTCTGAATGTCAGTAGGGGAAAAAAGTGGTAAAATCATTATTACTTGCATTGAAACTTTAAGGGTACGTGTCCACGTTCAGGATGGCCGGCGCTTTGGACGCGTCAAACACGCAGCGTTTCACGCAGCGTTTCCTGAACGTGGAAACATACCCTAACATTTCCAGTGTGTGCACAGTCTCCTTATACGCTTCTATGGGAAGTCTGAAAAAATGCATGTGATGTACTTAAAAAAAAAAAATACTGCATAAAAAAAGAAAAACTCTGCAATAATCAGAAAAGATTGCTGGTGAGGAAACCCTCAGGAATGATGGTAAATCCGCAGGTAAACCGCACTGTGGAATTACTGCGGATTTACCGTGATTTTTGTGCGGATTCCACCTGCGGTTTTACAACTGCGGATTCCTATTATTCCGCGCGTTTTTATTACCGCGTAATAGGAATTCCTATTACGTTTCCGTGCGTTTTTTCCACAATACGTGCACTGCGGATTTTGTTTTCCATAGGTTTACATGGTACTGTAAATTCAGGGAAAACTGCTGCTAATCCGCAGCGGCCAATCCGCTGCAGATCCGCAGCAAAATCCGCAACTTGTGCACATACCCTAAGCGTGCAGTGTTTTCACACGTGGGTACGTGGCCTAAGGCTATGTTCACACGGTGCGTTTTTTGGTGCGGATCCGGAGTGGAATTTCAGCTGCGGATCCGCATCCGTTTTCCATGTAGGTTACAGTACAATGTAACCCAATGGAAAACAAAATCCGCTGTGCCGACGATCCTTTTTTCCCCAGGAAAATCCGCGCGGATTTGCCTGCGGAAAAAAGAAGTACCATGTCAATTCTTTCTCCGGATTCCGCTGCGGGTTTCCAGCAGCACCAATAGGAAACTGCATTTGGAAACCCGCAGTGGAATCCGCAGAAGAAAAAGGATCAAAATCCGCAGCTAAAATCAGCGCTGAATTTTAGCTGCGGATTTTCAAAACAGGACAGGAAAAAAAACTGATGAAAAAACTGAACGTGTGAACGTAGCCTTAGGCTTTGCTGCAATCTTTTTTTTTTTTTTTTTTTTTTTTTTTTTAAACTGCAGCTGAAAAAGCATCATGGATGCGAAGCGTTAATAAAGCTCTTCAGGTCTTTTGTAGAAAAAAAAAATCTAATTAGCGACTGAATGTAGATGAGCAGGATTGTGATTGAGTCTCCACAGCTGTGCTCGTTGGTGGACACCATGCATCCTCGTTAATCCCTGAGCATATTGCCATGTGCAGGGCAGCCGGAGTCTCCAGGCAGGCTTTCGTCCTGTAGAAACACATGGGTCATCCTTATGCCGAATTCTCACGTGACTTGTTTTTCTACACTTCCAGCACAGGCGCTGGCAGCTACTTCCCCACCAACCCACAGTCACATGGAGGATGAGATCTTCAACCAGTCTAGCAGCACTCCCACCTCCACCACATCAAGTTCCCCAATTCCACCCAGTCCTGCCAATTGCACCACAGTAAGTTCCTTCACCAGTACTGATCGTACCACAAATCGCTGTGTTTTCTACCATTTTTTATAATGTCTAAATATTGCAGGAAAACTCTGAAGATGACAAGAAAATCCGAGGCCGGTCTACAGACAGCGAGGTCAGCCAGGTGAGTGGGAGCCTCACATTTCTCGCTTGTCATGTCATCTCCCATATCTGTTGATTGTCTTACGTGAAGTACAGTCCCCGATGCCTAGTCTGGCTGGGGTGGCCCCCTAAGCATATATAAGGCTGTCAGGTGTAAGTTAGGAGACCGGCGGACAGTGTGTGCACCATGGTCCATACACAGATGTTTGGATTTGGCCTTGCTCCATTTCAAGTGTGTAAACTGAGCTTTTTAACCTTTTACTGGTACATCAAGACTTTAAAATAAATCCTTTATGAAGTTTTCAACCAGAAAAAGAGCAAATATTCGCAAAATATGCAGCTGTCAAAGATGGGTAATCAGGTGAGGAAATAACAGCTAAAGGAAACCGATGCAAGAAAATATGAAAAACACTGGAAAGAGAAACACGTGTCCCTTAGCAACAACCGCACATATGTAAAAGATTAAGCCGGTATATACAAAATGCAAAAATAAATGAGTTGGCCAATGAGTATTGTTGATAATCTGGGCAACAGGTTCAGGCATAATAGCCTGATGTTTCCCTAATACGGGACAATGTGAATAAGGTGCTATATCTGCCTGTGGTTACTGGCTGAATGTCAGGACACCGGCATGGATGCCCTAGGGTAAGAGGTTCTCTAGATGCAGAGATAATATGAAGTGACATTACCTTGAGACATGTCGTATTCAAAGTGCGGGAGTGCAGATGGGGCACCCAGGAGTCTCGACGCGCGTTTCACCGCCTTGGCTTCATTAGGAGGCATGGTTAAATAAAAGGGCAGGGAATATTTATGTATGGAAGTAGGGACCCTTAGCGATTCGATGTTCAGCCCAGCATGATGCTCCTCCCCCGTGCCGGGGCTGGTTGGCGTGTGCCACGAATGATGGGAAGGAGAATGTGCGTCATCCCTCTCCCATCTCCATGGCATCGTGCTCGACCCGCGATGCTACAGCAGAGGTGCAGCGCATGCGTGAGGTGCGTCTGCGCAAAGTATAGAAGAAGCATGCTAGTATTTCCGTAAGTAATTTAGATGAATCTGTGTCCTAAACATGCAAAAAGCAAAAACTGGTATGTGGATAGGTCTGTGGCTATCGTTGATGAAATGACCATTAGGTGGCAAGAAATATCAAAGAATCATGTGCATCGCAGCATAAAGTGTCTAAAAGAATTACACTTGCAAATTGGAGAAAGTATATGACATTACATGCTGCCAAATGTATCAAGGTGACTGTATGATGAAAAAGGGTGCTGATGATGTAATCACCCGGGGAGAAAAGTATAAAGTAAATATATCCTACAGTCAATAGTGGATCTGAGAGCACACGAAAAATGTATATACCCATATACGTACATTAGAATAAAAATATAAATAACATGCTAATGTAACCAAAGTATAATTATACAAAAGAAATTATAATTAAATTAAATATGCAATAATAAGAATATGCAATAGTTGATGTAAGTAATTAATGCCATAAGGAATAAATCAGCCATACAATGCGGTATTAGACGTCCACAAAAATCCTGTTTGGCAGCAGAGAGATTGATGGCGATAACTAATTGAAGGGTCCATAAATAAGATGAGAACAGCAGCTTGTCAGAGGTCAACCAGTCTGATTCCCAATCTGTCTGTTATTTATGTATAATAAAACAACATTTCTGTGCAAAAGAACCCTTTTCTTATACGTTATCTTTTAGAATTTATCAGTTATCATGCTTGAGACTATTGACCTAGAGATCATAATTTTATTTGGTTTTGATGTTTTGGCCTAGCGGTGTGTCCCACCTGGCCATGTGGACAATTTTATAGGTTATATAAATGGATCTGTACATGTCCTGGCTTGATCTATCCATTTTATTATTTCCACATGCCTTAAACCACTTCATAGTGCACGGCGACACACACACGATTTTGCAGACTTTACTTTGGCGTTTTTTTTTTTTTTTAACAAGAAAACATAATGCGCACCTCTGCTGGTGATTCCTCTTATTCTAGGCTTCTATGGTGATATCTAATTTGCATACTGTGAAAACTGGTCCGTTTCCATACTGAAAATCAAAGCAGTAGATTGCAAAAAAGGCCGTACACTTTACTGCTGCTGTAGACTTTCCATCCGGAAAGCTGCGCAGAATATCAACAATGTCTGAACAAGTTACTTCCAGGACCTTTTTTCCTCTGTAAAAGGTTTATTGTGCCACTAAGTCTATATTCTCTTGTGGTTTTCTTTTGCAGAACTGCATTTCAGTTCATGCAGGGAGTTTTGTCGTCCTCCTAGCATTACGGCGTATATATGTATTTCCTTTAAAGTGTAGCGGGGTTTTTCCTTTTCTTTTTAGTCACCAGCGAAGAACGGTTCTAAAAGTCTCCATAACAACCATCATCCGCAGTCCCCCGCAGTGACACCAAGTTACCAAATAGGAAGCAGTTCCAGCACGTCATCTCTGGGAAACGGGCCGGGTACAAACAGCAACGGAGCGGTATCAAACAGCAGCAGTACGAGCAGCAACAGCAGCACCAACAGCAAAAACAACCCGTCCAGTGGACACACGGCTGGTACACCCACACCGTACGCGCAGGCGGTGGCTCCTCCTCCATCTAGTACAAATACCTCCCAGCCGAGGCCCCCCAGCACCCAGCAAAACACAAGCAAGCAAAATGGAGCAACAAGTAAGGCTCAGTCCCCCCGCATGTATTCAGTGTAGATCTGCCATTATGTGCCAAAAATCGGAACCATTCATTCCTCCTACTCAACAATCTGTAATAACACACAACAAAAAAATTTAAATGTGTGTATAATATAACGGATTGTTGAATGGGTTCTTCTTCAAATCCAGAAAGATCTGCACCATGTGGTGCAAATTTTTTTGAAAATTCAGAATGTACACTTAATAAACTTGCCGCTCCCTACACTAGCAGTGATCAGTGGGTTCAGATGATGCAAGTCTATGCATGGCCTGCTTGCTGTAGTTCTGACAAGGCTATGTCCACACGTTGCGGATTTTGCTGGGGATCTGCAGCAGTTTTCCATGAGTTTGCAGTACCATGTAAACCTATGGAAACCAAAATCCGCAGTGGACATGCTGCGGAAAAAAGTGCGCGGAAACGTAGCGTTTATTCCGCAGCATGTGAATTCTTTGTGCGGATTCCGCAGCTTTTTACACCTGCTCCATAATGGGAATCCGCCAAAAAATCGCAGTAAGGCTACTTTCACACTTGCGTTGTGTGACGTACATCGCAATGCATCGTTTGAGAAAAAAATGCACCCTGCAAAGTTGCCCCCAGGATGCGTTTTTTTTTTAGACTTGCATTAGCGACGTATGGCCACACGTCGCATCTGTCGTGCGACGGATGCGTCGTGTTTTGGCGGACCGTCGGCACAAAAAAAACGCTACATGTAACTTTTTTTTGTGCGTCGTGGCTGCCATTTCCGACCGTGCATGCGCGGCAGGAACTCCTCCCCGGACATTACAATGGGACAGCGGATGCGTTGAAAAACTGCATCCGCTGCCCCCGTTGTTCATTTCTTTCACAACGTCCGTCGGGCCGACGCATGGCGACGGCCCCGTACCGACGCTAGTGTGAAAAGCCTAAATCCGCAGTAAATCTGCAGTGCGGATTTACCAAAATCAGTCTGGCAAAATCCGCAGAGTAATCTGCAGCGTGTGCACATACCCTAAGGGCTTGTTCACACGATCCTTTTTTCGCTGCGGATTTTTCAGGTCCTGATTTGTGAAAACCGCAGTGCAAAACCTGCGGTGGTTTTCACTGCGGTTTTCAGTCCTTTTTCTACTGCGGATTCCACTGCGGGTTTCCAGCTGCATTTTCCTATTGGTGCAGGTGGAAACCCGCTGCGGAATCCGCAGAAAGAATTGACATGCTACTTCTTTTTTTCCCGCTGAAAATCCGCGCTGATTTTCAAGCCGAAAAAAGGATAGTGGGCACAGCGGATTTCGTTTTCCATAGGGTAACATTGTACTGTACCCTGCATGGAAAACGTCTGCGGATCCGCAGCTGCAAATCCGCTGCAGATCCGCAGCGAAAACCGCATCGTGTGAACATAGCCTAAAACAGATATTTTATCAGTGGGGGACTATCCCTATAGAAAGTAAACCTCCTGCCATGCAGTTTGTAACCTACAAATATCAGTGTAGGATCTGCCTCCATCTAGCTCAGCCTGACCTGTGATTAGGGGGTCCCGCCCTTCAATCACAGGTTGAGCTAGTCTGCCTAATGAGCAGAGGAGACTTGTAAATTGTCAGTGTTCCTGGTTCAGTATCCGGCTGTCCATGTGTAGGAGGGAAAAATGTAACCTTCAGGCTTAACAAGTGGAAGAAAATAGTTTTGCCACTTACAAAGTTTGCCATTTTGTTTTTTTTTTTCTCCAGGTTATAGCTCGGTTGTAGCAGAAAATTCAGCGGATACTGCACTAAGTAATAGCAGTCAGTCACAATCCAGCCAGTCTGTGATTCACAACCCACCGACCAGCACTGCGTGAGTACCAAAAAGTGCTTGTGACCCTTATGTTTCCTGTGTGTATTCGTCGTATTGTATATGTGCTTGTGACCCTTATATTTTTGGCGTGTGCATTTGTCATGTTATATATGCGTTGTATTATATATGTGTTATGATTGCAGTCTACGGGCAGGATTTTTAATGCCTTTAAAAGCCCCAGCTTTAGACTTCAGATCCTGAGGACTGAGCAGATTTCTTGGAACAATCAATCTGGAATCAGAATCCTTGTGATCTGCCAAGTATTAAGGCTCCTTTATGCACTTGCCGCATGTTGTAAACTTAGTATTTCATGGCTTCATTAAACTGGCCTGTTTTGATGCAGATTTTAGTACTTGGCTCCGGTCTGTGTGAATATAGTCCTTGTTCGCTGCACCCCTTTTCCTTTTTTTTTTTTTTTTTTTTTTTTTTTGGTTGTATGAGCAAATGCTGAATGAATCCATAGGTTTTCTAGTGGAGGAATGCGAATGCCCGTTGAGCGATATGTGTCAGAGGTTAACACTGGGGAATCTTCCCAATGGGGTGTAGTGTGAACAAAGCCTTAATTGTTTTAACTGGCTGTCGTAAAGTCAGAGAGGCCTGTAGAGCTCAAATTGTTAATGCACCATTTGAAGGGGAAATGAGCGATGTCTGTAGTAATGATGTCACTGTCTTGTCTATAAGTTGTACTTTTTTTTTTGCTTTAGAAAAGAGACGAACAGTGTATCGCTCCCAGCCAGCAGCAGTAGTACCAGCACTGGGCCCAGCTTACTATTACCCTTAAATGTAAACCCTCCTAGTTCGCCAACACCGAGCTTCAGTGACCCCAAACCCAGCCAGCCACTACTAAACGGGCCTCCTCAGTTCAGCTCCACACCAGAAATCAAGGTAAAACAATCAGCCAAGCTGACAAAACTAAAGGGAACGTGCTTCTACCAATTACATACGCCCTTAGAGGTAATTTGTAGCACAATCTACACTCCTGAAAAACTGTTTATATGGTGTTCTCTCTGAAAGATGTTCACACCTTTTACTGTTGTAATCTTTTGCTCCATGACTAAAATATCAATGTTCTTAATTTATATTCAAATAAAACTGTAAAGGGGTTGTCCAGCCTTGGGCTACAAGTTTGGAGTCACTATCTGACTGCAGACTTGAGGGTCACATGGCTCTCGGCAAGTACTGTATGTGATTTGCATACTTCTGGCCATATTCCGACTAGACGTGTCTGGCCTCACTAAATACACTTGCATTGAGCTAGTCTAGTCAGCACATGACCGCATGTATGCAAATCACCTACATGTAAGGATTCACAAATCTGCAGTCACATAGCAGCTGCAAACTTGTAGCCTAAGGTTGGAAAACTCCTTTAAGTGCGCTGGGGTTCATCAAAGTACTTCCCAAGCCTCAACACTGGATGAGTCATTCTGACAGATTCCTTTTAAACATACCCTTGAGGAAAATGACTTTTACGTTGTCCTTCCAGTGATATGGCGGTACTGCAACACAGCATACCCACTGTCTTCTCACTGCTGGAGAGCACACTCGGAGCGTGCTAGCTATGAGAAACTAAGCCCTGCCTAACCCTCGTTTTCCCATGACTCTATATATCTATAAGTGGTATTTGGGCTGTAATCCATAAATATATGTATATACTCACACTTGTGAAACACTCATTCATTTTGTGACCGTGGACTTATTTATTCTAATTTAAAAAATAAGAGAGATTAAACTTATTCATTTATTTTTCTCCCTCCTTTAGGCACCTGAGCCTTTAAGTACACTTAAATCCATGGCAGAACGTGCAGCTATTGGAACGAACTTGGAAGATCCAGTGCCTACTATCCTTATGGGTGATCGAGCTAAAGGTTAATGTCTGATATTTACTGCTAATAAATATAGTATTCCAAAGTAAAAACATAATATTTCAAAATAAAAACCCATGAACAGGTAGATTTTTATATATTTTTTTTCCCCCAGAAATTCTTCTCACTACAACCACAACGCAGCCTCCCGCAACTCAGCCTTCAACCCAGGTTTCAGAAGTAAACATCCCTCTTTCACTGGGTGTGTGCCCGTTGGGTCCTGTTCCCCTTACAACAGATCAGCTTTACCAGCAAGCAATGGAAGATGCAGCGTGGCATCACATGCCTCACCCCTCAGATTCAGAAAGGATACGGTGCGTCTTCATGTTTATATGGGAAAAAAATGTTGCCTTTTTAGAAGACTAAGATCTGTATTTTGTAACTGGCTTAAGAATTTTGGTGACGATGCCATAAATATTAAATGTGCATTAATGACTGTATTTACATCTTTACTTTTTATAGCTGCGGCAATTTGTTTAGTCGTGTATTAGAACTTTGTCTGCTAATCTTTAAAAGGCAATACCTCCCCCGGAATCCATGCCCGACGCCGCAGTATCACCACCAGATGCCACCGCCTCATTCGGACACAGTAGAATTCTACCAGCGACTTTCCACAGAGACACTCTTCTTTATCTTTTACTATTTGGAGGTATGATCCATTTGTTCACTTTGCCTACGTTATCCGATATATTTTTTTATATAAATTTCAGAGGCTAGAGCGTCAAATAATCACCGCATTTACACAGTGTGTTCTACTCCGTTGCTAGATGTGATGACTGCCGATCGGTGGGGCTGCCGGATGTCAGACCCCTACTGATCTGATAGTGATGACATACCATCTTAATTATAACTCCATATTATGATGAGCGCCCTCTGATCTGTTCGCCCCTTGTGCCTTTTTGCGTGATCTCTGGACATTTTAATGTTTTTTGAATGGTGCGTTTGAAGGAAGCACATGTTAAATGCTGCTGTCAAAGTTTGACAGTGGCATTTAACTAGTTAACAGCCGCAGGTGAAACAGCTGACGTGCCGGAAAAGATGTGGGCTCAGCGCCGAAGCCCATGTCAAATGGAGTTGGTCTGACATTAGTGTACTGTTACTCCCGATGTCGGAAAGGGGTTAAAGCTATGTAATTGTTCGCTGAGAATTTTTGGTCATTAGCTCCCTAGTTGCTAAATTCCAAGGACAAGAACAATGAAGCAAAGACCATGAAGTAAAACTGCTTAATGGTGTCTTTCTGCTGAGATGATGGATGTGATTCCTGCCGAGGAGTGAACGGAGGAGCACTGGGGAAGTCAGCTGTAAAGTTCTGTCTTGTTCATTTACACATTTTGGCTGACTTGACAACCAGCCGGTTTAATTTCAGATATGGTCATGTACCACAAATGCGGCAGAATCTCGGGTCAGTGTTTCCTGTTTGTTTTCCAGGGCACTAAAGCACAGTATTTAGCTGCTAAAGCTTTGAAAAAGCAGTCGTGGAGGTTTCACACCAAATACATGATGTGGTTCCAAAGACACGAGGAGCCCAAGACAATAACTGATGAATTCGAGCAGGTTTGTGACATTATTGTGCTCCTTGACAGTCAATGCTTAGGACTATAGTTGGTGTTGGGATAGCACAGTATAGGTTTGTACTAGTGATGAGCGCGTGTACTCATGGCTCGAGTTTTCCCCTGGGCCCTCGGGTGGTCTCGAGTATTTGTGTTCGGAGATTTAGTTTTTGTTTCAGCTGCTAGCCAGCCTAATTACACGTGGGGGTTGCCTGGTTGCTAGGGAATCCCCACATGTAATCAAGCTGGCTAGTAGTCACATCATCTAGCTGCGGCAAGGAAAACGAAATCTCTGAACACTAACATACTCGGAGATCACCCGAGCGTTCTCTGGAAAACCCCAGCAATGAGTATACTCGCTCATCACTAGTCTGTACCTTCTCCCCACCGATCTTGTGCTGCATGTGCTCATGATTGTCCGGAATGATGGTGGCTGAACTTACGGCAGTGTGCCTACCAGTTTCGGTGGCTCCTCCTGTAGTCGCAGCACATATGCCCTGGTCGTATGTTCACATGACCATCCATGACCAGGCTTGTCGTGCAGAAGGACTTTCCTTCACAATAGTGAGCCTTTCAGAATAAACAAAGGCTGCAGAGTTTTTAAATGCTAAATTTTCCTGCCCCATGGGAGAAGGGGAAAAAAAACTGTTAACCCCTTAAAGGGTTATTTTGAAAGGCATCCCCTCTCCTATGAATAAGGGGATAATTTTCTGACTGCCATGAGAACCAAAGTGGACATCGATCATATGCACTGGGATTGCCAGGAGCCATGGTGGTCGAAAAATTATTCCCTAAGCTGTGGATAATTTTTCAAACTGGAGAACACTAAGTGATTTCTATGTGGAGGACGATCTGCTCTCTGCAAAATGTCCTGCGTGACCATCACTGATCTGTCAGGTTCCCGTTGCAGTGGTGTGGGTCAGGCATGACTCTGGGGGGGGTCAGGCATGACTCTGGTCCCTGCCTTTTAGATGCTTAGTTGCCATCGGTCACAACAACGGCCCTGAGGAAGTTTGACAGGACGTGTCCCCCCTCATTGGCGCCCTTTATTAGTTTGTGCTCTATGTAGGGGTAAAACCATGATCCATTTGGAGATAATTTCTATAGTAGGCCTTGGTCAGCATTTCTCAACTTTAGTCTGAAAATATCTACAGCACTGCTCCAATAATGTTCTAAATTTTTTATTTTTTTTCCTTTCCTACAGGGGACATATATTTACTTTGACTATGAAAAATGGGGCCAGAGGAAGAAGGAAGGGTTCACGTTCGAATACCGCTACCTGGAAGACCGTGACTTACAGTGACCTCTTGAACACGCTCAGCCTTCCAGTTTCACATGGGCAATCCGTGACCGGGGAAATAGAGGGGAGGGCAGAAGACTTCAAGTCTCATTCCCAAGAAGAGTTGGGAGGAGGGGAAATTCGGACAAACACTTTAATGCATGCAGTTACAAAAAAAAAATCTATTAAATGGGATTAGATTGTGCGTGGTGGTGGAGACAGGAGAACAACGTGATCAACACCCAACATCTCAACACCCTCTTGACTTTTCAGAAGAATTAAAGGACAAGAAGTAGAGTAAAACATTTTTAACGTATTTGGTTGAAATGTAAAAAAAAACAAACTAAATGAACAAATTGCATAAAAGTCTTTTGAAAAGAGGAAGGAAAAGCTATTCTTCCCCTCCTGGATATTGCTGCAGGTGGGAAGTTCTTGTCTCTCTACCCAGACGGGTTTCTACTGGCTGCCATCCGTTTTTTTCCTCTTTAAATAACAAAAAAAAAACACTTGTTTTCTATCATTTTGTCCTTTTTTTTGGCAGATACTGGATCTTTTTGTTTTTGATAACAAGTACATCAAAATTTAAAGTGTTTTATTTTTTATTTTCCACCCTCCCTTTGCCACTTACCCTCCCCCTCCCATCCTCGATACACGTATCTGTACCGATGGAATTAATGGTATGGAAAGCTGGTTTAAAATATTTTTCGTAACCTATTTTCATTTTGGAAAATATTTATGAATAAATAGTTTTATATGATGTCTTCTCATGCAAGAATATTAATGTGGCTCCAGTTCTTTCTGTTTTTTTGCAAAGGGAATATGTGTCCAGAAGACTAAAAAACGCACAATCCATCATTTAGGCACTACATTTAACATAGCCCTAGTTTAATGGGTTTGAAGAGCTAGGACACTTTTTTTTTTTTTTTTTAAATAAAGGAACACTAGATTGTAGAAGCTGACACGTGCAAAAAACAAACAAACATGGGTCCAGCCTGCTGAATGGGGGGGGGGGGGGTGTTTGGGGACTATAACCCCAAGATGATAGGGCAAACGGCACAGAAGCTTTTGTTAGAAAAGTATACAAAAAAAATAAACCCCTCCTCCTATCTAGTCTCAGGCCATGTGCACACGTTCAGTATTTTTCGCTATAAAAACGCTAACATATGCCTCCCATTATTTTCAGTGTATTCCGCATTTTTTGTGCAAATGTAGCCTTTTTTTCCGCGAAAAATTTTTTCCGCGAAAAAAATCGCATCGCGGAAAAAAAAGCAACATGTTCATTAAAATGCGGAATTGCGGGGATTCCGCACACCTAGGAGTGCATTGATCTGCTTACTTCCCGCACGGGGCTGTTCACACCATGCGGGAAGTAAGCAGATTATGTGCGGTTGGTACCCAGGGTGGAGGAGAGGAGACTCTCCTCCACGCACTGGGCACCATATAATTGGTCAAAAAAAAAGAATTAAAAAAGTCATATACTCGCCTTCGATGGCCTCCGGAGTCTTCCTGCCTCTCCGCTGCATGCTGCCGCTTCGGTTTCTATAGCTGGTGTGCGGTGAAGGACCTGCGATGACGTCGCGGTCTTGTGATTGGTCGAGACCGGTCATGTGACCGCGACGTCATGGAAGGTCCTGAACACACACAGCATCTATAGGAACGGACGCCTGCAGGTGAGTATAAACATTTTTTTTTTATTTTTTTTAAACATTCTATCTTTTACTGTAGATGCTGCATAAGCAGCATCTATAGTAAAAAGATGGTCACACTTGTCAAACACTGTTTGACAAGTGTGACCAACCTGTCAGTCAGTTTTCCAAGCGATGCTACAGATCGCTTGGAAAACTTTAGCATTCTGCAAGCTAATTACGCTTGCAGAATGCTAAAAAAACGCAAAAAAAAAAAAATGCGGATTTCTTGCAGAAAATTTCCGTTTTTCTTCAGGAAATTTCTGCAAGTAATCCGGACGTGTGCACATACCCTCAGATTCAGGTGTTTGTGAGCATTTGCTTATCAGGTAGACTATCTCTTTGCTGTGTAATCTCTTCAGTGCTTATGTAGGCTGCACATTCTGGCTGGCAGGAGCTGTAGACGCTGGTTATGTGACCCATGATGACTTCGTCACATGACCTTCTACACCTCTATGTTGCTTCTTGCTTATGATAGATAGGTCAATGTCATAGAGGAGGTAGAAGTACACGCCCACGGTGAACAATATAGCACTTGGAATTGGCTTTAGTTAACTCATTAGGTGCCAAATACTTGATTGCTAATACCTCGAGGCAAAAAATAATAGTCTGCTTTGCAGCTGCTGTTACTTAAGTGTCCAGCTGAGCATGACACACTTGGTGAAAGGTCCTCTACTACCCTAAGATCCCCACCATAAAAGACCTGGACTACAATGATTTGAAAAGACACTTTAATAGCTTAGTACAGCGTATATCTTGGTCAGTGTCCTGTTTTAATTTTACATTAAATGGATTGTCTCTGAGTTACAACATATGCAAAAGGACAGGCCGTACATGTCTAACCGGGTGCAGGTTCCCGATCTATCTTCAGAGCAGAGGGCCCCCCCCCAAACCTGGCAGACATATTAAAGACACTCTTGTCAGCACACAATAACTGTTCAAACAAAGCACAAGCGCTCAGTGCATCATGGCATGGGCCAACATTGAAGTGCACATCTATCTCCACCTCCACCCTCTTCTTTGACAGCTTTAGCTTCATAGAGCCAGAGAAGGCTGGAGATAGATGGAAACCAAGCAGGTGGGAAGGTGCAGTTAAAGGGGTATTCCAAGATCCTATCCCAATTTGTAGTAGGTGTAATATTAGAAATGTCAATAGTTCTTCTGATTCACCATGTCGCTTACCCCATGTGCAGGGCATTGCTGTGTTTAGATTTCCATGGTTGCGACCACTAACAGCTGTCACTGAGTGGTCATAACCATGGAAACCTAAGCTACTGCAATGCCGTGCACATGGGGCAAGCAACGTAGCACATCAGAAGAACTATACTACATTTCTATTTGGAGGTATTTCCTAATATTACACCTACCACATATTGGACCATGACTACCTCTTTAAATGGTTGGCCTCGCCATGATGAACCAAGCGCCTGTACTTTGACAGCACAGAATGACTGTTTAAACTGAGTCCCTTTTAAACAAAGCGACTACTGGCTAAAAGTAAACCATGTCCATGTTTGACACCCATAAATGAGGATTTACACACCGTACACTCACATGTTCCCCAGTGTGACCGCCTGTATATGACTTGCATACTCCCGATCATTCGCTGGATACACAGGTGGATTGTGAGCAGCCAAACCCATCTCGCATCACCCCAAGTATACATATCTCTTCCATGTGGTCAATCCACCTGCTAATCCGGCCCCCTGATTAGCAGCAGGAGTGGCACAGAACCCAGTTTCTGTATCTCTGTTCACATTTCACCATTGTTCTTCCCGCACTTTCGGTTTTCGCGCCAACTGAGGGTTGAATTGGGAGTTATATCGTCTCTTTCTGTCATCCATCTCCTGCTCTGGAGCGGACTGCTCCTTTTTACCAGCCATCAGAGCGGCAGCGCGCACCCTCTCTGCAGCCTCTCTCTTCAGCCGCTCCTGTCGCAGCTGCTCGATTGACGGCTTGGACGCCCTACACGGAGGAAGACGGGACGTTAGACATCTGAGTGATACTAGCAGGTACCCCCGATGAGTCCTTAGTTTGGTTACCGATAGATGGAAGGGGGCGTCTTATCCAGAACACCCTTTATTTCCTACATTTGTCTCTTTATTTTTTTTCTGCCAGGCATTTAGTCATATTTGTTCCAAGCTGAATACATCCACAAGAAACATATTCCCAGGGTTGGAGTACAGGGTGGGCACGTGGCCCGGGGGTCTCCACCAAATACTCTCCCTGTACAGAATGGTTCTCTTTTCTTTTTGTTACTCTTAAGAGAGGGACCTTCCTTGCCAAAAGGTTTCTAGCAACTTTTATTTTGAAGGAGTTGTCCACTACTCTGACAACCCCTTCTCAATCCCTATGTTTCCACCCAGTAAAATAATCACCTCTACTCCCCTTCGATGAGGGCGATATTCCAGCCGTGTCAGCACTGGCTCTCCCGGGGCTCACGTGACATTGTCACTGGATCTCTGCGGCAAGTCAGTGCTGGCTTCACTCTTCTCTCAGACTAAATCAAAGTATCTGGAGAGAGCAGCCACAAATCCCACTTCCTCCAGGTCTCCATTACATCCATAGGAGGAGACTGAAGCCAGTGCTGATTGGCAGCAGTGATTGCGTGACGTAATGTCACGCGATCCCTGGGAACAGTACTGACACCGCTGGAACAGCACTAAGGTAAATGTGAACACCCCCTTTTAGGAAATTGTATACATAATTTTCTAGCTATACCCTTGGCAGTGGATTAAAGAAGAGCAGTGGGTTAACCCCTTAGGCATATACAACAGGAAAAGCTGTTTACATTCTGACTTCTCAGCCCTCACCAGTGCGAGATATGAAACCAGTAACTAAGGAGTAGGATTGGAACTTCTCTGCTGTGCAGATCTAAGCTGGATAGTTCTAGTCACTACTTATTCTATACACATGCATTATGGAAGGACAATAAAGGGGAACATGACTTCATCGCTAACCTGACAGGAGCAAGTAACTCCTTGACGTGTAAAGGAAGTGGACACACGTACAAGGTGCGCTATGGCTCCTCACTCACCCCTTCTCATTTCCTTTCTCCTTTGCTTTCTTATGCTCCTTGTGCCTCTTTTTCTCGCCGGTTTTCTTACGAAGGTATTTCTCCATTTCATTCATCGGGTCCAGAATCCCCTTCAGCTTTTCATCCTTTGCCGTTTCCTCTTTTTCCTTGGGCCGGGCAGGAACCTCCTGGTACCAGGGACGAGACGTCTGGGCTTCAGCTGCACTTTGTCCCAAATAGGTCAGAATCCCCAAAGCTTTTTCTTGACGTTCCTATGACAATCGATAGTGACCATGGTGGGATTTCCTGTCCATGATGAGCGTAGTGTAATGGAGCAGAATAACTTACCTTCTCTCTGCGCTTCTCCTCCTCGTACTCCTTGTTTCCGCGGGTGGTTCCCTTTCCCTCGTCCACATCTTGAAAGAAATTGATGTGGCCGGACTCCTCGCTCAGCTCCACCACTGCTGACCCCTCGGTGGATGACGCCTCTGGTAAGGACAGGCGGGATTTTTTACGCAGAAAATCAGTACGAGCCTAAAATGGGAAATGGAGACAAATTATGGGACAGTGCGACTCTTCCACTTTCTACATCATCACCTATGTTATTATTACCGCCATGGCTTACAATCAGGCCTAATATTTCGGAAAGCGGGAATCCAGCTTCATTCCATGCAGGTTTCTGAGCACGGAGCAGCAGTGGTGGTGCACCGGAAGCCGCCATCCCATTACCCCTGACCCTGGGTTCATCTGTGGTCAAGGACCGATGCCAATGTGGGCACTGAGATACTGAACCCACAGCAGTGGGAGAAACTGGCGTAAAGGGTTAATCCCATAATTAGGCATTGTGGGATAGAGGGTGCACATACAAGCATTAACATTTTCAGCTTTTCTTGACATTAAAACCTTTGATTACATCTCGTTGCCTTGGACACCGACCACTGCTGCTAGACACAAAGTTTTTTATCCCCACAGGGAAAACGAGACATTATAGAGAACCCACGGGTATCAGTAAGTGGCCGGGATCCTACAGGACAGGATGGGTATTACATGTATGACTGTGGGGGACCTCCATCCATCCACTAGAGCAGGGGTCCCAATAGAGTAGGTCCCGCAGCCAGGTCAGTGAGCCCTGAGAACCGCCAGCATGGAGCACAACCACTATGCTGCTTACAGGGCCCTCCCCGACTGCTCTGGGGCAGGACTAGTATTAGTTAATGAGGAGCTAAATAAAAAAAGCTCCGCTATGGACAATTAGGAGAACTAGATAATCCCAGTCAGCCTGCCTCTTGCGCACCTCCTGCTCTGCTAGCTCCGCCCTCTTCCTGCGCTGTCGCTCCTCCTCCGCGGCCTGGGCTTCATCCCTCCGCACCCGCGCAACGTTGTCCTTATTGCGCACGTGCCAGCTCTTTTTCGGCAGAATATTCATCCTGAAGTCACGTGGCTGCCGATCTGTAGGCCCCGCCCCTGTCCTCCTTCCTCACACAGTGACGGACGCTTTCTTCCCGGTGTCTCCGTAGTCTCACGCTTCTCTCTGTTCTGCTGCTGCAGTAAATCCGGTTCTTGTTTACATGGTCGTCGCGTACTTAGCAGCGCGATATAGCAACGATTGGCTAAGCAGCAACTACGTCATAATAACGCGCCTCTTTATCATTGGCTGATTAAAAAAGTCACGTGGAGGCAGTGTGTCACGTGGGTTGAAATAGCGTTTTCCTGTGTCGGCCATATTTGTTTTCGGAATTAATGGCGGAAGTCCTGGGATAAATGCAATTCTCAGCGTGGTACACAAAGCATGAACTGGGCGTAACGATGAAATGCCGACTGGGAAATATGGAGGATGCTGGGAAGCAGTGCAGGGCGGATCTGACTCTTAGCAAAGGTACAGTTCAATTGCACAGCGCCGTGCTGTGGCCGTAACTTGTACTGCAACCTATGTAAAGTTGCACAGCGCCGTGCTGTGGCCGTAACTTGTACTGCTATGTAAAGTTGCACAGCGCCGTGCTGTGGCTGTGACCTGTACTGCAAGCCGTGTAAAATTGCATAGCGCCGTGCTGTGGCTGGGACCAGTACTGCAAGCTGTGTAGAACTGCACAGGGCCGTGCTGTGGCCGTGATCGGTACTGCAAGCCGCGTAGAACTGCGCAGCGCCATGCCGTGGCCGTGACCTGTACTGCAGGCCGTGTAGAATTGCACAGCGCCATGCTGTGGCTGTGACCGGTACTGCAAGCCATGTAAAACTGCACAGCGCCGTGCTGTGCCCTTGACCGGTACTGCAAACTTTGTAGAATTGTACAGTGCCATGCTGTGGCCGTGACCGGTACTGCAAGCCGTGTAGAATTGCACAGCGCCACGCTGAGGCCGTGTCCGGTACTGCAAGCCGTGTAAAACTGCACAGCACCATGCTGTGGCTGTGCCCGGAACTGCAAGCCGTGTAGAATTGTGCAGCGCCATGCTGTGGCCGTGACCAGTACTGCAAGCCATGTAAAACTGCACAGCGCCGTGCTGTGCCCGTGACCGGTACTGCAAACTTTGTAGAATTTCACAGTGCCGTGCTGTGGACGTGATCTGTACTGCTAGCCGTTTAGAATTGCACAGCGCCATGCTGTGGCCATCACAGGTGCTGAAAGCCGTGTAGAATTGCACAGCGCCGTGCTCTGGACGTGATCTGTACTGCAAGCCGTTTAGAATTGCCCAGCGCCATGCTGTGGCCGTGACCGGTACTGCAAGCCATGTAGAATTGCACAGTGCTGTGGCCGTGGCAGGTACTGCAAGCTGTGTCCCATTCACTTCTAGGGTATAGAATTTGCACCATTCAGTTATTGGGAGTTTTGCCCTTTGGAGTCGAAGCAATATCAGAAATTGCAAGACACTTAGTATGCAGACACTCGCACGATGCTGAGGTTGGTTTCTTATTCATCCAATTTTATCTGAATTTGTTTTTTTTATTCAACTTTTTTTAATTTATTTTTTTTACACGTTTAACAGCAAAAATCACACTAATAAAATACAATGACAATGCAGCAAGGGGGCCTAATTTGAATACACTAAAGAGCAACTAGAAAAATTGTAAAACTGGCACAAAAATGGGCATCAAGGTGGGCACTGCCCCCTGCATTTTTGTAGCTTCTTTCATTGAATTTTGTGATTTTTTTTTTATGTTAAACCTTAAAAAAAAAAAAAAAAAAAAAAAAGACCTAAGAATCCGACTTCAGCATCGTAACCCTCGCCCTCCTTCACAAATACCCCAGGAAAAATACTGCCTTATGCAGATCCCTGAATACATGCAGTCCCTGAATGGGGAGAGAACGGAGATATAGATAACCAATGCCCTCTGCACACACCTTGACTATCCTAGAGTCCGTCTTGGTTCTGTTATGAGTCCATTTTTAGAATGGAAGCAAAAGCGCAGGATAATTTTCCTATTAATGGTGGATGTCAGTGCTCTGTTACTAGGAAGAAAACGTGACGTGATCACAAAGATGTTCATAGACTGATGGCAAACGTCAGAGATATGCACAGAAATATAAATACACGTCTCTTCCTGCCACATTATATACTACATATAGAGGGCGTTACACCAGGGGGAGCAGCTATTCGTCACACTTTGCAGCCATCTGCTTAACATCACAAAACCACCACATCCCAGATGTAAACCATCAGAAGTTGGCATCTTGGTTCCCCATATGCAGTTCATTTTTAATAAACAAACTGAGCTGTACTCACCCTTCCCCGGTCCAGCACTGAGTCTCTGCTATTGCTCACGGTGTTAGGGTAAGTGCACACGTAGATGGAACCTCTGCAGATTTTTCTGCACCTGTTTTGGTAAATCCGCAGGTAAACCGCACTGCGGATTACCTGCGGAATTACCGCGTATTTTGTGCGGTTTTACACCTGCGGATTCCTATTATCGAGCAGGTGTAAACCGCTGCGGAAGCCGCACAAAGAATTGACATGCTGCGGCATAAACAACGCTATGTTTCCGCATTTTTTTCCGCAGCATGTGCACTGCGGATTTTGTTTTCCATAGGTTTACATTCTACCGTAAACGCATGGAAAGCTGCTGCGAATCCGCAGTGGCCAATCCGCTGCGGATCCACAGCAAAATCCGCAGCGTGTGCACATGCCCTTAGAGCTGCAATGAGTGAGCTCAAAGGTTCGGCCAAAGTTGACAGCACAAGTTGCTCAGAGCCCCTGAGCTCACCGATTGTCTGCAGCGCTGTCTACATAGCAGCAGAGCTTTGGACAGTAACAGAACCTAGGACTGTTAAGTGACTACACATCTTTCCTGTATGGTCAGCTTACCTGGTGCCTTCTATTCGCCTCCCTTCTGTGGCTTCCATGGACGCACTGGCTTTTTTGGATTCCCATGCTCCTCAGTGAGCTCTTTTTTTGCAGAATGTACTAAACTGTTGATTTGGCCACTCCTGATATTTCTGCTCTCTCTCTGATGGAGTTCTTATTTTTTTTCAGCCTCTTGATGATTTGATTCTTTTCCATTAAGAACTCCTTTGACCGCATGTTGTGGGTTCACAGCAGCAGCTTCCAAATGCTACTGCCACACCTGGAATCAGCATCATACCTTTTGCCTGCAGGAATAATGAAGGAGTAGCCCATGCAGCCCACTGAAGAGATTTTGAGATCCAATTACCTTTGGTCCCTTGAAAAATAGGTGTCTACATATAAAAAGATTTAAGTCCTAAACCCTTACTCCAATTAGGATGTGAAAACCCTCAAATTAAAGCTAAGTCTGCACTTTAAACCCATAATGATTACATAACTGTACCTTGTATGTGTCTTAGTAAACAGCTAATATGCCAAACCTTGTCTCTGACCAAATATTTCTGACCCGTACTGTATATAGTCACTTTTCAGCCCTGAGGTGGTGGTTTGCTTAAAGTTTCTGATTAGTGAAGAGTGAATGTGCTCTGATAACGTGATATCTGAGCATGCTCAGGTGCTAACAGAGTGTCTTCGGCCTGCTTAAATAATATGTCCGAGTCCACGCGGCTGCATGTCTCAGGGCTGTTCGACCGCTGCAACCCATGCAGTGATTACCTAACAAACAGACAATCCCTGCATGTGTTGCGGCTGTTGATCATATTTTTCAAGCATGCCGAAGACCCTCTGTTAGCACCCGAGCATGCTCAGATAACACCTTATCCCAGCATGTTCGCTCATCACTACTCCTGATGCATTCATTGTTAATGTAGATAAGCCGCTTCATTCTCCCACAAAAACACAAATATTTGTCTGAGCTGAGCTTTCATGGGCATAAGGAAGTCAGGCGAGATAACTGTTGGCCAAGCCCTGGGAACCACCACTTACCTGATGCCATTCGCGGCTCTTCTCTTAATTAACCAGCCTGGCGTAATGAACATGTGACATCACGCTAAGAAAGAGAAGAGCCGCGGATGGCATCAGGTACAAGGTAGTTTTCCGTGGTCGATGGACCGGGTCCCGCGATCCTCTTCGCACCAACCTTAGTTTTAAGATTTCTTTGCTTCGTTTAATAAACTTTACGAATCCTTTAATTTTTTTTATTTATTTAAAATTTTTTACAAAAATGAGTGATGAATGTATGAATCAATCGAAATCACATCCAATACACTTTTCTGTCACATGAAAATGTAGCAGTAGAAAGGATTATGTCATTCTCAATATTAAGTAAAGATTCAGATGTCTTCTCACAAATAATAACGTTGGGGGCCACATACTGAGCCCCCTCACAGAGTGAACCCTGGATTGGTTCAGAGATTTCCATGTCTATGGGGCTGACACTTCCCAGTCCTGCACATTACTGCCTCATTCATGTCCATGAAAGTGTCACCTATTTAGGAAATTAGAACAACACAGACCCCCTTTCAAGGCTAGATATTTGGGAGTGTATCGGCTTAGACCCTAGTATCACATATAGAAGATTACTATTTACAACGGCACTGGAGAATAGATAATTCAGTTGTCATTGTGATTGGCGATTGTTACTTAATGTACAAGAATCAAGGTTGGCTCCTCAGGGGCGGGACTATCACAGCCTCTTACATTCTTATTCGCTGTGAGTGCATTGTGGTTATTCTGATATCAAACATATAGCTTCCAGTTTCTGTTCTATATATGAAGGCTTGCAGGAAAATAACATCCATTTCTAATTGTCGAAACTTGTAAAATGTCCTCACTGAAGATCCTAAATGGCTGTTTACTGGTACGCCTGATTCAGAAATATCGTTCTGCTTCTTTCCTAGAAGAAAAAAAAAAAAAAGGACAGACAATAATTATATTATTTTTGTAAAAGTGCGGAAAGTGTATTATGTGGACTGTCTTGCACCTTTAGACAGAATTATTTTTATTGTTCACGTTCTTCGTAAATGCAAAGTTAAGCAACTTTCTAAATAGTCCTTCATTATTTTTTTTTCTGCCGTTTTGCTGCTTTAAGTCCTTTATCTAGCAGAAATCTTCAGCTGTCTGCTCCCCCTCCCCCGCTCTCAGTGTAAAGCAATGTTCAGTGTCTGAAAAATTGGCTGTTTTTCATTAAAAAACCTCAGGATTTCTCATCCATATTTGTGTGTGATATTTAATGGAGCTTTCTAAAACTTTTCGTAATGAATAGTCAGTAAGAAATGGAGATCACTTAGATGCTATCAGGGTAGAAGCTGAGCTTTTCACTGACCCATTGATTTACAATGTTGAGATTGATCCATGTCTCTGTTTTTGGGGGGCACATTCTGTCAGTAAAGAAACAGATGTGTGCCCAGCTCCACAGTCTATAATTGGGATATAATGGAGATATGTTCTATCCATGAAAAACAGGAAAAAATAGATACCTGAATGAGGTAAAAGATAGCAGGATGGAGGGTATAGTATACAGATATGCCATGGATGGGGAGAAGAGTTCTCATCAAAGGGGCAGAAAACATGCTATAGACAAGGAGGACAGGCTATTACTTCAGTTCTGGAGCCGTGCTAATACATGAAAGCACAGCAGTATCCAGGATACACACAGAGCTCACATCCAGCCTGTATTACTGAGAGAGACACTCCCGCAAGTAAAAAATCTGAAACTTGGATCAGGCGGCAAACTGCATATCAGGGAGTGAAATGACAGAAGGAAGGAGTAAAGATTGCAGCTTCAAGTCTCATGAGGGAACTAACAGAAACAGTATAAAGTGAAAAATAAAAGTATTTTAAAATACGAAAAAAAAGACAAGTTCACATCACCCCCCCTTTTGCTCTATTAAAAGTAAAACAATAGAAAAATTCACATATTTGGTATCGCTGCATTCAGAAATGTCCAAACTATCAAAATATAAAGTAAATTAATCAGATCGGTAAACGGGGTAACGAGAACAAAAATCAAAAAGCCAAAATTTCATTTTTTGGCCACCGCAACAGTGCAAAAAAATACAATAAGAGATGATCAAAAGATCGTATCTACCCCAAAATGTTATCAGTAAAAATGTCAGCTCAGTTCAGAATATAAGAGCCCTCACCCAGCCTCAGAAAATCAAAAATGAAAACGCTATGGGTTTCGAAAAATGACGACACAAGCAAATACATTTTTTTTTTTTTCAAAATTTCCAAATTTATTTTCACTACTTAAATAACAAAAAAACTATACATGTTTGGTATAGGCGTTCTCATACTGACCTGGAGAATTATATTACCAGGTCATTTTTATCGTACTATGAATATTATAAATAAAAGCCCAAAAAACAATTGTGGAATTGCGCTTTTTATTTTAAACGCAATTGGATTTTTTCCCCGTTTTCCAGTACACCATATGGTAAAATCAATGGCGTTATTCAAAAGTACAAGTTGTCCTGTAAAAAAACAAGCCTTGATACAGCTATGGGGATGGAAAAATAAAATAGTTATGGCTCCGGTGAAGAATGGGAGGAAAAAAAATTGGAAAATTGCCATGCCATGAAGGGGTTCATTTTTTATTTTAAATATAACATGCTCATATCAGGGCCAAGCTACACATTCCACTGCCAGGGGTTTATTTATGTTTTTATTTAGGTTTTTTTGCTTCATTTTTTTTAATAATATGTCTTCCAAAAGGTCAGAAATAGTGATGAGCGAATATACTCGTTACTCAAGAGTTCTCGAGCACGCTCGGGGGTCCTCCGAATATTTTTTAGTGCTCGGAGATTTCGTTTTTCTTGCCGCAGCTGAATGATTTAAATCTGATAGCCAACATAAGTACATGTGGGGGTTGCCTGGTTGCTAGGGAATCCCCACATGTACTTATGCTGGCTAACAGATGTAAATCATTCAGCTGCGGCAATAAAAGCTAAATTTCCGAGCACTAAAAAATACTCGGAGGACCCCCGAGCATGCTCGAGAAATCTCGAGTAACGAGTATATTCGCTCATCACTAGTCAGAAAAGATTTTGTGAGAATAAATTATTTTTAACAATATACTACAAACAGCGCCAACAAATGGACAAATATCACTTATAGCAGGGGTGGTGTATCTCCGGCCACATATGTCATTTCTTCCAACCCCAGTCAGATTTCCAGGGGTCGCAGTGATTGGGCTGCCGGAATCGTTTGGCCGCCCCTTTAATTCCTCCCTATACTGTGAGCACAAAATGTTCACTATTACTTCCTTTGTGGGCAGAGTTAGCAGACTCTGCAGTCCTGTTCTGATGATGAAAACAGCAGTTGCAGTGTCTTGTTCATAATGCATACAACAGCCTGTGTATCCCATGTAATATTTATACAGCAGCCTATGTATCCCATGTGGTGTATAGACTGAAAACTGTGTATCCTCTTTGATGTATATACATCAGTCTCAGTGTCTCCTATGTGACGCTTATACAACAGTCCCAGTGTCTCCTATGTGTTGTACACAGCAGTCTCTGTGTATCCTGTATGATGTATATACAGAAGTTCCAGTGTATCCTATGTGATGTATATACTGCTGCAGTCCCAGTGTATCCTATGTGATGTACACATCAGTCTCGTTGTATCCTATGGGATGAATATACAACAGCCTCAGTATATCTTATGTGATGTATATACAACTGTCTCAGTGTATCCTATGTGATGTTTATACAGCAGTCTCAGTGTATCCTATACAGCAGTCTCAGTGTATCTTACACAGAAGTCTGTCTATCCTATGTGTCTACTATGTTTTGTATACAGCAGTCTCAGTGTATTCTATATGATGCAAATATACCAGTCCCAGTGTCTTATATGTGATGTATATACAGTTGTCTCGGTGTATTCTATGTAATGTAGATACAGTAGTCTCAGTGTATCCTTTTGTGATGTATATATAGCAGTCTCTATATACATATGTTTTATCTCTCATCTCACCATTTGCAGTTGTTCTTTGAGCCTGTTCACTAACTTCCCATATGAACTTCCGAGTGCCATGAGGTAGAACAAGACAATGCTGTAAGGCAGAAAACATGGATTCTGTTAGGTAGATGTTACACCAGAAACATCTGATATCGTCTTGAATGTCAAATATTTTTTATCTCACCACGAAAGGAAGAACAATGGTATCACAAACGCCTGCGAGCCAATAAACTGGAAGAACTCCTTTGCCACTTCCGGCAGTGTTTGCACTGATGCCGAGATTGTGTCCCAGATGTGCACCTGGTTTCTAAAGGGACCACAGACTTTTGATGGAGTCATACTAGAAAAAGAAAAGGTAACAATGTCGGCATTTTACATAATGGATGAAGGCTACTATGAATATCGCTTGCCAAAAAATACTTGGTGAGAAGTGGCCGACCTGGAAGGATTTCCCTGATTATGTAGATATAAATACAATAAATCTTTTATTATAATATTTACATTTTACTGTTATGGTTAATAACTCATAAGTCTGATGTAGAGATTGTCAAGAATTAGAAGAAAGAGTCTTCTTTTATTTCTAGAGATAGCACCACTCTTGTCTATTGTCATGCCTCCCAACCATCCTGGATCCAGTGGGACACTCCCTGGTTTGTGGCGCCGTCCTAAGAAGTAGGTAGCATGTCTCACTTTCAACTATTTATATACAGCTGAATATGACGGTGGAACAGAGAGTCGTCAGCTCGCATCTTCATGATCAACATGTGCAGTCTAAGCTCGGTGCAAGGGAAGCAATGATGTCACTGCAACGACACAGAACAGGTCGGACATCTGTGTCTCTCATCATGGGAATAGAGCTGGTTAAGGTGTTTTTGTTTTGTTTTTTATGTTCCAGTAAAGTGGATGGCCACCATGCTGGAGGAGGAGAGGCCAACAGGGGCATTATAATATGGGGATGGGAGGGGAAACTGTGGGCATTGTACTCTGTGGGTGACACTGGGGCATCATACTTTGTGGGGGCACTGTGGAGGTGTCATACTGTGTGGGGGCACTGTGGAGGTATATTGTGTGGGGGCACTGTGGAGGTGTCATACTGTGTGGGGGGGGGGGCACTGTGGAGGTGTCATTGTATGGGGGCACTGTGGAGGTGTCTGTGTCTGGGCACTGTGGAGGTATCATACTGTGTGGGAGGCACTGTGGAGGTATCATTGTGTGGGGGATCTGTGGAGGTATCATACTGTGTGGGAGACACTGTGGAGGTGTCATTGTGTGGGGCACAGTGGAGGTATCATACTGTGTGGGAGGCACAGTGGAGGTGTCATACTGGGTGGGGGCACTGCGGAGGTGTAATATTGTGTGGGGGCACTGTGGAGGTATCATACTGGATGGGGGCACTGTGGAGGTATCATACTGTGTGGGAGGCGTTGTGGAGGTGTCATACTGGGTGGGGGCACTGATGGAGATCTCATAATTAAAAAAAAATTGCTATACTGGACCCCTCCTGACTTTCAATGCCAGTAGGTATGCATTGTGGATGATACTGCAGTTCAGCTATTTTGAAGTGAATGGGGATCTGTATCAGACACAACATGTGGACAATAGCGGTGATGTCTCTGGGAGAAAATAAAAGTTTGACAAAAGTTATTAAACATCCCCTTCAGGCCACATTTTTTACCGCTTTACCCACTCTCCCTTTAAACCTATATGGTCATTTTGTCACTCCAATATTTGCTCTCCTAATTATCCTCCGGTCACTTTACCTCTCCCCTGTTCTTATTTGGGAAACAAAATAAACGACAGAAAAATATTTTGATCACAGACCATTAAAGATGACATTTTGCCCTTTGGTAACATCTAGGGAGTGAATTTTGTGTGATGGTTTGGATCTTTGCAATACGCCTGTGATAACGGTGTCAGAGTACAGAACTATAAATGTTATCATAGGGACACAGAAAAAGCGGAATTTCAGGATCGGGTCCTGTAACTTCAAAGACGTAAGTGTTTATTTTTCTTATACTTACCCAAACATGCTATATAAGACTGGCACCCAAGAAATGGCAAGACCAAGGAGGAGCAGCAGCAGGAAAAAGAAGTTTGCACTGGACGCCCGAAATGTGCGATCGGCCGGTTTGCAGTTGCTGAATAGCGTTAACTGTAAAGACATACGGTATATTGTGGGTATCACTAGTGGTTCCTGGCCTCCTTTTTATTGCCTCCTTCCACTAATAGAATATTTCTCTTACCTTTTTCATATAGAATATGATGAAATATTTTATTGTGTTGAGCAGAGGAAGGAAAGGGCAGAAGAAGGTCCCGATCCAGCAAACCGTCTGCCCATAGATAATGTCCAGCACAAACTGTGGGACCACAAATTCCTGCTGGCCCCATAACTGGACAGGCTTACACGAGCAGCAGTCAACAATCATCCTGAAACAACAGCAGGTGAGAAGACAATGTATTTTGGTCAACATTTTTCCTGCCAACATTCTGTGTTTTTGCTGCAGAAGAATCTACTGCAAATACTCAACATGTGCACGTAGCCTTATGGAGTCGTAACTGCTCTCAAAATATGATTTCAGTCAACCTTTGATGGTTCTTTTACTTTTCCGAGAACAAAACATTTAGTTCCTATTCTTTAGGACAATCTAGCTGACTTTCAAAAAAGTGACTTCAGAATAACAGCACGAACCGTATTCCTAAAAATGGTCTCCCAACAACCAAACACTATTTTTCAGTACATTCTCATTTTTCGTCCCCACAAATTGTCCAGAAGCAGATTTCCCATTGCAGAGAAATTTGCAAACCCTGCCAGATGTCTGGGTGGTCTCTTTTTCCAGAAGCTTTATACATTTTCCAGGAGAGTTGGCAAATAAAGTATTTTTTTAGGATAGACCATCGATATTTGAAAGCTGAAGGAGTGAATGGGATTGTGTTGCAGTACCAGGCACAGCCCCCCTTAAGGACAAACCACTGCACCATCGCTAAGAATCCAGATAGGTATATGGTGCTGCATCAATCCTTTAGCTTTGGTCGAATCACTGCTCAATGAGATAAAATCTCAAATCCAAAATATAGAAAAGTGTCGAGGTTTGGAGATGTCCAACACGTGCCACCATGTGTTGTCCAGCGGAAATAAATTCCAAGCAACTCAAGTTTGGAATGTATTTCCCCTGGACAATAAAATGGTGGTGACACTTTCTTCTAGCTTGATGTTATAGAGCCACGAAATTCTGGAACTTTGCTGAAACCCTTGTATTCCACGGTAAGAGAGATTCCAGAGAAAACCTTTTCAATCTAGATATTCTTGATCAAATCAAGTCAGACATGTCACTCCAAGCAAGGATCATCAAGCTACGAGTTGTCTACTTTGGACACATCATACGAAGAGAGCAATCACTGGAGAAGGACATCATGGTGGGAAGAATAGAAGGAGCAAGGCGAAGAGGAAAACCAGCAATCTGCAACCTGATGGTTTTACACTATCAAGATGGAGAAGACCCTGGTGGACCTATCTAGGCTTGCACAAGATTGATCTTCCTACAGAGCATTCACCCATTAAATCGTCATGACTTGAAATAGAGCTGAAGGCCTTTAAGATAAAATAAATCGTTGGATCTCCAATGGTCGTACTACGATGGGAGCAGTTAGCTAAGATATTGAAGGCAGTTTAGATCCTCTAATTTGGATAAATACTCAGCAATCACCTATACTTTTCTTACAAATGTTGCATTGCTATCTCTACTGAAATATTATTGTATGAATTAGGGAAAGAAAAGGACAATGTCCCACGATGTCACCTCTATGGTAGATCTGTTATGTAAAGACCTCACCAAACAACTTCACTGATTCACACACAAGTAGAGGGATAAAACATTGCATTTTCTGGATAATATAATAATGATGCTTTGTGGAAAACCTGCAAAATACGGAACACTAGTATAATGGAATTCGGGAAAATAATTTAAAGAAGGGCAGGAACCAGGCAGACCATCACATATAATAAATAATTATGTTTTAGTTATTCTTACCTCCGAGGGAAGTCCACCAGTAGTATCATCACCAAAACAGTGAGGAAATCGAAGATCAGTAGTTTATACATCTCCTGACCGACCCGGGTCTCCCAGCACTGAAAATGCAGGAGAAGAAAGAATTGCATAGCTTTTAAAGTCGATTCCCTTGCAATGTGATGTGACTTTGCAGGTACTGCCAAACATTCACATGTGAAAAAGTACTAAATGGATTTCCTTCTGCATTCCCTATATGGCTAAGTTTACACAGAGGTTTTAGTTACAGATCTGTTACAAAATCCTCTTTTAAAAAAAAAATTGCTCAGAAAACTCTTCCTTAGGCTATGTGCACACAGAGCTTTTCGAAGAGTTTTTGGAGCAGTGGAAACTCCCCAAATCCTCCTTGAAATCTTAAGGGGTATGTGCACAAGTTCAGGATTGCAGTAGAAAAATTTGCTTCAAATCCTGATGTATTGGCAGGAAAACTCTGCACGCCGCACTTTTTTTTTTTTTTTTTTTGGGTGCATTTTTTTTTGCATGCTTTTTGTTGCACATTTTTCCCCCACTCATTAGTTTGAATGAAATCTGCAGCAAAAATGCTGAAAGAAGTGACATGCTGCAAATTTAAATCTGCACCTAATCTGCAAGGAAAAAAATTACCAAGGTGAATGAGACTTCAGGAATCTAATTCACTTGGCTGGTAATAGCAAATTCTTCAGGTTTTGTGACAAAACTGCTCAGAAAAAAGTGACAAAAATGCAACGTGTGCACGTACACTAAAACTCCTCAAAAACTTTGTGTTTCAACTCAAATTTCTGTTCTGAAAACTTAGTGTGCACATAGCCTTATTATTTATACGAGAAATCCACTTTTCTTTTCACATGAGGACTTTTCTGGGCTTTTTTTTTTTTGCCTGATTAGATTTTTTTTAAAATTCCTGGTGGAAACACATTGCAGATCCTAAACACTATTCAATCAAAAGGCTGCAAAAAAAAATTATGGGAAAACTCTTGTAAAACTCTTCAAATCCATTCTACGAAGAAGAAAAACTGCTTCAAAAGCTCTTAAAAAAAAAAAAAAGAAAAAAACTTTTTCCTTAAGTAGTTGTCACTTGAAAAACCATTCCTTACAAATTGAGTTGTCCTTATAACTTACTTTGTTGTCCACATAGTTGTATCCGCACCGGTCACAGGGGGTTTTATTTTCTGTGTCTCCACAAGTGATGTTGTTCCACAGCGAGTATAGTAACATCCCCAGACTGGCGAGCCGCAGAAATACACACCTGGAAAGAAGGAAGGTCAACAAGAATTCTGATGCGAGCTGTTGACCCTGCGTGTTGCACTTTATAAAGGTGTGTTCACACTGAGGGTTTTTTTGCTGAATTTTGAGAGGAAACCTCTTCAAAATCTTGGAGTTTCTGCTAAGTTTCCATTTCACGGTTCCCATTTAGAGCAATGGGTTGTATGGGCAAACAGTATAGGACCCGATGTGATGGATGCTCTTTGTAACTGCTCCACACTCTGAAGGACCACTCTCAAATATCAACATTTATATCAATAATAAATATTTATTACCAATTAAAGGAAATCCATCACCAGGTTTTTGCCCCCTAATCTCAGAGCAGGATGATGTAGAGACAGACCCCCGAATTCCAACGATATATCACTTACTGGGCTATACTTGCTGTAGTTTTGATAAAATCACAATTTTAGGAAATGATCACTAAAGGACTAGTAAACCTGCTGCCATGTAGTCCAACTCCGCCCCCACCACTGATTGGCTGCTTTCTGTGTACACAGGCAGAAGGCTACCAATCAGTGGTGTGGGCGGGGTTATACAGAGCTCAGCATTTAGAGAACTGCTAGATCTGCAGCAGAGAAAATTGTGATTTTATCAGAAGTACAGCAAGCAGCCCAGTAGATGATACATTGCTGAAATTAGGATCCCTTCCCCTACATCATGCTGCGAGCAAAAACCTTGTGACAGATTTGCCTTTAATAATATCACTATTAATTACAAGTAATATTAAAAGTAATATGAAACTGTCTTTTGTGACCTGAACAAACCCTTTAATTGCCTCCTCTCCTCTGATTCTATACAGTCTTATATTAGAATTAAAACTGAGAAATATATTAAAAAAATTTCCAAGATGATGAAATCCCTTATGTTTCTCCACACTGTCCTGTGTCTGGCTCGGCTCTGGTAAGACAATCGGCTGCAGCAGGAGCCTCCCCCCTTCAGAAATGAATGGGGTTGCACAGTGATGGGCTGCAGCACTGTCTACGTGACATCATCACAAAGACCGCGGCAATGGAGAGAGGCATCGCTGGACTCAGGAAGGGCAAGGAAAGCTCATCTTGGTTTTTTTCTTAGTACACGACTATGGGTTAAAAGGAAGCTGAAATGGGAACCACTTTATGACTTATCCACACAATATGATGATTTTTGTTAAAGATTTTCCTCCACTGATCACAGCAATGGATGACATCTGTCCTGTACAGACCTGAATAGCGTCAGTCTGATCTCCACACTGAGGATGTACTTCTCCCACTTAATGCTGATATTGAAAAACAATGGCAGAAGGAAGTTGGCGGCGGTGATGACCATCGAAGGCAGATAGCCAGTCAGCAGCTCCAGGACGAAGTTACCCTTCACTGTGTTCTATAAAATATACAAGGCCCGCATTAGTCCACCATTTCTACAAATTCCTTCCAAAGAGGTTCTATCAAAACACCTTAAGGCCACGTTCCCACAATGAGTTATTGGGGAGTTTGTTATGCAGCATAATTAAGAAAAATGCAATATTTTACTTATTGGGTGCAGAAATGGTGCAGAAAGTCTACAATATCAACCACTCACCTAAAAAACGCAAGAGGTTTTTTTGGCAAGGATTTTAGAGACTTTATTTATGTCTGAAAATTTTCTCAAATTTTTTTTTCTTTTAGAAGAATAACTAGTCGACAAAAACAATGGCAGAGAAAAATAAAAAGCATTTTGGGGAAAATTCATTAACAATGTGCACCATTTTAAAGAATTTAGTGCAAAAAATAAAGACAACACACATTTCAAGAGAAAAAAAAAAAAAGAAAAGTTACTTAAGCCCAAATTCATAATTTGCATTTTTTTTTAAGTTCCCTTTAGGAACTGAGATTTATATATTTATCTCTCCTTTTTAAAGGGGATTTTTCTTCATGAAAAATTCAAGTCAAAATCTTCATGAGAACATATACTTAGAGTGAATCTCCAGCTGAGAAAATTTGGGGCAGTGAGGTCAATGGGTCACAAAGGAAAACCACAATTTGTATAAATACTAGAGTGACAGTGGGGTAACTACCATTGTAGCATGCATAGACATCCCCTAGAGACCAGCAGCAGGGGCGGCGGGGACACCTCCTGTGAATAGGGAGCCTATGCGGTGACGGTCAGTTGTTCGCTTCTCATATCATGTCTAGGTGCATATGCACCAAACATTTACCATACAATGGCTTATCTCATCCCACGGGGATTAAAAATTTGTATACTTTTTTGTTTTTGTACTGGTCAACAATATAGGATTTTCAGTGGCCTGAGTCCTCTAATGACACACTGGTTCCTCTGTACACCTGGTCTGGTCACCAATAAGAGCGGAGGGAGTATTACATGTCAGTTCTCACCAATTCAAGAAGTTTCTGAGATTCTTGCGTAGAGCGGTAGATGCAATAGAAAGCGCCACATATGAGGGCAACCACAATGAAATTGATGAAAATTCGGAGAGAGTAAATCCCGATTCTTTGTTTCATGGTGCGCTGGGCATGGAGACGTTTCATTTCTGCTTCTTCAAGATCAACCTGGATCAACCATAACCATAGTCAATGAAGAAAGAAGCACCATATGGCTGTGTATCAGAAATTAAAAACGCAATGGTATAAGTTATGATATAGGAGCCTTGTTTTCATTACACCCCATAACATATATTATAAATACTTTCTAACATCTGGCTTTTAAAAGAACTTCTATGATCCAACCCCCCGAGGTTCTTTGGGCAACATCTGCTGTAGGGGTAAAGAAGAATTACATGATCGACAATTCACTGACAAGCCGTTCTGGCAAAAGTCTGGCTTGTAGAGGATGTTCCAAAGCTATATGCCCTCATAATAAAAATAGAAGTGGACTGTCTTATTGAGGCTTTCAAAAGTTTCATACAACCTGAGTTGTCTGACAAAAGTGAATAACTGAGCGTAGGTGAACTTTAGTCACTGAACGTCATCTGTCAAATATTTTCAGCACTGGTGCTATGTAGTTAAAATCATAAGATGCACATTGACACCCTTATTCAGCACTCTGTGATGCCATTGCAGGGTGCCAATGGTTTCCCTAGAAGATGGGGGCCTATTAAAGTCATCTTTGTACTCCTTTTAGGACAGATTTATTATGATATACTATACCAGTGGTCAATTCCACTAATGGAACTGTCAGGAAATATGACCTATTTTTTCATTATTGTGCTAGCCACACACACATAGCTCTGCTACATCTTCTTGGTTTTTAAATGACATGCCAGCTCAGCACACACATGCTTCCCTTCCCCCACTAGGTTTCTGTAGAGTACGCTCACAAAGCCCCTTTACAGGCACATGGCTGTGAGCCCCCCTCTCTCTCCCTGCTAAAATTCCTCCCCCCTCCCTTTCCCCTGCTACATAACTGTAACGTGAGAGTAGTTTTACGACCCCAAAACTGGTTGAAAGCAGACCCAAGCACACGGGATGTTCTTTGTCGGAGACTGGATTACTAAAGATGAAATATAATGGCCCCCATTATTGGTATAGGTGTGAATCTCACATTTTCGGCATCTCCATCGGTAAAACCACCACCTGTGAGTTTTCTAAGCTCCAGAACCAGCAAAATCCGAGAAATGGATTTCTACTTAACTGGGTCATACAGCCACTTCATGTTTAGGCTTAATAGAAAACTAATTCCAGAACAAGAGTAATGATGGACCCGACGTCGCTTTGCGAGGTTTCCAGCCAGAGATATGGAATTAATAAAGTTTTGGTATCTTCTGGACAAGGGGAGTACCTTCTGTAGCTCCGCACACTCAGTGAGGTCATGAACATAGGGTATAAGATTATGAAGTGCAATTAGGAGGGTGTCTTTTGCCAGGGGAATCAAGTTGAACAAAAAAACCAAAAAGAATAGACTAATGATGGTATGCACAGCCACAATATGGTGAAAAAAATGAAAAAAACTTTATTGCACCTCAAACAAGGCAATGATAAAACTATTTAAAACCACACAAACATGACCAATAGACCAACACCCCTCCGGGCTGAAAAAGCCATAGAATAAAACAGTATAGAAATAGGATAGTAAAATGGCTATGGGTACAAGCACATGTCAACGCTAGGTTATAACCCATAAAACTTAGTGAATTGAACACATACACTCACCGGCCACTTTATTAGGTACACCATGCTAGTAACGGGTTGGACCCCCTTTTGCCTTCAGAACTGCCTCAATTCTTCGTGGCATAGATTCAACAAGGTGCTGGAAGCATTCCTCAGAGATTTTGGTCCATATTGACATGATGGCATCACACAGTTGCCGCAGATTTGTCGGCTGCACATCCCAAAGATGCTCCATACAAGGCAGGATGGATCCATGCTTTCATGTTGTTTACGCCAAATTCTGACCCTACCATCCGAATGTCGCAGCGGAAATCGAGACTCATCAGACCAAGCAACGTTTTTCCAATCTTCTACTGTCCAATTTCGATGAGCTTGTACAAATTGTAGCCTCAGTTTCCTGTTCTTAGCTGAAAGGAGTGGTACCCGGTGTGGTCTTCTGCTGCTGTAGCCCATCTGCCTCAAAGTTCGACGCACTGTGCGTTCAGAGATGCTCTTAGGCCTACCTTGGTTGTAACGGGTGGCGATTTGAGTCACTGTTGCCTTTCTATCAGCTCGAACCAGTCTGCCCATTCTCCTCTGACCTCTGGCATCAACAAGGCATTTCCGCCCACAGAACTGCCGCTCACTGGATTTTTTTTCTTTTTCGGACCATTCTCTGTAAACCCTAGAGATGGTTGTGCGTGAAAATCCCAGTAGATCAGCAGTTTCTGAAATACTCAGACCAGCCCTTCTGGCACCAACAACCATGCCACGTTCAAAGGCACTCAAATCACCTTTCTTCCCCATACTGATGCTCGGTTTGAACTGCAGGAGATTGTCTTGACCATGTCTACATGCTTAAATGCACTGAGTTGCCGCCATGTGATTGGCTGATTAGAAATTAAGTGTTAACAAGAAGTTGGACAGGTGTACCTAATAAAGTGGCCAGTGAGTGTATGTGTTGAAAAACACGTGCTAATGACAACCCATGTTGCATCAAGATTATAGTATAGTCACGGCAAAATGCATTAAATTGGTATAAGAACCAATGATTATTATCAATAGTATGGCAATAAAATTATATCTGGCCTGATATGGGAGACATACAATGATATGTAATGAGTCCCAACACTCAGGTATGTTTCTCTTGTTACTATGGGAATCAGTTCCCACAAATTTAGGATCCCATACAGACAAATGGACACAAGGGAGAAATGCCAAGATGACAATTATATAGCAAACCTGGGAAATAAGGCCTAAGCATACAACCTGACAAGTAGTCACTTGGCGTGATGCATAGAGGTATGAAGAGGCTATAATAGCCTAGGAGCTGTCAATAGTTGTAGCCATAATGCCAGTTCCTAGAAAGATAGTCACTTAAAGCCAGGTGGGCTTTAAGATCCAAGGATAGAGGAGGGGTGAGGTGAAGGCCCCACGTGTATCGCTGCCACCACAGTTTTGTCAGGGGCTGGTGGCGGCGAAGTGTTCTGGGCTTTTTGGGAGACTCTGGCAGTGACCGACAGAGATTTATAATCTGCGAATAGTTATATAGCTCTCACTGCAGAGTGTCCAATAGCAAGAACACAGCAAGGCGGCCCTTCTGGCAACTACTTCTCCCAGGTGTAGTTCCCTGACTGATGTGAGGGTAAGGGGGCGCCAGAGAGCTACAAGTTCCAAACCGGAACTGGAAAGTGGGATATAATAAATCCCCTGTCGAACTGGGGGCAACCAAACACCCCCAGTTCATGACAGGGACAAAAAAATATGAAAAAGAATCAAAGAAATGTTAAAAGAAATAAAACTTACTCTCTGCAGTTGAAGCCCCACATTCGTGCCTATATCATCATTTAGGCTGGGCTCATATGAGAATATTTCACATATACGGACCACAATGCCCGGACTGACTGCAGGTCTTCTGACCCGAACATACAGATCTTATATGTGTCTATAAATTCAGGTCTGGAGTCAGTCCGGGCATTGAGACCTGTATTCAGACCATGACATTCATTCTTGTGGACCCAGGCTTGCTGTAGATAGGGGATGAATGTAGCTGGGGCATAGTACATTTAATGGGATTAGAATAAGAATAGTATTAAATTCAGTTTATCTGAGGACATTGATAAAATTCTTTCCATTGGATGGATGCAACCAACGACATAAAATCTAGAGGAAGACCTCAGCTCTTTGTATTTTACTCCTTTAAACGAAATGTGTTATCAGAAAATTACCACCTATTGTATTAATCAGGATTTCTTTGTGTTAATTGTATTTTCTTTGTATTTTTTGACAAAGGAGACAGCTGAAAACCCTTCCTGAAAAAGTTGGAAGTGTGAGTTTAAAATTGCCGCAGTGGCCAGTGTGAAAATGAAGAATTAATATTTTAGTTTTTCTTTTAATAAAGAACATTTAAAAAAAAAAACAAAAAACTCAGCACAGATCAGTCACAGGGGCGACCGTAGGATGCGCTGACCTTTAACTCGTATCGAATACTTCTCTGCTTCAGCTTTATAATCTTCTCATCTTTAATGCAGAAATCCCAACCGGCCAGCACCTTATGTGTGTAATTAGTCATCGATGAATCTTCTGTTACCAAACTCTGCTTGAAACCTTGCACTGATCTGAAGAAAGAAGAACATTAAACATAAGACTTAGTATTAGCATAAGGGCTCTTGCCCCAGGCATTGCCTCCTGTATGGACCCTTCTAGATGGCACTTGGGGTCCCGGTGGGTCCTTATTACCGGCCTGTGTGCAATCTGTGTCATCATATTGTTGTGGGTTACACTGTATTCCCAAAAGAAATCCTGCCACAAAAAAAAAAAAACGATAGGAGAAACCAAACTCTGGAGCCTTTCATGATTTCACCGATTCACGCAAAATCTGTGTGTTTATGTAGGGTATGAAATAATGGACTTATAGAAGTCTCAGAAGTCACAAAGGGTTAAGTAGAACATCTCTGGAACCAAAGAGAAAAGTTCTGTCACACATCCCGTAATCAGTGAATTCAGAATTACATTCAGTCCCATTGCCTCCACGGAATAATATCTGGCCCCTCGCCCCCGTGTACAACATCCAGCACCTGCCCCCCCAATGTATCATATCCGGTCCCTCATCCCCCAGGTGTATAACAGCAGGCCCCTCACCGCCCCACTGTATAACATCTAGCCTCCAAAAGTGTATAACATCTGGCACCTGACCCAAATGAATCACATCTGGCCCCTCACCCCCTCAGATGTGTATCATCCGGCCTCTCGCCCCCCTCAATGTATCACGTCTGGCTTCTCGCCTCCCAGTGTATAACATCCGACCCCTCGCCACCTCCCTCTGGTGTATAACATCCAGCCCCTTGCCTCCCCAGTATATAACATCCGGCTCCTCGCCCCCAGGGGGGGGAATAACATCCGGCCTTATGCTTCCCAGTGTATAACATCTGGCCCCTTGCTCTCCTGGCATTTAACATCCAGGTGCTTGACCTTCCCACAGTGTATAACATTCTGCTTCTCGCCTACTCAGTGTTTATCATTTGGCCCCCTGCTGTATAACATCCTGCCCCTCACCTCCCTAGTGTATAACATGTCACTTGCATCCCCCCAATGTATCACATCCAGCCCCTCACACCCCCAGGTGTATAACATCTGGCTCCTCACCCCCCTAGTGTATAATATCCAGCTCCTCATTACCCCCACTGCATAACCTGTGGCCCTTCGCCATGCCATCTGCCTTTACTAACAGGTTTCAGACCGGCCGGTGGTGTAGAGTTCACCGATACCAGGGCGGTCCTGTAATAGGAGCCACTGAGGTAACAAGTCCATTCATGACATTTCTTCCTCCTGGATCTTCCCCCTTCACCTGTGAGCAGGGCCAGACTGGCCATCTGGCAAATGCCAGAAGGGCCTGTCTGGTCGTGGGCTGCCATGTCTGCTTTGTTGTTAACAGAATCGGTGTTGTCAAGACACCCATACTGTTAAGAGTTGTGATGGAGCACAAAGTCACTGCCTCCGTCACTTACCCCAGCAGGCCACCGGTATCATTAGAAATATTGGTCTTGTAGTAAATCTTGCTTTCCTCCATCCAGGGTAATATTAGTAATATATCCAACGGTGCTTGGGGACGGGGACAACATAAGCCTGTGTGATTTCAAATGCCAGGACTGAATTTCAGTCCCAGTCCATACCTGCCTGTGAGTGATATTATTGAGAAGCGGGAGGAACTGCAGCAATTCAGCTACGAAGTGGAGACCCCGTAACATTAAAGAGCGGGGGGCCGAGTGCTGAGGAGCAGGGATACCATGTTTCAGTAAAAATCTGCCACTAATGGTCCAGTGACTGACCGGCAGACTTTAGTCAGTGGATGTGGCAGCCCATCCTTTGTCAATCGAGCGTTATAAAATGATTTGTGTCTTATTATATATGTGTAATTAAATGGGTTCTCCAGGATTACAGGAACGAGGCTCGTTTTTTTCCTCACAGTGCCTTGTATATGGGTTGTCTGCTATGGCAGCTTAGCCCCATACACTTGAGTGCGTGGTAATTAAATGTGTTCTTGGTGCCGCCTCTTCTTTTCTTACCTGATCACAATCCACAACAGACTGAGAAGAAAGTAAATCAGTGTTGTTACGAGATAAGCCAGAGGAATATTATAGGAAAACGCAACCAGATTTACAGACGTGTTCTTGTAGTATCCATAAAACATGTACGTGAACTCCATAAAACCCTGGAGGAAAGAAAAATAAAGGAGAGTGACAAGTACGGAAACTCCAGAAAGACACAAATTACTAGATTTTTTAAAATTTCCATCAATCTGCATTATTTTACTGTCAGGTGGCGGGATCCATAATACTCGGCAGGTGCAGACAACTGTTTTTGGTGTGAGTGCGATCCGACAAAACATCAGATCGCAGTCAGACCAACGTTATCCTATTGGGGCCATGCATGTGTCCAATTTTTTCCTTGGGCTCAGCCTGGGCGAGGAAGAAAAATCGCTGAGTTTGATCTGATATTCGGATTGCTCTCAGCCATGTAAGTCAATAAGTATGTAGAAATAGTCATACTGCACCCAGATGTCATCTGAGTGCGGTACGATTTTCATGGACTGATAGAATGGAGAAGATGGAGATTTTTTTGCCATATTCTCCATATCCAAGAAACTCTGATCACACTCTGATCAGCATAATTGACCCGATTCTCTCTGATAATAGAATCTACAGTTGTATGACCCCAGCCTAACTCTTTACCCAATCTATCGCTCACTCCATAGGGAGATCTTCCACCATCCATAAATAAGAATCCTTTATTAATTATCCAATGGCAGGCCTAAAACTAGACCCTGTCCTATCCTTATGGTAGGTGCACGCAATGTCATGTCCAGGCAGGTGAGCCCATAAGGTTTTTAAAGAAAAAAACTCTGGCATATTTTTCCAAAAACATTGTCTTTAGCACTTTTTGATTGTTTCCTGAATTTTTTCTTCTAATGTTTTTGGCCACCAGTGGTCTTGAGTAGAGTTGAGCAAATACTTTCAGAATCGGTCACTGAATCTGAATTTGCCATATTCTCACCATATTGGTACCCTATTTGTGCGGAATTTATGTTTGATCGGTTTTGAACATATTTGGTAATTTCTACTCCCATTGACTCCAATGACGTTCGGCTGTGTTTGGCAAAATTTGGCCGCTGATCGTAATCAGAACTGAATTTTGAAAAATTTGCTCAACTCTAGTCTTGAGTGTTTTGTTTTGTCTTTTACTTGGGTTTTCCAGCTGTTTTTTTTAACTACATTCAACAACGAAGAAACTACTAGGAGTTTTTCAAGCAAAAATGCTTGGAAAACGCCCAAAAAGACACAAAAAGAAAGTCTGAGGAAGGGGGCGTACTCCAAAAGGTTGCCGCATGTGCAGACCTCCGTTCATCTCACAGCGTCTCTGCCTCTTTTGCTTCCACATGGCAGCTGTTGCCTGGAGGAATACGACTGGTTACACCAAAGTCTGTGTCCTTTATTTACTATGTTGATTATGATGAATATTGAGATAGGCATTCCCGGGAGGAGCCCAACAACAGCTCTCTCACAGAGAGCACAGGAGTGCATGGCAGAGTTAGCTTCCTTTAAATGGAGGAGTTTGGGATAGACAGCTGCTGGCCAAAATACTGTGAGTGTACGGGGGGGGGGGGGGGGGGGGGCTTTAATCTCAGTGGCTGCAAAATAAGGGTTCCTCCAGACTTGGATACCCCTCATGCACCACCACAGGTTCCTATCTATTGGGAAAAGTTCTTCAGCGCATGGGAAAGTTTCAAAGCCATCCTGCCTCTAAGGTCCAGAAGAAAATGAAAACACATTTCCATAACACAACTTGGTACTTGGAAAGGGAAATACTTGAAGATCTACCCAGTCACCCCACGTGAAATATTTGAAGATCTACCCAGTCACCCCACGTGAAATACTTGCAGATCTACCCAGTTAACCCATGTGAAACTTGAAGATCTACCCAATCAACCCTTGTGAAATACTTGAAGATCTACCCAGTTAACCCAAGTGAAATTCTTGAAGATCTACCAAGTCAACCCACATAAAATACGTATAGATCTACTCAGTAACCCACGTGAAATACTTGAAGATCTGCCAACAGTCAACCCATATATGACTGTTAAAAATATTAACATATTTAGTATTGACGCATCCGTAAAAGTCCGATCTATCAAAACCTAAAATAATTTAAGCCTCATGTTTAAATACTGTGTTGAAAAAAAAAATCAAAATGACAGAATGTACAATAAAAACTTATCAAAACATCAATGGAAGGCATGGTGATATCAATAAAAATGGTAGCTTGTTCTCCCCCCCCCACCCAAAAACAAAAAAACAAAGTTTGGAAATGGCTCAATTGTTGTAAAAATGAAAAAAATTACAGGTCTCAGAAAATGACAACAAACAATAAAAATATATACGGTATATATTTTTTACAAGTTTCACTAAAATTATATAAAAAAAAAATACTAGACACGCTTTGTATGATCGTAATCGCACTGACCTGGAGAATCGTAATACAAGGTCACATTTACCACATAGTCGACGGTGTTGTGAACCCCCCCCCCCCCCAAAAAAAAAAAAAAATAAATAAAAAAATTATGCCATTTCACAGCGCTTGGAATGCTTTTCCTGTTCTCCAGTACATTGTAGTGTAAAATGTATGGGGTCTTTCAAAAATACAATTTGTCCCGCAAAAAAAATAAAAATATGGTTATGGCTCTTGGAGGAAGGAGAAGAAAAAATGCAAATTGTCTGTGTCAGGAAAAGGTTAAAAATTGACATAGAAAAAAAATAGACACCATGTCACATGAAGCACTTTAAATATCATTTGTTTTTACTCTCACCGTTCCCATCAGGATGTCCATAATGAAGATGTAAAATCTCTCTAATCCTTGTGGATTTGGATTGTACTTGTAAAAGCAAAGATCTAAAAAGAAAAAATAACTTGCTTGTAAATACATCAGATACAAATATAATGTGCACAGAAGCCTGTATCTAGCACTAGATTTCACTATAGAAACTGCACTGCATTACTAAATAGATCCCATAGCCAGTGGCGTTAACTAGAGTCTGATGAGCCCCCACCTGCACATTGGTCAGTTGTATGGGCTCTTGTAATGTTCTAGATCCGCACCCCATGTAATCATGTCCCCATCCTGAGCCCCTTCCAGTAATAATGTCCTCCATCCTGGCTCTTTCCAGTAATAATTTCCCCCATCCTGGTTCCTTGCAGCAATAATGTCTCCCATCATGGGCCCCTTCCAGTAATAATGCCCCCTGTCCTGGGCCCCATGCTATAACCATGTCCCCCATCCTGGGTCCCTTCCAGTAATAATGTCCCCTTCATAGCTCTTTCCAGTAATAATGTCCCCAATCCTGGGCCGCTTCTAATAATGTCCCCTTCATAGCTCTTTCCAGTAATAATGTCCCCCATTCTGCGCCCTTTCCAGTAATAATTTCCTCATAATGGCTCTTTTCAGTAATAATGTCCCCCATCCTGGGCCCCTTCCAGTAATAATGTCCTCATCATGGCTCCTTCCAGTAATAATGCCCCCCATCCTGGTCCCCTTCCTGGTGTAATGTTCCCATCATGTAATAATGTCCTCTGTCCTAGGCACTGTATTTTAGGGCCTCTTCCTATAATTATGTCCTCCACCCTTTACGTATATATTATGCTTTGCTTATATAGCCCCTTTAATTCCACAGCGCTTTACAGACATTATCATTGCTGCCCCCATTGGGGCTCACAATCTAGATTCCCTATCAGGATCTCTTTGGAGTGTGGGAGGAAACCTACCCAAACATGGGGAGAACATACAAACTCATTGTAGATGTTGTCCTTTGTGCTATTTGAATCCAGGACCTCCCCTAATGCAGTAGTGCTAACCACTGAGCCACCATGCCGCCCATCCTGGCCTCTCCCAGTAATAATGTCCCATCCTGGGCCTGATACTAAAACAAAGTCCCCCATGCTGGGTCCCTTCCAGCCTTTTCCAGCACATTTTCAAAAGAAACAAACAATTTACAAAAGTCATTATCTCAGTAAATTAGAATAATTAACAAAAAACACCCGCAAAGGCTTCCTAAGCATTTATAAAGGTCCCTTAGGGTACTGTCACACAGTGGTATTTTCATCGCTACGACGGCACGATTCGTGACGTTCTAGCGATATAGTTACGATCTCGCAGTGTCTGACACGCAGCAGCGATCAGGGACCCTGCTGAGAATCGTACGTCGTAGCAGATCGTTTGAAACTTTCTTTCGTCGCTGGATCTCCCGCTGTCATCGCTGGATCGTTGTGTGTGACAGCGATCCAGCGATGCGTTCGCTTGTAACCAGGGTAAACAGCGGGTTACTAAGCGCAGGGCCACGCTTAGTAACCCGATGTTTACCGTGGTTACCAGCGTAAAAGTAAAAAAAAAAAAAACGTACATACTCACCATCTGATGTCCTTCAGGTCCCTTGCCGTCTGCTTCCCGCTCTGACTGTCTGCCGGCCGTAAAGTGAGAGCAGAGCACAGCAGTGACGTCGCCGCTGTGATCTGCTTTCACTTTACGGCGGCACTCAGTCAGCGGGAAGCAGACGGCAAGGGACCTGACGGACATCAGATGGTGAGTATGTACGGTTTGTTTTTTTTTACTTTTACGCTGGTAACTACGGTAAACATCGGGTTACTAAGCGCGGCCCTGCGCTTAGTAACCCGATGTTTACCCTGGTTACAAGCGAACCTCGGCATCGTTGGTCGCTGGAGAGCGGTCTGTGTGACAGCTCCCCAGCGACCACACAACGACTTACCAACGATCACGGCCAGGTCGTATCGCAGGTCGTGATCGTTGGTAAATCGTATAGTGAGACGGTACCCTAAGTCTGTTTCAGTAGCTCCACAATCATGGGGAAGACTGCTGACTTGACAGATGTCCAGAAGGTAGTCATTGACACACTCCACAAGGAGGGTAAGCCACAAAAGGTCATTGCTAAAGAAGCTGGCTGTTCACAGAGTGCTGTATCCAAGCATATTAATGGAAAGTTGAATTAAAAGAAAAAGTGTGGTAGAAAAAGGTGCACAAGCAACCAGGAAACTGCAGCCTTAAAAGGATTATTCAGAAAAGGCCATTCAATTACTTGGGGGAGATTTAAAAGGAGTGGACTGCTGCTGGAGTCATTGCTTCAAGAGCCACCACACACAGACTTATCCAGGACATGGACTACAAGTGTCGCATTCCTTGTGTCAAGTCACTCATGACCAATAGACAACGCCAGAAGCGTCTTACTTGGGCCAAGGAGAAGAACTGGACTGTTGTCAGTGGTACAAGGTGTTGTTTTCAGATGAAAGTAAAGTTTGCATTTCATTTGGAAATCAAGGTCCCAGAGTCTGGAGGAAGAGTGGAGAGGCCACAATCCAAGCTGCTGGAGGTCTAGTGTGAAGTTTCCACATCAGTGATGGTTTGGGGAGCCATGTCATCTGCTGGTGTAGGTCCACTGTGTTTTATCAAGAGCAAAGTCAGCGCAGCCGTCTACCAGGACATTTTAGAGCACTTCATGCTTCCCTCTGCCACCAAGCTTTTTGGAGATGGAAATTTCATTCTCCAGCAGGACTTGGCACCCGTCCACACTGCCAAAAGTACCAATACCTGGTTTACAAACAACAGTATCACTCTGCGTGATTGGCAGCAAACTCGCCTGACCTTAACCCCATAGAGAATCTATGGAGTATTGTCAAGGGGAAGATGAGAGACACCAGATCCAGCAATGCAGACGAGCTGAAGGCTGCTATCAAAGCAACCTGGGCTTCCATAACCCCTCAGCAGTGCCACAGACTGATCGCCTCCATGCCACGCCGCATTGATGCAGTAATTGATGAAAAAGGAGCCCCGACCTAGTATTGAGTGCATTTACTGAACATACATTTCAGTAGGCCAACATTTCAGATTTTAAAATAATTTTTCAAGCTGGTGTTATAAAGTGTTCTAATTTAGTGAGATAATGACTTTTGGGTTTTCATTAGCTGTAAGCCATAATCATCAACATTAACAGAAGTAAACACGTGAAATAGATCAATCACTCTGTTTGTAATGACTCTATAAAATATATGAGATTCACTATTTGTATTGAAGAACTGAAATAAATTAACATGTTGATGATATTCTAATGTTGTGAGAACCTGTATCAGTTTTTGCACAGGGTTTCTTTCCTTAAACTTCCAAATGACTTAATGTCACTTTATTGTAAACAGATTTGCATAATATCTTGTTTGCCTGGAATAAATGGTTTAGTTCCTGGATACAATGATCCTTTGTGTCAGCCCCGACTTGGTGCCAGTAGTTAGGAACAAGTCTTTATGCAACTAGAATAGTATGTACAGTACCTACAGCATGTGAAATATTAATGCAAATAAAACTATAAAAGTTGCAACCAGGGAAGTACAGGCGGTGCTGCCCGCAAGGCCCAGGTGAGATAAGGCTCCCGCTTTGGTGCACACCAGCCATCACCCTTTCCCTTTGCTGTCCTGAACCAGCACAAATTTCTGTTGTATTGACCTTCATCAGTAACACGGATTGTAAGAGGTTAAATGTGCACGGCAGCACTGTTGTAAAGCAAAGAACACTGAGGGGGAAACATTTATTTGAATTGTCTGCACTAAATAAAAACTGATTACTTCATTTACTATCTGAGTGCCAAGATATCTACATTATATTGCATGGTATAGATTCCTACTTGAGCACCATCCATAGGAGCACCATGTTCTGCTATTTTACAGTTGGAAAGTGCACACAGTGAGGTCACAGATGGATAATGAACACAGTGATGTCACAGATGGATAATACACAGTGATGTCACAGTTGGATAATGCACACAGTGATGTCACAGTTGGATAATGCACACAGTGATGTCAACAGTTAATAATGCACACAGTGATGTCACGGATAATGCACACAGTGATGTCACAGTTGGGTAATGCACACAGTGATGTCACAGTTGGATAATGCACACAGTGATGCCACAGTTGGATAATGCACACAGTGATGTCACAGATGGATAATGCACACAGTGATGTCACAGTTGGATAATGCACACAGTGATGTCACAGATGGATAATGCACACAGTGATGTCACAGTTGGATAATGCACACAGTGATGTCAACAATTGGATAATGCACACAGTGATGTTACAGTACGGGAATCCACTGATGTTACTTCTATCATCTATAGTCATTAGTGACTGCACCTAATGTCTGAGTGGAGATGAACCCCCGGGGCTGTGGGATCTAGCAGTTTCAACCCACGTTACCTTATAAGATACACCAATGCCTTTTGCAAATAGCAACAAATCACATCTAACATTTGATTAAACCACAATGACCAATAAACCAAAGTGAACACTGAACTCTGGTGGTTACGAATAACACTGCCCAGCCTGATCTCTGCTCCATAACATACTATGTAATCAGGTCTTCACATTATCATGTCAGTGCATTCATAGACTTTACAGAAACTCACCGCTTCCGTTAGAAACGATAACAGTCTGGTCTAAACCCGATTCATTAAAGACGATGTTAGGAATCACAATGAATCCGGTCACCAGGAGGAAAGTCACGAAGTTCATTAGCACCAAGAACCTTAGGAAACTGAAGTATGATTGGATCCCGGTGCCAAATTGTCCTGTAGAAGATAGAAAAATATATTTATGAAGACTGTTTTTAATTTTTATCCATTTATATAATTGCCGTCTATACGGGGATGTAAGCTGCAGTCACAACCCGCACCGTCTGTCACCTAGGAGGACATCAGCTTTCTCAATCATACATGGTAGATGTAAGGCGGTCTACCTTGCCTAAGCATTAAGATATAACACAACAGAGGCCGGGGCCACAGTAGTCCATCGTCCTGAGATGTCTATTCATTTGTATAGAAGAGTGGTGTGTGCATGCTCTGAGCCCTATGCAGAGGTCACTGTGCAGAGAGGGTGTCATTAGTGCCGGTGGATCAGGTGATATGTATGGGGATGTTGGTGCTATTACAGCCATCATCAGCCTCAATATTTGGATTCGTTACACCCTCTTATTACCCACATACCTCCTATAGTTTGCAGGGTGCCTTTCCAGAGAACCAGGTACTGTAGACCACCTGATGTTACACTCTTGAATTTTCTGCTGGATCTTCTCCGTTCTTCTCTCCAGGACTCCCATCCTGTCTTCTTTGCAATTTTTCTTTCCTGTTTCTTTCTGTATAAGCGGATTGGGTATATTCAAGAAATCGGATCGTGAAAAATGGATGTGTGAATTTAGCCTTAAGTGCACTGGGTAGTGAGCTTGTAATTGGGCTTGTGCTTATGAACAGCAGCCAACCTTAAAGGGGATGCCGGGACTTTAACATTGATGGCCTATTCTTAGGATAGGTCATCAATGTCTGATCTGTGGGGGAGCGATCCAGTACCCTCGATAGTCAATTTTTTCCGTTGTCAGTTGAAACTGCTCAATTATGGCTGCAGAGCTGCACATCACAGCTCTCTCGACTGTACAGTGGCCACCGCCAAGTACTGCACATCTGCCACCTATTCAATAATGGCTGAATGTGCAGTACCCAGCCGCAGCCACTATTCTGTAGATGTAGCAGTGCCGTGCAGCTCCGCAACTGAGCAGTTCTGACGCCAGGAACAGCTGGTCATAGGAAGTGTCGGGTGTCGCTGTTTTAGACTCATAAGTCCTGTTGTTTCAGTAAGAGTTTTCAGCAGGCTCCTTATCAGCAGAGGCAGGATTACAATGACAAGTAACACCTCTATACCCAGGATCCACCAATCACAAAAGGCAATGTCAAATCTGACCCTGCTCCCCCTTCCTTCATAATGCCATTTTCACACGCTAATTAGACCCTTCAGTACTAAACATAGGATCAGGATCTTACCATTGTAGCTATGTACATGTGTTGTTTCCTGAAACAACAGGAAGTTGAGTCTAAAAAAAAAACCTAAGTGGCAACTGAGGAAAGTATAAGATTTTGTGTTATTTTTTATTAAATAATTAAAAAAATATTTTTAATACAGATTGTGATATGTAAAATAATAAATAAATAAATAAATTGCCAAAAATATTTTAAAATATATTAAACACAAACTGGATTTTAAACAATTATTAATTTTTGATGACGGCTTACCTTTAATGCTCCAATGCATAAAAATAAAGCAACACTACAAGTAATCTTAATTATGAATCTCCTAGGAATGAAGACTGCATTTCCTATGCGGATTTGTGTCTCCATGGTTACAACTAACAAGTCGTGTATTTTAATGGTAAAGTCAAGTGTTACCTTCTTCCACCTTTCATCTAGTCCCTACTTTTTGCTAAATTAGATCTAAAAGATTAATAAGAGTGCGCAAATTCAGGCCATGAAGAGTTCATGGTCTGTTACCATGGAGACTCATAGGCCTGAATAGGAGCTGTAGACACAAAATGGAAGATTTTTTCATAATTATTGGCTAAATTTAAAAAAAAAATCATGTTAATAAAAACACGAGTGGAAAAGTTACCTTATTTCTCTCTTCTTCTGCATAGAGCAGTAAAGGTCTTTTATGGGCTTGTTTTCATCCTCTAGCCACAGATCCACCCACTTGTCTTCTAGAACATTCTCCCTTGTTGGCGGGAAGGTTTCATCCCATGTCTGCTGTTCAGGACCCCGGTAACGTAGTGATGACTCTGGCAGCTCATCTGTCTTCCACATCACATCTGCCGATTATATTAATACATTTGTGGTTAATATTTATCCCCATAACTGTGAGTAACGGAATATAAAAAATACATGTCATCAATGAGAAAAAAAAATGGCTGACAAATCAGTTCTGTGGGTCTCAGATATACATTTTTTAACTTTCTGTAGTCTTAAGTTGACTTTTATTTAAAGACCATATTTTAATAAAACCATTTCTAATTTTTTTTTTTTTTTAAATGTTGGTCAATGTGTAGAATTCCAATGTTCTTATAAAGACTGACAACTTTGGAATTTACCTCTTATTAAAAAATCAAGAAGAGAAGAATTTTTAATCCTATTGTTTACAGCTTGTAGATTACCGTCTACCTCTCCTTCTATCATTGGTGGCTGGTTTTCCAGGCAAGGAGCGCAGTGCTTACAAGCTCTTTGCTATAGAGCTTGCAAGTGCTGCTCTGAAGCTGGACGGATCTCTGCCTCCAGCCAGCTTCAGTGTAACTACTTTTTTCGAATGCTACAGAGGTAAAGCTGCCACTGTAAGGAGCACTACAGAACACACAATTTGTGCCGGCTGCTCAACCATGCCAGAACTATTAATTTTCAGGAGCACACCACTCCCACCAAGCAGTAAGTCTGGAGGCTAGGGAGCAATGCGCTCCTGAAGACAGAAGACGAAAATAAATCTTTAATGATAAAAAAAAAAAAGAAAAATATTACAAGAAAACCCATGAAGTCCAATGAAAACTGTAAAATTTTCTGCAAATTTTCCTATTTCCAGAAAGTGGATTGTATCTAGCCTCGCGTGCGGGGCAGGGCTGACCCCAGTGTGCCTCCATAGCATGCTCTAAGTACCTAGTTTGAAGATCTGTCAGACTGGATGTTAAACTGAGGATTTTATCAGCTTATTCTTTTAAAATACTCTTTTTGATATTGTGGAGGACTTTCAAAAAGGATTATATAGAATTATAAAGAATGATATTGTCTACCGATCCAATTTAAAGAAACCCATCAAATTTTGATCAGTGGGGTCCAACCTCTGTGACTCCGGCATCTCATGCCCTTCTTTGTTCTAATTTGTGCCCCATTCTCTATCTGCATAAATAAGGTCTACATTTATTTGAGGGATATTATACAGCAGGGCCAGGATTGTTTTGGTCCACAAGCCAAAATGTTACCCAACTTGGGCAGTCCGGCTCGATGATCTTTGGATTTTCTGGACTGGGTGCACTAATGATATCCATTTCATATGATAAAATGGAGGATGCATGGTTAAATAGATTTTTTTGGGGAAGGAAAGGAGATATGAGGCATTGCCAAATATACAAACTGTCACTCACCTGTCCTGGCTCCAGTGCCAGGCTTTGCTCCTTTCTCTTATTGTCAGCTCCCTCTGGTAACCCAACAAGCATCTCAGATGTCATCACCCAAAGTTTTTTAAAGTCAGACCAGGCAGCCATGCGTTTGCTTGCCCATCTGCAGTCCAGCATACCCCGCTGTCTTCCTCCTCGCTTATTCATGTGCTGTCCGGCAAGTTCACTGCTGCATCATCCCCTCCAGTCCATACTGCTCACCCTGACCTACAGCTTACAGAATCCATCTCACCAGGTAAGTACAAACCAACATTTTTTGTCAGATTGCTCTTTTTTTGAAGAAGTGAGTGTATTAGGCCTCTTGTATGTGACAAAACTATTTGTATAGAGTGTGTAGATATTTACAGAGACTCTATACAGCTTAGTGTACAGCATTCCCCTAATTATATGTTACACTAATGTGGCAACACAAGGTGCTGGAAACTTCAGTGCTTTGAAATCTTTGCCTCAGAGAGACCTTGCTGATACAGTACAACTACCTTGTGTCTTATTGCTGTGCTCAGTCGAACCCGGGTGTATGACCTGTGATCGTCTTCTACAACCTCACCTTTGTAGCAGAGTATAACTGTTCCTCGCCCAGTTTTTAGCCTCCTAGACAGCTGTTTCTATTAACATATGAAAATGATGATCTTTATCACACATTTGATATAATTGATTACTCATGCACCCGACTATAGTCTTACAAAATCCAAGACTTTGTGCAAGTGGACCTAGCAAAATTTATGCCATTTTGAAGGGAAAAGACAGTCACAGCAAATATTGATCTGATTTAGATTTCTCTTTCATTCATTCACTTTACATTTAGTTAATTGATAAAAATAAACTGTTAACCCTTCTATTTTTTTTTAAACCATTCCTACTTTGCAGCATTTTTCCCAGCACCTGCCTAAAACTTTTGCACAGTACTGTACATGTGTGTATATGGGCCTTGATAGAAGATAGTATCAAATATCAGTACTCCTTTCCCCACTGCCAGCACATAATGTCAATAGAAAGACAACAGAGGCTACTGTTGATGATGTTTTGAATAGATAGTAGCCATGGAATAAGCATTTACCTTGGGATTGTCCTGCTGTATTACCTGAGGCGCTTAAAAAAGAAGCAAGTTTGGTAAAAAAAATGAGAAGATTTAAAAAAAAAAAAAAAAAAATCCAAATAAAACAAAGTTTTGCAACTGTAAATAAATCCCCCGATTGTTATCCAGTTAGGATTGATTCCATTAAGATCCTCTTACAAACTACTGTATTTACAAACGTTGTTGTTCCCGATCATTGCTCAGTGTAAACATTCCGCTCTACGATCAAACAAAAAAAGTGACAATAAGCTCGCTTCTATATGTGTCCATTAAAATTATAGCTGGTTGGTGTATTGGACGGCAATAATGAACGTGAGGGGGGATTAAGCCCCCACTATCATTGAAAACCCGAAGAATACAAGCTCCCATCAACCTCCTCTATTAATGATCAGTGCTCATCATGGGCAGTATATTTGAAAAGGACCCGTTACACTTCTTTATATATTAGTATGACGTCATGGTGTTCCAAGTTTCATCTATGAAAATCTAAAGTTGTTTAATCCGCATGGTAAATATTACACAAAAATAATCGAAAAATTTGAAAACGGCAAAATTTATGTTATGTTGCTGCAACTCCCATAAAAATGCAATATAAATAGATCAAAACATTGCATGTACTCCAAAATGGTATAAGTAAAAACACTTTCTTCAAGAAAAAAACCAAAGCCCATTGATTGGGGAAAAAAAAGTTATGGGTCTTGGAAAATGGTGGCAGAATGCCATTATTTTTATAAGCCACTAAATTAGTAACAAATTAGTATATATGTTTGGTATCACTATAATCATACAGTCAGGTCAGTTCTACTGCCCTAAAAACACAACCCCCCCCAAAAAAAAAAAATTGGCGGAATTGCATTTTTCACAATTTCATTGCACTTGGATTTTTTTTTTTTTGCCATTTTCTCTTAGGCTGGCCTCACACTAGTGAGTTTTACGGACGTATGAGCGCATAAACTACGTCCGTAAAATACGCATTACACACGGCCCAATGATTCTCTATGGCCCAGCTCCTATCTGCCGTATATTACGCATCCGTAATATACGGTATTGTACGGCCGTAGAAAATCACAGCATGCTGCGTTTGTCACCGTATTGCGCAAAGAAAATCGCCAATGAAAGTCTATGAGGGCGAGAAAAATACGGATTCCACACGGACCAGCAGTGTGACTTGCGAGAAATACGCAGCAGTGTTAGTGAAAAGCCGGTAATTCAATTGCCGGCTTTTCATTTCTCCTTCACAAACCCGACATGATATGAGACATGGTTTACATACAGTAAACCATCTCATATCCCTTTTTTTTTTTGCATATTCCACACTACTAATGTTAGTAGTGTTTATATGCAAAATTTGGGCGCTGTAGCTGCTAAAATAAAGGGTTAAATGGTGGAAAAAATTGGCGTGGGCTCCCGAGCAATTTTCTCCGCCAGAGTGGTAAAGCCAGTGACTGAGGACAGATATTAATAGCCTAGAGAGGGTCCATGGTTATTGCCCCCCCCCCCCGGCTACAAACATCTGCCCCCAGCCACCCCAGAAAAGGCACATCTGGAAGATGCGCCTATTCTGGCACTTGGCCACTCTCTTCCCACTCCTGTGTAGCGGTGGGATATGGGGTAATGAAGGGTTAATATCACCTTGCTATTGTAAGGTGACATTAAGCCAGATTAATAATGGAGAGTCGTCAATTATGACACCTATCCATTATTAATCCAATTGTATGAAAGGGTTAAAAAACACACACACATTATTAAAAAGTATTTTAATGAAATAAACACACAGGTTGTTTTAATATTTTATTGCTCTCTCAATCCACCTGAAGACCCTCGCTCTGAAAAATAATAAACCAACAATATACATACCTTCAGATGATCTGTCATGTCCCACGAAGTAAATCCATCTGAAGGGGTTAAATCATTTTACAGCCAGGAGCTGTGCTAATGCACTCGCTCGTGCGGGTACTGAAAGGAAAGCAGGATGATCTGTACTTACCTTGAGTTGCGGTGAGGTGCCCTCTGCTGGATGTCCTCATGAACTGGAGCCTTGGAAAAGTTCCCACGCTCGAGTTCATATGAGGACATCCAGCAGAGGGCGCCTCACCGCAACTCAAAGTAAGTACAGATCATCCTGCTTTCCTTTCAGTACCCGGGGGTTTACAGGCACCAGCGAGTGCATTAGCACAGCTCCTGGCTGTAAAATGATTTAACCCCTTCAGATGGATTTACTTCGTGGGACATGACAGATCATCTGAAGGTATGTATATTGTTGGTTTATTATTTTTCAGAGCGAGGGTCTTCAGGTGGATTGAGAGAGCAATAAAATATTAAAACAACCTGTGTGTTTATTTCATTAAAATACTTTTTAATAATGTGTGTGTGTTTTTTTAACCCTTTCATACAATTGGATTAATAATGGATAGGTGTCATAATTGACGCCTCTCCATTATTAATCTGGCTTAATGTCACCTTACAATAGCAAGGTAACATTAACCCTTCATTACCCCATATCCCACTGCTACACGGGAGTGGGAAGAGAGTGGCCAAGTGCCAGAATAGCGCATCTTCCAGATGTGCCTTTGCTGGGGTGGCTGGGGGCAGATGTTTGTAGCCAGGGGGGGGGCAATAACCATGGACCCTCTCTAGGCTATTAATATCTGCCCTCAGTCACTGGCTTTACCACTCTGGCGGAGAAAATTGCGCGGGAGCCCACGCCAATTTTTTCCGCCATTTAACCCTTTATTTTAGCAGCTACAGCGCCCAAATTTTGCACATACACACTACTAACAGTAGTGTGGAATATGCAAAAAAAAGGGGATATGAGATAGTTTACTGTATGTAAACCATGTCTCATATCCTGTCGGGTTTGGGAAGGAGAAATGAAAAGCCGGCAATTGAATTACCGGCTTTTCACATATATCGCGCTGAATTAAATATAAATACAGAATATATATATGTGTGTCTCAATGACATTATATATATATATTGTATATATGTTTTAACGAACATTTGAGCACATAAATCCATTAGATGTCGGTTTTGCAAGCCTGCGAGAAAATATCGCAGTACGGATGCCATACGGATTACATACGGAGGTTGCCATGCGCAAAATACGCTGACACACCCTGCCTACGGATGACATACGGATCACTATTTTGGGGACTTTTCTGCGTATTACGGCCGTAAAATACGGACCGTATTTTGATACGCTGAGTGTGAGGCCGGCCTTACTCTGTATGGCAAAATGAATGGTGTTATTCAAAACTACAACTCGTCCTGCAAAAGAACAAGCCATCATGCATCTATATCAGGGGAAAAATAAAAAAGTTATGGCTCTCTTCAAAAGTTAAGGAAAAAATCAAAATCGCAAAAATTAAAAGGGAACGTGTCAGTCAATTTCTATTGTCCACATCGTGGCAGCATCAATCAGAGCCTGGCTACACGATTACAGTCAATTAAACACTTTGGATTTTCAGGGAAAATGCAGTTAGAAAATCTAGATTAATGACAGATGAGAGTAGTCCAGTACCCTCCCTGCACAATTTAAAACATCTGTCAGTCTACTGCAGCGGTGCTGGGAATAGCCGGCCTGAGCCAACATTGAACTGGTCTCATCTGCAGCTATGAATCCCGGGACTTGCATTTTATATGGCCAGCTTTACTCACCACTTGATTTTCATATGAAACAATGGGAAGCAACACCAACCATAACCCCAACTAACGCCAACTCAATGACTTGACCCATTAATCCAGCTTCCAGCCAACAAATTATGCGACTACCGAAGGTCTCCAACTTCCAAATTTTGTAAAACTATAACTTTCAGCATGCTCTGTCAGGTCACACTTGGTGTTGTCGTTGCACAATGCCTAGAGAGTAGTGATGAGTGAACGTGATCGGAAAAGGTGTTATCCTCCATGCTCGGGTGCTAACCAAATGACTCCGGTGTGCTCGAATAACATATTCGAGTCCCCACGTCTGTTTGACAGCCGTAACACATGCAGGGATCTCCTGTTTGTTGTTAGGTAATTCCTGCATGTGTTGCAGCTATTGAACAGCCAGGAAACATGCAGTCGTGGGGCCTTGACCATAGTTTTCGAGCATGCCGAAGTCACTTTGTTAGCGCCAGAGCTCGTTCGCTCATCACTACTAGAGAGCCACAGGTTGGAGATTGCTGATCTGGCTGGAAAAAGGTACTGTATATCCTCAGACAAATAACTCCTTTCCTACCTGTTCCAAATGGATGTGAATTGTAGTCCGAATTCCCATCTTCAATACGATCCATCTTGCAAGGAATTATCCAGCTGTGGCCGTAAGGTCAGGAAATATCCAGCTGTGTCCGTAGGGTCAGGAAATATCCAGCTGTGTCCGTAGGGTCAGGAATTATCCAGCTGTGGCCGTAGGGTCAGGAAATATCCAGCTGTGTCCGTAGGGTCAGGAAATATCCAGCTGTGTCCGTAGGCTCAGAAAGTATTCTGGTAATTCCCTCAGTTCCTTGTATAGTTCAGTAAAGTCACAAATAAGGAAGCTGTGCCGGAGTCAATGTGTCACCTCAGTGATAGTGGTGGGTTAATGATTTCTTGTTGGTATTTATAAAGCTTATAAAACAGGGTTGGCCCCTGAGTGACATCCTCAGGACAGGGCAGCGGAGAAGACTGACTAACAGTTATTGGAGGAGATGGAGGAAAAAAAAAAGTGGTCGGGCGAGAATCAGGATTAGGCGTGATACAATGTAATTGTACCAGGGTGCCAACAAGTGACCTAGAGACGAAGTCAAACACAACCAACTGCACAGACGGCTCTAAACATCCTGGAGTCATCTACTTTCCTCAAATTGAGGACAATTTGATGACAATGTGCTCTCTGGAAAACTGACTGACAAAAAATGCTGCTGTAATTACTACTCAGGATTCTCAGACAGCTTTTTCCACACCCCTGAATGGCCAGTCTGTCTCACTCATGTATCAATGCTTCCTTCTGAACCTTTCATGGCAGCAATTTTTCACTGCCCGCATGGAAATAGTTAGGTTATGTGGCTCAGTGGTTAGCACTGCAGCCTTGCAGCACTGGAGTCCTGGGTTCAAATCCCGCCAAGGACGACATCTGCAAGGAGTTTGTATGTTCTCCCCGTGTTTGCATGCGTGTTCTCCAGTTTCCCCCACATTCCAAAGACATACTGAGAGGAAATCTAGATTGTGAGTCATAGGCTGCCGTCACATTAAGCGACGCTGCAGCGATATCGACAACGATGCCGATCGCTGCAGCGTCGCTGTTTCCTCGTTGTGTGGTCGCTGGAGAGCTGTCACACAGACAGCTCTCCAGCGACCAACGATGCCGAAGTCCCCGGGTAACCAGGGTAAACATCGGGTTACTAAGCGCAGGGCCGCGCTTAGTAACCCGATGTTTACCCTGGTTACCATTGTAAATGTAAAAAAAAAAACAGTACATACTCACCTTCTGATGTCCGTCAGGTCCCTGGCCGTCTGCTTCCCGCACTGACTGTGAGCGCCGGCCGTAAAGTAAAAGCAGAGCACAGCGGTGACGTCACCGCTGTGCTGTGCTTTACGGCCGGCCGGCGCTCACAGTCAGTGCGGGAAGCAGACGGCCAGGGACCTGACGGACATCAGAAGGTGAGTATGTACTGTTTTTTTTTTTACATTTACAATGGTAACCAGGGTAAACATCGGGTTACTAAGCACGGCCCTGCGCTTAGTAACCCGATGTTTACCCTGGTTACCATTGTAAAACATTGCTGGCATCGTTGCTTTTGCTGTCAAACACGACGATACACGCCGATCTGACGACCAAATAAAGTTCTGGACTTTCAGCAACGACCAGCGATATCACAGCAGGATCCAGATCGCTGCTGCGTGTCAAACTCAACGATATCGCTATCCAGGACGCTGCAACGTCACGGATCGCTATCGTTATCGTTGCAAAGTCGTTTAGTGTGAAGGTACCTTTTAGGCTGCCGCCACACTAGCAGTATTTGGTCAGTATTTTACCTCAGTATTTGTAAGCCAAAACCAGGAGTGGAACAATCAGAGGAAAAGTATAATAAATATATGCACCACTTCTGCATTTATCACCCACTCCTGGTTTTGGCTTACAAATACTGAGGTAAAATACTGATGTAAAATACTGAGCGTGTGACGGCAGCCTTAATAGGGACAGCGATGCACAGGTCTGCAAAAAAAAATTTTTTCAAGAGCTGTTTTGGTTATTCCACGTAATCTTTATGCTTTTAAGTGCGCTGAATCTGAAAATGACCTCCGTTTTGTCATAGGACATCACGTTTTCTGACAATTTAAGTAACTATGGGAATGGAGGAAATGCACTTTCAAACTCATCAGGCAACCTAAAGCTTGAAATGCTTTCAGCATTCGTCCGACGATTTTTTTGTAGTCAGGGTCTTGTATATCTTCAATGCATTGATACGAATTAATTAATAGTAATTTTGACTTTAAAAACCCTAAGATAAAAAAAATACCAAAAATTTAGAAAAATATACTAAATTTAAGAGAATTTTGCATTTTGTGGCAAATCCTGACGTCCAGGATTTTTTTCAATATTTTTTTCGTTTTCAGCACACAAAAATACATGGAAATTAGATGAAAATAATCAAACAGCTTTTTTTTTAGTCGCAGACCTGTGTAATGTGTGTAAGGCTACTTTCACACTAGCGTTTTTTGGCGGACGTTGCAATGCGTTGTTTAGGAGAAAAAACGCATCCTGCAAAGTTGTCTGCAGGATGCGTTTTTTCCCCATAGACTTACATTACCGACACATTGCGACGTATTGCCACACATCGCAACCGTCGTGAGACGGTTGCGTCGTGTTTTGGCGGTCCGCCGGCACAAAAAAAACGTTACATGTAACTTTTTTTGTGTGTCTAGTCCGCCATTTTCGACCGCGCATGCGCATCCAAAACTCCGCCCCCTCCTCCCCGGACCTTACAATGGGGCAGCGGAAGCGTCGTAAGACTGCTTCCGCTGCCCCCGTTGTGCTTTTCTTTCACAGCATGCGTTGGTATGTCGGCCCGACGCACTGCGACGGGCCCGTACCGACGCTAGTGTGAAAGCAGCCTAAAACTGTAAAGCGCAGCAGAATATGCTAGTGCTATATAAAAATAAAGATTATTATTATTTAATATTATTCATTTTTCAATATACTGTACTGAAAAACATGGAAGAGAGAAAAAATCCAGGGTGAAAAAAAAAATACAACTCCACTATTGGTGTTTTATTTTTTACGCATTCATTGTGTAGTAAAAATGACCCGGCAACATGATTCTCTGGGTCAGTAAGTTTAAGACCAATTTAAAAAAAAATAAATAAATATGTGGTAAGCGGTGAAAATTTTTTGGGAAAGAAAAATAATAATAAACAATTTGGTTTGCGTCGCCATTTTTGACGAAATCCATAAATGTTATGTTTATTTAATATTCTTCTACATATAAAGCAGGGTGAGGTTGTTTTTTTTTTGGTAAGGCAGGTTGAAATTTTTCTTGGGATACGTGTGACGCAGCTCTGAAGTTTGGATATTCTTCTCTTTACAGCATTTACCATGGGAGCTATCCAGGGAGGATGCGACATCGGCGCGTTCTACCCATGCATGGGGACGTGGTGCATGGTACAGCAGCTGATATATTTTATCTATTATTAAGTTGCTAGCGCTTGGTTGGTTTGGGTTTAAATACCCATTGTTAGCTCTCTCCCGTATTCCCTTCTTAAAGCCCCCTGGCTAAACGCGCGTCGGGGTTGAACACCCATGGTGTAGGGTCTATACTTACCATGTTTTTCTAATCACTGATAATGCCGAGCTTACCTATATGTTTACTTGATGAACTTAATAGACATATAGGCTGCAACTGATTTAATTTTTATTTATTTATTCATTGGTATTCACATGTCACTTTACTCCATCACTTAGGTGTTATCAGAATATATACAGTATCATGGCTATTCTATGTACTGTATTTTCCAGCGTATAAGATTACTTTTTAACCCCTGAAAATCGTCTCAAAAGTCAGGGGTCGTCTTATACGCTGGGTACTGCGTGTGCAGGGAGCTGTCCTGGATGGTTCCCAGGGTCTGGAGGAGAGGAGACTCTCTTTCAGGCCCTGGGATCCATATTTATGTTAAAAAAAAAAAGAATACAAATTAAAAATATGGATATACTTACCCTCCGAAGGCCCCCAGCTCTCAGCGGTGCAAGTGGCGGCCTCCGTTCTCAAGGATGCATTGCGCAGAGACCGGAAATGACATCGCAGTCGCGACTTGCATAAACCAAGTACATCAATAGATTAGAAGGGGTTTGTGGATAGTCTCCGCGCTGCCGACAGGATTTAAAACATATATCCCAGTGTAATAAAAACGATTGGTTTATTTTGACGCGTTTCGAAGTACAAATCTACTTCTTCAGGAAAACCAAATGTATAACAAGACAGCAGAGGTATCACTTATATAGGTTGAAATTTCAAATGTGAGCCACATGTCATAGTTTAGACGGGTCCCACATGATGTGACACATGACAAATGACAGACCTTTATGTAATTCATTATAATACAAACATGTTATTTAAAACCATACAGTAATATTAAAATGTATTTTGTTAATAGGAATCATAGTTGGAACAACAAAAAGAGGAAAAAAAGAAAGTGTTGCGTATATAACAAAAGGAGATTTCCAAGGGAACCCATGTACGATGAACTCTGAGGAAGACTGGACAGCTAAAAAAGTGTAATTGACCATTACGCTATCTCATCTGAAGAAGAATTTCTATTAATTAATAGCTCACATGGTAGAGCTTTTGTGATGAAAATGAATGAAAAAAAATTATTCTTTTAAAAATGTATTATTTTCCTATAAATTAAATTAAAGTGAAATTAAATTAAATACTTTATGTGTGTTGAATTCATCTTTACTTGTTGGTTTGGATGTAGATTTGTACTTCGAAACGCGTCAAAATAAATCAATCATTTTTATTACACTGGGATGTATCTTTTAAATCCTGTCGGCAGCGCAGAGACTATCCACAAACCCCTTCTAACCTATTGCTGTCTTATGGTCACTAGCTGACCTGTGGATCTGCTGCAGCTGATATTGCACTATATGCTGTTTTTACGGATTAAACAAGTGAGTTTAATCTGAGCGTAAAGATCACTATATTTCTCGGATAAGACCCTATTTTGCGCTGATCTGTAAATTTATTTGGATAAGCCAAGTACAGTCAATTCACAGGCAAAACCCTCAGAATAAACAGATAAATAGTATAGATATACAGTATATATCCTGTAGACATATAATTTAACAAGCCCCATACATATAATAAACTTGCACCCTTCAGTGCCATTCATGTGGCACTATAGAGTGTTTAGCTTGGTTTAACCGATTAAATAAATACATTTAAAAAATGCTGTGGGGTCCCCACCCACCTATTTTATGAAACCAGCACAGGTAAAGCAGACAGTTCTGAGCTGATATTATCAAGCTGAGAACGTCCCTGGTTATTGGACCCTTCCCAGCCTAAAAATACCATCCCCCAGCCACACTAGAAGTGGCGTATCACATTAGTTGCGCCAATTCTGCCTCTTTGCTCGTTTCTTCCCGATTGCCCTGGTGTGTTAGCAAACAGAATAATGGGGCTTAGGTTTGATGTCAGCTGTGATTTGATGAGCGGTATAGTTACTGACGTCACCATTTTTCAGAGCGGCCGGATCTCGAGGAGAGCAGTGATAGCCGGAGAGCGAGTCTCAATAGGCTTTTATCAACGGATTCCTGGAACGTTGTGGGAAGCACTGGACTACATTGGACCTGTGTGTGATCTTGTTTTCTAATAAATTGGTGAGCAAGGGACAGTGTCTTGTTTTCATGTCTCTCTTTTTATGTTTTTCAGGTTTCCATTTCTGGACTTTGTCGGATTCCCTGGACGTCAGACCTGCATGTTTTGCTTAAATAAATTAGCTAACCAGGGAAAGTGTTGGGGGTGTTTATTCAAAAGTACAGTATTTTTTGGTGTGTGTGTTTTTTTATATTACTGGGTTAGTAATCAGGGTGTCTTATAGACATCTCTCTATGACTAACCCCAGGACTTGATGCCAGCTATGATTTTTGACAAATCACAGCGATTATCAACCCCAACTACCATTACCCCGATTGCCACTGGACCAAGGCAATTGGGAAGATCGAAGGCAAAGCAAATTGGTGCATCTGCAGGCTAGCATCTTTAGACTGAGAAGTGCCCAATAACCAGGGACCTTCCCAGTCTGATAATATCAGCTCTCAGCTGTCTGCTTTATCTTTGCTGGATTCATAAAATAGGGGACAAATTTAAAAACACACATGTCGCACGGAATGATATACGCATGACACTTGCCGGACAACTTTTTGGGATGAATATTGGAGCGATTTTTAATACGCTCGGATGAGTGAAGCCTTATCGCCAGATATCAGAAATGATGTAATCATGAGACATCCTCGCATCATGTGTTTTTAATGTATTTTTTTGTGCAGTTTTTTCCTTTGACCATTATGTCTCTAATGTAACAAAGAATTATTTATTGAATATAAATAGTTGTAGATCATCTTTTAATCGATCAGATTTTTACATATTCAGCAACATCAAATATGCTTATTTTACTTTTAACCCCTTTGCTCCTGAGCAATTTCCTTTTTTTTTCCATTCTCATATTTCTTTCCCCTACTTTCAAGAGCCGTAACTTTTTCTTATTTTTCTGTCCACATAGCGGTATGAGGGCTTGTTTTTTGCGGGACGATTTGTACTTTTGAATGACATCGTTCGTTTTATCATATGCTGCTGTGAAAAGCGGGAAAAAAATTCCAAGTGTGTTGAAATTGCAATTTCACAATTTTTTTTTTTTAATTTATCATGTTCACTATACAGTAAAATTGACTCGGCGATATGATTCTCCAGGTCCGTATGAGTACGCACATACCAAACATGTATAGTTTTTTATTTACATAGTGAAAAAAATTCGGACACTTGTAAAAGAAAAAAAACACACAAAAAAAAGAAACAACTTTGCTTGTGTTACCATTTTTCTGGATATGGGGCTGTGTGGGGGGCTTATTTCTTGCACTTTGAGCTGATGTTTTTACGGATACTATTTTGGGACAAATATGATATTTTGATCTCTTCTCACTGCATATTATTGCATGGTTACAGCGTATAAAAAAAAAAAAAAATTCTGACGTTTTGACTTTTTTTCTCTCGTTACACCGTTTACCAATTGGATTACTTTACTTTATATTTTTATAGATCGGACTCTTAGTTACCAAATGTGTATTTATTTTTATTATTTAATGGGACAAAATAGGGTTTAATAAATGTTTGTTAGACAATCCCTGCATGTGTTGTGGCTGTCGAACAGCTGCAAGACATGCAGCAGCGGAGACTCAAACATGTTAATCGAAAGCGCCGAAGACACTTGGTTAGCACCCGAGCATGCTCAGATAACACCTTATCCCAGCGCGTTGGCTCATCACTAATACCCATTGACAGCCCATGATCATGAAGTTAGTGACTACTGGTGGCCGTCTGTAAGGCAGCCATTGATCCCAGAGAGTATAGTTATCATGAGGATTAGTAGTGAGGACTGACTGCTTGCCACGACAGATAATAAATAAAGATATACAGATATAAAGTTATAAAATACAACTACACATGTATACAATCATCAGCTCACAAAAATAAAATAATCCATGAGAAAACAACATTTTAGCATCACTGGCTACATACCGTATAATGACCATAGAGACGTGTGCAGAAGGCCGCCGAGATGATGGCGTCATATTACGACTCGGAGGGTATAAGGTTATATACTGACCTGTGTGTCCGACTGCGCAGGGAAGAAAACAAGAATTCATTAAAGCAGATCGATCAGATGCGGAAGCAGACGCTCTATAACCTGCGAAGGATGCAGCCATGTTTTAGGCTTTTTGTTGTTTTTTTAACAGTATTTTTTTTTTATTCATTTCCATATTGTGAAAGTCAAAATTTTTACTTTTCTGCTGATGTAGGGCTTGTTTTTATATATTTTTTTTAATGCCATGATTTTAGGTATTTACCTTTTTGGAGAGAATGAGGGTTAGTAATCAGCAGTAGATCTGAATTTATTTTTTTAAGCAGAATAAGTGACATACCTTGAGGCTATGTACACACGTTGTGGATTTTGATGCGCTTCCGCAGCATTTTTGGACGCTGCGGAATGCATCAAATCTGCAGTGTAGTGCACAAGCAATGTTAGTCAAAGGGAAAATGAGAATTGGTGTGCACATGCTGAGGAAAAATACGAGCGGATTTGCAGCTTTTTATTTTTGCAGCATGTCAATTCTTTTTGCGGATCTGCAGCATTCCTGCACCCATTGACTACCATTGAGTCAGGCAAATACGCAGCAAAACCGCAGGTTTAAAAAGATCTGCGGTTTTGCTGCAGTTGCCTGCGAGAAATGCTGCAGATCAGGAGGAGGAAGAGTGTGTGGGCGGAGACTCTGTGTATGTGGTCGGAGACTGTGTGAGCGGAGATGTGCAGGTGTCTATGTGTATCTGCATGCATGTGTGTTTGTGGGGGGGGGGTCTGTGTGTAGGCAGGCATCGTCCGATGGTACTACTAGTCCAATCCGGCTATGCCTGCTACAATGACAGCTAGCCGATGATGGGACAGTAGTAGTCCCATCATCTGGCTGCTGTGTAAAAAAAAAACACATACACATATATACAGTACATACTCACCACACAGCTAATCCCCGACGCCCTCGATCACCTGTAAAAAAAAAAAAATAATAAACCAACAGTATACTCCCTGTTCCGATGTAATCCATTTAATAATGATTGTCCCATGACGATCTCCCGTATAGAGCTGTCACATCAGGAGATGTGACCGCTCTCCAGGAGCTCCGGTGATACAATGACCGGAGGTGATCCTCTCGCAGTGGATCACTCCGCTGTCAGGTCACTGGAGTTCAAGCTGTCACTTGTGGCACCGCTGCATGGGAAAATTCTCACGCAGCAGTGCCGTAAAGTGAGAGCATGAACTCCAGTGAACCCTCAGTGATAACACTGCAGGAGCCATTATCTCCTGTTAGTGTATCACTGGAGGCCCAGTAGAGCGGTCACATCTTGTGATGTGACAGCTCTATAGGGGAGATTGTCGTGTGACATTCATTATTAAATGGATTATGTCGGACCAGGGAGTATTTGTCTTGGTGTTTTCATTTATTTTTTTACAGGTGATCGAGGGTGTTGCATAGATTACACAGGTCAACAAAAAAAATTTTTTTTTCTGGTGTCCAAAATATTTTAATGAATTTGGGGTATTTTTGGGGTGCTGATTCTGAATATGCTATCAGTTTTGCCAGATTGGCTCAAGTTTTTGAGATTTTTGGTATCTTATTTATAGCACTTGTTGGTAAATGCGACGCATCATCTCATTAATTTCTTTGGATTAGTACTTAAACTGAGCAGTTCTCAATATAGTTTTGTGTTAATTAGTGTTCTAAAAGTTTGTTCATAGCTTGATTTTTGCACTAACTTTATGTTGTTGTCTGTTTTCCAGTGAAAAGCATGAACTCTTCAAGAAGAAGTTGTCTTAACGATCCAGACTCATTCTGTTACATTTGTGGTGAATACACACTGCCAAAACATAGAAGAAACATAACAGACTTCGTAAAAAAAGTGTATTTTGCCTATTTTGGGGTTATGCTTGGGGACCAAGACAAGTTTTGAGCACCACACATAGTGTGCAAAGCATGTATCGAATTATTACGAAAATGGAGCAAAGGACAAAGAAAAAGCTTCAAATTTGGTGTTCCAATGGTGTGGAGAGAGCCAAAAAATCATCATGATGACTGTTATTTCTGTGCAGTGCAAGTGCAAGGATTCAATAAGCATAAGAAACGAAAATGGGAGTAACATGGAATCTGCAAGAAGGCCTGTCCCTCATTGTGAAGATGTGCCTGTACCTGTGTTTACCATAAATAACAGTCATCATGATGATTTTTTGGCTCTCTCCACACCATTGGAACACCAAATTTGAAGCTTTTTCTTTGTCCTTTGCTCCATTTTCGTAATAATTCGATACATGCTTTGCACACTATGTGTGGTGCCCAAAACTTGTCTTGGTCCCCAAGCATAACCCCAAAATAGGCAAAATACACTTTTTTTACAAAGTCTGTTATGTTTCTTCTATGTTTTGGCAGTGTGTATTCACCACAAATGTAACAGAATGAGTCTGGATCGTTAAGACAACTTCTTCTTGATGAGTTCATGCTTTTCACTGGAAAACAGACAACAACATAAAGTTAGTGCAAAAATCAAGCTATGAACAAACTTTTAGAACACTAATTAACACAAAACTATATTGAGAACTGCTCAGTTCAAGTACTAATCCAAAGAAATTAATGAGATGATGCGTCGCATTTACCAACAAGTGCTATAAATAAGATACCAAAAATCTCAAAAACTTGAGCCAATCTGGCAAAACTGATGACATATTCAGAATCAGGACCCCAAAAATACCCTAAATTCGATGAAATATCTTTGGCACCAAAAATGCTGTTGACCAGTGTTAGCAGTAACAATAAAGATGGCAAACTGTGTTGTGTTTGATTTCATTAAAATACTTCATTCTGGCTGTGTGTTTATTCAACCCTTTACCAACTATAGGATTAGTAATGGATAAGTGTCTTATTGACATCTCTCCATTACTAAACTGGCTTGATGTCACCTTACAAAACAATGGTGACATCAACCCCACAAATATTGCCCCATATGCCACCGTTACAGGGCAGTGGGAAGAGAGAGACTAAGTACCGGAATTGGTGCATCCTAGAGATGCGCCATTTCTGGGATGGCTGAGAGCTGGTGTTTGTAGCCGGAGGGGGCAATATCCATGGCCCCTTCCTAGGCTATTAAAATCAGCCCGCAGCTGTCTGCATAACCTTTTCTGGCTATTAATTATAGGGGGGTCCCCCTATTTTAATAGCCAGTAAAGGCTAAATATAGAGCTGCGGACTGATAGTCATAGCTTGGGAAGATCCATAGGTATTAACCCCTTCCAAAGCTATAAACATTAGCCCTGGTGCAGAAAATTGAGCGGGAGTCCACTCCATTTTTTTCAAAATTATTTAAAAAAAAAATTAAACAGATATTGCATTTAAGGCCGGGGTCAGACTTACGAGAAACTTCCACCTCAATACCCGGCACTGCCGCCGGCACTCGGGACCAGAGTGTGCGGCTGCATGTATTTCTATGCAGCTGAACGCTCTGGTCCGAGTGCCGACGGCAGTGCCGGGAATTGAGGTGCGAGACTTGTACGAGTTTCTCGCAAGTGTGACCCCGGCCTAACGCAGATTTTGTGTGTGTCTTTAAACTCTCTATGTACCATTTCATTATGTTTATTACTAAACATCAGACTTGGTATTATCTAACTATTATCTATAGATCTATCGATATAACTATCTATCTATAGATCTATCGATAGATCTATCTATCAATAAATCTACCTATCTATATCGATATATCTATCTATAGATTACAGATATATCGATATAGATCTATAGATAGATGTATTGATAGGAATCCAAAAAACAGGAGCAGCACACCATTGCTGGTGAAAAAGGAGCTGCTTTTATTTAGCCCATGACAGCGACGTTTTGGTCCAAGAAAGTGAACCTTTTTCAGCTCCTTTTTCACTAACAACAGTGTGCTGCTCCTATTTTTGGGACTCCTGCATTCAAGGTTTGGTCTTTGCCTTTGGGAGCTTTTTTGCACCCGGACTCTCTTTCTGCTTGTTGTGCTGCTGTTTTTCTTCACATATAGATATATAATCGATAGATATATCAATATATAGTTATATTGATAGATAGATCTATAGATAGATAAATACCAAGCCCCATTTTTAGTAATAAACATAATAAAATGGTACATAAAGAGTTAAATAAAGACAAAAAATCTATCCATCTACAGATCTATCCATATATCTATCTTTTGCGTTCTGTCCACTTGCAAATAGATCTACTTCTGGATGGTCCCACTTTCTGGTCAGTATCTGAAAGACTTCGGGATCTAGACTCCATTCCCCTGGATGGATTTCTGTTCTGCTCAGAAAATTGGCTTGTATGTTTACCGCACCATTTATGTGCAGAGCGGAAAGGGAGAGATGTTCTTCGGACCACGAGAATATTCTGGCTGATATTGCCTTCAGGTCCTCGTGCCTTGTACTTCCTTGATGACGAAGGTGGGCAACTGTTGTCATGTTGTATGAGTATATTTTGACATGGGTATCCTGGACTAGGGTTACTGGGGCCTTGAGGACCTCCTCTACCGCTTTCAGTTCTCTGAAGTTTGAGGATCGACTGCTTATCTCGTCTGACCAGAATCCCTGGAATACGTATTGGGACACCATGGCTCCCCATCCTTTCCCGCTGGTGTCCACTTTTATAGTGATAGCTGGGTCTTGTGTCCAGGGAACTCCTCTGCTCAAGTTCCTTTTAGTTTAGCCACCATGTCAATGAGGTCTTTCCACGAGGCGGTATCCAGATCTTCTTGTCCAAGGATTCTGGAGATCAATCTTAGTTTGCCGGTATGTGCGTCTGAAGTGTTCTGGTGTGTGCTTGTGCCCATGCTACCATCTGGATACAGGATGTCATGGATCCGAGAACTGACATGGCCTATGTTAATAACTCCACTTTCTTGCTCTGTAGTATCTTTAGCTTTGATTTTAACAACATCTATTTTTGTTTGGGCAAGAAAGATGCTTGGCTGTGTGAGTCTAGTAGGATTCCTAAGAATGTTTTTTGGGTTTACTATCCAGCCTAGAGACGATAAGATCTGTATAGTCATCTATAGATGTTCCTGTTAGTATAGAAAGGTAGGAGACAAAAAAAAAGCGCAAATAGGGCCTTATCCCCAGGATTGTTTCCAATCAATTATCAGAAAACTGCTCACCTGGTGGTACACAGTAAAAGCGTGTAGTTGTCAGCTGCTGCAGATCCACAGGTCGGCACTGTGACTTCTTAGAACCGTTATAATAGATGAATGTGGATAAAATCCGCGCTGCTGCGACAAATGATGGATCCAGATATAGTTATAAGATGTTCAGGTGGTTTATTTAACGCGTTTCGAAGCTCATGGCTTGTGGAAAATGGAAATGTGTGCGAACTGATGGGACAAGAACACATTTCCATTTTTTTTCTGTCAGTTCGCACACATTTCCATTTTCCACAAGCCATGAGCTTCGAAACGCGTTGAATAAACCACCCGAACATCTTATAACTATATCTGGATCCATCATTTGTCGCAGCAGCGCGGATTTTATCCACATTCATCTATTATAGATGTTCCTGTAGCATGGGAACTGAAGGAGCCACCAATAAGAGGTCATCAAGGTATGGAACTTTGCATATGTGCTGACCTCTGATGTATGTCATGACCTCAGACATCTTTATGAAGATCCGTGGGGCCGAGGATAGATCGAATGGGAGAACATTGAACTGATAATGGCATGTGTGCTCCCTGGGCAATTGCAAATCTTAAGAATCTCCAATAAGTTGGATGGATTGGGATGTGATAATATACATCATGTAGGTCTATTGTCGCTATGACGAAATCCTGTCCAATCAGAGTTACTGTTGACCTGACAGATTCCATCTTGAATCTTCTGTATCGTATATAATGATTCAGGGGTTTCAGATTGATTATAAACCGATGGGACCCATTTGGTTTCTTTATGAGGAACAGGTTTGAATAATGTCCCGAATCTTTCCCTTTCCGGGACTATGGAGACTACCTTTGTGGATAATAGGCCTTTTACTCCCACTATCAAGGTGGGCTGTAGCTCTGGAGAGGAGAGTCGTGTTGTCTATCATTTCTGGAGGATATGAGGCAAACTATCTTTATTCCTTTCCTAACTGATGTTAGACTCCATTGGTCTGAACAGATCTTGTGCCACTGTGGAAGGAAGTTTGAGATGCGACCGCCTACCGTGTTTTGCTGTCATGGTTTCTTTTGTCTCTGGGAATGGGGAAGAAAAAGATTTCTGTCTTTTCCTCCTTTCGGCTAGCTCCAGCGACCTGACTTGCCCTTCCCCTTATACTGAGGTGTATCCTCTTGCTGGAGGCGAAAGGGTCTTTTCTTTGTATTCCTAGGTTCCTGTAAGGTCTTTTTGTCTGAAGCCTTCTCCAACAGCTCGAGGGCAGGACCAAACATATATTTCCCTTTGAAGGGGATAGAACACAGCTTCATTTTTGAAGTCATGTCCCTGCTCCAAGATCTCAGCCAGAGCGCTGGTCTCATAGAGTTTGATGACCCTGACGATCTTGCTGCCACTCTCCCGGATTCTGCAGTGGCATCCGCTAGGGACCCTGTTGCCTTGTGGAGGAGAGGTAGAGAAAACAGGATGTCTTCTCTGGGAGTACATGTGGACAGGTATTCCTCCAGCTGCCCCAGCCAACGATACATTGATCGGGCCACACAGGTAGATACGGCGTTGGTATTCAGTAAAGATGCCGAGGTTTCCCATGATTTCCTCAGTAGCCTATCCATCTTGCGTTCCAGAGGGTCCTTCAACTGTGAGGCATCCTCAAATGGTAGTGTGGTCTTCTTAGCTACCTGAGCAATCTGGACGTCGACCTTTGGAATCTCTGACCAGCATGATGCCGTCTCGTCGTCCACAGGGAACCTGTCCTTCATCTCCGCTAGAATGGTCAGCCTCTTTTCTAGGGATTCCCACTCTTCTAGGACCAGGTTCCGGATGTTTTTATGAATGAGAAATACCGCAGACCCCCTAACATTTCTTCCTGTACCGTCTGGGCAGCCTTCTCTCCTCAATCTCCATGGTCCTCCTTACTGCCGTGAGGAGTTCGTCTATATCACCTGAGGAGAAATAATATCTCTCCTGTTGGGAGACCTCTAAGTCCAGGATTAATTCGCCTTCTTCCAGAGGTTCGTGTAGGATCGGCGTTTTTCCTCCTAAGAATCATCATTAGTGTTGAGCATTCCGATACTGCAAGTATCGGGTATCGGCCGATACTTGCTGTATCGGAATTCCGATACCGAGATCCGATATTTTTGTGATATCGGGTATCGGTATCGAAACAACATTAATGTAAAAATGTGTAAAAGAGAGAATTAAAATAAAAAATATTGCTATACTCACCTCTCCGACGCAGCCTGCACCTTACCGAGGGAAGCGGCAGCGTTCTTTGTTTAAAATTCGCGCTTTTCTTTCCTTTACGTGAGTCCCGGCTTGTGATTGGTTGCGTGCCGCCCATGTGACCGGGACGCAACCAATCACAGCAAGCCGTGACGTAATTTCAGGTCCTTCAGGATTTTAAAATTACGTTCCGGCGTTGTGATTGGTTGCGTCGCAGTCACATGGGCGACGCAACCAATCACAGCAAGCCGTGACGTAATTTCAGGTCCTTAAGGATTTTAAAATTACGTCCCGGCTTTGTGATTGGTTGCGTCGCAGTCACATGGGAGACGCAACCAATCACAAGCCGTGACGTCACGGGAGGCTGGACACGCGCGCATTTTAAAATGGGCGCGTGTCCAGCCTCCCGTGACGTCCCGGCTTGTGATTGGTTGTGCCGCGATCAACCAATCACAAGCCGGGAGGCTGGACACGCGCGCATTTTAAAATTTTAAAATGCGCGCGTGTCCAGCCTCCCGGCTTGTGATTGGTTGACCGCGGCGCAACCAATCACAAGCCGGGACGTCACGGGAGGCTGGACACGCGCCCATTTTAAAAAGCGCGCGTGTCCAGCCTCCCGTGACGTCACGGCTTGTGATTGGTTGACCGCGGCGCACAAAATGAGTGAGGATGAACTAAACCAAACAAGGGGAAACTGCCAATGTTGTCAAAACATCAATTGTTGCATAATAAGTTTGGTCGAATTTGCAGGATGTGTCTCACATTCCCATGTATCACCTCTCAGCTGATGTATTATACAAGCCTCCCGGCTTGTGATTGGTTGACCGCGGCGCAACCAATCACAAGCCGGGACGTCACGGGAGGCTGGACACGCGCCCATTTTAAAAAGCGCGCGTGTCCAGCCTCCCGTGACGTCACGGCTTGTGATTGGTTAATGGCGGCCATGTTGCCGGGACGCGGACCAATCACAGCAAGCCGTGACGTAATTTCGTCACGGCTTGCTGTGATTGGTCCGCGTCCCGGCAACATGGCGCCGTGACCAATCATAAGCCGGGACGTCACTGGAGGCTGGACACGCGCGCTTTTTAAAAAGCGCGCGTGTCCAGCCTCCCGTGACGTCACGGCTTGTGATTGGTTAATGGCGGCCATGTTGCCGGGACGCGGACCAATCACAGCAAGCCGTGACGTAATTTCGTCACGGCTTGCTGTGATTGGTCCGCGTCCCGGCAACATGGCCGCCCTGACCAATCACAAGCCGGGACTTCACGTAACCAAGTAAAAGCGCGAATTTTAAACAAACAACGCTGCCGGTTCCCTCGCTGAGGTCCAGGCTGCGTCGGTGAGGTGAGTATAGCGATATTTTTTATTTTAATTCTTTCTTTTACACATTTATATGGATCCCAGGGCCTGAAGGAGAGTTTCCTCTCCTTCAGACCCTGGGAACCATCAGGAATACCGTCCGATACTTGAGTCCCATTGACTTGTATTGGTATCGGGTATCGGTATCGGATTGGATACGATACTTTGCCGGTATCGGCCGATACTTTCCGATACCGATACTTTCAAGTATCGGACGGTATCGCTCAACACTAATCATCATCCCTTTCCTCCTCTAAATTAAAGGGAATCTGTCACCCCAAAAATTGTATATGAGCTAAGGCCACCGGCATCAGGGGCTTATCCACGGCATTCTGTAATGCTGTAGCTAAGCCCCCGATGTAACCTGAAAGGTAAGAAAAACAGGTTATATTATACTCACACAGGGGCGGTCCCGGTTCATTTCGGGTCCGATGGGCGTCGCGGTCCGGGGCCTCCTATCTTCATATGATGACGTCCTCTTGTCTTCCTGCCTCAGGTCCGGCGCAGGCGTACTTTATCGGGTCTCTCTAACCTTTCCCGGCGCCTGCGCACTGCAGTACTTTGCTCTGCTTTCAACAGGGCAAAGTACGCCTGCGCCGGAGCAGGAAGACAAGAAGAGGACATCATCGTATGAAGATGGGAGGTGCCGGACCCGGACCGCGACGCCCATCGGACTGGACCGCAGTGGGACCGCCTCTGGGTGAGTATAATATAACCTGTTTTTCTTACCTTTCAGGTTACATTGGGGGCTTATGTACAGCATTACAGAATGCTGTAGAGAAGCCCCTGATGCCGGTGGCCTTAGCTCATATACGATTTTTGGGGCGATAGAATCCCTTTAAAGGGAACCTGTCACCCCTCCCCCAGGTGTTTTTAACTAAAAGAGCCACTTTGTGCAGCACTAATGCTGCATTCTGTCAAGGTGGCTCTGGAGCGGCCCCCAAACGCAGGGCAGCGGGGTACTCGGTACCGGGTCCCTCGGTCTCGGTTCGAGGGGTGTCACGGTGGCCCGATCCGGTCTGTGGCCCTGCTAAGGGGCGCCCAAATAAAGATGTAGGTGAGAGTTTGTCAAGTGTTCGTGACGCCACCTGTGGTATTTGGTCAGGGTGACCGACGCTGCTAGGGGTCCGCTGGGGTGATGGAATGGCAGCTAGATGGTGTAACTTCCCACAGGTGAAGTATGTCCCCAGGGCTTCCCTTGATGAGTAGATGGTAATGGTGTAGGTCGCAGTAAATGACGACACAGGGTTGCAGTCTCTTTACCTTTTTACTGAAGGCTTCAGCATCCACGATCCAGAGCACTGCTAACAGGGCTGGCTGAGACCGGCCGGTCCGAAGGCACATCCAGAGTTCCCTTTGCAGGTGGAAATCAGTAGCCTTCCTACTAGTGCCTGTGTGTTGTAGTACTTCCCTGCTGAGCACCACGGGATAGTCCTCACAACTGTCGTGTATGTTTCTGTTCTCTCTCCGTCCCCCAGATGGTATGGATAGGACGCACCCGTATGACGGGGTAGGCCTGGAGTTATTTTATAGGGACCCTAGAGATGCCCCTCTCCCACAATTGCCTCCGTTGTCTTCATTAGGTGTAGAGCCTATTACTTCCTCGACGTTCCGGCCCCCGGCTACGCGCCTCAGAAGGATGTTGCCGATCTTGGGGCACGACTCCTCCTGGTTCTATCTCCTTTGTGCTGTGATCTCGTTTCTCACTTCTCCACAATATACGTCGCTTCGTGTCCTTTCTTAGGATGCCGCCGCAATGAGGTGCAGGCACGGCTCCGTAACGATCTGTCTCGTGCTAGGCCACTGTCAGGATCCCACCCCTGACAGGGACCTCCCTGAGTCTTCCTAAGCAACTCTCTCTCTCACTAGATGTTACCTGGGCAAAACCCAGTCAGCTTCTCCCTAACTTCCTATCCGACTCCCAGTTTTACCAGAGTGTGAGGAGTGGCCTACTACATAGAACCTTTTGCTCCCCCTGGTGGCCGGAGTGTGAAGTGTAGTGTGTGACTGTGATACCTGGTCAGGTGAACTCCTTTAGTGCCATCAGATGTACCATCACTTCCCCTTGTGGAAGAGCGACAATACTGCAACGACCAGGACTCTGGGGCGCTGCACTTTCCCCCGTTAAATCCAGTACTCCCGGACTGGGAAAAGAAGAACAACAATACATGTTAGCAAAAGACATACAAAATTTTTGGAATGCTGTAAACAAGTAAATTTAACAGTGCTTCCCTTTATGGGAGGTGAGAACACTTTAACGTTGCGAAAATCTTGGTCATGCACAGTTCATGACTCAGTTCAGTGAGTGCAACTTGAAACAGCAGGGATCCCGGGTAAACAAAGGGATCCCTTTTGAAAGTTTTGGAGCAATTCACTGTCCATTACTCCATTGTCCATTTTAAATCTGTAACAAAGATATATATACAAACATTTTTAACCAAACAGCAGCACCCGTTAATATTTCCAAGTTTTGCAGCGAATTGGGGTTTGATTCTTGGTGCTACGTGTAGACCTCCGCAGTGCCGGGGTTGCTAGTGACCTAACAGGACCCGCTGTGCTTGCTATCGCTGGTGTAGTGCACTGTCTTCTACCTACACTTCTAGTGAGTCTGGGTAGCACTGGTATGCTGGAGATCTCAGGACCGCTGCTACTAATTGTGGGCATGGCAGATTCACCGATAGCAGAGGGAGGACTTGCCAATTCAACCGTTGGCACGGCATCCTCTGTTGGAATCTGCTGTGGTTGAGTTACAGCCGGAATCACGTCGGCTATGGGAATCTGTTGGTGCAGAGTCTCTTTTGGCTCCAGATGATCTGGCATCACATTTGGTTCTGGCGGCTTCGGCTGACGAAATGTTAAGACAGGTACCACGATGGCCTGATTTATTCGAGTCCAAGACTGGGGGAAATTGCCAAGAACAGTGTGTATCATCATCTCCTCTTGTGTCTCCCCTTTTCCTCATAGATTGTAAGCTTGCGAGCAGCAGGGCCCTCATTCCTCCTGGTATCTGTTTTGAACTGTGATTTCTGTTATGCTGTAATGTCTGTTGTCTGTATAAGTCCCCTCTATAAGTTGTAAAGCGCTGCGGAATATGTTGGCGCTATATAAATAAAATTATTATTATTATTATTATTATCTCCTCTTCTACGGGTGGAGATGTTCCTGGATATGTTTCCCTATCTTTCAACTTATCAGGGCATATTTTGAGGTGGTCTCTGGATATTGCTGTCGAAGTTTCTCCACCATCTTTGCTGATGAGACAGACCTTCGTATTGTCGAAGTCGGATGGCAGGATGGTATAGGGTTCCGCTTCCCATTAGTCGTCAAGTTTGTGTAGTCTCCTCTTCCGTTTGAGTACTTGTTCACCTGGCGACAAGGGAATTGCAGGAGCATGCTGGTTGTAGTCCCTTTCTTGTATTTGTCTGGCTTGGGCTAGACTTCTTTCCACGCATTCCTGCATTTTGCGGTACCTTTGCTGCCTTTCTGTATCCCAATCTGCATCTGACGAGGTATCTTCGGGGGTTAGGACCCCCATGTCTAGATCAACAGGTAACTTACTAGATCTCCCTCGCATCAGATTTGCTGGAGTGCAGTTGGTGGAATTCACTGGCATGTGGTTGTACATGTCTACCAAGTCAGGCAACTTTGTTGGCCACAAGTTCCGTTCCTCCACAGGCAAGGTCTTCAGTAAGTCGATTACCACTTGGTTCATCTTCTCGCACATCCCGTTAGTTTGTGGGTGATATGGTGTTTTTCTGATCTTCTTACACCCGTATAAATTACAGAACTCCTGGAACACCTCCGCTTCAAATGCTGGCCCTTGATCGGTCAGTACCTTCTCCGGGTACCCATGTGGTCTACAGAAGTACTGCTGGAAGGTTTTGGCGGCTGTCCTGGCTGTCAGATCTTTGACAGGCACAACTACCAGAAATCTAGAGTAGTGGTCCACGATGGTGAGTGCGTAGACTTAGCCTGACCACCTGGGTGTTAGCTTTACATGATCTAGCGCGACCAGTTCAAGCGGCCGTTTGGTGATGATAGGCTGCAGGGGAGCCCTGTGGCTGTCACGGTCCTTCCTGCGCAGGCTACATGGGCCACACTCTCGACACCACTTTTCGATGGCTTTCTTCATGCCAACCCAGTAGAACCTCCCACGGAGTAGACTCTCCAACTTCCTTCATCCGAAGTGTCCTGCCCTATCGTGGTACGCTCCCAGAACAATTGGCACATCTTGCCTTGGGACTACTATCTGCCATACCAACTCATGAGCGCGTGGGTCGATGCTTCTTCGGCACAGCTTACCATCGTGGATAAACAGTTTGCCTCTCCCCTTTCACAGTTGTTGTGTCTCTTCTGGATCATCCGGACCGGGATGCGAACCTGCCTGCGTCAGGAGCTCTTTCACCCGACGGACCGCGGGGTCACCATCCTGGGTCTCTGCCCATCCGTGGTGGGGCAGGGGATTCGGCATGGCGTCCTGCTTGTTCTTGCGCCTGCTCTCCACATGATGGGAACACTGGGTGGTCTTGGGGCGATGGAAAGCGGGCAACTCTATCTCTTCAAATGCTTCCGGGTCTTCTCCCGTTTCTGGCAAGTTGGGCATCCTGGACAATGCATCGGCATTCGCATTCTTGTGCCCTGCCCGGTACTTAATGGTGAAGTCGTAATTGGACAACCGGGCCATCCACCGCTGTTCCAAGGCACCAAGTTTTGCTGTATCCAAGTGTGTTGGGGATTATTATCCGTGAAGATGGTGAATTTTGCTGAGGCCAGGTAGTGCTTGAACCTCTCCGTCACTGCCCAAACGATGGCGAGGAATTCCAGCTTAAAGGAACTGTAGTTGTCCGGGTTCCTTTCAGTGGGACGAAGTTTCCTGCTGGCGTAAGCAATTACCCTCTCCTTGCCTTTCTGGACCTGGGACAACACGGCTCCCAGTCCCATGTTGCTGGCATCCGTATACAGCACAAACGGTTGGTCATATTCAGGGTAGGCCAGTAACTCTTCTCCCGTCAGCGCCAACTTTAAGCAAGTGAAGGATCCCTCCAGTCCATCGTTCCAATCAAATGGGGTATTCTTACCCTTGGTTTTCTTGGATTGGCCCACCAACAGGTCTTGCAGTGGCGCGGCTTTCTTGGTGAAGTCCTTGATAAACCTCCTGTAGTAGCCTACCAACCCGAGGAACTGCCGGACTTCATGGAGGTTGCCAGGCTTCGGCCAGTCTTTGATCACAGTGACCTTGTCAGGGTCTGGGGCCACCCCTTCGGCACTCACTACATGGCCCAGGTACTGCACCTTGGGTTTTAGCAGATGGCATTTGGATGGTTTTACCTTAAAGCCAAAGTTGGACAGGGCTTTGAACACCTCGGCCAGGTGCTTCAGATGGTCCTCATAAGTCTTGGAGAAGACAATTACATCGTCCAGATAGAGCAACACGGTTTCAAAATTCTTGTGTCCCAGACAGCACTCCATCATCCTCTGGAACGTTCCCGGGGCATTGCACAGTCCGAAGGGCATGTAGTTGAACTCGCAGAGACCCATCGGCGTCGTGAAGGCCGTCTTTTCCTTGTCCGCCTCTGCCACGGGAACCTGCCAGTACCCACTGGTGAGATCCAAGGTGGAGAAGTAGTTAGATTTTAAAGCAGCCAAGGACTCCTCTATCCTGGGCAGTGGGTTTGCATCCTTACGTGTAATGCGATTTAGCTGCCTATAATCAACACACATTCTCATTGTTCCATCTTTCTTCCTAACAAGGACTAATGGAGCTGCCCATGTAGTGTTGAGCGATACCGTCCGATACTTGAAAGTATCGGTATCGGATAGTATCGGCCGATACCCGAAAAGTATCGGATATCGCCGATACCGATACCCGATACCAATACAAGTCAATGGGACACCAAGTATCGGAAGGTATCCTGATGGTTCCCAGGGTCTGAAGGAGAGGAAACTCTCCTTCAGGCCCTGGGATCCATATTAATGTGTAAAATAAAGAATTAAAATAAAAAATATTGATATACTCACCTCTCCGGAGACCCCTGCACCTTACTGCTGTTAACCGGCAGCCTTCTTTGCTTAAAATGAGCTCTTTAGGGCCTTCCATGACGTCACGGCTTCTGATTGGTCGCGTGCCGCTCATGTGACCACCACGCGACCAATCACAAGCCGCGACGTCATTCTCGGGTCCTAAATTCCTAGAATACTATACTTCGCTTCGTGTCCTTTCTTAGGATGCCACCGCAATGAGGTGCAGGCATGGCTCCGTAACGATCTGTCTCGTGCTAGGCCACTGTCAGGTTCCCACCCCTGACAGGGACCTCCCTGAGTCTTCCCAAGCAACTCTCTCTCTCACTAGATGTTACCTGGGCAAAACGCAGTCAGCTTGTCCCTAACTTCCTATCCGACTCCCAGTTTTACCAGAGTGTGAGGAGTGGCCTAATACATAGAACCTTTTGCTCCCCCTGGTGGCCGGAGTGTGAAGGGTAGTGTGTGACTGATACCTGGTCAGGTGAACTCCTTTAGTGCCATCAGACGTACCATCACTCCCCCTTGTGGAAGAGCGACAATACTGCAACGACCAGGACTCTGGGGCGCTGCAGCTTTTAGTTCGGTCCCTGCCAAAGCTGAAATCTACCCCATACCTGCAGTTTGTCAGGGGGCATGTCTTTTCCCCCCTGACACAAACACCTCCCAGCCGTCACTCAGGGCCTCCGTGCGCCGCCTCCATTTCCTTCCTGAAAATCCCCGGCGCCTGCGCTGTAAGTTCCCATCATGTGATGGGAGTCGAAGGGCAGCGCAAACTGCCCATGCCAGAAAAAAAACTTACAGCGCAGGCGTCGGGGACGTTCAGGAAGGAAATGGAGGCGGCACACAGAGGCCCTGAGTGATGGCTGGGAGGCGTTTGTGTCAGGGGGGAAAAGACATGCCCCCCTGACAAACTGCAGGTATGAGGGGCAAATTCTAAAAATGATCATTTCAGCGTTGGCAGGGACCCGAACTAAAAGAGCCACCTTGACAGAATACAGCATTTTAAGCTTTCTCCTTTTAGCTTCTGGAGGGACACTGGGAGAGGGTGCGGACTGGGAAAAAGCGGCCAGGGAGGTTTTTATCTCCTGTTGGATTATAAACTTAATTTCTTCCATCAAGAATTGTTGCTCTTCCCTGATGACTTTCTTAATGCACTCGTTGCATAATGTCTTCTTACGTGAAGAGGCCAGCTTTTTTTTTTTTTTTTTTTTATACAGACTGCACATTTCTGTGAAGTTTTGGACTTGCTTCCTGGTGCAGGTTCCTTGTTCCCCTAAAAGAAAGGGGAGAAGGAATAAGGCTCTAAACCTACACTCAGGGAACGGACACCCCGTGCCAGAGTACTTACTGGGACCGGAAGGGTACTGGGATCTGCAGATGCGGAGCAAGAGGAACCTGACATCTCCATGCTGTTTACCACACAGTAGTCCTACCTTAGATGTCTTCCTTGTCAGGGGCCCTTGTATGGGCGACAGGACTCTAGGACCTGTCCTCTGATTAGAGGACCTCCTCCCTCTGATGCCCAGGTGTAAGGGGGTGGGGAGGGGCCTGCTGACACCAGCTGTGCTGTAATTGGCCTATGCATTCCAGCGTGGAACACAAGAATCCTCTCTGTATGCTGAAGCTGGCATGTGATGTCACATCCTGCCGCTGGCTTCAGACCCGGAAGTCTTCACGCGTGCGCGCCCAGCACAACATGCTGCTCCACTATTCCGGAGGAGAGGGGGCTGGAGAGCTCAGAGAGGCCTCCAGCTGAAGAATCCCTCACAGACCTTACCTGAATGTGCACACTTAGGCTGGTTTCACACTTGCATTTTGATCTGCAGCATTTGTAAAAAAACACAGGTGGTGAAAAAACGCATGTAAACGCGTGCAAATGCTGCGTTTTTTAGACGCACGCGTTTTTGCATGCAGTAAAAAAAAAAGCGGCGTTTTGACGCGTTTACATGCGTTTTTCCTGCGTTTGCGTTTTTGAACCGCATGTTGAGAAGTGTGTGACAGCTGCCAATCATCAAAATCAACTAGAAAACCCACTATTAATAGAATTAGCTAGGGTTAGGGGTAGGGTTAGGATCCCTAGGGTTAGGGGTAGCTTTTTATTACAAGAATGTCCTGGTCACCAGCCACCAGCCACCCCCCACCATCAAGGTGATAAAGGGATCCAAACCCTACCCCTACCCCTGGGGATCCAAACCCTAACCCTACCCCTAACCCTAGGGATCCAAACCCTAACCCTACCCCTAACCCTAGGGATCCAAACCCTAACCCAAACCCTAACCCTAGGGATCGGCTATTATGTTGACCTGGTGACCAGGACATTCTTCTAATAAAAAGCTTTGTTCAATGTGGACACCCCAAGATAAACGGTATTGCTATAGAGTACTAAAAATATAAACTCGGAGAGTATTCACTGTCATATTGTTAGGGTTAGGGTTAAGGTTAGGGTTTGGATCCCTAGGGTTAGGGTTAGGGGTAGGGTCCCTTTATCACCCTGATTTTGGGGGGTGGCTTATCAGGGTGTATTCTTGTTTTTTTTTCTATAAAAATGCATGCGTTTAAAACGCAAGCAAACGCATGTACGCAAAAACGCATGCGTTTCCATAGACAATGTATTTTTTGACGCAAATCAAATGCAAATGAATGCATGCGTTTTTTTGCGGCAAAAAAACGCCTCCAGAAATTACTACATGTTGCATTTCTGCAACTGAACGCATGCAGCAAAAAAACGCATGCGTTTTTAATGTTAAACATAGGGGAAAAAACGCATGCATTTTTTTCGGTAAAAACGCTGCAGATCAAAACGCAAGTGTGAAACCAGCCTTAGAGAATTAAAGAAAGTGGGTAGTGATGAGGCATTACATAAATACATAAATGTAAATAAATTCTGTAAAAAGCAAATCAAGTCAGTAAAGAGTGAGACAGACTCATTGCCAGAGAGTAAAAATAATCCCAAAATATTCTTTAACTACATAAATAGTAAGAAACTAAAAAACAATAGTGTTGGCCCCCTTAAAAATAGTCTTTGTGAAATGGTGGAGGAGGACGAGGAAAAAGCCAATATGTTAAATGACTTTTTTCATCAGTATTTACACAAGAAAATTCCATGGCAGACAAAATGACTAGTGATAAAAATTCCCCATTAAATGTCACCTGCTTAACCAAGGAAGGAAGGTCGGTGGCGTCTAAAAATCACTAAAATTGACAATTCTCCGTGCCCGGATTGGATACAGCCCCGAGTACTGCAGGAATTAAGTACAGTCATTGATAGACCATTATTTTTAATCTTTAAAGACTCCATAATAACAGGGTCTGTACCACAAGACTGGCGTATAACAAATGTGGTGCCAATATTCAAAAAGGGGACAAAAACTGAACTCGGAGATTATAGGCCAGTAAGTCTAAGGCTAGTTTCACACTAACGTTTGTAGGAGCTGAGGACTTCCTCCGTGAAGCCCCGCCCTCGGCCGCACCTCTGCCGCTAGCTCCGCCTACTCCTGCATGCAGCCTGCATACCTATCTTTAACATTAGGTACGCAGGTCGTGCGGCTGTGCCCGCATGCGTCGTTTTGACGATGCGGAAAAAAAAAGAAATTGCTACAAGCTGCGTTCTACGCTGGTCGCCGCATCGTCAAAACGATGCATGCGGAAGCTTCCGCATACAGCGGCATGACCTGCGTACCTAATGTTAAAGATAGGTATGCAGGCCGCATGCAGAAGTAGGCGGAGCTAGAGGCGGAGATGCAGCCGAGGGCGGGGCTTCACGGAGGAAGTCCGCAGCCCTCCGTAGCTCCTACAAACGCAAATGTGAAACCGGCTTAACCTCTACTGTGGGAAATCCTGGAGGGTATTCTAAGAGATGCTATGCGGGAGTATCTGAAGAGGAATAACCTTAGGACCAAATATCAACACGGGTTTACTAGGGACCGTTCCTGTCGGACTAATCTGATCAATTTCTATGAAGAGGTAAGTTCCGGACTGGACCAAGGGAACCCAGTGGACGTAGTGTATATGGACTTTTCAAAAGCTTTTGATATGGTGCCACACAAAAGGTTGATACATAAAATGAGAACAATGGAGATAGGGGAAAATATGTGTAAGTGGGTTGAGAGCTGGCTCAGGAATAGGAAACAAAGGGTGGTTATTAATGGAGCACACTCGGACTGGGTCGCGGTTAGCAGTGGGGTACCACAGGGGTCAGTATTGGGCCCTCTTTTTAACATATTTATTAATGGCCTTTTAGGGGGCATACAGAGCAGAATTTCAATATTTGCAGATGACACTAAACTCTGCAGGATAATCAATACAGAGGAGGACAATTTTATATTACAGGAGGATTTATGTAAACTAGAAGCTTGGGCTGATAAATAGCAAATGAGCTTTAATGGGGATAAATGTAAGGTCTTGCACTTGGGTAGAGCAAATAAGATGTATAATTATGTGCTTAATTGTAAAACACTGGGCAAAACCGTCAATGAAAAAGACCTGGGTGTATGGGTGGAAGACAAACTCACATTTAGTGGCCAGTGTCAGGCAGCTGCTACAAAGGCAAATAAAATAATGGGATGCATTAAAAGAGGCATAGATGCTCATGAGGAGAACATAATTTTACCTCTATACAAGTCACTAGTTCGACCACACTTAGAATACTGTGCAGAGTTCTGGTCTCCGGTGTATAAGAAAGACATAGCTGAACTGGAGCGGGTGCAGAGAAAAGCGACCAAGGTTATTAGAGGACTGGGGGGGTCTGCAATACCAAGATAGGTTATTACACTTGGGGATATTTAGTTTGGAAAAATGAAGGTTAAGGGGCGATCATATTTAAATGTATAAATATATGAGGGGACAGTACAAAGACCTTTCAAATGATCTTTTTACTCATAGACCTGAGACGGGGACAAGGGGGCATCCTCTACGTCTGGAGGCAAGAAGGTTTACGCATAATAACAGACGCAGATTCTTTACGGTAAGAGCAGTGAGACTATGGAACTCTGCTGTATGATGTTGTAATGAGTGATTCCCTACTAAAATTTAAGAGGAGACTGGATGCTTTTCTTGAAAAGTATAATGTTACATGTTATACATATTAGATTCCCTGATAGGGCGTTGATCCAGGGAACTAGTCCGATTGCCGAATATGGAGTCGGAAAGGAATTTTTTTTCCCCAATGTGGAGCTTACTGTTTGCCACATCGTTTTTTTTTGCCTTCCTCTGGATCAACATGTTAGTTTAGGCTATGGGTTGAACTAGATGCACTTAAAGGGAACCTGTCACCTGAATTTGGCGGGACCGGTTTTGGGTCATATGGGCGGGGTTTTCGGGTGTTTGATTCACCCTTTCCTTACCCGCTGGCTGCATGCAGGCCGCAATATTGGATTGAAGTTCATTCTCTGTCCTCCGGAGTACACGCCAGCGCAAGGCAATTTATTTTCACCAGGTAAACCAATATAACTGCACAAAATTTAGAAATAAACATTTCTGACATACAAAAACAAAACCCCAAAAAATTAGTGACAGATATAGCCACCTTTCTTTATGATGACACTCAGCAGCCTTCAATCCATAGATTCTGTCAGTTGCTTGACCTGTTTACGATCAACATTGCGTGCAGCAGCCACCACAGCCTCACAGACACTGTTCCCCCTCCCTGTAGATCTCACATTTTATGAGGGACCACAGGATCTCTGAGGTTCAGATCAGGTGAACAAGGGGGCCATGCTATTATTTTTTCTTCTTTGAGACCTTTACTGGCCAGCCACTCTGTGGAGTAGTTGGAGGCATGTGATGGGGCATTGTCCTGCATGAAAATCAGGTTTTTCTTGAATGATACCGACTTCTTCCTGTACCACTGCTTGAAGAAGCTGTCTTCCAGAAACAGGCAGTAGGTCTGGGGGTTGCGCTTCACTCCATCCTCAACCTGAAAAGGTCCCACAAGTTCATCTTTGATGATACCAGCTCATACCAGTACCCCCCCTCCACCTTGCTGGCGTCTTGAGTCGGAGTGGAGCTCTCTGCCCTTTACTGATCCAGCCTCTGGCCCATCCATTTGGCCCATCAAGAGTCACACATTTCATCAGTCCATAAAACCTTTGAAAAGTCAGTCTTAAGATATTTCTTGGCCCAGTCTTGACGTTTTATCTTATGTTTCTTGTTCAAAGGTGGTCGTTTTTCAGCCTTCCTTACCTTGGCCATGTCCCTGAGTATCGCACACCTTGTGCTTTTTTTACTTCAGTAACGTTGCAGCTCTGAAATATGGCAAAACTGGTGGCAAATGGCATCTTGGCAGCTTCACGCTTGATTTTACTCAATTCATGGGCAGTTATTTTGCGCCTTTTTTGCCCAACATGCTTCTTGCCACTCTGTTGGCTTTTTGCCATGAAACGCTTGATTGTTCGGTGATCACGCTTCAAAAATTTGGCAATTTCAAGACTGCTGCATCCCTCTGCAAGACATCTCACAATTTTGGACTTTTCAGAGCCCATCAAATCTCTCTTCTGACCCATTTTGCCAAAGGAAAGGAAGTTGCCTAATAATTAAGCACACCTTATATAGGGTTTTCATGTCATTAGCCAACACCCCTCCTCATTACAGAGATGCACATCACCTGATTTACTTAATTGGTAGTTGGCTCTCAAGCCTGAACAGCTTGGAGTAGGACAACATGTATAAAAAGTATCATGTGATCAAAATTGAGTTTACCTTTTTTTTTCTTCTTTTTTTTTTTAATTTGTGTTCTAAAATCTTTTATTATTTTAGGCTTAGTATGGAACATGAACTTCTAACCTCCCACCATAGTCGATTGGTTGACAGATGGAGTCTGTCCTATTTCACCAACTAGAGGCTGCGTTCAGCATTGACTGTGTCATGTAGGAGTAGACGGCTTGGATCGGAGTCATCTCTGATCCTGGTCATTACAGCAGCTGCATAATACAAGGGCACCTGCAAGACATGGTATGGTGTCTATGTCATCACTGCACCTGATAAGATCTGGGGGGGGGGGGGGGGGGTGGACCTCACATTAACCCTTATCTTGACCAATTCTAGCAATTACTCCCAATAAAAAGGGAATGCAAGGGCAAAGAAGAAAACAAAGCAATGTAAAATAGAAAGCATCTTTATTACAAGACAAGAGCCTCTCTGTGAATAATGTCCGATGGCAGAACGCAGGAGCCACCACTCAACCCGCAAGATATAAGTGGAAATGGTTTTTTTTCTCCAGAAAAAAACAAACAAAAACGAAACACAGACATACGATGGCACAAAGAGCTCAAACACTGCATGACCTGAAATAAGGAAAGGAACAACCAAGAGGCAAATGGTGAAGAACAATACCAGTCATTGTGTCCAGGCTAAAGATGAAACACAGAATAGTGGAAACTCAGACTGCCTTAGAATGTGTGGGCAAAAATGGCACAAAATAATATTTTCACCAAGGTTCTCACAATTTTTCCCTTGCAAAGGTCCCATTTTATAACCTGACCGCATCGTCTCCATCTGTATAATGAATTCCTTTATTTGATGAGATGTTGGCAATGTGGGTCCTTAAGGAAGATCTTGGAGGTTGGCAGACTGATCTCCCGGAGCAGTATCCCACCAGCTTGGCACCCTGTTTGTGCGGCCATGCTCTCTAATACAAACAAGCAAAAAATTGGCAAATTTGCAGAAGCAAAATAGGAACACTATAGAAACTACCTAAGGTCGTTTTGTGTGTGGAAATAGTTTTTCCAACCATTACAGAATGTATAAATGGATAGTGCTTGTATCAGCAAACCATTTACGGTAATTCTCCCCACCGCTCTCCTACCATATAGTCTCTGTGCAGACATTGTGTTTTTTGCTGCGTCTTTCAGTGCAAATTTGTCACAAAACCTGAAAGTTTTCCTGACTCCAGCAAAGTGAATGAGATTCCTGAAGTCTCATGCACACGTTGCTTAATCATTTTGCTTGCAGATTTAAATCTGGAAAATGTCAATTCTTTCAGTGTTTTTGCTCCAGAGTTCATCGATTCTAATGAGTGGGGAAAAATCTGCACCAAAAACGTCAGCAATTAACACTTTTTCCCTGCCAAGTGATGCAGACATTTATGCACCAAATAAGTAACGTGTGCACAGACCGTTGTAGTTTACAGCTTGTTGCATTTGTGACGGGTCACTATTGCAGTCTGACAGCGACGGCTATAAATGCTCAGTGCGTGCAAGCTCTTCCCTAAGACCAGTTAGCTTTGGACCCCGGCCAGCTTTGGTGCCCACTGTTGCAGAAGGAAAGCAGCACTGGGAGTGCACAGTTCACACCTGTGAGATTATAGTTAAAGATTGAGGCACTTTTCCTATGTGAAGTATATAAGGGCTCTTTTCAGCAGGGCTGTTTATATGAAAGTCGTAGAAGTTTTCGGGATGATTTTGTGTTAGCATGTCTGCACCCGGCCTAAATTAAATAACTTAAGGTTATTTAACTATATCTTTATACCTAGACAACCCCTTTAAAAGAGTTTTGCGGTATAAGACAACTCCTCTGTCCCATTTGCAGTTTGTTTTTAAAGAAACTGGCCTTTGCTCACCCTCCCCAGGTTCAGTTCTGTGTCCCTGCCGCTGCTCTTACTGTCCGATACTGTTAAGTTTTGTGGCTCTGCCAGAGTTGACAGCTCATGCTGCAGAGCTCACTGATTGGCTGCAGCGCTTTTCAGCATGGCATGACATTTCAGACAAGACCATACACAATACTACCAAACTCAAAGAACAAATCCTTCCAGTGGGCACCATATATAATACTTTGCTTCTATACAGGTGGCAGCCACATCTGAGGAAGCAGGGAATCCAAGGGAAAATCTTTACCCCAGGCAAGAAAAAAAAAAAAAAAGAACACTGAGCTTAAAGGGGCCAAATGGTGCAAGACACAAATAAGCCTCAGTCACTGATCATACATATAGTCAGGCTGCAGAAGGCAAAGTTATATTCCACGAGTATTGAAAAATAATTGGAGCACTAATCAAAATCCTGTCACCAGATCAAGTTTCTGCTCCGTTTTTGTCTTTTTTAGATTGGCCATACGGTTCCAGAAATATGTGCCTTTTTTAGTGACAATTTTACAAAGGGGCATGACTCATAGGGTAATTATCCAGAGCAACCTAAAGACATGCCCCTGAGGATCGTGTGAACCATGTCCCCGTAGTAAAGACTATTAAGTTGCTCTAAATAAAAAGGCCCATATCTCTGAAACTATACGGCCCAATTAAAAAAAAGAGAAAAGAAATGGAATTTTCAAGAGGAACAGGGAAAAAAATACAAAAACAAATACTGGACACTTGTCCTGGTGATATTTCCCTTTTAAAGCATTGGTTAGCTGGTTCCATCTTACTGCTGGCAAAAGTGGGAATGTATGCTGCAGCATTGGAGGCAGATGTGAACAGAGCCTTAAAAAGGGATCTCTAGTACGGCTGGCACCTGTGTCATTACCCCACAGACACCCTCATGCATCAGATGCATGTGTTTTTCCAACCACAGTAACATTATGAGATGGTTATTATTCATATCCCCCATTCACTAGATGTAAAATAAATTACATATTTTTTAAAATTGAAAAAAAATACCCAATGACAAAAAAAACCCAAAACAAAACTATTTTTCAACTGTACCTATAAGTGAAATGTGCGGCCAGAAGCCCACGGGCAACTTATTTGGTATTTCCAGGAATTCTTGGTCCCACCAGTAGGGGGACCTAGATACATATGGAAAATGATGCGTAAACGGCCAAAACCCTAAGACACAGATGCGCGTTTGATCATGACTTATATGGCAAAAATGTAAAAAAAAAAGCACGTAAATCATAGAGGTGAAGTGTAATAACCATTAAGTGGTCCTTCAAGGAAGCATAAAGGTGGGGTGATGACAGCGACGTTCACTGAAGGACCCCAACTCCCAGTACGTACAGTCAATAACCTCTTTCACAGTCCAGTAACTGAAACGTAGGACTTGTTCAACCAGTTTAGCACAAGCACAGATATTGTATGGCTTGCAAGAACATCCAGGCACAAGACACACCGGACAAGGGTCTGCCAATCAATTATTTCTCCTTTTCAATCTCTTCCTTTCCTCCTCTGCGGTCCCGGGGAGCCCGAGGAGCTGTCATGGCCAGCAGCTTGCCAAGGATGAGAAAGAAAAGAGCCACCACGTGGACAGCAAAATAAATAGAGCGCCAGTAGCGGACGGTGTCGGAGAAGGTGAGCAGGACGAAGCCCATGCACATGTAGTCGTAGGCTCTCATCTTAAGGAACCAGTGCATCCAGTCGAACACCAGCTTGCCAGAATCAGACAGGCGACGTCGCAGGCCGGCGTCCATGGAGGCCTCCGATGCCAGGCACAAGGGTATGGTCAGGAAACTCAGGTAATACCCAGGATGAATCCCGTGCCAGTAAGCGCTGATCAGCATGGTCCAGGCACTCCTGTCGGAGAACGATGGCAACATAACACATGCAAAGTAGTTTTATACAATTACTACTTAATTATATACAGCCTTATATTTTTCTTTAAGATACATTTTCACCAGACCTTTCCACCAAGGCATCTCGGGGACGGACCAGTAGGCTACGTTCACACGATCCGTTTTTCACTGCGGATTTTTCCGGTCCTTTTTCGGGGAAATCCGCAGTGGAAAACGGCGGTGCTTCTCTCGGCGGATTTGTGTCCTTTTTCTTCTGCGGATTCCACTGCGGGTTTCCAACTGCAGTTTCCTATTGGTGCTGTTGGAAACCCGCAGCAGAATCCGCTGAAAGAATTGACATGGTACTTCTTTTTTCCGTTGGCAAATCCGCGCGGATTTTCCAGCGAAAAAAAGGATCGTCGGCACAGCGGGTTTTGTTTTCCATAGGGTAACATTGTACTGTACCCTGCATGGAAAACGGCTGCGGATCCGTAGCTGCAATTCCGCTACGGATCCGCAGCAAAAAACGGATCGTGTGAACGTAGCCGTAAACTTTTATAACTCCCAACAAGTGATTAACTGGAAATGCTGGGAGTTGTAGTCTCAACAGTTGGGTTTATGATCTAAAGCACACATGTCAAAACCAGGCCTGCAGGTTGAGTATTTAGCCCATGAGATCGGGCAGACCACTGCCTGATATGGCACTTTCAAATATACAGCTCTGGCAAAAATTAAGAGACCACTGCAAAACTTTCAGGTTTGTCTGATTTTCTTCTTTATAGAATAAAATAACAATTTACATTTTACTCAAAAATACACCTATAAACTACTGACAACATGTCTCCGAAGTTCCAAGTAATACGTTTTGTATTTATTTTCTGAAAATGAGAAATGGTCAAAAAAAGGAAAAAAGGAATTAATTGCTGACCTCAAATAATGCAAAAAAGTTCATAATCATTTAGAAACAACAATACTAATGTTTTAACTCAGGAAGAGTCCAGCAATCAATATTTTGTGGAATAACCATGATTTTTAATCACAGCTTTCATGCATTTTGGCATGCTTTCCACCAGTGTTTCACACTGCTTTTGGGTGACCTTATGCCACTCCTGGTACAAACATTTAAGCAGTTCTTCTTTGTTTGATGGCTTGTGACTATCCATCTAACTCTTGATTACATTCCAGAGGTTTTCAATGGGGTTCAGGTCAAGAGATTGGGCTGCCCATGACAGGGATTTGATGTGGTGGTCCTTCATCCACACCTTGATTGACCTAGCTGTGTGGCATGGCGCATTGTCCTGCTGGAAAAACCAATCAGCGTTGGGGAACATTGCCTGAACAGAAGGAATCAACTGTTTTTCCAGGGTAACCTTGTATGCGGCTTTTCATACGTCCTTTGCAAAGAACAACCTGCCCAATTCCAGCCTTGCTGAAGCATCCCCAGATCAACACCTTGTCGTCTAATGGTTAGACGGAGACCTGGAGAGGCATACAAGCCACAGTGTCTTGCACCCACTATGAAATTTTGTGGAGGATCGGTGATGATCTGGGGATACTTCAGCAAGCCTGGAATTGGGCAGGTTAATCTTTGTGAAGGACGTATGAATCAAGCCGCATACAAGGTTATCCTGGAAAAACAGTTGATTCCTTCCGCTCAGGCAATGTTCCCCAACGCTGATGATTGGTTTTTCCAGGAGGACAAAGCGCCATGCCAAACAGCTAGGTCAATTAATGTGTGGATGAAGGACAACCACATCAAATTCCCGTCATGGCCAGCCCAATCTCCTGACCTGAACCCCAATGAAAACCTCTGGAATGTAATCAAGAGGAAGATGGATAGTCACAAGCCATAAAATAAAGAAGAACTGATTAAATGTTTGTACCAGGAGTGGCAAAAGGTCACCCAAAAGCAGTGTGAAAGCCTTGAGGAAAGCATGCCAAGACGCATGAAAGCGGTGAATAAAAATCATTGTTATTCCACAAAATATTGATTTCTGAACTCTTCCTGAGTTAAAACATTAGTATTGTTGTTTCTAAATGATTATGAACTTTTTTTTGCATTATTTGAGGTCTGCAAGCAATGCATTTTTTTTGTTAATTTTGACTATTTCTCATTTTCAGAAAATAAATACAAAATGTATTGTTTGGAACTTCGGAGACATGTCAGAAGTTTATAGAATAAAAGAACAATTTACATTTCACTCAAAAATATACCTATAAAGAGAAAAATCAGACAAACTGAAAATGTAGCAGTGGTCTCTAAATTTTTGCCAGAGCTGTAAATCGGCAGCATGGATGACTGTACAGTTGAAAGCAATGAAGAAAAAGGGAATGTCAGCTGATGCTCCCTGTGCCACCATTCTTCCTCTGCGACTGACATCTCAGTTAAATTGGCACATTGACGTCACTACAATGTACCTGCTGTGCTGAGTAGTGCAGAGCTGCAGAAGATAAGCTGAGGAGACCGGAGCAGCGGGGGAACAAGGAGAGGCGAGTATTTCTTCTTTTTAATGAGGGACCTATTATGCTGCACTGAAGGACTACATGTGAGCCCAGTATACTGTGTGGAGGACTACGTGTGGCCCATTACACAGTGTGGAGGACTACATGTGGCACATTATACTGTGTGGCGGCCACAGTAGGGTCATCATACTGTGCGTGTGAAAGGTTCTGTAGAGGAATAATTCACTGTTTTGAGGGCACTATTTGGTGTCATACTTTATTATCTGTATTATTCAAGGCTTTTATCCTTTGTAAATAACATTTAAGTTAGACCATCAGCTTTTATCATATTATTCCAGTATGCCCCATTTTGGCCTTCTGTGTATTGGGAGTCTGACACTCCTGACCTAAGGACTTGTTGTGGCTTAAAGTGTCTCACCTTCTGCATAGACATGTTTGTGGTGTGCTTTTTCTACAAAACCAGGTTGGCGAAATCTAAGGGGGAAAGCCTTTGTGCTACTGGCTGACCACTGTATCTACTAGACTCAGCTGAGTGTTCATATAAATATATAAGTGGACAGTTGTTAAAAACTTTTTCCTGACTATTCTATTCTTTAGAAGTTTTTGAAAACAACCAATATCAGAACTATAGGAGTACAGAGAAGTTTTTCTAGGGCCCTTAATCCAAACTTAACTCCATTATTCTTGCATATGTTCACACTGACTTTGAGCATTTTTTTTTTTTTTTAAAGGAACAAAGAAAAGAAAGGTATTTAAAGGGGTTTTCCAGGCCTTTAACATTGATGGCTTATCTCTAGGATATCTGATCAGTGGGCATGTGACAATCGGCACCTCCACCGATCAGGACAGGCCATCAGTGTTAAAATTCAGAAACCCTTTTAAGGGTACTGTCACACATTGAAATTTCCATCGCTACGACGTTACGATTCGTGACGTTCTAGCGATATCGTTACGATATCGCTGTGTCTGACACGCTACTGCGATCAGACACCCTGCTGAGAATCGTACGTCGTAGCAGATCGTTTGGAACTTTCTTTCGTCGCTTGATCACCCGCTGACATCGCTGGATCGTTGTGTGTGACAGCGATCCAGCGATGTCTTCGCTTGTAACCAGGGTAAACATCAGGTAACTAAGCGCAGGGCCGCGCTTAGTAACCCGATGTTTACCCTGGTTACAAGCGTAAACGTAAAAAAACAAACCGTACATGCTCACCCGTCGGTGTCCTTCAGGTCCCTTGCCGTCTGCTTCCTGCTCTGAGTGCCGGCCGGAAAGTGAGAGCAGATCACAGCGGTGCTGCGCTCTGCTCTCACTGTACGGCTGCACTCAGAGCAGGAAGCAGACGGCAAGGGACCTGAAGGACACCGACGGGTGAGTATGTACTGTTTGTTTTTTTACATTTACGCTGGTAACCAGGGTAAACATCGGGTTACTAAGCGCGGCCCTGCGCTTAGTTACCCGATGTTTACCCTGGTTACCCGGGGACTTCGGCATCGCTCCAGCGCCGTGATTGCAACGTGTGACCGCAGTCTACGACGCTGGAGCGATGATTATACGACGCTGCGACGTCACGAATCGTGCCGTCGCAGCGATGAAAATTTCAATGTGTGACGGTACCCTTAGTCAGTAAATCAGCAAAATAACCCAGACTCCATGACCTAAACTGATTGTTCCAGTGATTGCTTCTTTGCCAAAGTTGAGAGCAGTACAATCGGGTGATGAACTTACCCAAAAACAAAGGACCTGATAGGAGCATTCTTGTATATGTACTGTGCCAGCCACCATTGCACGCTCATATTCCAGCAGCGCATCCCGTCTTTCACCTTCACGCAGAAATCAGCTCCGTAGCAGTCAATGTTCTTGATGGTCTCATAGTCATACTCTGTGTTCAGCTTGGACCCTTCAGCATCTCTACAATGAAAACACATTGAATGTTCACTGCCCCGTAATCAGTAGTAGATGGCATCCCTATAGAAGTAATGGGAGGCGTACCTCTCTAGCAGTGCATATTCCACAGTGGGTCCACCGCCGGAGCGAGACTTGGCAGCAACAGGATAAGCACCGAAGGCGGCAGCAATACATCCGCACTCTGCAAATATCCAGGCCACGTAAAACCGCATCCGGAACACAAAGAAGATGGGGACCATGTAGAAGAGGCGATACAGGAAGGAGCATTCGTAGAACTCATCTTTCTTCACGTATTCCAGAGGAAAGTAGTAAGAGACGATCAGAAACAGGACTCCGAATACAGGGGCCGCCCTCAGCCGAGACAACATGGGCTTCCAGCTGGGAATTTCTTGAGAACCAATTTGGTGCAGCCAGTCATGGTAAGTCTTAAATCGGTAGAAGGGGCCTAGAGACAACATAACACCAACGGTGAGGGCTTCTGTAGGACTTCTGTTTCCTTACATACATTACTGCGGTGGTCTAGCTGAATCCCCGTCTTTATTCGGGCAGTCGCTTCACAGGCATACACTAACAGCGTCAATGGGCAGCTCAGAGGCGGTCACTTACTTTGTATCATGGGGGGCTTCAATTTAAGATGGATAAAGGTAAATTTCATCCATTGTGCCTTCATAGATTGTTAGGCCTTGTAAAAACAAGCACTTTTGCAATTGACTGCTTATTAAAATGTACGGCTGTTCTTAAGATATTACAGCTCGTTGCCTAGGACACCGACCACCGCTGCTGTCTAGCATGTAAGCACTCTGCTGAAGCTGGCTTGTAACAGCGTACTCCAGCGATCCTGGTTACCTTGAAAGAAGTGCTTAGAAGCTCAATAGGGAAAAGCACGGTGTGAGTTCGGCTGTCTAGCAGCAGTAGTCGGTCTCCACGGTAACAAGCTGTAAATAAAAAAAAAAAAGCAAATATCTCAAAAACGGCTGAAAATTGTAACAAGCAGTAAATTGCAAAAAAGCTTATATTTATAAGCACTATCCAACAATACTCATTTATGAAGATGGGAATACCCCTTTAATAGACAAGTTGATGCTCAATAATGATTAGCAAGTTGCCGATTTTTCCAGGATTCTTGACATCTATAAACCACACTTACCAGTCATCAGCCCTATGTAGCAATAGCTGTACAGGAACACCTCCAGCAGACTTGGGATCTTGGGAATCATATTAACAGATGACTGACTGGAAAATGATGCCACTTCTTGTTTCTTCACTCTGCTAAATTCTTGCACCTCATTTGCTAGGCTCACAAGCTGGAAGACAAAAACGCAAGCAAAAAGTTAGAATATTATAAATCAGTGACAGGTTGTATAAATCCAGGATGTGCGCGTCAGTGGATACGGTCCACTTTATACATTTCCTGGAGGAATAACAAAGGAATAGCAGGACACACATGAAATAAGATTCTCCAACATTTTTATAGAACTACAAGTATTTTCTGAAAAAGACATTAGAAACAGGTTCATTGAAAGGTCGGAACATTTTCACATATCGAAGAGGCGATACATCTTGTCTGCTTTTTATTACATCAAAATTACACTCACATACCACCCCCCCCCCCCCTTGGTGACATGGTGAACTCATGTGGGGGCTGGTTGTGGGGGATGTGCCAGGTTTTTTAAAATTTGATGAGGTCCCCAGAATATCATTGCCGCTGGAGGTTCCAGGTGGTAGATATTTGTCGTCATATTTCTGATCGAGATTTTAGGGATGAAACATGGCCTGGATAGCATCATCCATAAGTTCGTTATTAAGTTGAAGGGGTTAGAATGGCCTTACAGTGATGCAAGTGAATGCTTTATGCTCATTCCATTGCCACGACATCAAAAATATATGTCTCCCATAAATATCGGATCAGCGCAAACCTCAATAGTCACTGGCTCCAAAAAGTCTCAGAACAGAGGAATCTCTAGCCTGGGAAGTGTACTTCCCTGTCTCTGTGTAAACGAATTTCAGTCTTTGTCTTTATTCCCCTCAGAGCAAATCTCCTGTTGCAATTATCTGTTCATGGCAGTAGGTCCCTACTGCAATAGAGGTTGAAGTATCAGCTTACTCTCACTTCCCCAGTTATGATTCATTCCATATGTTTAATGTGGGGGTGATCTGTCTTCTCAGGAGAAGTTTTTGGGGATTTTAATTTTTCTGTACAACAATCTCCTACATCTTGCACAGTGCCATGTAATATTGTGCCTGCGCCGTTACTCAGAAGACCAATGCAGCTTATCAGGGCATTGCAAAGTGATCCTCCGCACCTACACGGTCTTCAGAGCAATGGTGCAGGAGGGATATTTGCCTGGCTCCATGAATGATGTGGAAGACTTCATCCATGTCACTCAAGAGGTGGGCGGCGGTATTAGCAGGCACAGAGAGGGCGCAAAGCATTTCCTGGAGATGCCCGTCAGACCAGAAATCAGTGGTGCTAGAAGGAGATTTGGGTAAATAAAAAAAAAAAAAAAAAAAAAAGGAGTTTCATAATGTGGTGGTGCTGGTTAACGCATTCAAACCCTGATGAGAAAGTCTCTGCAATGTGTCAATAATAGGATCCCAAAAACTGTCAAAGTCCTCTATATACCCTCCTCAACAATCAAATTGCAACACCAAGAAGGAAAAGTTGTAGAATTCTGGAAATCACAGGATGGATAGACATGCTACTAAACTACAAATGAAAAACATTTATACAAATTTTAACAAAAAACCCAAAACCTCGATTTATTCAACATCATGAATGAGCGTCAAGTGCATAAATCCCTGAACTTTACCTCACCGACAGAAGCTAAGGCTTGTGTTAATGGCTGTCTGAGGAATGTTCTGCTGCACTGATCGCTCTTAGGCACTGAATAAGCCTACAGAGAGAACATCACACAAGATTATGGAGTGGGGCGGCATAATGTAAGGCAGCCGGACTCGTCCGGTCTTCATTCCAGGTGCACTGACAGCTCAGCGTTACATTGATTACGTTGTAGAACCAGTGGAGTGTCTATTTCTCCAAAAAGTGTCCGAGGAGCCATTTTTAACATGACCATGCCAAGTTACATGTTGCTTGTGTTGCTGTGAGCAGCCTATGTGGCCCAAACGTGCTCCTATGGCTGCAGCGTCTCCAGACTTGCATCCCATTGAGCACATCATTGGTCGGTGATTACACAGGAGCTGCCAGCAGCCGCTCATGATGATTTGCCAAGTGTATTCAGTGGCACAACCTTCCTCAGATGACCTTTAATATCCCCATGGCTGTAAGTGCGGTGATTTCTGCACGTGGCGCTCATACAGAATAGATCAAAAAGTTGTACAAATTTTGTGTTTCATCATTGGCAGATTAGTAACATGCCTATCCATCTCCTGTGATTTCCACGACTCTTCCATCTTGGTATTACAATTTGATCTTGAAGAATGTATAAACCAGATCATCGGCATGTGAGATTATCACTCTTCCACTACGGCCATGGTGCCGGCCACATGTTGGTGCCCATACAGAAGTCACAGCCTCCAGGGCAGGGCAGCGTATGAGCTGTGTAGACACATGCAGGCAATATCAGTCACCGGTATGTTATCTTTGGCGGATTTTCTAGACGAAACCTGGCTATGGACACTGCAGTGCAGGGATGTTCTGCGCAGGAGATCTCGTGTATCAGCAATGTAGGCAGCAAGGTGTCACTGGCAACGTTCCTGCAGATATATTAGTAGTGACTGATTGTTCTAGTCTCACGTTTCCATGTCTGATAGAGGAGACTTTGACCGGGCTCTAATCCCAGCCAGGTCTAGTTACACGTTATGTATCCGCTTTCCTTCTGGTTATACGTACAATGGACGCTAGTAATGTTCTGCCATCAGGATAATTCCAAATATCATATTTCTGCATTATTTGCTCGTCCCCATCAGTATCAGACTATGATCAGAAATACATTGTAAGTGAACGCAATCACCATGTGGCCAAGAGAATTCTTGTATCATCAGCTTTGTGGTGGTTTTGTTCTTTTTCCTTTGTATTTCAACATTTCCGCAGAAATATGTTCTGCAATCCAATTCTGCCACTAGCACATCGGCCCAACTAGCTATACAAAATTATAGCTAAAAAGCAGATGTCTTAAAGGATTATATAATTGAAAAACGTAAAGTATTAATGTTTTATTTTTTTATGGTATGTAAAAAATGAAAAATTAAAAAAAATGCTTCATGTTTTCAACTTTTAAACATGAGAGGGAGCAGCTGCTGACATTTGCCATTAAAACCTAGCGTACTGCCAGCTCGCACGTGTGATGTCTCCTCCCTGCCCCTTTTCGGAGTTCGGAAAATTGTAAAAAGAAAATGAAGTTTAGGAGCACAGTACAGATACATTTTTTTGGTGACTGCAATGTGATACCAAGATACGGACAGTGCCAAATCTGTTAGTTGCTGCTGCGCTACTTACTGGTTATTTACTGAGATCTCAGAGGAGCCATCGTATCATTGCAGTGCTTAGATCACAGTGAGTACAGAGTTCATTGGATTGTATCACACACAATGAGATTAGATGCACGGAATTGTATCAAACACTATATTAGATACACAGGCTATCACACAATAGAATTAGATACATGACTCAGTATCTATCTTTTCTTTATTTTTTTTATATAGCGCTAACATATTGCGCAGCGCTTTACAGTTTGCACACATTATCACCATTTGGAATGTGGGAGGAAACCGGAGTCCTCGGAGGAAACCCACGCAAAAACGGGGAGAACATACAAACTCCTTGCAGATGTTGTCTCTGGACTCCAGCGCTGCAAGGCTGCAGTGCTAACCACTGAGCCACCGTGCTGCCCCGTAAATAATTACTGTGATCTGAGTGGAGAGGTCATGTCATTGTGGCTGCTCTGCTCAAATCACAGTTATTACCAGCAAGTGGTGACGGAAGATTCGGCTTTGTAAACACCACAGTAAAGCCCAATTCAGGCATCGCTACATCACAGAAGTCTGAATGAGGATTTACACTGACTGAGCAGAGACTAGTCAATGATCAGAGCACATTTTAGGCAGCGTGATATTGTACTATTAAAGGAAATTTGTCACCACATTTGACCTATCTAAACTATTAATATGGACATACAGGCTATAGACTGCTGAAGACCGTCCTCCCTGTGTGTCTCATATCAGCTGTGTGTGAGAGCGGAGACTGAACCTGCGGCGGTGTCACCGCTGCAACTAAACGCCGAACGCGGCCAAGAGGAATAAAGTCAGAACCTCACGGGCGGGAGAAAATTACAGTAAGTGCGGCACCTGGCAGGTTAATCTGCAGATTAACCCTTTCCTACAATTCCATTTACTTTCTCTTCTTCACCTTTTTGCTGCTAGTTAATAATGCAGGAGCAGGTTTCAACCAGATAGGTAGTTTTTCTATAACGGACCATCTAAGGTTGCCTGACCATTGTCAGTAGTATACGCACTATAAATGGTCTGCTCTATCAAGCGACATTGTCGGTTAGTCCTTTTGGCCACCAATGTGCTTTGATCTTTTTTTTTTGCATACATGTCAGGTTGGTCTGGATATCTATGTGTACTTGCTGAAGTAATATTTTTGGCATCTGATAATTTTTTAAATGTATCAAATAAAAGTTAAATTTGATATACTCCCCCTTAAAAGAAAAAAAAGATTTGATTTTATTTTTATAAGACATGACAAAAAACAAGTTGTCTACTAAAATACAACATTTAATTGAAACTGTACATTAAATAACAAGGAAAAAAAATGCTGCTTTTTTTTGGTTGCTGCACCGTACCATCAAAGTGAATGAGATTTCTGAAATTACATGCTGCCTAGCCTATCTTTTTTCCTTCAACTGATTGGGGAGACAAAAAAAAAAAAACCACAAAGATGTATTTTACGCAGCGCTTTTCGGTGCAGAAAAATCTACCTTGAGGCTGTGTGCACACGTTGCGGATTTTTCGCGTTATTTTCGCTATAAAAACGCATACATTATGCATCCCATCATTTAGAATGCATTCCGCAATTTTTCCCCCCACTATTTAATGCATTGGGAAGCTCCGGGAAAAAAACGTGCCAAAAACGCATGCGGATTTCTTGCAGAAAATGTCCGGTTTTGCTCAGGAAATTTCTGCAAGAAATCCTGAACATGTGCCCATAGCTTTATGTGATGTACTGTAATACTACTGTTAGCATTATATAGTGAAATTGCAGCTCACCTTACTCATCGGTCCCCCAGAATCGCGTGCTGTTCACCGGAAATGACGCTTCAAGAGCGACAGTGGCATTTAAATAGTTAAACTGCAGCGACTGGAGCGTCACCAGTGACCACATTATTTCAGTCGTACAAGTGCCGGAAAAACCAAGGCAGAACGTTACATAAAGCATCCTAGATCTCAGCTTCTTGGGGCGGATGTTTGTTTTAAATATATACTTGAATTCATCATTCATGGTTTTAAAAGTGTATCAGGTATGAGGACAATGGAGATTTTTACATAGAGGTAACCTACTGATAAAATATACGGTGGGTCTGATTGCAATCACTAAAAACAATGAATACCGCATGCCCCTGACATTTCACGCTAGCATTTCCTGGCAGCAGATGACAGCTTTGTGATGGATGATGCACAGTATCAGTGGTGGGAACTCACCTTCAAAGTTAAGAGTAACTGCACAGCGTTCGTGAACGGGGTCGGGGCTGGAAGGTCAAAGTTAGTCACTGTTCTGAAGAAGAGCAGGTAGGTGAAAGTCCAGCCCAGTGCAAGGAAGTGACAAGACCTGGCAGAGTAACGAAAAGAACAGGGATCAATAATTTCTTACAATTCATCAGTGTGCATGCAATAGATACAATATATCAATGTAGGTAACAGAACGTCAACATCTAAAAAAACAAAAATTACCGTATATATAATTAGTTGACAGCGCTGCAGCCACTCACTGAGCCTCTGCCCGAACTGATCAAAGCCACTGAGCTCAGTGATTGGCTGCAGCATTGTCAGAGTGACATCAGCACTGCAGACAAACACCAGGAGCAGAGCCAGAAACTCAGCGCTGGACCCAGGAAAGAAGACTAAAGCACAATTTGTTTTTGTTTTTTTAACAAAATTCACCTGGGTACAGAGGTTTTCCAAAACTGGAAAACCCTTTTAAATTCTATATATATATTTTTTTAAACCAGATTACATTTAACAGCTTCAATATAAGGAGCGTACAGGTGATATAGTCACAGGATCTGTACCTGGGTGAAATCTTTGTGATCAGCCATGTCCCAAGAATGGTAATAATGGAGTGCAGGATGTGGATATTACAGGTCCCCAGGGTGAGCAGCAATCCCACCGCTGCTCCACCCCACTGCTTCACCTGTGGACCTGAAAGCAGAAAAGCATGTATAACCGTAGGATTGACAAAATCAAAGCGTCATCCCCATCAGTCATCCGAAGCCTGGGACCCCCACCGGGCCGGAGAATGAAGGAGTCACAGCGCCACCTCCCCCTCACTGCAGCTCTCCCTTCCACCTGACTGAGCAGGGCACATGGGGTTGGACCTACAGCGAGTGGTGGCATATCGTACCCACATGTCATCACCCCCTATAAGGCTGAAGTATGACGTAGGGATGTGTAATCTATATGTCTCTGCTTTATATTATGGGGAATATCGCTCCATGATATAAGACCCAACTCTTGGGAGACATCAGTACAGAGAAATTTCAAAGATTTTTTTTTTTCCTTTTTTACATTGCAACAAATCCCAAATCCTACAGAATTACACATGAACTCACCTGCATGCTTGAAGAGAAATCCTACAAGTACCGAAAATAGCAGCACAGCAAGATAGGTGATCTCCTCGGGGGACATGGTCGCCCTCCTGGAAAGGAAACACGAGAACAAGACCTTAGAGGGGAACACTGGAAACCAAAGGCGACTGGTACACAACAGTTATCCGTACATGTAATGGTGGCGCCGGGGCTACAGAAGGACAAATCATTCACCGGGCAGCAATGACACTCCGCGGCCGGGCAACGTTTCCTGCAGTCAGGATCCTCCTACTGAAAATGCTTCCAAGATCCTCGGCAATATGTGGGTAGTCTGAACCCTCAGTGCGAGTGATGGACTTGAATATATCAATAATTCAGAGCGGATGTAAAGAGGAGACTTCTCTAGTCAGGACTGTACCTCCGTGTGCGGCAGGAATCACCGAGCAGGTCCCAGTCCGTACTGGGACAGGAATGGGAGTGCACTGTGTATATAGTGCAGCGTACACAGAGAAGGCCTATACACACACATTGTATACTGTGTACTACACTGGGCTGAGGAGCAAATACTGTACACATCATTGGGAGTAATGGGCAGTCAGCCGGTCAGCCCAGGGTAAAGGCAGGCGCCCCGCCGGTCAGCCCAGGGGAAGGCCGGAGCCAGTCAATCTGCAATATAGAGGAAATACTGCCACCGGTCAAAGTTAGCATACACTTAGGATTTGGCAGAATTATAACTATAAGCATACAGTTCTATGGTTGTTCAGGGCTGTTATACGCCATCTGCTACAGGCCTCATTTACATGAATAATCTTTTGTTGTAACCTCCATACATTTCTATGTTTCTTTGGTAAAGAGGGAGCCTGCACCACATGCACATAGTGTCTATAATGGAGTACTCAGGTGGATGCCAATAAACTGCAATATATTCCTTACACTGGAGGTTGTAGGGTGATGGCAGATAGCATCAGATCAGGTCTGTATTATTAGACTGTACAGTTAGTAGTGCACGCTTTGTACGCCGTAGGAGGCAGAGCTGTATAACTCTCCACACACTAACATACAGTGGTGAGACCTCATGGGAGGATAATGGGCTCAGTGACTTACACCATCATGCCACCTACTATCTACAGTTGAAACCAGAAGTTTCCATACACTATATGAAAATATACAGCTGCATGTTTTTCCTCAATATCTGACATGAAGTCAGAATAAACCTTTCCTGTTTTAGGTCAATTAGGATTGCCAAATGCCAGAATAATGAGAAAGAATTCAGTAAGTAATAAATATACCTTAAAGTCAAAAGTTTACATACACTAAGGATTACTGTGCCTTTAAACAATTCTGGACTATCCATATGATGATGTCATATGTTTGGAAACTTCTGATTTTTTTTTTTTTTTAATATATCTGAGTTAGAGACATCTGTGGATATATTTTAATGCACACCGGAAACATACTGCTTCTTTGCGTAGCATCATGGGAAAGTCTAAAGAAATCAGTTAAGATATCAGGAAGAGAATTGTGGACTTGCACAAGTCTGGCTCACCCTTGGGTACAATTTCAAGATACTTGAAGGTGCCTCGTTCATCTGTACAAACAATGAGGTGCAAGTAGCAAGTACAAACAAGATGGGAATGTCCAGCCAGCATAAAGCTCAGGAAGGAGACAGGTCCTGTGTCCCAGAGATGAATGTGCTTTAGTCTGACATGTGCGTATCAACCCAAGGACAAAAGTAAAAAGACCTTGTGAAGATGATGGCGGAAGCTGTTAATATTGTGTCAATATCCACAGTGAAACGTGTACTGTATCACCATGGGCTGAAAGGCCACTCTGCCAGGGAGAAGCCATTACTCCAAAAGAAACATAAAAGCCAGATTTATGTTTGCATATGCACACAAGAACAAAGACCTTAATTTTTGAAGATATGTCCTGTGGTCTGATGAAACTAAAATTTAACTTTTGGGGCATAACGACCATCATTACGTTTGGAGGAAAAAGGGAGAAGCTTGAAAGCCTAAGAACACCATCCCAACTGTGAAACACGGGGGTGGCCGCATCATGTTGTGGGGTTGCTTTGCTGCAGCAGGGACTGGTGCACTTCATAAAATAGATGGCATAGTGATAAAAGAAGATTATGTGGCAATACTGAAGCAACATCTCAAGACATCAACCAGAAGTTAAAGCTTGAGCGGAAATGGGTCTTCCAAATGGACAATGACCTGAAGCATACTGCCAACATGGTAAAGTGGCTTAAGGATTACAAAGTCAATGTTTTGGAGCAGCCATCACAAAGCCCTCATCTAAATCCTATTGAAAATTTATGGGCAAAGCTGAAAAGGCCGGTGCGAGCAAGGCGACCTACAAACCTGGATCAGTTACACCAGTTTTGTCAAGGAGGAATGGGAACAAATTCCGACCAACTATTGTAAGAAGCTTGTGGAAGGATATCCCAAACGTTTGACCCAAGTCAATCAGTTTAAGAGTAGTGATGAGCGAGTACTCGTTGCTCGGGTGGCCTCCGAGTATTTATGACTGCTCGAAGATTAAGTTTTCATCACCTCAGCAGCATGATTTACAGCTATTAGCCAGAGGCAGTAAAATCAGTAGCGGATGAGATTTCACCAAAAGAAAACCCCCTCACTTGAGAAAGCTGTGGATTTTTAGTTTCTCAGTCTGCTCTTGCAGATTTTCACAACAGATTCAACCATTTTCCTTGTGAAAGCAGAGAAATCCACAACAAATTCGGCATATAAGAAGTGTTCAAAGAAGCAAGTAGCGGAACCAGACAGGGAAGAAAGTCTCATGGAAGGATGGTAGACTCACCGACTTGGAGCTACAGCGGCTCATCAAACAGTATTAGCTGCTCTGCATGAAATATACAAAGTTCTCAGAGTATATGTTAGAAGATATGCGTCACTCACCAGTGTGATATCCCACTGCATGGAATAAAAGGACTCTGGACATAAACACGATATGCCGGTTACAGAGGTATGCGGGGAGAGGCAGAAGTGGACAACGGCCGTTTCACCTAACAATGCTTAAACGGGTTCATGTGTGTAATTACATAAGGTCACTCCCTTATACAGGGCTGACCTTTCAGTGTAAGGTGAAAAAAAATATAAATAGCATTATGTATAAGAAAACACAAATGTACAATAAAGTAGATATATAGTAATCACATTTTTGACAAATATCGTAAATTAGAGGGAAATAGATCAAATTTATCATTTAATCCAATGGGAACTTGCGCTTTGGTTTTCATGATCCATTTAGCTTCATATCTAAGTAGTATATTGTTGGGGTTACCACCTTGGGGCTGGATAATTAACCACTTCAAGACCTGCAAAAGTCAAGGTCTCTGGATAAGAATTGTTTTACCTGCATATGGTTAATAAATCTTAATGAACCCTTTCCTGATGTGATAGAACTATAGTGTTCACAAAATCTGGGTTTTAAAAGTCTAATAGTTTCTCCTATGTAATAAAACATGCATGGGCTAAATAAGATATATATACAACAAATTCAGTTCTACAGAATATAAAATATGTGGTTTTATGTAGTATGGGGCCAATGCGTAGGGGATTAGTGGTGATTTGGAGGTGGCAGCTAGGACAATTACCGCAATTATTATTACATTGAAGTATATGTTTTTCTAACCAGTTACTTTTGGTAGATAATAGTCTATTAACTAGAATGTCTCATATTATGAGTTCTCCGATAGCAAAAAAAATGGGTTTAAGAGGACCAATTTTCTGTAAATCTTTATGTGTGTAAAATATGCCAGTTTTTTTCAAACGGCTGAGTATTATTTTGCCTCTCCCCACACACCTCTAAGGCCTCTTTCACACTTCTGTCTTTCATCTCCCGACATAATGCGTTGTTTTGTGAAAAAAAAACCCACATCCTGTGAATTTGCCCACAGGATGTGTATTTTTATCATAGACTTGTATTAGCGATGTATCGCGACGCATGGCAACACGTTTCGTCAGTCGTGCACTGGACCCTGCGGAATTTGGCGACACGTCGTCTGGGAAAAACGTACAATGAAGCTCTTTGTCTGCGTTGGAAAAAAGTGCCACGACGGATCCAGCGGCATACGTCGCTGGCTAGAATGGAAGCCTATGGACGCAGGACCCATCGTGGCACATCACATGACGGATTATTTATTTATTATTTTTTTTTTTTTTTTTACACTGAGCATGCTCCAAATCAGTATTTAGTAGCCAACTGGCCAGACAGCCCCAAATCTATATAAACCTGACATGTGGCTTCATTCCTCAATGTGCCAGCAAGAAGCATACAAGCAAGAAGCCTGCCAGCAACCTGCCTGATGGATAGATGCATAGGTGGTCACAATATTTGCTATAACTCCTTCCATTTCTACCACTTGCTCTAAACCCTCTCAAAGATGGGGTGTTAAAACACTCAATATATAGGTTTCCCTTATTTTCCAGTAGCCAATCACATTTGGGAGACTCATTTGTAGGCATGGAAAACGGATCCGTCAAAAAAACGGATGGGAAAAACAGACAAGACGGATGCAACGGATCCAGTTTTTCGACAGAACAGTCTAGCAGATCCGTCGAAAAACTGGATGCGTTGCATCCGTTTTTGACGCATCCGTCGATAGGGCTACTTTCACACTGGCGTCGTGCACTGCACGTCGCAATGCGTCGCTGTGGAGAAAAAACGCATCCTGCAAAGTTGTCTGGAGGATGCATTTTTTTCCCATAGACTAACATTACCGACGCATTGCGACGCAGTGCCACACGTCGCAACCGTCGTGCGACGTTGTGTCGTGTTTTGGCGCACCGCCGCCACAAAAACGTTACATGTAACGTTTTTGTGCGTCGGGACCGCCATTTTCGACCACGCATGCGCAGCCGAAACTCCGCCCCCTCCTCCCCGGACCTTACAATGAAGCAGCAGAAGCATCTTAAGACTGCTTCCGCTGCCAACGTCGGGCATTTTCTTCACAGTATGCGTCGGTACGTCGGGCCGACGCAGCGCGACGGCCCCGTACCGAAGCTAGTGTGAAAGCAGCCTAAGTCGCATCGACGCATTATATGACGGCCGCCTGCCGACGAAAGTGTGAAAGAAGCCTAACCTGCACATCCTATGTCCAGATCCCACTGCATGGAATAAAAGGACTATCACATTGTCCGAGCTGGTGAGTGCCGAATATGTTCAAACATCTACGCTGACAAATTCTGTATATAACACCAGGGAATTTCACTGTGGATTTGTGGTGGGAAGAAAGAATTAAAAAAAAATAAAAAATCCCTAATGATGTCTTCCCTAATGATACCCATGGGATAGGGGTTGTCCAGCCCTTGCACTACTCGTGACCTACCCATGGGATAGTGGTTGTACAGTCCTTATGCTACTTATGGGATAGTGGTTGTCCACAACTTACGCTACTCACGACCTACCCATGGGATAGTGGTTGTCCACACCTTACGCTACTCATGACCTACCCATGGGATAGTGGTTGTCCAGCCTTTGTGCTACTCATGACCTACCCATGGGATAGGGGTTGCCCATCCTTATATTAATGACCTATTCTTAGGATTGGGGTTGTCCAGTCTAGGATAACCCTTTTAATGTGGTTGGATATTCAGGCAGAGTCTGATAGAGCATCTTGCCGACACTTATAAAGAAACCATACAGATGTTACTATTTTCTGGAAGATTTCAGTGGCACTCAGGAGACTGGGAGGTTCCTCTATTTTTCAGGAGCCTACCGCATGTTCCAAAGGGAGCCGAGAATAGCAGTTCAATGCAAAAAAAAAAAATTTGTTGGGTTTTAAAAGATTTTAGTACAGAGGCGTGGGGGGGGCTCTGCAAGGTGAGTGGCCCCCTCCTCTGCAATGCTTTGACTGTTTTTTTTTAGTTAATATTCCATAATTATACTCAACACTATTTTCAATAAAGTGTCTTTTTAGAAGAATCCTCAGCAGATGCTCTTATATCGACAGCCCACCTGATTCATCAGTTGATATGGTAACAAAAATGTCAATCTCCAGCGCCACCAACATTGTGGCACCAAATATAGCAGGAATCAGGATTGGTCACACGTATAAGGGTATGTGCCCACGATCAGGAATAGTAGCGTTTTGGAAACAGCATATTTTCGCTGCATTCTAGATTACCCATTTGTCTTTTGGAACTACGTGGATTTACTGCATCTAATGACCGTGTATATTAAGGGAAAGTACACGGAGGAGACTGGCGTCTCCACTACAGAAATTGACATGCTGCGGCTGGTAAACCCGCACCGCGGGTCAGTTTACGCAGCGGTAAAAAGCAGTGGGCATGGGATTTCTAGACACAGACTGCATCCAAAACACTACTATTCCTGACCGTGGGCACGTACCCCAAGACTCCAATGGAGGTCACTGCATGTGCACACAATAGTGGAGGAATCTACAGCAACTAACTGTATTTATTGCTAATTTTGGTAACTCTCCCCTCCCGCTCCCAGATTCTTTTTAATAATGCTCCAGTTCATTGGACAGATGGCCTCTTTACATCTCTGAACTTTCAACTTCTTGATTTCAAACAAACAAACAAGAAAACTTTTTTCTCAGCAATTTTTTATTTCCCAGTGACATCAGAGTTGATGGCACAAGCCTCCGAGGTCAGCGATTGGCTACAGCCAGGGGCGTAACAACAGTCCTGCGGGCCCCGGTGCGAACTTTTGAATGGGGCCCCCCCCCCCCCCCAAAAAAAAAAATGATATACAGACACACGCATACAATGTTAAACTAAGAAGTAAATATCTATTGCAATTCCTTTATGTATGAGTGGTCGCCTATATACACTGCAGGGGCAGATAGTATAGAGCTTTATGTATGAGTGGTCACCTATATACACTGCAGGGCAGATAGTATAGAGCTTTGTGTGTGAGTGGTCACCTATATACACTGCAGGGCAGATAGTATAGAGCTTTGTGTGTGAGTGGTCACCTATATACACTGCAGGGCAGATAGTATAGAGCTTTGTGTGTGAGTGGTCACCTATATACACTGCAGGGGCCGAATATCTGAGCTGGAAGCAGTGCATTCTGGGTCTAACAGGGCCAAGGCCGGATATATAATACACGTGGGGCGTCTCCGACAGGGTAAACCAGCTGTAACCCATCCAAGCCCGGTCATCTGCCTGCAGCACAGCACGCCCCTTATGGAGCGGGGCGGACATCCGGCATAAGATGACTAGTAGCCCGTACCTGAGCTGCAGGCCCCTCTCTTCGTCCTCATGGCCGTTCAGGACCCTCCGCAGCTTATCCATGCCTCCCTCTGCACGACACCACGCTCCACCAGTGACAAACCGTACAGCTGGCCACCTTCACGTCCTGTCACGTGATGACAACAGCATGTGACTCGCTTGACGGCAATCTCAGCCTGGTGTACGGAACTGCGACGTGCATGGCCCCTCCCCCACAGCGTGTACGGAAGCCCGTGGGTTCAACCTAACACTGAATTTACAGGACGAAATGTGCAGCGTGCGCTCACGGAGATACCCTGACAAGTTGACCTCAGGTCGCAGAGGTCGCGGCGGCACCGGGCCCTCTTTTGGGCCCGGGCCCTGGTGCAGCCGCGACCTCTGCGACCCCGGTAGTTCCGCCCCTGGCTACAGCGCTGTCGACGTTACGTCAGCACTGCAGACAGTAAGGGTATGTGCACACGTTGCGGATTTTGCTGTGGATTTTTCAAATCCGCAGTGCAAAACCACTGCGGTTTTCACTGCAGATTTTCACGCGGTTTCTTCTGCGGATTCCTCTACGGGTTTTCAACAGCACTTTCCTATTGGTGCAGGTTGAAAACCGCTGCGGAATCCGCAGAAAGAAGTGACATGCTACTTTGTTTCCGCGCGGAATTTTCCGCAGCATGTGCACTGCGGTTTTTGTTTTCCATACTGTACTGTACACCGCATGGAAAACTGCTGCGGATCCGCAGCGTCAAATCCGCAACGTGTGCACATAGCCTAACAGGCATCAGGAACAGTAGCAGAGACTCAGCACTGAACCCGGGGTGGGTGAGTAAAGCGCAGTTACTGCAACCGGGGGACATGGGTTTTCTGAAACAATACAACCCATTAAGGCTAAGTTCACACTGGGCTTTTTAATGCTAATTTTCAGCTGCATTTGACAGTACCAGCTATGTCTATGGGATTTCAGAAATCTCGTGCACACACGTTTTTTGTCATCAGCATTTTGTGCTCTGCTTGGTTTTTTGGACGTAGAGCATGTCACTTTCAGTGTTTTTCACCCACTGAATTGAATGGAAAGAAAGTAACCAAAAACGCCGCAAAAAAATGCAGCAAAACCCCTGCCGCAGCTTTTTTTCCTGCAGAAAAAAAAAATGCAACAAAAACTTCCAGTGTGAACTTAGCCAAGTTGAGGAACCACTGAGAAAGTGAACTTGGCGGTTTCCAAAGTCCACTATGTGTGGCCATCTCTCTACCAGCAGCGAGAATGGAATTCAGGAACCTCCGTGTTGTACAGTCCTTGAGGTAGGTAGGGGCTGCATCTAATCTGGAATACCCCATTGGTCCCTTATCGGGATGTGGCAGCCTCCTTAGCAGGTAGTTCTTAATAGAAGCGTAAAGGACACATATGCAGGAGATAGGAATAGCCCTTTAATTTTCTCATGAAGCAGCCTCGGCTCACTAGCACTGATAATATCACATAACATCCCAGAGAAATGTACATATATTTAATAAAATACAATAAAATATTAATATAATAGCTATAATAAAAATGTAAAATATTAGCTATATTTATATATTTTTATTATAGCTGTTTTATATTAATATTTTGTTACATTTTATTGTACTTAATCTTTAATATAATATGTAGAAATATAAAATAGCTATAATATAATAAAAAATATAAATATAGCTATAATAAACAATAAAATAATGTACAAATATAAAATATAAGTGAAAAATAAAAAATATAAATCATATAGACAATATAAATACAATAATATGAATAATATAAAGTAGCTATATAAACAGTGTGACATGATAGCACTATGCAGCGCTATAAGTGACAGTCCAACTCTCCAGTATAGGAGGCTGCAGCTTCCTCCAGCCCGCACAACTTGCCGTGCCATGCCGTCACCTGTATGCTACCTCACACCGTGTCCGCGGCGCCCACACACCGGGGCCGCCCTCCTTACCTTCCAGGGGCGGCTCAGAAGCGGAGGGCTCGGCACACTGGTTGTTTAATGAGGAACCATTCATTAGGCAGGAGAGGTAACAGGAATCCCGTCACTTCGGCCACCACCCCCCTCCTCACTCCATGGGGTGAGCTGCTTCCTAGTGACCTCATCATCCCCGCCTCGCATCCTCTCAGCCGATTGGAAGACGCCTGGCGTCGCTGAATGGTGATTGGCTGCTTATCCATCACTCAAATTGTGAGGGGCGGGAGGAATGGTTTGTGCGTAAAGCGTGCGGGGTTAACCTGTTCAGGACCGCAGTCTAGTTCACACTAGTGCAAAGTGCACGCGGCTCCTGCTCCGCTGCTCGCACAAATGCCGGGACAATAAAGTTTTATCATAACCGCCATTGATTTGGTGGAGTGACCATATGGGGAATAAAGATGGGCCAATTTATTTGGGTGGAATTTTTTTTTTTCTTTTTTTTTTAAAGCATACTGGAGAATACGGATTGTGTTTGGAATTTGCTTCTGCTCACCCCCCGCTGCTCCTTGGCAGAAGGCGCGCCATGACAGAGGCACAGAGAACCAAGGGTGGTGGGGGCTTCCTGCCCGCTGGCTGGTCCTCCGTCACACCGGCCCAGTGTTCAGTAGTCTACGAGTATGTCCTGGAGGTCACTGTACATGGTCCAGGGCCTACTCACAGGTGGAAGACCTGGCCTAGAGTAAACACCAGGCCACAACTTCTGGCCTCAGGCCTCAGAGGTCGACTCCTGGGTCTACTCATGGCTGGAAGCCCTTGGCCCAAACTAAACATCAGGCCAGAGATGTGGCGGAGAGCCGGGCAGCAAGAGGGGCCAGAGAGCTGTTCTAAAGAAGAGCCTAAAAAAAAAATCACTGAAAAATCCTTGCTAGAATCTTCCTCTTCATTTTTATTGTAAAACTTCTTTGCCGGTCACATGTTCAGTCTTTTGAGAGTCTTCCCCCCCCTTCCCGTGTCAGGTTCTGAAAAAAATATTGGGTGGGGAAAAAATGAAATTTCTTTTAGATGTCTTCTGCTCTTCCAAACTAGGCCATGTTCAATGAAAGGGCAGCAAAAAAATGCTCCAGGAAGCAAAAAAAAGGCAACCAAAAACTCCCCAAAGAAAGAACGTTTTCAGAAGCGGTGGACGCTCATAGTTTTTTACAGCCACAAAAAAAAAAGTTTGATATGCACCTACCCCAAGGGCTCATTCACATGCTGCATTTTTTAAGTGTAAAAAAACCTCTGCACTTTACATTACCAGCAAAGCGATTTAAATCTCATTCTCAGCTGCTTAACATTTCCTTCTAAATTGTAACTATTAAGGCCGGAGTCACACTAGTGAGTATTACGGACGTATGAGAGGTGCAGAAAATACGGATTGCATACGGTACAATGATTCTCTATGGCCCAGCTCCTATCTGCCGTATTTTACGGATCCGTATTACACGGTCTTGTACGGCCATAGAAAATCGCAGCATGCTGCGTTTGTCACCGTATTGCGCAAAAAAATCGTCAATGAAAGTCTATGGGGGCGAGAAAAATACAGATTCCACACGGACCAGCAGTGTGACCTGCGAGAAATACGCACCGGTGCTATAGAGAAAAGCCGGCAATTCAGTGCGGTGCATAGTAAAATCACACTGACAGAATAGAATAGAATAGGTAGAATAAATGTCTACACATAGAATAGGTATATATATATCTATATATATATGTCAGTGAGACATATATATATTTATAGTTCATACAGCACTAGATAGCAGAAAAGCCAGTAATTCAATTGCCAGCTTTTGCTCTCTCCTTCCCAAACCTGACAGGATATGAGACATGGTTTACATACAGTAAACCATCTCATATCCCTTTTTTTTTTTTTGCATATTCCACACTACTAATGTTAGTATTGTGTATGTGCAAAATTTGGGCCCTCTAGCTATTAAATTAAAGGGTTAAATCGCTGAAACAATTGGAGTGGGCTCCCGCGCAATTTTCTCCACCAGAGTGGTAAAGCCAGTGACTGAGGGCAGATATTAATAGCCAGGAGAGGGTCCATGGTTATTGGCCCCCCCTGGCTAAAAACATCTGCCCCCAGCCACTCCAGAAAAGGCACATCTGGAAGATGCGCCTATTCTGGCACTTGGCCTCTCTCTTCCCATTCCCGTGTAGCTGTGGGATATGGGGTAATGAAGGGTTAATGTCACCTTGCTATTGTAAGGTGACATTAAGCCAGATTAATAATGGAGAGGCGTCAATAAGACACCTATCCATTATTAATCCAATAGTATGAAATGGTTAATAAAACACACATTATTACAAAGTACTTTAATGAAATAAAGACACAAGGTGTTTTAATATTTTATTAGACTCTTAATCCACCTGAAGACCCTCGTTCTGTAAAAAAGGAAAAATAAAAAATCAACAGTATCCCATACCTTCCGTTGTTCTTGAATGTCCCACGATGTAAATCCATCTGAAGGGGTTAAAATCATTTTACACCCAGGAGCTCTGCTAAAGCAGCTGTGCTCATGGTTGTAAAACCCCAGGGAATTAATGGAATGCAGGGGAATGACCTGTAGTTACCTTGAGTCGCGGTGATGCGCCCTCTGCTGGATGTCCTCATATGAACTCGAGCCTGGGAATTTTTCCCACGATTGAATTACCGGCTTTTATGATATCTAGCACTGTATGAAATATAAATATATATATATATATATGTGTCTCACTGACATATATATAGAGATACTGTATATATATTTTAACGAACATTTGAGCCCATAAATCCATTAGATGTCGGTTTTGCAAGCCTGCGAGAAAATATCGCAGTACGGATGCCATACGGATTACATACGGAGGATGCCATGCGCAAAATACGCTGACACACCCTGCCTACGGATGACATACGGATCACTATTTTGGGAACATTTCTGCGTATTACGGCCGTAAAAAACGGACCGTATTTCCATACGCTGAGTGTGACGCCGGCCTTAAAGTGGTTTTTTTTTTTTTTTCATATCTGCAGCATTTCCGTTCTTACAGAGTCTTTCACCCATTCAAATGAATGAAAAAGAGTGCAAGCAAAAGTGCATAAAAAAACGCATGTAAAATGCATCAAAAACATGCATCTTTCCGTCCCACGCTATGGTGCTTGGTGCAGAAGAATCTGCTACAAATACTCAACGTGTGCACAAAGCCTTATTCCGCTGCAGATTTTCCATGTGCAGATCCACGCAGAAAACTCACAGCAAATCCGTCCTGTGCATTTATCCTTGTCAATTTAAGGGTATGTGTCCACGGTCAGGATGGCCGGCGGTATCGCCGGAGCGGCGAAGCCGCTCGGCGCTAAGCCCCGCCCCCTTTCTGGGACGCGATGATGCCGGATGTGTTAACTGTACACATCCGGGATCATCGCACCCTCGCGTAGCGCCCTGTGATATTACTTGCGGCGACGCAGCGTCGCCGCAGGTAGCACGGACATGCTGCGATCTGAAAAGACGCGCAGCATGTCCGGAGTCGCAGGGAAGTCGGATGCGTGTTTCCACGCATAGTGGACACGGGATTTCATAAAATTCCCTCCACTATGCTGGAACATCTGGACGCTGCGTGTTTGACGCTGCAGCTCTGCACAGCGTCAAACAAGCAGCGTTTACTGACCGTGGACACATACCCTTATTTTCCAGATTAAAGGGATTGTCACATGGGGACATCACCTTTTCTGTAAGCCAGGGCTCCACACTGATGTACTTTGCATTAGCCACTCCATCCAGAGCACCCAGTGTTCACCCTGCCACCGCTATAGATTAGGGCCTTCACTGCATCTAAGCAGTAGCTGCTGAGTGGTGGAGCGAGTTAAAGGGAACCTGTCACCACGTTTTTGGAAGATGGGATAAAAATAGCGTTAAATACGGGCAGAGGTGGGCGTTACATTAGTGTGTGTGTTATGCGTTTATTACCCACCTAAGTTGCCGAAATAACTTTGCAAAGTCTCCGTTTTCGCCTGTCAATCAGGCTGGTCAGGTCACATGGGCGTGGTGTCTTCACCCAGATTTGGCGTAGTTTTCCGTTGGTGGCGTAGTGGTGTGCGCATGCCCAAAGTCCGGAATCCTCTTCCAGGGGATTTAAAATAGCGCGGTGTTCGTTATTGCATTGGTGATCGGTGGGCGCGGCCATCTTCCTTTGGCCGCGCGTGCGCAGAAGCGGCGCTCTGCTGGCCGCGGCTTCAGGAAAATGGCCGCGGGATGCCGCGCGTGCGCAGATGGATATCGCGGCGGCCATTTTCCTGAAGCCGCGGTCAGCAGAGCGCCGCTTCTGCGCACGCGCGGCCAAAGGAAGATGGCCGCGCCCACCGATCACCAATGCAATAACGAACACCGCGCTATTTTAAATCCCCTGGAAGAGGATTCCGGACTTTGGGCATGCGCACACCACTACGCCACCAACGGAAAACTACGCCAAATCTGGGGGAAGACAACGCCCATGCGACCTGACCAGCCTGATTGACAGGCGAAAACGGAGACTTTGCAAAGTTATTTCGGCAACTTAGGTGGGTAATAAACGCATAACACACACACTAATGTAACGCCCACCTCTGCCCCTATTTAACGCTATTTTTATCCCATCTTCCAAAAACGTGGTGACAGGTTCCCTTTAAGGAAAAATGAATGTAAAAAGCCAGGAGGTCAGGAAATAAGAATGAATAAGGAGAGACAGAGGTCAGGCAGCCTTAATCTGCTAGGATATTTATGGGTCAAAAATAAGTGAATTCTTGTATAGGCACATTAGGAATGTAAAGTATACAGTAACTGGGGGAGGGGGAAAGGCTGTTCCCCTGGGACAGAAAAAAAGTGCAGAATTAAAAAAACAAAAATGCAACAAATTCCCAATATGTGTCATAATTTATTAAAAGACCGTCCTGTAATATTCTACACATAGGTGGGAGTCCAGACATGTCAGGGCCAGAAGCTTCTGCATTCACTTCTCCATAAAGCCAAATTTAGAAGTGCGCAGTCATGAAAACTAGGCAACATTAAAAATGTATAGGATCAATAATTTCCATTTTCCTCTGTTGTATGTTTTTATCAGGTGCGGAGAAGCAGACGCTGTCTGCAAATGACAGAAGTTTATTAAAGGGGTTATCTGGTCACAGAAAATTGATCACCTCCACAGCGGCCACAGCCAGGGACCACAGAGCAGCTCTTGCACGAGCACGCAGAAGACCCTCGGTTAGCACCCGAGCATGCGCAGATAACACCTTATCCCAGCACTACTGACCATCTATACACTTGCTCCTTCTTTACAAAGAGCAGCGGTGCTGTGAACTCCGCACACTCGGGGGTCCGGCATCTCCACCTGCTCAGCCCCTGCTTGCCTCTCAGCTGCGTTCTACCAGCACATCATCTTTATAAAGGATCAGGTCTGCTAACAAGACCCCACAAACAGCGGCTGAATGTGACATCTGACGTCTGCGGCATTAAAGGGATTTTCCGCCTTTTATTTTCTTTGTATTTAAATGCATGTATCTGGGGCTAAAAATCATGTTTACAATCGCGTTTCATTAAGGCTATGTGCACACAACGCTTTTTTTCTAGCTGTGAAGTCGCAGTTTTTCTGGGTGAACCCACTTCAGGAAGACACCGGCGATCTCATCCCTGAAAACGGGGAAGGGTGAACACACTGCTTCTTGTAAGCGGATTCCATACCCTGAAACGGTTAAAAAAAGTAACAGAAGACTGAACATGTGAACAGCCATGTTGTTTTCACATTGCTCTGCACTCTAGTCATTATTTGGGGGACGCAGGCGATTAAAAGGCAGAAATGAAGGGACAGAAACCACTTACTTGCATTTTTTTGTAACAGAAATCCCCTAATAAACTGATTATAACTTTCTATGGTGGACAAAAAAAGAAGTGCAGTTCCTCTCTTTCAGTTTTGCACCATTTGCCTCCTTTGTGTTGGTGCTGGCTGCAGAAGGAGTTAACTGAGAATCTGTCAGTGAGCTGACTAGCAGACAGGCAGGTTGCACCTATTTTTTTAAGCTCCTCTCGTCTGATTTATGAGTGCACAGACCATAGCAATACTGAATAGGAAGGGTAACTAAAGGTCAGTAAAAGCCAAAATGGTGCAAAATGTAAAATCAATGGGAAAAAAAAATATTTCTAGCCCTAATTACACGTATTTAAGTTAAAAAAAAGGCCCAAAAGTGGACAATCCCTTTAGTCACATCTGTGTTCTTTACTAGAAGCTTAGGAAGTGGCGATTGAATGGACAGTTCGTCTCCACCCGGACTTCATATACTACAGACAGTCCGTGAACCAAGCCTCACGGGCCAAAACTAGTCACGTCCCATTCGTTCCAACCAGAGAAATGGCGGACATTTCCCCTGTTTGGCGACAGACGCATCATAACGTATCATTGGCTGGCGCTGGAAGATGACGTAAAGAGGCGTGGTTTGCACTGCACTATATAAATGGCCGCTGCGGGCGCGCCCTTCCTTTTCCTCGGAGCTGCCCGGTGAGTTTTCATGTGTGGGTTGGAACAGGGAAACCTATACCGCGCCCGACCGCAGCACTTCTACCGCTTATCTGCCCGTATTTGTCATCGCTTTTGGCATCTGAATGGGTCCGGGTGTTTGGGTTTTCTGGTTATCGTTGCCGGCCGCGTGGTTTATTAGCCGCCATCTTGGAGCATGGCCTTGTGCTTTGTATTATCAGTCTGAGTCGTAATTCTGCCCCTGCTGCTCGCTGCCTCCCAGACCCGTGCTGCCTGCTTGGCCCTCATTTTAGCGTGTAGACTCCAGTGCAATTGCGTTTCTAAAGACAAAAATGTTCTTTATGCCGCTCTGTTGTGTAAGCCCCCTTAATAAAGCAGGGTGCAGGGTGGTTGACCTCTGCAGAGGTTGCTGGGAGTTGTAGTATCACACCCGGTACCCCATTTCTTGCAGTGTGCCAGGACTTGTCTGGTAATTGCAGTGATCATGTCTCCTCTGACAGCACTATAGGGAATGTCTAGGTAAAAAGTTATAAAATATAACTGCATTCTGTGGGCTGACAATTGGCCACCACTGCAGGTCAGTCTGGGTGAGGGACCATACGCATCAGCCAATAGATTAGTGTAGGCGACGCTGATATCTAATATGTATGGTAGCCTTATGACATCAGGTATTTGTCCAACGCTGACGTTTTTTTAATCCATTGCATGAATGTTTTGAAACCATAAATTGGAGGCATTCTGCATTCACCCCTATGGACTCAGCCCGGCTACTTTAGACATTTGCTCCGGTAGCGATGTCTGTTCAACATAGAAGGCTGCAATGGTCACTGGTCAGAAAAGTGTTTTCTTATCCCCTGACCGCTGCTACAAGTCACAGGCTGCAGCGTTTCTGGTGACTATTTGGAGCTGGTATCACATGACAAATTGCACACCACTTTACATTAATACTGCTGATTAGATGGCTTTTACAGTGTTGTAGGATGGACTTGTTTCTACTTTTAAAAGTAACACTGTGGCTATCTATGGAATGTCCAGACTCCAGATAGCCATCTGTATGTGTAGGAACTGGACTATTGTCTGACCGTATACCATGTTTTTGACAGGTAACTAGCCCAGGATGCCCGTTGCCAGGACCTGGGTGTGTCGGAAGACCTATGTCACCCCGCGACGTCCATTCGAGAAGTCGCGGTTGGACCAGGAGTTGAAACTTATTGGTAAGTGGTCAACAGGTATTCCGTGATCCAGACACGCGTGTACTTCTCTCATCAGGCTGGCTTAGTTTTTCTGTTCTCCTGCTTTTCACAGCTTAAAGGGAATCTGTCACCACATTTGACCAATCGAAACTGTTAATATGGACATTCGTTTTCTTGCAAACACATTTTTTGCAGCTCTCTGAGCTCTGCTGTATTATGTCAGACATGAAGAGAACATACATATATATATATATACATAAAAATATATACAAGAGTAACCCCTTCACGACATGACATAATTACATCATATATTGTGTGCCTGACTTTAAAGCGGGCTCTGGCGCTGAGCCTGTAGTCTATCATCTGTTTAGTTTGCTGTCATGTTATTATTATTATTATTATTATACATTTTTATAGCGCCATTTATTCCATGGAGCTTTACATGTGAATACGGGCAAATATAGACAAATACATTAAACATGAGCAAAAAACAAGGCACGCGGGTACATAAGGAGGGAGGACCCTGCCCGCGAGGGCTCAGAGTCTGCAGGGGATGGGTGATGAAACACTAGGAGAGTACAGCTGCAGGTGGATCAGAGCTCTACCTGTGGCTATTTACTAGGCGAACCCCGCTGTCACATCCTGCCTTTTGGTGCCCCTATCACATGATTGGGGGGGCAACGATTGGTTGTCATGACTGCTGGGGTTCAGACGACCCTTGTGCCTGTCCATTGTGAATCTCCCGTGATTGCCGTCTTGTGGCTGCCTTTCACAGATCATGATTTCTGCTATATATACAGTGCTGAAGCCCAGCGATATGTAGCAGAATGGATCGAACTATCTCAGCTTCAAGTCTCCTGAGAACTATTAAATAAAGTGAAGATAAGTTTAAAATAAAAAACACAAGTTCAAATCACCTTTTGCAAAATTCACTTTTTGTGTCCCTGCCTTTTGAAATGTACGATCTATCAAAATATAAAGTGAATCAATCTGGTAAACTGCACAATGAGACAAAACACCAGAATTACTGATTGTTGGCCATTGCAATTTTCCATTAAAAAAGATCAAAAAGTAAAAAAAAATCAAATCAGAGCACAAAAAATAAGCCCTCATCCAGCCCCAGGTCACAAAAATAAAAAGCTACCGATCTCTGAAAGTGGTGACAAACGCAAACTTTTTTCATACAAAGTTCAGAATTTTTTCACCACTTAAAAAGAAAATAAACTATACATGTTAAATATCTGCGTACCCATAGTGACCTGGAGAATTATATCAGCAGGTCCGTTTTGCCATATAGCTAACATGGCAAATAAAAAAAGGTTGTGGAATTGCACTATTTTTTCAGTTTTCCAGCTTTTTGGTATTTTTTTTCACAGTACCCTATATGGTAAAATCAATAGGGTAATTTAAAAGTACCTAAAAAATCAAGCGGTCATACGGCTATGGGAACAGAGAAATAAGTTATGGCTTCTGGAAGAAGGGCAGGAAAACTGAAAACAACAACCTGATAATGACCCTGTTGTGAACTGATATGTGCATATGGGCTTTGGACCTGTGCCCATTAACAGTTTTGATGGGTGAAATGTAGTGACTGATTCCCTTTAAAGGGAACCTATCACCCCGTTTTTTAAAGATTAGATAAAAATAGTGTGAAATAGGGGCAGAGCTGGGCTTTACATTAGTGCTTTTTTGGTGACTTTATTCCCCCGTTAGGCTGCCGAAATACCTTTGTGAAGTGGCCGTTTTGTCCTGTCACTCAAGTTGGTCAGGTCGGATGGGCGTGGTTAAATAGCGGTTCCTCCCCCCTGCTTCTCGGCGTGTCTTTCGTAAACGCGATCTGTGAATGGCACAGATCGCGCTTTTTCTTAGCAGTTGCGCAGTGAATTTGCCTCCGGCGCCTGCGCATTATGTTTTGCCCAACTGTGGGCATAGCATAATTTACATCACTGCGCATGCGCGGGTCGTAACTTTAGCCTTGGTGCCCCGGAAGTGATCATATGGGCATAGTGTTTATCTGGATGCCGGTAAATTTTTCTCAGCCCGAACTGCGAGCGTAAGTTTGGTGCCAAAATCGCTCGCCTGCCTATCGTTCTATCTATCGTTATTTCTATCAAACTATCTATCGTTCAATCTAAAGTTACGACCCGCGCATGCGCAGTGATGTAAATTATGCTATGCCCACAGTTGGGCAAAACATAATGCGCAGGCGCCGGAGGAAAATTCACTGCGCAACTGCTAAGAAAAAGCGCGATCTGTGCCATTCACAGATCGCGTTTACGAAAGACACGCCGAGAAGCAGGGGGGGAGGAACCGCTATTTAACCACGCCCATCCGACCTGACCAACTTGAGTGACAGGACAAAACGGCCACTTCACAAAGGTATTTCGGCAGCCTAACGGGGGAATAAAGTCACCAAAAAAGCACTAATGTAAAGCCCAGCTCTGCCCCTATTTCACACTATTTTTATCTAAGCTTTAAAAAAACGGGGTGATAGGTTCCCTTTAAGCAGAGTAGCTGCAGATACTCATCCCATGATACTGCATAGGACATGCATTTTGGGAATCCATGTATGTACTTATGACTGCAGCAGAGGGTAGGAGGACATGTTGATATTGACCATTAGTTGAACAAATCGATCTGTAAGTCCCTCCCTGTTCCAGCGGCCAGACCATTATTCTATGGCTGGTGGGAGCCCTGCAACCTGTTTTCTACACATGGTGTCCCCAGACTTGCCTTTTGGTTAGCCGGCCTTGTGTGACACTTTCCACTAGGAAATAGAATACCTGGAGAAGCCGATATGTAGGAGGCAGTTTGCTGGGCCCTCATCCAGTGGCCGTAGAATACTGACATGGGACCTGCAAATATATTCACTGATCTCTAGCTGACATTGTAAAATTAAGTTTTTACTCTTGAGAACTTTATTAAATGTTGTTCACTTTCTTCCTTAGGTGAATATGGTCTCCGTAACAAGCGTGAGGTGTGGAGAGTAAAGTTCACACTTGCCAAGATCCGCAAAGCTGCCAGAGAGCTGCTGACTCTGGACGAGAAGGATCCCAAACGTCTCTTTGAAGGTAAGCACCAGATGTGAATACATGGGAAGACTTTAGCAGGCAGCGCTATGTTGTCCCTGTGATCTCACTAGTTCCATATTGACCCTACAGCCATTGTATGAAGTTGAGGAGCAACAACTTGTTTTCAATCACAAGGTCTGGAGCAGCTGAATGCTCTGAACATTTGTGAATATCTGGTCATAAGTATTTTCTTTCCCCCCCGTAGGTAATGCCTTGCTTAGACGTCTGGTACGTATCGGTGTGTTGGATGAGGGGAAGATGAAGCTCGATTACATTCTGGGCTTGAAAATTGAAGACTTCTTGGAAAGGCGTCTTCAGACCCAAGTGTTTAAGTTGGGTTTGGCCAAATCCATCCATCATGCCCGTGTGCTGATCCGTCAGAGGCACATCCGGTACGTCACTGTGCCCTAATGTCTACAGCATTATTTCTGAAGGTCATCCTATATTTTGCAGACTGCTTTTCTTGTTAGTAACATTTGCACACATTTGGTATGTTAAGCTGACGGCTCTTCCCTCCTCGTGGATGGTCCCAGATTTGCAATGACTGCAGTTAATTGTCTGCCAGTACTTGTTATGTAACCTCTGCCTGTTATGTGAAGTATGCCTTTTGGTCTTGCCTAGCACATGGAACAGTCCTTGAAATGGAGCCTTGACTCGGCAAGGTCACTTTGGCTCAGGCCATACACCTTGTGATCTGCTATAACTCGATGGTGTCCGACTGGTTCCTACACTTTGGGCATGAAGCAATAATTTCGGCAAGGTCACTTTGGCTCTGGCCATACACCTTGTGAAGGGTCTTTTTGCACTTGTAATGCCCTCTGAGCGTATACTGTCATCTGTAAATCCCTATAGTACAGGTAATCCAACAAACAGGTATGAAGCAAGAGGCTTCACTGTCATTTTTACAACTGACTTGGAATAGGGACATATAATCCTATTGAAATTTGATTAACGCCAGACTCCAGATAAGACTCCATGCATGCTGTATTTGTAGTTTTCCTCCATAAAGTACTACAACCATAAGTAGATTTCATTAGTCTTCGTGCAGGTAAACACTAGTCTGACTTTCCTGCAGGATATATCTACGTAGTCACTATTGATGAGTGGATGTGCTGGGGTAAGGTGTTACCTGAGCATGCTCGGGTGATAAGTGTGTCTTTGGCGTGCTCGAAAAATGTTAACGTCCCTGCAGCTGCATGTCTCGTGGCTGTTCGTCAGCCGAAACACATGCAGTGATTTAGTCAATCCCTGCATGTGCTTTAGCTGTCGAGCAGCGGCGGGGGCCTGAACATATTTTTCGAGCACGCCAAAGACACTGGCACGTGAGCATGCCCAAATAACACCTTAGGCTACGTTCACATTTGCGTTGTGCGCCGCAGCGTCGGCGCCGCAGCGCACAACGCAAACAAAAACGCGGCAAAACGCACGCTAAAACGCTGCGTTTTGCGCCGCATGCGTCCTTTTTGGCCGAAAGTTGGACGCAAAAAAAATGCAACTTGAAGCGTTTCTTGCGTCCAACGCTTGCGGCCATGCGGCGCAAAACGCAGCACAACGCATGTCCATGCGCCCCCATGTTAAATATAGGGGCGCATGACGCATGCGGCGCCGCTGCGGCGCCCGACGCTGCGGCGCTGACCGCAAATGTGAACGTAGCCTTACCCAGCACAATCGTTCTTTACTCAGTCACTTAATGAATCACATTCTTGCACTGCGGCTCACAACCATGTCTTGGTGAAGGGTAGACTCACTGGCTCAATTACTGCACAGCAAACGAGGGGTTACGGTGCTTAGTTGACAATGGATGCATGATAATGTGGTTACATGAATGTTTTATCTTGCAGCGTTCGCAAGCAAGTGGTCAACATCCCATCATTCATCGTGCGCTTGGACTCCCAAAAACACATTGACTTCTCCCTGCGCTCACCATACGGTGGTGGACGTCCCGGGCGCGTCAAGAGAAAGAATGCCAAGAAGGCACAAGGTGGTGCCGGAGGTGGAGATGACGAAGAGGAAGATTAAACAGTAATACAGACTTCTGAATATCTAGGAAGTTGTAATAAGTTGTAAAATAAACTGTTGAACGTAATGGCTTGTCAATTGTTTTCCATCAAAATGTTACTACGGACTCAGTTTGCCACTTCTCTCTATTCCTGCAGGTCTCGATTGGTCATTTACATGCTGGTAGTAATGCAGTATGCTGGCATGGGAAACGTATATGGGGTGCCTGGTTAGGCACCATTAAAGGGAACCTGTCACCCCCAAAATCGAAGGTGAGCTAAGCCCACCAGCATCAGGGGCTTATCTACAGCATTCTGTAATGAGAAAATAGCCGGATTACTCACCGGTAATGCTCTTTTAATGAGTCCATGACAGCACCCACTGGAGAGATAGGGATCAGCCCCAAGGAACAGGAAACGTACAGAAGAATAATAGGGGCGGTCCGCCTCTCCTCGTCAGTTTAATTTTCAGAGTACCCGGAGGACCGCCAGTATTAGTCCAATTATTTACAACATATATTTTAAACTTATATACTCAATAGAAGTAATTCAAACAAATTTTTTAATAGGGAGGGATGTGACTGGGTGCTGTCATGGACTCATTAAAAGAGCATTACCGGTGAGTAATCCGGCTATTTACCCTTCGCCATGACAGCACCACTGGAGAGATTTCCAGAGACCCAACACCTAGGGGGGGGGACCACCGTGCTGAGGATAGTCCTGCCAAAGTGTAGGTCAGAATCTGAAGAAAGATCAAGCCTGTAGTGATTATAGAAAGTAGAAGGAGCCGACCATGTTGCTGCCTTACATATGTCCTCAATTGGAATGTTTCCCCTTTCGGCCCAGGAAGACGCCATAGCCCTGGCGGAATGTGCCTTAATGCCTTCCGGAGGTTCCTTATCTTTCACGGAGTAGGTCAGCCGGATCGTGTCTCTAATCCACCGGGACAACGTGGCTCTTGTGACTCCATATCCCTTCTTTTTACCCTGGAAGGATATGAACAGAGCCCTACTCTGCCTCCAACTACTAGTTTTTTCAATATATTGTAAAACTATTCTCCAGACATCTAGAGTGTGGAATCTGTTCTTCAGGAGTGGAAGGATCTTTAAAGAAAGTAGTAAGATGTATCTCTTGTGACCTATGGAATTTCCCTGCAACTCTAGGGAGATATAAGGGATCTGGTTTTAAAATTAATCTGTCCTGAAATGTTAGAAGGAAAGGTGGATCTATGGATAAGGCCTGAATGTCGCTGACTCTTCTAGCCGATGTTAATGCTACTAAGAAGGCTGTTTTTAGCGACAAGTGTTTTAGAGATATTGTATCTATAAGCTCAAACGGAGGTTCTGTTAGGGAGTCTAGAACTAGGTTTAGATCCCAAGGAGCTACTCTAGGTATGTGGACAGGAGTAACCCGTTCACAGGCCGTAATGAAGCGGGACACCCATTTGTTACCAGCAACATTATGGCCATGGGTTGCACCCAGAGCGGACACCTGGACTTTTAGTGTGTTAACCGACGGACCTAACTTTCCCTTTCTGTAGAAATTCTAGAATAGATTTTATTGGAATTTCTGATGGGTTTGAACCTGTATGGAACTGAAGAAACTTTCCATATTTTGGTATAAATTTTTGTGGTAGATGGTTTCCTGCTAAGCAGGAGTGTATCAATTAGCCCTTCTGAAAACCCTCTGGAATTTAATATCTGCCTTTCAAATTCCAGGCCGTCAAGTGGAGACTGTCCACTTGGGGGTGGAAGAAAGGTCCCTGAGAGAGTAGATCTGGGATTGAGGGAAGGATCCATGGGTCTGTCACCGACATTGACTGCAGGCACGAGAACCATGGTCTCTTGGGCCAGAATGGTGCTATCAATACTATCCTGGCTTGTTCTTCCCTGATCTTCCGTATTGTGGAAGCAGAATTATCGGAGGGAAGGCATATGCCAGCTTGAATTGCCAGGGTATTTGAAGAGCATCTAGAATGTCCGGGTGGTCTGCACGGGACCGAGATGCGAATTTTCGCACTTGTCTGTTCCGTCTCGTAGCAAAGAGGTCTATTTGGGGTCTGCCCCATAATAATGTAATTTTGTAAAAAATGTGCGGATTTAGACTCCATTCTCCTTGATATAGTGTGTCGACTTAGAAAGTCTGCCTGTTGATTGCTTTCTCCTTTGATGTGGACCGCGGAGAGGGACAACAGATGTTTTTCGGCCAGGATCAAGATATTCTCTGCGGAAGACATTAGAGCGTCTGATCGAGTACCGCCTTGTTTGTTTAAATAAGCCACCGTTGTAGTGTTGTCTGAACAGACTCTGACGTGATTTCCTCGAAGCTGTGGGAGAAATTGATGCAGTGCATAGCTTACTGCCTTCAACTCTTTTAAATTAGATGAATGAGTTCTTCCTCATTCCATATTCCTTTGTAGAATCTATCCCCCATATGCGCGCCCCACCCATAGGGACTAGCATCAGTAGTCAGAGGTGGATGGCGTTATCACCCAAGGGACCCCCCCCCCCCCCCCCCCCCGTCAAATTTTTATTATCTAGCCACCACCGCAAGGAAGCTAGGACCTCCTGTGATAGCTTTATTTTTGTTTCGAGGTGCCCTAGGAATTCTCTCTGTTCCCTAAGAATTTGGTGCTGCAATGTTCGGGTGTGGAGTTGTGCCCACTGGACAGCTGGAGTACAGGAAGAAAGGGATCGTAATAGGGACATTCCTTCCCTCAGGGACATTCGAGGTTGATGAATGGCCGCCGTTACTTTCCCCTCTATTTTAGATATTTTTTCCCGAGGGAGTAGACATTTTTGTGTTGCGGAATCTAGATGGAACCCTAGAAACATCTGGAGGGAAAGTGGGATAAGTCTGGATTTTTCAGAGTTGATGATCCAGCCTAGGTTTTGTTAAGACGAGTGTCCGCTAAACGTTCAGCACACTGAAGGGACGAATTTCCTACAACTAAAAAATCATCTAAATAGGGGATGATTAAAGTGTCTTTCTGGCGAAGGTAGGCCATCACCTCTAACATTACTTTGGTGAAGATTCTTGGTGCTGTGGAAAGACCAAAGGGCATGGCAGTGTACTGGAAATGATGAATTTCCCCATCGAGTTTTACTGCGACTCTGAAGTATTTTTGATATCTGTTATGGATAGGGAGATGGTAGTAGGCATCTTTCAAATCAATGCCACCCATTTTACAATTTGTATAAAGGAGTTTAATGGCAGATCTAATAGATTCCATTTTAAACGTATAATTTTTAATAAATGTATTGAGTTTTTAAGATTTATAATTGTTCGGAATGAACCATCGGGTTTAGGGACTAAAAATAATGGAGAGTAGAAACCACTACCCTCTTGTCCCCTTGGTACTTTAACTAAGACATTTTTATTTAAGAGACTTTGGATCTCTAATTCAAGGGCCCTTTGTTGTATTGGTGAACTAAGGACTGTTAAAATAAAAGAATCATGGGGAATTTGGAGGAATTCTACTTTAATTCCTCCTTTAATAATATTTAGAACCCAGAAATTTAACGTAATCTTTTGCCATTGGGGAAAGAAAAATTTTAACCTACCCCCTACTGGGGTGTCTGGTGTTTTAATATTTATTGTCTCTATGGAAGGGGAGGCCTTTAAACATAGTACCACTTTGCTTTCCCTCTTTTGTGGCCCACTGTGACGGCCTTTCATTTTGCCTTCTTTTACCGAACGGTCTTCTGAAGGTCTTCCTATAGAAAGGAATTGAGGGATCAGGGAAGGCTTTTTTCCTTTCTTTCGCTTTTTTGAAGATTTCATCCAAAGCTTTTCCAAATAAAAACTCAACCTCACACGGAATAGCACAGATCTTGGCCTTCGACGGTGTATCCCCCTTCCAACTCTTCATCCACAACGCACGTCTGGCATTATTAACCAGACCTGCTGATCTTGCTGCGAGGCGAAGAGAGTCCGCTGATGCGTCAGCCATGAATGCTGCTGCCCCTCTAATTAATGGTATCGCATCTCGCAATTTTTGTCTGGAGACTCCCTGTTCAATTTGCTGATCCAACTGATCAATCCAGACAAGCATGGATCTAGCAGTGCACGTACTGGCAATTGTTGGTTTGAATATGCCCGTGGAAGCTTCCCATGCTCTTTTTTAATGACGATTCTGCTTTCCGATCCAGGGGATCAGAGAGTAGGCCTGCATCTTCAACCGGTAGAGCTGATTGTTTCGAGGTGGAGGCGACTGCTGCGTCCACCTTAGGAATCTTAGTCCATGTTATTAGCTCCTCGTCATTAAAGGGGTACTTCCTTTTGGAGGCTGATGGGAGAAATCCCCTCTGTTCTTGTTTTTCCCATTCCCTCTTTATCAGTGCCTTGACAGCGGGAATTACTGGAAAGGCTCTTCTTTTTCTCTCTGCTAACCCTGCAAACATGATGTCTTGTGCAGTTTGGTCATCTTTTGTATCCTCACAACCTATCGTATTCCTGATGGATTTTACAAGGTTGTCAACCCCATCAAGGGGAAAACAAGCCCGACCTTCAATGTCAGACGGCACTGAAGAAGAGGATGACGAATGCGAGGAGTCTGAGTGGATGACGCCTTCATCATCGGACTCAGAGCTGTATACTACCCTCTCCTTACTGGATTTCTTAGGGGGTGCGCTGGCTTGTGTAATGGCCTGCAACTCTTCCCTAATTATGGCCCGTATATCCGTAACCGACATAGATGGACTCTGCATGGTTTCAGAAACACATTGGTTGCAGAGTTTTTTAGGGTGGGAATCTGGGAGAGGTTCGTCACATAATGCACACTGTTTGTGCTTGGACTTTTGTTTCTTTTTGGCCTGGGTGAAGAAGATTTTGTGGAGAAGTGTCAGCTTTATAGGCAGAGGTTTTAAACACTCACCCAGTGAAGCTGTATAGTACCGGATCAGGTGGCCGAAGCGTTTTCCTGGATCTTGAATCCGTGGTCTAGATGCGGCTGGCATCTGAGGACCTCCTGCTGGCTGCATCACCTGCTGGGTCCACCGTCTTGCCTGGGGATGACATGATGCATCGCCTGTGCGCTGGCAACCATCCCCCATTTATAGGCAGAAGATCCGGTTTGATTTTTTTTATTTTGCGGTGAACTGCGCATGCGTGAACCGCGCTTTCCCCCACCGCTGATGAATGCCCCGGAAGTGCTTGCAATCACTTCCGGGCGCGTAATGGTGGCATACACCGCTCCCCACATGCGCGGCCTCGCTCTTACCTCGGCCCTGCGCTTAAGGAGCGGTGTTCCGGCTGCCGCTGGGGATCATGCAATGGATCCCGGACTCCCATAAGTCGGCCCGCGTCCAGGCTCCTTCCAGGCCGCACCTCCCCGCAGCATTTCCACAGTGAGACCGAGCGGCCTCTCCCAGACCCTGTCATCATGTGCGCCAGACAGAGGAGGGGGGAGCCGTCTAACGGAATCTCCCCCGACGCTGCATCTGGACCGCATCCCCTGCCGTTCCGGCAGAGACCGCACAGGCGGATGCTTCTGGCCCAGGTAAGGTCTTCTGAGGTCCTGTGAGATCCAGAGATCCTGTCCCCTGGGAACAGGAAACCTAAACTGACGAGGAGAGGCGGTCCGCCCCTTTTATTCTTCTGTAGGTTTCCTGTTCCTTGGGGCCGATCCCTATCTCTCCAGTGGGTGCTGTCATGGCGAAGGGTAAAAGGTTAGATTATACTCACCCAGGGGCGGTCCGGGGCCCCCCATCTTACGATCACGTCCTCTTGTCTTCACGCTGCGGCTCTGGCGCAGGCGTACTCTGCCCTGTTGAGGGCAGAGCAAAGTACTGCAGTGCACAGGCGCCGGGCCTCTGACCTTTCCTGGCGCCTGCGGACTGCAGTACTTTGGTCTGCCCTCAACAGGGCAGACAAAGTGCTCCGGAGCCGCAGCGTGAAGACAAGAGGACGTGATCGTAAGATGGGAGGCCCCGGACCGCCCCTGGGTGAGTATAATCTAACCTTTTTCTCATCTTTCAGGATACATCGGGGGCTTATCTACAGCATAAGCCCCTGATGCTGGTGGGCTTAGCTTGGGGGGTGACAGGTTCCCTTTAATGTTTTGATCAATTGGGTTAATTTTCACTTTTATGTCCCTTTAGGGGACCTGATTGCTTGTATAAAGAGAAAGCCACAACTGTACTTCAGAGGAGGTCAAAGCGGGTAGTAAATGAAGCATTTAGAGTGCCCCGGTTGCCGTTGTAAACACTCGTCAACCAATGATTGTGAGGTGCAATGATGGGAGTCTGTGCATACGCACTGGCCACCAATCTATTAAGTGGTTGGTGACTAATGGCAGCATCTGTAAACATGGCCTACTGTATAGATGCAGGTATATAACCATGGCATATGCCAGGTCTGGTGCGATCTGAGGGGACATCATTGAGGAGACCTGTAGCTTTCATAAAAGTGGGTGCTGCTGTCCACCAAGAGTTGTGAAAATAACACAATATTAATAAGTAGATTACACTTTTCTGCTCCTCTGAGCTACCTGGTAGCAGTTTTCCTTAACAGTGGATCTGTCACTAAGTTTGTTTCCTAACCCATCTGAGAGCAGCATGATGTAGGAGCAAGGATTCCAGTGATGCTGCATAGTGGGCTATTTCTCCTTCCCCCATGACAGCACCATGGAGAGAGGGGATCTGCCATTCAGGGACAGGAAACCTACAGATAAAAATGGCGGTACCTCTCCTTCGCTTCAGTTGGTTTTCTGTCCCTGGCAAGGAAACTAGTTTGGCATACATGAGGATCAGGATGAAGATGGTCCATGCCTGACCAGTCAGGTTCAGGCAGCGGGGAGGCCCTTGCTTTGGTGGTATCCTGAAGCCACCACCGCTGTCGTCTGCACTGTAGGAGAGGAACAAAACTATTTCCAAAAAAAAAAAAGGTTTACAACTTGTGGCCAGACAATTTTAGTTCCTGACAAATTATTTTCTAGTTTAGTATTTTGCTTGTGGCATGCAAAGCATAGGACGTCCATTGAGGCTGTCTGGCTCTGCCATATGTGCTGTCACAAGGTCTGCATCTTCAGTCTCAAGAACACAGCAGATACTAGGACACAAGGAAAGCCATATAGTGTCATAGAAGGGACTTGACCCAGCAGGACCAGTATCTGCTCCTTTGTTTGAGGAGCACTGTAGAGCCCCCCAAAAATGCTGTGTAGTAGTAGGACCTGTACAGATGCAGAGACATCCTGGAGGATGCAGAAACTCTCAGTAATGGCTAATTCTAATCAGGGTTGTGGAGTCAGTATAAAATGGACCTACTCCGACTCGTAAAATATACACTGCTCAAAAAAATGAAGGTAACACTAAAATCCCACATCCTAGATATTCCTGAATGAAATATTCCAGTTGTAAATCTTTATTCATTACATAGTCGATGTGAATATTTTTCTGCCCAATGATGACAGAAGTATTCTAGGAGTGATACCTTTATTGGCTAACCAGAAAATATAATGTTTGCAAGCTTTCAGAGCACAGTGGCTCCTTCTTCAGGCAGGATTACAAATAGATTAATAAGAAAAGAGCACAACATTTAAAGAATATTACAGGAGGACATTTAAATGTTGTGCTCTTTTCTTATTAATCTATTTGTAATCCTGCCTGAAGAAGGAGCCACTGTGCTCTGAAAGCTTGCAAGCATATTATTTTCTGGTTAGCCAATAAAGGTATCCCTCCTAGAATACTTCTGTCATCATTGGGCAGAAAAATATTCACATCAATTTTTCTGGCTAAGGCTACTTTCACACTAGCGTCGGATGATGCACGACGAATTGCGTCGTTGCGACTTACCGACGCTAGCAGTGAATGAGCCGCACAACGGGGGCAGCGGATGCTGTTTTTCAACGCATCCGCTGCCCCATTGTGAGGTGCGGGGAGGCGGGGGCGGAGTTCAGCGGTCTGAAAAGATGGGAACGACGCACCAAAAAACGTTACAAGCAACGTTTTTTGGTGGTGACGGTCCGACGCAACCGTCGCATGACGGTTGCGACATGTGGCAATGCGTGGCACTGCGTCGCTAATGCAAGTCAATGGAGAAAAAACGCATCCTGCAAGCACTTTTGCAGGATGCGGTTTTTTTGCAAAACGACGCATTGCGATGTGCAGTGCACGACGCTAGTGTGAAAGTAGCCTCACACGGTACCACAATACAATTTGTTATTGTACTTCATTACATAGTGGAATGTGTTGAAATAAAACCTAAGGCTGCCGTCACACTAGCAGTATTTGGTCAGTATTTTACATCAGTATTTAAGCCAAAACCAGGAGTGGAACAATTAGAGGAAAAGTATAATAGAAACATATGCACCACTTCTGGATTTATCACCCACTCCTGGTTTTGGCTTACAAATACTGATGTAAAATACTGGCCAAATACTGCTAGTGTGACGGCAGCCTAAAAATGATCAACGTAAAGCACAACTAATATTCTAAAGAGGTCTGGAGTTGGAATGATGCTCAAAATCAAAGTGAAAAATGAAGTTTCAGGCTAATCCAACTTCAGTGGAAATGCGTCAAGACAAGGAAATGATGCTCAGTAGTGTGTTGCATCCACGTGCCTGTATGATCTCCCTACAACGCCTGGGCATGCTCCTGATGATGCGGCGGATGGTCTCCTGAGGGATCTCCTCCCGGACCTGGACTAAAGCATCTGCCAACTGCTGGACAGTCTGTGGTGTAACGTGACGTTGGTGGATGGTGCGAGACATGATGTCCCAGATGTGCTCTGCCCTTCACCTCTCCAAACAAACTTATTTCAACACCCTCATCACCTCACTTTCAAATAACCCTAAACGTCTCTTTGACACTTTCCAGTCCCTACTCAACCCAAGAGAGCAGGCCCCAACCACAGATCTCCGCGCTGACGATCTGGCCAATTACTTCAAAGAAAAAATTGACCACATTCGACAGGAATTCATCTCCCAATCTCTTCATACCATGCACTGTCCTCCCTCCCCCACTGCATCTAGTTTACTCTCTGACTTTGAACCAGTTACAGAAGAAGAAGTAAGCAGGCTACTTGCATCTTCTCGCCCGACCACTTGCACCAGTGACCCCATTACGTCAAATCTCTTCCAGTCCCTTTCCCAGGCTATCACACCTAACAAAAATATTCAACCTTTCCCTCACTTCCGGTATTTTTCCCTCCTCATTTAAGCATGCCATCATACATCCATTACTTAAAAAACCCTCCCTTGACCAAAATTGTGCCGCTAATTATAGACCTGTCTCTAATCTTCCCTTCATCTCCAAACTCCTCGAACGCTTGGTCCACTCCCGTCTTACCCGCTATCTCTCAGATAACTCTCTTCTCGACCCTCTTCAATCTGGCTTCCGCTCTTTACACTCTACTGAAACTGCCCTCACTAAAGTCTCTAATGACCTACTAACAGCTAAATCTAATGGTCACTACTCCATGCTAATTCTCTTGGATCTCTCCGCAGCATTTGACACTGTGGATCATCAGCTCCTCCTCACTATGCTCCGCTCCATCGGCCTCAAGGACACCGTTCTCTCCTGGTTCTCCTATCTCTCTGACCGCTCATTCACTGTATCTTTTGCTGGTTCCTCCTCTCACCTTCCCCTTAATGTTGGGGTTCCTCAAGGATCAGTCCTAGGCCCCCTCCTCTTCTCTTTGTATACTGCCCCTATTGGACAAACAATCAGTAGATTTGGTTTCCAGTACCATCTCTATGCTGACGACACCCAATTATACACCTCTTCTCCTGTTATCACACCGACCTTTTTAGAAAACACCAGTGATTGTCTTACCGCTGTCTCTAACATCATGTCCTCCCTCTATCTGATACTGAACCTGTCAAAAACTGAACTCCTCGTGTTCTCTCCCTCTACTAACCTACCTTTGCCTGACATTGCCATCTCCGTGTGCGGTTCCACCATTACTCCAAAGCAACATGCCCGCTGCCTTGGGGTCATCCTTGATTCCGAGCTTTCATTCGCCCCCCACATCCGATCACTGGCTCGCTCTTCTTATCTGCATCTCAAAAACATTTCTAGAATTCGCCCTTTTCTTACTTTCGACTCTGCAAAAACTCTTACTGTCTCACTTATTCATTCTCGTCTGGACTATTGTAACTCTCTACTAATCGGCCTCCCTCTTACCAAACTCTCCCCGCTCCAATCTGTCCTGAATGCTGCTGCCAGGATCATATTCCTCACCAACCGTTACACCGATGCCTCTACCTTGTGCCAGTCATTACACTGGCTACCCATCCACTCCAGAATCCAGTACAAAACTACTACCCTCATCCACAAAGCACTCCATGGCTCAGCACCACCCTACATCTCCTCTCTGGTCTCAGTCTACCACCCTACCCATGCCCTCCGCTCCACTAATGACCTCAGGTTAGCATCCTCAATAATCAACCTCCCACTCCCGTCTCCAAGACTTTACACGTGCTGCGCCGATTCTTTGGAATGCACTACCTAGGTTAATACGATTAATCCCCACAGTTTTAAGCGTGCCCTAAAAACTCATTTGTTCAGACTGGCCTACCGCCTCAACGCATTAAACTAACTATCCCTGTGTGGCCTATTAAAAAAATAAAAAAAAAACAATCAGGTTCCTCGCATCATGTTCTCATACACTTTATGCAGTTAATAGCACTCTGTGTCTGTACTGCTACATACTTAGGCAGTTAACTGGTTCATGCAGCTTTACATGAACACCCGAGCCTTACACTATGGCTGGTCCAAATAACTAAAGCAATTGTTACCATCCACCTCTCGTGTCTCCCCTTTTCCTCATAGTTTGTAAGCTTGCGAGCAGGGCCCTCATTCCTCCTGGTATCTGTTTTGAACTGTGATTTCTGTTATGCTGTAATGTCTATTGTCTGTACAAGTCCCCTCTATAAGTTGTAAAGCGCTGCGGAATATGTTGGCGCTATATAAATAAAAATTATTATTATCATTATGTGCTCAAATTGGATTCAGGTCTGGGGAACGGACGGGCCAGTCCATAGGTTCAATGCCTTCATCTTGCAGGAACTGCTTACACACCAGCCACATGAGGTCTGGCATTGTCCTGCATTAGGAGGAACCCAGGGCCAACCGCTCCAGCATATGGTCTCACAAGGGGTCTGAGGATCTCATCTCTGTACCTAATGGCAGTCAGGCTACCTCTGGCGAGCACGTGGAGGGCTGTGCGGCCCTCCAAAGAAATGCCAGCCCACACCATTACTGACCCACTGCCAAAACCGGTCATGCTGAAGGATGTTTTAGTAACCCGATGTTTACCTTGGTTACCAGTGTAAATGTAAAAAAAACCAAACACTACATACTTACATTCCGGTGTCTGTCGCGTCCCCCGGCGTCCGCTTCCCTGCACTGTGTAAGCGCCGGCCGTAAAGCAGAGCGGTGACGTCGCCGCTGTGCTCTGCTTTACGGCCGGCCGTCGCTGACACAGTGCAGGGAAGCAGACGCCGGGGGACGCGACAGACACCGGAATGTAAGTATGTAGTGTTTGTTTTATTTTACATTTACAATGGTAACCAGGGTAAATATCGGGTTACTAAGCGCGGCCCTGCGCTTAGTAACCCGATGTTTACCCTGGTTACCAGTGAAGACATCGCTGAATCAGCGTCACACACGCCGACTCAGCGATGTCAGCGGGTGAGACAGCGACGAAATAAGGTGCTGGCCTTCTAGCTCCGACCAACGATGTCACAGCAGGATCCTGATCGCTGCTGCGTGTCAAACACAATGATATCGCTATCCAGGACGCTGCAATGTCACGGATCGCTATCGTTATCGTTGTTAAGTTGTTCAGTGTGAAGGTACCTTAAGGTCTAGACTTTTAGCTGAGCTGAATCTGCGCTGCAGTTTGTTCATGAGTAGTGAAGCTCCTCCTCTACAGATAAGGGAAAAAAAAAAAAACACAGAAAGGAATGCCTGCATTCATCTCAGAACCTCTGGAGTGAACAGGAAAGCAGGATTAAGGTAAGGGTGCTTTCACACTAGCGTCGTACAACGCACTTCGCAATGCGTCATTTTGGAGAAAAAACACATCCTGCAAAGTTGCCCGCAGGATGCGTTTTTTCTCCATAGGGTTGCATTAGCGACGCATTGCCACACGTCGCATCCGTCGTGCGACGGATGCGTCGTGTTTTACATGTAACTTTTTTTGTGCGTCGTGTCCACCATTTCCGACCGCGCATGCGCGGCCGGAACTCTGCCCCCTCCTCCCCAGACATCACAATGGGGCAGCGGATGCGTTGAAAAACTGCATCTGCTGCCCCCGTTGTGCTTTTTTTTTCACAGTATGCGTCGGTGCGTCGTACGACGCTAGTGTGAAAGTAGCCTAAGTACTTCTTAAAGCATATCTAACCTTTAAATAAACTGCATAAATCAATAGTCCAGTATATATTGTCTCTCTATGCTTGATGTTTTAGTTTGTTTTTTCTCTTAACTCATGTTTGGAGAAATTAGCTGCTCTGATGACTTATACACACTATACATAGAATTTAAGGGGAAAAACTGTTTTCTAACGTCTCAAATTCGGAAATACAGTAACTGGATCAATGAGGACATATATATATGTGTGTGTTCTGGAATATAGTTCAGCGTAAACCTACTCCCCTCTTCATAGACTGATGAATTATGATGTGAAGCATTTAGTGAGCTGTACTCTGAGACAAGCCTGACATTGAAAGTTTAGAGTAACGTTATCTAACATATTTTACAAACTTTATACTTATCATGTGTCCTATTGAATTATGCCAAGATTGTTTTATTTCTATCCTAATTTATACAGTGCATGATTCCCTATTCTTGCAAGAATTTAAATATACCTTATTTTGTTTACAGGACAAAATTATTTTTAGAGCAAATTTACATAATTACAAAGTGTCTAAGAAGCACTTTATGAAGTCAGCTGTATTTGAGCATTTCACAGTGACTCAAGATAAAAAAAAATTTGTGTCCGTGTATAAGTGACCCAGATGAAAACAAATGATGTGATGCCAAAATCAATGCATACTCAGGCAGTGATGAAAATGTTCCTTCAAGAGCTTCCAATCTAAAAAGACATTTACAACACTGCCACCCAGAAGTTTACAAACTGTGATTGAAAAAGGTCACAGCAGCACCAAGAAACCAGAGCCCAGAACTTCCTGCCAGGCAAATGGGGAGAAAAGAGGGTCTCAAACATCAGTTATAAGATATTTTGTAAGTGACAGTTACTGTAACAATAACAGCAGATGTATTTAAAAGACAGCTCATCAAGCTTGTTGTGAAGGACAGTGTACCATTATCATTTGCACAACCAGCTTTTACAGCTTTTAATGGAGAAATGGCCTGCAAACTTGGTGTTTCTCTGGAAACAAAGTATTAGAAAATTAGTGATTGAGGAAGCCCTTAACCAAAAGGAAGATCTTAAAAAGACTTCCAAGAGACGCTTTGTGTTTCTTAAAATAGATGCCTGCACATGTCAGAGTGAACTCTTTTGCTATCAACCTTCGATATGTTTGTGACAAAAAAAAAATGTTACTAAGATGCTGGCAGTAAAATATACTAAAGCTCATCACAGCAGCTAGTTTCTCCAGACATTAGTGGAAAAAGTTCCGCAAGATTATGAACTCACAAAAGAACAGGTTCTTGCTATTGTAACTGATAATGCTTCAAACATAAGTACAATTAAACTGATGAATGAGAATAATGAAGGTGAACAGCAGCTAGAACAGTTCACATTCAGTATGTTGATGGAAGGTCACAGTCCTGTTCCCATAACTGAGGAACAAACAGATATTACTACAGAAGAACAGCAAAATGATTCTTTACAATTAGATGATCTTGTTGAAGCTGCTTCACACCTCTTTCCTATTTATCACATGCACTGTTGTGCACACGCTGCAGCTGGCAATAAGAGATAGTCTGCAAGAGGGACATGCTGGAACTCTGATTAGCAAAGTGAGGAAATTGGCTATTGCTGCTAGAACCCTTAATATTGATTCCATCTTGAAGAGACGAGTTGGAAAAGGGGCAATTGTGGATCAAGCCACTCGATGGGGCAGCACCTGTTCAATGATTGAGCGATTGCTTGAGCTGAAACCCTTCCTTGTAGATATGGCCAACCCTCAGGTAACACTACATGAAGGTCAATGGACACAGGTGGCTGAATTGAAGGAATTGCTTTATCACCCATTTACAGTGACTAAAAAGTTACAAGCTGAGGATTTAACTCCTGGCATTTTTATAAAAAGTGGAAGAACTTGCTGTTTTGCCTGTCCCAAAGAGGAGGTTTAATCGCAGATGGCATTGCTACTTCAATGAAACGGAGAGAAACACTGCAATTAGAAAATAAAATTCTGGGAGCTGTTTATGTGGACCCGAGTCATTGTTTATTGCTAGATGATCAACAGATTACTAAAGTAAAAGAAGCTCTGAGGTAGCAGTTAGGATGAGAGGGTTACAGGACGGCCAAGAGCAAGAGGACTCAGGTCCTGCCAGTGCTGTTGCTGCCATTTCTTCATCCTCATCAGATGAGTTTGATTTCGAAAAGCATTTGGACGACATGGAGCAGACAAAGCATTGCCGCAGGGAAAAAGATTCCACTCCCATAGAAAACAGATTGACCATATTTCAGAAACATTTTTCACTTGCTCTCAAAGAAGTAGAAGAGTTCAATAGTTCATCAAAACTGACTGTGCACGAGGCAATTCCTTTATACCCTGAAATTGTTAAGAGATGTGGTTACCGCTTTGCCACCAACCCAAGTTAGTGTAGAGAGGTTGTCCTCTATCCTTAAAATAATTAGGTCAAATGTGAGGTCATCTATAAAGGAGGATCTGATGGAGGCGATACTATTTCTCAGAACGAATTAATAGACTGCACAAATGCTATTCAGTATGTTTTTGTTGAAAACTTTTTACTTACTGCATAGTGTATAATAAATTTTAAATATGAAAGTTTTTTTGTTATAACGTTGTATTCCAATAAATATATTTTATGTTCTATCTAAATGGCTTAATTATTGTATCATAATAATGATTAAAAGCCTGATGCTACCATTTTACTACAGTAAATGTATCACTTAAACATGAGCCATGTAAGAGGGAGTCGGAGTCGTGGAGTTGGAGTCGAAGGTTTGGCTTACCGACTCCACAGCCCTGATTGTAATCCCAATGCTGTTTGGTGTCAGCTTGAAATAAGTAGTTGGACCCTACACTTGTGCAATGGGTACTGGGTTCCTCCTGGTGCAGGGCGATGCCCAGCCTCATGACCAGAACGTGTAGGCATTTCCATTGATGCCTACATAATTTCCATTGATGCCTACATTGCCTGGCCCCTATGTTCTCGAACCTAAGTTCACTTAAGCACCTCTGAGATGTGTATCATCCGATTGCCACAAAAAATTGCCACAGTCTGCAGGATCTCACAGATCCACACAGAATTGTCTGGCCCCTATGTTCTCGAACCTAAATTCACTTAAGAACCTCTGAGATGTGTATTATCCGATTGCCACAAAGAATTGTCACAGTCTGCAGGATCTCACAAATGGCCCTGATCCAGGTCTGAGAGGAGATGCCCAAGACACCATCTGCTGTCTCATTAGGATGATGCCCAGAAGTTGTCGGGAGTCCACATAGTCATGTGAAGGCCATACAAACCATTGAGTCACATTGTGTTCCTGAAGAATTTTCAAGTCGCTTCTTTTAATTACTTGATGTCTTTGGAAACCTGAAGCAGCTAAAAGATGCTCAAAAGGCTGAACATATAAAAATGAAGATGTTTGTTGCTTTGAGTGTTTAGCCAGTGCTTCTTCAGGCGGTTTTTGGAGCTGACTTCTCCTGAAAATGATGTGTGCAAGTATTATTCGGTCATGTTTTATTTCACATTGGTAATTCAATTTCAGATGGTCTTGCAAGACTAATAAATTATCAATAGATGTATGTACTCTTTAACCTGGTACTGACTACACGCCCTTCTTACTACCTGTTTTATTAAGACCGAGCCATTGACTTCAATGAGAAAAACTGCCTAAAATATGAAGCTCTGATCTGGATATGGTGTAACCCCAGGCAAATATGTATGGATTTACAAAAAAAATCAGCTTCTGGCAATGATTCTAAATATATATATATATACCGTATATATAATCCCAAGAAATTCATGGCTTGATGCGGGGAGCGGGAAACCAAAAGGCAACTCGTTTCGGACGTGGATTCACATGTGGTGGAATTTTATGCCTTGGACCAATCTGCTCCAAATTCTGCAAGTTTTGGTTAGGCCTCAGATTTGATCCCGGATCATCTTTTTAAAATGGCATGCTGTACCAGTTTTTGTTTTAGTTGAAACACATTTGTGTGTAGAAGGGACTGAAAACGTGCAGTTTGTAGAAATGAATACAACAACATTTTAGTTAATCTAACCTCTTGGCTTTGGCTTCATACGTTCACTTGAAGTGGCAGCGCTGTAAAGATTCTCTTTTTCTGTCTTTTTGCATGTAACCCATAGGTGTCACTGCTGCAATTTCTTTCATGGAAGAGGTCTGAGGTCTGCACGCAGCGTATTAGAACAGCTTCATATGTGACAGGTGGACATCTCTATCTGATACAAGAACCCATCTAAATAGACAGAGTAGAATAAGCGGGTCACACAAGTGAAAACTTTCAAAATTAACTTTTCAGGAGGACCTGTCAAAAGGATCCCATTTATGTTCCTGTTTTATTTTCGCTGCTCCCTTGATTGTTCTGTTTTTTTTTGTTTTTTTTAATGCACTATACTGTTCAAGACTTATGATGCCTTTTTATTTAATGCTAACTTGTTTATCAAGAGGGCGTTGCTTACAGGATCCATGTTCTTTTAGGCTGCTCGGCATTATTAACCCCTTTACTACTTTGGGTTTTTCTGCTTTTAACAGCAAAAGCACAAAAAGAGGATTCAAAGATCCTCCAAAAATAGAAAATACAGCAAAACAAGGCAGAGATGCTTACCTGCCTAGGCCACCAAACAAATGCACTCTCAGGATGCAGTGGACCCATGTGGTAGAAAAAACACAGGTGCAGCATAACCGATGAAGCAGCCACTCACAACCTACCAAATTAATGGAGGGGGTGGCTGCTTGGCACATTGCTGCACAGAAAAGACTTGTATGCGGCGCTGTTCACACAATGGAGATGCACAGCATCCAGGCAAGCCTAGTAGTGACAAACTTCTATTAGATCAGGCGGGCCTGCCCAGCGCTATCCAAATGCACCCCATGTGAACAGACACCACAGTTTACAAGACAAAAATGGGCCCAACTGCACCCTGGAAAAAAAGTGCAAAAAACACATAAAATGCTGTGCATCTCCATTGTGTGAACAGCGCCACATACAAGTCTTTTATATGCAGCAATGTGCCAAGCAGCCACCCCCTCCATTAATTTGGTAGGTTGTGAGTGGCTGCTTCATCGGTTATGCTGCACCTGTGTTTTTTCTACCACATGGGTCCACTGCATCCTGAGAGTGCATTTGTTTGGTGGCCTAGGCAGGTAAGCATCTCTGCCTTGTTTTTCTGCTTTTGCAGTTTTTTTTTTTGCTCCCCTTCTTCCCAGAACCATAACTTTCTGCTTTTTTATTTTTCCGTCAATATGGCCATGTGATGGATTGTTTTTTGAGGGCAAATTGTACTTTTGAATGACATCATTTGCTTTGCGGTGAAATTGCAAAAAAGTGCAATGTTGTTTGTTTTTTATCATGTTCACTAAATGTTAATACTGACCTGCCATTATGATTCTTCGGGTCATTACGAGTTCGTCGATACCTAACATGTCTGTTCTTTTTTTAAAAATTCAAAGTTTGTCGAAAAAAAGTGCCATTTTCCGAGGCCTGTAGCGAGGTGAGGGCTTATTTTTTGCACACCAAGCTGACGTTTTTGATACCATTTTGGGATAGATACAATGTTTTGATCGCCCGTTATAGCATTTTATTGTAATGTTGCGGCGACCAAGAATACACATATTTGGTATCACTGCATTCAGAATCACGTGATCGAAATATAAAAAGAATTAATCCGATCAGTAAATGTCGTAACGAGAGAAAAATCAAAACGCCAGAATTCCTTTTTATTTTTTTTATTCTTTTTTTGAATGGGGAAAAAGGGGGATGTTTGGAACTTTTTAATTTTTTTTAATTAATTTACGTTTTTTTAAACTTTTTACTTGCTTCTATATTCTATTTGAGAGACTTGAATCTGCATTCTTCTGATCACCTGTTCTACGCAAAGGAGGGCTGCAGGGCTCTGCTATGTGTAGCAAAAATGCTCATCTGATATGGGTGCTGGCCACAGGGCGGCGTTACTAGTAGTTTGACAATGATAACCACAGGGGTCTCCTTCAGACCCCGGGTGTTCATGCCAACCCATCAGAACCCGACCAACATGTGACGGGCGCTGATGGGCGGAGCTAATGAGGCCTATCTAATTTGCGTTGGTTAAATGCCGCTGTCAGAGATTGACAGCGACATTTAAAATGTTAACAGCTGCGGGGGGATTATGATTCCTCCTGCAGCTGTTATGGGCACATGTCAGCTGATCAGATCAGCTGTCATGTGCTGGAAAAGGTGCGTGCTCAGCGCCAGAGCTCACACCGATGAGAGGGAGGCAACCTATGATGTACCTATACGCCATAGGTTATAAAGGGTTAACCTGTGAGCCACACTCCATTGATAAAGATGTACACTAAATAAAAGGTCCATACCTCTGGAACTGTATGGCGGATAAAAAATCCAAACTGGAATATAATCAGGGGAACTTTGGGAATAAAATAAGAGAAACTTGAGAATTCCCCATAGGTGTTCGAATGGGGTCAGACATACTTTTGCCACTGAATCACTTTCATCCTGTTCTTCAGAAATGTAACAGATATGTATTTTGACTCATTGTCATTTGGAGAAGTGTATGTGGAGATTATGGAGTGATTGAACTATTTTCTTTCAGTATAGAGTAGTACATCTGTAAATTCATGATTCCATCAATGAGATGTAGCTCCCTGACTCCAGCATCACTCATGCAGCCCCACATAAAGATACTGCCAGCATGTTTCACTGTAGGAACTATGCATTTTTTCTAAATTCAGTTTCCTAAATGTATGATGCCTACAGTGAAATGTGGCAGTGTCCTTACGTGTGGCTCAATGACTGCTGCTGGTGTCAGAGAGCTACATTTCATTGATGGTATCATGATTGCAAAGATGTACTGCTCTGTATTGAAAGAGAAGATGCTAACATCACTGAATGCCCTTGGTAAATGTGCACTTTTCCCTTCATCCATGACTGCACACCTGAGAGGGAGCCGCACACCAAGGACAGGAAACCTACTGAAATAAAAGGGCTGCACCTCTCCCCTGCATCAGTTCGTTTCCTGTCCTTTATGGGAACCTTGTACTGGAATTGGTGGTTTAGATAGATTTCCTGTCCCTTCATGTTCACGTAGCTGGAAGAGTGGGCTATTTAACTTTGGGCCACTCTTCAGGGTACTGGAGGCACTGTTCACAGGTACAGTGGGGACTCTGATGTACATCCGGGTGGCAGAGATGGAGATGTGTTGCGTGTCTGTCTACTGCGCTGCCCTTACCCCTTCTGTACTCCCGCTCTCAGCCTCCACTGGGCAGCATGCTGCTTCAGCCAGAACTCGCTTCCAGTATGAGTGCGCTCTGCAGACAGTATGGGCGCAAGACAATTTGGGAATGCCCGAGTGACGTTCGATGCGGCGTCAGAAGAAAATGATGACGCCCTAGACATAAACGCCATCTGGGATGCTCAAGGGTATAGCGCATCCTGGGTTGGGGGGAGAGGGAGGAACCTAGGAGTAGCGCAATGGATCCCCCTTAAAAGGTGGGGGGGGGGCAATCCACAAAACAGCTTATGCTCAAGCTCCTCTGTCATGGAGGGCCATAGACAATAGCAGCAGCAACCACCATCAGCAGTGTGGACACAGTAATGGGGACAGCCGTCACAGCCAGAGGAGTGGAAGATCTTAGTACTCCTCGGTGTCCAGAAGAGATGTCATATGTATCCCTGAACAGCCTCTAAATCTAGTACCCTTAAAGTGACAGCAGGTGGTGAGTGATCTTCGTGAATGTCACCATTTTAATACGGTCTTGTTCTTTGTTTAAATCCCTATGAGCCTGGAAAAGCTAGAGCTAAGAAGAGGAATAGATTGTGCCCTATGTAAAATCCCACTAGCAGTGGACTGGCAGATGAACCTCTGTTCACTGATTGTTTTGTGAATGCAGTCTGAAGAGACCCCAGACTTTGCTGTATGCCTTAAAATCTATTATCAGGGCTGAGATGGAAGACTCCCTAAAAACTCTATTAAGAAAAGGGAAGAAAAGACCTAGGGAAGTATTTACTGATTCTGACGAGTCTCTAATATCTGAGGCAGAATATCATAGTGAATCCTCATCCTCCTTTAACAGTGACATGGTGGGCATACCCTGCTTTCAGGCGGAGGACACTGATAAGCTAGTCAAAGCCAATAGGTCGACAATGGGCCTAAAATAAGCACTAAAACATTAGGTCCCTGGAGGACGTGATGGTTGGAGGAGAGAAAAAAAGCGCACCTTTCCGGTTAATAATAAAATCCCGGCGCTCTTTATAAGTGGAAAAAAATGGAAAGGACCGGTGTCTTGCCCTCATCCTTGAGAAGGAGATATCCCTTTGAGGAAAAGGACTCAGAAATATGGGATAAAGTCCCTAGGATTGATGACACAGTAGCTAAATCATCAAAGAGGTCAGCCCTACCCTTTGAGGATTCCAGGGTGCTCAGGGATCCGTTAGATAAGAAAATGGATGGACATCTAAAGCACACCTGGGAGGCAACAGCAGGGGTTCTGAAGCCGGCGATTGCTGGAACCTGTATCGACCGCTCTCTAAAGGTACCTTCACACTAAGTGACTTTGCAACGATAACGATAGCGATCCGTGACGTTGCAGCGTCCTGGCTAGCGATATCGTGGTGTTTGACACGCAGCAGCGATCTGGATCCTGCTGTGATATCGCTGGTCGTTGCTGAAAGTTCAGAACTTTATTTGGTCGTCAGATCGGCGTGTATCGTTGTGTTTGACAGCAAAAGCAACGATGCCAGCGATGTTTTACAATGGTAACCAGGGTAAATATCGGGTTACTAAGCGCAGGGCCGCGCTTAGTAACCCGATATTTACCCTGGTTACCATTGTAAAAGTAAAAAAAACAAACAGTACATACTCACATTCCAGTGTGTGTCACACGTCCCCCGCCGTCCGCATCCCACACTGACTGTGAGTGCCGGCCGTCAAGTAAAAGCAGAGCACAGCGGTGACGTCACCACTGTGCTGTGCTTTACGGCCGGCACTGACACAGTCAGTGCGGGAAGCAGACGGCGAGGGACCTGACAGACACCGGAATGTAAGTATGTAGTGTTTTTTTTTTTTTACATTTACAATGGTAACCAGGGTAAACATCGGGTTACTAAGCGCGGCCCTGCGCTTAGTAACCCGATGTTTACCCTGGTTACCCGGGGACTTCGGCATCGTTGGAGAGCTATCTGTGTGACAGCTCCCCAGCGACCACACAACGACTTACCAACGATCACGGCCAGGTCGTATCGCTGGTCGTGATCGTTGGTAAATCGTTTAGTGTGAAGGTACCCTTAGGATTTGGCTGCAACAAATAGAGCAACAACTCAAGGACAAAACCCCAAGGGAGAAAATGCTAGCCAATGTGCCCCTGTTACACGGAGCTGCAGCTTTCCTGACGGACACATCCGCAGACTGCGGCTAGGGCTATCAAATACAGCAAGCCTTGTGGATTAAAGGCTGGGAGATTTGCAGTCCAAAAATAGACTATGCGCTATATTATGTGATGGCCAATTTTTATTAAGAAAAAATTAGACATCCTATAAAGGGCTGGTGACAAAAAAGAAGGGCTTTGCGGGATTCTCTAGTGACACGAGAAAGTCTTCCTTCGGAGGAAAAAAATTAAGAGGACATCCTACTGGGAAATAAGGAAGTGGGAGTTTAAAGGCAGAAAAAAGAGGCCTGATTTATGTTCGGTGGCCCTCTTCAACTTCCAAAAAGTCCTCTCAATGACGCCAGGCGAGCAGTAGGTAGAAGGCTTTTTCCCTCTTTATCCAGGCCTGGGAGAACATCTCTCCCAGTCACTGGGTTCTGAACATAGTAAAGGAAGGTCTGAGGATAGCATTTTCACCAAGATAATGATAATGACTGCCAAGATAATCAGAGATGACTGCCGACTTTTGCACTCCGAACATCGTTATTGTCCCTTACCTGGACGACTTCCTCATAGAGAGAAGATCGGAAGACCACTGCACATCATGGCTGAGAGATGTGAGAATCGTCCTAGAAGATCTTGGCTGTATGATGAACTCTCTCAAGTCAAGGCTAAGACCAGTAATGATACAGTCCTTGCTAGGCCTGGTTCTAAATTCTGAACTCCAGACCTGTCAGTTATACAAAAACAAAATAGACAAGATAATAAACCTGGCCTCAGCAGTGATAGACTTTCAGAGAATGACCCTAAGGAAGGCAATGTCCCTGTTAGGATCCCTGACATCCTGTATCCCAGCCTTAAGATCACCCAACTCCACATGAGACAGCTTCAGTGGGAAATTCTGGCTGTCTGAGACTGCTAAAAGAACATTTAGAAGGGAAGTTGGAACTTCCTTTGGAGGTCAGAAACTCCCTCTTCCGGTGCGCAGACAGAGTAAACTTAACATCAGGGGTCCAATGGGTAAGGCCGATAAACTACAAACTCGCAACTGATGTGAGCAACTCAGGTTGGGGGGGCACACCTGAGAAATCACACAATTCAGGGGACCTGGTCATCTTTCGAGAGAAATCAGCCATCGAAACTGAAAGAGCTGTGAGCTATGGAAAGAGCTCTAAGAGGTTTTCTTTCCTGCCTCCTTGGTTGCCACGTCCAGGTCATGTTGGACTATGGTGGCGTGTTTCAATCACAAGGAGGGAACAAGATCCCACTCCCTAATGATAGCAGCAAGCAAACTCTTCCAGCTGGCAGAACACTGTTTGTCCCTTACAGCACTGCATATAAAGGGGTAGAGAATACCAAGGCAAACTTACTGAGTTGCAAAAGGCTTAAACGGGGAATGGACTTTGAACTCTCTTTTCAGCAGATAGGTCTATTTCCGGCCACCCCCACACAAGAGCAATTTGCTGACAAGCAGAACAGAAAGGTAAAAAAGTTCAGTTCACTCAACCCAAGGGAAAATCCATACTCCGTAGAAGCCCTTCAGATCCCCTGGAATTTCAGGATTGTTTATGCCTTCCCTCCGATAGCAATTATTCAAAAACAGTCTTTAGAAAGATCAGGGAAGATCAGGTGAGGGTGATTCTGATTGCTCCATTCTGGCCGAAAAGACCATGGTTTTCCCTGTTAAGGGCAATGTCCATGTCAGAGCCATGGATCCTGTCAGACATCCCAGACTTTCTTACTCAAGGCCCAGTATTCCACATTGAAGTGAAGGGCTTCCATCCAGGAGCATGGAATTTGAAAGGGCAATACAGAGTCAGAAAGGTTTCTCACCAGGGTTAGTCTCCACCTTGTTAAAGAGTAGGAAACAACAAGGATTTATGGCAGGATGTGGAAAAAAATTCTAGAATTTTCAGGACAGCCTCTAGGGGATAAGTGTTGTGAATTTGGATTCTGGGCTCCCCCGGTGGCTACTGGTGGAATTGAACTTGTGACATCATCTTCCCTGTTCACCTGTTCTGATTAGATCTGGGTGTCGCTATATAACCTGGCTTCTCTGTTAGATGCTTGCCGGTCAACAATGTTATCAGAAGCCTCTCTGTGCTTGTTCCTGCTCCCAGACATCTACTAGATAAGTTGGACATTCGTCCATGTTTTGTTTTTGTATTTTGGTTCCAGTTCACAGCTGCAGTTTCGTTACTGTGTCTGGAAAGCTCTTGTTGATCAGGAATTGCCACTCTGGTATTATGAGTTAATGAGTCCTAAAGTAATTTCTGGATGTGTTTTGTTAGGGTTTTCTACTGACCATGAAAGTATGCTTTCTGTCTTCTGCTATCTAGAAAGCGGACCTCAAATTTGCTAAAACTATTTTCCTGCTGCGTTTGTTGTTTCATCTCATATCACCGCCAATATATGTGGGGGGCTTCTGTCTCCTTTTTGGGCATTTCTCTAGAGGTGAGTCAGGTCTTATATTTCCCTCTGCTAGCATTATTTAGTTCTCCGGCCGGCGCTGGGCATATAGGGATAAAAAGTAGGACATGCTACCTGGCTACTTCTAGATGATGCGGTAGGTTTAGTTCATGGTCAGTACAGTTACATCTTCCAAGAGCTTGTTCCTATTGAGGCTTATGCTAGTTCTCTGGCCATGGAGATCATGACAGTTTGACCGGCCCACTAAAGGGTTAAAATCCTTGGCTGAGAAAGGAGAGAAATAAGAAGTCTGCTGAAAATTTTTTTTTTTTTTTTTTTTTTTTTTTTTTTTTCTCTAGTAGTTAGTGTGCTCTTAATTGGATCACTTGCCAGTCTGTCTATGCTGCAGTCTTTCTTTTTTTTCTCTCTCCTTCTAATCTTTGAATGGCTCTATGTTCACCTGTCTATAATGGATCTACAGAGTGTAACTGCAGGTTTGAATAATCTCGCCACGAAAGTACAAAGTTTGCAAGATTTTATTATTCATGCTCCGGTATCAGAGCCGAGAATTCCTTTGCCGGAATTCTTCTCAGGGAATAGATCTAGCTTTCAGAATTTTAGAAATAATTGTAAGTTATTTTTGTCCCTGAAATCTCGTTCTGCTGGAGACCCTGCACAGCAGGTTGGGATTGTGATTTCCTTGCTCCGCGGCGACCCTCAAGATTGGGCTTTTGCATTGGCACCAGGGGATCCTGCGTTGCGCAATGTGGATGCGTTTTTTCTGGCCTTGGGGTTGCTTTATGAGGAACCTCATTTGGAACTTCAGGCAGAAAAAACTTTGATGTCCCTATCGCAGGGGCAAGATGAAGCTGAAATTTACTGCCAAAAATTCCGTAAATGGTCTGTGCTTACTCAGTGGAATGAGTGTGCCTTGGCGGCTACTTTCAGAGAGGGTCTTTCTGATGCCATTAAGGATGTTATGGTGGGGTTCCCTGTGCCTGCAAGTCTGAATGAGTCCATGACAATGGCCATTCAGATCGATAGGCGTCTGCGGGAGCGCAAACCAGTGCACCATCTGGCGGTGTCCACTGAGAAGACGCCAGAAAACATGCAGTGTGATAGAATTCTGTCCAGAAGCGAGCGGCAGAATTTTAGACGGAAAAATGGGTTGTGTTTCTATTGTGGGGATTCTACTCATGTTATATCAGCATGCTCTAAGCGTACTAAAAAGCTTGATAAATCCGTTCCCATTGGCACTTTACAGTCTAAATTTATTTTGTCTGTGACCCTGATTTGCTCTTTGTCATCTATTACTACGGACGCCTATATCGACTCTGGCGCCGCTTTGAGTCTTATGGATTGGTCCTTTGCCAATCGTTGTGGGTATGATTTAGAGCCTTTGGAGACTCTTATTCCTCTGAAGGGGATTGACTCCACCCCATTGGCTAATAATAAACCACAATACTGGACACAAGTGACTATGTGTATTAATCCGGATCACCAGGAGACTATTCGTTTTCTGGTGCTGTATAATCTACATGATGATTTGGTGCTGGGATTGCCATGGCTGCAGTCTCACAACCCAGTCCTTGACTGGAGAGCTATGTCTGTGTTGAGCTGGGGATGTAAGGGGACTCATGGGGACGTACCTTTGGTGTCCATTTCATCATCTATTCCCTCTGAAATCCCTGAGTTCCTGTCTGATTATCGTGACGTCTTTGAAGAACCCAAGCTGGGTTCATTACCTCCGCACCGGGAGTGCGATTGTGCTATAGATTTAATTCCGGGTAGTAAATACCCAAAGGGTCGTTTATTTAATCTGTCTGTGCCTGAACATACTGCTATGCGAGAATATATAAAGGAGTCCTTGGAAAAGGGACATATTCGTCCATCGTCATCTCCCTTAGGAGCCGGTTTTTTCTTTGTGTCAAAAAAAGACGGCTCTTTGAGACCATGTATTGATTATCGGCTTTTGAATAAAATCACGGTTAAATATCAATACCCATTGCCGTTGCTGACTGATTTGTTTGCTCGCATAAAGGGGGCCAAGTGGTTCTCTAAGATTGATCTCCGTGGGGCGTATAATTTGGTGCGGATCAGGCAGGGGGATGAGTGGAAAACCGCATTTAATACGCCCGAGGGCCACTTTGAGTATTTGGTGATGCCTTTTGGTCTTTCTAATGCCCCTTCAGTCTTCCAGTCCTTTATGCATGATATTTTCCGCCATTTTTTGGATAAATTTATGATAGTGTATCTGGATGATATTCTGATTTTTTCGGATGATTGGGACTCTCATGTCCGGCAAGTTAAGAGGGTTTTTCAGGTTTTGCGGTCTAATTCTCTGTGTGTCAAGGGTTCTAAGTGCGTTTTTGGGGTTCAGAGAATTTCCTTTTTGGGATATATTTTTTCTCCCTCTTCCATTGAGATGGATCCTGTCAAGGTTCAAGCTATTTGTGATTGGACGCAGCCCTCTTCTCTTAAAAGTCTTCAGAAATTTTTGGGCTTTGCCAACTTTTATCGTCGATTTATTTCTGGTTTTTCGGATGTCGTTAAGCCATTGACCGATTTGACTAGACAGGGTGCTGATGTTGCTAATTGGTCCCCTGATGCTGTGGAGGCCTTTCAGGAGCTTAAGCGCCGTTTTTCTTCTGCCCCTGTGTTGCGTCAGCCTGATGTGACTCTTCCTTTTCAGGTTGAGGTCGACGCTTCTGAGATCGGGGCTGGGGCAGTGTTGTCGCAGAAAAGTTCTGACTGCGCCGTGATGAGGCCTTGTGCCTTCTTTTCCCGTAAATTTTCGCCCGCTGAGCGGAATTATGATGTTGGGAATCGGGAGCTTTTGGCCATGAAGTGGGCGTTTGAGGAGTGGCGCCATTGGCTCGAGGGGGCCAGACATCAGGTGGTGGTATTGACTGACCACAAAAATTTGATCTATCTTGAGACCGCCAGGCGCCTGAATCCTAGACAGGCGCGCTGGTCATTATTTTTCTCTCGGTTTAATTTTGTGGTATCGTACCTACCGGGTTCTAAGAATGTTAAGGCGGATGCCCTTTCTAGGAGTTTTGAGCCTGATTCACCCGGCAACTCTGACCCCACAGGTATTCTTAAGGAGGGAGTTATCTTGTCAGCCGTTTCTCCAGACCTGCGGCGGGCCTTGCAGGAGTTTCAGGCGGATAGACCGGATCGTTGTCCGCCTGATAGGTTGTTTGTTCCTGATGATTGGACCAGTAGAGTCATCTCTGAGGTACATTCTTCTGCATTGGCAGGTCATCCTGGAATTTTTGGTACCAGGGATTTGGTGGCAAGATCCTTCTGGTGGCCTTCCCTGTCACGAGATGTGCGAGGCTTTGTGCAGTCTTGTGACGTTTGTGCTCGGGCCAAGCCTTGTTGTTCTCGGGCTAGTGGATTATTGTTGCCCTTGCCTATTCCTAAGAGGCCTTGGACACACATCTCGATGGATTTTATTTCAGATCTGCCTGTTTCTCAGAAGATGTCTGTCATCTGGGTGGTGTGTGACCGTTTTTCTAAGATGGTCCATTTGGTTCCCCTGCCCAAATTGCCTTCTTCTTCCGAGTTGGTGCCCCTGTTTTTTCAAAATGTTGTTCGTTTGCATGGTATTCCTGAGAATATCGTTTCTGACAGAGGAACCCAATTTGTGTCTAGATTTTGGCGGGCATTCTGTGCTAGGATGGGCATAGATTTGTCTTTTTCGTCTGCTTTTCACCCTCAGACTAATGGCCAGACCGAGCGGACTAATCAGACCCTGGAGACATATCTGAGGTGTTTTGTGTCTGCTGACCAGGATGATTGGGTTGCTTTTTTGCCATTGGCGGAGTTCGCCCTCAATAATCGGGCCAGCTCTGCCACTTTGGTGTCCCCGTTTTTCTGTAATTCGGGGTTCCACCCTCGATTTTCCTCCGGTCAGATGGAATCCTCGGATTGTCCTGGAGTGGATGCGGTGGTGGAGAGATTGCATCATATCTGGGGGCAGGTGATGGACAATTTAAAGTTGTCCCAGGAGAAGACTCAGCTTTTTGCCAACCGTCACCGTCGTGTTGGTCCTCGGCTTTGTGTTGGAGATTTGGTGTGGTTGTCTTCTCGTTTTGTCCCTATGAGGGTCTCATCTCCTAAGTTTAAGCCTCGGTTCATCGGTCCGTATAAAATATTGGAGATTCTTAACCCTGTTTCCTTCCGTTTGGACCTCCCTGCATCCTTTTCTATTCATAACGTTTTTCATCGGTCGTTATTGCGCAGGTATGAGGCACCGGTTGTGCCTTCCGTTGAGCCTCCTGCTCCGGTGTTGGTTGAGGGTGAGTTGGAGTACGTTGTGGAAAAAATCCTAGACTCCCGTGTTTCCAGACGGAGACTCCAGTATCTGGTCAAGTGGAAGGGATACGGCCAGGAGGATAATTCTTGGGTCACTGCATCTGATGTTCATGCCTCTGATCTGGTTCGTGCCTTTCATAGGGCCCATCCTGATCGCCCTGGTGGTTCTGGTGAGGGTTCGGTGCCCCCTCCTTGAGGGGGGGGTACTGTTGTGAATTTGGATTCTGGGCTCCCCCGGTGGCTACTGGTGGAATTGAACTTGTGACATCATCTTCCCTGTTCACCTGTTCTGATTAGATCTGGGTGTCGCTATATAACCTGGCTTCTCTGTTAGATGCTTGCCGGTCAACAATGTTATCAGAAGCCTCTCTGTGCTTGTTCCTGCTCCCAGACATCTACTAGATAAGTTGGACATTCGTCCATGTTTTGTTTTTGTATTTTGGTTCCAGTTCACAGCTGCAGTTTCGTTACTGTGTCTGGAAAGCTCTTGTTGATCAGGAATTGCCACTCTGGTATTATGAGTTAATGCCAGAGTCCTAAAGTAATTTCTGGATGTGTTTTGTTAGGGTTTTCTACTGACCATGAAAGTATGCTTTCTGTCTTCTGCTATCTAGAAAGCGGACCTCAAATTTGCTAAAACTATTTTCCTGCTGCGTTTGTTGTTTCATCTCATATCACCGCCAATATATGTGGGGGGCTTCTGTCTCCTTTTTGGGCATTTCTCTAGAGGTGAGTCAGGTCTTATATTTCCCTCTGCTAGCATTATTTAGTTCTCCGGCCGGCGCTGGGCATATAGGGATAAAAAGTAGGACATGCTACCTGGCTACTTCTAGATGATGCGGTAGGTTTAGTTCATGGTCAGTACAGTTACATCTTCCAAGAGCTTGTTCCTATTGAGGCTTATGCTAGTTCTCTGGCCATGGAGATCATGACAGATAAGGCTCTAGTGGTTCCCATTCTAGAATTCCTGCAATCTGGGTTTGAGCTAGGATTATCGACTAGTACCGTCAAGGTTCAGGTTTCAGCCTTAAGCGGGTTATACAATTGTAATCCCGCGGCCAATAAGTGAGTGTCACGATTCATAAAATCCTGTGGTAGGCCCAGGCCAGTCACAATCCCAAGAGTTTCCCCTTGGGATCTAAATCTGGTACTAGAGACATTAACTAAATACTCATTTGAACCCCTAAAGCAGTTGTCTGCTAAGTTCCTTATGCTTAAAACCATTATATTGGTGGCACTGATATCGGCCTGCAAGGTGAGCGATATACAGGCCCTGTCCATATGCCCTAACTATACACAGACTGTATGAGAAAAGGGTTATACTAAGACCTGACCTGGCCTACCTTCCTAAGGTAGCCTTAAAGTTCTACATGAGCCAAGAAATTATTATGCTCTCCTTTTTCTCCTTATGTAATAATCCTAGGAATCCAGGGGAGGAAAGATTCCATAGGTTAGGAAAGTTAATGGAGGAAAGCCCAGTCCCTGTTCATAGTTTTTCAGGGTAGCAGAAAGGGATACTGGGTATCCAAAGGTACCATTGTGAGGTGGATCAGGAAGGCCATTAGTTTGTCCTACTCTGCTCTGGCTCCGGAAGGCATCAAGGCTCACTTTATCAGAGCTATGGCAACTTCCTGGGCGGAGGTATCAATTGATCAAATTTGTAAGGCTGCTATCTTGTCTTCACTCTCTACCTCCTTTAGACACTATTGACTAGATCTAACCTCCTATGCTAACTAGACCTTTGGTAGAAAGGTGCTGAAAGTGGTGGTCCCTCTATAAGGTGTTTCAATTCTCCAGAAATCTCTCAGGTGTGCTGTCATGGGTGAAGGGAAATCACCAAGGTTATTTACTGGTAGCCGTTTTTCCAGAACCCATGACAACACCCATATAGTCCCCCCCCCCCTTTCTCACTACATGGGTGATATGCGTGATGTGGTGTCGGTTATGTATATAATTTCTTATGGATGTCCTCTCATGCTCTGTAACCCAACTGATGCGGGGGAGAGGTGCTGACCTTTTATTTCAGTAGGTTTCCTGTCCTTAGGCGGATCCCGCTCTCAGATGTGCTGTCATGGGTTCTGGAAAAAGCAGCTACTGGTAAGTAGCCTTGGTGTTTTCCAATGACCCAAAATACACATCTGTTACAGTTTTGAAGAACAGGGTGAAAGTGATTCAGTGGCCAAAGTGTGTCTCTTGATCTGAACCCAACTGAAACACCGATGGGGCATTCTGAAGAGACAAGTTGTAATTTTTCTCTGCTCAAGCTCTTAAAGAGGTCGTTCTTCAAGAATGGAAACAGATAGATGTTGTAATATATTTCCTACTTGGTCTGTATTACTTGCTCATCTTTAATTTTCACTATCTTATCTTGGGGTGACATTTTTAAACCTTGGAACCAATTACAGGTTTTCCTTAAAGTAATGGTTTAAACTCACAATATATCAGATCCAACATAATAGTCGTTACTGTACAAATAAAAGGCGTATTCTACTAAAACAAATTACCTCCCCAATGTATGGCTGAGAAGGGTTAGATGAAGACCTAGATATCATCTGAGGTTTGCCCTGATAATTGTCTACTACTTGCTGGTACAACAGGACTACGTGCCAAGGGTTTCATTTTCTCACATCTTGCTCAATAGCTGCTTGATAAACATTGGCCAAAGAATTTGTCTATACTCTGTTACTAAGCCGATTGTCAATTTCCTCATTTTTCTCCACAAAAACCTTTTCAGGAAACAGACGTGGTGAGCGGTTAAGACACTCATCTCTTCCCAGCATTAGTGTTGCCTCATCCTGCATGGCACATTGCAGATACCAAAGGACATGATCCCTTAATACCACATATATTGCCGCCACGTACACAGACTAATATACTTTGCCTTGAAATGTCCTGCATGTCCGATTTTGGACTGCTGATCCAACTAGCTTCTAATGGTATGGACATGAAAACGTATATGTTTTAGGCGTATTTAAAAGTACTGTTATCAAGAAGCAAAAAAAGGCTAAAAAGCCAAGAAAAGACGACCAAAATAGTCCATATACATATAAAAATGAAAATTCTTTATTATAGAAAATAAACAAGACAGACAGCCATCAGGTTACAGAATGGTATGCAATATAAAAGTAACCATAATACAAGGGTACAAAAAGAACGAGTGTGCGCATATGACGGAACCACTCAACACTAAATAGTTAGTATATAATTAACTCCCCATCAAAATAAGACAGTAGAGAAGACGGTGCATACGTATATACCTATATACTATTACAAAATAGATGAAAATTGAATCAAAAAGGCTTCCCACAGGGATAAGAATGAGAGAGTTACGTTTAGCTAGAAATAAATAGCAAGTGCAATTAGAGCTATACCTTATGGGGAGCAGGACCGGTGTAGGGGTTCCTGAGATGTGCGCACACACCCCAACGCACGTTTCGGATGATCTCCTTCCTCTCTCATTCTTATCCCTGTTGGAAGAATTTTCATTTTTATATGTATATGGACTATTTTGGTCGTCTTTTCTTGGCTTTTTAGCCTTTTTTTGCTTCTTGTTGTCTGTAGCGACCAGTCCACACTGATTAGTCCACTTTTTCAGCTGGCTGGGCATTATGGCTGACAACTAATACGTCTATTATTTTATTGGTTATACATTTCTATGTGCCATGCTGATTGTTTTTGCAAGTATATTCCTTGGTTAAAAGTACTGTTATGCAGACATTTCAATGCATCTCCCTTTGTGAATAACGGAGAGAAAAAAACCAAATGTCTTTCAATGTTTTGTTGGGGACCAAAAAATGCGCTCAACTACATTTTTTGCACGTCCAAAAAAATATAATATGGCCAATATGATAGAATGTAGTCAAAGGAGCATTTTTTTTATGACTTGCACATGTTAGTCTATAGGTACTTTGGATTGCAGGGATTATTTTTTTGCAATTTAGGTGTGGACATCCACTGGACTACTCTGGATAAATTGGAACCTAGCCGAAGAAAGAAGTCTTGTATTAAGTGGATAAACAGGGATATGTGTGTGTATATGTAACATATGCACACCCAAAATGACTCATGTGAGCTCAAGATATTCTTTGATCTGCATTGGAGAGGTTTGTGCACGCTCTGTAACCTGTGCAGAGGTCACTATACAGGGAAGGAGAAGGAATGGAATGATGGATCTTGTTGTGAATGGAACCACATCCATGTTTGTGTGTATGTGTGTGTGTATATATATATATATATATATATATATATATATATATATATATATATATATACCAAAAGTTTGGACACACCTTCTCGTTTAAAGATTTTTCTGTATTTTCATGACGATGAAAATTGTACATTCACACTGAAGGCATCAAAACTACGAATAAACATGTGGAATTATATACTTAACAAAAAAGTGTGAAACGACTGAAAATATGTCTTATATTCTAGGTTCTTCAAAGTAGCCACCTTTTGCTTTGATGACTGCTTTGCACAGTCTTGGCTTTCTCTTGATGAGCTTCAAGAGGTAGTCACCGGAAATGGTTTTCACTTCACAGGTGCGCCCTGTCAGGTTTAATAAGTGGGATTTCTTGCCTTATAAATAGGGTTGGGACCATCAGTTGTGTTGAGCAGAAGTCTGGTGGATACACAGCTGATAGTCCTACTGAATAGACTGTTAGAATTTGTGTTATGGCAAGAAAAAAGCAGCTAAGTAAAGAAAAACGAGTGGCCATCATTACTTTAAGAAATGAAGGTCAGTCAGTCCGAAAAATTGGGAAAACTTTGAAAGTGTCCCCAAGTGCAGTGGCAAAAACGATCAAGCGCTACAAAGAAACTGGCTCAAATGAGGACCGCCCCAGGAAATTATATACATATGTGCGAGTCTTACACTATTCACAACAAAATCAATGATCCCTCCCCCTCCCTGTAAAAAATGACCTCTGCACAGGTCGCGCAACACACCCAGGGCCCTCTTTAGTACAGGTGAAAGATCACGTGTCAGCCGTAAAAGATGACCTGTCACCAGATCAAAAATGACCGGTTTTTGCTTTTTTTTAAAAAAATTATTTCTGATGCTCCCATGAGTATTGTTTGTATTTTCTTTTTTCTTATTTTAATCCACCATATGGGCCTAAAGAGATGTGCCTTTTTTTTCTTACTGCTTTTATGATCTTTGCCCAGACTCACAGGATCCTCTTGGGCGTGTCTTTAGGCTGCTTTGCATTATTACCCTGTGAGCCACACCCCTTTGTAAGGATTATAAAAGTTAGCACTAAGTAAAATTGTCCATATCTCTGGAACTGTGTGGTGGATTATTAAAAAGTTGGAATACTCATGAGCAGCAGGTTTATTCCTTTATAGGATCAAAAGCTGGACCCTTTTAGCCTAGTGACAGGTCATTTTAAAAGCTAAAGCTGAAACCGAAAGATGACTGCTCCCATAATCATGTACAGAAAGTATAAAACATTCTCCCACAAAGAGCAAAAAACAAAGAAAACATTAGTATCTTGTGTTAATTAGTAAAAGGAATCCAGGTGATACATTCCCTTTAGATTTTATACCCTATATCAATATTCTGCCACCTGTGGCCCTCAAGCTGTGGCATGCACTGATGCTGGGACGTGGTGTTACTGTTACGGAAAATTGAAGTTTATCAGATATCATCAACATTTTAAGAATATTTGAATCCTAATTTGCACTATAGAACTTTTGCGCAAAATGCTTCATATGTTCGGGAAATGAATGATTATACCGAGAAAACTATTCCCTTTTTCTATGTTTAGCTGAAAGGCCTTTTTTTTGTTTCCATTTTTCATATTATTCCACAATTATAGCTTTCAGCTTTCAAAACACAAGTTAATTGATGGCCCCAGGAGAAATATTCCCAGAAAATGTGCAATGTTTGTTAGCGATTTTATAATTAAAGCGTGGAGTAAAAAGTTGGCCTCACTTTTGCTCTTTGCACAGTCGTCTAAATAATTGCATAGATAATGAACTGCTGGAATTCCTGAGCATTAGTGAGTTTGTAACTTTTTAGGGTTTCCTGTGCATTCATTGTATATCTTCAAGAGCCAAAGGAAATAACCCCTTTGGAGCCTTCCTGCCCAACTCTGCCACTTGCAAATAAGACAGATGTTGTATCGGGGGAAGGCCAGACCCTTTTCCCCACCCCCTTCAACATCAAGTACAAAAGGTTTGGCAACCATTCAAGAGTTCCCAGCAGTTGTCTGACTTCCCAGCAGGTCAGTTCAGGCCTTAACCCCTTGTGAGCTGACGCTGCCTAACACTACTTCATATGTAACTTATTTCTCTCAAAGTGCCTCTTTTTTCCCTTTGGGTAATATGAGAGCTGCTCTACAGTCCAGCCTGCAACATTTCTCGCAATTCACCACCAATGCTCGGCATGTGAAGAACTCCCCTCCCCGCTTGATCCTTCTATCTCATGGTCAAGCACATTAGTGTTCACTTCTCACAGTAATCACGGTTACAGAGAATATTAATATGTATACGGAGCGCCATGGGATTTGTTGGCAGAACTGTAGACCCTTTACTTCGTTGCCAAGTTTAGTGGCCTTGTAAAAGTACGTGAAAAGTGCGTTCACATTTCGAAGGGTCTAATCAACTAAAAACAAGCGCGAAATAAACTTTTTTTTTTTTACAACTCTTAGTATACCCTGTCAGTTCCACTATAGTGGGAGTGCTGACAATTAAACTGAAATAGAATAATTGCCCAATATTTATGTACCCCCCAAAATTGTCATGAGATCAAAGTTACCCATTTGCTCTAATTATTTTTGGACAATTAAGCCAAAAAATTACATTCCACGCCAACTTTTTCCAATATTTCCGTCCCTTTCATATAGTCCTCTCGTCCGCAAATATTCTAGCATAATGCCCTGTAATCACATGAAATATGGCAAAGACCCAAAAAATATTGGCAGTTCTCCTTGAGACCCCTAAAGTCTCCAAACTATAAAAATACCCTAGATTATTGGTCCCACACCAGTGTCTCCCTGCTCAAGGGAATGCCAATGTCAACTCTATCAGTGTCCACAGAGGGCATTATTGAGGGGGATCCTCAGGGGAATTATTTAAGGGGGTAGTCAGGGGCATACTACTCTATAAGAAGCACTTGGGGGATGATTACTCTTGTAAGGAGGCACAAGGTACATTATTACTTTATGAGGTCACTTGTGAAATTATTACTTTATAAGGGGGACCTAGGGGCATTATTATTTTATAAGATGTCACTCAAGAAATTACAACATTCTAAGGGGCCTCTATGATTTCTTTGCATAGAATGTAAACTATTTGCATAAAATGATAATGATTACTTGTAAGGCGGGCAGTCAGCAGACAAATTACTTTAGCACTCTGGGGGATTATGACTTTTATAAGAAGGTAGATGGTACTTTATTACTTTATTAGGGGGCACTAGGAGCATTATTACTTTGTAAGGGGGCATTTTAGAAGGTGTTTCTAAGATGGTTTGCGACCATCTTTCAGAGTTGAATGTGGTGCTACTAGTAAGAAAGATTGGTGACCCTGTTGGGATGTCCTGAATTAGTCTTTGTTCACAAATTAGTTTGAAGCCTCCTTTGGAGTTTCCATCCCCATGTGTTTTTTATGGTAAGAATAAAGCAAATTTTAGACAGTTTGAGCATAAACATAATAATAATATAGTACTGATGTAAGTCAGATAACTTATTTTCTTGTCCCGTATGTCATTTATGTTAAAGGGAAAGGAATACTTTTTGAAAAAGCATCTGGCTTCTCTAACTTCCAACGATCAGCTTTTTTCAAGATGAGAAGCCACTGCCAAACCCCCATTACATTTCACAGTTGCAATCTATGTGTAAAGTTGAGTAAGTTTGTAAATACTTTACTCTATGGCATTTGTTCTGATTTTAGTTAAAAGATTACTCTCCAAAACAAAAGTCAGCCCCTATCTATGGGATAGGTTTTCTGATTCTGGGATCCAAAGCCTATATTCTCAGGATCACAATGGGTCGCAATTAGACATGAGCAAATAAAGTCAAGTTGCATGGAATTCTACTTGAATTTTCTAAAAATCTGCATTTGTCAGAATGCACATTTTTTGTAATTTGCTTCTATGTGCAATCAGGAGAAAAGCGTCAATATGTTGTCATTTTTTTATTTGTAAAGTGCCATCAAAATGTAAAAAAAAATCTTTATATTCACTTTTCTGGCCTCCCCTTGTCACCCGTCCGGTTCTCGTTGCATCTTCAGATCACCTCCACTTGCACTGGAATCCTTGGGCATCTAATGCTGGGCCAGAGGACTTTTGAGTTTGATCAGAGCTTGGGAGGGTTTTGTGCATGCGTGTGTAGGGATATGAACTGTCTTACCCTGTTCCTGCCCCTGAAGACAACAATTGTGTCATGTGTTTAGTGTCATGCAGTTTTACATGTAATAGTGATGTGCATCTTATGCAATATGGTAATGTACAGCATGTTAAGTGTTAATGCATGATGCCTTGGAGTGGGCCTGGTCTTCTGACATCTCGAAGTTGGTGGACATGGAATTACTTGAGGGGCAGGTGGCCAGTCCTGGGTGTACTGACAAAGTTAAGGGAGAATCCCTGAGGCTGGAGTCAGTGGGCTTAGGGGCAGTCTAGGATGATCGAGTGGCAGGGATGAAAAGGTATTATACTAAGGAAGGAAGAAATGTGAAATGCTGTGCTCTATCCCACATGTCTCCAACTGATGAACTTGAACTGATTAGTAAACAATTGCAAACAGTAATGTGATTGGTTTTCCCTGAATTGTGTGCGGCGGCTCCTGAGGAGGGATGCCTAGAGGCAGCAGAGGCTTGAGGCCTACAGGTCAGTGTGATGCACCCCACACCTGACAGCGGACTGGGACACTGTTTGTCATGAGCTGCCTGCACTTTACACGTGCATATGGTCACGGCGTCATGATGTCCTGGCGTGCACCATGACCTTGTGCGCGCAGGCTCAGAACCCTCCTAGGCCACATCAATGCTGGAAGACCTTGCCCGAGTGGGAGGCCCAGGGATTTCAACATGAGTGGAAGCAATCTGAAGATGCGGCAAGGACTTTACAGGTGACTGTGAGAAGTGGAGAGGTGAGCAGTGTGTATAAGGATTTCTTTTTTATGTATTATGTTTATTATGAACCGGGAACTCAAGGGACATTAAATTTGCATAAAAAACTTCTTGGCAAATCAAGTTTTCCAAGGAAAAACATGCGAACAGGCAAATTTTACCTTCTACTGATCTCTAGTCCCAATGTATAGACCCTCAGCGATCCCAAAAAGGCTCTGGCTCCTATGATTTACATGCTCGACCTCTGCTCTTTTCACTGTCTATATGAATGCTGGACAAAGCAGGGTTCAGTGCTCAGTTATTACTGACATTCCCATAGACAATTGATAGGTGGTCGAGCATGTGCACCTCTGCGTCATTCAATGTGAGGTTCTGTAGAACCCAGTTCCCAGGATCTAGAGCCACCTTCTTGTGATCCATGTGGTTCCCAATGTTTGGACCCCAAGTGATTCATGTCTGTTTTCCCATGCCTACCTAAAAACGCAACAGAGTGAGTAGAAAACTTACAGGGCATACTGAGGTTTATACAGTTGGCTTACCTAAAGAGCTATCCAAAGAAATGATGGCATGTGTCTAAGTGTAAGACAAGTTTCATACATTATTTTTTTTTTTTCAATACATGAAAAATGTCCTGTGTTTTCTTTTTAGTGTGCTTTCTATTATTTGGTCCATGTGTCAACTTACACAAACCTTCTCCTATCCAATAAACAGTAAAATATATCCCACAGATCAAAGTAGGACTCTATTTTATTTTATTTTTATGGAAAATCATTCTCTAAAAATAAGACTTATGAAAAAGGGCATGGATTGTAATGGCTCTGTGATGTGAAAATAAGGCCCTTAGTAAGCATCATTTCTCCTTTTCAAGTCAAAAGTAACCACAATTTGCTCGCTCTTTATTCCTGCTGTTCCCCTGAATATTTGTTTTTTCGTTTTTTTTAAATCTGTCAAATGGTTACAGAGATATGGGCCTTTTTATTTAGTGCTAATTTTTATGGTCTTTACAAGGAAGAGTGGCTCATAGGATCCTCTGAGGCGTGTCTTTAGGCTGCTCTGCATAATGACCCTGTGTACACCGCCCCTTTTTAAAGAACATAAAGATTAGCACTAAATAAAAAGGCTTATAGCTCTTAAACTGTATGGCCAATTTAAAAAAAGACAAAAATCAGAATACTGAGGGGAGCAGTGGGAACAAAATAAGGTAAAGAACTGGCTACTTTTACCTGGTGACAGAGCCTCTTGTTTTGTGGCTCATAGTCACGTACAAACATTAGCAATAGTACTCTGACCATGTGGATCCAAAAATAAGCCCAATAATATCCCCAAGAATAAGGTTTGAACTTGTAATCCTTGTAAAAGCCATCTGTAGATAAGCAGTGTCTGGTATGGCGTGTGCTCGTATTCTGACTTCAGGCCTTGATGGTCATATGTGTTTCCTAAATTAGAAAGTGATCTTGGTGCCTCCAGTTTCCTCTTACATGGTGGTCTGATTTCAGTGTCTGCACTTGCTACATTAGTTTTTCTTTATAAGGTCCCACTACACATTACACACGGGGCTTGGTGTATGAACAACTGTGCAGAAAATGAAGCGGTGGTTCATAGCACCCATAACATGTAACTGGCTTCATAACTTTCACCAAGTTGTAGGCTCACCTGCTCCCATTCATTCATACGCGAGACTTTACATCTCATTACTTATATTTGCTGATCATGTCATATTTTTAGAGCAGTTTAAGAAATGAAGGCCGAGCTCTTGTTGGTTGCTATGGACATTTCACTGACAGACAGCATTGAGGCCCTTGTATCTATTTCCTCCTGAATTTTTATTTTTCAGTTCCACTAATCAGAAAATGAAGAGTTAACGTCATAGACCAACTTTTTTCACCAAAATTAAGTGCAGAATAATAAAGGGTTATTGTAGATTATGCTTTTTTGAGGGAGAGGCTTTGGTGTCAGAGTAGAATATGGGGGATACATATGAGAAATCATGGAGACAGTTGTGTGAAAAGCAAACTATGGGGAGCAAAGACAGGTCTGGGAGGGGGTCTCAAGCTTTGTTAACCCCTCCCGACATGTACATGTCACTGGCGGACACAGACAGAAGAGCACCCCTGCGCACGAGCCGAGTATGGGTCCTTTACAGTCCAATAGCTCATCATAATAAGCTGTTTCCTGCTTTGGAGTAGGAAGTGGGCCCCCTTACCACTTGGGCTCCTGTTTCACAAATGGTGTATCTGATCTTGGTGCTTGTACAACGCATATCAAGAGTGCGTGTATGGAACGGGCTCAGGAGCCGAGCTCGTTGCATACTGGGCAGATGCCAGCTCCACTCCTGAAAACACAAGAAAAAGTGCTAAAGAAAAACACTCGTAACAATCGCCCTGTTTGTTTCAATGGAAAACAGCATGCTTTTGAGCCTCCTTTAAAAGTTTCAAGCCCTCAAAGACGCCAAGCCGTTAAATGAAATGATCTGTCCATTTCGCAGGCATTTTCCCCCACGGATGGCGCTCCATGCAATAGAAGTCAATGGCAAGGCATCTTTTTGAGCATTTTGTAAGCATTTTCACTAGAGATCGGCGGACCCCTGGATGTTTGGGTCTCACGGGTTCAGCCAAAAAGTTACAAATACAAAAATTGTGGGTTCGGGTACCAGAACAGCCTTGCATGGGGACCCCTCTATTCTTGATAACCAGCCTTGCTGAAGCTGACAGCTGAAGCTGACAGAAAGCAGGCCAATCAGTGGTGTAGGTGGAGTTATACAGAACTCAGCAGTCAGAGAACTGTTAAAACTGAGGGAGATAAATCTGGTGAAATGGTCCATTTAAATTATAAATGGGGTTAGCCCTAGGATATGTGCCTAATGTACATTGGGTTCCCACCACTTGGAACCCCACCAATTATACGAAAGAGGGTCCAGTGCCCTGCATTTAAATGGGGTGTGACCATGCATAGAGGCAGTGGTATCTGAGCACGTGTGACCGCATCTTCATTCAAATGGGAGATGTGAGATCATCAGCAATCATACATGTATTTCTTATCCTTTCTGCTAGTGTCAGGAGCTGAACCCACTTCACTCACAAAAGATCCTGGTTGTGATACACAGCTGGCATCTGGCTTCAACAGAAGATCACTGCTGTTTATCCATCTAAATGTCAATCACTAACAATGGCATTTAAAAGGGGCAATTGCTAAGGGTAACTGTTGATGGGTTACCATGGTGGTCGGGGGACTGCTGATGGCTCTAATGGTTGTCATATTGTTACTTCTGTGAAGCCCAGCCATGGACTATCCTACATAGGAGACCATCATTTACACTACAGCAGTATTGCAGTTTATAAAACAAAGGATCGCAAGTTTAAGGCCCTCAAGGGACTAAATTTTAGAAATATTAGAAAAAAAGTTATAAAAATTTGAATCACCCCTCAATTCCCAAAATATAAAATAAATAATTATAAATAATACACATATTTGGTATCGCTGCGTCTTTAAAAGTTCAATCTATCAAAATATAAAATTGATTAATCTGTACAGTATCAGCCATAAAAAGAAAGGAGATTGAGGGAAAAAATCCAATAAAAAAAGACCCTGTGTGAACATACCCCAAGGGTTCATTTCCATTAGCAATTTTTCTTCATGTTTAAGGAAAAAAATATTTTTATACAATAATAGAACTGTTTTCTATTATGAAAATCGAAGCAAAAAAAAAAATGCAACATACCTTGTTGCACATTCACATGTTATTTTATTGGCATAAGTGTGCTCTCGAAGCTTTTCACGGATAGAACTCGTACCTATTATAGTCTATGGGGCTGTTCACATGTCTGCTATTTGTTGTGGGCCAAGTGGTCTGTGCAAAATCACGGAGACATGTCCGATGTTGATCCAAATGTCGGCTTAAAACTCAGGAGTGAAAGCCTATGGGACTGTGAAAAATTGGGCAACATTCATATGCCATCTTTGTGCTGTCCATTTTTCAAGCACTGATAGATAAAAGAATGTGTAGAAGCATTTTTTTCCCAGACCACATATTTCCACCATATAACCACCAAATAATGCCACATACAAGGGATAAATACAGCCACACCCTGACCAGATCTCATAGTGATCGAATAATACTACATACAAGGGAGAAATACTGCCACACCTGTGACCAGATCACATATTACCACCACATAGTGACTGAATAATACCACATACAAGGAAAAAAAATACTGCCACAGCATGACCAGACCGAATAATACTACATACAAGGGAGAAATACTGCCACACCTGTGACCAGATCGCATATTACCACCACATAGTGACTGAATAATACCACATACAAGGAAAAAATACTGCCACAGCATGACCAGACCACATAGTGACCGAATAATACTACATACAAGGGAGAAATACTGCCACACCCATGACATATAGCAACCAAATAACACAACATAGAAGGACAAATTCCACAACAACATACAAGGACAAATACCACAACACCATAGCAAGACCACATATTACCCCCACATAGTGACCAAATGATGCCACATACAAAGAACAAATACCACTACACCATGACCATATCACATTACCACCACATAGTGAATGAATAAAACCACATGCAAGGACAAATACCACCACATCAGGACCAGAGCACATATTAGCAGTACGTAGCGACCAAATAATACCTCATAGAAGGACTAATACTCCCACACCATTACAAGGCTGCATATTATAAGCCTATAACTACCAAATTATATCACAAGGGAGAAATACCACCACACGATGACTGGACTACATATTTCACCACATAGTGACCAAATAATACCACATGCTGTACAAGGGATAAATACTATTACACCATGACAGGACCACATATTGTTCCCAGCAACACCCCTACTTGCATGCCTGCATGGCTTCCCATCACCCACCATGCAGGGACACTGAAGTACTCACCATCCCAGGCTGTACAGTGAGCTCCTTGTCCTCTTCTTGATGTGTGCAGTGAGGTTATGGTTCTCTGCTTGCTGTGCATGCTTAAGGCGCCTGCACATGAACCTCCTGATTCTTAAAGAGACAGTGCACGCATTCCTAATGTGTCCCCAGCCTATTGCTGAGAGGCACTTGGTACTTAAGGCACCTCCACCTGTTGGGAGTTGCCTGAGTAACATTCTCTTTCAGTGTGTTTGTGCAACTGCTAGTTGCCAGATCATTTCCTGCTCCTGCCACCTGTTATAAACTGGTGGCCTAGGAGCAGCATGGACGAGCTCTGGAGTAGGTGGCCTCTATACTGACCGCAGACCCTGAACTTAACACATCAACTAGAAGTAGCTGTGGGATGTTCCTGTCACTCCCTAGACACCTCGTCACGGCCGGAGGACTAATTACACCTATAGGAAGAAACAGGAATACTATCTTGCCTCAGAGAAAATACCCAAAGGAAAGGCAGCCCCCCACAAATATTGACTGTGAGAGGAGAGAGAAATTACAAACGCGGACTGAAAACAGAATTTAGCAAAGGAGGCCACGCTACCTAGAAAGAAAAGACAGGAAAGAGTACTGTGTGGTCAGAATAGAAAATACTACAAAATCCACCACAGAGAATACAAAAATCTCCACACCTAACTAAAGGCATGGAGGGTAACTCTGTGACTCCAGAGCTTCCAACTTGGCTGAGTAAATCTTAACACAGACAAAGCTGGACAAGAAAAAACATAGCAATTCACAGAACTATTAAGTCCACCGCATGTGGACTGCAAAAACAGAGCCAGGACTTATCTTTGGTGATTTTGACAATCCAGAAGGAGAAACCAAGAGAGATGTGGATCCCTAGAAAACAATGGACAACTGGCACTCACTAAAGGAAGAAGCCAGACTAAATAGCCCCGTCCAAAGTGGAAGCAGCTGATGACTGTTGTGAAGGACAAACAGCAGCACTACCACTTATAACCACCGGAGGGAGCCTAAGAGCAGAACCTACAACAGAATTCACAACAGTACCCCCCCCTTGAGGAGGGGTCACCGAACCCTCACCAGAGCCCCCAGGCCGATCCGGATGAGCCAAATGGAAGGCACGAACCAAATCGTCAGCATGAATATCGGAGGCAACAACCCAAGAATTATCCTCCTGGCCATAACCCTTCCACTTGACAAGATACTGAAGCCTCCGTCTAGAAAAACGAGAATCCAAGATCTTCTCCACAACATACTCCAACTCCCCATCAATCAACACCGGGGCAGGAGGATCAACAGAGGGAACCACGGGCACCACATATTTCCACAACAAAGATCTATGAAAAACATTATGGATGGAAAAAGAGGCTGGAAGGGCCAAACGAAAAGACACTGGATTGATAATCTCAGAAATCCTATAAGGACCAATAAACCGTGGCTTGAACTTCGGGGAAGAAACCTTCATAGGAACATGACGAGAAGACAACCAGACCAAATTCCCAACCCGAAGCCGGGAACCCACACGCCGACGACGGTTGGCAAAACGCTGAGCCTCCTCCTGAGACAACACCAAATTGTCCACAACATGAGCCCAAATCTGCTGCAACCTGTCAACCACAGAGTCCACCCCAGGACAATCAGAAGACTCAACCTGCCCTGAAGAAAAACGAGGATGAAACCCAGAATTACAAAAGAATGGTGACACCAAGGTAGCAGAACTAGCCTGATTATTAAGGGCAAACTCGGCCAATGGCAAGAAAGCCACCCAATCATCCTGATCGGCAGACACAAAGCATCTCAAATAAGTTTCCAAAGTCTGGTTAGTTCGCTCGGTTTGGCCGTTTGTCTGAGGATGAAATGCGGAACAAAAAGACAAATCAATGCCCAGCTTAGCACAAAAGGACCGCCAAAACCTAGAAACAAACTGGGAACCTCTATCAGACACAATATTCTCCGGAATGCCATGCAAACGAACCACATGCTGAAAAAACAACGGAACCAACTCAGAAGAGGAAGGCAACTTAGGCAAAGGTACCAAATGAACCATCTTAGAAAACCGGTCACAGACCACCCAGATAACAGACATCCTCTGGGAAACAGGAAGATCGGAAATAAAATCCATAGAAATATGCGTCCAAGGCCTCTCAGGGACCGGCAAAGGCAAAAGCAACCCACTGGCACGGGAGCAGCAAGGTTTGGCCCGCGCACAAGTCCCACAGGACTGCACAAAAGAACGCACATCCCGTGACAAAGAAGGCCACCAAAAGGACCTACTAACCAAATCTCTGGTACCAAAAATCCCAGGATGGCCAGCCAACACAGAACAGTGAACCTCAGAAATCACTTTACTAGTCCATCTGTCAGGAACAAACAGTTTCCCCGCTGGACAGCGATCAAGTTTATCAGCCTGAAACTCCTGAAGAGCCCGTCTCAAATCAGGGGAGATGGCAGAAAGAATCACCCCCTCCTTAAGAATACCAAACGGCTCAAGAATCCCAGGGGAATCAGGCAAGAAACTCCTAGAGAGGGCATCAGCCTTAACATTCTTAGAACCTGGAAGATACGAGACAACAAAATCAAAACGGGAGAAAAACAGGGACCATCGGGCCTGTCTAGGATTCAGCCGTTTGGCAGACTCGAGGTAAATCAGATTCTTATGATCGGTCAAGACCACAATACGGTGCTTGGCCCCCTCAAGCCAATGTCGCCACTCCTCAAATGCCCACTTCATAGCCAACAACTCACGATTGCCGACATCATAATTGCATTCCGCAGGCGAAAACGTTCGAGAAAAGAAGGCACACGGTTTCATCAAGGAACCATCAGAATTCCTCTGAGACAAAACGGCCCCTGCCCCAATCTCAGAAGCGTCAACCTCAACCTGAAAAGGAAGAGAAACATCCGGCTGACGCAACACAGGGGCAGAAGTAAATCGGCGCTTAAGCTCCTGAAAGGCAGAAACGGCCTCAGAGGACCAATTAGCTACATCAGCGCCCTTCCTCGTCAAATCGGTCAGGGGTTTAACCACACTGGAGAAGTTGGCAATGAAACGGCGATAAAAATTAGCAAAGCCCAAAAATTTCTGAAGGCTCTTCACGGATGTGGGCTGGATCCAATCATGAATGGCCTGAACCTTAGCCGGATCCATTTCTATAGATGATGGAGAAAAAATGAAGCCCAAAAAAGAAACCTTCTGTACTCCAAAGAAGCACTTAGACCCCTTCACAAACAAGGCATTGTCATGAAGGACCTGAAATACCATCCTAACTTGTTTCACATGAGACTCCCAATCATCTGAAAAAATCAAAATATCATCCAAATATACAATCATGAATTTATCAAGATAATTCCGAAAAATATCATGCATGAAGGACTGAAACACAGATGGGGCATTAGAGAGTCCGAATGGCATCACAAGATACTCAAAATGGCCCTCGGGCGTATTAAACGCAGTTTTCCATTCGTCACCCTGCTTAATACGAACCAGATTATATGCCCCTCGAAGGTCAATCTTAGTAAACCAACTAGCCCCTTAATTCTGGCAAACAAATCAGAAAGCAAAGGCAAAGGGTATTGGAATTTGACCGTGATCTTATTCAAGAGGCGATAATCAATACAGGGTCTCGAGCCATCCTTCTTGGCAACAAAAAACAAAACCTGCTCCTAATGGAGAAGAAGATGGCTGAATATGCCCCTTCTCCAAAGACTCCCTTACATAGCTCCGCATGGCGGCATGTTCAGGCACAGACAGGTTGAAAAGTCGGCCCTTAGGAAATTTACAGCCTGGAATCAAATCAATAGCACAATCACAGTCCCTATGCGGTGGAAGGGAACTGGACTTGGGCTCATCGAAAACATCCTGGAAATCTGACAGAAACTCAGGAATTTCAGAAGAGGGGGAAGAGGAAATTGACATCAGAGGAACGTCATCGTGAACCCCCTGACAACCCCAACTAGTCACAGACATAGATTTCCAATCCAACACCGGATTATGTACCTGTAACCATGGAAACCCCAGCACAACAGCATCATGCAAATTATGTAACACCAGGAAGCGACAATCTTCCTGATGGGCTGGCGCCATGCACATGGTTAACTGTGTCCAAAACTGAGGTTTATTTTTAGCCAATGGTGTAGCATCAATCCCCCTCAAAGGGATAGGACTCCGCAAAGGCTGTAAGGAAAAACCACAACGTCTGGCAAATTCTAAGTCCATTAAATTTAAAGCGGTGCCTGAATCCACAAATGCCATGACAGAGAATGACGATAATGAGCAGATCAGGGTCACAGATAACAGAAATTTAGGTTGTACAGTACTGATAGTAACGGAATTAGCTATTCTCTTGGCACGCTTAGGGCAATCAGAAATAACATGAGCAGAATCGCCGCAGTAAAAGCACAACCTATTCTGACGTCTGAATCCTTGGCGTTCTGCTCTAGACACAATCCTATCACACTGTATAGGCTCAGGATTCCGCTCGGAAGACAACGCCATAGTGTGCACAACTCTGCGCTCACACAAGCGCCGATCAATTTGAATGGCCGGAGACATAGAATCACTCAGACCTGCAGGCGTGGGGAAGCCCACCATAACATCTTTAACAGATTCAGAAAGACCCTTTCTGAAAATTGCCGCCAAAGCATCCTCATTCCACTTAGTAAGCACAGACCATTTTCTGAATTTCTGGCAATATGACTCTGCCGCTTCTTGACCCTGACACAGGGCCAAAAGTGTTTTCTCAGCATGCTCTACAGAGTTAGGTTCGTCATACAATAACCCAAGCGCCTGAAAAAAGGTGTCTACATTAAGCAAGGCCGGATTCCCAGATTCCAGGGAAAATGCCCCATCCTGCGGGTCACCACGCAACGGAGAAATGACAATTTTTACCTACTGGATGGGATCACCAGAGGAACGGGGCTTAAGAGCAAAAAACAGTTTACAGTTATTTTTAAAGCTCAAAAATTTGGACCTGTCCCCGAAGAACAGATCGGGGGTAGGAATTCTAGGCTCTAAAACAGGAGTCTGCACGATATAATCAGAAATACCCTGTACTCTAGCAGCAAGTTGATCCACCCGAGAAGCAAGTTCCTGAACATCCATGTCAACGCCTAACTCCTGAGCCACCCAGAAGTGAAGAGGGAAAAAAAAACACAACAGAGTACAGAAAAAAAAATGGCTCAGCACTTTCTTTCCCTTCTTTTGAGATGCGGTTAACTCATTGTTGGCCAGTTGTTCTGTTAAGAACTGGTGGCCTAGGAGCAGCATGGACGAGCTCTGGAGTAGGTGGCCTCTATACTGACCGCAGACCCTGAACTTAACACATCAACTAGAAGTAGCCGTGGGATGTTCCTGTCACTCCCTAGACACCTCATCACGACCGGAGGACTAATTACACCTAAAGGAAGAAACAGGAATACTATCTTGCCTCAGAGAAAATACCCAAAGGAAAGGCAGCCCCCCACAAATATTGACTGTGAGAGGAGAGGGAAATTACAAACGCAGACTGAAAACAGAATTTAGCAAAGGAGGCCACGCTACCTAGAAAGAAAAGACAGGAAAGAGTACTGTGCGGTCAGTATAAAAAATACTACAAAATCCACCACAGAGAATACAAAAATCTCCACACCTAACTAAAGGCATGGAGGGTAACTCTGTGACTCCAGAGCTTCCAACTTGGCTGAGTAAATCTTAACACAGACAAAGCTGGACAAGAAAAAACATAGCAATTCACAGAACTATTAAGTCCACCGCATGTGGACTGCAAAAACAGAGCCAGGACTTACCTTTGGTGATTTTGACAATCCAGAAGGAGAAACCAAGAGAGATGTGGATCCCTAGAAAACAAAGGACAACTGGCACTCACTAAAGGAATAAGCCAGACTAAATAGCCCCGTCCAAAGTGGAAGCAGCTGATGACTGTTGTGAAGGACAAACAGCAGCACTACCACTTATAACCACCGGAGGGAGCCTAAGAGCAGAACCCACAACAGAATTCACAACAGCCACCCTAAAGGCTGAATACCTAACCCGGAACCCTGAATCTGTGAATCTGTACCTGAACTTTCCTGTTTCTGTTACCCTGGGGGCTGAATACCCAGGCCTGAACCCTGAACCTGTGTCTGTCCTTGTTTGAATTAGGGCCAATCCCTGAACCTGTTTGTATCTAGGTCTGGATCTTTTCCTAAATTACCTGTGTCTGATTCTGTATCAGTCTCTAAAACTTGCAATGTCTGAACCAGTACCTATCTCTAAAACCTGCCGTGTCTGAACCAGTGCCTATCTCTAATATTTTGCCTCTGTGCAACATTAGTAATTTGCATGTACTCTTGCTACTTCATTGTAAGTACCGTATTTTCCGGCGTACAAGACGACTTTTTAACCCCTAAAAATTGTCCCAAAAGTCGGGGGTCGTCTTGTACGCCGGGTACGGCGTGTGCAGGGAGCGATGCTGGATGATTCCCAGGGTCTCAAGGAGAGGAGACTCTCCTTCAGGCCCTGGGATCCATATTCATGTTAAAAATAAAGAATAAAAATAAAAAATATGTATATACTCACCCCTCCGAGAAGCCTGGCTCTCACCGCTGTCAGCGTCTGCCTCCGTTCCTAAGAATTGCGAGCCTGAAGGACCTTTGATGACGTCACGGTCAGGTGACTGGTCACATGAGCGGTCACGGACCAATCACAGGCCAGTCACCTGACCGTGACATCATCGAGGTCCTTCAGGCTGCATTTCTTAGGAACGGAGGCAGACGCTTGCAGCGGTGACAGCCAGGCTTCTCGGAAGGGTGAGCATATACATATTTTTTATTTTTATTCTTTATTTTTAACATGAATATGGATCCCAGGGCCTGAAGGAGAGTCTCCTCTCCTTCAGACCCTGGGAACCACACGCTGTATAAGATGACTGGGCTTATAAGATGACCCCAGTCTTATACAGCGGGCATATCCCAAATTCCATATTTTATATGGAAAAGTTGGGGGTCGTCTTATACGCCCAGTCGTCTTATACACCAGAAAATACGGTACTTTGTGGAAGTCTGGCTCTGGCTGTCCTATGTGTACCTGTCTGTTATGATCCTTAGTGGCTGAGGATCACAGAATGAACTAGCTAAGTAACTGAACATAGAACGAGCTCTAGGGAGGTGGTAACTGGACTGACCGCAAACCTGATCCTAACCAAACACACTAAAGGTAGCCGGTGAACGTGCCTAAATTCCTGGACGTCTCGACGCAGCCTGAGAAACTTGCTACCCCTATAGAGAAAGTAAGACCTCACTTGCCTCAGAGAAAAACCCCAAAGATATAGGAAGCCCCCAACAAATAATAACGGTGAGGTAAGGGGAAAATACAAACATAGAAATTAAAACAGATTCAGCAAATGAGGCCCACTAATACTAAATAGCAGAAGACAGACAGGGAACTGTGCGGTCAGTAAAAAACCCTATACAAAATATCCACGCTGAGAATTCAAGAACCCCCACACCAACTAACGGTGTGAGGGGAGAAACTCAGCCCCCTAGAGCTACCAGCAAGCAAGGAAATCACATATTAGCAAGCTGGACAAGGACAAATAAATAACCAAGAAACATATTGAACACTGATGAGCAAAAAATAACCAAACAGAAACTTAGCTTCTCTTGGCGAGACTGATAACAAAGGGATTCAGGAGAGATCAAAATAGCACTGAATACATCGACAGCAGGCAACCACTGAAAGTCCAGGTGAGCTAAATAGGAAACCAGCTAACAGATAACGAGACAGCTGAACCAGCCTCAGACCTGCAGAATGACACAAAGAGCCACCAGAGGGAGCCCAAAGACAGCACTCACACAGTACCACTTGTGACCACAAGAGGGAGCCCAAAAACAGAGTTCACAACAGTACCCCCCCTTGAGGAGGGGTCACCGAACCCTCATCAAAACCCCCAGGGCGATCAGGATGAGCCACATGGAAGGCATGAACCAAATCGGCCGCATGAACATCAGAGGCGACAACCCAGGAATTATCCTCCTGACCATAGCCCTTCCACTTAACCAAATACTGAAGCCTCCGTCTAGAAATACGAGAATCCAAGATCTTCTCCACCACGTACTCCAATTCGCCCTCAACCAGCACCGGGGCAGGGGGCTCAACAGAAGGAACCACAGGCACCACATACCTCCACAACAAAGACCTATGGAACACGTTATGAATGGCAAACGACGCTGGGAGGTCCAAACGAAATGACACCGGGTTAAGGATTTCCAAAATCTTATAAGGACCGATGAAGCGAGGCTTGAATTTAGGAGAGGAGACCTTCATAGGAACATACCGAGAAGACAGCCATACCAAATCCCCAACACGAAGTCGGGGACCCACACCGCGACGGCGGTTGGCAAAGCGCTGAGCCTTCTCCTGTGACAACTTCAAATTGTCCACCACATGGTTCCAAATCTGCTGCAACCTATCCACCACAGAATCCACCCCAGGACAGTCAGAAGGCTCGACCTGACCCGAGGAAAAACGATCACACACCACCCAGATGACAGACATTCTCTGAGAGACTGGAAGATCCGAAATAAAATCCATGGAAATGTGCGTCCAAGGCCTCTTCGGGACAGGCAAAGGCAAAAGCAAACCGCTGGCACGAGAACAGCAAGGCTTAGCCCGAGCACAAATCCCACAGGACTGCACAAAGGAACGCACATCCCGCGACAAGGAAGGCCACCAGAAGGACCTAGCCACCAAATCTCTGGTACCAAAAATCCCAGGATGGCCTGCCAACACCGAAGAATGAACCTCGGAAATAACTCTGCTGGTCCATCTATCTGTGACAAACAGTCTCTCTGGTGGGCAACGGTCACGTCTATCCGCCTGAAATTTCTGCAGCATTCGTTGCAAATCTGGGGAAATGGCAGACAAAATCACTCCCTCTCTGAGGATACCAGCCGCCTCTGAAACTCCCGGAGAGTCAGGCACAAAACTCCTAGAAAGAGCATCAGCCTTCACGTTCTTCGAACCAGGCAGGTACGAGACCACGAAATCGAAACGGGAGAAAAACAATGACCAACGAGCCTGTCTAGGATTCAGCCGCTTGGCAGAGTCGAGATAAATCAGATTTTTGTGATCAGTCAAGACCACCACACGATGCTTAGCTCCCTCGAGCCAATGTCGCCACTCCTCAAATGCCCACTTCATAGCCAACAACTCCCGATTACCAACATCATAATTCCGCTCGGCAGGCGAAAACTTTCTTGAAAAGAAAGCACAAGGCTTCATCACAGAGCAATCAGAGCTTCTCTGCGACAAAACAGCCCCTGCTCCAATCTCAGAAGCATCAACCTCGACCTGAAAAGGAAGAGAGACATCAGGCTAACACAAAACTGGAGCCGAAGAAAACCGGAGCTTCAGCTCCCGAAAGGCTTCCACGGCCGCAGGAGACCAATTAGTCACATCAGAACCCTTCTTGGTCAAATCCTTCAAGGGTTTAACCACGCCAGAAAAATTAGCAATGAAGGGACGGTAAAAATTAGCAAAACCCAAGAACTTCTGAAGACTGTTAACAGATGTAGGCTGAGTCCAGTCATGAATAGCCTGGACCTTGACTGGGTCCATCTCAATAGTAGAAGGAGAAAAAATAAAACCCAAAAAGGAAACCTTCTGTACTCCGAAGAGACATTTTGAGCCCTTCACAAGTAAGGCATTAGCACGCAGGACCTGAAATACCATCCTGACCTGCTTCACATGGGACTCCCAGTCCTCAGAAAAGACCAAAATGTCATCCAGATACACAATCATAAATTTATCCAGATATTCTCGGAAGATGTCATGCATGAAGGACTGGAACACAGAAGGAGCATTAGAGAGTCCAAAAGGCATCACCAAGTACTCAAAATGGCCTTCGGGCGTATTAAATGCTGTTTTCCATTCATCCCCCTGCTTAATACGCACAAGGTTATACGCACCACGAAGATCTATCTTGGTGAACCAACTGGACCCCTTAATCCGAGCAAACAGATCAGATAATAATGGCAAAGGATACTGAAATTTGACCGTGATTTTATTTAGAAGACGATAATCTATACAAGGTCTCAGAGAACCATCCTTCTTGGCCACAAAAAAGAATCCTGCACCAAGAGGGGAGGAGGACGGGCGAATATGTCCCTTCTCTAAAGACTCCTTTATATAACTCCGCATCGCGGCATGTTCTGGTACAGACAAATTAAAAAGTCGTCCCTTCGGGAACTTACTACCAGGAATCAAATTTATAGCACAATCACAATCCCTGTGAGGAGGCAGGGCACCGGATCTGGGCTCATCAAATACATCCTGGTAGTCCGACAAAAACTCAGGGACCTCAGAAGGAGTGGAAGGAGCAATTGACACCAAAGGAGCATCGCCATGAATCCCCTGGCAACCCCAACTTGAAACAGACATAGCTTTCCAATCCAGAACTGGATTATGAGCCTGCAGCCATGGCAGACCCAAAACGACAACATCATGCAAATTATGCAGCACAAGAAAGCGAATCACCTCCTGATGTACAGGAGTCATGCACATGGTCACTTGAGTCCAATGCTGAGGCTTATTCTCAGCCAGTGGTGTAGCATCAATTCCCCTCAGTGGAATAGGGAATTCCAAAGGCTCCAGGACCAAACCACAGCGCCTGGCAAACGACAAATCCATCAGGTTCAGGGCAGCACCTGAATCCACAAAAGCCATAACCGAATAGGAAGACAAAGAACAAATTAAAGTAACAGACAAAATGAATTTAGGCTGTATAGTACCAACGGTGACAGATTTAGCAATTTTTTTTACGCGCTTAGAGCATGCTGAGATAACATGAGTTGAATCACCACAGTAAAAGCACAACGCATTTTGACGTCTATGATTTTGCCGCTCAATTCTGGTCAGAATTCGGTCACATTGCATAGACTCAGGTCTCTGTTCAGAAAACACCGCCAGATGGTGCGCAGATTTGCGCTCCCGCAAACGCCGATCAATCTGAATGGCCAAAGCCATTGAGTCATTCAGACTTGCAGGCGTGGGGAACCCCACCATAACATTCTTAATGGCTTCAGAAAGACCTTCTCTGAAATTTGCAGCCAGGGCACACTCATTCCATTGAGTAAGCACCGACCATTTCCGAAATTTCTGACAATACACCTCAGCTTCATCCTGGCCCTGAGAGAGAGCCAGCAAGGCCTTTTCTGCCTGGTTCTCAAGATTAGGTTCCTCATAAAGCAATCCAAGTGCCAGAAAAAACGCATCCACATTCAGCAATGCAGGATCTCCTGGCGCCAGGGAGAAAGCCCAATCTTGAGGGTCGCCACGTAACAGGGAGATAACAATTCTAACTTAATAATAACCAAGGATCCGAATACATATTAGATAATCCAGGGAAAAGTACCAGTGTACCTATAATAGTAACCCGGATTTATTAAACCATTGCTCCAACTACTGAATATTAGAAAAAGGAGAACCGGGAGCTGGAAGTACATAAACATATAAAAATTCTTTATTAATACAGCAATATTAAAAACAGGACATAGGTAATCATGACCGGTGTTCCACAACACCATACGAATGGGGGAAGAAAAAACCCCTGGACCCCAAAAACCCCCAATATTAGAAACGGTGCAAATGTGGCTCATTAAACATAGTGCATGCCATTAGGCAAATATAACAGGAGGAGATATCCTTAACATGTAGGCACCACAGCCCCCATGATACCGGGGCTAATAACAGCAAGGGAAGCAAAAACAGCTAATTGTTGCTCTGTGCATGGTGACAGAGGATCTGAAATGAGTATATATCGCTGATCATCGTAAGTAAATCCATATGTAGCAATGCAACAATGAGCAAGAAGCTTACCCGTGCTTGGGGGAAAAGAGGAGAGGGGAGTCCCGCCGGTAGATGGGCCCCATGATTACCTATAACAATTCTAACTTGCTGAGCGGAATCACCAGAGGAACGAGGTCTCAAAGAAAGAAATAATTTACAATTATTCTTAAAATTCAGAAACCTAGATCTATCTCCAGAAAACAACTCAGGAATAGGTACTTTTGGCTCAGACATAGGACTGTGAACAACAAAATCCTGAATGCTTTGCACCCTTGCAGCAAGACGATCCACACTAGAAGTCAGACTCTGAATATCCATGTCTGCAGCTGAACTCAAAGCCACCCAGAGATTAAGGGGATGAGAGAAGCTGGACAGACTGCAGCAAAGGGAGAGGAAAAAAAAAAAATTGTACTCAGGACTTCTCTTATCCCACTTCTGCGATGCATTAAACACTTTTTGGCCTGCTGTACTGTTATGATCCTTAGTGGCTGAGGATCACAGAATGAACTAGCTAAGTAACTGAACATAGAACGAGCTCTAGGGAGGTGGTAACTGGACTGACCGCAAACCTGATCCTAACCAAACACACTAAAGGTAGCCGGTGAACGTGCCTAAATTCCTGGACGTCTCGACGCAGCCTGAGAAACTTGCTACCCCTATAGAGAAAGTAAGACCTCACTTGCCTCAGAGAAAAACCCCAAAGATATAGGAAGCCCCCAACAAATAATAACGGTGAGGTAAGGGGAAAATACAAACATAGAAATTAAAACAGATTCAGCAAATGAGGCCCACTAATACTAAATAGCAGAAGACAGACAGGGAACTGTGCGGTCAGTAAAAAACCCTATACAAAATATCCACGCTGAGAATTCAAGAACCCCCACACCAACTAACGGTGTGAGGGGAGAAACTCAGCCCCCTAGAGCTACCAGCAAGCAAGGAAATCACATATTAGCAAGCTGGACAAGGACAAATAAATAACCAAGAAACATATTGAACACTGATGAGCAAAAAATAACCAAACAGAAACTTAGCTTCTCTTGGCGAGACTGATAACGAAGGGATTCAGGAGAGATCAAAATAGCACTGAATACATCGACAGCAGGCAACCACTGAAAGTCCAGGTGAGCTAAATAGGAAACCAGCTAACAGATAACGAGACAGCTGAACCAGCCTCAGACCTGCAGAATAACACAAAGAGCCACCAGAGGGAGCCCAAAGACAGCACTCACACAGTACCACTTGTGACCACAAGAGGGAGCCCAAAAACAGAGTTCACAACACCTGTCCTTGTATTGGTCTTGTGTGAACTTGGTCCTGTCTGTCCTGTGTGAACTTGTCTTTACCTTACCCAGTCTGTTCTGTGTGTACCTACTCATGTCTGTCCTGTAGGAACCTGCAGTTATCTGTCTCTGTCTGCATCTGCAGTTCCCCAATATTCATATTTAACCACTGGCGTGGAACCGTCTAGCTGCAAATTCTTTTATGTGAGGCAGCCCCTTCCCTGGAACAAAGGAAGCCTCTGCACGTCTCTGCCTAGGTGTAAACAAATTTCAATCTGGCTGTCTTTTCCCAGCAGATTTCCTGTTGTAATCACCTGTCCATGGCAGGAGATCTCTACTTAAAAGGAGATTAAAAGTGTCAGCTCTATCCCTATTTCCACTATGTTAATTGGTTTCTCTGTTCTTAAGCCTAATTAATCACCCTTTAAAAAGGAGATGCGTAGTTTTCCCTCTTCTCATATGTTCAATGTGAGGGTGAGGAGGGGGAACATGTCTCCTCTCCGGAGACCGGAGATGTCTTAGGGATTTTAATCCTCCTATGACACAGTGATACACTGTATACAGGCAGACTCTACACACAGAAAAATACACACATACATACAGCACATGCACATGCATATATACTGTACACATACACTGTAGACACAGACACTGCACATGCACACATACACTCACCGGCCACTTTATTAGGTACACCTGTCCAACTTCTTGTTAACACTTAATTTCTAATCAGCCAATCACATGGCGGCAACTCAGTGCATTTAGGCATGTAGACATGGTCAAGACAATCTCCTGCAGTTCAAACCGAGCATCAGTATGGGGAAGAAAGGTGATTTGAGTGCCTTTGAACGTGGCATGGTTGTTGGTGCCAGAAGGGCTGGTCTGAGTATTTCAGAAACTGCTGATCTACTGGGATTTTCACGCACAACCATCTCTAGGGTTTACAGAGAATGGTCCGAAAAAGAAAAAAAATCCAGTGAGCGGCAGTTCTGTGGGCGGAAATGCCTTGTTGATGCCAGAGGTCAGAGGAGAATGGGCAGACTGGTTCGAGCTGATAGAAAGGCAACAGTGACTCAAATCGCCACCCGTTACAACCAAGGTAGGCCTAAGAGCATCTCTGAACGCACAGTGCATCGAACTTTGAGGCAGATGGGCTACAGCAGCAGAAGACCACACCGGGTACCACTCCTTTCAGCTAAGAACAGGAAACTGAGGCTACAATTTGCACAAGCTCATCGAAATTGGACAGTAGAAGATTGGAAAAACGTTGCTTGGTCTGATGAGTCTCGATTTCTGCTGCGACATTCGGATGGTAGGGTCAGAATTTGGCGTAAACAATATGAAAGCATGGATCCATCCTGCCTTGTATGGAGCATCTTTGGGATGTGCAGCCGACAAATCTGCGGCAACTGTGTGATGCCATCATGTCAATATGGACCAAAATCTCTGAGGAATGCTTCCAGCACCTTGTTGAATCTATGCCACGAAGAATTGAGGCAGTTCTGAAGGCAAAAGGGGGTCCAACCCGTTACTAGCATGGTGTACCTAATAAAGTGGCCGGTGAGTGTATATACGTTATACAAACACACTTTATAACATTGTACACACAGGCATTCATTGCCTAATTATCACATAAAGAGATGACGTCTGAAAGAAGAGTGGGCATTTCAATGTTTTTCACATTTCTTTTCTTTATTGTAAGAGGTGTAAAATTTGAGGTACAGCCCACACTAAATTTGCCAAAATGTTAAAATGTAGGTGGAAAAAACAAAGTACAAAGTCTTATTGATATTAATCAACATAACAGTGTCACCTGTAGAAGACATTACATCTTTTATTACCGACAGTAAAGCAACTCACTTAAAATCACACTTGTACTTGCCATAAAAGCGTTGCCCACCCACCTACCAGACACCTCATCTGACGGGATTTTATATGTGTGATGTCTATAAACTCCAGTCCAAGATTCCATACGGAATGCTGCTGGAAGACACAGACGCCGGCCTGTAATAGAGACACAGTTATTATTACCTCTTGCTGAAACAATAACGTCTGCAGAACCGCTCCGGTCACCAGCAATAGTCACTGTACATAAAATTCACAAATATATACCGTATTTTTCGGACTACAAGACGCACTTTTTCCCCCCCAAAAAGGGGGGAAGATAGGGGGTGCGTCTTATAGTCGTAATGCAGGCTTACCCGCAGTGGTGTGGTGGCGGCGGCAGAGGTGCGGCGGCAGAGGTGCGGTATGGCGTATGCAGGGTCCCTTCCACAGGTGAGGTGACGCAGATGGAGATTTTCCTGAAGCCGAGTTCGCAGATTTAGATCTCGGCTTCAGGAAAATGGCCGCCGCGATCTCCATCTGCGCACGCGGGGCCTCCCGCGGCCATTTTCCTGAAGCCCCGGGAAGCAGAGTGTTGTGAACTCTGTGTTCAGGCTCCCTCTTGTGGTCACTGGTGGTATGGTGTGACTTTTGCTTTGGGCTCCCCCTGGTGGCTTTGTCTGTTATCCTGCTGGTCTCTGGCTATCAGCTGGTTCGTTATCCTCTGGGAGGTTCCTATATAGCTCTGTTTTGCTTCCACTTGTCGCCGGCTGTCGATGTAATCAGTGCTACTCAGATTCCTTCTGACTACCTTGCTCCCAGTCCATCCAGGATAAGCTAAGTTTTGTTTGCTCATTTTTTGATCAGCAGTGTTTATCATGTTTTCTGTTCCAGCTTGCTAAAATGTAATTCCCTCGCTTGCTGGTTGCTCTAGTGGGCTGAGTTTCTCCCCACACACCGTTAGTTGGTGTGTGGGTTCTTGAAATCTCAGGATGGATATTTTGTAAGGGTTTTTTATTGATCGCATAGACCCCTGCTCTATTTTCTGCTTTCTAGTACTAGTGGGCCTCTTTTGCTGAATCTGATTTCATCCCTATGTATGTGCCTTCTTCTTACTTCACCGTTAATATTTGTTGGGGGCTTCTATATCTTTGGGGATTATTTCTCTGGAGGCAAGCGAGGTCTCTTTCTCTTTAGGGGTAGCTAGTTCCTCAGGCTGGCTCGAGACGTCTAGGAATTTTTTAGGCACGTTCACCGGCTACCTCTAGTTGTTTTGGATAGGTTCAGATTTGCGATCAGTCCAGTTACCATCTCCCTAGAGCTCGTCCTTAGTTTAATCACTTGCTGATCTATTTGTGATCCTCAGCCACTAGGGATCATAACAGCAGAGCACTCCATCTGCGCATGCAGATAAACCGGTGATTAACCCGGCTCTGCTGCTCACATTGTATACCGGGCCACTGCGTCACCTCACCTGTGGAAGGGACCCTGCTCACGCCATACTGCTCATTATCCCCGCACCTCTGCCGTCGCCACACCACTGCTGCAACCCCCCCATGGACACCAGGCCGTGGCGTCGCCCACCTAAGCAGGAAGGGACCCTGCCCAGGTGCACAACGTACCGCATCACCCCACCTCTGCCGACACCATGCCTCCTGTGACCCTGCTCTGCCACCGCCAGCCCTCAGGTAAGATACCGTAAATTCGGACAATAAGACGGACCCCATCTTATAAAAAAATCTTTTTTTCTCAAATTTCACCCCAAATTTGGGGTGCGTGTTATGGTCCTGTGCGTCTTATAGTCCGAAAAATACGGTATGTAAAGTTCGTAGACAAATTAGATATATCGCCCTCTATTATAGTCAATGTATTTATGTCCTATATGGAACTGAGGAGTGGATACAGTTGTATTTAGTGTAGGCAATTCTCTGTGAGGGTAGTTCTCATAATGCATTTTGCTATGAAGCCTAACCCTCCGCTCTCCTTTCGGTGGACCATTGACTGGAAATCTAATGAATTATTTGCCAGTGTGAAAAATTCTTAAGACAGAGATCAGAGTTAGCTCTGGTTGGTGCTGTTACAGGCAGATGTCAGCTGTGTAACACAGCCGGCATCTGCTGCATATGGCATGGGCTCAGCTCCTGAGCCTGCTTCAAAGAAGGAAGACTCGACACAGGATGAATAATTACATAGGGTTAAGTGTATACTTCCTTCCACACGCAGCTTAGCAGTAACCCATTAAAATTAACTACTATTTTGCTCCCTAACTAGTTTCTAAACCCCAAACTTCACACAAATCGCTAACTTCTATTCTGTACTTAATAAATCCAGGAAATCTTTTCTTGCACCTCTGAGGGAGAAGTAGGAGGAGGATCTGGGACAGTTCATAGAAAAGAGGGTTGGATTTGTAACTTTATATCCTACATAGGGATTATAATACTACTGTACATCCAGAAGCTTATATTGCACTCTGATTTCTTAGATTTTTGCCCTAAATGTCATTATTGTGCAAAAAATGTTATTGCCAAAACCTGGCTTGCCAACCACCTTCTTACTTTACCAAAAATAATAGATCTGGTCTTCTCTATGCTTCCAAATGAAAAGTGGATATAGGCACATAGGGAGGGTGGTGGTGTACACCGATGCGTGTTTTTTTGTCCAGTTAGTTTTGACATTGATATAATGAAAAGTGGATATATCAACACATAAATCACCCTAATAACTTTTACTAGATCTGTACCAGGTAGATTGTATTTCTTTCCTCTGCTATCCCACCTCGGTCTGTGTCTTACCATAGCCTCCTTCTCATATGAGTTGAAAAACCCCCTTTACTTAAAAATTCCCTCCACATATATAATGCTAGTATCTACTTATCAGCTTAGCCCCAATATCAGTAATGATACTGGAGTTCTAAAACAGGCAAACAATCTGCAACCAATACACACAGATGGAAAATGGAAGCATTTTATGGCTTAAAATATATGGTCTATCATTTCTGTTTTATTACAGTATACTTGACATGATGGAATCATTTCAGGATTGTTTTGGATTATAATGTTTTTGCCGTGTAGTATTGCTTATAAGGAAAATCTGCATATGTAGCAGTTTGTCAATCTAAGCACAAATGTGGATAATTATTTTCAACAAAAGAACTTTATTACAATAGTCTTTGTTATATGGAATGTATTTGATTAATAAACATTGAAAATTCTTCTGGGCTTCATAAAAGAAAAAACTTGCATAGTTTACAAGCTTTTCAATAGCTTTTTTGGAAGCTCTCAATAGATCTTCCATGGGCAGAATTTGTGCAACCCACTCCAATTTACAGGGTCCCTTGAGGTACTCTGACCTTCACCCTTTAACCTCTGTAGAGGGAACTGGACTTACAACAGGGACCCCAAGGTTGTGTCTGTGGAGTAGCTGCTGGCCAGTGGAGTAAATTTGCAGAGGATTGTCAACTAACCGGGTCAAAACCAAAGAGGGCAAGTATCAGACAAAATCAGTAGGAAGAGATGCAGTCAGGAGATAGCCAAGGGCAACAATCATCTGTCAGGCGGACTAAATAAGTCATTGCTAAATCAATTCAAGGTCTGCTAAAGATATCCAGCAAACAGGGTTAGGTAGTAGAGAAACAGGTGTTTCAATGCAGGGTCCGAACACACTTATAGCTGAGTGTTGGGAGTTAAGGTTGTGGTGCTGCCTCATAGGTCACACTGTACTGTAATGTGCTGTATTGTTGTTATGCCGAAACGCACATACTCCCTGGATTAACAGTCCCAGCCACATCAATTCACTTGGCTGGATTAAGGCGGAGTTGCCCAATGACACTAGCAAAACTGCCACCAGTACGGTCTGCAGAGCAAGCCACAATAGGTGAGGAACTAAGTGAGTAAGATAATTTATACATTTTTAGTCCTGGACCATATGAATTAAGCAAAATGATTGCCAAGTGACTGCCATAATACTAAATTTGTGTGAATCTAATTCTCAAAAATTGGATTGACTAAAATCTGTGAATTTTGAGAAATTGTAAATTAATTCAGTTAATTAAGAAACAAATTGCTAATCTCTACTTCCTACTCAATACTTATTTTTGTCAGACATGTAATAAGCTGTTGTGTATTCTGTCTACCAGCTAAAGGGAGAGGACATAAGTGCCTCCAAATTATTAAACTACAGATTGAGAACACAATTGTTTCTAAAGGGTTAAGGTACCTTCACGCTAAGCGACGCTGTTTAGTCGTTGTGTGGTCGCTGGAGAGCTGTCACACAGACAGCTCTCCAGCGACCAACGATGCCGAAGTCCCCTGGTAAACAGGGTAAACATCGGGTTACTAAGCGCAGGGCCGCGCTTAGTAACCCGATGTTTACCCTGGTTACCATTGTAAAAGTTAAAAAAAAACCCACATACTCACATTCCGGTGCCCGGCGTCCGCTTCCCTGCACTCCTCCTGCATCCTGTGTCAGCGCCGAACATCTCCAGCATCTCCCACAGAGCAGAGCGGTGACGTCACCGCTCTGCTTTACGGCCGGCACTTACACAGGATGCAGGAGGAGTGCAGGGAAGCGGACGCCGGGCACCGGAATGTGAGTATGTGGTTTTTTTTTTTACATTTACACTGATAACCAGGGTAAATATCGGGTTACTAAGCGCGGCCCTGCGCTTAGTAACCCGATGTTTACCCTGGTTACCAGTGAAGACATCGCTGGATCGGTGTCACACACACCGATTCAGCAATGTCAGCGGGAGATCCAGCGACAAAATAAAGTTCTGGACTTTCAGCAACGACCAGCGATCTCACAGCGGGATCCTGATCGCTGCTGCGTGTCAAACACAACGATATCGCTATCCAGGACACTGCAACATCACGGATCGCTATCGTTATCGTTGTAAAGTCGCTTAGTGTGAAGGTACCTTTAGTGTGAAGGTACCTTTAGTCTACTAAAAGAAGGACAATACTGCTTGTGAAAGGTTCTTACTGCATAATATACAGAACCAGTAGCAGTCAAATCACACAGAAGACTGTAGGATTTAGCTGAATGTAGCTTCTATCCTCCTCCTGCTCCATAATATACAGGAATGCATTTTCCATTGCCATATATAATGCTATATTGAATATGACGTAAGAGACTCCCCATGTTTACATGCTGCAATGTCCTCTCCAAAAAGTGGGATCTCCTAGTTGTGAAGCAGGAAGTCTCACAGAGCTATCAAAATAATGAGACAATGGAGGGTCCCAGCTGGAGCCAACTTCGGTCTCTTTTTTAAAGGGCAATGCTTTTGATCATTAAACTAATTAGGAAATGATTTAATTTTCCTAATTCAATATATTTGAAAAAGGTTTACATATGGTCTTCTTTTACTTTGTGATGTTCCACCGAGGTGATGGGTAATTTTTAAGGTAATTTTAATTCTATTTTAAGTGCTAAATGTATTAGATGGAATCATATGGTGGAGAATGCTAAAGTGTATAAAACTATCTGATTTGAGTTGCTACAACAAAGTCCCCTTTCTATTTTGATACCTCTGCCTCACTTATACTTCCCAGAAGAAAACAAATAGGAAAGCTGATTCTTGACATCAAACTTGTGTTATTAGCAAATGGAACTCAAAATAGAACTCACGACTCTACATAGCCAGACGGAGTATGGGATTCAGTAACATCACTATGCCATCTGCATCATCCTGGTAGTATTATGCCAGATACATCAATGGTTGTGTGGCACATAGACAGTGTGATCATTGGCTATAAATACAGTTACAAGTGCTGTAAAGAGTTATATTTACTTCCCATTACTAATTTAGCCACTGTCGCCTATACCAGTGATTTTCCTGCAAGGTTCCCCCTTTATTCCAGCTTGCATACAAAATATATTTATCTCCTGCATCTGCACCTGACGAAGGGTGTTAAACCTAAATTGTGCCTCACCTGTAACCTAATCTGAAGAAAACCCCTTTAAGTATCATTGGTGTGCTGTTCCAACATTGTTCTGTGACCCATAGAAAATCCAAGATTCTGAGGCAGCAGAGAAAATAGGGATAAAACATAACCTTTATTCCATCCTTAAAAATCACATGGTTAAATACAATTGAGGTAGACGAGTGAAGCAACGTTTCGGCCCAAAGGGGCCTTTTTCAAGCCAGAGGTGTCATTTTTACTGTACTACTGGCTTGAAAAAGGCCCTTTTGGGCCTAAACGTTGTTTCATTCATCTACCTCAATTGTATTTCACCATGTGCATGAGACCTTACACTTCTGCCCAAGTCTAGTAGGAACATTTATCCAGGATCGGCACAAAGCATAGGTTCTTCAATAAGACAGATGTGCTTTCTATTCTAATGAGTCTACATGAATGGTTTTGCCTAGCGAAATTTAACGAGTATAAAAATAAATGACCCCTACAGAGAAGAATCCAGTGGGAGAACTGGTATGAATATGGTATATGTAGCTGAGGCTCGACACACACATACAGAATGGCAGAAATCCAAAAATCTGCTTCTATTGACAGCGTAGTGTTCCAACTCCCAAACCTTGCTTCAATTCAACTTTTGTTTGTTGCAACTGCAAAGAAAATCTTACACTAGAGATCAAATATTAGTGTGATCAGAATCGCTGGACTGATCTGGAATTTTCTTTTTAAAAACAAAAACGGAAAGTGAAATTGTGCACAAAAAAGATCCCGACTGCATAGGAAATACTCCTCATACTGGAACATATGCCTTTTAATGTCAGTAATTCCTGCACACATGCCCCATAAAGATAGAGTGGGTACTTTTCGTAAAGGGAGTGATAGTCTCAATTATGCATTATTATTATTATTATTAATAAAAATAATTTATAGAATTTCCAGCCCTTTGCTCAGTTTTGATAAATCTCAGTTGACCCATGTCACAGAAAAGTCTTGTGCTGTAATACAGCACTCATCAAATTTTATGGGCCTTTACTGTATCTCCATGGGCCTATGATTTTTCAAGGAAACAATCACAATATTTTTCTCACGATAATGGGTCAGATTATGACATCCTTACTATGGCTTTGCCTCTAGGTGTCATACAGTAGCACACAGAAAATCTCGAAATATTCTGCTATAGGTATTAAATGAATATGCTGCTTAAAGTACCCTTGGGCTGCCATACAAATGTATATACACAAACACTTGTGCTGTTCGACAGTTGCAATGATACCCCAACAATGAATTCTCTCACCCGACCACCCCATAATATCACATATCACAATATCACAGTATAATGACCCCCACAGTGCCTTCAGCAAAGTAATTTTCCCCCCACAGTCCCACATACAATAACATGTCCCCACGTCCCACCCAAATAATATGATGCACTCAGAAACACAATATGAGGGCCCTCACAAGGTATGATTAAACAGCCTCCTACACAAAGTATGATGGCTCACACACTCTATAAAATTACCCAGAGCCCATCGCAAAGTATGGATGGGCCCACAGCCCCCCCATAGATTTATGGCCATACTGCCCCAGCTTAATATAATACCCTTACACATAGTATGATGGCCTCCATACAGCATGATGTCCCCACAACCCTATACACAGTATTATGGACCCACACAGCATGATGCCCTTGCATCCCTCCCCACACATTATGATAGCCTCAGAGCCTCCCACACAGTAGGATGCCCAACAGCCTTCCTGCACAGTATGATACCCCTCATCCCCCTTCCACATTCAGTAACACACTCCCACACATAGTATAATGCTCCAATAGTCCCCCACAAACAGTGTGATGGCCCACACAGCCCTCTCCACACAAGTATGATGGTCCCACACAATACGATGCTCTCACAACCCATCTACACACAGTATGATGGCCATACGGTTCCATACAAGTACTGACAAAATAAAAAAATAAATATTATGTACTCACTTAACCCTGGATCCTGGAGAGAAAACTGGCACAACCAGCGTCCTAGCACAGGCGGAGCAACTCGGTGAAATAATCACGACATCTGCGCTTGGACTCTGACACACTATGCGTTCTCCCACTGTTCTACAGGCCACAAGTCAAAACCAATATCCAGACTACAGAACAGAGAGTGGTGGGGCAGTGAGATGGTGGCTCCCTGCTCTGCCTGAGATTTCAACTACTGTATATACTCGAGTATAAGCCGACCAGAGTATAAGCCGACCCCCCTAATTTTGCCACAAAAAACTGGGAAAACTTATTGACTCGAGTATAAGCCTAGGGTTGAAAATGCAGCAGCTACCGGTGAATTTCAAAATTAAAAATAGATGCTCCATACCGTTCATTATGGCCCCATAGATGCTCGACATAAAGCTGTGCCACATATAATGCTCTGCACCGTTCATTATGGCCCCATAGATGCTCAACATAAAGCTGTGCCACATATAATGCTCTGCACCGTTCATTATGGCCCCATAGATGCTCCACATAAAGCTGTGCCATATATAATGCTCTGCACAGTTCATTATGGCCCCATAGATGCTCCACATAAAGCTGTGCCATATATGCTCTGCACCGTTCATTATGGCCCCATAGATGCTCCATAGAAAGCTGTGCCATATATAATGCTCTGCACCTTTGATTATGGCCCCATAGATAGCTGTGCTATATATTACCTCTGCACCTTTGATTATGGCCCCATAGATAGCTGTGCCATATATAATGCTCTGCACCTTTGATTATGGCCCCATAGATAGCTGTGCCATATATAATGCTCTGCACCTTTGACCTTTGATTATGGCCCCATAGATGCTCCACATAAAGCTGTGCCTTATATATAGTGCTCTGCACCGTTGCCCCATAGATGCTCCACATAAAGCTGTGCCTTATATATAGTGCTCTGCACTGTTGCCCCATAGATGCTCCACATAAAGCTGTGCCTTATATATAGTGCTCTGCACCATTGCCCCATAGATGCTCCACATAAAGCTGTGCCTTATATATAGTGCTCTGCACCGTTGCCCCATAGATGCTCCACATAAAGCTGTGCCTTATATATAGTGCTCTGCACCGTTGCCCCATAGATGCTCCACATAAAGCTGTGCCTTATATATAGTGCTCTGCACCGTTCATTATGGCCCCATAGATGCTCCACATAAAGCTGTGCCTTATATATAGTGCTCTGCACCGTTGCCCCATAGATGCTCCACATAAAGCTGTGCCATTGCTGCTGCTACTGCAATAAAAATAATAAAACACATACTCACCTCTCTTGCTTGCAGCTCCTCAGCGTCCCGTCCCGGCGTCTCTCTGCACTGACTGATCAGGCAGAGGGCGGCGCGCACACTATATGCGTCATCGCGCCCTCTGACCTGAACAGTCAGAACAAGAGGACGGGAAGACAGAGCGGCGCCCGGCGGGTGGAACGAGGGAAGGTAAATATGTAATACTTACCTGCTCCCGGCGTCCCTCTCCTTCCCCCGGACAGCTGGTCTTCGGGGCCTCAGCCTCTTCCTCTGTCAGCGGTCACCGGCACCGCTGATTAGAGAAATGAATTATGCGGCTCCGCCCCTATGGGAGGTGGAGCAGCCTATTCATTTCTCTAATGAGCGGTCCCATGTGACCGCTGAACAGGGGAAGAGCTGCGGCACCAAAGACCGTGGGACGGGCAGGGGGAGCGCCAGGAGCCCCGGAAGCAGGTAAGTATGCCTCAGCGCCCTCTCCCCCTCACCCGCCGACCGTGACTCGAGTATAAGCCGAGGGGGCACTTTCAGCCCAAAAATTTGGGCTGAAAATCTCGGCTTATACTCGAGTATATACGGTATATCACCAAGAGTGGAGGTCGCTCTGTTTAGGCTATTTTGCTACTAAGACTGAATAAACTGTTCGAGAATAGAATCCAGCTACACTTTGGTTGATTTAAAACCAGAAACTAGAAATATGGGTGATTATCAGGCAGAAACCTTGGCGGTCCACCTCCACAGTGTACTTACAACTGTGTGTTCATTGAATGCTTTAGGTAGTGCTGACCAATTTCGACATTTTCTGCATAAAGTATGGTGAGTGTAGATTTTTTTTGCACCCTAACCGCTCATATTTCCAAGACCTTTTTTAATTAGAACCAATTATTGCAGATCCTTTTTTTTCCTGGGTCATTTAAGCCTCAGACACAAAGAGATATGAGCCTTAAGTATAGGATCTCATCTAAAAGATGCCACCTTGTCCATGGCAGATGGTCTCACACACTTTAATCAAAATGTGTGCAAAGAACCTTAAGTTTTGACATGTGTAGCAATAGTGGAATTTATGTATTTAATATTTGCAGAGCGCTGTTGCATAAAGTTACTCACAGTGTAAATATATCTCTGTAATACATACAGTAATGATGTAGTAAGATAAGTGGTAAGACTGAAATAAAAGTCAGGTCTGTGTGCTGATTTTTAAGGCTTAGCCCTTAGGTGCCTATACACATAAACAGGTGGTATCTGTTCCTGAATTCCCCATGCACATGAATGCCTGAGCATGCATGTGTTCTCAATAAGTGTAAGGAGGTGGCAGGGACCCTCATGTACCTTCACTCTCCTGAACGCTGTTCACCTGTGTCACATGCAGAACCTCATTGTTCTTTAATGTGAAATGTAATTTTATGTACTGTGATGTCATGTATTTGCCATATACTGTGTATATGTTTAGGATTAGGGATAGAAGTAGCATAGAGTAAAGGTACCTTCACACTAAACGATATCGCTAGCGATCCGTGACGTTGCAGCGTCCTGGCTAGCGATATCGTTTAGTTTGACACGCAGCAGCGATCAGGATCCTGCTGTGATGTCGCTGGTCGTTGAACAAAGTTCAGAACTTTATTTGGTCGTCAGACCGGCGTGTATTGTCGTGTTTGACACCAAAAGCAACGATACCAACGATGTTTTACACTGGTAACCAGGGTTAACATCGGGTTACTAAGCGCAGGGCCGCGCTTAGTAACCCGATGTTTACCCTGGTTACCAGCGTAAAATGTAAAAAAACCAAACAGTACATACTCACCTTCGCGTCCCCCGGCGTCCGCTTCCCACACTGACTGAGCGCCGTAAAGTGAAAGTGAAAGTACAGCACAGCGGTGACGTCACCGCTCTGCTGTTAGGGCCGGCGCTCAGTCAGTGCAGGAAGCGGACGCCGGGGGACGCGAATGTAAGTATGTACTGTTTTTTTTTTTACATTTTACGCTGGTAACGAGGGTAAACATCGGGTTACTAAGCGCGGCCCTGCGCTTAGTAACCCGATGTTTACCCTGGTTACCCAGGGACCTCGGCATCGTTGGTCGCTGGAGAGCGGTCTGTGTGACAGCTCTCCAGCGATCACACAGCGACGCTGCAGCGATCGGCATCGTTGTCTGTATCGCTGCAGCGTCGCTTAATGTGAAGGTACCTTTATAGCAGGATTAGAAAAGAAGGGGGCACATTAGAGATAGAGGCTAGGATATATAATAGTATTAGTTTAGGCCCAGGCAGCAAGAGGTTATTCAGACGGGAGGAGTTGGGGCACAGCAGCACAGAGCAAGGAGATATAGGAAGGGAACTTCCTGTTTGGAAGCAGACTCTGGGGCAGCCTACCTAAGGGCAGGGTGCATGCAGTTCAGGAGACAGTTACAGGCCGTGGGGGTAAAGCTGCGGATGGCAGTAAGGGACCCCAGGCTGGAGAATAGTACAGTCGGGCACCAGCTCAACAAGATCATCCCCAGATAGGACAAGGAGCTGACAGGGAGCTGGTGATGCTGAAGGTACAGATGGGACATGAACTGTCCAAAGAGACTGCCCGGATGGCAGAGGAAAGGAAAGCGCAGAGAGAATAGAGTCAGGGAAAGTGTCAGTATTCCGGGTTTTCTAAGCCACCTTGTGAATGATTTTGCCCTTTGTTAAGATGGAGTTTGCTGTTTTTGTCTGCCCTACTTCCTATTCGTTTGTTTAAAACCTGGGTCAGGTGTCAGCCTCTTTGCTGGAGTATTCTGATTCTGTTCTCCTTCAGCTCAGCTGCTGGTTCTGAGTGTGTCTCTACTTCTGGCTCTGGACATTTCCTGCATTTGTAAGCTACACTCTCTAGGTTATCATTAGTCTGCTGACTTGGAATTTAACCCTCGGTTCACTCCTTCTGGTAAGAACTGTGTTTTTGGAACTTTGTTTCAAGACTTGTTTCGGGACTGAGTGTTGCTACTTAATCCTTCATTTACTCCCCCCGGTGGGAGCTGTGGGAAACAACACCAGTATAATACTTTAATGTGAACCTGTTTTTGAACTTACCCATGTTTATGCCACATTTGGGATCAACTTGAGAACTAGTTTCTGGACTTAACCCGTGTTCATGCCACACCTGGGATGAACTTGTGGACTTGTTCTGGACTTCCCTGTGTTTACTTCATACCTAGATTTGACTCTTTCTGTGCCGACAGTGTTTGGATCTGCACCACGTCACCTGTCACACTCACCTTGCTGAGGACTCTGCCTTAAGAACTCCGCCGATTTGCTGTATATATTTCAAGGACTCGTTTCTTTCTAGGACACTGTGGGTTATCAGTATATTGTTTTGGGTTTTATTGCTGTTGTACAAATACACTATTTGCACTAAAGAAACCCGTCTCTGTCTGTTCATTGCCCCATGCTATCAGAATCCTTGAGTTCCTACAATAGTATTACAGGATACTCCAGCCAAAAAAAAGGATTCTGCTGGGGCAATGACAGAGACACGGGTAGACAAGATGTTTGCTATGATTAACTCATTGCAGCAGGAGGTGGCGGCTATACAAAATAAGATTAGAGACATGGACTCCCAGGCTAACCACAATGCGCAGGTGTTTGGTCAAGCTTTTGGATTTACGTACCCTGGTAGAAGCTCAGGTCACACCACCTGCTCAGCATACACCACCTGTTCAGCATACACCACCCACCAGTATGCCTAAATTGCCTCCTTTCCGGTTTAATGGTGACCGAAGTCAATTCCGTGGGATTGTTAATCAATGCACATTATTTTTTGATGTACATGCCTCCTACTATCAGTCTGATAGATCTAAGGTACTATGTATTGTTATGTTGTTGACATCATGGGCACTGGCTTGGGCAAATCCTATGGTTGAAAGTCGCGATGTCCATCTAAATGATTTGGATGATTTTCTGGCAGCTATGTTTGATGATCCCAACCGCCGTGCCTCCGCTGAAAAATCCTTGCTTTCCTTACGCCAGGGGAAATGTTCAGTCATAGAGTATATTACTGAATTTAAGAGTTTAGTAGTGGATACCAACTGGGATAACAATGCTTTATTGCCAATTTTTAGGAAAGGGTTGTCCAGTACAATCAAGGATGAGCTAGCTCGCTCAGAGTCTCCACAGGAGTATGAGTTATTTTTACAACACTGTGTGCGTATTGATATCCGCCTAACTGAACGCAGACAAGAGAAATGGGCGGCTTCAAATCGCATCACTAATTTTACTCTTCCGTCTAGGGAAACTACCAACAAGATCCCGCGGGAAGCTGAGGAGGTGCCTATGCAAGTGGACTCACTACAAAAACGTGAGAGTAACGAATGCCGTGAATATCGGTTTCGTGAGCGCTTATGTTTTTACTGCGGTCAATCGGATAATTTCCTCATTAATTGTCCTGAATGTCCCAGGCGACCTAACAAAGTGTTGGCGGCAGTAGGGGATTATGACAATACGGACACTGAGTCAGAAGTTTCGGAGACCAGTTTACATCTAGATGCTGTGGTTCCCCTAACAGTGATGTCGACTTCCCCTAAAGATCAAGGGGAGTAATACTCAGATTGTTCTCTTCCTATTCAGATTCTGTGGGAGGGACAGTGGATACCAAGTTCTGCTATGATAGACTCTGGAGCAGGTGGAAATTTCATGGATACCTCTTTTGCCAGGGAACATGGTATTAAGACACAGCTAAGAGCCTCACCAGTCACCATGGAAACGGTGGATTGTTCTCCATTAGTTTCCGGGCCAGTAGACCAGGAGACAGTGCTTCTGAAGTGTAAGATGGAACCAGACCATCTGGAAACCCTATCATTTATGTTAATATCTTCTCCTCATTTTCCTGTAATTTTAGGAATTCCCTGGTTGCGGTCACAGAATCCAAACATCAATTGGGAAACCAAGGAGATATCCTTCCTTCCGAAGTGCAGCCCTACCATCCGTCCACTGGTAATGGCTCCAGTTACCCAGAACTTGGAGGAAACGAAACAGGTATCTACTCTCCCTCTGGTTTACCAGGAATTCTCGGACATTTGTGACAAGAGAAAGGCAGACCAACTCCCTCCACATAGACCTTATGACTGCCCCATAGAGCTGCTTCCTGGGGCAGCGATTCCTTTCGGCCATGTTTACCCGTTGTCAGCTCCAGAATTAAAGACACTTCGTGAATACATAGATGAAAATTTAGCCAAGGGGTTTATCCGACCATCCTCTTCACCAGCGGGAGCCCCCATATTCTTTGTAAAGAAAAAAGATGGCACTCTAAGACCTTGTATTGACTACCGGGAGCTAAACAAGGTAACCATTCGTAACAGGTACCCGTTGCCTTTAATTCCTGAATTGTTGGAGAGAGTTCGCCAAGCTAAGATATTTATTAAATTAGATCTTCGCGGGGCATATAATTTACTCCGTATATGTCCCGGAGACGAATGGAAGACAGCTTTCAGATGTTGGTATGGACATTTTGAATATTTAGTGATGCCATTCGGACTCTGTAACGCTCCTGCTGCTTTCCAACACTTAGCCAATGATATCTTCAGGGATTTACTGGATCATTATGTAGTAATTTACCTGGATGACATCTTGATTATCTCTGATTCACTACAGGAACATCAGGAACATGTCAAGACCATGCTCAGACGTTTGAGAGATAATCATTTGTACATCAAACTCGAAAAGTGTGAATTTCATTGCTCCAAGATTCAATTTTTAGGCTATGTTATTTCTCCCCAGGGATTGAATATGGAGTCCAGCAAGATCCAGGCGATCATAGATTGGCCGGTACCAGGAAACATCAAAGAGGTACAGCGATTCATTGGTTTTGCCAACTTTTATAGACGTTTTATCCGGAATTTTTCAGAAATTGTCCGTCCCATCACTCTCCTCACTAAGAAGGGGAAGAAGTTTGTATGGTCTTCGCAAGCCCAGGAAGCCTTTGATCGCCTCAAGGTTTGTTTTACCACGGCTCCGATATTGATGCACCCGGATCCTGCACTGCCTTTTGTCGTGGAGGTGGATGCTTCTGACTGTGCACTGGGAGCAATCCTCTCACAACGAACCGGAGACAAAGGTTTGTTGCACCCGTGTGCCTTCTTTTCTCGCAGGTTATCATCTGCTGAACTGAACTATGATATTGCAGATAAGGAACTTTTGGCAATCATTTCTGCCTTTAAGGAATGGAGACACCATTTGCAGGGAGCAACTCAACAGGTAGTGGTGCTCACAGATCACCGTAATCTGGAATTCCTTAAGTCCGCCAGATGCCTTTCTCCTCGACAAGCTAGGTGGAGTTTGTTCTTGAACCAGTTTGATTTTATCATCTCGTACCGCCCAGGTTCACGTAATGGGAAAGCCGATGCACTATCCCGAATCCACACGATGGACTCTGTGCCTGGGACCCCGTCTAAGACCATCTTGTCCGATGCCAATTTCATAGGAGTGCTCCAGGACCGGGACTTGTGGGAGGAGATCAAGCTGGCCTATGATGGTGACGTATTTCTTGCTGCCCCCCCTGACAATGTGAATCTTGTCTTTCAGAATGGTGTATGGCTTAGAGAGTGCTGTATTTATGTCCCTGAGGCTGTGAGACTTCGAATTCTCAAATTGGTCCATGACTCTGTATTGGCTGGTCATCGGGGGGTACAGAAGACGCAGGAATTTTTAAGTCGATTTTTCTGGTGGCCTACCTGCTTGAAGGATGTGAATGACTATGTCCGCTCTTGTGAGGTTTGTGCCCGGTACAAAGTTCCTCGTGTTTCACCTACTGGCCTTCTTAAGCCACTACCCGTACCATCTCGCCCTTGGGGGTCTATTTCGATGGACTTTATTGTGGAGTTACCCACCTCTGGTGGTAAAAATACTATTTTGGTGGTAGTGGACCGTTTAACAAAGGCAGCTCATTTTATTCCTTGCACCGGTCTTCCCTCAGCTACAGAGACAGTGGATCTGGTTATCCAGAACATTTTCCGGCTGCATGGCGTACCAGATGAGATCATCTCTGACCGGGGAATACAATTTACCTCTAGGTTTTGGAAAGGATTTTGTTCTGCGCTCCACATTAATGTTTACTTGTCTTCTGCATACCACCCTCAGACCAACGGGCAGACTGAACGGACCAATCAAACCTTGGAGCAATATCTACGCTGTTACGTCAGTCATTTGCAGGATGATTGGCTGAAGCTACTTCCACTAGCAGAATTTTCGTAAAACAACTCACAGAGCAGTTCCACGAAGGTAACGCCTTTTTTCGCCTATCTGGGATATCATACAAATATTTTGCCTAGGTCTCCGGTTGCTACTTTGGTACTGGCAGTTCAAGACAAAGTGGCGGTGTTGCAACGTAATCTTGAAGTTTTGAAAGACTCCCTGACCGCAGCACAGGAGCGTTACAAAAAGTCGGCCGATAGATTCCGGAAACCGGCACCCATGTATAAGGTAGGAGACTCGGTTTGGTTGTCCACCAAGAATCTAAAATTGGGTGTTCCTTCGCAGAAACTGGGACAGAAGTTCATCGGTCCATTCAAGATCACCGGGATTGTGAGCTCTGTTGCTTGTCGGCTGAAGCTGCCACGAACTCTAAAGGTACACCCAGTATTTCATGTTTCTTTATTAAAACCGGTCTCTCTTAACACATTTCAGGGACGTATCGTACCTCCTCCTCCACCAGTGTTGGTTGATGGCGAAGAACAATTTGTGGTACAGGACATTATCGATTCAAGACTTCATAGGAACCGGCTGCAGTATCTAGTTAGATGGCAGGGTTACTCTCCTGGAAACGATTCTTGGGAACCAGTAAGTAACATCAATGCTCCCCTGAAGGTTGCTCAATTTCATCGTAGATACCCAGACAAGCCTGGTCCAGGTTCGTCCTGAGGCCGTTTCTAGGGGGGGAGTAATGTCAGTATTCCGGGTTTTCTAAGTCACCTTGTGAATGATTTTGCCCTTTGTTAAGATGGAGTTTGCTGTTTTTGTCTGCCCTACTTCCTGTTCGTTTGTTTAAAACCCGGGTCAGGTGTCAGCCTCTTTGCTGGAGTATTCTGATTCTGTTCTCCTTCAGCTCAGCTGCTGGTTCTGAGTGTGTCTCTACTTCTGGCTCTGGACATTTCCTGCATTTGTAAGCTACACTCTCTAGGTTATCATTAGTCTGCTGACTTGGAACTTAACCCTCGGTTCACTCCTTCTGGTAAGAACTGTGTTTTTGGAACTTTGTTTCAGGACTTGTTTCGGGACTGAGTGTTGTTACTTAATCCTTCATTTACTCCCCCCCTGGTGGGAGCTGTGGGAAACAACACCAGTATAATACTTTAATGTGAATCTGTTTTTGAACTTACCCGTGTTTATGCCACATTTGGGATCAACTTGAGAACTAGTTTCTGGACTTACCCGTGTTCATGCCACACCTGGGATGAACTTGTGGACTTGTTCTGGACTTCCCTGTGTTTACTTCATACCTAGATTTGACTCTTTCTGTGCCGACAGTGTTTGGATCTGCACCACGTCACCTGTCACACTCACCTTGCTGAGGACTCTGCCTTAAGAACTCCGCCGATTTGCTGTATATATTTCAAGGACTCGTTTCTTTCTAGGACACTGTGGGTTATCAGTATATTGTTTTGGGTGTTATTGCTGTTGTACAAATACACTATTTGCACTAAAGAAACCCGTCTCTGTCTGTTCATTGCCCCATGCTATCAGAATCCTTGAGTTCCTACAATAGTATTACAGAAAGTACAGGAAACGTTGCCCAGTGTGAACTGTGCTGTTGATGTGATGGATGCCTTGCTGCTTAGTAAAGTTCAACTGTTGTAAAAGGACTGTAACTCATGCTTCATGGGACTAGTATTCCAGCAGACACAGTGAATACCCATCACTCCATGTGCAAGGTGCCGGGGTGTCCACTGACTGTTGCTTAATAGACTCACCCATGACTACCACCCCATACCACCTTGTTACATAAGGACAGGAGTATAAGCCCTTGCCAAATCCTATTTTTTCCCTGACTTCTGCTTGACACTGATATTGTCGATGTTTCTGGTGGGATAACCCAATTAACTATAACTCCACCCACTTAATACCCCATAAAATAAAACGAGGACACCATAACTTTTTTGGATAATTATGGCCACAGCAGCCTTTATTTAAACTAACATACAATGGTAGAAATACAAAATAATATAACATACTGGGAGGGGTACTTGAAGCTCTCAAAATCTGGTGATTATCAAAAATAAAAATGTGAGCTTAAAATGTACCAGAAATTACTCCCAGCCGCCATTAGCCCACTGGCTCGGGAGCACCATAACCACAAGGGTTCCATTGTTCACTTAACTTCCCGGGTATCCAATAATCCCTTGTGGTAACTCCCCCCAAAAAATTCACCAGATCCAGAACCATATTTAATTCCAAATTGAGGAATCCATATCCCAAAGGATCTGCAAAACCAATTTAGAACCAACTTCAAGGACCCCCCAACGAGGGTCTTTGACCACCTCAAAAACCAAAGACCCCACTAAACTGAAACGCTATGACCCTTTCGATACCCTCCCGCAGACCAAGTGCCCAGAGGTCACTACCCACCGCATTCAAATAGACCCCTTCTGCCAACCAGAAATCATCTCCCCATTTTCAAACTCTAAGTGCCGAAACCCCCCCCCCCCGTTCCTACAAACAAAACTAGACACCGCCCCGTTCATCTTAATTCTGGCCTTATTGCTCTTCTCCACCAACATCGAATTCCGCCAACATTGAGTTGGAACAATTTTTGACCACACCGTGATGATCCTCGAAAACAACATCCAAAGCCGTAGCAAATTGTGCTTTATGTCCTTGACCAACTCCCTAAAAGACCAAACCTCAAGATCATTACACCCGATATGTAATACCAGAATGTTAGGAGCCCTATCCAACCGAGCACTATTATGTACCTCTTGTAACACCTTGTTCCAACCCATTCCCCTAAAACCAAGCCACCTGATCACCGCCGTGCTTCTGGGAAACCCGATCTCTCTACCCTCCTTTCTCACATCAGCTCTTAATGCTCCCCAATGGACATACGAATGGACCACAATCCAAATCAACAGCGGGTTGGAACCTGAAACAAAAACACAAGGCTTTAAAACACTAGCCTAATTACAATAAACAACTTCCCCACAATTCCCCTCAGCCTGGAAGATCTGCACCTAGCCCCTGAGGAATAATTCTTCTTATTATTTATTATTATAACACCATTAATTCCATGGCGCTTTACATGTGAGGAGGGGTATACATAATAAAAACACAAGTACAGTAATCTTAAACAATACAAGTCATGACTGGTACAGGAGGAAAAAGGACCCTCCCTACGAGGGCTCACAATCTACAAGGGATGGGTGAGGATGCAGTAGGTGAGGGCAGAGCTGGTCGTGCAGTGGTTTGGTGGTTATTGCAGGTTGTAGGCTTGTCGGAAGAGGTGGGTATTCAGGTTCCTTTTGAAGGTTTCCATTGTAGGCGAGAGTCTGATATGTTGTGGTAGAGATTCCCAGAGGGGGGATGCGCGGTAGAAATCTTGAATGCGATTGTGGGAATAGGAGACAAGAGTGGAGTAGGGAAGGAGATCTTGTGAGGATCGAAGCTTGCGTGTGGGTAAGTAGTGGGAAATGAGGTCACAGATGTATGGAGGACACAGGTTGTGGATGGCTTTGTATGTCATGGTTAGGGATTTGAACTGTAATGCTGCTCTGTCTAAATTAGATCAGAGCACAAAGGCAATGCAAGTGATGTAGGAAAGACTTGCCTAGCAATTCATGGCTGTTGTGGCGTGCTATAGCCAGTGTTAGAGATACATTCTATTCCTCATATAAATGGTATATTACCTGATAAGCTGTATGCTGTCCTTTGGATACGCCCACCTCGACGTGTGTTTCAGCGTCTGCCTTCAAGAAAGTGAATCAGCAATGGAATTCTGTAGCCCCAGTATCTGAAACACCGTAACATACGCAAACAAAGACAAACATGTCAGGAGGACCAACTGCCAAAGTACACGAATGACTGGAGGTGACGATGCAGTGAGACTATTGATTGCACACACCACTCCCATGTTGTCACAAATAAAACGCACCCTCCTGTCCTGAAACTCATGGCTCCATAAATGAACCGCCACTAAAATGGGAAAAATCGCCAAGAATGGAACATTTTTCACCAGACCTGATAAAACCCCATCGTCTGGCCATTTTGAAGCACCACATTCCCCCCTAAAGTATGCTCCAAAACCAATCCCACCTGCCACATCCATAAACAAATCCAATGTACAATTATCCTCCGCCTTCCTCCATGAGCAATGAATGGCCGTTATATTGCTCCAAAAATTGACCCCAAACCACCAAATCCGCTCTGTGCTCAGCAGACAGCCGCACAAAGTAGTAAGGAGCTCGAACTCCCACAGTAGCACTGGCCAGCCGTCGAGAAAAAAATCTCCCCATCAGTATAATCCGACAAGCAAAATTAAGCTTTTCGAGAAGCAACTGAACTTCCCACAAGGACAAATTCTTTAAGCGCTGCGCCCTAACCACCTCCTCTCTCAGTGCTACCATCGTCTCCTCCAGTAATCTGAATTCCCAATTAACGGAATCAATCACAATGCCCAAAAAATAAAAACACGTACTTGGACCTTCCATTTTTCCCAGAGCTAATGGCAACCTGAAGCGCTCAGCCACCCACTCCATTGCCCTCCATTGCCTCAAAGAAAGCACAAGATAGCCCAATGGCAAACATCTATCAAGGAAAAACTCCCCCTTCCAATAATAGTGCAACAACCCAACACTCTCCGGATAAACTGGTAACTACCGAAACACCAATTCAATATTTGTATTTGCTATAAGTGCCCCCTCTCCACAACTCCTCCTAACCCAATGTGCTGCTTCATCAAAAGACGTATAAATCAAAAGCAAAGCTCCTGATCAATCCCGTCATTCATGGACATGCCCCGGGGATAAGACAAATAATGAATAAGCTGAAGCTTATTTGGCTCCTTCTTAGGCACCACCCCAGGGGGAAAACCACCAAATCTTCAAAGGGAGGGTCAATAAAAGGTCCCAAAATCTGTCCCAAAGCAACTTCCTTACCCAACTTCTCCTAAAAACAACCTCCCCATATTGCTCAGCAGACCACAGATTTTTAAGGACCCGAGGGATATCAAACAGCGGAACGGAGTTATGACACTGTCTGCAAAACATGACAACAACCATTCCGCTTTGTCTCTGTCCAGATATCTAATTAGATAAGGGAACATCTCTACTATCCTCATTGGTGTCTCTTCCTTGGGTATTGTTGCTTCCTTGCTTTGACTTGTTTTTCTTAAAACATCTGGTGTCCTGTGGGAGCAACCACTGCAATGCGAGCAGAGATGCTCGAATTTACAGTTGGCTCCAAGCTTACACTGGCTGTCGTTGTTGAACTGTCCGGCTTTTGCACACCCGATTGACCTGACTGACCCCCAGTACCTGCAGTACTGGACTGACTATTGACCTGGCCGATGCCCCGGCCCCCCTGTGAAAGGAATGACCGAACCTAGTGGAAGCCATAACACACAAACAAAGGCCTATGTTTTTTTAATCCCACCACATCCCAGCACGAACCGCTTTCGTCTGACGGAACTGTTCATCGTACCAGAGCCAAGCTTGTCCTCCATAAATCCTATGGGCCTCACCAATGGAACCTATATAACAGAGTAGAGGAGAACAGTTCTCCGGCACCTGTTCACCCATTACACTTGCCAAAATGGCAAAAGCTTGAAGCCAATTAACAAATGTTTGAAGAATCAGGCATCACCTACGCTTCTCCTCTCTTCAACCTCCTTCTTACTATCATCATTCTTGCTTTTATCCAAATTCAATTTTTGAAGCGGGAACAGGGAAAAAATCTCGACATATTCATCCTTTCAGATATTTTCCCTAACTTCCTTTATGAGATGAGCCGCCAACAGATCCTCAAAACTCAAATACACCTCCCCATGCGCCCTGTCATCCAAATGTATCCTGCACTCCTCCTTTTCTGTCTGCATTGACACAGAGACGGGATCAGAAATTCTACCCGGCGCCCCTGACGCCCTACCCGCCAAACTGTACCCACTAAATTGCAGACCAACCCATGCTGCTAAATGCCCAGGAGCTGCCCCTTCCTCTTGCAAATGGGTAAGCAACTCTCTGACATTTACGAGGATATCCCTAACCCCTTCACTAGCCAAACCGGATGTAACACCTACCCCGTGACCTACACCTACTGGCTCAACTACCTGACTCCCACCCAACCCGGGAGACATTAAGATCAGAGGAAATGGACATGACATAGAGTATTACTCACCAGGTTGCGAGGTAGCTGTGATCCCTCCAGCCGGAATTCCCGAAACCTGATGTCCATCCACTGCACCAATCCGTCCAACTGAACCCTCAGTGTTGTGGATTCTGTTTGTGGGCTCCCTCTGGTAGTTACTGCTGGTACTGGGTGACTTTGGTGGGTTGCGGCCTTTGGTTTCCACCTGTCCATCAGAGGCTGGGTGTTTCCTATTTTACCTGGCCTTTCTGTCATTCCCTTGCCGGCTATCAATGTATTCAGATGTGCTCTGTTTGGTTCCTGCCTACCTGCTCCCAGATCTTTCAGGATAAGCTAAGTGCTGATTTTCAGTTGTTTGGTTTTTTTGTCCAGCTTGCTTATTATGTCTCTATGCTAGCTGGTAGCTCTAGTGGACTGAGGTTCTCCCCATGTGCCATGAGTTGGCACATGGGTTCTTGTAATCTCAGGATGGTTTTTTTGATTAGGGTTTTTTGCTGACCGCTCAGTCCCCTTTTGTATCGTTCTGCTTTCTAGTTTACAGCGGGCCTCAATTTGCTAAAGCTATATATATCTTCTCTATGTGTGTGCCTTCCTCTCATTTCACCGTCAATACATGTGGGGGGCAACTATATCTTTTGGGGTTCATTCCTCTGGAGGCAAGTGAGGTCTTTATTTTCTCTGCAGTGCTAGTTAGCTCTTAGGCTGGTGCGTGGCGTCTAGAACCAACGTAGGCACGCTCCCTGGCTATCTCTAGTTGCGTTTGTCAGGCGTAGGGCAGCGGTCAGCCCAGGTTCCATCACCCTAGAGCTCGTCCGTTATTTATTTGTACTTTGCTTGTCCTGTGCTATCCCTAGCCATTGGGATTCATGACAGTATAGCCGGCCCACAAAGTGTTAATTGTTTGGGCTGAAGCAGGAGAAAAAGAAGTGTGTAAGGGAATTTTTTTTTTTTTTTTTTTCCCTTCAGAGTTTTGCTGCCTAGCCCCTAATTGCTGTCTAGCTGCTTCTTACCTCCTCTTAACCCTTGAATGGCTCTGATCTTAGCTGTTTAACATGGATGTCCAGAGTTTGGCTTCCAGCCTGAGTAATCTCGCGGCAAAAGTTCAAAACATACAGGATTTTGTTGTTCACACTCCCATGTCTGAACCTAGAATTCCTATTCCAGAGTTCTTTTCTGGAGATAGATCTACCTTCCTGAATTTCAGGAACAATTGTAAATTGTTTCTTTCTTTAAAATCTCGCTCCTCTGGAGACCCTGCTCAACAGGTCAAGATTGTAATATCTTTCCTGCGGGGCGACCCTCAGAATTGGGCATTTGCATTGGCACCAGGGGATCCTGCATTGCTCAGTGTGGATGCGTTTTTTCTGGCATTGGGATTGCTCTATGAGGAACCTAACCTGGAGATTCAGGCTGAAAAGGCTTTATTAGCCCTTTCTCAGGGGCATGATGAAGCGGAAATATATTGTCAAAAATTTCGGAAATGGTCGGTGCTTACTCAGTGGAATGAGTGCGCCCTGGCTGCAAACTTCAGAAATGGTCTTTCTGAGGCCATTAAGGATATTATGGTGGGGTTCCCTACGCCTACAGGTCTGAATGAGTCTATGGCTATGGCCATTCAGATTGATCGGCGTTTACGGGAGCGCAAACCCGTGCACCAGTTGGTGGTGTCGTCTGAACAGGCACCTGAGACTATGCAATGTGATAGAATTCAGTCCAGAAGTGAACGGCAAAATTATAGGCGGAAAAATGGATTGTGTTTTTATTGTGGTGATTCAGCTCATGTTATATCAGCATGCTCTAAACGCACAAAAAGGGTTGATAAATCTTTTGCCATTGGTACTCTGCAGCCCAAGTTCATTTTGTCTGTGACTCTGATTTTTTCACTGTCTTCCATTTCCGTTGATGCCTATGTGGATTCGGGCGCTGCCCTGAGTCTTATGGATTGGTCATTTGCTAAACGCTGCGGTTTTAGTCTGGAGCCTCTGGAAGTTCCTATTCCTCTGAAGGGAATTGACTCTACACCATTGGCTATGAATAAACCGCAGTATTGGACACAAGTGACCATGCGCATGACTCCCGTTCATCAGGAGGTGATTCGCTTCCTTGTACTGTATAATTTACATGATGTACTAGTGCTTGGTCTGCCATGGTTACAAACTCATAATCCTGTCCTGGACTGGAAAACAATGTCTGTGTTAAGCTGGGGATGTCAGGGGGTTCATGATGATGCACCTCCGATTTCAATCGCTTCATCTACTCCTTCTGAGATCCCTGCGTTTTTGTCTGACTATAGGGATGTTTTTGAGGAGCCTAAGCTCAATTCGCTCCCTCCTCATAGAGATTGTGACTGTGCTATAGAATTGATTCCTGGCAGTAAGTTCCCTAAGGGTCGTTTATTTAATCTGTCACTGCCAGAGCATACTGCTATGCGGAATTATATTAAGGAGTCCTTGGAAAAGGGACATATTCGTCCATCTTCGTCCCCTCTGGGAGCAGGTTTTTTTTTCGTGGCAAAAAAAGATGGTTCCCTGAGGCCTTGTATAGATTATCGCCTTCTGAATAAGATTACAGTCAAATATCAGTATCCATTGCCATTATTGACTGATTTGTTTGCTCGCATTAAGGGGGCTAGGTGGTTCACTAAGATAGATCTTCGCGGTGCGTATAATCTGGTGCGGATAAAACAGGGTGATGAGTGGAAAACCGCATTTAATACGCCTGAGGGCCATTTTGAGTATTTGGTAATGCCTTTTGGACTCTCCAATGCTCCGTCAGTCTTTCAGTCCTTTATGCACAATATTTTCCGTGAATATCTGGATAAGTTTATGATTGTGTATTTGGATGATATTTTGGTGTTTTCTGATGACTGGGAGTCTCATGTTCTACAGGTCAGGAAGGTGTTTCAGGTTCTGCGGGCCAATTCTCTGTTTGTGAAGGGCTCAAAGTGTCTCTTCGGAGTCCAGAAGATTTCTTTTTTGGGGTACATTTTTTCTCCTTCTACTATTGAGATGGATCCCGTCAAGGTTCAGGCGATTTGTGACTGGACACAACCTACATCTGTTAAGAGCCTTCAGAAGTTCTTGGGGTTTGCTAATTTTTATCGTCGGTTCATTGCTAATTTTTCCAGTATTGTTAAACCTTTGACTGATTTGACTAAAAAGGGTGCTGATGTTGCTGATTGGTCTCCTGCGGCCGTGGAGGCCTTTCAGGAACTTAAGCGCCGGTTTTCTTCTGCTCCTGTGTTGTGTCAACCAGATGTTTCACTTCCTTTTCAGGTTGAGGTTGATGCTTCCGAGATTGGAGCGGGGGCGGTTTTGTCACAGAGAAGTTCTAATGGCTCGGTGATGAAGCCATGTGCATTCTTCTCTAGAAAATTCTCGCCCGCCGAGCGCAATTATGATGTGGGTAATCGGGAGCTTTTGGCCATGAAGTGGGCATTTGAGGAGTGGCGTCATTGGCTTGAGGGTGCTAAACATCGTGTGGTGGTCTTGACTGATCACAAGAATCTCATTTACCTTGAGTCTGCCAGGCGTTTGAATCCTAGACAGGCTCGTTGGTCGTTGTTTTTTTCTCGTTTCAATTACGTGGTTTCATACCTGCCAGGTTCAAAGAATGTGAAGGCAGATGCTCTTTCCAGGAGTTTTGTGCCTGACTCTCCTGGAGACTCTGGGCCTACTGGTATCCTTAGGGATGGGGTAATAGTGTCCGCCGTATCCCCAGACTTGCGACGTGCATTGCAGGAGTTTCAGGTGGATAAACCGGATCGTTGTCCACCAGAAAGACTGTTTGTTCCGGATGATTGGACCAGTAGAGTCATCTCCGAGGTCCATTCTTCTGTGTTGGCTGGTCATCCTGGAATATTTGGTACTAGAGACTTGGTGGCCAGGTCTTTTTGGTGGCCTTCCTTGTCTAGGGATGTGCGTACCTTTGTGCAGTCTTGTGAAGTGTGTGCTCGAGCTAAGCCTTGCTGTTCTCGGGCCAGTGGGTTGTTGTTATCCTTGCCCATCCCGAAGAGGCCTTGGACGCACATTTCCATGGATTTTATTTCTGATCTCCCGGTTTCACAGAAAATGTCCGTTATCTGGGTTGTGTGTGACCGCTTTTCTAAGATGGTTCATTTGGTGCCCTTGCCTAAGTTGCCCTCCTCCTCTGAGTTGGTCCCTTTATTTTTTCAGAACGTGGTTCGTTTGCATGGGATTCCGGAGAATATCGTTTCTGACAGGGGATCCCAGTTTGTGTCTAGATTTTGGCGGACGTTTTGTGCCAAGATGGGCATTGATTTGTCTTTCTCGTCTGCATTCCATCCTCAGACGATTGGCCAGACGGAGCGAACTAATCAGACCTTGGAAACTTATTTGAGGTGTTTTGTTTCTGCTGATCAAGATGACTGGGTTGCTTTTTTGCCACTGGCCGAATTTGCTCTTAATAATCGGGCTAGTTCTGCCACGTTGGTCTCTCCTTTTTTTTGTAATTCGGGGTTTCATCCTCGGTTTTCCTCTGGTCAGGTGGAGTCTTCGGATTGTCCTGGAGTGGACGTGGTGGTGGACAGGCTACATCAGATTTGGAATCAGGTGGTGGACAATTTGAAGTTATCTCAGGAGAAGACTCAGCAGTTTGCTAATCGCCGTCGCCGCGTGGGTCCCCAACTTCTTGTTGGGGATTTGGTGTGGTTGTCTTCTCGTTTTGTCCCTATGAAGGTCTCTTCTCCTAAGTTCAAGCCTCGGTTCATCGGTCCTTATAGGATCTCGGAGATTCTTAACCCTGTATCTTTTCGTTTGGATCTCCCAGCATCGTTTGCTATTCATAATGTGTTCCATCGGTCGTTGTTGCGAAGGTATGAGGTGCCCGTTGTTCCTTCGGTTGAGCCTCCTGCTCCGGTGCTGGTGGAGGGAGAATTGGAGTATGTTGTTGAGAAGATCTTGGATTCTCGTGTTTCCAGACGCAAACTCCAGTATTTGGTTAAGTGGAAGGGTTATGGTCAGGAGGATAATTCCTGGGTGGTCGCCTCCGATGTTCATGCGACTGATTTGGTCCGCGCCTTCCATAGAGCTCACCCTGATCGCCCTGGGGGTTCTCGTGAGGGTTCGGTGACCCCTCCTCAAGGGGGGGGTACTGTTGTGGATTCTGTTTGTGGGCTCCCTCTGGTGGTTACTGCTGGTACTGGGTGACTTTGGTGGGTTGCGGCCTTTGGTTTCCACCTGTCCATCAGAGGCTGGGTGTTTCCTATTTTACCTGGCCTTTCTGTCATTCCCTTGCCGGCTATCAATGTATTCAGATGTGCTCTGTTTGGTTCCTGCCTACCTGCTCCCAGATCTTTCAGGATAAGCTAAGTGCTGATTTTCAGTTGTTTGGTTTTTTTGTCCAGCTTGCTTATTATGTCTCTATGCTAGCTGGTAGCTCTAGTGGACTGAGGTTCTCCCCATGTGCCATGAGTTGGCACATGGGTTCTTGTAATCTCAGGATGGTTTTTTTGATTAGGGTTTTTTGCTGACCACTCAGTCCCCTTTTGTATCGTTCTGCTTTCTAGTTTACAGCGGGCCTCAATTTGCTAAAGCTATATATATCATCTCTATGTGTGTGCCTTCCTCTCATTTCACCGTCAATACATGTGGGGGGCAACTATATCTTTTGGGGTTCATTTCTCTGGAGGCAAGTGAGGTCTTTATTTTCTCTGCAGTGCTAGTTAGCTCTTAGGCTGGTGCGTGGCGTCTAGAACCAACGTAGGCACGCTCCCTGGCTATCTCTAGTTGCGTTTGTCAGGCGTAGGGCAGCGGTCAGCCCAGGTTCCATCACCCTAGAGCTCGTCCGTTATTTATTTGTACTTTGCTTGTCCTGTGCTATCCCTAGCCATTGGGATTCATGACACCTCAGGAGTCTGAGGTCCGAAGCCAGGTACTGCTGCAAATTCCGATGCCATAGCCCTGGGAAGCCGAACCACGCTGGGAAGGCTGCATCTGCGATGGGGACCCTCCAGCACACAGCCCACTGTCCAATCCAGTCCTGAGCAGCAGATGGGGGGTGGCCACTGAGCGCAATCCTATGGTGGCAGGTGCAGCAACCAGAGGGGGAACTGACAAGGCCGATAACCCTGAAAGCAGGGTCATACTGTACACCGTCTAATCATCTGGGGCAATCCTGCTGTCCATCACTGAGGAGGCGAGCCGCCCGGAAGGAACATCGCCACAGCGACCCACCATGATGTCACTTCTCCCAAGATGCCTGGCGCGTGCCGGCCCCATCCCCGATGCAGGCTGAGGCAGAGGCCTGCTAACCGCCGCTGGGCCCAGCCTGGCAGATGGATTCCTCCCAGACCGGGGCCTGCTGGCACGCTTACTACCCAGCGCCTGGCCTGGAGGGTCCTTGGAGGGGCTCCTGCGCCTGTGCTGGGTCCGGGGAGCAGAGGCAGGGGATAGCCGCACCGGAGGCCTCCCTCGATGGGGACGCCACTCACGTAGGGAGACTGCCGCCATCACCCATGCTCCCCCACAGATGATCCCGGCCTCCTGTTTCTCAAGCCAGCCAGGAGGCTGCGACCCCATCACAACTTGCGGCTCTGCAGGACCTGATCCACAGACGCCATCCTAACCGAAGATATGTGGGGGGACTACTCTTGACCCCTGTGAGCAGGAACTGAGGAGGCCCCACCCCTGACCTAGCCATGTAAATGACCCCACACAGTACCATTCCACTAATTTGATGCCCCCACCCCCTCCAACCCATTGTCCTGCTGGCCTCCACCCACGCACTGGGGAGGGTGGGTGGCTCTGCTCCAGCCTTTACTTTCAGGGAGGGAATCAGCACATCCCCACACACATGAGATAATATGCTGATCCCAGCAATATTGTCGGGTTCGGCCAATTGCTCTTTTTTTGTATAGACACCATTATTACAGTTCATAGGCTAGCGAGTCAATTGCTGCTGTCAACCCCAAATTTCAGAATTTATTGTGTTTCCTATAGAGTAATTAATTCTTATGGACTTAATGAAGAAGGATGAATATTACATGCTTATTGACTCAGTGTGCCCATAGTTTCCCTTTAAGAATAGCTATTGGAATTTGTGAAAAACCTATTAGCTGTTTCTGTTAGTATGCATGGTGCATAATCCAGCTGGAATTCTTACTAGCTAAAATTTTAATTTAGTTTGGAAGCACAAAGCACGGGTTATGAAAATGCTGGATAGATCATGAAATCCAACACTCTACAATCATGTTCGGTTGTACATTTGCTAAAGTAGCAATGAATGGAAAAAATCTAATTTGTCAGTGTAACCGATTTATTAAGCAAATATGGAAAATAAGGAAACCAGCACCAAACAACTTATAATATACATTTTCAAGCTTACTCGGCTAACCAGCAGCAGTGCATGGTTTGCAAAATTCCAGGTACAACACCTGAAGCAATCAGCGTCGTAAAAAGTACAGGCCATAGAGGAAAAAAGAGGTGGCCCTCTGTGATGCAGTAGAACAATCGTTTCTTTATTCAATACAAATAGCACATAGATGCAGGGGAGCAGGTGCAGCGGAGGACGACGGCCGTTTCGCGTCAATCGGACGCTGCAACGGGTCCGGCTGTATCTTCTCTACAAAATAGGTAACACACTAAAAACTGAAATAAAAAGAGATCCCCGAGTGAGTAAAACAAACCACACAATACAAAATAAAGGATTAAGTATGTACTGTTATAGTATATGCTGCCTACTTCCTAAAAAGAAACAGAAGATAGGTGCAGTGTAAAGAACATAAACAGCAGAGAGATAAACCCTATCTGGTCACTGACTGGCGTAACAATGCTATTCACTTGGGAGTGATCTGAGGTATCACAGGTACCGCTCTTGCCACTTACACCTAAAGAGCAGCTCTAGAATCTGCCCATTTCTCACCATGGAAACAAAAACCCTCATTGCTGCCCTGATCCACTCGACTTTCCCCTCTCCAGTCCATCCTTAATGCAGCAGCCAGAGTAATTCATCTAGCTAATCGGTACTCGGACGCGTCCACTCTTTGCCAGTCATTGCACTGGCTTCCCCGTTCATTATGGGATCCAATTTAAACTGCTTGTTCTCACCCACAAAGCTCTCCACAGTGCGGCACACCCCCCCACATCTCCTCCCTCATTTCTGTTTATTGGCTTACCCGTTCATTACGCACTGCAAGCGACTTTCGAATATCCTCTGCACTAATTTGTACCTCCCACTCCCAGGTCCAAGACTTCACCCGGGTGGCGCCATTCCTCTGGAATGCTTTACCCCAAGAAATTAGGACTAGCCACAACTTACACAGTTTTAGGAACTCCCTAAAAACACGTACGTTAACCCCTTCATGACCCAGCCTATTTTGGCCTTAATGACCTTGCCGTTTTTTGCAATTCTGACCAGTGTCCCTTTATGATGTAATAACTCGGGAACGCTTCAACGGATCCTAGCGATTCTGAGATTGTTTTTTCGTGACATATTGGGCTTCATGTTAGTGGTAAATTTAGGTCGATAATTTCTGCGTTTATTTGTGAAAAAAATGGAAATTTGGCGAAAATTTTGAAAATTTTGCAATTTTCACATTTTGAATTTTTATTCTGTTAAACCAGAGAGTTATGTGACACAAAATAGTTAATAAATAACATTTCCCACATGTCTACTTTACATCAGCACAATTTTGGAATCAACATTTTTTTTTGCTAGGAAGTTATAAGGGTTAAAATTTGACCAGTGATTTCTCATTTTTACAACAAAATTTACAAAACCATTTTTTTTAGGGACCACCTCACATTTGAAGTCAATTTGAGGGTTCTATATGGCTGAAAATACCCAAAAGTGACACCATTCTAAAAACTGCACCCCTCAAGGTGCTCAAAACCACATTCAAGAAGTTTATTAACCCTTCAGGTGTTTCACAGCAGCAGAAGCAACATGGAAGGAAAAAATGAACATTTAACTTTTTAGTCACAAAAATGATTTTTAGCAACAATTTTTTTATTTTCCCAAGGGTAAAAGGAGAAACTGGACCACGAAAGTTGTTGTCCAATTTGTTCTGAGTACGCTGATACCTCATATGTGGGGGTAAACCACTGTTTGGGCGCACGGCAGAACTCGGAAGGGAAGGAGCGCCATTTGACTTTTTGAATGAAAAATTGGCTCCAATCTTTAGCGGACACCATGTCGCGTTTGGAGAGCCCCCGTGTGCCTAAACATTGGAGCTCCCCCACAAGTGACCCCATTTTGGAAACTAGACGCCCCAAGGAACTTATCTAGATGCATAGTGAGCACTTTAAACCCCCAGGTGCTTCACAAATTGATCCGTAAAAATGAAAAAGTACTTTTTTTTCACAAAAAAATTATTTTAGCCTCAATTTTTTAATTTTCACATGGGCGACAGGATAAAATGGATACTAAAATTTGTTGGGCAATTTCTCCTGAGTACGCCGATATCTCATATTTGGGGGTAAACCACTGTTTGGGCGCATGGCAAGGCTCGGAAGGGAAGGCGCGCCATTTGACTTTTTGAATGGAAAATTAGCTCCAATCGTTAGCGGACACCATGTCGCGTTTGGAGAGCCCCTGTGTGCCTAAACATTGGAGCTCCCCCACAAGTGACCCCATTTTGGAAACTAGACCCCCCAAGGAACTTATCTAGATGCATAGTGAGCACTTTAAACCAACAAGTGCTTCACAGAAGTTTATAACGCAGAGCCGTGAAAATAAAAAATAATTTTTCTTTCCTCAAAAATGATTTTTAGCCCAGAATTTTTTATTTTCCCAAGGGTAACAGGAGAAATTGGACCCCAAATGTTGTTGTCCAGTTTGTCCTGAGTACGATGATACCCCATATGTGGGGGTAAACCACTGTTTGGGTGCACGGCAGGGCTTGGAAGGGAAGGCACGCCATTTGGCTTTTTGAATGGAAAATTAGCTCCAATCATTAGCGGACACCATGTCGCGTTTGGAGAGCCCCTGTGTGCCTAAACATTGGAGCTTCCCCATAAGTGCCCCCATTTTGGAAACTAGACCTCCCAAGGAACTAATCTAGATGTGTGGTGAGCACTTTGAACCCCCAAGTGCTTCACAGAAGTTTATAACGCAGAGCCATGAAAATAAAAAAAAATTTTCTTTTCTCAAAAATTTTTTTTTAGCCCTGAATTTTTTATTTTCCAAAGGGTAACAGGGGAAATTTGACCCCAATAGTTGTTGTCCAGTTTCTCCTGAGTACGCTGATACCCCATATGTGGGGGTAAACCACTGTTTGGGCACATGTCGGGGTTCGGAAGGGAAGTAGTGACGTTTTGAAATGCAGACTTTGATGGAATGCTCTGCGGGCGTCAGGTTGCGTTTGCAGAGCCCCTGATGTGCCTAAACAGTAGAAACCCCCCACAAGTGACCCCATTTTGGAAACTAGACCCCCAAGGAACTTATCTAGATGTCTGGTGAGCACTTTGAACCCCTAAGTGCTTCACAGAAGTTTATAACGCAGAGCCGTGAAAATAATAAATACGTTTTCTTTCCTCAAAAAAAAATTTTTTAGTCCTGATTTTTTTATTTTCCCAAGGGTAACAGGAGAAATTTGACCCCAAGAGTTGTTGTCCAGTTTCTCCTGAGTACGCTGATACCCCATATGTGGGGGTAAACCACTGTTTGGGCACACGTCGGGGTTCGGAAGGGAAGTAGTGACGTTTTGAAATGCAGACTTTGATGGAATGCTCTGCGGGCGTCACATTGCATTTGCAGAGCCCCTGATGTGCCTAAACAGTAGAAACCCCCCACAAGTGACCCCATTTTGGAAACTAGACCCCCAAAGGAACTTATCTAGATGTGTGGTGAGCACTTTGAACCCCTAAGTGCTTCACAGAAGTTTATAACGCAGAGCCGTGAAAATAATAAATACGTTTTCTTTCCTCAAAAAAATTTTTTTTAGTCCTGATTTTTTTATTTTCCCAAGGGTAACAGGAGAAATTTGACCCCAAGAGTTGTTGTCCAGTTTCTCCTGAGTACGCTGATACCCCATATGTGGGGGTAAACCACTGTTTGGGCACACGTCGGGGTTCGGAAGTGAAGTAGTGATGTTTTGAAATGCAGACTTTGATGGAATGCTCTGCGGGCGTCATGTTGCGTTTGCAGAGCCCCTGATGTGCCTAAACAGTAGAAACCCCCCACAAGTGACCCCATTTTGGAAACTAAACCCCCAAGGGAACTTATCTAGATGTGTGGTGAGCACTTTGAACCCCCAAGTGCTTCACAGAAGTTTATAACGCAGAGCCGTGAAAATAAAAAATAATTTTTCTTTCCTCAAAAATAATTTTTTAGCCCGCAATTTTTTATTTTCCCAAGGGTTACAGGAGAAATTGGACCCCAAAAGTTGTTGATCAGTTTCTCCTGAGTACGCTGGTACCCCATATGTGGGGGTAAACCACTGTTTGGGCACACGTCGGGGCTCGGAAGGGAGAGAGCACCATTTTACTTTTTCAACGCAAGATTGGCTGGAATCAATGGTGGCGCCGTGTCGCGTTTGGAGACCCCCTGATGTGCCTAAAAAGTGGAAACCCCTCAATTCTAACTCCAACACTAACCCCAACACACCCCTAACTCTAATCCCAACCCTAACCACAACCCTAACCCCAACACACCCCTAACCCTAGTCTTACCCCTAATTCCAACCCTAACCCTAAGGCTATGTGCTCACATTGCGGATTTGTGTGGATTTTTCCGCAGTTTTTGAAAAATCTGCAGGTAAAACGCACTGCGCTTTACCTGCTGATTTACCGCGGATTTCCAGTGTTTTTTGTGTGGATTTCACCTGCGGATTCCTATTATGGAGCAGGTGTAAAACGCTGCGGAATTGCACAAAGAATTGACATGCTGCGGAAAATACAACGCAGCGTTTCCGCGCTGTATTTTCCGCACCATGGGCACAGCGGATTTGGTTTTCCATAGGTTTACGTGGTACTGTAAACGTGATGGAAAACTGATACGAATCCGCAGCGACCAATCCGCTGCGGATCCGCAGCCAAATCCGCACCGTGTGCACATAGCCTAATTCTAACCCTAATTCCAACCCTAATTCTAACCCTAATTCTAACCCTAAGTGCAACCCTAGCCCTAAGTGCAACCCTAGCCCTAAGTGCAGCCCTAGCCCTAAGTGCATCCCTAGCCCTAAGTGCATCCCTAGCCCTAAGTGCATCCCTAGCCCTAAGTGCATCCCTAGCCCTAAGTGCAACCCTAGCCCTAAGTGCAACCCTAAGTGCAACCCTAGCCCTAAGTGCAACCCTAAGTGCAACCCTAAGTGCAACCCTAAGTGCAACCCTAGCCCTAAGTGCAACCCTAAGTGCAACCCTAAGTGCAACCCTAAGTGCAACCCTAGCCCTAAGTGCAACCCTAAGTGCAACCCTAAGTGCAACCCTAGCCCTAAGTGCAACCCTAAGTGCAACCCTAGCCCTAAGTGCAACCCTAAGTGCAACCCTAAGTGCAACCCTAAGTGCAACCCTAGCCCTAAGTGCAACCCTAAGTGCAACCCTAAGTGCAACCCTAGCCCTAAGTGCAACCCTAAGTGCAACCCTAGCCCTAAGTGCAACCCTAAGTGCAACCCTAAGTGCAACCCTAGCCCTAAGTGCAACCATAAGTGCAACCCTAAGTGCAACCCTAGCCCTAAGTGCAACCCTAAGTGCAACCCTACCCCTAACCCTACCCCTAACCCTAATGGAAAAACAATAAAAATAATTATATTTTCTATATTTTATTATGGGGGTGATAAAGGGGGGGGATTTATTTACTATTTTTTTTATTTTGATCGCTGTGATAGAACTTATCACAGCGACCAAAATGTGCAGGAACGAATCTGCCGGCTGGCAGATTCAGCGGGCGCACTGCGCATGCGCCCGCCATTTTCCAAGATGGCGGCGCCCATGAAGAAGACGGCGGACACCGGGAGGGACATCGGAGCTAGGTAAGTATGGGGGGGTGGGATTGGAACACGGGGGGGGAATCGGAGGACCTGGGGAGCGGACAGGAGGACCGGGGGAGCCGACAGGAGGGAGGAGGGGAGCGGAACGGAGATCGGGGCAAAAAGGACGACTGGGGAGGTGATCGGTGGGGTGGGGTGGGGGCAGATCGGGGTCTCCAGCCATGGCAGATGCTATTGCAGCATCGGCCATGGCTGGATTGTAATATTTCACCATTTTCATAGGTGAAATATTACAAATCGCTCTGATTGGCAGTTTCACTTTCAACAGCCAATCAGAGCGATCGTAGACACGGGGGGGTGAAGCCACCCCCCCTGGGCTAAAGTACCACTCCCCCTGTCCCTGCAGATCGGGTAAAATGGGAGTTAACCCCTTCACCCGATCTGCAGGGACGCGATCATTCTGTGACACAGCATATGCGTCACAGGTCGGATTGGCACCGACTTTCATGACGCATACGCTGTGTCACAGGTCGGGAAGGGGTTAAGGGTGGCCTATCACATTCCCTAACCAAAGTCCTTTTGTGTATGTACTGTATGTGTATGCGTGTGTGTGTGTCTGTGTGTGTGTGTAGGGAGGTTGACGAGGCAGCGGTACCTGCATGCTGGGTCCGGAACTAGACAGGCTGCATCCACTGTTCCCAGGGGGAAGCCTGAGTGAGGCGGACCTCCCCCTGTTGCCTGGGAGAAGCTCTAGAGAGGAGGGGCTTACTGACAGAAACTGTGAGGAGAGACGTGCAGGGTGCCATTGGTCGTCACAGAGCAAGGTGTGAAACATTCCGGGCTAGTGAGTACTGAGAGCGTGCTGCCAGACAGAGATTGGGTGCAGTACCCTACCGGAGAAGCAGCGTGCCAGTGGTTGTAGGCGCTTCAGTCTTGGCGGGAGCAGGCAGTTTGCAACATAGCGAGAAGAGTGCAGCATGCCTGGTATCTGACAGAGATCGAGGTGCTGTGTGCTTCATGACTGTGAGTACAGTACACGTGCCATATAAGAGTGACCTCATACGGGACTGATACTTGCGCCCTGACATTTCCAGTGACTATTTGCATAGACACTTGTGACCTGACATCACCAGTGAATATAATTGCAGAGCCACATTGGGCTCTTACAGGACTGTGGCCCGTTCCTCTGTCGGCCACTGCAGTTTATGGACTAGGCGCAGTGGAAGGTACCGGAGACCAACCACTGCCGCCAGAAGACAGACCACCATCAACATCAGGACCATCCTGGAAAAGACACCGCGCCAGCCATTGCCAGCGCTATTGAGTTCCCAGCAGGAGTTACAGTTTGCAGAACTCCTGACACTAGTGTTTCACAAGAAACTGTCGTTATCTGAACCTTTGTTCTTCTACTCACATATCCTTTACCTTGTAAACTGTTTATTCCTCTGTGTACCCTTTCCCTCCCACCATCCATTCCCATTAATACCGTTTAACTCATTACCTCCCTGTGTGGAGTATTCCCTTGTTAATAAATCTGTTGCTGTGGTCAAAGAGCACCATGCGTGCTCGAAACGCGTTCAGCTAACTTATGGCTTCTTTTCTGAAATAGTTGTGCAGTTACTTGCAAGCAGCTTTTTCCGAATTTTAAATATGTGGAAATAAAATTGATGACTTTTACTCCGGAGCTTACTTACTCAGCAGAGGACGTTGGGCGGTGGCGTTTTCCTTGCTCGGATGTTCCTGTGGACTCTCATGGATTTGCTGATGGGGGTGAGCTGAAACATAACTTTTTTACTGTTCAATAAATCTGTTTACCCTTGCTCTGCCTCCCCGTCCGTCACTGCATCCCGCGTTCCTACATAAAGTAACAAGTCCATACAATTATGCTGGTTAGCCTGCCTGGCTTAGAGTCCAGCTTCTTAAGGTACCGTCACACTAAAAGATATCGCTAGCGATCCGTGACGTTGCAGCGTCCTGGCTAGCGATATCGTTGTGTTTGACACGCAGCAGCGATCAGGATCCTGCTGTGATATCGCTGGTCGTTGATTAAAGTTCAGAACTTTATTTGGTCGTCAGATCGCCGTGTATCGTTGTGTTTGACAGCAAAAGCAACGATACCAGCGATGTTTTACAATGGTAACCAGGGTAAATATCGGGTTACTAAGCGCAGGGCCGCGCTTAGTAACCCGATGTTTACCCTGGTTACCAGTGTAAAATGTAAAAAAACAAACACTTAAGCGACGCTGCAGCGATAGCGACAATGATGCCGATCGCTGCAGCGTCGCTGTTTGATCGCTGGAGAGCTGTCACACAGAGCGCTCTCCAGCGACCAACGATGCCGAGGTCCCTGGGTAACCAGGGTAAACATCGGGTTACTAAGCGCAGGGCCGCGCTTAGTAACCCGATGTTTACCCTGGTTACCAGCGTAAAATGTAAAAAAAACAAACAGTACATACTTACATTCGCGTCCCCCGGCGTCCGCTTCCGGCACTGACTGAGCGCCGGCCCTAACAGCAGAGCGGTGACGTCACCGCTGTGCTGTACTTTCACTTTCACTTTACGGCGCTCAGTCAGTGTGGGAAGCGGACGCCGGGGGACGCGAAGGTGAGTATGTACTGGTTTTTTTTTTTACATTTTACACTGGTAACCAGGGTAAACATCGGGTTACTAAGCGCGGCCCTGCGCTTAGTAACCCGATATTTACCCTGGTTACCAGTGTAAAACATCGCTGGTATCGTTGCTTTTGGTGTCAAACACGACGATAAACGCCGGTCTGACGACCAAATAAAGTTCTGAACTTTGTTCAACGACCAGCGATATCACAGCAGGATCCTGATCGCTGCTGCGTGTCAAACTAAACGATATCGCTAGCCAGGACTCTGCAACGTCACGGATCGCTAGCGATATCGTTTAGTGTGAAGGTACCTTAAAGCCGTAGGCTTGGCACCTTCTACCAATAGACATGAGATTCTAGAGAAGGCATCAGGATTATTCATGTTCCACAAGGAAACGTACATTTTGCAGGGCTAGAAACCAGCAGGTAACACAAGCATTTTTCCCCTTTTTCTCCCTCATCCACCTGAGTGGGGCATGGCCTGACACTAAATTAAATTTTTACCTTAAGAGATAGTATCGCAATGTGTCCACCAACCACTTTATGGCCAATCATTCCTTTTCTTCAGTGGAATAATTGTCCTCACATGCTGACAGTTTCCTACTCAGGTAGGGAACAAGATGCTCCTCTGCATGTATCTCCTGAGAAAGGGCCGTTCCTAATCCAACTTTAGATTAGTCTGTTTGGAGTACAAATTTCTTTTGAAAGTCTGGGGCAACCATGATGGGCTGCTTACACAGAGCTACTTTCAGTTCTTGAAAGTCCGACATCCATTTGGCCATGACTGATTTTGTCCCTTTAAGGAGGTCGATCAGGGGTGTGACAACCACAACAAAGTTTGGAATTATCTCCTTCAGCACCCCACAATTCCTAGAAAGACCTTAACTTGCTTTTTGGAAAGTGGTTTTAGTCAATCTTGGGTTTCGTCTACTTTATTGATCTGGAGTTTGATTTTGCATCTACCTACTATATATCCAAGGTATTTGGCCTCTTCTTTCCCCATGAGACATTTTTTTTGGATTTATAGAGAACACCACCTTCCTGAGAGCAGCAAACACTGCCTGGACCTTTCTCAGATGACTTCCCCAATCTGGGCTGAAGATTATGATGTCATCTAGATATGCTGCAGTGTAATTCTTATGGGATGCGAGGATCCAGTCCATGGCCCTCTGGAAGGTGGCAGGAGCTCCCTGCAGTCCGAAAGACATCCAAACATATTAGAAGCATCTGTCGGACATAGAGAAAGCTGTCCTCTCCTTGGCTTCTTGTGACATGGAGATTTTCCAATATCCCTTTATTAGACCCTAGGTGGGTATGTACCTTGCTGGCCCAAGTCTCTCGATCAGCTCATCGACATGCGGCATCGGATATGCGTCAAACTTGGAGACTTCATTCAGCTTCTGATAATTATTACAGAATATCATTTCTCCATTGGGTTTTTGATCTAGTACAATTGGTTTAGACCACCCACTCTTAGATTCGTCAATGACTAAAAGATTAAGTCGAAAGAGAAGTGGGAGGTCCCGCTGCACAACTGAGCAACAAGACAAGTACATTAGAGTCTGTAGTTTGAGAAATCATCGCCTCACACGCCTCACAGGTCCTCAACTGGCATCTTCATTAAATAGTACACGCAAAACGCCAGTGTCAACGTCTACAGTGAAGATGCGACTCCGGTATGCTGGCCTTCAGGGCAGAGTGGCAAAGAAAAAGCCATATCTGAGACTGGCTAATAAAAGGAAAAGATTAATATGGACAAAAGAACACATACATTGGACAGAGGAAGATTGGAAAAAAGTGTTATGGACAGACAAATCCAAGTTTGAGGTGTTTGGATCACACAGAAGAACATTTGTGAGATGCAGAGCAACTGAAAAGATGCAAGAGTGCCTGACACCATCTGTCAAGCATGGTGGAGGTAATGTGATGGTCTGGGGTTGCTTTGGTGCTGGTAAAGTGGAAGATTTGTACAAGGTAAAAGGGATTTTGAATAAGGAAGGCTACCACTCCATTTTGCAACGCCATGCCATACCCTGTGGACAGCGCTTCATTGGAGCCAATTTCATCCTACAACAGGACAATGACCCAAAGCACACCTCCAAATTATGCAAGAACTATTTAGGGAAGAAGCAGGCAGCTGGTATTCTATCTGTAATAGAGTGGCCAGCGCAGTCACCAGACCTCAACCCAATTGCGCTGTTGTGGGAGCAGCTTGACCGTATGGTGCGCAAAAAGTGCCCATCATCAAGCCAAACCAACTTGTGGGAGGGGCGTCTGGAAGCATGGGGTGAAATTTCTCCAGATTACTTCAGCAAATTATCTACTAGAACGACAAAGGTCTGCAATGCTGTAATTGCTGCAAAGGGAGCATTCTTTGACAAAAGCAAAGTTTGAAGGAGAAAATTATTATTTCAAATAAAAATCTTTTTTTTCGAACCTTGTCAATGTCTGGACTAGATTTTCAATTCATTTGGCAACTCAGTTGAATAATAAAAGTATGAGTTTTCATGGATAACACAAATTTGTCTGAGTGACCGTAAACTTTGGACCCGTAGTGTACTTCACAGGGATCAATTGGAGAGGGAGTGTTGCCCTGACGAGGGTCATCAAACTCCTTGAGTCTAGTAGTCCAGCCATTTGCAGATCATTCACATTTACAGGACAAACTTGGGGCCCCTTGCCTGGTGGACAGTCCACACTGCAATCCGCATATGCATAGAACAAACACCAATTTCCCATGTTGCAGTCCATTTGCTTGGTGGTTGGTGGTCAGGGGACATTAGGCAGCTATGTATGACCAGGGCCTTGACATCTCCAGCAAATTACATATCCTGATGAGACCTTCGGCATGGCCTCCACTGGTCCCCTTGGACTCTGGATGCCCCAGCCCCTTTTTAGCCTCTGTCCCCTGATGGGAACCCCAGTATAGAGTGGGTTGCCTCCCCACAGAACTGTTGACCTGCTGATACTTTTTCGAATAGTCTGACCAAGTCACCAGCTTTCAAGGGATCTCCCTGGACAACCTAAGTCTGCATTGGGCTTTGAAGGGAGTACACGAACCAATCCATTACTCCAGGTTTATCTCCCATCCACTATGTGTCCTACAGCTACCTTACACAGGCTTTAACTACAGCAGTATGATTGGATATCCAAAGGAGACTATCATCAACACGAAATACCAGCAGGGGAAAATTATATACAGTAAAGCCGCACCCAAAAGGTGATAGGGCAGACAAATGAGAAAATTAAAACACTTGTTACCCTAAAAGGATAGGATACCCTAAAAGCAATGATAACATAAGCTAAACACGTGAAGAAATGGTGTATTTGCTGTTGCTTGGTGAACAGATCAGCAGACCACAAAGCACAGGTTCCTTGTTCCAAACCCAGATGCATGACGGGAAGCGCTGGCTTGGCTCTTGATAGCGTCTTTTTGCTTTGGATGACCCATCTTGTTTATCATTACACAGGGAACCCAAATATTTAAAGGGAACCTGTCACCCCGTTTTTTCCGTATGAGATAAAAATACCGTTAAATAGTGTATTTTGTGTACCCTGATTCCCCACCTATGCTGCCGAAATAAGTTACCAAAGTCGCCGTTTTTGCCTGTCAATCAGGCTGGTCTGGTCAAGTGGGCGTGGTGACATCGCTGTTTCTTCCCCCAGATCTTGCTTATTTTTCCGTTGGTGGCGTAGTGGTTTGCGCATGCCCAACTCCCGAATCCACTGCACAGGTGAGGAAAAAGAGCGTGATCTGCACTATTCCCCTGGTGATCGGTGGGGGCGGCCATCTTCCTGAGGCCGCGCGTGCGCAGATGGAGCGCTCTGCTGCCCGGGGCTTCAGGAAAATGGCCGCGGGATGCCGCGCGTGCGCAGATGGAGATCGCGGCTGCCATTTTCCTGAAGCCGAGTTCGCATCTCGGCTTCAGGAAAATGGCCGCCACGATCTCCATCTGCACACGCGCATTCATTTTCCTGAAGCCCCGGGCAGCAGAGCGCTCCATCTGCGCACGCGCGGCCTCAGGAAGATGGCCGCCCCCACCGATCACCAGGGGAATAGCGCAGATCGCGCTCTTTTTACTCACCTGTGCAGTGGATTCGGGAGTTGGGCATGCGCAAACCACTATGCCACCAACGGAAAAATAAACAAGATCTGGGGGAAGAAACAGCGATGTCACCACGCCCATTTGACCAGACCAGCCTGATTGACAGGCGAAAACGGCGACTTTGGTAACGTATTTCGGCAGCATAGGTGGGGAATCAGGGTACAGAAAATACACTATTGTAACGCACAGCTCAGGCCCTATTTAACGGTATTTTTATCTCATACGAAAAAAACGGGGTGACAGGTTCCCTTTAAAAGTATGTAATGCTTCATTTCAACTGTGCTGGCGCTGCAGAGAAATTAAACATTTACCGCCGGTTGCTCCCACAGATTAGAACTGATTGCTAAAGGTCCAAGAAGGGGGAAACTTTATGATTTGCTTATTGTCAATGAACCCTGTCAAGAGGTAGGTATTATCAAAAGAAGAGAAAAATGAACAGTTCATCAGCTCCCCGGTGTAGAAGATATATGGTAGCAGGGCGCGGTGCATGGAGAGATCAGGCTGGCTCCTGAGCCCAGGCTCAAAACATGTAGACCCAGTGTCCACCATGTTATTTTATACTATCTTCATTTGTTCTTTGTTTTTAGTTATTTCCAAATAAATGTGATGTTTTATATATAAAAATATTTTTTTTGCTGTTGCTGTTTTTTTCCACTATTTCTTCCATTATCAAAAGAAGGCAATTCTGTTAAGGCACAGCAGTAAGAAAGAGTACATGCCCAAAAACTAGACCTATTTTTTGGGGTGAAAATAGTCATAAAAAAGTAAAAGATACCAGGTCTAGAACAGCATGGACAAACATCCTGCCCATCACATGTGTGATATGAACCCTGCCTACCATACATAAAACCACCTTGCTCCACTTGGAATCTGGTTTGGTGCTGGCTTCAGTGTTTGAATCTGGGTTGGTGCTTATTTTGTGTTTGAATCTGGTTTGGTGCTGAATCTAGTTTTTAAATCTGGTTTGGTGCTGCCTTTAAGTGTTTGGTGCTGCCTTTCAGTGTTGGCTTCTATGATTATTACCAGAACTTATCATTGTGAATACACCTCGCAACTGATGTTGAACAAAAAGATTTGCAGGATCTTGGTAAAGCGGCCATCTTGGTAGTCCATTACAACTGAACCCTAACCATACAAACCTTCTCCTGCATGCTTTAGTCCCTGGCTAATTGTTTGATTAGTTGGTTTGACATGATGTCGTGCCAACATCACTCCACATTGATGATGTTGTGCCAAGCCAACTTATAAAAACAGCCATCAGGGCTGCAGGTAAGAGGAGGTCTGAAGGGCACTGGTCCGACTGCCATGTACCATCAAGTTGGCGGCTGATTAAGGGTTCTTTTTGCTCAACACCACTCACAAATGAATATATTAATGTGTATGCATTATACATGCAAAAGAAAACCTAAAAAAAGACTGCTCTCATCAAAATGGCATCTACATTAGATGTAGGTCAGGCAATAAAAATTAAATGTATTGAATGTTCTTGGTATAGAGAAAATAATAATGCGCATTACACAATTCCATCAGTTTAAAATCACTGACTGAAGCATCAACCATTACATCCACTCTGCATGTTCTTGGATCAATGGGCTCCTCTTCCTGTCCGCTGGATTAGCCGCTCTTATTATGTGAGGGGAAGGGGAGCACAAGCTTTTTAGAGGATGTAAAGTCTTCATTGATGCCTAGCAATATATTGCGACTAATAACTCGTGTTGCCTGCCTAGTGCCCTTTGAACCCATTTAAACATCAATATTCCTCAAGGTTAAAGGGCATCTGGGATAGATACCAAACAAATTTAACATTTCAGTTATATGTCTCCTGGGAATACTTTAAGCTACTCTAGATCATCTCATAGTTAAAGACGCTTTCAATATTATCAGAGTGTGGATCCATTCAGAATCACTTTCCATCTTCTACCTGGGGTTCTATTATCCACATCTATTTATAGAGATTTATTACCTACATGTGTGAAGTTCAGACATACGATTCATCTCTTTACAGAAATCCCATGAATTTGGTTGGATCAGTGTATGGTGTAAGTCCCATCAAGCCAATTTCCCTTAGTTTATCTTATACTTTATTTTGATCTTGAGCAGAAGACTTGAGTAATCTTAGTTCAAGCATTTGATAGGGAAGCTCTGCCTCACATTCAAAAGGGTGACCCTATAACGTAATGTACCCAGGGCAGATTGTGGGGATAAGACATAGGATAAAATAATAAACTTGCCTACAACCATAATTTTACCAGGAAAATCCTGCAATCGCCAGTCTACAAGATTGTCCCAAAGTAGATATTTTGGGGATTCCTGTGTTTTCCGATTTGTGGAACAAGGGCTGAAATGTCTCGATTTTGGGTAATCAAATGTTGGAAAGTATGAGGGTTTCCTCAACTCAGAAACTTCTTTTTAAGAATACACTTCTGATAATAGTAAAAGTGATTGTCTCATCAGTGCCACCTTATTAGGGCATATGAATGTCTTAGGAGGTCTCCTATTCATGACATCCAAGACCGCCTTTCATGAATGAGAGAATTGAGCAGACTTCAGCTGTCATTGTATTGTTTGTATGTCCTTTCATTCATTCAAATTCCCACCATGTAAATCCCCCATATACTTTAGGTAGCTTCAGCCGAACGATGGTTCAGCCGGCAGCAATCTGCCTGACCCTCGCATACACAAGAGCACTTGCACGGTTGAGCACTTATTTGTTCTCTACTGTATGAAAGAGCGACTGACAGACATCTCTGGCGGTGGCTTATCTCTTCGAGAACGAATTGATTGGAAGTCCGAAATCAGACATACCGGAACCTTATCTCCCCGACAATCATCTGTTGGAGGACTCAAGCACATTAGACATGTTGGCCGAATCCATCGATATCGGCGAGTTTGGCCGGCATTTCTCTAATATGTATGGAGAGCTTTATAGGTCTCTTGTAATGGCTGATCTATCTAATCTATCACACCTTTTTTTCTTGCCCTGTCACCTTTAACAATAATCAAAGACATATTTAGAATTGTCTGGTTCAAAAACGCAGACCTTGCTGGACCTAGGGACATTATTCTTTATCTGCATAGCCTTTAGTGCATAATTCCTTTTTTGGTAAAATCTCAACAGACGCCTCCATGTCCCTCATACTGGAGGATTTCTCTTTTTTGATCCCATATTGCTTAGACATACTCTCCTGCAGAGCACCACACTGGAACCTCCACTGCAACACTTACTGTTTCGGCTCATCTAGTGAGGTGGATCTTACTCTAGGTCGGCACATGGGCCATGGAGGTCGGTGCAGCAGGCAGGTAAATCACGTGGGAAACAAGGATTTGGCATATGCAGGAAACTCAGGACAGTAGGACAGGTGCAGAGGAACAAAGCAAGGATAGTTGCTTAATGAGCGTGTAGAAGCACAAATGGTGGAGCTCACTAAACACTAGAGTCTTAATACCAAGACACAGGTATGTATCTTGGTGAGCTTTATATAGGCCTAGGCAGACGATCACATAGGAGCATGCCAGGCCACTTGCAAGCTCAATGTAGAGCACAGCAAAGTTCAGTGGACCAGAGTGAAGGGAGCAGAGCCCAGACCCGGGATAGGTCTATGACACTTACATGATAAAGGGTTATAACAATGCCAATGCTCACTGTCCACTTTGTTAGTTTTTGCAGATGGGCCAAGACAAATACTGTCTCTCTGTGCATCTACAGAATTGTCCTATTTTTATCAGCCACAAGGAACCATATTTTACTGTATCCATATGACAGACAACAGAGAAAAAGCATACGTTTGTCTGTGATGTGATACCCCACATAGTACTTTGGTTATTTGTAGGCCGAAATGCCCACGTTGTGTAAACTGGGCCTAACTATGCATAACAAAACAGATTTATATGTCATTTGGGATTTGTGGTGAGCTTGTTGGGCAAATAATGTACTACTAATAGTAATACTAATAATGTAATACTGTAAAGGCTACTGTTAGCAGTTTTCACCTTTTGGCAGTCAACCCATATGTTGTGACAATGTGGTTGCTTTATATCCAAAATGTATTAAAACGGTAAAAATGTCCAAACCAATCAATTACAAGAGACTAGACAAGCATTCATTTCAGGGCTGCAGGTCTAGAGGGTGTAAAGTGGAGACCTAAGGAAGCTCAAAGGAAGACACTGATATGGTGGGTAGGTGCCCGGCTTGGTTGCAGCAGCGTCTGACCACAGCTGATATTTCTAGGTCCCTAGACAAATGCAGTAGACAAATTACAAACTGACGGCATTAATCTAAAATTAAGGAAGCAGCAATTTATTTGTACAGATTTTAATGTGTGTCTTTATCCAATTTAGCCCATTAGTAGATTAAAAATAATTTATTATGTTAGCAAAAATCGTAATGTTCCTATAACATAAATGTTCCGGATTTATGGAGCTTGTAGATACTAGTGCATAAAACATGTTTAAAACGATGAGACATTAAATGGCTTGTTTTTTATGAATTTGAAGTAGAAGATACGCAGTATAATCGTCTCCTGCACAATCCCATGTGGCTATGGACCTAGGCATGTATCGTGGGAATATATTGTACTTTTGAGTGCTAGAGAACCCCTTCCCCTTATACGACCTAGGCATTGCTAGTGTCCAGCAACTCCCCTGTACATACGTGGTAATTGTCCCAAATATGCCCTGCTGAAGACCTGATACTTACCGTGTGCTGTCGCTAGAAAATAATTTCTGGAACAAACTATGCCACTAGGGGTGTAACTTGTGATAAATTTGATGGGCAGTTGGGGCTACGTCATGTCCCGACCACTCCATGAAGATATTGCCACAGCTGGCAGAGACTGGTTTGTAAACTCCAAAAGTCGCAATATTTTTTCGGAATTGACGAGTTGCACAAAAATATTGCAACTTATTGAGGAGTTTATGCTAGATTTCTGACATAAGAACCTTAATAAATCACCTCCATTAAGTTCATCAGTATTACCAGCCTCAGAAAATACTAAATTACAGCTCTAGTCTTCAGGTAACAGTCCTCATAAATCATGGGATGACATCAAGTAGCTGAAATATCTTAAGTTCAACGGCGTAGAGGAGACTGCGAGAAGCAGGCCTCTGTGGTTGAATTGCTGCCAAGGAGCCGCTACTAAGGACTGCAAACAAGAAGAAGACACTTGTTCGGGCCAAACAACACAATGACTGGACATTAGTTCAGTGGAAATCTGTTCTGTGGTCTGATGATTAAAAATTTTAGATTTTTGGTACCAACCGCCATGAAGCAGTAAAGGTGAGTGGATAGTTTCTTCACATTTGGTGCCCGCCATGAAGCATGGAGGGCGAGGTATGATGGTGTGAGGTGGTTTGCCAATAACACGGTTCAAGATTTATTCCAAATTCCTGGCACACTTACCCAGCATGACTACCATAGAATTTTGCAGCGACTTGCTATCCCTTTTCGGTTTGCGCTAAGTAGGACCATCTTTTGTGTTGCAACAGGACAATGACTTAAAACACTTCTAGGCTGTGTAAAGGCTAAATGACCAAGGAAGAGAGGGATAGAGTGTTGTGTTAGATGACATGACCTCCACAATCACCCTACCATAAACCAATTTTTGTGGTTTGGAATGAGTTGGACCACAGACTGAAGACAGAGCAGCCACAAAAGTGCTCAGCAACTGTGGAGACTCCTTCAAGATTGTTGGAAAGTCATTCCAGGTGACCACCTAATGAAGGTGTCAAGGGGGGTGTAAAGCTGTCATCATTGTAAAAGTGGGGTACTCTGAAGAATCTATGGTTTCACATATTTTGGTTGTTTCACACATGTTTCCATACTCTTTGTTTCCAACGGGGACTCAGCGTTGATGAGTGACTGCTAGTTGAACTGGAAGGGTCAAGAAGTAGACTGTAGAGAAACAACCACACTCACATAAAGAATTTCAGATTAATGCTGGTTCTTATTAAACACGATATTTCACCACAGTGCTGGGTAAGGGGATAAAAAGCAACAGTGTTTTAGTGCTTGACATTTCGACCAGTCCCGTGTCTTCTTCAAATTGTTGCTGCATCTTGAATTGTAGGAGAAGAGGTGATCAGCGCTGCATGCGCTACTCTGTTCGGGGGTTTTGTTGCCTTCAGTTTGAATCTACATTTGCACATTTCAATAAATAGAAAATGGAAAAAAATCATTGCATGTACAGGCGTATACAAACATTTGACCGGCATTGTATGCCACAGTGAGAGATATTCTGGCACGATTTGAGAGCTGTATGGCACAATACGGCACTGCAGGCAGTTTTTTTCCAGTATGTACACTTTGTGGCACTGCAGATCTTTGCCTGGCCTTTGTTATTTAGCACTGAACTTTAAAGGTCACTAAAACTTAATTAATTAATGGGAAGAATGCGGAAAGCAAATTATGCAGGGCTTTGCAGTATCATCAATTTTTCTAAACATGTCTATTAGAGCTTTTTGCTATTTATTCACAGCACGGACTGCCCGAGTTCTGTACTGCAGGCTGCACTAAACTATTTAGCATCCTGCTCCTCGCTCTTATCTACCGTCTTCCACGCGGGAGCGAGCGCTGAAAGATCTTTTGACGCTAATTCCCACACTGACAATGGGAGCAATGCACAGCTTAGTTTAGTGCGGCCCGCGGCACATATCTTGGGAAGACCGTGCTGTGGGAAAATAGCAAAAAATCTCAAAGGATTTTGACAAAATGATTATTCTGCGAAATTCTAAATTGTAATTTTTTTTCTCGAAAGAGGAGGTACGCTTTGAAGGGATTTTTGTGACTGCTATGGCCCCTAGTAACTCGTGATAATGTATCTCCATATATAAAAGAGCGACCTTCAAGTTTTACCAAATGTAGCAAGAATTGCATGAGCGGTGATGACGCCGCTTGTGCAAATTTTGGTATCACGCCCACAGAGGAGTGATAACATGGAAAGAGGGCTGACTAGTCTGGGGAAACTAACGCCCCATTGGCTACTCATTACCCTCATTAGCATATCAAACAGAGATATTAGAAATGTTTTTGTACCATGTTTTTACTCAATGTTATGCAGGTCTGGTTAGGCAGGGAATTTGCTCCTACGTAGGTGAATGCTGCTTGGTTGGAGGGCATGGGGGACCTGACAGGTTCCCTTTAGATCTACAGAATGTCAATTCTTTCAGCGTTTTTGCTGCAGATTTCACCCATACTAATGAGTGGGAAAACGTTCGCAACCTAAGTGCAATTAAATAATGCAACAAAAAGGTGGCAAAAAATGCATGTATTTTACGCAGCCAACACATCAGGATTTGCAGCAGAATTTTCTGCTCCAAATCCTGAATGTGTGCACATAGCCTAAGACGTAGAGCCTACTTCCAAATTTGATATTGGTGATCAATATGTTGATGTTCTGCTACACTGGATTTATAGGTCAGAATTCTATTAACCATTGGATTTCAGCCAGCCATACCCCTGACTCCTGACACAGTGTTGGCTTGAGGTGACAATCAGGGAACGGAAGGTGGTGTCGGGTGGGAAATGATTTGCATTCTAGTTGAAAACTTCATCAATTTCAAAACTTAATTTGTGCCACATTGCTTTCGGACCAGACAAGTTTGATTTCTGTCGAATTCCCTATTTGAATGTTCAACTGATTTAATTCGCTACAACTCCCCTTTAAATGAACCAAATCAATTGCACACAGACATAGGGCCGCGAACAACAATAACAGACAAGACCAGGATGGTCAAGTGAATCAATAATTTTAATATCTGAAAGTAACAAGGGTATAGTTTATCTGTTGCCTTTGTAACTTGTTATTTTGCCTAAGGTCATATATGGTTCCTTTACAGACATCATGCCCCTTATTTCAACGAGTCTGTGAGATGCTGATAAATTAATAAAGTAAGAAAATAAATGCGAAAAACATAAAATACATGTAATTTGAATATCAGCCAAGGGTTCCTTCTAGGCAAAAGCCATATCTCTCTATATAAAGAAATATTCTACTTTTCTCTGCACCAGGATCATTTTTCTTGGAAAGATGTTTTTTTGTGGTTTTTGAACGTTAATTTTTTTTTTCCGTATGACCTCCTACCGAGCGTAAGAAAACATGGAAGCAAAGGTCCTGTAGGTATTTTATTTAAGAGACTGTCATGAGGTTACTTTAATAGTCTCTCCTTGAAATGTTTTCCAGTTTTTCTAGTTTTTAAAGGCATTTCGAAGCATCTTGGAAACAGGAAGTTCCTCCAAGTTCCCGCTGGATCCAGACGCTTCAGCAGGCATGTTGGCCACCACTGTTCTTTTGCATAAATACTGTAGAGACACCACTTTACAATTTAGTGGCTGTGTAAGCATTAGAGGGACAGGATGCTCTTTCCCTTCAATATAGCACAGATTAGAGTCAGACTCTCCTGCTGCCGTTAAGCGCATATAATGTTCAACCAGCTTCACCACACAAGGAAATGTTGGAGGACTTTCTGCTCCTGCTACTGTCTCCAGGTAGAAAGAAGTGCCCTCTAGCTTAATACGTAGATTGGTGATGCCAGCAGATGTGCGAAGGCTGAGGGTAAACAGGTGGTGATGGTCTGAAGAGTCACGGATAAGGAAAGATCCAACAGGTTGATCGGATAATAGCTTTTTGGCTTCGGTACCAGAGAGAGTACTCCAGTAGTAGCCACTGGCCTCCAGCCTCTCAAGTGCAGTCTCCACCCTTTCATAGTCTCCACAGAAAGATTTGTAGTGGTAAGACAGTTGGGCAGCCTGTGAGCTCATGGCTGCAAGGATGGATGATGGACAAAAGCAGCGATGGAAGCAACTCCAGCGAAGTGTGACCATCGTCAAACAAATGAGCATGGACGGCTGCACGTTTTGAGATGGAAGACCCAGGCTGGTTGTGCTTAACTCTTTCCTCCACTTTACATGCTCACCTGTGTCTACCTTCCCAGTTCATCTGTAAGATAAAAAAAGACAAAAAATTCAAGAAAATGCATCACAACAATAACAACAAAGAGTTTCTCCGTTTTCCCATCCTAGTATTAGACGTTGAAAATAGTTTTAGGCAGATAACAAGATGTGATGACTCTATTCAAGTAAAAAATCAGTGCGATCAATCTCATGCTAATACAGTATGTACGGTGTAGTCAAGTACTGTAGAGAAATACCATTATTTTATTGCTTTGATATAAAAATATACTTGTGATATCTCAATCCTCGGATGATTTCTAAGAGATGTCCTATAAGAGAAAGACTTACAATAGATGGACGCGTAATACATATATCGTATCTTTGGACAATAGGTATGTAGGACACATTTACCTAGTCAAAAAAAAGAAATAAAGAAGCTCACCACGCCAATATTGTTTGGGATACACCAGAAAGTTGATGAATGGGTGCCAATTCCTGCTGGTGAAGCTCAGCTATTGTAGAACCAAAGAAGAAAAAAAGGATTTTCTGTTCCTTCCATCCATAAAATTAATCTTTTTATTAGAAATTCATTTAAAAACAGGAGTATCCATCAAGAGGTTAAAAGCTCATGCATTTCTGGCGTACACTGCACCCTTAGTCATAAGGTCGCAGTGTATGCCAGAAACGCGTAAGGTTTTATCCTCTTGATGGATACTCCTGGTTTTAAATGAATTTCTAATAAAAATATGAATTTTATGGATGGAAGACCTGGAAAATCCTTGTTACCTGTTCAGTAGCTTCAGCCACCAGAACATGGCTCCGTAGCTGTGGGGCAACTCCAAATATTATTGTACCCAAGTAATACAAGGGTGGTCAAGGGACAAACTCATACTATTGGTAGTTTATAGTAGCATCAAAGTCATTTTACTTAATCATATGTTTCATAGACTTTGCCTTTGACTACCAAGTGTTACTTGACTTCGCCAATCATACAGTTAGGTCCATATATATTTGGACAGAGACAACATTTTTCTCATTTTGGTTATAGACATTACCACAATGAATTTTAAACAAAACAATTCAGATGCAGTTGAAGTTCAGACTTTCAGCTTTCATTTGAGGGTATCCACATTAAAATTGGATGAAGGGTTTAGGAGTTTCAGCTCCTTAACATGTGCCACCCTGTTTTTAAAGGGACCAAAAGTAATTGGACAGATTCAATAATTTTAAATAAAATGTTCATTTCTAGTACTTGGTTGAAAACCCTTTGTTGGCAATGACTGCCTGAAGTCTTGAACTCATGGACATCACCAGACGCTGTGTTTCCTCCTTTTTGATGCTCTGCCAGGCCTTCACTGCAGTGGTTTTCAGTTGCTGTTTGTTTGTGGGCCTTTCTGTCTGAAGTTTAGTCTTTAACAAGTGAAATGCATGCTCAATTGGGTTGAGATCAGGTGACTGACTTGGCCATTCAAGAATATTCCACTTCTTTGCTTTAATAGACTCCTGGGTTGCTTTGGCTTCATGTTTTGGGTCATTGTCCATCTGTAGTATGAAACGACGACCAATCAGTTTTGCTGCATTTGGCTGGATCTGAGCACACAGTATGCCTCTGAATACCTCAGAATTCATTTGGCTGCTTCTGTCCTGTGTCACATCATCAATAAACACTAGTGACCCAGTGCCACTGGCAGCCATGCATGCCCAAGCCATCATGATGTGGTATGCTTTGGATCATGAGCTGTACCAAGCCTTCGCCATACTTTTCTCTTTCCATCATTCTGGTAGAGGTTGATCTTGGTTTCATCTGTCCAAAGAATGTTCTTCCTGAACTGTGCTGGCTTTTTTAGATGTTTTTTAGCAAAGTCCAGTCTAGCCTTTTTATTCTTGACACTTATGAGTGGCTTGCACCGTGCAGTGAACCCTCTGTATTTACTTTCATGCAGTCTTCTCTTTATGATAGATTTGGATATTGATACGCCGACCTCCTGGAGAGTGTTGGTCACTTGGTTGGCTGTTGTGAAGGGGTTTCTCTTCACCATGGAGATTATTCTGCGATCACCCACCACTGTTGTCTTCCGTGGGCGCCCAGGTCTTTTTGCATTGATGAGATCACCAGTGCTTTCTTTCCTTCTCAGGATGTACCAAACTGTACATTTTGCCACTCCTAATATTGTAGCAATTTCTCGGATGGGTTTTTTCTCTGTTTTCACAGCTTAAGAATGGCTTGTTTCACCTTCATGGAGAGCACTTTTGACCGCATGTTTACTTCATAGGAAAACCTTCCAAATGCAAGCACCACACATCAAATCAACTCCAGGCCTTTTATCTGCTTAGTTGAGAATGACATAATGAAGGGATTGCCCACACCTGTCCATGAAATAGCCTTGGAGTCAAATGTCCAATTACTTTTGGTCCCTTTAAAAAACAGGGTGGCACAGGTTAAGGAGCTGAAACTCCTAAACCCTTCATCCAATTTTAATATGGATACCCTCAAATGAAAGCTAAAAGTCTGAACTTCAACTGCATCTGAATTGTTTTGTTTAAAATTAAATTGTGGTAATGTCTATAACCAAAATGAGAAAAATGTTGTCTCTGTCCAAATATATATGGACCTAACTGTATCTCATCTCAAACTTGAAGCCAGAAAAAAAGTTGTGAATCTTTGATGTCATAGATCAGTCATGCAGAGGGAACATGAAATTAGTAAAGTTGAGGTTCTAGTTGGTTAATTAATAGAGTTAGGGACAATCCTGATTGGGTGCATGTTGTCGAGGTGGGACGTATTAACAGTTTTTTTATTAAAAAATGTTAACTAAGTACCCTATTTTTTTTTACATGTATTACTACTGTTCATTGGTTTTAGTCGAGGTTTTGTCTGATAACGATCACAATTGCACTAACAGGCGTGCTGGCCCATATTTTCGGTTTTGCTATAATTCCTTGTACTTGGTATATTTGGTGGTTTGGGCACTCCTTTGGGCTGGGCATGTTGCCTATTTAGCTTTCCACAGGAAGGTGTAGAACACAGTCAGGTACTGCTCTACCCCATCTATTTTGAGGTCTGCTCATAAATAATGAGGTGAATCACTAAAGTTAGGGGCCATCCTGATATGCTACAACTTATTGCGGTGGGAAGCTTTTCTTTAATAAAAAAAATGTTAACCGTGTACTAGTGATTAGTGAATGTGCTTGGATAACGTCTAATCCGAGCAAGGCAGGGTGTTAACCAAGTATCTTGTACCTGGTTGTATAGTATGTTCGAGTTCCGGTGGTTGCATGATTTAAGGCTGTTGGACAGCCTCAACACATGTGGGGATTTCCTAACAAACAGACAATCCTTGTATGTGTTCAGGCTGTCTAACAGCCGCAAATCATGCAGCCTTGGAGACTTGAACATAATCTACGAGCACGCCTAAGATGCTCGGATAACACCAGAGCGTGTTCGGATAAGACGCTATCTGAGCACGTTCGCTCATCACTACTAAGTACCTGAAGGTTTTTTTTACATGTTATATTACTAATTAGTTACTTACTACAGGGTATCTATTAATTTTTTTTTTTATTAGTACTGTCTCATCCCAGAAAATGAAAATAGCAAACCCTAGCTTCTAAGTGTACTTAAAGGGGTTGTTTATAAAAGAAATTTAGGCAATTTGATTTTTTCCCATGCCTCTCTATGGGTTATGTCTAGGATAAAAGTAATTATTTGAATGAAGCTGCACTATTATTACAACACAAGGACAAAAGTGACAAAGGCTTCCACAAAAAAGTATACCTGACCAACAAATTCTTACTTTTGTGGTCCTTGCAAATTGGAGATCCAAAAATGTCGTCTGGCCAGGTTCAGGTATCAGGCAGTTGTGGTCATACTCGGTAACCTGCATACTAAATAACTCATTGTAATCCATTTACACCTTTCCAGGTTGCTCATGACATCGGCTCCTGGCAAAAGTACCCTTGGTGGTGGAAACCACAAAGATGAGAATCTGGTCGCATTGTGGTGTGAGACAACGCATTGTGGTATGAGACAACGCATTGCTGTCAAGCCCAATTCCAATCATTCATTCGAGACTTATAACAAAATACACATTGAAATCATTTAGATATTTTATACTTTGTATTTTAGAAAAAAACCATAAAATACTGTATTTTTTTTTGTAGCCAGAAGGAAGGCTATTGCTGATCTCCATCAAGTCCATAAATCTATTTTATGAACAGTAGTTAAGGAATGTGCATTGTCTTCCGCTTACCCCGATTATGAGCTGTTTTTGCCCTTTTATAATTGTGGTTTTCCTTCACGCTTTCTAGTATTTGATACGGTTTTATGTCTATCGTGGTGACTCATTTGTACATGTTGTACCAGAAATATTTCAGGTCAATGATTCATTCTTTATTATCCCTTCTCGTTAATCCTCATGGAAATTCATTTTCATTCACGGTTATGAATACCACATGGCTTTCCTATCCGTATGTTCTCTTTGGATAAAGTCTGTGTCTCTGAAAGGCTGAGCCTTTTTTCTTTTGCGTCGTCATTTGGTATTTGATTTTGTCAACTATGCAAAACTAATACAAAACACTGTAAACTCTTTTGTATCTGTAATTAAAACTTCATGCCACTAGTAATTTTTTCCATTACAGACAGTCTACAGTAGCGCTCCCCACTCCAGTCCTCAAGAGCTACCAACATGGCTTTCAGGATTTTCTTAGTATTGCATAGGTCATAATTTCATCACCAGTGCAATACAAAGGAAATCCTGAAAACATGGCCTGTTGGTGGCTCTTAAGGACTGGAGTTGGGGAACACTGGTCTACACTGTTACAAGATTAGAAACCCAATGATAGGATGAGACTATACCTGACAAATACTATTGAGAACTCTGCTATTAGAAGTGGAAAGGAAGAACAAAGACAAAAAAATCTAAATAATAAAAATATTGGAGGAAGAGAAACCAATCACAAACTAAAATGTTTCTATACAAAATGCACAAAGCATGGGCAACAAACAAGGAGAATTGGAACTACTAACACAGGAAAAGAAATATGATGTAATTGAAATTATTGAAACTTGATGGGACAATACACATGATTGGAATACAAGGCTAGAAGGATACAACTTATTTGCAAGAAACAGACTTGATAAACGAGGAGGAGGCGTTGCATTGTATGTTAGAAAAGCGTACATCTGCACAGAGATTGAAGCTTCAGAGACGGGGAGTTCTGTGGAAACTGTTTGGGCAAGAATACAAGGAGAGAACAATGGAAAGGACACCATTATAGGCATTTACTACAGGCCACCTGCGCAAGCTGAAGATATGGATGAACTCTTTATGCATCAAATGGCCAAGTGTTCCAAAAAATCTGACATAGTGGTCATGACAGATTTCAAATATCCAGACATTTGTTGGGAATCTCTCTCAGATAAAACTGACAGGCCATGCAAATTCTTATCCTCTCTTGCTGAAAACTTTATCTTCCAAAAGGTAGGGGAGAAAACAAGGAGATCTGCTACCTTGGATCTAATCCTTATAAACAGGGAGCAAATGGTTGAGGAGGTAAGAGTGGCTGGGACCCTAGGAGGTAGAGACCATGCTATTGTAGAATCTTAGATAACTAGAGGAGGAAGACCTGTGAAGGCTCAGACTTCAAGGTTAGATTTCAGAAAGGCAGATTTTAAGGGACTCAGAAAGAGAATCGGAGGGATCCAATGGCTGGATATCCTTAAGGACAAAAATGTCCAGGAAGGTTGGGAAATCTTGAAAAATGAGGTTCTCAAAGCACAATCATTAACAATTCCAAAAAGAGGGAAGAACACAAAGCAATTAATGAAACCAGGATGGATGAACACAGAACTTAAACACATGTAAAGAGGAAGAAAGAAATGTTTATCAAATGGAAAGAGGGAGGCATATCTAAAGAAGAATATAATGCTGTCTGCAGAATCTGCAGGGCACAAATCAGATTATCTAAAGCTGACAATGAATTAAGGCTTGCAAGAGACGTCAAAAGCAGTAAAAAAGGATTTTGGGGATATGTCAAAAGTAAAAGAAAAGTCAAAGATGCTATAGGATTTTTACAGGATGAAAATGATGACATGGTAAGAAAGGATGTTGAGAAGGCCGAACTTTTAAATTGCTATTTTGCATCTGTTTTCTCTCAGAAAGGAAATGTAACATCAACTGATCTTCACTGTCCTATTAAAGGAGTAGAAGAATCCAGGATATCTATAAACAGAAAGATAGTGAGGAAACAATTAGCTAACATAAATGAATTCAAGTCTCCAGGTCCAGATGAATTGCACCCCAGAGTACTGAAGGAGATAGCAGAATAAATTTTTGAACCACTCTCCATAATCTTTGAAAATTCTTGGACAACAGGAGATGTCCCAGAAGGCTGGAGAAGAGCAAATGTTGTTCCTATCTTCAAAAAGGGGAAGAAGGTGGACCCAGAGAACTATAGGCCGGTGAGTCTGACGTCTATACCAGGAAAGATCTTTAAACAAATTATTAAACAACATGTAAGTAAGTACCTGGATAAGAATGAAGTGATTAACCAGAGTCAGCATGGGTTTGCAACTAATAAGTCATGTCAGACTAACTTAATCTCCTTCTATGACAGAATCACTGACTGGGTGGATCAGGGAAATGCTATAGATATAGTATATCTTGACTTCAGCAAAGCATTTGACAAATCATCTCACACCATCTTTATTGAAAAAATGACTAAGTATGGAATGGACAAGGCAAATGTTAGGTGGATTCATATCTGGCTTAGTGATCAGACCCAAAAAGTGGTTGTAAATGGCTGCACATCCAGTTGGAAGAATGTCTCAAGTGGGGTACCACAGGGTTCTGTCCTGGGCCCTGTATTGATCAACATCTTTATCAATGATTTAGATGAAGAAATTGAGGGTACACTAATTAAATTTGCTGATGACACAAAGGTAGGAGGGATAGCTAGTACTAGAGAAGAGAGAGGATTCAAAAAGATATAAATAAACTGGAGCAGTGGGCAGCAACTAACAGAATGGTTTTTAACAAGGAAAAATGCAAAGTACTACATCTGGGCAATAAAAATGAAAAAGCATATACAGAATGGGAGGAATAGAGCTAAGCAACAGCACATGCGAAAAAGACTTCGGTATAGTAATAGATCATAAACTGAACATGAGTCAACAGTGTGATGCAGCAGCAAAAAAGGCAAATGCAATTCTAGGATGTATTAACAGAAGCATACAGTCTAGATCACGCAAAGTCATTATTGCCCTCTACTCCTCTTTGGTCAGACCTCATCTGGAATACTGTGTCCAGTTTTGGGCACCACATTTAAAAAAAAGACATCAACAAACTGGAACAAGTTCAGAGATGTGTGACCAGAAGGGAGCGGTCTGCAAAATGTGTCCTATGAGGAATGGTTACAGGATTTGGGAATATTTAGCTTGCAAAAAAGAAGACTGAGAGGAGACTTATTAGCGGTCTACAAATATCTCAAGGACTGTCACATTGTAGAAGGATCATCTTTATTCTTATTTGCACAAGGAAAGACTAGAAGCAATGGGATGAAACCGAATGGGAGGAGCCACAGATTAGATATTAGAAAAATCTTTTTGACAGTTAGGGTGATCAATGAGTGGAACAGGCTGCCACAAGAGGTGGTGAGTTCTCCTTCCATGGAAGTTTTCAAACGGAGGCTGGACAGACATCTGTCTAAGATGATTTAGTGAATCCTGCTTTGAGCAGGGGGTTGGACCAAATAACCCAGGAGGTCCCTTCCAACTCTATCATTCTATGATTCTATGATTCTATAGAGGGGGTGAGTGCAGAAATTGTGGTCTCACTTTGGCTCTGGAGCCTTCGATAGATAATGAAACTTTCTGTCCTGTTTGATGGGACCAATACCATAATGTATACTGTTGCAGATCTTCTATTGGGGCACTAGACTTTTAAGTTGCACCTCCTACCCTAGGTTTTCTTGAAAAGTAGTTGTTGGTACTGTGATGTAGAATATAGGATTTAGCCGCTATATTACTATTGATTGATTGTCTCACTGTCAAAGTCTCATAGCAATATGACAAATAGGCCAATGAGGAGGAAACCAAGAGAGACGCACAAAAAGATCTCGATTGAGATTACTACAACACTAGGAATGGTTGTGCCCTATAGCTACTGGTTTACTGATTAGTTTTGTAGAGCAGCACCACCTATTGGCCAACGTCATTACCACGTAAAGCTGACATTGCCACCTAGAAAGTGGCCACTGGCAGATACAGTTGGTACATGTAGGTCCTTGCAGTCCTCTCCCTGACGAGCCTTCCATTACTGGATCGTTAAACCTAGATTACAGTGAGGTTCCAAGGACATTGTAAGGTCTTCCTAGTTGACCTTGAAATGTGGCGGGAAACCCGCATTGAGTTGACCGATAGGGGACCAGAGTAGGTAAGAAATCTCGGATTAATCAGTTAATAATAGAATCTGCAATCCATTCAACAAACTCCGCGAATAATGCTTAATACCCCTGTCATAAGTAAGACTGCCTAGTGCAGTCGAAACGCGTCAACTGGTTCATGTCAACCATGTACATTTTTCTTTTGTATGCACCATATTTTCTTTTGAAAAAAAGAAATGGAAAATCTAGTCCTGTTGAGCCTGACTCCAATTTTTTCTATTACCCCGCAAATTGCCTGGTATCCATATTGGCACTTAAAATTGTGGTTAGATTGTGGTTCCTTATGTTTTTTCACTTTTCAATCTTTGTACCTCTCAGTTTTTTTTTTTTTACGCTTATGACCCAGAATGGTTATTAATCAATGTTATAAAATAAATGATGGACTTTTTTTTATCAGAAACGTCTGATAAATATATAATTTCATTCTAAAAACGAGGAACAAACCGAGTTTGTATAATTGGTCAGGGGTTCCTTGAAAAACAGTAGGAGCAAGTGTAATGTTGGCACAATAAGTCAGCCACCTTAGGAAATGTTTGGTGTAAGTAGAAAGCAACCGAGAAAAATTAAACCGAGAGCTTTTTTAAACTAGGAATAGATGTAGGCGTTCCAATGGAAAATAAAAAAAATTTTTGGGTGATCACCCATATTAATAAGTTTGTGAATCACTGGTCTCCAACTGGTTTGGCCTCGATCACTTCTACTGAAGAGCTCACTATTTATTTCTCATTGTCCCAACTTTATATGTACACATCATTTACTCAGTCCCAGTCCCAAATGTAGCTCCCAATATAATTTCCCTCTCTTAGTAGCCAACACTTGGGACAATTTCTTAGGAAGTGAAAAATTCTAGGACGTCAATCTATCAGTATGTTTTCAAGGTGTTTACGGAAACATGAGCAACTGGAAAAAATCTATTTAGATGTGTGGAACAAAACTCAATGTGGGGATCTACTGGATTCAAACCGAACCCCAGTGCTGCACTCATATGTCTGTTGAGATGATGTGTTGCTTGAAAAGGCATTGTGCTTTCCATTATGTTTTTTATATAATTATTTCTTCTCCTGCATGGCTGACAGCCAACTCAGTTGTCTCTCCCATACATGGGGCTGAGTATTCCTGCGTTCTCTATGATAAAGCCACAACAAATAGATTGGCAGTCATAAATTGGACATGCCCAAACAACATCTCCACCGACAATCAGTTGTCCGGGGCTCCCATACACATTAGACTGAGCCGAATCTGTTGATATCAAAACTAATTGAATACGTATGGGAAGGCTTTTGCTTCTTCTCAACTAGCATTTCACATAGCTCCTGGGGGTCTTTCATGCTGTCTTACTACAGTAATGGGTTGCCGTACAATAAGATTCTCTAGAAAATGGGTTTTCCCAAGTGGTCCAGGAAGACTGGAAAACAAAGAAACCACAGTTTAGCATTTCCAGGAATATCTCAACTATTGAACCTCATTGCAGACAATCTAATTTGGGATTCAGCAGAAATGTACCCCCAAAAATTGATGTTTCTTTCATCCATCATTCATATGCTCCAGGTCTTAGAAAGGATCTAGATATGTCATGCATATTCCCTAGCAATAACTAATGGACGTGAAGCACTTACAAAAGGAATGAATAAGTCAATCTGATATTGCAGGAATTCTGTAATTGAATAAGACAACTAATTTCAGCCTAAAGTCAGACATGATATGATGTATCGTGTCATAAAAGCAGAGTTAGAGATGCTTATTCCCAGAAAGTAACATTACTTATCTTTATTCTGATTTGTTACCGTCTTACTGGGAAGTGCTCTTCAATTAGCATGTAACAATCATCTACATTTTTAAATACCTGAACTGCCCAGCCATTTTTACAGCCGGAAGAGCAGAAATGCCAGATATTAATATTGGTGACATAGAAAAAAGCCTTTTCATTGATTCATGTTTATCATCTCATCTGTGTTCTGAGCGATTGCCATTGTGCATTATTCATTTGTTCTAATACTGCCTGTAAACTTCACAGTGTGACTGTATATTCGAGGTGATTAATAGCTGCTAACACTTTAATGAGTGCTGGCCAACGTTGAAACCCCAGAGCAGCTTGTTACGAGCAGTTTCGCCCAGGCACATCACTTGCAAGGAAATGACTGTACCTTACAAAAAACAAGGATATCTCTTGCTGTCTGACCAAGGCACATACCGTAATTAAATGGGATTCCCCGGGTGAAGTAATGACATATTGTGCCTAAGGTCATTATTTCTGCCTTGCTAATAATTACTGCGATTCAAAAAAAGAATACAATAAAAATTATCTTTATTAATAACATTTAACAAATAAAACCATTTAAAAGAACAGGGTATAAGCCTCCAATAGTTGAAGGGGGTTATCCTGCAGCAGAAGAGTTGAATTCACATGAAAGGTACATAAGTCCCAAACTAGCAGAGAAAAAACAAACAAACAAACACACAAACCGTATTAATGGTGGTAACTCCCTTAGTGGGGACTGCTAATATAGCAGTTTCAGCCTACCTAAATTTAGCAAAGGTGATATTAAATGCTAGTTCAAAACGCCCCAGAAGAAGCTATATAGCGAAACGGCGCTCGTCCGGCGAGGGAGTCACTCCTGCAGCAGATAATTGTGCACACTACCATTGCGGCACAATCCAAGGTTCCGTCTAATACAAGGTAACCTACGTTGCTACTAAGCTTTTTATATTTACCTATATACCTGTATATACCTTATAGACGTCCATACCTCTATATTACTTTCCACCATTTCTTGCTTGGATGATTTTTCTTTTAGCACACTGATTTCTTTTGTGCCACTAATATTGGTCAGCACATTATTTGCCACTATTTATACATATTTTAGGTTTTGAACTAGCATTTAATATAACCTTTGCTAAATTTAGGTGGGTTGAAACTGCTATACTAGCAGTCCCCACTAAGGGAGTAACCACCATTAATACGGTTTGTGTGTTTTTTTTTCTCTGCTAGTTTGGGACTTATGTGCCTTTCATGTGAATTCAACTCTTCTGCTGCAGGATTACCCCCTTCAACTATTGGAGGCTTATACCCTGTCCTTTTAAATGGTTTTATGTGTTAAATGTTATTAATAAAGATAATTTTTATTGTATTCTTTTTTTGAATCACACTTCTTTCTTTGCATGGTGAATATCATGTGAAATATGTGGAATCAAAAATTTCTGAAGTGATTAATCGCCTATACAATTAAGGACTATGAAAATAATTGATAATAATTACTTCCTACTTTTTAAATGCAAAAAAATAAAGCTGAACCACCCAAACCAAAGAACAGTGTATGCAGCCTAGAAACATGATCCTTATCAGCATTTCACTACTCAACACATTAGGCGTGGTGCATGGATTACACTGGTCTACAAAAATTTTTTTTTTTCTGGCATGGACTTTAAGAACAGTTTTAGACTAATTTGAGGGTGCTGAATTCAAATCTGATCTTATAATTTCTCTATCACATCACGTTTTTGTGCTACAGGTATATACCCATTTTCAAGAATTCCATGATAAATATAAGTAGTGTATGAAAAGTGCCGGTTTATACGGTTCACTAATGTAAATTTAGTTTTAATTTAGTCTCCCAATAAATGTGAGAATATCTTTGTTTTCTTTGAACATGCATAATTCTCATTTGTTATGATAACACCCTTGTTTTCTGTGCTACTGGACAGTAGAGCTACAGCAGAGCATTGGGTGAAAACTGAATGGCCTCAGCGACAGAGTTTGGCATCTGGCGATAAGAATGTCATCCATGATCCTCTAGTGGATAGGAAGGACATTGTCTTTCCTCCCTTACACATAAAACTTGGATTGATGAAGCAGTTCGTCAAAGCTCTCAATCACAGTGGAGAATACTTTAACTATATATGTTCAACTTTTCCTGGTCTTAGTGAAGAGAAGAAAAAGGCTGGAATATTTGATGGACCTCAAATAAGAACACTTATGAGAGACCCAGAGTTTATCACATCAATGAATGAGACAGAAGAAAGAGCTTGGAATGCATTTTGTAATGTGGTGCAGAATTTTCTAGGGAATAAGAAAGCAGACAACTATGAAGAGATTGTGGAAGAGCTACTAATGAGTCTGCGAAATCTTGGATGTAGAATGAGTATCAAGATTCACTATTTACACAGCCATTTGGACTTTTTTGCAGAGAACCTTGGGGATGTGAGCGAGGAACAAGGGGAGCATTTTCATCAGGACATTACAACAATGGAAGAACGGAATCAAGGCCGATGGGACTCACATATGATGGTTGACTATCGCTGGAGCTTGATGAGAGACAACCCAGAAGCTGTACATCACAGATCAGCCAAGAAAAGAAAGTTCAAATAACTGCCATTTGTCATTCATCTGTGTGCAATATATATGTGTTTTTATATTTTGTAGTTTAACCCCTTAATCCCATATGACGTACTATCCCGTCAAGGTGACCTGGGACTTAATTCCCAGTGATGGGATAGTACATCATATGCGATCGGCCGCGCTCACGGGGGGAGCGCAGCCGATCGCGGCCGGGTGTCAGCTGACTATCACAGCTGACATCCGGCACTATGTGCCAGGAGTGGTCATGGACCGCCCCCGGCACATTAACCCCCGGCACACTGCGATCAAGCATGATCGTAGTGTTCCGGCGGTATAGGGAAGCATTGCGCAGGGAGAGGGCTCCCTGCGTGCTTCCCTGAGACCCCCGAAGTAACCGAGGGTCTCTTACCTCCTCCTCCCGGCAGCAGGCCCGGATCCAAAATGGCTGCGGCATCTGGGTCCTGCAGGGAGGTGGCTTCACAGCGCCTGCTCAGAGCAGGCGCCGGGAAGCCTGGAGCTGTGCACGTCAGATCGCCGATCTGACACAGTGCACAGCAAAGTGTCAGAACAGTGATCTTGCACTATAACATGATGCCCCCCCTGGGGCAATGTTATAGTGTAAAAAAAAAAATATTCACATGTGTAAAAAAAAAATTTAAAAAATTCAAAAAAAAATTCCCCCCCCCCCCAAAAAGATATTGTTCCTATAAATACATTTCTTTATCTAAATTAAAAAAAACAATAAAAGTACACATATTTAGTATCGCTGCGTCCATAACGACCCGACCTATAAAACTGTCCCACTAGTTAACCCCTTCAGTGAACACGGTAAAAAAAACCACAAAAAACGAGGTAAAAAACAATGCTTTATTATCATACCGCCAAACAAAAAGTGGAATAACACGCGATCACAATGACGGATCTAAAAAACCATGGTACCGCTGAAAACATCATCTTGTCCCGCAGAAAATGAGTTGCCATACAGCATCATCAAAGAAAAAATAAAAAAGTTATAGTCCTCAGAATAAAGCGATGCAAAAATAATTATTTTTTCTATAAAATAGTTTTTATCGTATAAAAGCACCAAAACATAAAAAAATGATATAAATGAGGTATCGCTGTAATCGTACTGACCCGAAGAATAAAACTGCTTCATCCATTTTACCAAACGCGGAACAGTATAAACGCCTCCCCCAAAAGAAATTCATGAATAGCTGGTTTTTGGTCATTCTGCCTCACAAAAATCGGAATAAAAAGCGATCAAAAAATTTCACGTGCCCGAAAATGTTACCAATAAAAACATCAACTCGTCCCGCAAAAAACAAGACCTCACATGACTCTGTGGACCAAAATATGGAAAAATTATAGCTCTCAAAATATGGTAATGCAAAAAATATTTTTTGCAATAAAAAGCGTCTTTCAGTGTGTGACAGCAGCCAATCATAAAAATCCGCTAAAAAACCCACTATAAAAGTAAATCAAAACCCCCTTCATCACCCCCTTAGTTAGCAAAAAATTAAAAAAAAAAAAAAATGTATTTATTTCCATTTTCCCATTAGGGTTAGGGCTAGGGTTAGGGTTAGGGTTAGGGCTAGAGTTGGGGTTAGGGCTAGGGTTAGGGCTAGAGTTAGGGTTAGGGCTAGGGTTAGGACTAGGGTTAGGGCTAGGGTTAGGGCTAGGTTAGGGCAAGGGTTAGGGCTAGGGTTAGGGCTAGGGTTAGGGCTAGGGTTAGGGTTGGGGCTAGGGTTAAGGCTACAGTTAGGGTTGGGGCTAAAGTTAGGGTTGAGGCTAAAGTTAGGGTTAGGGTTTAGATTACATTTACGGTTGGGAATAAGCTTGGGATAAGGGTCGGGTGTGTCAGGGTTAGGGGTGTGGTTAGAGTTACCATTGGGATTATGGTTAGGGATGTGTTTGGATTAGGGTTTCAGTTATAATTGGGGGGTTTCCACTGTTTAGTCACATCAGGGGCTCTACAAACGCGACATGGCGTCCGATCTCAATTCCAGCCAATTCTGCGTTGAAAAAGTAAAACAGTGATCCTTCCCTTACGAGCTCTCCCGTGCGCCCAAACAAGGGTTTGTGTACTCAGGACACATTGGACAACAAGTTTTGGGGTCCAATTTCTCCTGTTACCCTTGGGAAAATACAATACTGGGGGCTAAAAAATAATTTTTGTGGAAAAAAAAGGATTTTTTATTTTCACGGCTCTGCCTTATAAACTGTAGTGAAACACTTGGGGGTTCAAAGTTCTCACAACACATCTAGATAAGTTCCTTGGGGGGTCTAGTTTCCAATATGGGGTCACTTGTGGGGGTTTCTACTGTTTAGGTACATTAGGGGCTCTGCAAACGCAATGTGACGCCTGCAGACCAATCCATCTAAGTCTGCATTCCAAATGATGCTCCTTCCCTTCCGTGCTCTGCCATGCGCTCAAACGGTGGTTACCCCCCAAATATGGGGTATCAGCGTACTCAGGACAAATTGTTCAACAACTTTTGGGGTCCAATTTCTTTTCTTACCCTTGGGAAAATAAAAAATTGGGGGCGAAAAGATCATTTTTGTGAAAAAATATGATTCTTTATTTTTACGGCTCTGCATTATAAACTTCTGTGAATCACTTAATGGGTCAAAGTGCTCACCACACATCTAGATAAGTTCCTTAGGGGGTCTACTTTCCAAAATGGTTCACTTGTGGGGGGTTTCAATGTTTAGGCACATCAGTGGCTCTCCAAACGCAACATGGCGTCCCATCTCAATTCCTGTCAATTTTGCATTGAAAACTCAAACGGCGCTCTGTCATGGTTCCCAATGGCAAGGGAACGTAAGAAACATATAAATAACGAACGAGCTCTCGGGTGATGGAAACTCAAGTTGACCGTGAGCTAAATCTACCACACAACTAATAGTAGCCAGGGAGCATACCTACGGCTTCCTAAATGCCACGCGCCAGCCGGAGGACTAACTACACCTGGTAGAGGAAGAAACAGACCTGGCTTACCTCTAGGGAAATACCCCAAAAGATGATAGCAGCCCCCCACATGTAATAACGGTGAATTAAGAGGAAAAAACATACACAGTATGAAAGTAGATTTAGCAAAGAGAGGTCCACTTACTAGATAGCAGAAGGATACAAAAGAGGACTTCACGGTCAACTGAAAACCCTTTCAAAAACCATCCTGAAATTACTTTAAGACTCCTGTGTCAACTCATGACACAGGAGTTGCAATTTCAGCCCGCAAGAGCTTCCAGCTACAGAGAATTACCAAAACTGCAAACTGGACAAAAGATACAAAACAAAAGGACAAAGTCCACTTAGCTGATCAGCAGACTAGTAGCAGGAACATGCAACCGAAGGCTCTGGTTACAATGATGACCGGCAAGGAAATGACTGGAGAGCAAGGCTAAATAGGAAACTCCCAAACACTGATGGAAGCAGGTGAACAGAAGCAGCAAAGGCAAACAAGTCACCAGTACCACCAGCAACCACCAGGGGAGCCCAAAAAGCGGATACACAACAGTACCCTCCCCTTAAGGAGGGGGCACCGAACCCTCACAAGAACCGCCAGGGCGATCTGGATGAGCCCTATGAAAGGCACGAACCAAATCCGAGGCATGAACATCAGAGGCAGTTACCCAAGAATTATCTTCCTGACCATAGCCTTTCCATTTAACCAGATATTGAAGTCTCCGTCTGGAAATACGGGAGTCCAAGATCTTCTCTACGACGTACTCCAATTCACCCTCCACCAGCACAGGAGCAGGAGGTTCAGTAGAAGGAACCACCGGTACCTCATATCTCCGCAACAACGACCGATGGAACACATTATGGATAGCGAAAGATGCCGGGAGGTCCAAACGAAAGGAAACAGGGTTAAGAATCTCCAAAATCCTATAAGGACCGATGAACCGAGGCTTAAATTTGGGAGAAGAAACCCTCATAGGGACAAAACGGGAAGACAACCACACCAAGTCCCCAACGCGAAGGTGTGGACCAACACGACGACGACGGTTAGCAAACTGCTGAGTCCTCTCCTGGGACAATTCCAAATTATCCACCACTTGTCCCCAAATCCGATGCAACCGATCCACCACCGCATCCACTCCAGGACAATCCGAAGATTCAACCTGACCAGATGAAAACTGCGGATGAAACCCTGAATTGCAAAAGAAAGGAGAAACCAAAGTGGCAGAACTAGCCCGATTATTAAGAGCAAACTCCGCCAACGGCAGAAAGGCAACCCAATCATCCTGATCCGCAGACACAAAACACCTCAAATAAGTCTCCAAAGTTTGATTAGTTCGCTCCGTCTGGCCATTGGTCTGAGGATGGAATGCAGACGAAAAGGACAAATCAATGCCCAACCTGGCACAGACTGCCCGCCAAAATCTAGACACGAACTGGGTACCCCTGTCAGAAACGATGTTTTCCGGAATACCATGCAAGCGAACCACATTTTGAAAAAACAGAGGGACCAACTCAGATGAGGAAGGCAACTTAGGCAATGGCACTAAATGAACCATTTTAGAAAAACGGTCACACACCACCCAGATGACAGACATCTTCTGAGAAACAGGGAGATCCGAGATAAAGTCCATAGAGATGTGCGTCCAAGGCCTCTTAGGAATAGGCAAGGGCAACAACAACCCAATAGCCCTAGAACAACAAGGCTTGGCCCGAGCACACACATCGCAAGACTGCACAAAAACACGCACATCTCGAGACAGGGAAGGCCACCAGAAGGATCTAGCCACCAAATCTCTGGTGCCAAAAATTCCCGGATGACCTGCCAGAGTAGAAGAATGAACTTCCGAGATGACTCTAGTGGTCCAATCGTCAGGAACAAACAGTCTACCAGACGGACAACGATCCGGTCTATCCGCCTGAAATTCTTGCAAAGCACGTCGCAGATCTGGAGAGACAGCAGACAAAACCACCCCATCCTTAAGGACACCAGCAGGTTCAGAATTCCCAGGAGAGTCAGGCTCAAAACTCCTAGAAAGAGCATCTGCCTTCACATTCCTAGAACCCGGTAAGTACGAGACCACAAAATTAAACCGGGAAAAGAACAACGACCAACGTGCCTGTCTAGGATTCAGGCGCCTGGCAGACTCCAAATAAATTAAATTCTTGTGATCAGTCAAAACTACCACCTGATGTCTGGCACCCTCAAGCCAATGACGCCACTCCTCAAATGCCCACTTCATGGCCAAAAGCTCCCGATTACCAACATCATAGTTTCGCTCGGCGGCCGAAAATTTTAGGTTCAGAAATAGGAGTATGCATAACAAAATCTTGTAAATTTTGAACCTTCGTAGCAAGATTATTTAAACCTGCAGCCAAACTCTGAGGATCCATCTTTAAACAGGTGAGCTCAGAGCCATTCAAGGATTATAAGGAGAGAAAGGCAAAGGCAGTAATTAGAGCTGAAATACAACTGATCCAACTATGGAGCAAGCATAGGGAAAAAGAAAAAAAAAATTTACAGACTTCTTTTTTCTCTCCTTTCTTCTTAAAATAAGTTTAACACGGGCCGGTCATACTGTCATGGTTCCCAATGGCAAGGGAACGTAAGAAACATATAAATAACGAACGAGCTCTCGGGTGATGGAAACTCAAGTTGACCGTGAGCTAAATCTACCACACAACTAATAGTAGCCAGGGAGCATACCTACGGCTTCCTAAATGCCACGCGCCAGCCGGAGGACTAACTACACCTGGTAGAAGAAGAAACAGACCTGGCTTACCTCTAGGGAAATACCCCAAAAGATGATAGCAGCCCCCCACATGTAATAACGGTGAATTAAGAGGAAAAAACATACACAGTATGAAAGTAGATTTAGCAAAGAGAGGTCCACTTACTAGATAGCAGAAGGATACAAAAGAGGACTTCACGGTCAACTGAAAACCCTTTCAAAAACCATCCTGAAATTACTTTAAGACTCCTGTGTCAACTCATGACACAGGAGTGGCAATTTCAGCCCGCAAGAGCTTCCAGCTACAGAGAATTACCAAAACTGCAAACTGGACAAAAGATACAAAACAAAAGGACAAAGTCCACTTAGCTGATCAGCAGACTAGTAGCAGGAACATGCAACCGAAGGCTCTGGTTACAATGATGACCGGCAAGGAAATGACTGGAGAGCAAGGCTAAATAGGAAACTCCCAAACACTGATGGAAGCAGGTGAACAGAAGCAGCAAAGGCAAACAAGTCACCAGTACCACCAGCAACCACCAGGGGAGCCCAAAAAGCGGATACACAACAGCGCTCCTTCCCTTCCGAGCTCTCCCATGCTCACAAACAGTGGCTTACCCCCACATATGGGGTATCAGCGTACTCAGGACAAATTGGACAACAACTTTTAGGGTCCAATTTCTTCTCTTACCCTTGGGAAAATAAAAAATTTGGGGCAAAAAGATCATTTTTGTGAAAAAATATGATTTTTTATTTTTACAGTTCTGCATTATAAACTTCTGTGAATCACTTAATGAGTCAAAGTGCTCACCACACATCTAGATAAGTTCCTTAGGGGGTCTACTTTCCAAAATGGTGTCACTTGTGGGGGGTTTCAATGTTTAGGCACATCAGGGGCTCTCCAAACGCGACATGGCGTCCCATCTCAATTCCAGTCAATTTTGCATTGAAACGTCAAATGGCGTTCCTTCGCTTCCGAGCTCTGCCATGCACCCAAACAGTAGTTTACCCCAACATATGGGGTATCGGCGTACTCAGGACAAATTGTACAACAACTTTTGGGGTCCATTTTCTCCTGTTACCCTTGGTAAAATAAAACAAATTGGAGCTGAAGTAAATTTTTTGTGAAAAAAAGTTAAATGTTCATTTTTATTTAAACATTCCAAAAATTCCTGTGAAACACCTGAAGGGTTAATAAACTTCTTGAATGTGGTTTTAAGCAGCTTGAGGGGTGCAGTTTTTAGAATGGTGTCACACTTGGTTATTTTCTATCATATAGACCCCTCAAAATGACTTCAAATGAGATGTGGTCCCTAAAAAAAAATTGGTGTTGTAAAAATGAGAAATTGCTGGTCAAATTTTAACCCTTATAACTCCCTAACAAAAAACATTTTGGTTCCAAAATTGTGCTGATGTAAAGTAGACATGTGGGAAATGTTACTTATTAAGTATTTTGTGTGACATATCTCTGTGATTTAATTGCATAAAAATTCAAAGTTGGAAAATTGCGATATTTTTAAAATTTTCGCCAAATTTCCGTTTTTTTCACAATTAAACGCAGGTAATATCAAAGAAATTTTACCACTATCATGAAGTACAATATGTCACGAGAAAACATTGTCAGAATTGCCAAGATCCGTAGAAGCGTTCCAGAGTTACAGCCTCTTAAAGGGACAGTGGTCAGAATTGTAAAAATTGGCCCGGTCATTAACGTGCAAACCACCCTCGGGGCTTAAGGGGTTAATTCTGTAAGTATATTTGATTTGCTGTCCTTAGACTTTGTAATCTTTGTTATTCCTTGATTGAAAATATACAATGTAGTATCGAAAATCATGTGTTTTTATCATAAAACATTAGATAGGAGTAATTTTCATCAAAAATTGAAAATATCTCGAAGTCCTGATGTGATAGCCAAAAACAGAGTTCATATTCGTAATCAGCAGCCAAAATTGACTTAAAATATGTTTTAAAACCTTTTGCCAGAAAAATTGCGTTGACCAGTGTTATTTAAGGAATTTTGCATTTTGTCAAGTCCTTTTTATTAAAAAAAGGACCTCTGCACAGGTGGACACGATGGCTTCGCTAGATCAGCTTGGCCTATCTAGGGATCCTGTTCCTACCTTGCCTATCATTGATTAGTCTTGGCAAAGATATGAATTTTTGAAATATATCCTTACATTGCTTCTTTTTCTCCCAAACTCCATACTGAAAGAGCTGTTTTATCTGCCTTGTTCATGCACTTACAGCAGCTGATTTGAACTGTGGTGTACCAAAAATCCACACTGTAATGTGAGCTTCTCTACTGAGATAGTAATAGTATTTGTATATAATGTCTGATAATTGGGGAGGGCAACAGAGAAGTTCACCTTGCAGTACAGATTCTTGGTACAGCAAAGTCCAAATCAGTTACTCTAAGAGCATGAACCAGGCAGTTAAAACAGGTTAAAAAAGCCTTTTCAAAATAAAGTTTTGGAGAAAAGGAAGCAAAATAAGGTAATGGAATTAGTATATAATAATAATAATAATAATAATCTTTATTTATATAGTGCCAACATATTACTCAGCACTTTACAATTCAGAGGTTCATATACAACAGTCATAAGTAACATAGTTAAAGATAATATAATAAAGCAAAAACAATGACAACCCTACTCGTAAGAGCTTACAATCTACAGTGAGGTGGAGGAGACACAAAGTACAGGTGCTTATTTACAATGATGGTCATGCCATCTTGAGGAAATGGGGGTTAGATAAAGGTTGCATGACGTAGTCAACAGCCAATATTTGTAGTGCTTTTGGGTGCGGTGGAGTTTGACGGAGAATTATGTTCAGAGAAATAGTGAATTGGCTATTATATAGAAGGACTTTGACTAGGAAATGTGATAGGCCACCCTAAACAGATGTGATTTTAGGAGGCGCCTAAAACAGTATTGGTTGTGGTTCATGCTAATTTCTTGAGATAGGGCATTCCAGAGAATTGGTGCAACTTCGGAGAAGTCTTGGAGCCAGGAGTGCAGATGTTACTCGAAAGTCGCTTGCGAAGCATGGAGAAGGGGTAGGCCAATAAACAGAAATGAGGTTAGGAGATGTAGTGGGGTGCCACACTGGAGAGCTTTGTGGGCGAGAACAAGCAGTTTAAATTGGACCCTATAGTGTATGGGTAGCCAGTGCAATGACTTGCACAGAGCGGAAGCTTCCGAGTAACAATTAGCCAGATAGTTGACCCTGGCTGCTGCATTAAAGATGGACTGGAGAGGGAAAAGTCGAGTGAGGGGGATTCCAGTTAATAGAGAATTACAATAGTCAAGGTGGGAGTGGATCAGGGCAACCGTGAGTGTTTTTGTTGTTCCCATGGTGAGAAAAGGGTGGATTCTAAAGATGTTCTTTAGGCGCAAGCAACAAGAGTGGGCAAAGAGATTGTATATAGGAGGTGAAGGAAAGATTGATGTCAAACATAACCTCCAGACAGCGCGCCTACTGCCTAGGCGTTACTGTGGTGCCACCCACTGAGAGGGATATGTCAGACTTAAGGAGGTCAGTAGATGGCGCAAGCAAAAGTTGTTCAGTTTTGGAAAGGTTGAGTTTCAGATAGAGAGTGGACATGATGCTGGAAATTGCAGACAGACAGTCACTGGTGTTCTGTAGCACAGCGGGGGTAAGGTCAGGGGATGATGTGTATAGTTGTGTGTCATCAGCATAAAGATGGTACTGAAAGCCAAATTTGTTGATTGTCTGTCAAATTGGGGCCGTCTAGCGAGAGAAGAGGGCCAAGGACTGAGCTCTGAGGGATCCCAATAGTGAGAGGAAGAGGAGAAGAAGTGGAGCCAGCAAATGATACACTGAAGGAGTGGTCAGAAAGATAGGAACAGAACCAGGAAAGAGCAGTGTCCTTTTATGCTTATTGAGTGGAGCATAGAGAGTAGGAGGTGGTGGTGAACAGTGTCGAAAGCTGCACTGAGGTCAAGAATGAGCAGAGAGGGGTTACCATTACGTTTTGCTGTCAGAAGGTCATTGGTCACTTTGATGAGTGAAGTTTCTGTAGAATGTAGAGGGTGGAAGCCAAACTGTGATGGATCTAGGAATGAGTGAGTGTAGAGGTAATGCTTAAGACGGGAGTAGACCATGCGCTCCAAGAGTTTAGAGATGAACCGGAGTTTGGAGACTGGTCTGTAGTTATTTGTGCAGGATGGGTCAAGAGTTTTTTTTAATAATGGAGAAATGATAGTGTGTTTGAAGGAGGTGGGGAAAATACCAGAGGACAGGAAGAGATTGAAGATTGTAGTTAGGTGAGTAGTGACAATTGGAGAGAGAGACTGGAGTAGATGTGAAGGAATGGGGTCAGTAGTGCATGTAGTAGGATGAGAAGAAGAGAGAAGCTTGGAGATGTCTCCATCTGTGATGGGGGTCAAATATGGAGAGTTAGCCAGAGGAGATGTGGGGAGGGATGGGAGTCACAGCACTTGGGAGTTGATTTCCTGACGGATGTTTTCCAGTTTCTCTGTAAAGTGGGTGCCAGATCATTAGCACTGTGATAGGGTCCTGTGCTTTAGAACTGAGGAGGGAGTGAAAGGTGTCGAAGAGAGTTTTTTTTGGTTGCTGGATAGTGAGGAGATCAAGGTGGTGAAGTACGTCTGTTTGGCGAGGTGAAGGGCAGAGTTATACATTACGTTCTTAACATAATTTTGCATATTAGTGTATATTATAAAGATTCAGTAAAGATTGAATAATGAAATATTAAGAAAAGTTTGCTTACTCTTTAAATGAACACCCTAAAAAGACCTTGCCCCTCTAACCTCTTACTTTTCAAATCTCCTCGAATGTCTGAGAGTCTACTGGATAAAGGGAAGACCTCCTTGGCTCATGGAGGAGTTGGGTAATTTCCTGGGTGATGCTTAAGTTTTCAAAAACCTCCTCAAAATTAGAGCGACCAAAAGTTTTTTGCACATGACCCAAGGATGCACTATCATCCAGATGTACATTCAGGGAGTGACATATTAAAGAGGCATGTTTTGTTTTGCAGAAGTAAAAATTGTCAAGAATGTCAGTGTGCAGTGCCTCTTCTTACGAGCCAATGGTGCTACCATCACCTTTGAGTCACTGGATTTGCTCTACAGTAAGCCAACGTATGGCTGGTATCTGACCACTATGTGGTCACTTTGTAATAATACATTTGGTTACATTGGTCTTTATGGTATGCAGTCTTGCTGTTGAGATATTACTTGGTGCTTGCATATTGCTAATGTTTGGTATAGTCTGTATCACTATTATTCAGCAATATATGATCAGATATACTGTACATTAGTGTTTATTACAGCACTATTGTATCTAAGGGTTCAGCTTTATTTTAATGTAATATTCATGAACAGTGAACTTTTCCGATCTATCTAAGCCTATTGTGTCCTAAAAGATGGTTTGAATCTTGGGATCCTGGTACTGCCTCTAATTGGCACCAAACGTTCAGTTTCTCTGCAACGCATTGCAATTTCACTGCAGCAAGGGAAACCACAAAGTACACTGCTTCCTTTTGAAATCAATGGGATGTTTGGGTAAATCACAGACTTGCTTGTTCTATGTAGCTCAAAAAATACTATTTGAAGCTACCTGTTGCCTTGGCTAAAGCTGGCCATACACAGTAGATGGCAGAAGGATACAAAAGAGGACTTCACGGTCAACTGAAAACCCTTTCAAAAACCATCCTGAAATTACTTTAAGACTCCTGTGTCAACTCATGACACAGGAGTGGCAATTTCAGCCCGCAAGAGCTTCCAGCTACAGAGAATTACCAAAACTGCAAACTGGACAAAAGATACAAAACAAAAGGACAAAGTCCACTTAGCTGATCAGCAGACTAGTAGCAGGAACATGCAACCGAAGGCTCTGGTTACAATGATGACCGGCAAGGAAATGACTGGAGAGCAAGGCTAAATAGGAAACTCCCAAACACTGATGGAAGCAGGTGAACAGAAGCAGCAAAGGCAAACAAGTCACCAGTACCACCAGCAACCACCAGGGGAGCCCAAAAAGCGGATACACAACAGCGCTCCTTCCCTTCCGAGCTCTCCCATGCTCACAAACAGTGGCTTACCCCCACATATGGGGTATCAGCGTACTCAGGACAAATTGGACAACAACTTTTAGGGTCCAATTTCTTCTCTTACCCTTGGGAAAATAAAAAATTTGGGGCAAAAAGATCATTTTTGTGAAAAAATATGATTTTTTATTTTTACAGTTCTGCATTATAAACTTCTGTGAATCACTTAATGAGTCAAAGTGCTCACCACACATCTAGATAAGTTCCTTAGGGGGTCTACTTTCCAAAATGGTGTCACTTGTGGGGGGTTTCAATGTTTAGGCACATCAGGGGCTCTCCAAACGCGACATGGCGTCCCATCTCAATTCCAGTCAATTTTGCATTGAAACGTCAAATGGCGTTCCTTCGCTTCCGAGCTCTGCCATGCACCCAAACAGTAGTTTACCCCAACATATGGGGTATCGGCGTACTCAGGACAAATTGTACAACAACTTTTGGGGTCCATTTTCTCCAGTTACCCTTGGTAAAATAAAACAAATTGGAGCTGAAGTAAATTTTTTGTGAAAAAAAGTTAAATGTTCATTTTTATTTAAACATTCCAAAAATTCCTGTGAAACACCTGAAGAGTTAATAAACTTCTTGAATGTGGTTTTAAGCAGCTTGAGGGGTGCAGTTTTTAGAATGGTGTCACACTTGGTTATTTTCTATCATATAGACCCCTCAAAATGACTTCAAATGAGATGTGGTCCCTAAAAAAAAAATGGTGTTGTAAAAATGAGAAATTGCTGGTCAAATTTTAACCCTTATAACTCCCTAACAAAAAACATTTTGGTTCCAAAATTGTGCTGATGTAAAGTAGACATGTGGGAAATGTTACTTATTAAGTATTTTGTGTGACATATCTCTGTGATTTAATTGCATAAAAATTCAAAGTTGGAAAATTGCGATATTTTTAAAATTTTCGCCAAATTTCCGTTTTTTTCACAATTAAACGCAGGTAATATCAAAGAAATTTTACCACTATCATGAAGTACAATATGTCACGAGAAAACATTGTCAGAATTGCCAAGATCCGTAGAAGCGTTCCAGAGTTACAGCCTCATAAAGGGACAGTGGTCAGAATTGTAAAAATTGGCCCGGTCATTAACGTGCAAACCACCCTCGGGGCTTAAGGGGTTAATTCTGTAAGTATATTTGATTTGCTGTCCTTAGACTTTGTAATCTTTGTTATTCCTTGATTGAAAATATACAATGTAGTATCGAAAATCATGTGTTTTTATCATAAAACATTAGATAGGAGTAATTTTCATCAAAAATTGAAAATATCTCGAAGTCCTGATGTGATAGCCAAAAACAGAGTTCATATTCGTAATCAGCAGCCAAAATTGACTTAAAATATGTTTTAAAACCTTTTGCCAGAAAAATTGCGTTGACCAGTGTTATTTAAGGAATTTTGCATTTTGTCAAGTCCTTTTTATTAAAAAAAGGACCTCTGCACAGGTGGACACGATGGCTTCGCTAGATCAGCTTGGCCTATCTAGGGATCCTGTTCCTACCTTGCCTATCATTGATTAGTCTTGGCAAAGATATGAATTTTTGAAATATATCCTTACATTGCTTCTTTTTCTCCCAAACTCCATACTGAAAGAGCTGTTTTATCTGCCTTGTTCATGCACTTACAGCAGCTGATTTGAACTGTGGTGTACCAAAAATCCACACTGTAATGTGAGCTTCTCTACTGAGATAGTAATAGTATTTGTATATAATGTCTGATAATTGGGGAGGGCAACAGAGAAGTTCACCTTGCAGTACAGATTCTTGGTACAGCAAAGTCCAAATCAGTTACTCTAAGAGCATGAACCAGGCAGTTAAAACAGGTTAAAAAAGCCTTTTCAAAATAAAGTTTTGGAGAAAAGGAAGCAAAATAAGGTAATGGAATTAGTATATAATAATAATAATAATAATAATAATAATAATAATAATCTTTATTTATATAGTGCCAACATATTACTCAGCACTTTACAATTCAGAGGTTCATATACAACAGTCATAAGTAACATAGTTAAAGATAATATAATAAAGCAAAAACAATGACAACCCTACTCGTAAGAGCTTACAATCTACAGTGAGGTGGAGGAGACACAAAGTACAGGTGCTTATTTACAATGATGGTCATGCCATCTTGAGGAAATGGGGGTTAGATAAAGGTTGCATGACGTAGTCAACAGCCAATATTTGTAGTGCTTTTGGGTGCGGTGGAGTTTGACGGAGAATTATGTTCAGAGAAATAGTGAATTGGCTATTATATAGAAGGACTTTGACTAGGAAATGTGATAGGCCACCCTAAACAGATGTGATTTTAGGAGGCGCCTAAAACAGTATTGGTTGTGGTTCATGCTAATTTCTTGAGATAGGGCATTCCAGAGAATTGGTGCAACTTCGGAGAAGTCTTGGAGCCAGGAGTGCAGATGTTACTCGAAAGTCGCTTGCGAAGCATGGAGAAGGGGTAGGCCAATAAACAGAAATGAGGTTAGGAGATGTAGTGGGGTGCCACACTGGAGAGCTTTGTGGGCGAGAACAAGCAGTTTAAATTGGACCCTATAGTGTATGGGTAGCCAGTGCAATGACTTGCACAGAGCGGAAGCTTCCGAGTAACAATTAGCCAGATAGTTGACCCTGGCTGCTGCATTAAAGATGGACTGGAGAGGGAAAAGTCGAGTGAGGGGGATTCCAGTTAATAGAGAATTACAATAGTCAAGGTGGGAGTGGATCAGGGCAACCGTGAGTGTTTTTGTTGTTCCCATGGTGAGAAAAGGGTGGATTCTAAAGATGTTCTTTAGGCGCAAGCAACAAGAGTGGGCAAAGAGATTGTATATAGGAGGTGAAGGAAAGATTGATGTCAAACATAACCTCCAGACAGCGCGCCTACTGCCTAGGCGTTACTGTGGTGCCACCCACTGAGAGGGATATGTCAGACTTAAGGAGGTCAGTAGATGGCGCAAGCAAAAGTTGTTCAGTTTTGGAAAGGTTGAGTTTCAGATAGAGAGTGGACATGATGCTGGAAATTGCAGACAGACAGTCACTGGTGTTCTGTAGCACAGCGGGGGTAAGGTCAGGGGATGATGTGTATAGTTGTGTGTCATCAGCATAAAGATGGTACTGAAAGCCAAATTTGTTGATTGTCTGTCAAATTGGGGCCGTCTAGCGAGAGAAGAGGGCCAAGGACTGAGCTCTGAGGGATCCCAATAGTGAGAGGAAGAGGAGAAGAAGTGGAGCCAGCAAATGATACACTGAAGGAGTGGTCAGAAAGATAGGAACAGAACCAGGAAAGAGCAGTGTCCTTTTATGCTTATTGAGTGGAGCATAGAGAGTAGGAGGTGGTGGTGAACAGTGTCGAAAGCTGCACTGAGGTCAAGAATGAGCAGAGAGGGGTTACCATTACGTTTTGCTGTCAGAAGGTCATTGGTCACTTTGATGAGTGAAGTTTCTGTAGAATGTAGAGGGTGGAAGCCAAACTGTGATGGATCTAGGAATGAGTGAGTGTAGAGGTAATGCTTAAGACGGGAGTAGACCATGCGCTCCAAGAGTTTAGAGATGAACCGGAGTTTGGAGACTGGTCTGTAGTTATTTGTGCAGGATGGGTCAAGAGTTTTTTTTAATAATGGAGAAATGATAGTGTGTTTGAAGGAGGTGGGGAAAATACCAGAGGACAGGAAGAGATTGAAGATTGTAGTTAGGTGAGTAGTGACAATTGGAGAGAGAGACTGGAGTAGATGTGAAGGAATGGGGTCAGTAGTGCATGTAGTAGGATGAGAAGAAGAGAGAAGCTTGGAGATGTCTCCATCTGTGATGGGGGTCAAATATGGAGAGTTAGCCAGAGGAGATGTGGGGAGGGATGGGAGTCACAGCACTTGGGAGTTGATTTCCTGACGGATGTTTTCCAGTTTCTCTGTAAAGTGGGTGCCAGATCATTAGCACTGTGATAGGGTCCTGTGCTTTAGAACTGAGGAGGGAGTGAAAGGTGTCGAAGAGAGTTTTTTTTGGTTGCTGGATAGTGAGGAGATCAAGGTGGTGAAGTACGTCTGTTTGGCGAGGTGAAGGGCAGAGTTATACATTACGTTCTTAACATAATTTTGCATATTAGTGTATATTATAAAGATTCAGTAAAGATTGAATAATGAAATATTAAGAAAAGTTTGCTTACTCTTTAAATGAACACCCTAAAAAGACCTTGCCCCTCTAACCTCTTACTTTTCAAATCTCCTCGAATGTCTGAGAGTCTACTGGATAAAGGGAAGACCTCCTTGGCTCATGGAGGAGTTGGGTAATTTCCTGGGTGATGCTTAAGTTTTCAAAAACCTCCTCAAAATTAGAGCGACCAAAAGTTTTTTGCACATGACCCAAGGATGCACTATCATCCAGATGTACATTCAGGGAGTGACATATTAAAGAGGCATGTTTTGTTTTGCAGAAGTAAAAATTGTCAAGAATGTCAGTGTGCAGTGCCTCTTCTTACGAGCCAATGGTGCTACCATCACCTTTGAGTCACTGGATTTGCTCTACAGTAAGCCAACGTATGGCTGGTATCTGACCACTATGTGGTCACTTTGTAATAATACATTTGGTTACATTGGTCTTTATGGTATGCAGTCTTGCTGTTGAGATATTACTTGGTGCTTGCATATTGCTAATGTTTGGTATAGTCTGTATCACTATTATTCAGCAATATATGATCAGATATACTGTACATTAGTGTTTATTACAGCACTATTGTATCTAAGGGTTCAGCTTTATTTTAATGTAATATTCATGAACAGTGAACTTTTCCGATCTATCTAAGCCTATTGTGTCCTAAAAGATGGTTTGAATCTTGGGATCCTGGTACTGCCTCTAATTGGCACCAAACGTTCAGTTTCTCTGCAACGCATTGCAATTTCACTGCAGCAAGGGAAACCACAAAGTACACTGCTTCCTTTTGAAATCAATGGGATGTTTGGGTAAATCACAGACTTGCTTGTTCTATGTAGCTCAAAAAATACTATTTGAAGCTACCTGTTGCCTTGGCTAAAGCTGGCCATACACAGTAGATGGCCATCGGCTGAAAGATAGTTTGGCTAACAGCCATCTTGGCCAACTCTCCCACATAGGCCAGCGGCTTATCTCAGGGAGAACAATGCGATCGGCAGTCTGCAATTGGACTTATCTAATCAACATCTCACCTAATCATCAGGTGGCTGGTGCTCCCATACACATTAGACCGTCGGTTGAATGTGTCGTTATTTGTCCAACGTAAGTCTAACATGTATGCCCACCTTAAGAGAAAAGGACCAAATTGCTCCCGTCACCCCTTTAGCTTAGAAATCCTTTTATATGTAAAGATGCCATTTCTAAAGTACGGTAGATATCTCCTTTAATATTGATACAGACTCTGAAGATCAGACTTCTGTGTTGGTCGATAGTCTACTTTAACCATCTTGATAAAACTATGGTCATTTTTTGGGGATTATTCACCTACATTATTGTTGAAACATGATATTCATTTTTTTAAATGTCTTTTTTAATAATTGAGTCTGTAATAACATGGGAATGTAATCACCGGAATGGACGGATTTTCTTGCTGTTCCGCACCATTATACTTGTAATCCCCTATCAAGTATAAGTAGTAATCCAATATGTAAAGCTTCTAGCATTCACTATAACGACACTTTATATTGAGTGTCTTGTACAGACTTGTGCATGGAATCTTAAAGAAAGCAGAGATTAGAGTCTTGAGTCGTACCTGGTTGCGTAATCTAAATTAGCCGCTACCAGTTCTGCATATAAAACTGTTTAACTTAGTGCTCCTTCAGACATCAATGATTTGTCTCGTAATGAAAAATTGGTCCACATGTCATCAGAGTTTGGTCTTAGTTACCGTCAAGGTTTGGTCAGAGTTTCTTCAGTTTTTCTAAGAAGGCAAACAAATACAGATGGCAGTTTATCCAGCGTCTCCTAGCAAATAGTTCTCGAAAAATAGACAGCACATGTACGGCATCAGAGTACTGTCCAATTTTTTTTTTCATGGACCCATAAGCTTGAACTGGCGAGTTTGAGCTGAGACTTGGACCAAAATTGGTCAAGTCTCAGTTGGTCCACAAAAACATAAATGCTTAGGAGAGGCATGCTTAATATACAGGGTGGTCCAAAAGTAGGTGGATAGTATGTCTAATAGAGTTATGAAGGGGAGAGATTTATCAAACATAGTGTAAAGTGAAACTGACTCACCGTGGGCAGCACAGTGGCGCAGTGGTTAACACTGCAGCCTTGCAGCGCTGGAGTCCTGGGTTCCAATCTCACTCAGGACAACATCTGCAAAGAGTTTGTATGTTCTCTCCGTGTTTGCGTGGGTTTCCTCTGGGTACTCCGGTTTCCTCCCACATTCCAAAGACATACTGATAGGGAATTTAGATTGTGAGCCCCATCGGGGACAGCGATGATAATGTGTGCAAAATTGTAAAGCGCTGCAGAATATGTTGGCGCTATATAAAAATAAAAGATTATTATAAAGATTATGTTGCCCTTAGCAACCAATCAAATTCCAGTTTTCATTCTTCACAGACTCTTATCGTCCACGTCTAATTCATGGTTTATTGGAGGATGATCCAGACAGGCGGCTGCAATTTAGTGAGATTATGCTTAACGAAATTGAAGAAAATCCAGTAATTTTAGATAACATTATGTGGAGTGATGAAGCTTCTTTCAAATTATCTGGCCATATCAACAGACATAATTGTATTTACTGGTATAATGAGAACATGCATTTAACATTACACCGTGTTCCAAATTATTATGCAAATTGGATTCAACTGTCATAAAGATTTAATTGTTTTGTTTTTCAAATAATTAATGGATGGTATTGTGTCTCAGGGCTCAATGGATCACTGAAATCAATCTTAAACACATGTGATAATTAGTTTTTCACTTGATTCTAATTAAAGGAAAACTACTTAAAAATGATGTTCCACATTATTAAGCAGGCCACAGTTTTCAAGTAACATGGGAAAGAAAAAGGATCTCTCTGCTGCCGAAAAGCATCAAATAGTGCAATGCCTTGGTCAAGGGATGAAAACATTAGATATTTCCCAAAAACTTAAGCGTGATCATCGTACTGTTAAGGGATTTGTGGCTGAATCTGAGCACAGACGTGTTCGTGCTGATAAAGGCATAACGAGGAAGGTTTCTGCCAGGCAAGTTTATCGGATTAAGAGAGCAGCTGCTAAAAAGCCATTACAAACCGGCAAACAGATATTTGAAGCTGCTTGTGCCTCTGGAGTCCCTCGAACCTCAAGGTGTAGGATTCTTCAAAGGCTTGCTGTGGTGCATAAACCTACTATTCGGCCACCCCTAAGCAGTGTTCACAAGCAGAAATGGTTGCAGTGGGCCCAGACATACATGAAGACTAATTTTCAAACAGTCTTTTTTACTGATGAGTGTCGAGCAACCCTGGATGGTCCAGATGGATGGAATAGTGGATGGCTGGTGGATGGCCACCATGTCCCAACAAGGCTGTGACATCAGCAAGGAGGTGGAGGAGTCATGTTTTGGGCCGGAATCATGGAGAAACAGCTGGTGGGGCCCTTTAAGGTTCCTGAAGGTGTGAAAATGACCTCTGCAAAGTATATAGTTTCTGACTGACAACTTTCTTCCATGGTATAGAAAGCAGAAACGTGCCTTAAGGAGCAAAATCATCTTCATGCTGACAATGCACCATCTCATGCTGCAAAGAATACCTCTGAGTCATTGGCTGATATGGGCATAAAAGGAGATAAACTCATGGTGTGGCCACCATCTTCCCCTGACCTCAACCCTATAGAGAACCTTTGGAGTATCATCAAGCAAAAGATCTATGAGGGTGGGAGGCAGTTCACATCAAAACAGCAGCTCTGGGAGGCTATTCTGGCTTCATGCAAAGAAATATAAGCAGAAACTCTCCAAAATCTCAGAAGTTCAATGGATGCAAGAATTGTGAAGGTGATATCAAAGAAGGGTCCTATGTTAACATGTAATTTGGCCTGTTAGGATGTTTTGGAGTTAAATAGTTTGGTTCAGTGAATGTGACCTCCTAATGCTGCAAATTCCACAAATGAGCATTTTCAGTTCTGTAAAACATATCAAATGTTTAGAAAATTCTACTGTGCCTAATAATTTGGAACAGTGCATTTTGAGTTTTTATTCATTTTGGAGATTATACTGTTATCATTGGGAGGATTCTTCAATAAAATTTGATGTATACTCTAACGGGTGATGACTTCTATTAGACTGACTGTCATTTGCACCGACCATTTAGAAAAATCCGAGAAAAATATCATTCGCATAATAATTTGGAACATGGTGTAGAGCAACAACTAAATGAGCCCGGTGTCAATGGTTGGGATGGTATTTCAAGTTTTGGTGTTTTTGGACCTTTTTTTTTTATGGAACAGTCACAGGAGATAAGTATCTCAAAATTCTAATGAATCAAGTTGTTCCCCAGCAACAGCCTAATTCAAATGACCTTTATTTCCAACAAAATGGGGCCCCTCCACATTATTCAAGAGTAGTCCGCGAGTATCTTGATGAAACATTTCCTAATATATGGATTGGCCAAAGAGCCTCACTTGATTGGCCGGCAAGTTCACCAGACTTGACCCCAATGGATTTTTTCTTTTGGGGAGTACTCAAGGACAAAGTTTATAGTCGAAAACCAAAAAGTGTCAGTGATTTGAAAAATTACATAAGAGATGCATTTCAAGAAATGAATACCCAAGTAGACTTGTGCAAAAATGTTTGTCGAGGTGTAAGAGGCAGACTTCAAAGCTGTGTAAATTGTAATGGAAAACAGTTTGAGCACCTGAGTTGATAAAATGTAAGGGCTTTTGTATTATTGTTCAGAATAAAATTTAATTGTCAATGTTATGCTTGTGTTAGCAAATATAATTTTATATATAAATCAAAATAAATGTTATTATTTTCTGTCCACCTACTTTTGGACCACCCTGTATATTCGGTTTAAGGTCCCATCAAAGAAAGGTTGCCTTGTCATGGCTGATGGGCACATATGAATTGTTCAATTTATGCACTACGTACCTTTATTTTTATAAGTATATTCTATATGGTAGAAATACAGTTCAAATTTCATATATTCAATGTTTGCATACATCTTATTGCTTACAGTGTGCTGCTGTGTACTTTTGTTATATATTATGCAGTCACAGTAGCATGCACCTGTTTACACTTGCATTAGTCTGTTCGGAGGTGCTGGTCAGTTTTTTTTTGTAAACAGCCCCATAGACAATAATAAGAACGAGTTCTATATGAGAAAACAGCTATTTCTATAACATGGTTCTATTTAATTCCATATTGTAGAAAGGCATTAGGGTCACCTCAGTCACCAGGACACCGGTTCTATATCTTCTGTACTCATGTTATGCTCATGAATGTGCTCATCTCATCTTATAAAAAGAATGTATTTCAACAAAAAAAAATCATATTTCCTAAATGCTATTCTATAAATGACTATCCACAGTCTAAAGTTTCCTGGTTTTTTTTCTGCAGCTCTTATTTCAGCTTTCCTATGTTGACTGAGACAGAATGAGCAGAGTTATGTCGTTATCATTAACAACTTTAGGAGTGGGTGATTTTTTCATTTTGAGCTTTCATTTTTTCTTCTATTAAAACTTATAACCTTTTTTATTTTTCCATGGACATGGATTGTTTTTTGCAGAATGAGATTTGAATTACACAATTTATTTTACCTTTTAATGAACTAAAAAAACACTGGAAAAAATAATTCCAAGTAAAGTGAAATGGTAACAAAATGCAAATCTGCTGGAAAAGTCACTTGGAAACATAATTTTCCAGGTTACGGCGATACCAATTTTTTTTTTTTTTTTAATTTAGGTGGTAAAAAGAAATTCTGAAAAAATATGGTTGGAGTCGCCATTTCCTAAGAATGGACCTTTTTATGGCATTTTTTGGAGGAATTGCAGTGACCGAAACAAGACAATTCTGGCATATGATATTTTTTCCAATTCCAGCATTCAGTTTGTGGGATAAATATTTTTAGATTTTATTATTTCAGGGAATTATGCAGCAATACCAAATATATTTGGTTTTTTTTTCACATTTCACTATATACAGTGGGGCAAAAAAGTATTTAGTCAGTCAGCAATAGTGCAAGTTCCACCACTTAAAAAGATGAGAGGCGTCTGTAATTTACATCATAGGTAGACCTCAACTATGGGAGACAAACTGAGAAAAAAAAATCCAGAAAATCACATTGTCTGTTTTTTTATCATTTTATTTGCATATTATGGTGGAAAATAAGTATTTGGTCAGAAACAAAATTTCATCTCAATACTTTGTAATATATCCTTTGTTGGCAATGACAGAGGTCAAACGTTTTCTGTAAGTCTTCACAAGGTTGCCACACACTGTTGTTGGTATGTTGGCCCATTCCTCCATGCAGATCTCCTCTAGAGCAGTGATGTTTTTGGCTTTTCGCTTGGCAACACGGACTTTCAACTCCCTCCAAAGGTTTTCTATAGGGTTGAGATCTGGAGACTGGCCAGGCCACTCCAGGACCTTGAAATGCTTCTTACGAAGCCACTCCTTCGTTGCCCTAGCGGTGTGCTTTGGATCATTGTCATGTTGAAAGACCCAGCCACGTTTCATCTTCAATGCCCTTGCTGATGGAAGGAGGTTTGCACTCAAAATCTCACGATACATGGCCCCATTCATTCTTTCATGTACCCGGATCAGTCGTCCTGGCCCCTTTGCAGAGAAACAGCCCCAAAGCATGATGTTTCCACCACCATGCTTTACAGTAGGTATGGTGTTTGATGGATGCAACTCAGTATTCTTTTTCCTCCAAACACGACAAGTTGTGTTTCTACCAAACAGTTCCAGTTTGGTTTCATCAGACCATAGGACATTCTCCCAAAACTCCTCTGGATCATCCAAATGCTCTCTAGCAAACTTCAGACGGGCCCGGACATGTACTGGCTTAAGCAGTGGGACACGTCTGGCACTGCAGGATCTGAGTCCATGGTGGCGTAGTGTGTTACTTATGGTAGGCCTTGTTACATTGGTCCCAGCTCTCTGCAGTTCATTCACTGGGTCCCCCCGCGTGGTTCTGGGATTTTTGCTCACCGTTCTTGTGATCATTCTGACCCCACGGGGTGGGATTTTGCGTGGAGCCCCAGATCGAGGGAGATTATCAGTGGTCTTGAATGTCTTCCATTTTCTAATTATTGCTCCCACTGTTGATTTCTTCACTCCAAGCTGGTTGGCTATTGCAGATTCAGTCTTCCCAGCCTGGTGCAGGGCTACAATTTTGTTTCTGGTGTCCTTTGACAGCTCTTTGGTCTTCACCATAGTGGAGTTTGGAGTCAGACTGTTTGAGGGTGTGCACAGGTGTCTTTTTATACTGATAACAAGTTTAAACAGGTGCCATTACAACAGGTAATGAGTGGAGGAAAGAGGAGACTCTTAAAGAAGAAGTTACAGGTCTGTGAGAGCCAGAAATCTTGATTGTTTGTTTCTGACCAAATACTTATTTTCCACCATAATATGCAAATAAAATGATAAAAAAACAGACAATGTGATTTTCTGGATTTTTTTTACTCAGTTTGTCTCCCATAGTTGAGGTCTACCTATGATGTAAATTACAGACGCCTCTCATCTTTTTAAGTGGTGGAACTTGCACTATTGCTGACTGACTAAATACTTTTTTGCCACACTGTACGTTTGTGGCAAAGGGGGATTTAAAATTGTATTTATTTTTACATTTTTTAAAAAATATTTTTTAGTCTTTTTTTTTTTATTTTTAATTAGTCCCCTCCAATGACTTGAACATGAGATATCTTAATCACCTATGCAATACGCTGCAATACCTCGGGCGTGACTCTATAGGAGATCTTACATGGCAGACATGTGGGCCTTCAGAACCATGACAATTGATTGGCACCCGGCGAATGGGATCCATCTTGAAGATATTTAAATGTTGCTGTCATACTTGACAGCTGCATTTGAGACATGAGATTGATGCAATCACATCAGTAATTGTTGGGTGCTGCGCATGTAACACAGATGGTACCGGCGCTGAATGGTGCAGGCTCAGCTCCTGAGCCCGCTCCATATACTGATAGCACATGGATAGCCGTCATACATGTACGGAAGCCATCGCTAAGGGATTAAATGACAGCGCGATTGTACAACTAGGGAGTCATAGATAAGGCAAAATAATAACCCTTTCCAATGTACATGCAGATAAGGTTTTGTATGCCTCCTCCCCGTTAGTTCATGGTCTCGAGGGACCAGGGCTGTACTCCATCACTGTAATAATATATGACATTTCTTTTTCAATTCACTTACATTCTGTTTTAGCTGCACCGTTTATACAGACCATAAAGCAAGTCAAAGTAAAGTTTTATTTATTAAAGAAAAAGAAAAGAAAAAAAGGTAATATTTCGCATCTACATACTAAAATATAATTTAATACATAAGACATTCCCGTTAAATGTGACACCTTTATCCTTGACCAATTAATATATGTCTATGTTGTTTTTCAATTATACTGGCGATTAATGAGAGAATAATTCCTGGCACTCACGCTCTTTCTTGCTTCGTTGCTCCTTTATTAAACACCCATAAGGATGACATGCCCAACCGCTTCTTCAGAGCTGCATACTTCTTATCAGGCAGGTAATATTATACTGTTTATTTTAATCCCTAAATCCTACAATTGAAATACACAACTAAAAGCTGAATATCAGGAGGGTGTGTGGTTGTCAGAGCAGATTGTAGATTTCAGGCTTTCTTTTACATTAATGAACTGTTTTGCACATGGTAGTTATTTTTTTCCAATATCTTAGGATACAGTGTTCAATTTATTAACTAGTTACCACAAATGGTTGGTTCTGTGTCTTGTATACACAAATGTTACGTGCTAGTAACCAAAATAGCCTTAAATTATATGCCAGTGGGATTATCAGACCTGACTCATTGCTGTTGAATATTTGTCTCAATTTGCTGCTCTTTCCTGCTTACCCACGTAATGGGCGTCTATGAATATTAAAGAATTCCTCCCAACTTTGCAAGTTAGGAAAGCATATACAGTGGCACACTACAAAGGCCGCAGGAATTTTTATTTGATGCTAAACTCGTTTCCTAACTTTGCCCAGTACTTCATATGTGCCTACAATGAAGACCATTAGAGTTCCCACACAGTATGGTACTCCTTTTATGCCCATCCCTTTGCCCATAACACACACTATGATATTCACAGTCACCCCCACAGTACCCCCACATAATATGATGCCCCCATAAAATAAGATGCCCATCCCCCACTTTATGATGTCTCCAGTACCCCACACACATAATAGTGCCTACAGTTACTCCTCACACATTATGATTTCCACAGTATATTGCCCAGCATTACCCCCAATCCCACAATATGATGTCCACACAGCCCCCTACACAGTGTAATGTTCCCACAGTCCTCCCTCCACTATTGAGCTGTTCTCTTCTGCCTAGTCATGTGACCTGAAAGTTCTTGCAGGTCCCCAATTCCTAGTCAGAAGGAATGGTGGAGCAAAGATCTGGCAGCTCCCTGCTCTTCTATTATGTGTGTCCTCAGACACAGACACATTGGATCTCAGGACATACCCCCGACCTCCTGGGACAGCTTCCAAAATCTGAAACTGTCCCACTGGATCCGGGATAGTTGGGAGGTATGCTTTGCTAAAGTGTAAAATATATATGAAGTCCAAGAACAGATTTGGCACTTACCAGTAGACTTTCATAGTACTTTATTCTATATTTAAGATATATTCTGTGATCAACGTGATCAATGTGGGAAACAGGCTATAGGGTTTCTTTCTCATAGAAGCCAGCACTACGGCCGTGTTGTGATCCACTTGACGCTTCTACAACTGTCTTTGTCATGTTGGAACCAAAATGGCCGTCGTGTGAGAAAAGAGCGCTATAACCTATTTGCCCAAATGGTCACAGAATATATCTTAAATATACTGTAGAATAAACATTATGAAAATCTACCAACGAGTGCCATATCTAGTCTTCCTATATATGTGTAAATCTATTCTATTGGCTTTTGGATACCGAGCGCGATTTACCGGGCCGGGCTCGTTGAAACTTTGATTGTACTGGAAATTTCAGCACCGACCTAAACTTCTATGAGGATACTGGAAAATAACTCTATTATACTTATTTCATACTATACTTCTGCCTGGGTAACTTCTGTGAATGTGAGAAATTTACATCAGTTATTCCCATGATCCAGTTACAAATCTAATTTGCAGACCGAGAATATGATCCTAATCAGGACATGATATATTACAGTTTTATTATCTAATTAAAGGAGTTTTCTCATCATCATAAATGAGTAAAACTGCAAAGTGCTTGTAAAAATACACAACTTTGCAATTTACCTGTTACAAAAAATATTCTCCGTTTTCAAGATCAAAGGGATTTTTAATTGTATGCATCTATTGTTTAGGCTACCGGTCACCATTTAATCTATTAGAGGAAGTTGGTTGTCTAGGCAAAGAGTCACAGCACTTTAAGCTCTTTCCAGTAGAGTCTGCAAATTCTACTGTGATTCTGACCAGATTCCGTTCCTCTATACTCCTCAAATGCTACAGACAGTGCACACTTTGGGCCATGGGCCTGAACTGTCACTCATTCAGGAGTGCGCTACCCACTGGCAACCATGAAGCAAGGAGGCTGGAGAGCTGTGTGCTGCTGACGATTGACCATGAGAATGTAAAATGTATTTCCAATATTTTGGGTTGCCTAATTTTAAGATAGGTGCCTGAGAAGGAAGCTGTCCGTTGTCTCTTCCACCATCCAACCTGTGGAAGTGAGATTCAGCCCAGCAGGCACGATGACATCAGAAGACGGCGCTTTTTCAGTAGCATTGCTCCAAGGGGGCAAAGGGTGCGGTCACCCCTGGCACTGTGATCAGAGTGGCACATCCTGAGCTACAGTGACTCTTATCTGTATCGGTGTGCTCAGCACACTGATACATTTAAACTCTGCGGTAGAGCAGGAACTTCAGTGTCAGACTGGGGTGCCAAGGGCCCAGCAGTAACCACTTTTCAGCTACCTGAACATGTGAAATTTTCCTCAATTTCAAATTTATATAACAATGAACTGGGTAGATTGATAAATGAATAAGATGCCGCCTCTGTCTGTACATAATGATTCCAGTATATTGTGCCAAATACTGCTCATATACGAGGGTGGTGGCCCACTCTTGCAGAAGGATCCACCGGAGGATTCTCCTGTTCTCCTGTCGGCCAGTCCAAGCCTAGAGAGACATGATCTCCCTGCACTATTGCTTTCCATTCTGTAGACCGTGGGTTGCTTTAAGCCTGCGGTCTTCAGAACGGAAGGATGATGCAGTGGCCAAGGTGCCTTCGCATGCACTGGTTGTCAGAGTTCCGGCACGGTTATCAGGGTTTTCTGGTTAGAGGCTTACTCAAAAGTTTGACCCCCCCCTCCAGCTGAACCCTTAGCTACACCTCTACACCTGCTATATTGTGCATCACTATTTTTTTTACTTATTGAAATTCACTTGTATGGGATTTAATATGTGACATCATAACAACAACAACATCTTTAGGGAGCTGTGGGGGGATCATACTGTTTGGGAGGCGGTGGGGGTATTATACTGCATGTGGGGGAGGGTTGTTGGGACAACATACTGTGTGTGGGGGCATCATACTCTGTGTGTTTGGGTCATCATAAGGTGTGTGGGAAAGGGTTGCGAGGACATCAAACTGTACAGGGGAGGGCTGTGGGGACATTGTACAGTGTTTGGAGCTGTGGGGACATCATATTGTGTGAGAGCGCCTCATACTATGTGTGTTGGCCATCATAATAATATATTCATATTAATACAGAGCAAAATTTATTTCTATCTTTTGGATTGGTCTTTCAAAACAGTCTCAGTCTCTCATATGGCTCCTCTGGGAAATTAATTGCCCCCTCTGATTTAGGGGATTTAAATATTTGATCGCTTGTACAATACAGGAAGCACTGTGATCTCTGGTGGTTTTCTTTTATAGCGAGCAGTCCTACAATGTTGATGACCCCATAAAATAACTTCCCATATCTTTACTTCCTGTACCGGAGTGGGATGAACACAGTTGCTATTTGAGAACAATTACAATCACACCAGATGTTTTAGATTCTGGTTGGAGTTGAGACTTTAAATGGGTATTCTAGTCCACCAAAATGATCACTAGAGATGAGAGAATAAGTTTGCAGGACCTTGGTGGTCCAGCAGCCAGGTCAGTAATACATGGCCGCTGGTCTGGAATACTGTACTGTGATCTGACTCATATCTGATGGCATCTCTGGCTCCTTTTTTGAAAAACCAACCTTGCATGATGTTCTGTGTGTCACGCTGCAATAATGACATTGTGACATTGCACCAGGCCGGCTAATCAAAAGAGGAGCCAGGGAATTTCCTCAGTTGAACTTGATTGACATGAATTTTTTTTTCAATCATAGTAACGATGTGACTATGTAGGTAGGGAACAGTTTGCAGGGCCTCTGTCCACCAGCCATGGAACATTGGCCTGGCTGCTGCATCAAGGACCTATAAATCGATTTACTCATGTCTAATTATCACCTATCCACACCGATCACCTGGCCACATGAGAGCATGCAACTTGTCGCTCCATTCATTGTCTATGGGAGTAATAATGATACTTTTTGTCAGTAGTAAATACTTTGGTGGTGCGGCCAGGGGAGACGACCTTCGCGTAATGCAACTCTACAACAATTCAAGACTGGCTCAAATCTTTTCAAATAGAATTGAGTGTATGGCTTCCAAAACACTTCCCACATATATGTGGTTATGCCCAATTCATTCAGGGGCTTTGGAGTAAACAGTCCCTCCTGCTTGACCACCTATATCAGAATTTATGAGAAATTGCAAAGACTTCAAGTTGGTCATTAAAGAACCATTTCAGTGGTTTTTATTTATCCCAGGGCTGGAGTGGTGATGCTAATCTGAGTTCCCTGCACCTAGAATTATACTTATCAGCTGCCATCCTGTTTTGTTTTTTTTTTTAATCGGCACCGCTACGGTTGGTCTTGACCAGTTTGTGACCTGCTGGATCGCTCCAGTATTTTCCTGGAGTGATTTGGAAGTCTCAACTCAATGTAAATTTATGACAGCCAGAATGAGGCAAGAATGAGACTCTCATGGACTTGCACTGAAAACTTGTAACCTTTACCTCTAACTTCCGGTCAGTCAGAAGTTGCGGTCACAAGATGGTGGCATGGGACCCGAGTGGTGCCACAAATGACTGGTAAGTATAGTACTTCGGGAAAGGAACCTAGATTAGTAGCACTACTACAGCACTGAAAAAAATCCCAAAACGATGTACTGTAGTGGTGCTTTAACCTATCTATCTCCCTATATTAAAAACTTGCATGTAAGGGGGCTACATGGTAGGTCGTAAACCACTTTTGAAATACAGGATATAATGGCCCTTAGGGGGTAGAGTTCCACACTTAGGGATGGTGATAAAATACAGCCATGCACAGGAGACAATTCAAGAATATATTTACTCATGAGGAAGCAAAGAGCTGGGTGGTTACGAGAAGACAGGTATCACATGTATGGTAGATAACACCTTGGCACCAACAGAAGTAGACCGATGGCATTTACAACAGTTGGATTTTGCTACTGACACTTTGCTTCTTTCTTCAGCAGCTGATTATTGCTCCAACATAGTTTTTGTGTCGCTTACAGTGCAGCAAAGCAAAATCTCTTGTTACAGCCTTTATCTTGAACTTTGGCAATAGCTTGCCTAGCCATCCTGCAGACCACTCTTACAGTTATTACGTATCAGTCCCTTGCGCTCAGGCATCAGCCTCCTCCCTGTCTATGTGGTGGCAATCCTCCTGACTAACCGTCATCAGCATCTAGACTTCATCTAAATTGGCGCCTCTTGTGAGCAGCTAAACTTCACCTTTTTGACGAATTAACTCATCATTAACAGGAATAAGCCTCTTTTCTGCCTTTATGGTAGCAGTCCCTATAGAAGTACTCATATACAGTTGGGCTGACATCCCTTACCTTGGACAAATTACACCAACACTATAAGCTGGAACATCCTATTTGCTCATCTGTGGCACTCTCTAAATCTTTAGGGCAGTGCATCCTAGTTAAGGAGTGCTACTCACACCCACTTACTAAGAATTAGACACCTCTACTAACCTGTGCAACTTCCTCTCCTCCTACCTGTTTGCTCCATTCACCAGAGTCTAATCTACTGGTGGCAGACATGACCCTTTTGTGAACTTGGGGCATATATGCAAATAGGTGCTAACTCCACTTTCTCCTAACCTGGCCATATTATCAGTGAATTATCTATTAAAGCATACAATGTCACATTCACTTCTAATGAGTGCTACCTTGGACCTTCTTTCTACAACTATTTGTTACACCCTGTCTAGGTATACCTGACCAAGGGTTCTTTACCCATAAATTTACAGATTATCCACATCATTCATTTAGCATTCCTATAATTGCTGCACATTGGTTGTAGCACCATGGGCCATAATGACAACAATAAACATTATAAATGTATGTAAACGGACACAGTCTTATCTAGCAAAACTATATATTGCCAGTGGTACTCAGTGCAAAACCACACAATATGGTAATAACATGACATGGCATAACAATAGCATAATTTGCATAGTGACAAGGCAATTGGAAAGGTACTCCTCCTTTTAGGGACTTTTTTCATACATTAGAGCATGTTATTGGTGCTAAAAATCATTTGAGCCATTGGGATTCATCAAAAATGTTGTAGTACTTGCCTTCTATAGTCACTTTAAAAAAAATGTAGGGATGTACATCCTCTAGGTCAAAACCACCAGTGTGTGCTTGCCCTCCTTAGAAATTCAGAACAAATTAGACCCTACTTCCAGTATAGTACTCTTCATTTGATCAAGATAGCACTAGACCGCCTATCTTTCACATTACAATATCCAGATTGTTTAGAGGACCGTAGTGGGCACGTCACAACCCTATGCATTTTCATTACAAGCTCAAGCTTGATTTTGAAAATATGGAGGATTTTAGGACCTTCAATTGAAAATATTCACACTTAAGTATCTATTTTACAAATGCCTTATTATCTGTGCAGAGTGTACTGGGAAGACAGGTGACTTTCATTACGTCTCCCCACTACAAGACAGCAGTAAAACAGTAATTGCATGCTTCTCTTACAACAAGCTCGTTAAATAGCACTCTACACTAGCGCTCATTCATTGCTTTTGGGAAATGCTTACATTACATCAACTAGGAAGATTTTTTTTACTGGATTTATAAAAGGAACAGAGTTGTTGCCAAAGGGTTAACCCCCCCACCACCCCATTTTACATTTGCTGCAGTTAGGGAAAGGGTTAAAGGTTTCCATTCATCTTCGCTTTTAGCTGCTCTTTTCGCAAGTTGTTAAATAGAACTCTGTATATGGAGTTCACAATCAGCAGTAACAGGTTACTAGAGTGCTTCACTTCTGGGAAATGATGGGGAGAGGGCGACCGGAGAGTGTTGGATGGCCAGGCAGGGGGCTCTACTGCTGTCACGGCAAATGCGAAAAGGAGAATAAGAGGCAATAACGGGACGGATTTCAAAACCACAAGCTAGCTTGTTATTTCAGTGCTGTGCAAAACATTTACACTGCAAACATACAGCTACACAACAAAGATTGACTTTATATCATAGGCATCAGATGATCAGACTCATAATAAGAGGCTTATTTCTTCCAAATTTAAAATTGTTTTTTTTTTCTGGGAGGATCCAAAATTGAATGGGTTAATTAAAGTGAAAAATATGTAAGCATCCTATTTATTAACCGAATAATATGTTTTTCTGCAAGAGTGGTTGTTATTAGAACTGCACAGACCCTGAGCTCCCCTGAACAGAAAAAAAACAACCTAATTGACATTTGGGAATAATTTCTATCTAAGGCATAAAGAAAACCCCAATACATATGCATGCTCTGCTCAACAGAGTGTGCATGTGCTTTGTATAAGGAGAGGTGAGCATACTACCAGAAACTTTTGGTGGTGGCTTAACTCCCCTGTGAATAAAAGGATGTAGCATGTTGAAATCCAAACGTCCGATCCTTCTGTCCTCCAAATTTGGCCATGGGGTATGTTTCTTTGCATCTTTATCCTATGTCTCCTTGTTAACTGCTTTGGACCACCCATAGATGATAAACTTCTGCATTATATTCTGCAGTGACATTCTAAAACGTCACTGCATAGTAGAGCCGCTGCATGAGCGGGGAGCTGACAGCCGACCACACTTAGACTCATCCACAGAGCAGGTAAAGAGGGTTTACTTCTGTCTTTCTTACCCAATGGCTGTAAACATAGCACTGAACAAGCATTTTGTACACAGTTAATAGGGCGCTTCCTCCTCTGGACTCACTGGTCATGTAATCACTGAGTGCCCAGAGATAGCAGAAGCTGCTGGGTCCTAGGAGATCTAGTCAGCTCTGCTATGCAGTCAGGTGGCTGAATTTCTCCTATGACTGGGGCTATTATACCTATTCCAGTTACAGGGGAAATTAAAAAAAATATTTACAAGCTAAAATACCCCCCAAAGTTCTTTTACGCTATCACGAGGGCACAATACATGAAGTAAATTAATATATAAAAAAAAGAAGAAATAAACAAGTAAATAAAATGCAGGAAAAAAACAATTATAATACATATTGCTATTCCTGTCCCAAAACCTTTTGAAAAAAAAAAACATGTCCGATATATAAAAATGATTGTTATGAAAAGGGGAAGACATTTTCAAATGTATTTCCGTGGTCCATTATAATCATAAAAAAAATGAAAAAATGTGAAACTCGTACAGCATTTCCTTTATTTTCCCATCGATATCTGCAAAAAATAAAAAAAAGTATGAAAATAACATAAAAATTATGCCCCACAGTGGGATATCATGAAAAAACCATGAAAAAAATACTTGAATATCCAAGTTTGAATTTTTTTTACAGCTGGTTTAAAAAATGTGCAATTCCAGGACTACCTTGATGTCATTTCTTGGTTTACTTGGATTATGTGCTTAGCATAATTATTCATGTTTCACTTTCTATTAGGAGCTAGCAAGTTTATTACCAAATATACAGATAGTGTAGCTCTTAGTTTGTTCCTGATAAAGGGGTTGTCTCAAGTTCAAAATGGGTAAAATTGTAAAGTTATTGTAAAAACAAGAACTTTGCAATTTACCCCCTTATTTCAAAACTTCTCTGCTGTCAAGGACAGAGGGATTTTTAACGTTATAGTTTACAGCGTGTTACTTAGATAACCGGTCACCTTGCAGTCTCAGAGTGGTTGGTTTACGTAGGTGTAAATGTCTGGAGAAGTTGCCCACAATCCCCCTTGAAGACCTTGTGATTTTTAAGATGTTTTTTCTATTTTCTGCCCAGCAACAATGATTCAGCAGCAGACAGGGTTAATAGTTATGAACCAGCTGAGAATGGGAGGAATTGCATGGGCACAAGCAGATGCAGTTTCCTGTTGATTAGTGAGATGGGGATAAGCATTGAAAAGTGTTAGGGTACTGTCTCACAGTGGCACTTTGATCGCTATGACGGTACGATCTGTGACGTTCCAGCGATATCCATGCGATATCGCTGTGTCTGACACGCAGCAGCGATCAGGGACCCTGCTGAGAATCGTACGTCATAGCAGATCGTTTGGAACTTTATTTCGTCACTGGCTCTCCGGCTGTCATCGCTGGATCGGTGTGTGTGACAGCGATCCAGCGATGCGTTCGCTTGTAACCAGGGTAAACATCGGGTTACTAAGCGCAGGGCCGTGCTTAGTAACCCGATGTTTACCCTGGTTACCAGCGTAAAAGTAAAAAAAAAAAAAACCGTACATACTCACATTCCGGTGTCCTTCAGGTCCCTTGCCGTCTGCTTCCCGCTCTGACTGACTTCCGGCCGTAAGGCAGTACAGAGCACAGCGGTGACGTCACCGCTGTGATCTGCTTTCACTTTACGGTGGCACTCAGTCAGAGCGGGAAGCAGACGGCAAGGGACCTGACGGACACAGGAATGTGAGTATGTACGGTTTGTTTGTTTTTTACTTTTACGCTGGTAACCACGGTAAACATCGGGTTACTAAGCGCGGCCCTGCGCTTAGTAACCCGATGTTTACCCTGGTTACCCGGGGCCTTCGGCATCGTTGGTCGCTGGAGAGCTGTCTGTGTGACAGCTCCCCAGCGACAACACAACGACTTTCCAACGATCACGGCCAGGTCGTATCGCTGGTCGTGATCGTTGGAAAGTTGCAGAGTGTGACAGTACCCTTAGACCTATGGTCTAGCTGCTTGCAGAATTGCATAGAAATGGTGTTATGCGTAAAGAGGACAACTATATTGTATATCAGATAGTACATTTCAAAGGAAAGCAAAGATTAAGTGGCAGCAGGATTCTGGATTTCAGGCAGGAAGCTCAAGTGAGCAGCAGGACAAGGTTCTTAGATCAAGCCAGGGGCCTAATTAAAGGGAAGGAATATCGCTAAGGGGAGCAGTAGGTCAGGAGGCCAAAAGTAAAGGCCCAGTCTCACATAGCGATTTACCAACGATCACGACCAGCGATACGACCTGGCCGTGATCGTTGGTAAGTCGTTGTGTGGTCGCTGGGGAGCTGTCACACAGACAGCTCTCTCCAGCGACCAACGATCAGGGGAACGACTTCGGCATCGTTGAAACTGTCTTCAACGATGTCGAAGTCCCCCTGCCGCACCCGGGTAACCAGGGTAAACATCGGGTTACTAAGCGCAGGGCCGCGCTTAGTAACCCGATGTTTACCCTGGTTACCAAAAAAAACAAACAGTACATACTCACCATCTGATGTCCGTCAGGTCCCTTGCCGTCTGCTTCCTGCTCTGACTGAGTGCCGCCGTACAGTGAGAGCACAGCACAGCGGTGACGTCACTGCTGTGCTGTGCTCTCACTGTACGGCGGCACTCAGTCAGAGCAGGAAGCAGACGGCAAGGGACCTGACGGACATCAGATGGTGAGTATGTACTGTTTGGTTTTTTTTACATTTACGCTGGTAACCAGGGTAAACATCGGGTTACTAAGCGCGGCCCTGCGCTTAGTAACCCGATGTTTACCTTGGTTACCAGTGAAGACATCGCTGGATCGGTGTCACACACACCGATTCAGCGATGACAGCGGGACCTCAACGACCAAAAAAAGGTCCAGGCCATTCCGACACGACCAGCGATCTCGCAGCAGGGGCCTGGTCGCTGGTACGTGTCACACATAGCGAGATCGCTACTGAGGTCGCTGTTGCGTCACAAAACCTGTGACTCAGCAGTGATCTCGCTATGTGAGACGGGGCCTTAAGAACTAAGCTGAAGGAAGGATTCCTTATCTCAGGAAGCGCTTCTTAAGCAATCAATTATCTATACTAGATAAGAAGCTAGCATGCCGCCATCCTGGGACACAAGTTCTAAGGAGAGTTGAAGATGCAGTGGCACAGCAAAGAGCTTGTGGCCCTCACAGAATGGACTTTGAAAATAATAGTGGGGAGTCATACCAACACACCTCAGCCACTGGGGTCCTCACAAATCAACATGGAGTTAAGACTAGCTGTGGGGGGCTGTAGAGACACACCTCGACCTGCAGGGCCGGACTGGCCATCTGGCAATTCTGGCAAATGCCAGACGGGCCTGTCTGGTCATGGGCTGCTTTGTCTTCTGCACTGTTAGCAGAATCGGTGTTCTCAAGACATCAGACACCCATAGAGTTGTGATGGAGCACAAAGTTGCTGACTCCGTCACTTACCCCAGTAGACCACGGGTATCATTAGAAATACTGGTCTTGTAGCAAATCTTGCTTTCCTCCATCCAGGGTAATATTAGTAATATATTCCAATCTGGTGCTTGGGGACGGGGACAGCATGGGCCTGTGTGATTTCAGTTGCCAGGGCTGAATTTAAGCCCCAGTCCATACCTGTCGACCTGTACGATTCTCACAGGGGAATATGGAAGTTCCCATATTGGTTTGATGGACTTTTGTAACATGCAATGGAAGTACTGTACCGCCATATGCAATCGTAATGTTCCTGCTTCTGGATTGTGCAGAAGAAGCATTTTTGAAGTTTTGTGCTATCTGATGTATATTTTTCTCATCAAGTTGTTGTTTAGTCAAAAGTTTATTTTTGGAATTTGGTATCCCTCATTCATCTCTATTTCATTAGGTCCTGGCCTGCCAAATCAAAAGGCAGCATCCGGTCTGCAGAGGCATATCACTAAGGTAACAGCAGCACACACATCTAGCCAGGGCTCCCCTTTTTCTGGTAGAACGCGAAAGATGATCAACTCGCCCACGACTACCGCCCCTGCCGACATTACTATGGTAAGGAGCATGCGGTTTGAGCAGGCTTTTTGCTTTAGGGCCTACCCACGCTGCTCTGAAGCTAATGAAATTGCTGGACCCAACCAGCCTTAGTCACCTTCTCCTATTCTGCAGGGGCCCCTGAGGAAGCAACTAAACCTGAAACGCGCATTGGGGTACATGGCCAAAGTCATGGCAGGACGAATCACCGAAATGGGTAATTATCCCTTGTGTTACTAATGTCACTTCTGATAGAAACAGTGCACAACAGAGGGATTTAGAGACTTTTACATTGGACGTATTTTGTTTGGTTTCATAATTACCTATGCATCTAATGCTTATATGAAACACTGTTGCATGGAAGTACTTAAACATATTTCTTTTACTAGTATCTGTTATGGGATTTTACATCCCTTTCTCCTTCTGAGTACACTTCATAATACATCCTGATCTTCACCTCGGCTTTTCTCTTACACCCATGGATTTAATCACTTTTTCAAGATATAAATTTCATGTATTCATTTTTCGGATATAAAGTCTTTTGTGATCTTTTGAATTTTTATTTATTCATGTGCTATAATAAAATTTAGCAATTTTTATTGGCATATTTTGACTCTGTTTCCACCTTGTTTTGCATTGATTGGTGAGTTGCCATTTACGGTATATGGGTATATGGTAATATATTACTGATATTTATATAGTGGTGATGAACAATGCTTTTTCCTGCACGATGGAGACCATGTCACAAGGCAAAAGTGATAACTAAGTGAGCAAAACAATGCCATTTTGGGTCCATGACCAGGAAACTCCCCAGATCTCAATCCCATTGCGAACCGGATATCCAGCTGCCAGGACGAAGGGCAGAACAATGGAGAAATAAGGGTCAAATATTGGGTCTTTAGAAAAACTTGATGTATTGTCAATAAAAGATTAAAAATTTATGAAATGTTATAATTGTACAATAGTCACGATAGAATCATGCGACTAAAAGATCCGAAGCAGCAAATTTTGTTTAAAGCAAAATTGTGTTCGGTCTCAAAACCTTTAATTAACTCTGGAATAAAAAAATAGAGTTGAGAATCTACAAATCTGCATGTAAAACTAACCCATAAAATTTATCAATGTGATTAATTTTTTATGGTCTTCATATTGTGGTGAACATGTCTCAAAGGAAACCTGTCATTAGACTCTAGCTGCCAAAACCATGGGCAGCATGAGTCAAAATCTAGCTGCATACTGTGATGTTTCAGAGAAAACATAGTTTGGGGACTATAGTGGAAGAACTACCTAGTCTGATGCCACCCCCGGACCGCTTCCCCCTGCACCGCTCCAGTTGAGTAACAGGTCTCTTCCCTACGTAAACACATAGGAGAAACCTATCAATCAAGTGGAGTAGGGGCGGCGAGACATTCATCGGGGGCTGCAACGGATATGTCAGGTCTCCCCCTATGGTCTCTAGTAGAGTCGAATTTGTTTGGATTTGGGCCCGAATACGATTGGCAGCGAATATTGTTTTTGCAATATTCGTCAAACACAGCCAAACGTTATTAGAGTCAATGGGAGTAGAAATTACCGAATATGTTCGTAACCGATCATCAAACATAAATTCGGCATGAATAGGGTACCAATATGGCACGGATATGGCAAATTCAGATTCGGCGACCGAATCCAAACAAATTCGCTCAACTCTAGTCTCCAGCTTTTCAAACTAGGCTTTGATTCATGCTGCCTGTGGTTTTGGCAGAATGAATCTAATGAAAGGTTCCCTTTAAAAGATGAATGATGAATCTATACATGTATTTTACCAAAGCTAAAACAATGCATCCTAAAGGCTTAAGAAAGTGAAGAGACGGTGGATTGGTGTAAATTGGGTAAGTTTCTTTTTGTCTTTGATAAGAATAGTGTAGCAGCTTACAAATGGGATAAAAAGCTAAATAAATAAATGATGGTGCCAGTTCACAATAGCCATACTGCCATGGGCACATGCTGATTTGTCAGTTTGGGGTAAATATAGCCCTTATCTGATGTTATGAAAAAATATCAGATTGAAAATTGTCTCCAAATTAGCTGGATGATGCAACACAACAATATGCACTACAAGACATAGAAAAGAACATAGTGAACATCTAAGGATACAAGAGTAAGATTTCTACATCTGGAGGCAGCCTGGCAGTGTCACTGCCAACCTCTAGTTCCTTCTACATACTGGAAATTATTTTATCCTCACTAAAAAAAACCTCATTAACAAGGTAAAATGGACTTTGTCTATTGTAAAAGTGTATCGTGAGAGCAGGATTCTGAATTTAGTTTCAGGACATGAATGTAGAAATAAAATATTATATTAGAAAAAATAATCATTGCCAGACATGCAAAGTAACGTATTTGAAGTTATTCAATGTGTTAGTTAATAGTGATGAGCGAACCCGAACTGTAAAGTTCGTGGTGTGTATCGGACACCATAGCGGGGTTCGTACTTCGAACACAGACTACTCCCGGAAGTCTGTGTTAGTGTTCTGGGTTCAGATGCTCAATAAAGCTTGTTGAAAGGCTGTAGCGCAGCGAATTAACAAGTTTTTAGGCTGTGAGCACCTCCGCAACCATCACAACCATGCTGAGTATTGGCATGGCTGTGATTGGCTGCAATACCACATGACTCGACCTGTATAACTGTTGGATCATGGGTGGCGCTGACATTTTGATCTGACTAGCGTAGGGACAGGGCGCTGCTCGAGTGAGGGACAGTGTAAAAGAAATCAATAAACGAAAAAAACAACATGTGGTCTCCCCTATTTTTAATTACCAGACAAGGGAAAGCAGACAGCTCTGAGCTGGTCTTGTTATTCTAGTAAGGGCCCAGTAACCATGGAGTTTCCCAGCCTATTAGAATCAATTCTAAGCTGTCTGCTTTGCCTTTGCTGGTTATTAAAAGTGGGGGGACCTTTAAAAACTATATGGGATCATCTCTATTTTTAATAACCAGCTAAGGTAAAGTAAACAGCTGGGGGCTGATATTAATAGGCTGAGAAGGTCCATAGATATTGTCCCCTTCCCAGGCTAATAAGACTAGCCCTCAGCCATCCCAGAAATGGCAAATCCATTAGATGGCTCTTAGCCTTGGCTCTTCCCGAATGCTCTGTGTTGTGAAATTGGATTTTGGGCTCCCCCGGTGGCCACTGGTGGAATTGAACTGGTGTGTATCATCCCCTCTGTTCACCTGTTTCCATCAGGATGTGGGAGTCGCTATTTAACCTTGCTCCTCTGTCACTTCCATTCCGGTCAACATTGTAATCAGAAGCCTTTCTGTGCATGTTCCTGCTGCTAGACAACTCCCAGCTAAGTTGGACTTTTGTCCTCGTTTGTTTTTGCATTTTGTTCCAGTTCACAGCTGTAGTTTCGTTTCTGTGTCTGGAAAGCTCTTGTGATCTGAAATTGCCACTCTGATGTTATGAGTTAATACTAGAGTCTTAAAGTAATTTCAGGATGGTATTTGATAGGGTTTTCAGCTGACCATGAAAGTGCCCTTTCTGTCTTCCTGCTATCTAGTAAGCGGACCTCAATTTTGCTAAACCTATTTTCATACTACGTTTGTCATTTCATCTAAAATCACCACCAATATATGTGGGGGCCTCTGTCTGCCTATCGGGGAAATTTCTCTAGAGGTGAGCCAGGACTATATTTTCCTCTGCCAGGATTAGTTAGTCCTCCGGCCGGCGCTGGGCGTCTAGGGATAAAAACGTAGGCAACGCTACCCGGCTACTGTTAGTTGTGCGGCAGGTTTAGTTCATGGTCAGTTTAGTTTCCATCCTTCCAAGAGCTAGTACTTATGTTTGCGGGGCTATGTTCTCTTGCCATTGAGAACCATAACAGTTTGACCGGCCTCAAAGGGTTAAATTATTGACAGAGAAAGGAGAGAAAAGAGAAGTCTGCTGAAGATTTTTTTTTTTTTTTTTTCCCCTTCCCTTCAGTTCTGAGTGTGCTTGTAATTGAATCTCTTGCAAGTCTGCCTATATTGCAGCCTTTCTCTCTCTCTCTCCTTCTAATCCTGGAATGGCTCTGTGTTCACCTGTTTAAAATGGATATTCAGAGTTTAGCTGCAGGTTTGAATAATCTCACCACGAAAGTTCAAAATTTACAAGATTTTGTTGTTCATGTTCCTATATCTGAACCTAGAATTCCTTTGCCTGAATTTTTCTCGGGGAATAGATCTTGCTTTCAAAATTTCAAAAATAATTGCAAGTTGTTTTTGTCCCTGAAATCTCGCTCTGCTGGAGATCCTGCTCAGCAGGTCAGGATTGTGATTTCCTTGCTCCGGGGCGACCCTCAGGATTGGGCTTTTGCATTGGCTCCAGGGGATCCTGCGTTGCTCAATGTGGATGCGTTTTTTCTGTCCTTGGGGTTACTTTATGAGGAACCTCAGTTAGAGCTTCAGGCGGAAAAGGCCTTGATGTCCCTATCTCAGGGGCAAGACGAAGCTGAAATATACTGCCAGAAATTCCGTAAAGGGGCTGTGCTTACTCAGTGGAATGAGTGCGCCCTGGCGGCGAATTTCAGAGAGGGTCTCTCTGATGCCATTAAGGATGTTATGGTGGGGTTCCCTGTGCCTGCGGGTCTGAATGAGTCCATGACAATGGCTATCCAGATCGATAGGCGTCTGCGGGAGCGCAAACCTGTGCACCATTTGGCGGTGTCTACTGAGAAGACGCCAGAGAATATGCAATGTGATAGAATTCTGTCCAGAAGTGAACGGCAGAATTTAAGACGAAAAAATGGGTTGTGCTTCTATTGCGGTGATTCAACTCATGTTATATCAGCATGCTCTAAGCGTACTAAGAAGCTTGATAAGTCTGTTTCAATTGGCACTTTACAGTCTAAGTTTATTCTATCTGTGACCCTGATTTGTTCTTTATCATCTATTACCGCGGATGCCTATGTCGACTCTGGCGCCGCTTTGAGTCTTATGGATTGGTCCTTTGCCAAACGCTGTGGGTATGATTTGGAGCCTCTTGAAACTCCTATACCCCTGAAGGGGATTGACTCCACCCCATTGGCTAGTAATAAACCACAATACTGGACACAAGTAACTATGCGGATTAATCCGGATCATCAGGAGATTATTCGCTTTCTTGTGCTGTATAACCTACATGATGTGTTGGTGCTTGGATTGCCATGGCTGCAATCTCATAACCCAGTCCTTGACTGGAAAGCTATGTCTGTGTTAAGCTGGGGATGTAAGGGGACGCATGGGGACGTACCTGTGGTTTCCATTTCATCATCTATTCCCTCTGAGATTCCTGAATTCTTGACTGAATATCGTGACGTTTTTGAAGAACCTAAGCTTGGTTCATTACCTCCGCACCGGGAGTGCGATTGTGCCATAGATTTGATTCCGGGTAGTAAATACCCTAAGGGTCGTTTATTTAATCTGTCTGTGCCTGAACATGCTGCTATGCGAGAATATATAAAGGAGTCCTTGGAAAAGGGACATATTCGTCCTTCGTCATCTCCCTTAGGAGCCGTTTTTTTCTTTGTGGCTAAGAAAGATGGCTCTTTGAGACCGTGTATTGATTATCGGCTTTTGAATAAAATCACGGTTAAATATCAATATCCGTTGCCACTGCTGACTGATTTGTTTGCTCGCATAAAGGGGGCCAAGTGGTTCTCTAAGATAGATCTCCGTGGGGCGTATAATTTGGTGCGAATTAAGCAGGGGGATGAGTGGAAGACCGCATTTAATACGCCCGAGGGCCACTTTGAGTATTTGGTGATGCCTTTTGGTCTTTCAAATGCCCCTTCAGTCTTTCAGTCCTTTATGCATGACATTTTCCGTGATTATTTGGATAAATTTATGATTGTGTATCTGGATGATATTTTGATTTTTTCGGATGACTGGGACTCTCATGTCCAGCAGGTCAGGAGGGTTTTTCAGGTTTTGCGGTCTAATTCCTTGTGTGTGAAGGGTTCTAAGTGCGTTTTTGGGGTTCAAAAGATTTCCTTTTTGGGATATATTTTTTCCCCCTCTTCCATCGAGATGGATCCTGTCAAGGTTCAGGCTATTTGTGATTGGACGCAACCCTCTTCTCTTAAGAGTCTTCAGAAATTTTTGGGCTTTGCTAACTTTTATCGTCGATTTATTGCTGGTTTTTCTGATGTTGTTAAACCATTGACTGATTTGACTAAGAAGGGTGCTGATGTTGCTGATTGGTCCCCTGCTGCTGTGGAGGCCTTTCGGGAGCTTAAGCGCCGCTTTTCTTCCGCCCCTGTGTTGCGTCAGCCTGATGTTGCTCTTCCTTTTCAGGTTGAGGTCGACGCTTCTGAAATCGGAGCTGGGGCAGTTTTGTCGCAGAGAAGTTCCGATTGTTCCGTGATGAGACCTTGTGCCTTTTTCTCGCGTAAATTTTCGCCCGCCGAGCGGAATTATGATGTTGGGAATCGGGAGCTTTTGGCCATGAAGTGGGCTTTTGAGGAGTGGCGTCATTGGCTTGAGGGGGCTAGACATCAGGTGGTGGTATTGACTGACCACAAAAATCTAATTTATCTTGAGTCCGCCAGACGCCTGAATCCTAGACAGGCGCGCTGGTCGTTGTTTTTCTCTCGGTTTAATTTTGTGGTGTCCTACCTGCCGGGTTCTAAGAATGTTAAGGCGGATGCCCTTTCTAGGAGTTTTGAGCCTGACTCCCCTGGTAACTCTGAACCTACAGGTATCCTTAAGGATGGAGTGATATTGTCTGCCGTTTCTCCAGACCTGCGGCGGGCCTTGCAGGAGTTTCAGGCGGATAGACCTGATCGTTGCCCACCTGGTAGACTGTTTGTTCCTGATGATTGGACCAGTAAAGTCATTTCTGAGGTTCATTCTTCTGCGTTGACAGGTCATCCTGGAATCTTTGGTACCAGGGATTTGGTGGCAAGGTCCTTCTGGTGGCCTTCCCTGTCTCGAGATGTGCGAGGCTTTGTGCAGTCTTGTGACATTTGTGCTCGGGCCAAGCCTTGTTGTTCTCGGGCTAGTGGATTGTTGTTGCCCTTGCCTATCCCGAAAAGGCCCTGGACGCACATCTCGATGGATTTTATTTCGGATCTTCCTGTTTCTCAGAAGATGTCTGTCATCTGGGTGGTGTGTGACCGTTTCTCTAAGATGGTCCATTTGGTTCCCCTGCCTAAGTTGCCTTCTTCTTCCGAGTTGGTTCCTCTGTTTTTTCAAAATGTGGTCCGTTTGCATGGTATTCCGGAGAATATCGTTTCTGACAGAGGAACCCAATTCGTGTCTAGATTTTGGCGAGCATTCTGTGCTAGGATGGGCATAGATTTGTCTTTCTCGTCTGCTTTCCATCCTCAGACAAATGGCCAGACCGAGCGGACGAATCAGACCTTGGAGACATATTTGAGGTGTTTTGTGTCTGCAGATCAGGATGATTGGGTTGCTTTTTTGCCTTTAGCGGAGTTTGCCCTCAATAATCGGGCCAGCTCTGCCACCTTGGTGTCTCCTTTTTTCTGTAATTCGGGGTTTCATCCTCGATTTTCTTCTGGTCAGGTGGAATCTTCGGATTGTCCTGGAGTGGATGCTGTGGTGGAGAGGTTGCATCAGATTTGGGGGCAGGTAGTGGACAATTTGAAGTTGTCCCAGGAGAAGACTCAGCTTTTTGCCAACCGCCGGCGTCGGGTTGGTCCTCGGCTTTGTGTTGGGGACTTGGTGTGGTTGTCTTCTCGTTTTGTCCCTATGAGGGTTTCTTCTCCTAAGTTTAAGCCTCGGTTCATCGGCCCGTACAAGATATTGGAGATTCTTAACCCTGTGTCCTTCCGTTTGGACCTCCCTGCATCTTTTTCTATTCATAATGTTTTTCATCGGTCATTGTTGCGCAGGTATGAGGTACCGGTTGTGCCTTCCGTTGAGCCTCCTGCTCCGGTGTTGGTTGAGGGCGAGTTGGAGTACGTTGTGGAAAAAATCTTGGACTCCCGTGTTTCCAGACGGAAACTCCAGTATCTGGTCAAATGGAAGGGATACGGTCAGGAGGATAATTCTTGGGTGACTGCCTCTGATGTTCATGCCTCCGATCTGGTCCGTGCCTTTCATAGGGCTCATCCTGATCGCCCTGGTGGTTCTGGTGAGGGTTCGGTGCCCCCTCCTTGAGGGGGGGGTACTGTTGTGAAATTGGATTTTGGGCTCCCCCGGTGGCCACTGGTGGAATTGAACTGGTGTGTATCATCCCCTCTGTTCACCTGTTTCCATCAGGATGTGGGAGTCGCTATTTAACCTTGCTCCTCTGTCACTTCCATTCCGGTCAACATTGTAATCAGAAGCCTTTCTGTGCATGTTCCTGCTGCTAGACAACTCCCAGCTAAGTTGGACTTTTGTCCTCGTTTGTTTTTGCATTTTGTTCCAGTTCACAGCTGTAGTTTCGTTTCTGTGTCTGGAAAGCTCTTGTGATCTGAAATTGCCACTCTGATGTTATGAGTTAATACTAGAGTCTTAAAGTAATTTCAGGATGGTATTTGATAGGGTTTTCAGCTGACCATGAAAGTGCCCTTTCTGTCTTCCTGCTATCTAGTAAGCGGACCTCAATTTTGCTAAACCTATTTTCATACTACGTTTGTCATTTCATCTAAAATCACCGCCAATATATGTGGGGGCCTCTGTCTGCCTATCGGGGAAATTTCTCTAGAGGTGAGCCAGGACTATATTTTCCTCTGCCAGGATTAGTTAGTCCTCCGGCCGGCGCTGGGCGTCTAGGGATAAAAACGTAGGCAACGCTACCCGGCTACTGTTAGTTGTGCGGCAGGTTTAGTTCATGGTCAGTTTAGTTTCCATCCTTCCAAGAGCTAGTACTTATGTTTGCGGGGCTATGTTCTCTTGCCATTGAGAACCATAACAGCTCTGGTGCGGTAGCAATCAGGATAATGGGATTGTGGGGTTGATGTCAGCAGCTGACATCAAGCTCACAGGTTAGTAATGGAGAGGCGTCTATCACTCACCCCCATTACTAACCCCATATTTAAAAATAAAAAGACACACAGGAAAAAAAGTTTATTTGAATAAAGACTCCCCCACACATTCCCTGGTTCACTCCTTTATTATTAAAAAATAATCCCCGAAGGTCTGACATAATCCATGGTGTTCCCACAATTATTCACTACTCCAATCTACGGAACCTTATTCTGAGGACTTTGCTTCTGACCTGCAGGATTATATTTTTTAATAATAACCGTGAACCAGTGAATATGTTGAGGAGTCTTTATTCAAATAAACTTTGTTTTTTACTGTTTGTGTCTTTTTATTTTTAAATACGGGGTTAGTAATAGTAATAGGGGTGTCTTACTAACCCCTGGGCTTGATGCCAGCTGACAATACACAGCTGACATCAACCCCAAAAACTATTACCCCAATTGCCAATGCACCAGGGCAATCAGGAAGAGTCGGACAAAGTGACAGAATTAGAACAACTAATGTGATGCGCCAATTCTGGGGTGGCTGTGGGCTGGCATTTTTATGCTGGGAATGGCCCAATAACCATTTCCCCTCCAGCCTATTAACATGAGCTCACAGCTGTATGCTTTGCCTTTGCTAGTTATCAAAAATAAGGGGCCCCACATATTTTTTTGGTCCCCCTTTATTTATAATCATCAAAGACAAAGCAGAAAGCTGTGAGCTGATATTATTAGGCTGGGAAGGTCCATGGTTATATGGTCCTTCCCAGCCTAAAAATACCGCCTCACATCTGTCTACTTTACCTTGGCTGGTTATCAAAAATAGGGGTGACCCTACATTGTTTTTTTCATTTATTTATCAATAAGTACAGTAAAATACACATGCAAGGCACTGCTCCACTCCTGCACTTGGACCTCCACCTGCTGATTCAAAATTATATATTTTTTGTATTCTATGTTATTTTAAATAATTTCTCTATACTCATTTGTTTGCAGGGCAATTGTCCTTCTCTTACCCCCATTTTGATTTTTTCAGCCCCCCCTAGCCCTTACTGCGACCATTTTGCAGCCATTTAACAGCACTAAAGTTTGGGTCCACATTGGCTTCTATTGGGATTGGGGTCAAATTCGGGTCAAGCTTTGGTACCCAAACCGAACTTTGGACTACAGTTTAATCAAACCCGAAGAGCCCAAACAAACACGGGTCCGCTCATCACTATTAGTTAAATATTTGCAATTTTTTTTTTTAAATGGTGCTTTAAGGGATTATCTGTTCCTTTTTGTTAGGCCGGAGACACACTGGTGCGAGATACGGCCGAGTCTCGCTGGTTAAAAGCAAGCTGTGGCACCTGCACTCTGGAGCGGAGCGTGCAGCTGCATAGCAATACATGGAGCCGCACGCTCCGCTCCGGAGTGCCGGTGCCACAGCTTGCTTTTAACCAGCGAGACTCGGCCGTATCTCGCACCAGTGTGTCTCCGGTCTTAGAAGAATACTCAGCAATCAACTGAAATCTATGAGTGGATCCAGAAGAAAATGCTGAATTTGTAGACAGCGCCTCTGCAGGGAAAATAATATATTACACAATTCTAAATGAATGAATGGACTGTACTGCTAATATATGGTTATCTGGGTCCTCCAAAGGGAGACATGATCTTTTTGTTCTCTAGTCCATTTGCTTGCTTTAGAAAAAATAAAATAAAATCAGCTAAAGACCGGGAGCAGCAATGGAGAGGCATGGTAGGAGCATGGCATGGTTTATCTTTAGAGCATGACAATGGTGTTAAAAATTTATGCATGGAAAATGTTTTTTCTAATTGGAACAACTTATGAAATATCAATAGGACTTCTGAGATACCCACTAATTTTTAGAACAGAGAAAGTCATAGACAGCGCTCCAGCAATCCCATAGAGATTGAGTAGAGCTGCGAGGGCAATGGGTGTTCTTAGTAAAAGGCCGAAAATTCTCTGCATGTCCAAAAGCTTGGGCATAAAAATGGACAAGATTAAAGTTGAGCACATGAGGTTTCAGTAGTGGAAAATCCTTCTGATGCGAAAACTTGAATAGGTCATTTACTATTTGGGTTACGTTTTATAGTTTTAAGGTAGGCACAAGTCCATTGAGCTCAACTTATAACGCAACATGTTGATCCAGAAGAAGGCAAAAGGTCCACAAGGCCAAAGAAAATTGTCCCATATTAGGGGAAACATTCCTTCCACACTCCAGATATGGCAATCAGACTAGTTCCCTGTGTCAACGTCCCATCATAGAATCTAATACCAATAACCTGTAATGTTACATGATTATTAGATATCTTAAACCTGATAATGAACATGCATTTACTTTGAAAATCTATGTCAAAATGGCTTTATAATATTATATGAAAGTTTAAGTCAATCCCCATCTACCTAGCCTGCTTGACAGCTCAGTGTTCCTCCTCTCTGCTGAGATCTCATACTGCTCAGTACAAGCTGTGGATAAAAGTCATCCTAGGTGAGCAGAGATTATATACACCTGGACCCAAGATCTATTCTATTCTATAGACTTTTAAAATACTCATCCTAATATCAAACTAGAGCCATTCTGAAACAGATTTTCAAAGTAAGCACCCCAGTCCCATCAAGTCAAAGAGATCTATTTTAAAATGTAGATGAACATGTACCATGTCCTTAGAATCTCAGTACCATCTCCTCTCACACGTTAAACAGATTTTGACAGTCAACGGGCATAATTAGGTAGTCCATTCTCAATGCATTTTTTTTCCTGTTGAGAACATCGAGTTACTCAAGATATGTTAGAAATTAAACCATAAGGTAGAACTTCATATTAAAGGAGATATTACTGTAATAATGAAATTTTCCCTTAGGAAAAAAAATGTAGTTGGGGATCCTCTGGGGCGTGTCCTAATGCTGCATAATTACCATGAAAGCAACGCCCCCCTTGGAAAGAACCTAAAAAATAGCTCTAAATAAAAAGGCCATTATCTCTGGAACCATACTGCGGATTTTGAACAAACAAAAAGCAGAATACTCAGGGGAGCAGCGGGCATAGCGGAAGAACAGAAACAATCCAATTCTGACCTTAGGATAGGTTCTCTTTAAGTATTGCATATGTTTGAGTTTGGAAAAAAAATATTTTTATTAAATATCAATCTTTAAAGCTAGTAAGGGTTAGATTCACTTCTCCAACCAATTATAGCACTTTTATCTTGACCTTCTCTTTATGTGCAACAGTCACTTTGATTGCTGTCTTGTACATTTTTTTTGCATCTTAGATATTTTTTATCTTTGTGACTAGTTCCCCATTTCAAAAGCAGTGCAGAGACTAGCATCCTGTTCCCATTGAAACACTAATTAACAAATTATAGGAAGTGTCTCTCTTCCTTTTTTTACGTTTAAAGTCTGCAAAATGTTGGGTGGTGGGGTCTGTTTTTTATATACGATAGATAAAAAAATCTGAAAAAATCAGAGTACAATGTCACGGTGGGATTTGCAAAAATTGTACCCCAGTACTTATAGATAGGATTCTTCCGCTTTATATGTGGCCATAGATCTTGGAAGAAATGTATCACAAAGCAAAATCAAAACTATAACTGGCTGGTCTAAGCGGAACTCAAGGAGCTATCAAAACCATCATTTTTTTTATATCCTTCTATAAGAACTGGTTCTTGGTTCTGGTGTTCTACAACTGAAGTTCATGAACTATTTTAAAAATGACCATTTCTCTATTTATTCTGACTAAAGTGTAAATGGGTATCAAAGTAAATATAATGTAATTTATTAAAGGGGTTGTCCAGTCTAAATCGATAAGTCGCAGTCACTCTGTATGACTGCAAATGAGGATTTGCCGGTTTCTGAGCCAGGACCGGCAGGTAAGTATGCATTATGCATAGTCCTGGCAGTAGCCCATCTAGTGGTGGTAGCCTTGCTTCATACACTTGTGTCTAGCAAGGCTGTGCCCACTGGACGGGTGCGCCCACTAGACAAGCTGTGCCAGGAGCATGGATAACTGCCGGTCCTGGTTCAGAAACTGGCAAATCCTCGCAGCACACAGTGTGTGCACTGGGAGGATTCATAAGTCTACAGTCATACAGAGTGATTGCAGACTTATCAGTTTAAACCAGCCAATCCCTTTAACGAAGAGGAAGAATAAGACTTCTTCTTACTGTAAAGCTGTCCATAGATATTCATCACCCTAAAGATTAAGTGACAATTGGCTTGTTTAGGAGCAAGATATCGAGAACTTCTTATGAATGATTACTGGTTTCTAGATGTATTTTCAACTCTATTACAAAACTCTTTAATAAAGTCACTCAATTTCATTTTTTCCCCTAAGTTTGGCCAGCATGGAAACTTATGAAACTTTGAAAATCATTTTATAAGGAGATTTGTCTGCATTCCGTTACTGTTTTTTTTCCCCATTCTATTTGTTTGCCTTAAAGAGGTTGTCATTAACATTGATAGTTCGTCAATGCCTGATCTGTGGGAGTGCAACACCTGGCACCTCCGCCAATCAGTTTTTCTCGGTACTGACGGCAACCTGAAATGCTCAGTTATGGTGGTGCTCCGGGAATTGCAAAACCGCCCCTATTGACTTAAATAGGGGGCGGATGTACAGTGCCCGCGGCCATTATCAGTAGATGGAGCATCTCCATAACTGAGCACCACCGCTGGCACCTGATCGGCGAGAGTGCCAGGTGTCACATTCCCTCCGATCAAACATTGATGACGTATCCTTATGATGGGTCATCAGTGTTAAAGTAGTGGACAACCTCTTTATACTAATACAGATGATGGCAGTCGAAGGGTCATCACCTGTCTCCTCCTCTGAGCTTTCACCTTATCTCTACAACAACCTGTCCCCAAAGTTATTGAGCTCAGTTATCACTAATGTCACATGAAGGCAAATCCCCTAATAAAGTGATCTGCAAACTTTCCAAAATATGAACGCTTTGTTACTCTGTAAGAACAACACTAGTTTAGGGTTCACTGCTCGTGATACCTTGGGAATAACAATTTGTGGGCATATAGGAATTCCGATGATTCACTGATGCTTCACCAATCATCAATATGATTTATTTGGAGTTTTTGGGCTACTCTTTAACTGATGGTCAAGATTTAAAAAAAGGGTGTCGTATTCCAAAAACCACATCACTCTTGTCAATGGGTTGTGTATGGTTATAAACTTAAAAAAAGTCCATGCGAGGGCAGTCCCCAGCACCAGACAGAAAAATTTAAACACATGACTTTTAACTGTCATGGTTTGTCTTGGTCGGTTCTTCTAGGGTTAATTCCTGTAGCCTCACACTGATCCTGGGGGGACTTTTTATAGCCTCCATCTGGGAGTTTCCTTTGTCAGTGATACTTCCGCTGTTGGCTAAGTGTGTTGACCCCTGAGTGAGTTTTGTGCTGTGTGCTGGTTTGCCTGATTCCTTGGTTTTTGACTCGGTCTGTTCTCTGGATACTGTTTGTTGGATTCCGTCTCTGTACTTTCTCTGTCCGTTTGATATTGACCTCTGCTTGGCCCCTACTATCCTTTCTGTCTAGTCCCTTGGTACCGTGACGCTATCCCGTGCTCTGACCCCGACCTGATCTGTTTATGTCTCTGTCTGTGCCCCTTGGTAGCTTTGTCCTTTTGTTACCTTTCTAGGAGTTTACCTTCAGCTTCTAGCTCTCTGGAGCTTAGGCCATGCCCTCAGCAGTCAGGTGATTTAGGTCCTGTCAGGCCTGAAGCAATCTCTCTCCAGCCTCGCTTGCCCTGCGTTCCTGGTGCAGCGCCCCAGAGTCCTGGTCGTTGCAGTACTGATGCTCCACCGCTAAGGGGGGCTATGGTACGTCCGATGGCACTGAAGGAGTTCACCTGACCAGGTATCACAGACACCAATACACTTCACAGTCTGGCCTCCAGGGGGAGCTAAGGGTGCTATGTATTAGGCCACTCCTCACAGTCTGGTAAAACTGGGGGTTAGATAGGAAGTTAGTCAGAAGCTGACTGGGTTGGAACCAGGCAATATCCTGTGGCAGAGGGTGTTGCAGGGGAAGATTCAGGGGGGTCCCTGTCAGGGGTGGGATCCTGACAGAGGCCTAGCGAACAGAGAGAACGTTACGGGACCGCGCCTGCACGTCATTGCGGCGGTACCCCAAGAAAGGACAAGAAGCGAGGTTTATTGTGCTGAGTGAGAAACGAGATCAACGCAACAAGGAGAATTACCAGTAGGAGTCGTGCTGTAAGACGAGGCAACATCCTACTGAGGCGCGTAGCCGGTGGCCGGAACGCCGAGGAAGTATTGAGCTCCAGGCCTTACTTCAAACCTACGGCAGGACAGTCAGTTATAGGCGGGCTGTCTCACTCAAATCACCTAAGAAGACATAGGGGGCAACATTTGGAGAGGGGCGACTCTAGGGTCCCGGAAGACCTCCGAGCCTACCCGTCATACAGGTGCGTCCTAGCCATATCATCTGGGGGACGAAGCAGAACATCATAATTGAGTTGTGAGGGAACTTCAGAAACAGACACAACAGTTGTGGGGACTATCCCGTAAGCACAGCAGGGGAGGACCACAACACACAAGCGCTAGAAGGTAGGCACAGATTTCCACCTGCAAAGGGAACTCTGGAGGTGCCATTGGACCGGCCGGACTTGCGCAGCCCGGTTAAGCGTATTCCGGATTGAGGATCCTGAAGCCTTCAGTAAAGAGGTAAAGAGACTGCAACCTGGTGTCCTTGTTATTTACTGCGACCTGCACCGCACCATAACATCATCACCATCCACACCTTTCATTGGACGCCCCTCAGCAGGGTCACGGACCGGGTCTAGCCACCGTGACAACCCCAGAACAGAGACTCAGAGGCCCGGTACCGGGTACCCCTCAGCCCTGCGGCAGTGGGGGCGCTCCAACTTGGCATCACGAACAGGATCTACTTAAGCCTGAAGGATCAGGTCATGTGTGCCTTGGAACTGTGATTTATTATACTTGGACTGTGACTTATTGCAAAGACTGTGTATTGCAACTTGCCGCCAAAAGTTCCCGCCAAAACCCGCCGCCATTGCAGCGCCACAGGGAGCGCAGAGGAAGAAGAAGGGCGTGTCATGGGAGGAGACTACCAAAGCGGCGCCAAAAGCAGCGACCGCCCCCTCCGACTACTACTGCGAGATGACGACCTGCCCAGCAGCAGAGGAGAACCGCCCCCTGATTTGCAACGGCGGGAACGCGGTGAAGAGGGAGCTCGACCTCGGAGAAATGGCAGAGTCAGGTGCATGCACGGCTGCCGATCTCAAGACAGCGAAGATGATCAGCGGGTGCCCGAGCGACGGCGAAGTGATCCCGGCTTGCCCTTACCCACCAGAGGCGGACCCGCATCCACCGCAGCTGAAGGATCTGAACTCCTTGAAGCCGCCGGCGGAGGAGCCGAGCCTACCTATCCTGACCACGGAGCCAGCAGGTGTGGAGCCATGGAGAGCGGAGCCACATCGAGAGGCCACCTTGGAGGAGCCGCGGTCCGGGCTGCAGCCGATTCCAGTGTCCTTGTCAGCGGAACGGATCGACATCAGTGGAATCACATCAGGCGCAGGTATGGAAGGCGCCCCTACTCCCCCGGCCGATTCTGCTCCCCCGACCGATCCTGCTCTCCTGACCGATCCCGCTCCCACGACCGATCCTGCTCTCCTGACCGATCCCGCTCCCGCGACCGCTCCTCACCCCAACAATAACTGTTTCCTCTCGGTGGAGCGGGTGATCCTCACCCCTGAGACGATGGGGAGGCTGGTACCTCCACTACCGACCAAGATGGGAAAACCCATAGACGTGAGCTCAGATGGGGTGGTCCTCCGTTGGGACACCCCCTGGATCGGGCCAGATGGAGCTCGGGAGGAGGGCCTCACCCTTGCTGTGCTCACTTGGGAACAATATAAACAATGCCTGATCCTACATTGGAAAAACCGAAAAGAGACAGAACAAACTGACGCGCCAAAAGTGAAACACCCGAAGCCTGCGCATGGCAGGAAAGACGTGGTAAAGCGGGGAACTGTGCTGGCCTTTCACCCAAAGCGGGGTTGGGGCTCCATACAGGAACCGGGACTACCGACTGACGTCTTCGTTACTAGTCACGATGTGAAGACTCGTTTCCGCAACCGATATGGTGACCCACTATTGCAAAGGGGGATCAGGTGACCTACACCCGCCACCGGAGTGCACAAGGATGGTGCCCTCGGAATGTCCAACGATGTGGGCCTGAGGGGGTGTCACCTGTTGCCTCGACCATGATTGAACCAGACTTGACAGATCTTGCTACTATCGCCACTGTACGCCTTGTTGCGGCTACTGAGCTTGCAGCTAAGGTTAGCCTTCGAATCCAGACACCGGGTGACCTGACTGCACCCGAGAGACCAACCACTGACACTGACACCACATCAGCCGGGGACCAGGGGCCGAAGCCTGTACGGTCAGGAGATGTCCACTATCGGCTGATGTCTTGTAACATACTATGAAGCCCTAACGCTCGACAAAATTTGTATATAGTTAACTGTCCGTCTTCTATGTGTCTTCTTGCTGCTACAACCCGTCTAGGGTTAACTCTTAAAGGGATCCCTTTGTTTACCCGGGATCCCTTCTTTTGCTTTTGTTTTTGTTTCTCATCTTTTCATTGTTGAAAAGAACTGCTGGATCATGAACACTGCATGATTACAAACTTATTGTAAATAGTTTGCACCTTCTTAAAGGTGCCCTCTACTGGTCTTACAAAGAAAAGGACTCTTTGCGAAGAAACTGTTCCTGGACGCAGTATCGGAGTCCTTGCTGCATACGGACTTGCAGCTTGAGAAGTTGCACTACCTCATAGAGACTTGGTCCCCTCTTAAAGGGAATGTTCATCAATAGCACTTAAAGAATGATGATGCTTTAAAAGGAAGTACTAATAATGCTTACATATAAAAGTTATATGTAGTGATCTAGTTAATTGTGAGAAATGTTTAATGATGTTGCTAGAAGAATGAGGACAGGAAGTGAACCCGTATGGGGTTAGTCGGTGAGTCCTCCTAGGAGCCATACAGAGATGGCTCAGTGAACTTGAACTAAGAGAAGGATGATAAGTTCTATACTGCGTATAGTAGCAGAAAGGCAGTAGGCCCGGGCGGAAAAGGGGCGGTCCTGCAACAGAGCGAGAGGCAGTAGGCCTGGGGCAGATAGACAGGCGGTCCTGCAGATGTAAAGGTGGAAAATGAAGAAAAGTTGATTAGCCTTATAGCGTTTTATAAGAAGGTCTTTAGTGGATTCAGTGTGTACGTCCTTAAAGGCAACGTTAAATTATTGTTCAAAAATTTGCACTTAGTAGAATACCCGGTTGGGTAAGAAAAGTTATTTATAGTATGTTATTTAAAGTATTTAACCATGTTTGTAACGTTCAAGTGTTCTCACCTCCCATACAGGGAAGCTCTGTTCAAATTTGCTTATTGTTATTGCATTTCAAAATTGTATGTCTTTTTGCTGACATGTATTGTTGTTTTCTTCCCAGTCCAGGAGTACTGGATTTAACCGGGGGGGAGTGCAGCGCCCCAGAGTCCTGGTCATTGCAGTACTGATGCTCCGCCGCTAAGGGGGGCTATGGTACGTCCGATGGCACTGAAGGAGTTCACCTGACCAGGTATCACAGACACCAATACACTTCACAGTCTGGCCTCCAGGGGGAGCTAAGGGTGCTATGTATTAGGCCACTCCTCACAGTCTGGTAAAACTTGGGGTTAGATAGGAAGTTAGTCAGAAGCTGACTGGGTTGGAACCAGGCAACATCCTGTGGCAGAGGGTGTTGCAGGGGAAGATTCAGGGGGGTCCCTGTCAGGGGTGGGATCCTGACAGAGGCCTAGCGAACAGAGAGAACGTTACGGGACCGCGCCTGCACGTCATTGCGGCGGTACCCCAAGAAAGGACAAGAAGCGAGGTTTATTATGCTGAGTGAGAAACTAGATTAACGCAACAAGGAGAATTACCAGTAGGAGTCGTGCTGTAAGACGAGGCAACATCCTACTGAGGCGCGTAGCCGGTGGCTGGAACGCTGAGGAAGTATTGAGCTCCAGGCCTTACTTCAAACCTACGGCAGGACAGTCAGTTATAGGCGGGCTGTCTCACTCAAATCACCTAAGAAGACATAGGGGGCAACATTTGGAGAGGGGCGACTCTAGGGTCCCGGAAGACCTCCGAGCCTACCCGTCATACGGGTGCGTCCTAGTCATATCATCTGGGGGACGAAGCAGAACATCATAATCGAGTTGTGAGAGAACTTCAGAAACAGACACAACAGTTGTGGGGACTATCCCGAAAGCACAGCAGGGGAGGACCACAACACACAAGCGCTAAAAGGTAGGCACAGATTTCCACCTGCAAAGGGAACTCTGGAGGTGCCATTGCGCAGCCCGGTTAAACGTATTCCGGATTGAGGATCCTGAAGCCTTCAGTAAAGAGGTAAAGAGACTGCAACCTGGTGTCCTTGTTATTTACTGCGACCTGCAACGCACCATAACATCATCACCATCCACACCTTTCATTGGACGCCCCTCAGCAGGGTCACGGACTGGGTCTAGCCACCGTGACAACCCCAGAACAGAGACTCAGAGGCCCGGTACCGGGTACCCCTCGGCCCTGCGGCAGTGGGGGCGCTCCACTGGGAGCCTGTGGCTCTCTCCAGGTCCTGTCTTCCCGGGAGATTGCATCGTGAGTGTTACTTTCAACTCCCACCGTGATATTAACAACATGAGATTAAAATGAATATTCAGAAATGTGAACACTTAGAAAATGCTACCCATTGGCTGACGCGTTTCAGGTTGAAAAACTCTTATTTATAGCTGACGATAAGATGTATAATCCAACAATAAACAGTGAGTGTTAAAGGAGGGATTAATGGCTACTACGTATCCGCCCACATAAACATGCGACCTACTTATAGAGCCTATGAAAAACTATTTTATTTTTACTATGGGCCTATAAACTAACAGGTAGGTAGTTGCTACCTACCTGCGTGTTATGCCTGGTACCGGCTCAGAGAGGTAACTGACTGCTCCTGCCGGCGATTTTGCTGCTTCACGTCAACAGAGCAGCTCTTCCTCTTCTGGGCTACTCTGTCAATGGGGAGTGACTGCCGATGACATGCTGATGCACAGTCGACTCCCCGCAGTTAGGCTTAGTGATGAGGGAAAGTGCTACTATATGGTGTTATCCGAGCATGCTCAAATGGTAACCGAGTGATTTTTATAATAATATGTTCGAGTTCCCGCGCCTACATGTCTCGTGGCTGTTTGACAGCCACAACACATGCAGGGATTGTCTAAGAAACAGGAAATCCCTGTGTGTTGCTGCTGTCGAGCAACTGGGAGACATCCAGCTGCTGGGACTAGAACATAGTATTCGAGCACAAAGATACTGAGTTAGCACCCGAGCATGCTCAGATAACGCCATATCCCAGCACGTTCGCTCATCACTAGGTAGGCTTTGTTGATGTGACCTCAGTGGAAAACGAAGAATCACCAGCAGGAGTGGTCTGTGACAGCTCTGTACTGGCAGAGATCGGCGCTAGGCATAACAAAATGTACATTGTAAAAACAATTGCCAAAAAACATTGTCAGAATTGCTTTTTTTTTACAATTTCTCCCCACTTGGAATTTTTTTCCCGTTCTCCAGTACACTATGTGGTAACATAAATTGGGTCATTTAAAAGCCTTCATATGTATACGTGGACGGAAAAATAAAAAAAAGTTATGGATCTGGGAAGAAAGGGTGGAAAAAAAAGAAAACACAAAAAAGAAAATTGACAACTTCGTGAAGAGGTTTAAAAATACTATTTTTCAGTTTTTTACTAGTTTTTGCAATTTTTTAGCACCAGAAATCATAACTCCTCTAAAAAGTCTCAAAAATGCGCAACATTGAAAACTCCAGAAAACTTACTCCAGGTGGGAGGAGACTGGAGTTTGATGGGGCAAAAAACTGAGACATTTAGTAAAAGTACATTTTTATGAATCTCTCTAAAATATGTTGACATAAAAAAAGCAAAAAAAAGAACTTTAAAACATACAGGCTACAATTCATCAATTGCATTTTTTAAGCCACTTTCTTTTTTTTGTTTTGTGCTATTTGCTGACATTAAGTGCACCAAATTAATTTACAAAAAAAATCACACGTGGTTCATAAGTTTTGCACAAAGTAAAAAGTAATTTTAAAAAAAGGCTTTTCTTGCGACTTTTGAATAAAAGTAGCACGTTTCAAAAATGTCTCAAGAAAGATGAGAATTTTGAAAATATGCATAAGGCTACCCTAGAGAGGGGCAGAAATAGAGTTGTGACTTTTTAAAAGGTAGTAATTGGTGAATCAGATGAAGCTTATTCAGAAAGTAATTGAAGCGCTCTTTCGCGTGAATTTTGAATCAGAATCCGCTCTAAAATCCACATAAGAAAAACATATGTTAACATATCCTAAACAGAAGAAAATGTTGATTTTTTGATTTGCTCTAAAGGATTAATTAAAGCAAAAAAGCTCTATGTACAAAAAAAGTCAATTAAAAAAAACACAAAAAAGCATTCCAAAAAAAAAAAACTTTGTGTGAATTTACCCTTAAGGGGATTGTTGGTTTGCATGACATTTTTTAATAGAGATTTTTTTTAGATGATTTATCTAATGTTCTTCATATCTGTAGACTTTATCAGTCATATAATTAATGCCTATATATATGAGGAATGCATATAAAAAGTCCTCTACCCCTTAAATCCCAAGCTCTTTGGACTGAACCTTTATTATCAGAGTATATCAATTTATGTGAAATGAAAAAATACTTTACGTAAAGATAAAAAAAGTAAAACGTATATCTACTATATAATTGTCTAAGGGTCACTTCCGTCTGTCTGTCCTTCTGTCTGTCTTTCTGTCACGGATATTCATTGGTCGCAGCCTCTGTCTGTCATGGAATCCAAGTCGCTGATTGGTCGTGGCAAAACAGCCACGACCAATCAGCGACGGGCACAGTCTGGTAGAAAAATGGCCGCTCCTTCCTCCCCGCAGTCAGTGCCTGCTCCGTACTCCCCTCCAGTCTGCCCTCACACGGTTAATGGCAGCGGTAATGGACCGGGTTATGCCACGGTGTAATGCACTCCGTTACCGCTGCTATTAACCCTGTGTGACCAACTTTTTACTATTCATGCTGCCTATGCAGCATGAATAGTAAAACGATCCAATGTTAAAAATAATAAAAAAAATTAAAAATCGTTATATACTCACCGTCTGTCGGCCCCCGGATCGACAACAGGCCTTTCCCGCTCGCGACGCTCTGGTAACCGGTCCATGCTGCGATCTCGCGAGACCGCAATGAGCTCTTGAGACCGAAGTGCACGAGCAGCGTCGGTAACGTCTTCGCTTGGATGTGGGGGCTCCGGAAGGTGAGTATATAACTATTTTTTATTTTATTTATTTTTTTTAACAGGGATATGATGCCCACATTGCTATATACTACGTGGGCTGTGCTATATACTACGTGGGCTGGGCAATATACTACATGGGCTGGGCAATATACTACGTGGCTGGGCAATATACTACATGGGCTGTGCAATATACTACGTGGCTGGGCAATATACTACATGGGCTGGGCAATATACTACATGGGCTGTGCTATATACTACGTGGCTGGGCAATATACTACGTGACTATACAACGTGGGCTGCGCAATATACAACGTGGGCTGCGCAATATACAATGTGGGCTGCGCAATATACAACGTGGGCTGCGCAATATACAACGTGGGCTGCGCAATGTACTACGTGGGCTGCGCAATGTACTACGTGGGCTGTGCAATGTACTGCGTTGGCTGCGCAATGTACTGCATTGGCTGCGCAATGTACTGCGTTGGCTGCGCAATGTACTGCATGGGCTGCGCAATGTACTGCTTGGTCTGCGCAATGTACTGCGTGGGCTGCGCAATGTACTGCGTGGGCTGCGCAATATACTACGTGGGCTGTGCTATACACTACGCATACATATTCTAGAATACCCGATGCGTTAGAATCGGGCCACCATCTAGTTATATTATAAAGCACAGATGTATAAAAAAAAATATAAAAATATACAAATACCCATCATGTTTATTTTGTCCTATGTAGTTCCTAATGGACAATCTGAGTAACTTGCCCATAGAAAAGTAACTTTCCCAAATTAAACTTTTATGGGTCCGTAAATGCTCCTCGAAGAAAGGACAACGATCAACGTGACTTTATTTGTTATTACAGTCAATGGAGCTAAAGAGAGACATACGGCCATAAAATTTCTCAGGGAGAAACAGAAAAAAATGTTTAAGGAGGAGCTGGCTTCCAGGACGCTGGGAAATCTCCAAACCTGATCAAAGTCTAACCTTCTGACTTCACCATTCACTGGGAAACAACCAAAAGAAATGTCAATGTTTTCCATATGTTGAAAGAGCAGTCGACTTGGAAACGATAACGGTGGAAATTAGGCGTTAAAGCTTCACGAAGCTGGAAGTGAATTAGTCCTTTCAGAACTGGAGATGTGCAAGCATAATCCAATGAGTGCAGTCAAAAGTCAATCTAATAAGTCAATTAAACAAGTCAACTAATTAAACTAACGACTGCAAATAGTCACATTAAGTGGGTCATTTTAAAAGGGTATGGTATTCCAAAACATTTTATAATGGCCCTCCACTGCTGTATTGAGAGAATGTAAGGAATATATACACAGAACAGACCAAAAGTTTGGACACACCTTCTCATTTAAAGATTTTTCTGTATTTTCATGACTATGAAAATTGTAAATTTTCCACATGTGGAATTATTTTCCACATGTGGAATTATATACTTAACAAAAAAGTGTTAAACAACTGAAAATATGTCTTATATTCTAGGTTCTTCAAAGTAGCCACCTTTTGCTTTGATGACTGCTTTGCACACTCTTGGCATTCTCTTGATGAGCTTCAAGAGGTAGTCACCGGAAATGGTCTTCCAACGATCTTGAAGGAGTTCCCAGAGATGCTTAGCACTTGCTGGCCCTTTTGCCTTCACTCTGCGGTCCAGCTCACCCCAAACCTTCTCGATTAGGTTCAGGATGGGTGACTGTGGAGGCCAGGTCATCTGGTGTAGCACCCCATCACTCTCCTTCTTGGTCAAATAGCCCTTACACAGCCTGGAGGTGTGTTTGGGGTCATTGTCCTGTTGAAAAACAAATGATGGTCCAACTAAACGCAAACCGGATGGAATAGCATGCCGCTGCAAGATGCTGTGGTAGCCATGCTGGTTCAGTATGCCTTCAATTTTGAATAAATCCCCAACAGTGTCACCAGTGTTATGATCCTGGTGGTAGGATCTCAAACTGACCTGACAAATATACCCTGAGTATATAGGACAAGTTCTGGGGATGTGGAAGCTATACTGACCGCAATCCTGATCCTATCCAAACACACTAAAGGCAGCTGTGGAACGTTACCTGAAAACCTAGACATCTCGTCACAGCCTGAGAAACTGACTACCCCTAGAGAGAAAGCAAAGACCTCACTTGCCTCAGAGAAATGTACCCCAAAGTTTTAGATAGCCCCCCACAAATAATAACGGTGAGTCAAGGGGAAAACACAAACGTAGAGATGCAACAGATTTAGCAAATGAGGCCCGCTAATACTAGATAGGCAGAAAATAGATAGGTGTCTGTGCGGTCAGTACAAAAACTATCGAAAGTAAACCACGCAGAGAATACAAGAACCCCCACACCGACTCACGATGTGAGGGGCGCACTCTGCACCCCAGAACTAACCAGCAAGCAAAAAATCACATAAAAGCAAGCTGGGCTGAACTCATAATATAATGAGAAACGTTTTCAAGGAAATAATGAGAAACTGAACAAGCAAACTTAGCTTCTCATAGCAGGAGACTGGTCACAAGGAATATTCAGGAGAGCACAGGAACAGGACTGAATACACCGACAGCAGGCGACAAATAAAGGTCCAGGTGAGTTAAATAGGCCCAGCCTAGCAGGAGATGAAACAGCTGAGCCCAGCCAAGACCAGCCATATCGCTAAAGGCCACCAGAGGGAGCCCAAGAACAAACTCACACAGTACCACTCATGACCACAGGAGGGAGCCTGAGAACGGGATTCACAACAGTACCCCCCCTTGAGGAGGGGTCACCGAACCTTCAACAGAGCTCCCAGGCGATCAGGACGAGCCAAATGAAAGGCACAAACCAAATCGGCCGCATGGACATCGGAGGCGACAACCCAGGAATTATCCTCCTGACCATAACCCTTCCATTTCACTAAGTACTGAAGCCTCCGTCTCGAAATACGAGAATCCAAGATCTTCTCCACCACATATTCCAACTCCCCCTCGACCAAGACCGGAGCAGGAGGATCAACAGAAGGGACCACAGGCACCACATATCTCCGCAACAATGACCTATGGAACACATTATGAATGGCAACCGATGTTGGGAGGTCCAAACGAAAAGACACAGGGTTGAGGATTTCCAAAATCTTATAAGGACCGATGAAACGAGGCTTGAACTTAGGAGAGGAAACCTTCATCGGGACATAACGAGAAGACAACCATACCAAATCCCCCACACGAAGTCGGGGACCCACACAGCGACGGCGGTTAGCAAAACGCTGAGCCTTCTCTTGGGACAAAGTCAAATTGTCCACCACATGGTTCCAAATCTGCTGCAACCTATCCACCACAGAATCCACCCCAGGGCAGTCAGAAGACTCAACCTGGCCCGAGGAGAAACGAGGATGAAAACCAGAATTGCAAAAGAAAGGTGAAACCAAAGTAGCAGAACTAGCCCAATTATTGAGGGCGAACTCAGCCAATGGCAAAAAGGTCACCCAATCATCCTGGTCAGCAGAAACAAAACATCTCAAATAAGTTTCCAAGGTCTGATTAGTTCGTTCGGTTTGACCATTCGTCTGAGGATGGAAGGCTGACGAAAAAGACAATTCAATGCCCATCTTAGCACAAAAGGATCGCCAAAATCTGGACACAAACTGGGATCCTCTGTCGGACACAATGTTCTCCGGAATACCATGTAAACGAACCACATTCTGAAAAAACAATGGCACCAAATCGGAGGAGGAAGGCAACTTAGGCAAGGGTACCAAATGGACCATTTTGGAAAAACGATCACAAACCACCCAGATGACAGACATCTTCTGAGAGACAGGAAGATCCAAAATAAAATCCATGGAAATATGCGTCCAAGGCCTCTTCGGGACAGGCAAAGGCAAAAGCAATCCACTGGCACGAGAACACGAAGGCTTGGCCCGAGCACAAATCCCACAGGACTGCACAAAGGAACGCACATCCCGCGACAAGGAAGGCCACCAAAAGGATCTCACCACCAAATTCCTGGTACCAAAAATCCCAGGATGACCCGCCAACACCGAAGAATGAACCTCGGAAATAACTCTACTGGTCCATCTGTCTGGGACAAACAGTCTCTCCGGTGGACAACGGTCAGGTCTATTGGCCTGAAACTCCTGCAACACCCGTCGCAGATCAGGAGAGATAGCAGACAAAATCACCCCCTCTTTGAGAACACCAGTCGGTTCAGAAACTTCCGGGGAGTCAGGTACAAAACTCCTAGAAAGGGCATCGGCCTTCACGTTTTTCGAACCCGGAAGATATGAAACCACGAAATTGAAACGAGAGAAAAACAGCGACCATCGAGCCTGTCTCGGATTCAACCTTTTGGCAGACTCGAGATAAGTCAAATTCTTGTGATCCGTCAAGACCACCACACGATGCTTGGCTCCCTCAAGCCAATGTCGCCACTCCTCAAATGCCCACTTCATTGCCAACAACTCTCGATTACCAACATCATAATTCCGCTCAGCAGGCGAAAACTTTCTTGAAAAGAAAGCACATGGTCTCATCACAGAGCCATCAGAGCTTCTCTGCGACAAAACAGCCCCTGCTCCAATCTCTGAAGCATCAACCTCGACCTGAAAGGGAAGAGAGACATCGGGCTGGCGCAAGACAGGAGCCGAAGAAAACCAACGTTTCAACTCCTGAAAGGCCTCCACGGCCGCAGGAGACCAATTCGTCACATCAGAACCCTTCTTGGTCAAATCCGTCAAAGGCTTCACCACACTAGAAAAATTAGTGATGAAGCGACGGTAAAAATTAGCAAAACCCCAAAACTTCTGAAGACTCTTCACAGATGTAGGTTGAGTCCAGTCATGAATAGCCTGAACCTTGACTGGATCCATCTCGATAGTAGAAGGAGAAAAAATAAAGCCCAAAAAGGAAACCTTCTGGACTCCGAAGAGACATTTAGAGCCCTTCACAAACAAGGCATTGGCACGCAGGACCTGAAATACCATCCTGACCTGCTTCACATGAGACTCCCAATCATCAGAAAGACCAAAATATCATCCAGGTACACAATCATAAATCTATCCAGGTACTCTCGGAAGACATCGTGCATGAAGGACTGAAACACAGAGGGGGCATTAGAAAGCCCAAAAGGCATCACCAAGTACTCAAAATGGCCTTCGGGCGTATTAAATGCTGTTTTCAATTCATCGCCCTGCTTTATGCGCACAAGATTATACGCTCCACGAAGATCTATCTTGGTGAACCAACTGGCCCCCCTAATCCGGGCAAACAGATCAGACAACAGTGGCAAGGGATACTGAAATTTGACCGTGATGTTATTTAGAAGGCGATAATCTATACAGGGTCTCAGAGAACCATCCTTCTTGGCCACAAAAAAGAACCCCGCACCCAAAGGGGACGAGGACGGGCGAATATGTCCTTTCTCCAAGGACTCCTTTATATAACTCCGCATAGCGGTATGTTCTGGTACAGACAAATTAAAAAGTCGTCCCTTAGGGAACTTACTACCAGGAATCAGATTTATGGCACAATCACAATCCCTATGAGGAGGTAGGGCACTGGATTTGGGCTCATCAAATACATCCTGGTAGTCCGACAAAAATTCAGGGACTTCAGAAGGAGTAGAAGAAGCAACTGACACCAAAGGAGCATCGCCATGAATCTCCTGGCACCCCCAACTTGACACAGACATTGCTTTCCAATCCAGGACTGGATTATGAGCCTGCAGCCATGGCAGACCCAACACGACAACATCATGCAAATTATGTAGCACCAGAAAGCGAATTACCTCCTGATGTACAGGAGCCATGCACATGGTCAATTGAGTCCAGTACTGAGGTTTATTCTTGGCCAATGGTGTAGCATCAATTCCCTTTAGCGGAATAGGGAATTGTAAAGGCTCCAAGATAAAACCACAGCGCCTGGCAAATGACAAATCCATCAAATTCAGGGCAGCACCTGAATCGACAAAAGCCATAACTGGGTAGGATGACAGAGAGCAAATCAAAGTAACAGACAAAATGAATTTAGGTTGTACAGTACCAATGGTGACAAACTTGGCAACCCTTTTTGTGCGCTTAGAGCATGCTGAGATAACATGAGCAGAATCACCACAGTAAAAGCACAACCCATTCTGACGTCTGTGGTTTTGCCGTTCAACTCTGGTCAGAATCCTGTCACATTGCATAGGCTCAGGTTTCTGCTCAGAAAATACCGCCAGAGGGTGCACAGGTTTGCGCTCCCGCAAACGCCGATCAATCTGAATGGCCAAAGACATTGACTCATTCAGACCCGCCGGCGTGGGGAACCCCACCATAACATCTTTAAGGGCTTCAGAAAGACCCTTTCTGAAAATCGCCGCCAGGGCGCACTCATTCCACTGAGTGAGCACTGACCACTTCCTAAACTTCTGACAATAAACCTCTGCTTCATCCCGACCCTGAGAGAGAGCCAGCAAAACCTTCTCTGCTTGGTCTACCAGATTTGGTTCCTCATAAAGCACTCCAAGCGCCAGAAAAAACGCATCAACATTTAGCAGTGCCGGATCTCCTGGCGCCAAAGAGAATGCCCAATCTTGAGGGTCACCCCGCAACAAAGAAATAACAATTTTGACTTGCTGAACAGAGTCGCCAGATGAGCGAGGTCTCAGAGAAAGAAATAACTTACAATTATTCTTAAAGTTCAAAAACCTAGATCTATCTCCGGAAAACAGCTCAGGAATAGGTATTTTAGGCTCTGACATAGGACTGCGGACTACATAATCCTGAATGCCCTGTACCCTTGCAGTGAGATGATCCACACTAGAAGACAGACTCTGAATGTCCATATTAGTAGCTGCATACAGAACCACCCAGAGATTAAGGGGAGGAGAGAGGCAAAACACAGTGCAGAGGAAAAAAAAATGACCTTAAGATTTCTCTTCTCCCTCTTTAGCTGCATTAACACTTTCTGGCCTGCTGTACTGTTATGATCCTGGTGGTAGGATCTCAAACTGACCTGACAAATATACCCTGAGTATATAGGACAAGTTCTGGGGATGTGGAAGCTATACTGACCGCAATCCTAATCCTATCCAAACACACTAAAGGCAGCTGTGGAACGTTACCTGAAAACCTAGACGTCTCGTCACAGCCTGAGAAACTGACTACCCCTAGAGAGAAAGCAAAGACCTCACTTGCCTCAGAGAAATGTACCCCAAAGTTTTAGATAGCCCCCCACAAATAATAACGGTGAGTCAAGGGAAAAACACAAACATAGAGATGAAACAGATTTAGCAAATGAGGCCCGCTAATACTAGATAGGCAGAAAATAGATAGGTGTCTGTGCGGTCAGTACAAAAACTATCGAAAGTAAACCACGCAGAGAATACAAGAACCCCCACACCGACTCACGATGTGAGGGGCGCACTCTGCACCCCAGAACTAACCAGCAAGCAAAAAATCACATAAAAGCAAGCTGGGCTGAACTCATAATATAATGAGAAACGTTTTCAAGGAAATAATGAGAAACTGAACAAGCAAACTTAGCTTCTCATAGCAGGAGACTGGTCACAAGGAATATTCAGGAGAGCACAGGAACAGGACTGAATACACCGACAGCAGGCGACAAATAAAGGTCCAGGTGAGTTAAATAGGCCCAGCCTAGCAGGAGATGAAACAGCTGAGCCCAGCCAAGACCAGCCATATCGCTAAAGGCCACCAGAGGGAGCCCAAGAACAAACTCACACAGTACCACTCATGACCACAGGAGGGAGCCCGAGAACGGAATTCACAACACACCAGCAAAGCACCCCAACACCATCACACCTCCTCCATGCTTCACGGTGGGAACCAGGCATGTAGAGTCCATCTATTCACCTTTTGTGCGTTGCACAAAGACACGGTGGTTGGAACCAAAGATCTCAAATTTGGACTCATCAGACCAAAGCACAGATTTCCATTGGTCTAATGTCCATTCCTTGTGTTCTTTAGCCCAAAAAAGTCTCTTCTGCTTGTTGCCTGTCTTTAGCAGTGGTTTCCTAGCAGCTATTTTACCATGAAGGCCTGCTGCACAAAGTCTCATCTTAACAGTTGTTGTAGAGATGTGTCTGCTACTAGAACTCTGTGTGGCATTGACCTGGTCTCTAATCTGAGCTGCTGTTAACCTGCGATTTCTGAGGCTGGTGACTCGGATAAACTTATCCTCAGAAGCAGAGGTGACACTTGGATTTCCTTTCCTGGGGCGGTCCTCATGTGAGCCAGTTTCTTTGTAGCGCTTGATGGTTTTTGCCACTGCACTTGGGGACACTTTCAAAGTTTTCCCAATTTTTCGGACTGACTGACCTTCATTTCTTAAAGTACTGATGGCCACTCGTTTTTCTTTACTTAGCTGCTTTTTTCTTGCCATAATACAAATTCGAACAGTCTATTCAGTAGGACTATCAGCTGTGTATCCACCAGACTTCTGCACAACACAACTGATGGTCCCAACCCCATTTATAAGGCAAGATATCCCACTTATTAAACCTGACACGGCACACCTGTGAAGTGAAAACCATTTCCGGTGACTACCTCTTGAAGCTCATCAAGAGAATGTCAAGAGTGTGCAAAGCAGTCTTCAAAGCAAAAGGTGGCTACTTTGAAGAACCTAGAATATAAGACATATTTTCAGTCGTTTCACACTTTTTTGTTAAGTATATAATTCCACATGTGTTAATTCATAGTTTTGATGCCTTCAGTGTGAATTTACAATTTTCATAGTCATGAAAATACAGAAAAATCTTTAAATGAGAAGGTGTGTCCAAACTTTTGGTCTGTACTATATATACAGGTCCTTCTCAAAAAATTAGCATATAGTGTTAAATTTCATTATTTACCATAATGTAATGATTACAATTAAACTTTCATATACTATAGATTCATTATCCACCAACTGAAATTTGTCAGGTCTTTTATTGTTTTAATACTGATGATTTTGGCATACAACTCCTGATAACCCAAAAAACCTGTCTCAATAAATTAGCATATTTCACCCGACCAATCAAATAAAAGTGTTTTTTAATACCAAACAAAAAAAACATCAAATAATAATGTTCAGTTATGCACTCAATACTTGGTCGGGAATCCTTTGGCAGAAATGACTGCTTCAATGCGGCGTGGCATGGAGGCAATCAGCCTGTGACACTGCTGAGATGTTATGGAGGCCCAGGATGCTTCAATAGCAGCCTTAAGCTCATCCAGAGTGTTGGGTCTTGCGTCTCTCAACTTTCTCTTCACAATATCCCACAGATTCTCTATGGGGTTCAGGTCAGGAGAGTTGGCAGGCCAATTGAGCACAGTAATACCATGGTCAGTAAACCATTTACCAGTGGTTTTGGCACTGTGAGCAGGTGCCAGGTCGTGCTGAAAAATGAAATCTTCATCTCCATAAAGCATTTCAGCCGATGGAAGCATGAAGTGCTCCAAAATCTCCTGATAGCTAGCTGCATTGACCCTGCCCTTGATGAAACACAGTGGACCAACACCAGCAGCTGACATGGCACCCCACACCATCACTGACTGTGGGTACTTGACACTGGACTTCAGGCATTTTGGCATTTCCTTCTCCCCAGTCTTCCTCCAGACTCTGGCACCTTGATTTCCGAATGACATGCAAAATTTGCTTTCATCAGAAAAAAGTACTTGGGACCACTTAGCAACAGTCCAGTGCTGCTTCTCTGTAGCCCAGGTCAGGCGCTTCTGCCGCTGTTTATGGTTCAAAAGTGGCTTTACCTGGGGAATGCGGCACCTGTAGCCCATTTCCTGCACACGCCTGTGCACGGTGGCTCTGGATGTTTCCACACCAGACTCAGTCCACTGCTTCCTCAGGTTCCGGTCACCTCTTCTCGTTGTACAGCGTTTTCTGCCACATTGTTTCTTTCCAACAGACTTACCATTGAGGTGCCTTGATACAGCACTCTGGGAACAGCCTATTTGTTGAGAAATTTCTTTCTGGGTCTTACCCTCTTGCTTGAGGGTGTCAATGATGGCCTTCTTGACATCTGTCAGGTCGCTAGTCTTACCCATGATGGGGGTTTTGAGTAATGAACCAGGCAGGGAGTTTTTAAAAGCCTTAGGTATCTTTTGCATGTGTTTAGAGTTAATTAGTTGATTCAGAAGATTAGGGTAATAGGTCATTTAGAGAACCTTTTCTTGATATGCTAATTTATTGAGACAGGTTTTTTGGGTTATCAGGAGTTGTATGCCAAAATCATCAGTATTAAAACAATAAAAGACCTGACAAATTTCAGTTGGTGGATAATGAATCTATAGTATATGAAAGTTTAATTGTAATCATTACATTATGGTAAATAATGAAATTTAACACTATATGCTAATTTTTTGAGAAGGACCTGTATATATATATATATATATATATATATATATATATATATATATATATATATATATATATATATATACACACAGCTCAAAAAAATTAAGGGAACACTTAAGCAACAGAGTATGTCTCCAAGTAAATCAAACTTCTGTGAAATCAAACTGTCCACTTAGGAAGCAAAACTGTTTGACAATCAATTTCACATGCTGTTGTGCAAATGGAATAGACAACAGATGGAAATTATTGGCAATTATCAAGACACACTCAATAAAGTAGTGGTTCTGCAGGTGGGGACCACAGAACACATCTCAGTACCAATGCTTTCTGGCTGATATTTTGGTCACTTTTGAATGTTGGTTGTGCTTTCACACTCGTGGTAGCACGAGATGGACTCTACAACCCACACAAGTGGCTCAGGTAGTGCAGCTCATCCAGGATGGCACACCAATGCGAGCTGTGGCAAAAAGGTTTGCTGTGTCTGTCAGCATAGTGTCCAGAGGCTGGAGGTGCTACCAGGAGACAGGCCAGTGCGCCAGGAGACATGGAGGGGGCCGTAGGAGGGCAACAACCCAGCAGCAGGACCGCTACCTCAAATTTTGTGCAAGGGGGAACAGGAAGAGCACTGCCAGAGCCCTGCAAAATGACCTCCAGCAGGCCACAAATGTGCATGTGTCTGCACAAACGGTTAGAAACCGACTCCATGAGGATGGTCTGAGTGCCGATGTCCACAGATGGGGGTTGTGCTCACAGCCCAACAACGTGCAGGACGCTTGGCATTTGCCACAGAACACCAGGATTGGCAAAGTCTCCACTGGCGCCCTGTGCTCTTCACAGATGAAAGCAGGTTCACACTGAGCACATGTGACAGAGTCTGGAGATGCCGTGGAGAGCGATATGCTGCCTGCAACATCCTTCAGCATGACCGGTTGGGCAGTGGGTCAGTAATGGTGTGGGGTAGCATTTCTTTGGAGGGCCACACAGCCCTCCATGTACTCACCAGAGGTAGCCTGACTGCCATTAGGTACCGAGATTAGATCCTCAGACCCCTTGTGATACCATATGCTGGTGCAGTTGGCTCTGGGTTCCTCCTAGTGCAGGACAATGCCAGATCTCATGTGGCTGGAGTGTGTCAGCAGTTTCTGCAAGATGAAGGCATTGAAGCTATGGACTGGCCCGCTCGTTCCCCAGACCTGAATCCGATTGAGCACATCTGGGACATCATGTCTCGCACCACAGACTGTCCAGGAGTTATAAAGAAGAAGGCGTGCACTCAGTGTATGATTAGATAGGTGCTGGCTGGACGTGGAAATGATCCAAACAAAGTCATATATTGAAGAAAACAGCCGCACTCAGGTTTGGATTTTTTGAATGCATAACAGGAACAAAAAATGTATTCAAGTCACCACAATGTTAAGGCAATTAGGAGAGGGACTCCGTGGTAGGTATAAAGTAGGTAAGTAGATAACATCACCACCAGGCACCGCTCCACCTCCTGCAGTATTCCCAGGGACATACCCCTTCCGTGCCATTCCGGATCTCCACATGCATTAACTATAGTCTGTAATGGGAATTTCTCCAGATTTCTCTACACTGCATCTCCGTTTTACTATTCCTATCCTCTTTCAAGTGAGGTTTGACAAAGACCCACCACGGGGTGGAAACGTTACCTACTTACCTACTTTATACCTACCACGGAGTCCCTCTCCTAATTGCCTTAACATTGTGGCGACTTGAATAAACTTTTTGTTCCTGTTATGCATTCAAAAAATCCAAACCTGAGTGTGGCTGTTTTCTTCAATATATGTCCAGGAGTTGGCGGATGCTTTAGTCCAGGTCTGGGAGGAGATCCCTCAGAAGACCATCCGCCGCCTCATCAGGAGCATGCCCAGGCATTGTAGGGAGGTCATACAGGCACGTGGAGGCCACACACACACTACTGAGCATCATTTCCTTGTCTTGAGGAATTTCCACTGAAGTTGGATCAGCCTGTAACTTCATTTTCCACTTTGATTTTGAGCTCAAGACCTCCGTGGGATATTAGATGTGATTTACGTTGATAATGTTTAGGTTTTATTGTTCTCAAAACATTCCACTATGTAATGAATAAAGATTTACAACTGGAGTATTTCATTCAGTGATATCTAGGATGTGGGATTTTAGTGTTCCCTCTATTTTTTTGAGCAATATATATATATCCGGGTTCGGATGAACAGTTAAAAAAGTTTGGATCACTACCTGAACCTGAACAGGGACCTCATTCACTTGTATGGGGGGGCTGGAACATCCAGTATTTGCCACGCTGTCATGTGCATGACAGCGCGGCAAACACTGCCTCTGATCGGTGGTAAAATCATTACCGCCTGTCAGAAAGCCACGGTTCCCATGCTGTCAAATGACATTTTGAGGCCGCAGCTGTGACCAGAGGTAAAAAGTTTACCTCCGGTCACTGGCATCGGCTGATGGGACTACTGCTCCCATCAGCCTACACCTGCTGCCATTAATAACAGCGAGAGCAGGAATGGCTGATGGGAGTATTCATCAACTGGTGCCTGCGTTATAAATAAATAATTTAAAAAAAACGGCGTAAGTTCCTCCATGTTTTTGACAGCACAGTGAGAAAAAGTCTCATGGTGCAGCGGTGAGTTCACTGCAGTTCACTAGGATATTTCTCACCACTGCACGTTAAGACTTTTTCTCACAGTGCTACCGGTGATCTCACCGAGGTCATTGTAGTTCAGGGGCCCAGCTGGGAACACAGCCTCAGTGACTGGAGGTAACCTTGTTGATGTAACCGCTAGTCACGGAGCCAGAGCTTGCAGCAGCTCATTCCTTAGTGGTTCTCAGCCTGGACGGTCGCATCTTGGCACCTTCCAGGTTGAAAATTGTTTACTTCAGACATATATTATGGAGTGGGGCAGAATGACGGACAGGTGAGGATATTGTTTTTTATTTTTGCTTTTTTTACATAAGACCATGGCTTCAGTGGAATGGGCATTAGGAGAGTATACATGTGTTTGCTATTTTTCAATAAAAAGGAAAAGTGTGCTTTTTTTATTTCAAATAAAAGACTTTATTCTGGCTGTGCCTTTATTTACCATGTAACTATAGGAATAGAAATGGATAGGTGTTTTATAGTTGCCTCACCATTACTAAGCTGTGGCCTTGATGTCATCGGACAATACAAAGGTGACATCAACCCCACAAATATGAACCCAGCTTGCCACTGCTACATGGCAAGTGGGAAGAGCCAGGCAAAGCACCAGAATTGGAGCGTCTAATAGATGCGCCATTTCTGGGCAGCTGCAGGCTGCTATTTTTAGGCTGGAAAGGGGACAATATCCATGGCCTCTTACCAGCCTGAGAATGCCACTCCACAGCTGTCTGGTTTAGTGTGGCTGGTTGTCAAAAATTGGGGGGACCCCATGCTGTTTTTAAAAATTATTTATTTAACTAATTTGTAAAAAAGGCATTGGGACCTCTCTATTCTTAATAACCAGCATTGCTAACACTGACAGCTGAGGGTTGCGGCCCGCAGTTGTCAGTTTTACCTGGCTGGTTATCAAAAGTAGTTTTTTTTAAAGTTATTTATTTAGAGCGCAGGCACCGCCTAATGAATACTCTCATCAGCCGATGCCTTTTGCTGTTATTAGTGGCAGCAGGCGTAGGCTAATTGGAGTAGTAGTCCCATCAACCGACACCAGTGACCAGAGATAAACTTTTTACCTCCGATCACATCTGCGGACTCATGCTGTCATTTGACAGCATGGGAACCACAGCTCTCTGATCAGCGGTAATAATTTTACCGCCGATCAGAAGCAGTGCTTGCATAGCTGTCATGTACATGATAGCACAAGAAACATCTGGTGTTTGGGGTGACGAACCCGAACAGTAACACGGACTTCCTGGTGAAGTCTGTGTTCAGGGTCCATGCCCAAACAGTAGGTGTTCAGTATGGACCCCGAACTTTACTGTTCGGCTTCGTCTATCTTGTGTAATCACGCCCCCAGCACAGAATAGCAGCTTTTTGTTGCTATACATTGTGCACAGAAAGCTGCCAATCAGTGGTGTGGGCAGGGTTATACAGGACTCAGCTTTCTGAGCACTGCAGCAGAGAAAACTGGAATTCAATCACAACTGCTGCACCTATTAAATTAAGTGACTCATCACTGCTTTTAAGGTATAAGCCCCTACATTATGCCACTGAGCTGTTGGATTACGTAGCAAAAATCTGCTGATAGATTCCCTTTAAATCATCCCCAACCTGCAAGGAAGTGCATGGTCTCCTTCCTTTCACATCATTGGCATCAAAAGTATCGACACACTTTAACTGGTGCTTCGACGCGTAAAGATATTAACAGGCTAAAATATCTCAAAGTCTATGCAAGGATCAGCCTTGGCATTCATTTCATAAACTAGATTTTACTATTTTTTCTTTCTTTTGTGAAGGCTCAGTTTCATCATTGTTCTATTCTACTATGCTATATGCAATTTATTCCTTTTTTTAAAATCAATCATATGATTCTAAATATATGGACCTTTTTGTTTCGTGCTAATTTTTCTGGTCTTTTCAGAGGGTCAGTGCTCAGAGGATAGCAACGCAGATGCCCAAGAAGATCCTGTGAGCCATGCCCTCGAGGTGAAGACTAAAAAAATAGAATACTCAGGGGATCAGTGACAATACAATAAGAGAAAAATTGCCCAATTTTTACCTGGTGCCAGGTTCTCGTTGGATAAATAATGATGGTATTTACATTCATATTTTGACCTATCCAGCTATAGAGGGAGCCAGTAGGTTAGAGGGCCCCCTTCCACCTTCACAGTATGTGCTGACTGTATATTAGATTGCATGTAAAAGACTAATTTAATGAATTTGATTTTCAGTTATTAAGAAACTAGTTGGCCCGTGCTAAATTTTCGCACATTGGTTGTCGAGGGCACAGGCGTTTTCAGGAAAATTAAGCTGGTCAAATGAAAATGTATTTAATGAGATGATGAACACAGAGAGGTATGTGTGTCACTGACATTTATATAAATATATATATATATACTAGATGGTGGCCCGATTCTAATGCATCGGGTATTCTAGAATATGTATGTATGTATGTAAATAGCAGCCACATAGTATATAGCACAGGCCACGTAGTATATAGGAGCCATGTAGTATATAGCAGACACGCAGTATATAACACAGCCACGTAGTATATAACACAGCCCACGTAATATATAGCACAGCCCATGCAGTATATAACACAGCCCATGCAGTATATAACACAGCCCACGCAGTATATAACACAGCCCACACAGTAAATAATACAGCCCACGCAGTATATAATACAGGCCACGCAGTATATAACAGTGGCCACGCAGTATATATCACTGCCCACGTAGTAGATAACACTGCCCACGTAGTATATAGCAGCCACGCAGTATATAACACAGCCCACGTAATATATAGCACAGCCCACGTAGTATATAACACAGCCCACATAGTATATAACACAGCCCACGCAGTATATAACACTGGCCACGTAATATATAGCAGCCACACAGTATATAACACAGCCCATGTAGTATATAGCAGTGTGGGCACCATATCCCTGTTAAAAAAAAATAATTAAAATAAAAAATAGTTATATATTCACCTGCCGGTGTCTAGCAAAGCTGTCCCGATGCGTGTGCTGCTGCTGCCAGCTTCCGTTCCCAGCGATGCATTGCGAAATTACCCAGATGACTTAGCGGTCGGCGGACGACAGAAGGTGAGAATAGCAGGTTTTTTGTTTTTTTATTATTTTTAACATTAGATCTTTTTACTATTGATGCTGCATAGGCAGCATCAATAGTAAAAAGTTGGTCACACAGGGTTAATAGCAGCGTTAACGGAGTGCGTTATCCGCGGCATAACGCGGTCCGTTACCGCTGGCATTAACCCTGTGTCAGCGCTGACGGAAGGGGAGTATGGAGCGGGTACTGGGCACTGACTGGACGGAAGTAGGGAGGGGTCTAATTCTCGTCCGGACTGTGCCCGTCGCTGATTGGTCGCGGCCTGGCGGCTGCGACCAATCAGCAACGTGGGATTTCCGTTACAGACAGACAGACAGATGGAAGTACCCCTTAGACAATTATATATATATATATATATATATATATATATATATATATATATATATATATATATATCTATATATACAGGGTGGTCCAAAAGTAGGTGGACAGTATGTGTAATAGGGTTATGAAGGGGGAGATTTATCAAACATGGTGTAAAGTGAAACTGACTCAGTTGTCCTTAGCAACCAATCAGATTCCACCTTTCATTTTCCAAAGACTCTGTGAAGAATGAAAATTGGAATCTGATTGGTTGCTAAGGGCAACTGAGTCAGTTTCACTTTACACCATGTTTGATAAATCTCCCCTTTGATAACCCTATTACACATACTGTCCACCTACTTTTGGACCACCCTGTATATATATATATATATATATATATATATATATACACACATATATATATATATATATATATATATATCTAATATATAAAGCTGAATGTGTGTGTGTGTGTATGTATGTATGTATGTATGTATGTCCGGGATTGGCATCTGAACCGTAGCAGCTACAGCCACAAAATTTTGCACAGTCACACGTCTGGACCCCGAGAGCGTCATAGGCTATGTTGTGAGGTGAAATTTTAACCCCGCGCTTTCCAATTCACCAAACAATTTTGCCCCTATCTACATAATGGGGAAAAAGTGAAAGGAAAAGTGTTGGAGGCGTCGCAGCTACAGGCACAAAATTTTGCACAGTCACACGTCTGGACCCTGAGAGCGTCAAAGCTATATTGTGAGGTGAAATTTTAACCCCGCGCTTTCCAAGTCACCAAACAATTTTGCCCCTATCTACATAATGGGGAAAAAATGAAAGGAAAAGTGTTGGAGGCAAATTAACAGCTGCCAGATGTGAACAAGGGGGACTTAAAGAATGACAGCGATGGCACCAAAGAGTATATACTGTACAGTTGCTAAGGTGGGGCCCCAACATGGGATAATCACACCACCACGGGGATATGAACACACACACAAAATGCGCCACACACTACCACGTGCTCGAACACATATACCACCCTCAGTGCACATTTCACCACACATACACCAACCTCGCCACATAAAAGTAGAAACACAAAAGTCGCCGCTCAAAACTCGCCACGCGCAAAACTCTCCACATGCAAAACTCGCCACACGTGCAAAACTCGCCACACGCAAAACTTGCACACGCAGAAAAATTGCCACACGCAGAAAAATTGCCACATGCACAAAAGTTGCAACACATGCAAAAGTTGCCTCACACAAAACTTGCACATACTCAAAAGGCACCACACATAAAACTCGCCACGCGCAAAACTCGCCATGCGCAAAACTTGCTGCACACAACTTGCTACACTAACCTGTCACATGCAACTCGACACACAAAAAGTTGCTACACGCATGTCGCCACACAAAACTCATCTCACAAAAGTCCCTACATGCATGTCGCCACACGCAACTCAACACACACAACTTGACACACGAAACTCGCCCTAAAACACACACAAGTCTGGTATCCTTCAAAAATAAAAATCTGATTAATAAGCAGACAAACTACAAGAGCAACAAATGTACCATATAGGAATCCGGCAGCTGTCAGTCACATGACCAGTCTATTATGTGTATGTGTGAGCTAATATATACTGCCAGGGGGTGGGCTTACTGTTGGCTGGGGATTTATCAGGCTGCCATTTTAGCTTACAAATACTGAGGTAAAAATACTGACCAAATAACGTGTGAACGAGGGCTAATACAGGAGGAGATGACATACAGCTATATACTATATACAGGAGATGACACACAGGTATATACTATTTACAGGGGAGATGACACACAGGTATATACTATATACAGGAGGAGATGACACACAGATATATACTATATACAGGAGAGATGACACACAGGTATATACTATATAGAGGAGGAGATGACATACAGGTACATACTACATACAGGAGGAGATGACATACAGGTATATACTATATACAGGAGGAGATGACACACAGGTATATACTATATACAGGAGCAGATTACCTACAGGTATATAGTATATACAGGAGGAGATGACACAGGTATATGCTATGTATAGGAGGAGATGACATACAGGTATATACTATATACAGGAGATGACACACAGATATATACTATATATAGGTGAGATGACACACAGGTATATACTATATACAGGAGATTACATACAGGTATATCTAATATATAAAGCTGAATGTGTGTATGTATGTATGTGTGTATGTCCGGGATTGGCATCTGTACCGTCGCAGCTACAGCCACAAAATTTTGCACAGTCACACGTCTGGACCCCGAGAGCGTCATAGGCTATGTTGTGAGGTGAAATTTTAACCCCGCGCGTTCCAATTCACCAAACAATTTTGCTCCTATCTACATAATGGGGAAAAAGTGAAGGGAAAAGTGTTGGAGGAAAATTGACAGCTGCCAGATGTGAACAATGAGGACTTAAAGAATGAGAGCGATGGCGACAAAGAGTATATACCGTACAGTTGCTAAGGTGGGGCCCCGACATGGGATACTCACCACACACGGGGATATGAACACAAACACAAAATGCGCCACACACTACCACGTGCTTGAACACATATACCACCCTCAGCACACATTTCACCACACACACACACCAACCTCGCCACATAAAAGTCGAAACACAAAAGTCACCACTCAAAACTCGCTACATGCAAAACTCGCCATATGCAAAACTAGGCTCACGCAAAACTCGCCACACGTGCAAAACTCACCTCATGGAAAACTCACCTCATGCAAAACTTGCACACACAGAAAAATTGCCACATGTACAAAAGTTGCACCACATGCAAAAGTTGCCTCACACAAAACTTGCACATACTCAAAATGCACCACACATAAAACTCGCCACGCGCAAAACTCGCCATGCACAAATCTTGCTGCACACAACTTGCTACACTAACCTGTCACATGCAACTCAACACACAAAATGTTGCTACACGCATGTCGCCACACAAAACTCATCTCACAAAAGTCGCTACATGCATGTCGCCACACGCAACTCAACACACACAACTTGACACATAAAACTCGCCCTAAAACACACACAAGTCTGGTATTGTCCTTCAAAAATAAAAATCTGATTAATAAGCAAACTACAAGAGCAACAAATGTACCATATAGGAAATACGGCAGCTGTCAGTCACATGACCTGTCTATTATGTGTATGTGTGAGCTAATATATACTGCCAGGGGGGAGGGCTTCCTGTTGGCTGGGGATTTATCAGGCTGCCAATAGCAACCAATCACAGCTCAGCTTCTATTTTGCTACAGTTAATTAACCTGAGCTCTGATTGGTTAATATAGGCAACAAAGACATTCTCAGTATAACAAAGCTAATATATGTTGTGAAATGCTTCTATTTGCTTAGTTTTTGCCTTTTAATAATTACATTTCTATCTATTTGTTTTGTGGTTTTTGTGTGCAGAATAAATTTTTGTTAACACATTCTATTTTGCTAACAGCAGTCATTAACCCGGGCGAAGCCGGGTAGTACAGCTAGTATATATATATATATATATATATATGTTTTCAGAAATATTTGAGCCCATGGATCCATTATATGTCCATTCTGCAAGCCGGCGAGAAAATCTCGCCATACGGATGTCATTCGGATGCTTACATGCGAGAAAATCGAATCCTCGCATTTGCACATCACGTGGCTGCTATGGGGCCCCTGTGAGGCACAGGGGCCCGCCTGCCGCCAGCGCCGACTCCCCCGCATTGAACTATACCAGCGTCTGCAGGTACAGTTCAAAGCAATGATGGAGGAGAGCGCGTCAGCTGACGTTCTCTCTCCCATCATTCCCCACTCTGTCTCTGACACTGTGGCTGCGCGATGACGTCATCGCACATTCACTGTGTGCCAGGCAGTGCAGCCGCTGAGATGGGAGCAGGGAGCAGCGCGGGCACGAGGAGAGGTGAAAAGTGTGGGTTTTTTTGCATTACTATAACAGTGAGTACTAGACTGTGGGTCCATTCTCGGTGGGGAGGTAGATGCTGGCAATGCTATATACTACACGGGCTGTGCTATATACTACGTGGGCTATGCTATATACTATGCGGGCTGTGCTATATACTACACGGGCTGTGCTATATACTACGCGGGCTGTGCTATATACTGCACAGTCTGTGCTATATATTATGGGGGTATATTATATTCTATGGGGAGGCTGTGTTACATACTATGTGGCTGTTATATACTATGGGGAGTATATTATATTCTATGGGGGAGGCTGTGTTATATACTATGTGGCTGTGTTATATACTATGGGGGTACATTATACGTTATATTCTATGGGGGAGGCTGTGTTATATACTATGGGGGGTACATTATATTCTATGAGGGAGGCTGTGTTATACACTATGGGGGGTACATTATATTCTATTGGGGAGGCTGTGTTATATACTATGGGGGCTTCCTTATATTCTGTTGGGGAGGCTGTGTTATATACTATGGGGGGCTGCATTATATACTATGGGGAGGTGGGCTGTATTATATTCTATGGGGGCTACATTATGTACTATGGGGAGGTGGGTTGTATTCTATGGGGGCTACATTATATTCAATGGGGGGCTGTATTAGATTTTATGAGGGAGGATTTGCATCATTCTCTTTGATGGACTACATTATATTCTATGGGGAGGTGGGCTGTATTATATTCTATTCGGGGCTACATTATATTCTATGGGGGCTGTATTATACTTATATTCTATGAGGGGTGATTGCATCATACTCTATGAGGGGCCTACATTATACTATAAGAGGGGGGCTGCATTATATTCTATGAGGGGTTACATTATACTCTATGGGGTGGCTGCATTATGCTCTATGGGGTGGCTGCATTATACTCTGTGGGGTGGCTGCATTATACTCTGTGGGGTGGCTGCCTTATACTATATGTGGGCTGCATTATACTGTATCGAGGACTATGGTGAATACATTATACTATATGAAGAACTATGGGGTGCATTATACTATGGGAAGTGAATTGTATGACATGGATGATGATGGCGGTGCATTATACTATATGGAACACTATGAGGAGTGTATTTTAATATATGGAGGACTAATAGGAATGTATTATACTATATGGAGGACTGAGCAGTGTATTTTAATATATGGAGGACTATGAGGAGTGTATAATACTATATGGAGGACTGAGGAATGTATTATACTATATAGAGGACTATGTGGGGTGCATTATACTATATGGAGCACTATGAGCAGTGTATTATACTATATGGAGGACTAAGAAGTGTATTATACTATATGGAGTACTGAGGAGTGTATTATGTGTATTATACTATATGGAGGACTGAGGAGTGTATTATACTATATGGAGGACTGAAGAGTGTATTATACTATTTGAAGGACTGAGGAGTGTATTATACTATATGGAGGACTGAGGAGTGTATTATACTATATGGAGGACTGAGGAATGCAATATACTATATGGAGGACTGAGGAGTGTATTAAACTATATGGAGGACTGAGCAGTGTATTATACTATATGGAGCACTATGAGGAGTGTATTATGCTATATGAAGCATTATGAGGAGTGTATTTAAATATATGGAGGACTATGAGGAGTGTATTATATTATATGGAGGACTGAGAAGTGTATAATGCTATATGGAGGACTATGGGGAGTGTATTATACTATATGGAGGACTATGGGGAGTGTATTATACTATATGGATGACTATTAACTGTGCAGTATTTTATATAGAGGACTATGGGGGTGCATTTTATTATAAGGAGGACTATGGGGGTGCATTATACTTCTTATATGGATCCCCATGACTTCTATGTAAGCCCCTGATGAGTAGAATGGTTTATTTTCTTTATAAATTACATAACAATGGCAGTACAGGGGACAAATATATACCAGGATGGGGCACCGGATAGTTACACCACTGAGGTCAAACTATACAACTTTGAAATAAAGCTATAGTGTGCGAAATGAATAGGAAAAATGTGAATTTGGGTGGAAAATATTTTGGCATGGTGGGGGGAGGGGCATTTGAAAGTTCGCACCAGGCCCATAACTTTGTATGAACGCCACTGAATCTGAGTTATGTCATCGCCGTTTTTTTTTACTTGGAACCAGAAGTGACTCCAGGTCTTGGTAAGCTGCAACCTTAGAATGAAGATAGACTTTTCAATGACTGTCCAACAATAAGGAAAATCTGATGGTTCAGAACCTGTCCGATCCCTTTTAGGCTGCATTCATTTATATCTTCAGTTTTAAAGCTGAAGTCTTAAACAGGTAAAGTTTAATTTTATTCTACTTCCACAAATGTAGCAAATATTTTATATGTACCTGCCTGAAATCGGTTGGGCAAGGAGTTCGGCAAGCTGGAAAGCACTGAAGGCAAATTTTAGGATTTGTTTCAGCTTTGTGGTAGTATGCTTTGGGGTAGTGTGGTGCCACCTGCAGGTCATATTTCCTTACTGCAGTTTTATGAAAATTAATGTTTAAAGTGTATTTTGTGATCACATCATGGATGTGTGGTTTGTTTGGCTATTTTCTTGCTGAAGTGTGCAAGTTTACCTTTCAAATGGTGTGTCATTTGCTTGTGTGGGTGCAGTATGAACAGAGATACAAAGTAATCAGTATCACTGAAAAAGAGTGTTTTGAAATAATGTAGAAGGATTGTTAGAGATACAGTGCCTAAAAGTAGTATTCAACCCCCTGCAGATTTAGCAGGTTTAATAAGATGCAAATAAGTTAGAGCCTTCAAACTTCAAGCAAGAGCAGGATTTATTAACAGATGCATAAATCTTACAAACCAAAAAGATTTGTTGCTCAGTTAAATTTTTATAAATTTTAAACATAAAAGTGTGGGTCAATTATTATTCAACCCCTAGGTTTAATATTTTGTGGAATAACCTTTGTTTGCAATTACAGGCAATAATCATCTTTTATAAGACCTGATCAGGCCGGCACAGGTCTCTGGAGTTATCTTGGCCCACTCCTCCATGCAGATCTTCTCCAAGTTATCTAGGTTCTTTGGGTGTCTCATGTGGACTTTAATCTTGAGCTCCTTCCACAAGTTTTCAATTGGGTTAAGGTCAGGAGACTGACTAGGCCACTGCAACACCTTGATTTTTTGCCTCTTGAACCAGGCCTTGGTTTTCTTGGCTGTGTGCTTTGGGTCGTTGTCTTGTTGGAAGATGAAATGACGACCCATCTTAAGATCCTTGATGGAGGAGCGGAGGTTCTTGGCCAAAATCTCCAGGTAGGCCGTGCTATCCATCTTCCCATGGATGCGGACCAGATGGCCAGGCCCCTTGGCTGAGAAACAGCCCCACAGCATGATGCTGCCACCACCATGCTTGACTGTAGGGATGGTATTCTTGGGGTCGTATGCAGTGCCATCCAGTCTCCAAACGTCACGTGTGTGGTTGGAACCAAAGATCTCGATCTTGGTCTCATCAGACCAGAGAACCTTGAACCAGTCAGTCTCAGAGTCCTCCAAGTGATCATGAGCAAACTGTAGACAAGCCTTGACATGACGCTTTGAAAGTAAAGGTACCTTACGGGCTCGTCTGGAACGGAGACCATTGCGGTGGAGTACGTTACTTATGGTATTGACTGAAACCAATGTCCCCACTGCCATGAGATCTTCCCGGAGCTCCTTCCTTGTTGTCCTTGGGTTAGCCTTGACTCTTCGGACAAGCCTGGCCTCGGCACGGGAGGAAACTTTCAAAGGCTGTCCAGGCCGTGGAAGGCTAACAGTAGTTCCATAAGCCTTCCACTTCCGGATGATGCTCCCAACAGTGGAGACAGGTAGGCCCAACTCCTTGGAAAGGGTTTTGTACCCATTGCCAGCCTTGTGACCCTCCACGATCTTGTCTCTGATGGCCTTGGAATGCTCCTTTGTCTTTCCCATGTTGACCATGTTTGAGTGCTGTTCACAAGTTTGGGGAGGGTCTTAAATAGTCAGAAAAGGCTGGAAAAAGAGATAATTAATCCAAACATGTGAAGCTCATTGTTCTTTGTGCCTGAACTACTTCTTAATACTTTAGGGGAACCAAACAGAATTCTGGTGGGTTGAGGGGTTGAATAATAAATGACCCTCTGAAAAAACTTTTCCCAATTTTAAAAACAAACAAACAAAGAAATAACATTCTTTTTTGCTGCAGTGCATTTCACACTTCCAGGCTGATCTACAGTCCAAATGTCACAATGCCAAGTTAATTCCAAATGTGTAAACCTGCTAAATCTGCAGGGGGTTGAATACTACTTGTAGGCACTGTACATAAGGGGATACATTCTGATAAGATATCAAAGAGGTGGCCTATATTCTATTTTTGCCCAGGGGCCCTCACTACGGGCCTGGAAGCTTAAACCCCACTGATCTACAGAATAAAGGGGGCTTATGTTTGCTTTAAAGGGGTTTTCCGGGACTGTAACATTGATGACCTATCTTTAGGGTAGATCAGCAATTTCTGATCATTGGGGGTGGGACAGCCAACACCCCCAAAAATCAGCTGTTCCTGGTGTCAGCAGCGGACCGAGCTGCTCAGTTGTGGAGCTGCACAGCTATGCTGACGAAAAAGTGGCCACAGGTGGGTACTGCACATTCATCCCCTATTGATTGAAAAGGGGGTGAATGTTTTTTAAATCAATGAATACATTGTGGTGGCCATAATACTGAATAGAGGCCCATGGGGAGTGCATTATACTATATGGAGGACTTCGGGGAGTGCATTATACTGTTTGGAGGATTATTGGGAGGGCATTATACTGTATGGAGGACTATGAGAAGTGCATTATACTATATGGAGGACTATGGACTGCATTATACTATATGGGGGACTGTGGGGAATGCATATATAGAACTATGTATATATGTACAGTATATATGTATATATAGAATTATGGGGATGCATTATACTGTATGGAGGACTGTGGTGGAGAGTGCATTTATAGAACTATGTACAGTACAGACCAAAAGTTTAGACACACCTTCTCATTTAAAGATTTTTCTGTATTTCATGACTATGAAAATTGTACATTCACACTGAAGGTATCAAAACTATGAATTAACACATGTGGAATTATATACTTAACAAAAAAGTGTGAAACAACTGAAATTATGTCTTATATTCTAGGTTCTTCAAAGTAGCCACCTTTTGCTTTGATGACTGCTTTGCACACTCTTGGCATTCTCTTGATGAACTTCAAGAGATAGTCACAGGGAATAGTTTTCACTTCACAGGTGTGCCCTGCCAGGTTTAATAAGTGGGATTTCTTGCCTTATAAATGGTGTTGGGACCATCAGTTGTTTTGTGCAGAAGTCTGGTGGATACACAGCTGATAGTCCTACTGAATAAACTGTTAGAATTTGTATTATGGCAAGAAAAAAGCAGCTAAGTAAAGAAAAACGAGTGGCCATCATTACTTTAAGAAATGAAGGTCACTTAGTTCAAAAAATTGGGAAAACTTTGAAAGTGTCCCCAAGTGCAGTGGCAAAAACCATCAAGAACTACAAAGAAACTGGCTCACATGAGGACTGCCCCAGGAAAGGAAGACCAAGAGTCACCTCTGCTTCTGAGGATAAGTTTATCCGAGTCACCAGCCTCAGAAATCGCAAGTTAACAGCAGCTCAGATTAGAGACCAGGTCAATGCCACACAGAGTTCTAGCAGCAGACACATCTCTGCAACAACTGTTAAGAGGAGATTTTGTGCAGCAGGCCGTCATGGTAAAATAGCTGCTAGGAAACCACTGCTAAGGACAGGCAACAAGCAGAAGAGACTTGTTTGGGCTAAAGAACACAAGGAATGGACATTAGACCAGGTCTGATGAGTCCAAATTTGAGATCTTTGGATCCAACCACCGGGTCTTTGTGCAACGCAGAAAAGGTGGACTCGGATGGACTCTACATGCCTTGTTCCCACCGTGAAGCATGGAGGAGGTGTGATGGTATGGGGGTGCTTTGCTGGTGACACTGTTGGGGATTTATTCAAAATTGAAGGCATACTGAACCAGCATAGCTACCACAGCATCTTGCAGGCGGAATGCTATTCTATCCGGTTTGCGTTTAGTTGGACCATCATTTATTTTTCAACAGGACAATGACCCCAAACACACCTCCAGGCTGTGTAAGGGCTATTTGACCAAGAAGGAGAGTGATGGGGTGTTACGCCAGATGACCTGGCCTCCACAGTCACCAGACCTGAACCCAATCGAGATGGTTTGGGGTGAGCTGGACCGCAGAGTGAAGGCAAAAGGGCCAACAAGTGCTAAGCATCTCTGGGAACTCCTTCAAGATTGTTGGAAGACCATTCCCGGTGACTACCTCTTGAAGCTCATCAAGAGAATGCCAAGAGTGTGCAAAGCAGTCATCAAAGCAAAAGGTGGCTACTTTGAAGAACCTAGAATATAAGACATAATTTCAGTTGTTTCACACTTTTTTGTTGAGTATATAATTCCACATGTCTTAATTCATAGTTTTGATGCCTTCAGTTTGAATGTACAATTTTCACACTCATGAAAATGCAGAAAAATCTTTAAATGAGAAGGTGTGTTCAAACTTTTGGTCATTACTGTATATATATGTATTTAGAATATATATGCATAGACCTATGTATATAGAGAACTATGGGGATGCATTATACTATATGGAGGACTGTGGGGAGTGCATATATAGAACTACACTCACCGGCCACTTTATTAGGTACACCTGTCCAACTTCTTGTTAACACTTAATTTCTAATCAGCCAATCACATGGCGGCAACTCAGTGCATTTAGGCATGTAGACATGGTCAAGACAATCTCCTGCAGTTCAAACCGAGCATCAGTATGGGGAAGAAAGGTGATTTGAGTGCCTTTGAACGTGGCATGGTTGTTGGTGCCAGAAGGGCTGGTCTGAGTATTTCAGAAACTGCTGATCTACTGGGATTTTCACGCACAACCATCTCTAGGGTTTACAGAGAATGGTCCGAAAAAGAAAAAAAATCCAGTGAGCGGCAGTTCTGTGGGCGGAAATGCCTTGTTGATGCCAGAGGTCAGAGGAGAATGGGCAGACTGGTTCGAGCTGATAGAAAGGCAACAGTGACTCAAATCGCCACCCGTTACAACCAAGGTAGGCCTAAGAGCATCTCTGAACGCACAGTGCGTCGAACTTTGAGGCAGATGGGCTACAGCAGCAGAAGACCACACCGGGTACCACTCCTTTCAGCTAAGAACAGGAAACTGAGGCTACAATTTGTACAAGCTCATCGAAATTGGACAGTAGAAGATTGGAAAAACGTTGCTTGGTCTGATGAGTCTCGATTTCTGCTGCGACATTCGGATGGTAGGGTCAGAACTTGGCGTAAACAACATGAAAGCATGGATCCATCCTGCCTTGTATGGAGCATCTTTGGGATGTGCAGCCGACAAATCTGCGGCAACTGTGTGATGCCATCATGTCAATATGGACCAAAATCTCTGAGGAATGCTTCCAGCACCTTGTTGAATCTATGCCACGAAGAATTGAGGCAGTTCTGAAGGCAAAAGGGGGTCCAACCCGTTACTAGCATGGTGTACCTAATAAAGTGGCCGGTGAGTGTATGTATATTTATATATGTATATAGTATATATGTATAGATCTATTTATATATAGAACTATGGGAATACATTATACTAAATGAAGACTATGGAGTGCATTATACTATATATAGGACTATGAGGTGTGCATTATACTGTTTGGAGGACTATGGGGAGTGCATTATACTATATGGAGGACTATTGGGAGTACATTATACTATATGGAGGACAATAGGGAGTGCATTATACTATATGAAGAACTATAGTGTCCATTATACTATATGGAAGGCTATGTGGGGGCTATTATAATTTTTGGAGGGCTATGTGGGAGCCTTTATACTGTATGCAAGCAATTATACAGTGTGATGGTTTGTACTATGTGGAGGGCTGTGTGGGGACCATTATACAGTGTGGAGAGGTGTGGGGCCATTATACTGTATACAGACCCATTATACTGCATGGAGGGCTGTCTGGGGGTCACAGTTGACAGATCATACTGTGTTGGGGTCACCATACTTTGCCGAGGGAGTTGAAGGGTGAGGTACAGTAGGATCATCATACTGTGTGTGTGGAGCGTACTGTGGAGAAATTCATTATGGGGTATCTTAGTGTTTGTGGGGCACTTTTGTTGACATAGTACTTAATGAGGGCAATGAAAGGGAAATCTAGGGCTCCAGTAGGAGGAAAATTAGAGGTACACAGAACCACACATCAGGTGCAGTAATGGGGACACATACGGCAGCAGCGGCTCAGCATTGGGGCATCAGCAGGATGAGGAGTTTGTGCAGGTTGGGGATAGATGGGGATGATGTTGAAAATATGAGACATGAAATGTGTCTTTGTTGTAATCTCTGCAGCCGAGTTCTGGATGGAGAAGTTGTCATGTCGGTCTGGGTCAGATGGAAAAGACGGGAAAAGTGAATAATTCCATCAGAAAGAACGTCAGCTGTAAGTCATCATTATCTGTAACTGTGCTGTGATCACTTATATGTTCTGCAGGACTGCGATCTTGCACTATATGTCACCATATGGCGGTAATATCAGTGATAGTCTTTGTACAGAGATTTTTTTTTAGTAACAGCTCATCTGCTGGGATTCTCCTACATCCACAATTAGTCTGCACCACCATAGTTGTAATCAGGGATACATGGTTAGGGGCCCAATCAAAAGTCTCCAAAACCAAACCCCTAGCTACGCCTCTGTCCTTATTACAAACAATAGGGTCTGAATTGACAGATCTGGCAGTGCCATTATAATCACTTTTCTGTTCTAATAACAGGAGAGAAAACGTGACGTGCTTCCAGTTACGGAGCCGCGGCTTTCTGTTTGCCGTACTCCTTTCCAGATAAATGACAAACACATTGATCCCCGTGGACTCATCCTGTCTCTATGGAGAATGCCTCACTATTACCTATTGTTATGCATTTTCCACTTTATTGTCAAGGGCTCCTCTTATGTACTCCGGTATTTATGTATTGTAGTACTTGTAGCAAAAGGAAAGCGTGGGAAGTCTCTCGGGACACAGATACATTGTGTGGCGTACAGTCCAAGCATCTATTTTAAGCCTCCAGTAAGCATTTTGCAGGCTGGTGTCTGATCCTCGGCGCTCCATCCCAAACTTTCCATTCATCTCAACAGGACAAGAAAGAATTACCACCTGGTGCGACGCCAGACACGGGACAGGCTACCTCTGCTGGTTAACGACCGATGTCCTGACACTTAACATTACAATTGCCAAATTGCATAATACACCATAGTGTGAAGCCTCAGCGGCCATAAATGTCAACCAGCTCTTTTATCCCATGTCTATTAACCCCTTCGCGACATGCGCCGTACATGTACTGCGCATGTCGCATCCCCTGCTTTGATGTGCGCTCCGGCGGTGAGCGCACATCAAAGTCGCGACATGTCAGCTGTTTTGAACAGCTGACATGTGCGCGCAATAGCGGCGGGTGAAATCGCTATTCACCCGCCGCTATTAACCTGTTAAATGCCGCTGTCAAACGCAGACAGCGGCATTTAACTACCGCATCCGGCCGGGCGGCCGGATATGACGTCATCGCCGACCCCCGTCACATGATCGGGGGTCGGCGATGAGTCAGGAAGGTAACCATAGAGGTCCTTGAGACCTCTATGGTTACTGATGCCGGCGTGCTGTGAGCGCCCCCCTGTGGTCGGCGCTCACAGCACACCTGCATTTGAGCTACATAACAGCGATCTGATGATCGCTGTTATGTAGCAGAGCCGATCGGGCTGTGCCTGCTTCTAGCCTCCTATGGAGGCTATAGAAGCATGGCAAAAGTGGGAAAAAAAAGTTTTTAAAAATGTGAAAAAAATATTAAAAATATAAAAGTTTAAATCACCCCCCTTTCGCCCCATCCTAAATAAAACAATAAAAAACAAACAAAACATACACATATTTGGTATAGCCGCGTTCAGAATTGCCCGATCTATCAATTAAAAAAAAGCATTAACCTAATCGCTAAACAGCGTAGCGAGAAAAAAATCCGAAACGCCAGAATTACGTTTTTTTGGTCGCCGCGACATTGCGTTAAAATGCAATAACGGGCGATCAAAAGAACATATCTGCGCCAAAATGGTATCATTAAAAACGCCAGCTCAGCACGCAAAAAATAAGCCCTCACCCGACCCAAGATCACTAAATTGGAGACGCTACGGGTATTGGAAAATGGCACTTTTTTTTTTTTTTTTTTTTAAAGCAAAGTTTGGAATTTTTTTTCACCACTTGGATAAAAAATAACCTGGTCATGTTAGGTGTCTATGAACTCGTAATGACCTAGAGAATCATGATGGCAGCTCAGTTTTAGCATTTAGTGAACCTAGCAAAATAGCCAAGCAAAAAACAAGTGTGGGATTGCACTTTTTTTGCAATTTCACCGCACTTGGAATTTTTTTCCCATTTTCTAGTACACGACATGCTAAAACCAATGATGTCGTTCAAAAGTACAACTCGTCCCGCAAAAAATAAGCCCTCACATGGCCATATTGACAGAAAAATAAAAAAGTTATGGCTCTGGGAAGGAGGGGAGCGAAAAACGAAAACACAAAAACGAAAAAGGGCCGCGGCATGAAGGGGTTAAATGAAGTTACACCATAATTCTACATCTGTGTTAGCAATATACATGTAGCAAACTAAACCAGTGGGAGCATTGAGGACACAAGGTCACTAGATTGTCAGAAGAACCGAGACCAAGGAGCTAAAAATTTCCAAGGAGCTACTAGACTGTCAACTGTGTAGGCGAACCGTGACCAAAGAACTAAAAATGTGCAAGGAGCTACTAGATTGTCAGCTCTGCAGGCGAACCATGACCAAGGAGTTGCAGATCTCCAAGGAGCTACTAGATTGGTCATAGTTCGCTTGTAGAGCTGACAATCTATTAGCTCTTTCAAAACCTACAGCTCTTTGGTCACAGTTCTTCTGTAGAGCTGACAATCTAGTAGCTCCAATAATCTAGTCTATTGTCATCTCTGTAGGTGAACCATGACCTAAGGGCTGCAAATTTATAAGGAGCTACTAGATTGGTCATGGTTCACCTGCAGAGCTGACAATCTAGTAGCTCCTTAGAAATTTTCAGCCCTTAGGTCACGGTTCACCTACAGAGATGACAATAGAGTAGATCCTTGGAGCTACAAATTTCCAAGGAGCTACTAGATTGTCAGCTCTGCAGGCGAACCATGACCAAAGATCTGCAGATTTCCAAGGAGCTACTAGATTGGTCATGGATTGCCTGCAGAGCTGACAATCTAGTATCTCCTTGGAGATCTGCAGCTCTTTGGTCATGGATTGTCTGCAGAGTTTACAATCTAGTAGCTCTTTGGAGATCTGCAGCTCTTTGGTCACGGTTCGCCTGCAGAGCTGACAATCTAGTAGCTCTTTGGAGATCTACAGCTCTTTGGTCATGGATTGTCTGCAGAGCTTACAATCTAGTAGCTCTTTGGACATCTGCAGCTCTTTGGTCATGGATTGTCTGCAGAGCTTACAATCTAGTAGCTCTTTGGACATCTGCAGCTCTTTGGTCATGGTTCGCCTGCAGAGCTGACAATCTAGTAGCTCCTTGGAAATTTGTAGCTCCAAGAATCTAGTTTATTGTCATCTCTGTAGGTGAACTGCGACGAAAGAGCTACTACACGGTCCTATTTATTGTCTTTATGTGGTTACTGCCAATTTAATGTATACGTTGATACGTGAAGCCCAAGTACAGATGCAGCAGAGCTGGTGCAGAGCTGAGTTTGTCAGCTTGTTGCGGGATCACAAAAGGGTTTCCCATGGCTGAAGGAGAACTATAGCTTTCTTACAATTAGTAGATTGCAAGATTCTGTGGCAAGCATTATATCACACAAGTCTTAAAATGATTTCTTCCTTTGGATGACAGATTACTTTCTGTAATAAATGTATATTTTTTCCCATCACCCCATAAACCTACTCTATTGTGAACCTGATACGCAATTCATTTGCAAAACATAAGAGACTAAGTGCAATTGATTTCTGATTGGATGATGCCGCTGCGTTTTAATTACGGTAAATTGCAGTAATGTATTCTGTTCATATAAAGCCTCGGAGTACCAGAGAAGCAGAACGTGCTGCTGCCGGGATGGAATCAATATTAGTCTTCAGAACTTAATATTCATGAATGATATGATAAATATTTATGGAATGTTACAATGTTTCTTCCTGGAAGGATGTGGGAGATTAAAAAGGCATCTAACAAGAAGAACATTTGCAAATAAGACATACAGTAAACCCTTACTACTAAAACTGATACAACTTTTCGGATATCCTTAAAGGATAGAAGAAGAGGTAGACTATTGTGTGTGTGTGCAAATTACACAGAAATAAAATGCACCTTACCTTGTTGCATACAGTCCTCCCTATGTTGCTTGCAAACAACCTGCGCCGGCTACCTGGAAAATCAGATGTAACATGATGCATGGCGGTAAATAATAGGCTACTACATAGTTGGATCTTAGTGGAAGTGAATGCAAATATTAATCCATAAATAATGCTGGAGAGGGGTATGTGCTTGTCTGCAAAAGTCTCCTAGTTTCTGCATTCTTCATGCAATTTTCCCATTGGAGTCAGACTCCACTTCACCACATTCAAAGCTTTACTTTTTGAAGGGGAGGGGGTTGTTTTTTCATGGTGTGTGTGTGTTTTTTTCCTTCCTTGCAGGCATGCTATTTGTCAGAGTAAGGTTTGGGTTGTGTTTGCTTGGCTGATGCCTGGCGGAGTCCCTCCTCCCCAAGTCCCCACTCAGCCCTCCCTCCCGGAGTATTCCTGGAAGTGCTGAGGGTGATGTTGGTAAAGGGGTGGACTTGTAATGCTCTATCTCTTTTTTATTCTCTTTCCCTGCAGTGCAAATGTCATTACAAACAGAAAGCTGAAATGATAACAGGAAGTCACCCCCTACCAGCAGGAGTTTTTTTTAAATTATTTTTCAATATATCTTCCCTAATAATCTTATTAACACCGTAATATATTGCAAGCGACTGGGAAACGCAAACAGCACAGGGATCTGCAAAATTACCAGCCGAGTCAAATAAATAATATACACTTCCCATCTAAAAATGTATAGCTGGTCGTCATCACCAATGCGATATTTGCACTTTAAACTTAACCCCTTCCAACTTATCTGTGGTTGCTCTGCTCTGGCACTCATGGGGTTAAATGAAAAATAAAAACCAGAAAATAAACTTATAGGAAGGAGCTGCTAGTAGTCTGTAATACTCACAGATATAAGTAATATAAGTAAATGCATCTAGCACTGGTGATAAAGGAGTATGTTTTTTTTTTTTTTTTTGCTTTGTCTGGCATCCAAATGATGAAAATTACAGTCTTCCTCTCAACCCCCCCCCCCCAGACTGGACTGGCTGATAAAACAGACTTCACAGTCAGTGGGGATAAGACTTTAAGGTTACTGGCCCTTTAAGAAAAGTTAGTGCATATATTGTTGCACCCATAGAATGAGCCCCTTTGTCTGTCCTTGCGGCTACATACCAATTTTGGCAAATTTGGATATTGTTTTCTCTTATTCAGCCAAATATGACCTAGTGGTTTTTTTTTTTCCAGCATATGACTGTAAGTATGAAAATCTGAGCAGTCATAATAATTAATGCTCCTAACATATATACAGATGTAGCAACCATTGTAAGATGGCACAATACATTATTAACATAGCCATATATCACAGTATCTCGCAAGTTATGGTTTACTACCTACTGTATGCACAGGATCAGAATCAAGCACAGGAAAACATCAACAGAACCACCATCAATACAGAAATACATCACAAAAACCACCATCAGTGCAGAAATACATCAGTAGGACCACCATCATTAGAGCAATACCTCACCAGAATCACCCTCATACCTCACTAGAATCACCTTCATTAGAGGAATATCTCACCAGAATCACCATCAGTAGAAGAATACCTCACCAGAATCAACTTCATTTGAGGAATACCTCACCAGAACCACCATCAGTACAGGAATACCTCACCAGAATCACCATGATTACAGTAATACCTCACCAGAACCACTATCAGTGCAGGAATACCTCACCAGAATCACCATGATTACAGTAATACCTCACCAGAACCACTATCAGTGCAGGAATACCTCACAAGAACCACCATCAGTACAGGAATACCTCACCAGAACCACTATCAGTGCAGGAATACCTTTCCAGAACCATCACCAACCATTACAGGAATACATCACTAGAATCACCAGGAGTTCAGAAATACAGTGTCACAACCACCATAACACACATATTTACAGTCATGGCTGAAAGTGTTGGCACCCTTGAAATTGTTCCAGAAAATGTTTTGTTATACACATGTTCATTTTCTTTGGTTGCATTGGAAGTTGGAACAACAAAAATAAAGTCAGAAAAGAAGGCAAATTCAACATAACTTTGCACAAAACCCTCAAAATGGTCCGGACAAAATTGTTTCCACAATTATAAAATTGTGGGTAAACAACTTTATTTCAAGCAAGTAATGCTCGCTCAAATTCACATGTGGCAAGTAACAGGCATGGGCAATATGAAAATCACACCTGAAACCATATAAAAAGGGGAGAAATTGATTCAATCTTTGCATTATTTATCTGTGTGTGCCACACTAAGCATGGAGAACGAAAGAGGAGAGAACTGTTTGAGGCCTTAAGAACCAAAATTGTTGAAAAATATCAACAATCTCAAGGTCCATCTCCAGAGATCTTGATGCTACTTTGTCCACAGTGTGCAACATAATCAAGAAGTTTACAACCCATAGCACTGTAGCTAATCTCCCTGGACGTGGACAGCAGAGAAAAATTCATGAAAGATTACAACTATAGGATAGTCTGGATGGTGGATAAGCAGCCCCAATTAAGTTCCAAAGAAATTCAAGCTGTCTTGCAGGCTCAGGGTGCATCAGTGTCAGCGCAAACTATCCATCAATATTAGAATGAAATGAAACACTGTGGAAAGAAACCCAGGAGGACCCCATTGCTGATACAGAGACATAAAAAAGCTAGACCGCAGTTTGCCCAAATGTACAGGAGTAAGCCAAAAAGCCAAAATCTTTCTGGGAAAGAGTCTTGTGAACGGAATGAAAATGAGATGAAGCCTACAAAGAAAAGAACACAATACCTATAGTCAAATATGGTGGAGGTTCAAAGATGTTTTGAGGTTGTTTTGCTGTCTCTTGCACTGGGTCCTTTGACTATGTGCAAAGTATCATGAAATCTGAAGATTATCAAAGGATTTTGGGTCGCAATGCAGTGCCCAGTGTCAGAAAGCTGGGTTTGCGTCCTAGATCATGAGTCTTCTAGCAGGGCAATGGCCCCAAACGTACTTCAAGACGCACCCAGAAATGGATGAAAACAAAGCACTGGAGAGTTGTGAAGTGGCCAACAATGAGACCGGATCTTAATCCCATTGAACACCTGTGGAGTGATCTTAACCCCTTTACAACCTATGACGTATAGGTATGTCATAGGTCATCTCCCACTCTCTGATGCCCGCATCTTTTCAGGCACATGACAGCTGATCTGATCAACTGACATGTGCCCCTAACAGCCGTTGTGGAATCGTGATCCACCGGTGGCTGTTAACATGTTAAATGCCGCTGTCAATCTCTGACATTGGCACTTAACATGACTGCACCAGAAGCGCGTCACTAGCTCCACCTATGGGTGCCCCTGTCATAGGATCGCGGTGCGCTAATGGGTTGGCATGACAACCCGGGGTCTGCAGGAAACCCCTGTGGTTGTTATTGCTGATCTGCTATAAGCGCCGCCCAGTGGCCGGCGCTCATAGCAAATAATGTTTTCTGCTATACATAGCAGGGCTGAAGCCCTGCTATCTGTAGCACAAAGCGATCAGAAGATCGCAGCTTCTAGTGTCCTATGAGACTATTGAAGCAAGTAAAAAGTAAGAAAAAATGTTATTAAAAATAGTAAAAAAATATAAAAGTTCAAATCACCCCCCTTTGACCCATTTAAAGTAAAAGCATTAAAAAAATCCACATATTTGGTATTGCCCCATTCAGGAATATAAAAATAATTAATCCGATCGGTAAATGGTGCAACAAGAAAATAATCCAAACATCAGAATTGTTTTTTGGTCGTTGAAACATTGCAATTAAATGCAATAACAGGCGATCAAAAACATCGTATACACACCAAAATGGTAGGAATAAAAACGTCAGCTCGGCACGCAAAAAATAAGCCCTCACCCAACCAGAGATCACGAAAAATGGAGACGCTACGGGTCTCTTAATATGGCAAATTGGTCAACAATTTTGTCTGACCAATTTTGGGGGTTTGGTGCGAAATTATGTCCAATTTGCCTTTTCTTCTCTGTTTTTTGTGTTGTCTCTATACATACAAAGGAAATAAACATGTATAACACAGTCATTTTCTGGGAGAAATACTTGATTTTCTGGAACAATTTCAAGGGTGCCAACACTTTCAGCCATGACTGTAAATGTGTGTATATATATATACATTGATTTTAACATCCTGATGGTCTCCAAATTTGTCAGTGAGCGATGTCACGTTGTGAACGAAGGGTACTCAGGCATAACACAGCTGGGCTAATAATTGACAGATTGCAATACTGTTCCCAGGATACTCTAAACCAAAAAAAAAAAAAATCAATTTACCGTATGTTACTAATGTGCATTCACTTCTGCTTTCGTCAGTCCCTGCCTCTGTATACAGGATTTCCAAGGCTCTTTTGAAACCGTGAAATCGAACTTGCAACAGTTCAGGGGAATATTTGCTCGGTCATATGATTACTATATGACTACAACGCTAATGATAAAGACGTCCACATGACTGCTGTTACCAATATTTCCACACAAAGAGACAACTTTAACCATTTTGCAAAATAACAAATATATATTTTACATTTTGGAGTTATCTTAATCTAATAGATATAGGCAGAAATACAATACATGGACGAAACCATCGGGACACCTTCACATTACATGTAAAGGAGATTTTATGACATCCTATTTAAATCCATAGACATTAATATAGAGTTGGTCGCCTCTTTACTGCTATAACAGCTCCCGCTCTTCTGGGAAGATTTTCCAAAAGATTTTGGAGGGGTCTGTGAGCATTTGTGAGGTCAGTCCCCGATGTGGAGGAGAGGCCGGGCTCACAACCTCCATTCTAATTGTTGGATGGGGTTGAAGTCTTGGTTATAACAGCTCCCGCTCTTCTGAGAATGTTTTCTAGAAGATTTTGGAGGTGTCTGTGAGCATTTGTGAGGTCAGTCCCCGATGTTGAGGAGATGGGGTTGAGGTCTTGGCTATAACAGCTCCTGCTTTTCTGAGAAGATTTTTTACAAGATTTTGGATGGGTCTGTGAGGTCAGTCCCTGATGTTGAGGAGAGGCCGGGTTCAGAACCTGCGTTCTAATTGTTGGATGGGGTTGATGTTTTGGCTATAATGGCTCCTGCTCTTCTGGGAAGATTTTTTACAAGATTTTGGAGGGGTCTGTGAGGTCAGTCCCTGATGTTGAGGAGAGGCCGGGCTCACAACCTCCATTCTAATTGTTGGATGGGGTTGAAGTCTTGGTTATAACAGCTCCCGCTCTTTTGGGAACGTTTTCTAGAAGATTTTGGAGGTGTCTGTGAGCATTTGTGAGGTCAGTTCTTGATGTTGAGGAGATGGGGTTGAGGTCTTGCTATAACAGCTCCTGCTCTTCTGAGATTTTTTACAAGATTTTGGATGGGTCTGTGAGGACAGTCCCTGATGTTGAGGAAAGGCTGGGTTCAGAACCTGCGTTCTAATTGTCAGATGGGGTTGAGGTCTTGGCTCAGGTCCTGTCATGTTCTTCCACCAAACTCCCCCAACCGTGTCTTTATGGCGCTTGTGCACTGGGCACAGTCATGGGGAACAGAAAAGAGCCTTCATCAAACTGTTCCCTCAAAGATGGATGCTACAATTGTCCACAACACCTTGTGCTGAAGCAGTAATATTTTCTTTACTTGGATCTAGGGGACCTGAGCCGGACCCTGAAAAACAGCCCCATAGCATCATTCTCCTCCACCAAACTGTATAGCAGGAACAATGCAGTCAGGGGGTAACGTTCTCCTGGCAATCACCCATCCAAGACTCGCCCATCAGATGCCAGAAGTGTGATCCATCACTGCACAGAACACGTCTCTTCCAGAATCCAGTGGTGGTGGCTTTACATTACTTCATCCAATGCTCCGCATTGTGCTTGGTGATGTTCGGCTGCATGCAGCTGCTTGGCCATGAAGCGCCCGTCGGGGTGCAGTGTTTGTGCTAATGTTATACCAGAGGAGGTATGGACTCTGCAGATATGGAGTCAGCAGAGCGTTGGAGACTATTCTGCCCTCCGCTCCTCAGCAGTCTGCCCCCCGCTCCTCAGCAGTCTGCCCCCCGCTCCTCAGCAGTCTGCCCCCCGCTCTGTAACATTACATGGTCTTCACTTCGTGGCTGATTTCCTATGGCTAATAAATGTTTCCCCTTTTTAATTATACCACTCACAGCTAATCGTGGCATATTAATAATATTTGTTAAGGCAGAAGGCATGAGGGACCAGATGTTATACTCCGCTGGCAATGGGACTGAATGAAAAACTTGAATTCAATGATTAAGATGCGTGTCTTATTACTTTTGTGCCTATACTGTCTCAATATTGTTATTTCAGGATTTTATGTTGTCAGTCACTTTGTGTTGGAAGGATCCCCCTGATCAATAGTAGATGACAGGGTGTCACACTGCTGGAATCCTCAGTGGTCAGATGTGATCTGTGGCAGAATCTGGTACCAATTACCGTATTTTCTTTTCTTGCGATGCCACCACATGGAGTCAGCAGTACACAGTTCTCATTGAGTTTTACTATAAATGGTATGGACACAGGATAGGTGATAACTGTCTGATTGTTGGGGATCACCCTTTATGACAAGAGTGGGTGGCCGGACCCCTCTACTCCTCACAGTGTTGCAATTTAAAGTTTGTAGAGTTGCTACAAGTATCCAAGTACTGTAAACAGTTGTTTCCCTCCAAAGCTAAAGAGAATCTGTCACTAGGATTTTGCTGTCTAAAAACAGCATGATGTAGGGGCTGAGGTTCTGATTCTAGTGATGTGTCACTTACTGGGCTGCTTGCTGTCATTTTAATACAATCCCTGTTTCCTCTGCTGCAGATCTAGCAGAGCTCAGAATGCTGAGCTGTGTATAACCCTGCCCACACCACTGATTGGCTGCTTTCTGTGTTAGAATAGGAGACGCGAGACACCTAGTCCTGTAGTGATAATCTCCTGCTGATAAAACACTGATGGTATTGAAACAGCAACACACAGCCTAGTAAGTGACACATCACTCAAATCAGGGTCTATGCACCTACATTGTGCTGCTCTCAGATTCCATTGCAAAAACTGCAGACATATTACCTTTAATAACACTCCTTGTGTTCCTTCAAAACAATCAACCAATTTACGTACTGAAAATACGCAAGATAGAGAGGGCACTCACTTTCTAAAAAACATTCCTTTATTCCATAGTAATAAAAACAAAAAGCAGCCTAGCAGGAGAGGGATCTGGAGGCTATAGGAGACGGGTGTTTTGCTTGACATAAGCTTCATCTGGCCTCTGTCTCTCATTTTCATACTGATGGAGCAGGAACCAATATCACAGCTGCGGTTCTCCATGCCGATTGCATACGCTGTTCACTTGCTGCTCATTCATGTGAATTAGAACAGTTGAATTATGTAAATATTGCCCTGGTGGTCATGTAGGCAGCTGCCATATCTGTAATTGGAATAATTAATGAAACCGCAAGCTTTAGGTGGTATGGTGTCACGTTCTGTACATATCGGATGCACCAACACAGAGTTAAAATTACGGTAAGTATTCCATTTGTTGCTGAATTATTATCCTACTGGATGGTGACTAAACAACTGCCATGCATTGGCAAGATAATATGCATTGCCAAACCTGCCGTGCCATGCCATATTATGCTCAAATATTATTTACATGGAGTGCAAAAACAGCAGCTCAATACATAAAATAATCTAAAACATTACAATGTCAAAGTAATACTGCTGTAAAATGAATATAAAGATTAGTGGTGGCCACAAGCTTGAAGTCCCAAGCCATTGGAGGCACTGACTTAAAGAAGCACTCCTCATCCTCCCATCAAAGTTTTTATCCTCTTAATATATTGCAGTCATCATATTGTATAGCACTGTGTACTTACAATTGCTCATTTTGTCTTTCTACCCAGCTAATTCTTCTCTTTTCTTTGCTCTATGTAGAAACAGGAAGTCTATTGTCCCTGCAAAAATCATTCCCCCTCTTCAACTCCTGCTCCATCTTCTCCCTCTTCCCCATACAGGGGACTTTTGCAGTGACTCATGACTCATACAGGGAAAATTGACCTCCTGTTTCTACATAGAGTTTAGAGGGATTTAGCTAGTTAGTTTTTAATCACCTGATGTCATAGACCTAATGGAAAAGAGATGAATTATCTGGGTAGAAAGGCAAAATGAGCAATTATAAGTACAAACTGTTATATAATAGGAGAACTGCAATATATTAAGTAGATAAAAACTTTGAGGTTTTTCCCATCTTAAAGAAGCCCTCCTCCTCCCATCAGAGTCCAGGTTTGGCCCTCAGAGTTTGGACTAGTCATATAACATTTAGTCTAGCAATTACATATTTCATTGATTGGCTAAGTGTTGCCAAAAGTAAACCTCTCCATTGGCAACTTCAGGCTGGAGGTCATCACTGGGTCTCTTTGCTGCCTACATTGTGTCGTAGGACAGGTCCTGTCTGCCCTTTCTTTTTATAGTCTTTTATGGACTCTCTCCAGTTCCCAGCAACTTGGTCTGCTCGTGCCAAAGAATCCAGGGAACTCTGCAGGGACACTGACGTTATCTAGAAGCGTTGTTCTCTTGGATATGGAGAACATAGAATGCAGCCAGCTTGATTATATGGGATGAGATTATGGTCACGATTCATCAAACAGTTTTCCACAGGAATTGTGTCATTAAACTGTTTGAAATGTGACAAAAAAATTTGCGCGACTCATTGTTGCTCCTTTTTCAAAAGTGGATAAAGCTTAGCAGGCAGGCGTCACCCCCCCGGCGCACCCAGGCAAGAGCCGGGGCCCACTCGACATCAAGGACACCTGTGCCGTTTGCCACTTGCCATTCGCCGTGCGCCAGCATCCATTTTCTGCTAGGTCTGGTCCTGCACTTGAGGCTGCTGACGCCCCGTCACTTCCTCCTTACAGACGCACGGCAGCAGGGACATGGCCCACGCTATGAGATTCCAACAAAGAACTACAAAGGACACCCTCATGCCTCACCTCAGGGAGTAGCGTGTTGCTGTCCTGGGCTCGTGGTGGCTATAAGTTCCTCTCCCAGTGCTCCCATCTTTTCTGGCAGTAAGCAACAGGATGAAGTGTGGGGGAGTCATATATGTGAAGGGGAGGAGGCAGGCTAGGCCCTGGGTGAGTGATGTATGGGAAGGATGAGGGAGCACGCTGGGCCCTGTGGAGGGGTAATACATGTGAAGAATGAGGGGGTAGGCTGGGTCCTGTGGGGCTGCTATATGTGAATGATGAGGGGGCAGGCTGGGCCTTGGAGTGTGATATATGTGAAGGTTGAGGGGGCAAACTGAGGCTGTGTTACATAGTTTGGTTGCAGAAGAAACTTGTGAGAGTAGATTATATGGGGTAATTCAACTTTTACCTACACAGAACATGAGGTACATGCATCAGCTTCTTAATACAGCATAACAGGAAGTTTAAAGGACCTTTTAGCAGAGAGAAAGTGAAACCAAAGTACAACAAGTATATGCATTACATTCAACTAAGCATATAACAGTAACAGCATTGCCATCTACTGTCAGAAAAGTGTAAACTTCTCCTGCACATAAATAGGTTTGCATCTGTTGCATATCTGCCAACAGGCTGGGCCCTGGGGGGGCTGCTATATGTGAAGGATGAGGGGGCAGGCTTTATCCTGGGGCAGCAGTGCTATATGTGAATGATGAGGGGGCAGGCTGGGGAGATATGTCATGGCCAGCATAGTGGACAGAGACAGAAAAGGACCCTTTTAGAAAAACAGAATACGGGCCCTTTACAGTCCATCATAATGCACAATTCCACCTGCTTTGGAGATGAAAATGCATTAGTGTTGTGTCCAAACAGTTGCATATTGGTTTGTAATCTGTTTCATATCCACTTCCTCAGTCTTTATACTAGCTATGGTGGGTGCATTGATTGGCATTCTACTCTCGAATGTAATGGACTGGCAAGTTGAGGGTTTATGGTGACCTTTATTCTTCTGATGGCTCCTGCATTCACAAAATGTTTCATTGTCCTATAGGAAGTTTGTCAGTCGAGTCAAATAATGAGACTTTCTAGTTGTTTAATTTTACAACTCCTTGTAAATGTTGAGACTTTGCAAGGTTTGCATTGACGTTGAGCGATAATAAAAGTCACATGCGAATGTGACTTTGACTGCCACTTTGAGTTGTGTACGCTTTTTGCCTTCTTCAGTCCCTTACTGTATCTACCATCATATAGTCCTGACAACTGAACATTTTGGGACAGTTTTGATTGTGAAGGACAAGGTTTATGGAAATAGAGCACATACGTATTTGATTATTTTTATATTTACATTTTCTAAATCCCGGCATAAAATTGACTCAATATGTAAATAGATCATCAAATAATAGAAATAGATAATGGGAACCCCCAAAACTCAATCAATACCTAGCAAAATTATGAAACCCCATGCTTTCAATAAAGGAGTATTCTCATTGTAGAACGTCACGCCTACAATAACAATTTTATCAGTGGGTCTATCACCTTTGGGACCCTTATTGATTCCAATAGCAATCCGAACAGATGTTCTTTCAGCAATTCTTCTGCACAGTGGGGGTGAATGGGGTTTTGCTGTAGTCCCAACATAGCAAAAGACCAAGATAGTCATTGTGCAGGAAAAATTTGGAAAGGTTTTACTTGTACTGTGGCTCGCTCAATCCATGAGACTAGGGCTACTCGGTTTCGCAACCAAAAGTCATACTTCACCGTGCAATATAAGTGAATGGGGTACTGTGATAAGCAAAAATTGGACCAGGTTGGATTTTATATGTCTTGCTTGAGTCAGTCATGTTACCCTATTCACTTGCGATGTGGCAGTGACTCCTAGCAATCATTGGCTTCACGACCTGTGTGGAGGCCAAAATCACTGTGTGACACTAACCTTAACCTGTGAGGGTTCCTTCAGTCTGACCCCACTGATAAGGAAACAATGAAATCCTCATATGGGACAGAGGAGTTTTTGGGGGTGTTTTATTCCCGTATTCCCTTTAGCTGTTTCGTTGACTACTTAATTAGGTCAATCAGGTTCGAATGCTTACAGTAATATAATACCTCACCTCACTATGCAATAATTTTAGACCAGTTATGAAGAAGAAACTTAAATTGTTCCAATCCCTGATGCTATCAATATGGCCTACACGCTTGGAAATGGGCACCACTTGGAGACTAATGGCTTCCTCATTACCATCCACCCATATACACTATTACTGATCAGTGTTAGTCTAATAATGTACATTTGATAGTTCAGTGGTGGCCTGCAGACCATTAGATCTCACCTCAGGTATTTAGTGATTTAAAAATCACTTTTTTCCAGCCTGAGTAGCACTGACTGTCCTTACAAAGGTTCTCCATTCAAAAATCTTTTGACACTTGTCCACAGAATTGTTCATAAATGTATAACTACTGGGACCTCCACGAATAACAAGAACAGAGTTATGGATTACAAGAAAAGGGTCTGAAGGTTCTGTTTTTAAGGGTTTCAATAGATTTATGGGCATGCAGGTGCACTGTTGCACCCTTCAAAGCATATACGGCTCATAAAGAATCGGGTCAGAATCCTAATAATCATTCTTTGCCTGTCCATTGGATACTTGATAAATGTTTTTTTTTTCTTAACTCCTTTTAAAGTGAGCAAAGTCTAATCTGCCCTAAGATCCGATATATTTGGCTATCACTCGGCATTGGCATTTGCCTGTTTGGCTTCATCCAGCCTAGGAGATAAGCCAAGTGTCTGGCAGTGGTAATCTCCATCCTTACTCAGCAGATACACACATACATGTTTATGTGGGAGTTAGGAGATATAGTTGTTGGCTGAAGAAGATTTCTAGCAGCTGTCTAACTTGTTTGGCCAGCTTAAACTACTGTAGTGCAAACAGAGGTTTCTCATTTTGTAAGCAGGACCACCCAATCTCACTCCTCTTACATCCTGCAACTAAAATATTTAATACTGAATCACTTGAATTATTATTTTTTATTTGATATAGTTTCCTTTTACTTATGGCATAAATTAAAATATGTTTTAGGTCAAGTTTTGATGAAATTTTTTTAATTCTATCACTTTACTTAGATGAGGTTAAAGGGAACCCTTCACATCCAGAAATACTATTTCCCTGGTAAATGGCATTTAAATCATTACTGATACATTACTGGATCAGCAGCTGCAGGGAAGAAAATGAAGCTTGTTCTCTCTGCAGCCGCTTGCTTCCAGTCATCAAGAGAGTGCAGGGAGCAGTTACAGTCATCTCTCACAACACAGTGAGTACCCTGTAATCATTCCCTGATAGTTTGGTAGACTGTCTACTTAGCAATGTACAGTATATGTGCAAGATAAGCGTGCAGGGCGAGCTGTCAATCAATGTGCAGGGGAGTAATTACAGCTGCGCTCACTATGTAGTGAGTGATAACTGTTACTGCTTCTTGCACCGCCCTTATGACTGGAAATAAGCAGCTGCAGGGACAATAAATAAAACTTAATTTTCTCCATGTAGCTGATACTACTCACGATTAGTGTTGAGCGATACCTTCCGATATCGGAAAGTATCGGTATCGGAAAGTATCGGCCGATACCGTCAAAGTATCGGATCTAATCCGATACCGATACCCGATCCCAATGCAAGTCAATGGGACGAAAATATCGGAATTAAAATAAACCCTTTATAAACTTGTAGGTTCATTCTACATGAAGGAAAACAACTAAGAATAATGTAGGATGTATTGGGGGACGTGGCGGAGACATTAAAGGCACAGAGGTTTAGCCCAATCTAATAGAATAGCAGGATTTTGTTTAGTTTTTTATGACGTTCGGCGTTAGAAAGATTTTGACTATGTTAATTTTTTTTTTATTTTGTCAGATATTGATGTTTCACTACTTCCACGCCCTTCACCTTCTTTTTTACTTCTCCCACACTTTCTTCTTCATTATCCTCATCATCAGCTTCTTTGACATCAACTTCTTCACCTTATTCATCTTCTTCTTCATCTTCTACCTATTATTTTTTTTGTTACATTGTTCATATTCTTTTTATTTTACTATTATCTTCTTCATATTCTACTTCTTCATCATATTCTTATTTGTGACAGGCATTCCCGTAGTTGTTATCTATAAAAGTTTGAAGATTACACCTTCCATTCTGCCTGTCATAAAACAGTTACATTTGTCCGCGTTCAGTTTGGCCTGCAGCATCAGGCTTTATCCAGGGGCACCACGAGGAGGAACGGACTCACCCCCATACACTGCTTAGTCTTCTTCTGCTTATAATTTAGATAATATCTTTTGCTCTGATATTTAGTGTTATGCTTAATGTTCTTCTGCTCTTTGTTCTGCAGCCTCTTGTTCTTCTGCTTCTCGGTCTTCCAGGTCGTCGTCGTCTCCAGGGTCGTCGTCTCCGGGGTCGTCGTCATCGGGGTGGTCTTCAGGGTCATCGTCTCCAGGGTCGTCGTCATCACGGTGGTTGTCGTCTCCGGGGTCGTCGTCATCGGGGTGGTCTTCAGGGTCATCGTCTCCAGGGTCGTCGTCATCACGGTGGTTGTCGTCTCTGGTGTCGTCGTCATCTTAGGGGTGGTCTTCCGAGTCATCGTGTTTAGTCTCTTGAACTTGCAAATGTAGCAGAAGGTACAAGAAGGCTGAGAAAATGCCGAGAAACAGCTGATGGAACTGGAACTCGGATGGCTACCCGAAGGTCCAAGAGCCAATGGAACTACCGAGGACCAGCTGACGTTACTGGAACCCGGTTACTAAGCAGGAGGTACCCGTGCCTGAAAGCACTACCAAGGACCACCTGACGTTGGTGGAACTCGGATACCCAGAGGGAGGCACCTAAGCCAAAGGCTCTGCCCGGAACCAGCTGACGGTACTGGAACCAGGATGGGGAGCAGAAGGTACAAGAGCAAAAGACACTGCCGAGAACCAGCTGACGGTGCTGGAACCCGGATGGGTAGCCGAAGGTCCAAGAGCCAATGGAACTACCGAGGACCAGCTGACGTTACTGGAACCCGGTTACTAAGCAGGAGGTACCCGTGCCTGAAAGCACTACCAAGGACCACCTGATGTTGGTGGAACTCGGATACCCAGAGGGAGGCACCTAAGCCAAAGGCTCTGCCCGGAACCAGCTGATGGTGCTGGAACCAGGATGGGGACCTATTCAAGCTTGTCTTCCTAGAGCCCCAACTAGCAGTGTTGGAGCAAAGGGTCAGCAGGAGGAGGAGAGGGAGCAGAGTGTAGGCCGAAGCCTGCACTGGCGGCAGCTTTGGGTCTGTTGTGTCTGCGTGGCAGTTGCAGGACACGTTGCCGGCTGCACAGCAGGGGAACAGCTGGCGGTGCTGAACCCCACTGACACATTGGCTGGTGTTTTTCTCTGTGCAGCTAGCAGTACCGGGCCCCAACTGGCGGTGTTGGAGCCTGGGCTCTGCAGGGGGAGCAGAGTGTAGGCCGAAGCCTAATTGAACCAATTTCAAAGGTAACCTTTAACCCCCCCTCAGGGGTTACAAAGTAGAAGAGCCACAGCTTATGCAGCAGTAGTGCTGCACAAGTCAAAGGTTGCTCTTTTAATTTTGCTCCTTGCACACGCTGAATGAAACACGTATAACATTTAGCCCTTTATACAGTCAAACTGTGTTGGAGGCGCGAGTTCCCTTCGTAATGAGACGCAGCACAGATGTCAAGAATCCCACCTTGGTGCTGGGTGCAGCCTCCTGAGCGTTGTTATTTGCTGTACAGGAGTCTGCGCTGTCGTGTTATCCCCTGGCCTAGCGCTGTTGGCGCTGCCCATCTTCTGACATCATTTAATGTCGGCCGGTGCGGTTCGCGATGACCATGAATCCCAGCCCCGCAGTGTCTTAACATTGTTAAAACTCTGCGGGGCTGGGATTCATGGCCTGGCGCAGCACATATGTTCGCCTCTCACACTCGGGTCCTTACACCCGCTTCAGACTGTGCGGCGTCAGCTGATCCCTTATCGCATGCCATGGCCATGAAGCCGCACAGTCTGAAGAAGGCGGAAGGAGATGAGGGACAGGCGAACTGATGCACTGCTCATGCCCATCAATCACACCCTCGCAGTCAAAATAAATAAGACACCGAGGGGCGTTGTGTCGGGCAGGGCTGCCGCAGAGGCGCAGCCAGCCAAACAATGATGCCAGAAGACGGGCAGCGCTACCAAGGGGGTTGCAGTGTGTCATTACAAAGGAAAGTCACACCTCCGGGACGGTTAAATGGTCACACAGAGGACACATTTTAGATGTGTTTTCAGTTCCACATGTGCGAGGAGAATACGTTTATGAGCCACCTTGCACACATGCAGCATTACCGCTGTACAAGGTGGCTGTAAAACATACAAACGCCTGGGGGAGGGGGGACAGGTTCCCTTCAATTTCAGTTCTTGTGTCTGCGTGGCTTTTGCAGGACACGATGCCGGCTACACAGCAGGGGAACAGCTGGCGGTGCTGAACCCCACTGACACATTGGCTGGTGTTTTTCTCTGTGCAGCTAGCAGTACCGGGCCCCAACTGGCGGTGTTAGAGCCCAGGGTCAGCAGGAGGAGGAGAGGGAGCAGAGTGTAGGCCGAAGCCTGCACTGGCGGCAGCTTTGGGTCTGTTGTGTCTGCGTGGCCGTTGCAGGACACGTTGCCGGCTGCACAGCAGGGGAACAGCTGGCGGTGCTGAACCCCACTGACACATTGGCTGGTGTTTTTCTCTGTGCAGCTAGCAGTACCGGGCCCCAACTGGCGGTGTTGGAGCCCGGGCTCTGCAGGGGGAGCAGAGTGTAGGCCGAAGCCTAATTGAACCAATTTCAAAGGTAACCTTTAACCCCCCCTCAGGGGTTACAAAGTAGAAGAGCCACAGCTTATGCAGCAGTAGTGCTGCACAAGTCAAAGGTTGCTCTTTTAATTTTGCTCCTTGCACACGCTGAATGAAACACGTATAACATTTAGCCCTTTATACAGTCAAACTGTGTTGGAGGCGCGAGTTCCCTTCGTAATGAGACGCAGCACAGATGTCAAGAATCCCACCTTGGTGCTGGGTGCAGCCTCCTGAGCGTTGTTATTTGCTGTACAGGAGTCTGCGCTGTCGTGTTATCCCCTGGCCTAGCGCTGTTGGCGCTGCCCATCTTCTGACATCATTTAATGTCGGCCGGTGCGGTTCGCGATGACCATGAATCCCAGCCCCGCAGTGTCTTAACATTGTTAAAACTCTGCGGGGCTGGGATTCATGGCCTGGTGCAGCACATATGTTCGCCTCTCACACTCGGGTCCTTACACCCGCTTCAGACTGTGCGGCGTCAGCTGATCCCTTATTGCATGCCGCGGCCATGAAGCCGCACAGTCTGAGGAAGGCGGAAGGAGATGAGGGACAGGCGAACATATGCACTGCTCATGCCCATCAATCACACCCTCGCAGTCAAAATAAATAAGACACCGAGGGGCGTTGTGTCGGGCAGGGCTGCCGCAGAGGCGCAGCCAGCCAAACAATGATGCCAGAAGACGGGCAGCGCTACCAAGGGGGTTGCAGCGTGTCATTACAAAGGAAAGTCACACCTCCGGGACGGTTAAATGGTCACACAGAGGACACATTTTAGACGTGTTTTCAGTTCCACATGTGCGAGGAGAATACGTTTATGAGCCACCTTGCACACATGCAGCATTACCGCTGTACAAGGTGGCTGTAAAACATACAAACGCCTGGGGGAGGGGGGACAGGTTCCCTTCAATTTCAGTTCTTGTGTCTGCGTGGCTTTTGCAGGACACGATGTCGGCTACACAGCAGGGGAACAGCTGGCGGTGCTGAACCCCACTGACACATTGGCTGGTGTTTTTCTCTGTGCAGCTAGCAGTACCGGGCCCCAACTGGCGGTGTTAGAGCCCAGGGTCAGCAGGAGGAGGAGAGGGAGCAGAGTGTAGGCCGAAGCCTGCACTGGCGGCAGCTTTGGGTCTGTTGTGTCTGCGTGGCAGTTGCAGGACACGTTGCCGGCTGCACAGCAGGGGAACAGCTGGCGGTGCTGAACCCAACTGACACATTGGCTGGTGTTTTTCTCTGTGCAGCTAGCAGTACCGGGCCCCAACTGGCGGTGTTGGAGCCCGGGCTCTGCAGGGGGAGCAGAGTGTAGGCCGAAGCCTAATTGAACCAATTTCAAAGGTAACCTTTAACCCCCCCTCAGGGGTTACAAAGTAGAAGAGCCACAGCTTATGCAGCAGTAGTGCTGCACAAGTCAAAGGTTGCTCTTTTAATTTTGCTCCTTGCACACGCTGAAAGGAACACGTATAACATTTAGGCCCTTACACAGTCAAACTGATTTTGAGGCGTGAGTTACCTTCGTAAAGAGACGCAGTACAGCTGGCAAAAATGCCACCTTGGTGCTTTGCGCGGCCTCCTGAGCATCGTTATTTGTTGCACAGGAGTCTGCGCTTTTGTGTTATCCCTTGGCCTTGCGCTGTTAGCGCTGCCCATCCTCTGACATCATGTAATGTCGGCCGTTGCGGTTTGCGATGACCATGAATCCCAGCCCCGCAGTGTCTTAACATTGTTGGCGCAGTACATATGTTCGCCTCTCGCTTGGGTTCTTACACCCGCTTCAGACTATGCGGCGTCAGCTGATCCCTTATCGCATGCCACGACCATGAAGACGCACAGTGCGAAGAAGGCGGAAGGAGATGAGGGACAGGCGAAGAAATGCACCGTTCATGCCCATCAATCACACCCTCGCAGTCCAAATAAATAAGACACCGAGGGGCGTTGTGTGGGGCAAGGCGGCCGCAGAGGCGCAGGCAGCCAAACAATGATGCCAGAAGACGGGCAGCGCTACCAAGGAGCTTGTTGCGTATCAATACAAAGGAAAATCACACCAGAGGGATGTTTTAATGGTCGCAGAGGACTCATTTTAGGCGTGTTCAGTTCAACCTGGGCAAGGAGAATAAGTTTCTGAGCCACCTTGCACACATGCAGCATTACTGTCGTACAAGGTGGCTGTAAAACGTAGAAACGCCTGGGGGAGGGGGGACAGGTTTCCTTCAATTTCAGTTCTTGTGCCAGCGAGGCTGTTGCAGGACACGTTGCCGGCTACACAGCAGGGGAACAGCTGGCGGTGCTGAACCCCACTGACACATTGGCTGGTGTTTGGCTCTGTGCAGCCAGCACATCTGGGCCCCAACTGGCGGTGTTAGAGCCCAGGGTCAGCAGGAGGAGGAGAGGGATTAGAGTGTAGGCCGAAGCCTGCACTGGAGCAAGTTGAAAGGGAAACTTTAACCCCCCCCCCCAAGCGTTTGTAGCTGAAAGAGCCATCGTGTACAGCAATAATGCTGGAAAAGGTAAACTTAGCTCTTTTAATTATGGTCCTTGCACATGCTGAACCTAACACTTATGAAAAGTGTCCCCTCCTACCAGTGTCGTCTAATGTAATCCTGCAGCGCCCCAGAGTCCTGGTCGTTGCAGTACTGTGGCTCCGCCACTATGGGGAGCTATGGTGCGTCCGATGGCACTGAAGGAGTTCATCTGATCAGGTATCACAGACACCAATACATTTCACAGCCGGGCCTCCGGGGGGAGCTAAGGGTGCTATTCATTAGGCCACTCCCCACCATAGTGGGTAAACTGGGGGTCAGGCAGGAAGTTAGATCAGAAAGCTGACTGGGTTGGAACCAGGCAACACCTTGTGGCAGAGGGTGTTGTAGGGGAAGATACAGTAGGGTCTCTGTCAGGGGTGGGATCCTGACAGAGGCTTGGCAACGAGAACGAACGTAACGGGACCGTGCCTGCTCCGGGTAGCGGCGGTGCCCAAGAAAGGATTAGAAGAGAGATAGATTGTGCTGAGTGAGAAACGGGATCACGCAAAGGAGAAATACCAGTAGGAGTCGTGCTGTAAGACCGAAGCAACATCCTACTGAGGCGCAATACCGGTGGCCGGAACGCCGAGGGAGTAGAACAACATTCAGCTTCAAGCAATACTCCAAACAGCGGCAGGACAGTCAGTCTCAGGCGGGCTGTCTAACTCAAATCACCTATGAAGTCTTGGGAGGCAATTGTGGGAGAGGGGCGTCTCTAGGGTCCCGGAAGAACTCCAGGCCTACCCGTCAAACGGGTGCCGTTCCTACCCGAACCTCAGGGAGGGACGGAGGATTAGCAGAACATCATCTAGTCGAGTTGTGAGGGAACATCAGAAACAGACACAACAGTTGTGGGGTACTTTCCGTAAGCACAGCAGGGAAGGACTACAACACATAGCGCTAGGGGGAAGGCACAGATTTCCTCCTGTGAAGAGAACTCTGGAAGTGTCATTGGACCGGCCGGACTTGCGCAGCCTGGTGAGCCGTATTCTGGATTGAGGACCCAGAGATCTTCAGTAAAGAGGTAAAGAGACTGCAACCTGGTGTCCTCATTATTTACCGCGACCTGCACCCCACAACTGCACCGTTACAACACCACTTATTGCACCGGACGTCCCCCACTGACAGACAGGGCCACGGACCGGGTCTAGCCACCGTGACAACCCCAGAACTGAGACTCAGAGGCCCGGCTCCGGGTACCCCTCGGCCCTGCGGCGGTGTGGGGACGCTCCAATCCCACCGCGGGCCTGGGATCCGTGGCCATGCGCAGTGCATATCCTCGCCTCTCACTCCCCTCCCTACGGCTTCTTTAGACTGTGCGGTGTCACGGCCGTGGCATGCTATTAGGGACCAGCTGACACCGCACAGTCTGAAGAAGCCGTAGGGAGATGAGTGAGAGGTGGAGGTTCAGATATGCACTGCGCATGTCCATGGATCTCAGGCCCCCAGTGGGATTAAATCAGAAGACACTGCGAGGTGGGCTCTCGGCCAGCGCGGCCGCACAGGCGCAGCCAGCCTGACACCAAATGATGTCAGAAGACGGGCAGCGCAAAATGTGTGCATGGCCAAGGGCTAACCTAACAGCGCAGGCTCCGGGACTGATTCAAACAACGCTGAGGAGGCGGCGCACGGCGCCAAGGGGGTAAGAATGACGGCTGTGCTGCGTCACATCACAATGGAAAGTTCCACCAACCGGACGGTATCACAGTAGGAGGGGACACTTTTCATAAGTGTTAGGTTCAGCATGTGCAAGGAGCACCACGAAAAGAGGCACTTTTTCCCTTTGCATCATTACTGCTGCACAAGGTGGCTCCTTCAGTAACAAACGCCTGGGGGGGGGGCAGGTTCCCTTAAATTTAACTTGTTGCGCCTGCGTGGCGGTCGCAGTACATGTTGCCGTATACACAGCAGGGGAACAGCTGGCGGTGCTGAACCCCACTAACACATTGTCGAGGTGTTTGGCTCTGTGCGTACAGCACTTCTGGACGGCAACTAGCGGTGTTGGAGCCCAGGGACAGGTGGAGGAGTAGGGGGTGGAGGAGGTAGGAGGGATTGCCACACACACAGCAGGGGAAGAGCTGACGTTACTGAACCCCAATAACAGAGGAGGGACTGTTGGGACTGTGCGGACAGCACTTCTTGACGGCAACTAGCGGTGTTGGAGCCCAGGGACAGGTGGAGGAGGAGGAGGAGGTGGAGGAGGTAGGAGGAGGTAGGAGGGATTGCCACACACACAGCAGGGGAACAGCTGACGTTACTGAACCCCAATAACAGAGGAGGGACTGTTGGGACTGTGCGGACAGCACTTCTGGACGGCAACTAGCGGTGTTGGAGCCCAGGGACAGGTGGAGGAGGAGGAGGTGGAGGAGGTAGGAGGGATTGCCACACACACAGCAGGGGAACAGCTGACGTTACTGAACCCCAATAACAGAGGAGGGACTGTTGGGACTGTGCGGACAGCACTTCTGGACGGCAACTAGCGGTGTTGGAGCCCAGGGACAGGTGGAGGAGGAGGAGGAGGTGGAGGAGGTAGGAGGAGGTAGGAGGGATTGCCACACACACAGCAGGGGAACAGCTGACGTTACTGAACCCCAATAACAGAGGAGGGACTGTTGGGACTGTGCGGACAGCACTTCTGGACGGCAACTAGCAGTGTTGGAGCCCAGGGACAGGTGGAGGAGGAGGAGGTGGAGGAGGTAGGAGGAGGTAGGAGGGATTGCCACACACACAGCAGGGGAACAGCTGACGTTACTGAACCCCAATAACAGAGGAGCGACTGTTGGGACTGTGCGGACAGCACTTCTGGACGGCAACTAGCGGTGTTGGAGCCCAGGGACAGGTGGAGGAGGAGGAGGTGGAGGAGGTAGGAGGGATTGCCACACACACAGCAGGGGAACAGCTGACGTTACTGAACCCCAATAACAGAGGAGGGACTGTTGGGACTGTGCGGACAGCACTTCTGGACGGCAACTAGCGGTGTTGGAGCCCAGGGACAGGTGGAGGAGGAGGAGGTGGAGGAGGTAGGAGCGATTGCCACACACACAGCAGGGGAACAGCTGACGTTACTGAACCCCAATAACAGAGGAGGGACTGTTGGGACTGTGCGGACAGCACTTCTGGACGGCAACTAGCGGTGTTGGAGCCCAGGGACAGGTGGAGGAGGAGGAGGTGGAGGAGGTAGGAGGGATTGCCACACACACAGCAGGGGAACAGCTGACGTTACTGAACCCCAATAACAGAGGAGGGACTGTTGGGACTGTGCGGACAGCACGTCTGGACGGCAACTAGCGGTGTTGGAGCCCAGGGACAGGTGGAGGAGGAGGAGGTGGAGGAGGTAGGAGGGATTGCCACACACACAGCAGGGGAACAGCTGACGTTACTGAACCCCAATAACAGAGGAGGGACTGTTGGGACTGTGCGGACAGCACTTCTGGACGGCAACTAGCGGTGTTGGAGCCCAGGGACAGGTGGAGGAGGAGGAGGTGGAGGAGGTAGGAGGGATTGCCACACACACAGCAGGGGAACAGCTGACGTTACTGAACCCCAATAACAGAGGAGGGACTGTTGGGACTGTGCGGACAGCACTTCTGGACGGCAACTAGCGGTGTTGGAGCCCAGGGACAGGTGGAGGAGGAGGAGGTGGAGGAGGTAGGAGGAGGTAGGAGGGATTGCCACACACACAGCAGGGGAACAGCTGACGTTACTGAACCCCAATAACAGAGGAGCGACTGTTGGGACTGCTCGGACAGCACTTCTGGACGGCAACTAGCGGTGTTGGAGCCCAGGGACAGGTGGAGGAGGAGGAGGAGGTGGAGGAGGTAGGAGGAGGTAGGAGGGATTGCCACACACACAGCAGGGGAACAGCTGACGTTACTGAACCCCAATAACAGAGGAGGGACTGTTGGGACTGTGCGGACAGTACTTCTGGACGGCAACTAGCGGTTTTGGAGCCCAGGGACAGGTGGAGGAGGAGGAGGTGGAGGAGGTAGGAGGAGGTAGGAGGGATTGCCACACACACAGCAGGGGAACAGCTGACGTTACTGAACCCCAATAACAGAGGAGCGACTGTTGGGATTGTGCGGACAGCACTTCTGGACGGCAACTAGCGGTGTTGGAGCCCAGGGACAGGTGGAGGAGGAGGTGGAGGAGGTAGGAGGAGGTAGGAGGGATTGCCACACACACAGCAGGGGAACAGCTGACGTTACTGAACCCCAATAACAGAGGAGCGACTGTTGGGACTGTGCGGACAGCACTTCTGGACGGCAACTAGCGGTGTTGGAGCCCAGGGACAGGTGGAGGAGGAGGAGGTGGAGGAGGTAGGAGGAGGTAGGAGGGATTGCCACACACACAGCAGGGGAACAGCTGACGTTACTGAACCCCAATAACAGAGGAGGGACTGTTGGGACTGTGCGGACAGCACTTCTGGACGGCAACTAGCGGTGTTGGAGCCCAGGGACAGGTGGAGGAGGAGGAGGTGGAGGAGGTAGGAGGGATTGCCACACACACAGCAGGGGAACAGCTGACGTTACTGAACCCCAATAACAGAGGAGGGACTGTTGGAACTGTGCGGACAGCACGTCTGGACAGCAACTAGCGGTGTTGGAGCCCAGGGACAGGTGGAGGAGGAGGAGGTGGAGGAGGTAGGAGGGATTGCCACACACACAGCAGGGGAACAGCTGACGTTACTGAACCCCAATAACAGAGGAGGGACTGTTGGGACTGTGCGGACAGCACGTCTGGACGGCAACTAGCGGTGTTGGAGCCCAGGGACAGGTGGAGGAGGAGGAGGTGGAGGAGGTAGGAGGGATTGCCACACACACAGCAGGGGAACAGCTGACGTTACTGAACCCCAATAACAGAGGAGGGACTGTTGGAACTGTGCGGACAGCACGTCTGGACAGCAACTAGCGGTGTTGGAGCCCAGGGACAGGTGGAGGAGGAGGAGGTGGAGGAGGTAGGAGGGATTGCCACACACACAGCAGGGGAACAGCTGACGTTACTGAACCCCAATAACAGAGGAGGGACTGTTGGGACTGTGCGGACAGCACGTCTGGACGGCAACTAGCGGTGTTGGAGCCCAGGGACAGGTGGAGGAGGAGGAGGTGGAGGAGGTAGGAGGGATTGCCACACACACAGCAGGGGAACAGCTGACGTTACTGAACCCCAATAACAGAGGAGGGACTGTTGGAACTGTGCGGACAGCACGTCTGGACAGCAACTAGCGGTGTTGGAGCCCAGGGACAGGTGGAGGAGGAGGAGGTGGAGGAGGTAGGAGGGATTGCCACACACACAGCAGGGGAACAGCTGACGTTACTGAACCCCAATAACAGAGGAGGGACTGTTGGGACTGTGCGGACAGCACGTCTGGACGGCAACTAGCGGTGTTGGAGCCCAGGGACAGGTGGAGGAGGAGGAGGTGGAGGAGGTAGGAGGGATTGCCACACACACAGCAGGGGAACAGCTGACGTTACTGAACCCCAATAACAGAGGAGGGACTGTTGGGACTGTGCGGACAGCACTTCTGGACGGCAACTAGCGGTGTTGGAGCCCAGGGACAGGTGGAGGAGGAGGAGGTGGAGGAGGTAGGAGGGATTGCCACACACACAGCAGGGGAACAGCTGACGTTACTGAACCCCAATAACAGAGGAGGGACTGTTGGGACTGTGCGGACAGCACGTCTGGACGGCAACTAGCGGTGTTGGAGCCCAGGGACAGGTGGAGGAGGAGGAGGTGGAGGAGGTAGGAGGGATTGCCACACACACAGCAGGGGAACAGCTGACGTTACTGAACCCCAATAACAGAGGAGGGACTGTTGGGACTGTGCGGACAGCACTTCTGGACGGAAACTAGCGGTGTTGGAGCCCAGGGACAGGTGGAGGAGGAGGAGGTGGAGGAGGTAGGAGGAGGTAGGAGGGATTGCCACACACACAGCAGGGGAACAGCTGACGTTACTGAACCCCAATAACAGAGGAGCGACTGTTGGGACTGTGCGGACAGCACTTCTGGACGGCAACTAGCGGTGTTGGAGCCCAGGGACAGGTGGAAAAGCAGAGGAACACAATGTAGGCCGAAGCCTGATTGGAGAAAGTCAAAAGGGAACCTTTAACCCCCCCCCCAAGGCGTTTGTAGCTGAAAGAGCCAGCTTGTGCAGCACAAAAGATGCAAAAGGAAAAGGTGGCTCTTTTCATTATGCTCCTTGCAAACACAGAACTAAACACTTATAAAATGTGTCCCCTGAAACCGTGAGACCGTCCCGGAGGTGGGACTTTCCTTCGTAATATGACGCAGCACAACCGTCATTCTTACCCCCCCGGCGCCGTGCCACGGCTCCTCAGCGTTGTTTGATTCCGTCCCGGAGCCTGCGCTGTTATGTTATCCCTTGGCCAGGCACACTTAGCGCTGCCCATCTTCTGACATCATTTGGTGTCAGGCTGGCTGCGCCTGTGCGGACGCGCTGGCCGAGAGCCCGCCTCGCAGTGTCGTCTAATGTAATCCCACCGCGGGCCTGGGATCCATGGCCATGCGCAGTGCATATCCTCGCCTCTCACTCCCCTCCCTACGGCTTCTTAAGACTGTGCGGTGTCACGGCCGTGGCATGCTATTAGGGACCAGCTGACACCGCACAGTCTGAAGAAGCCGTAGGGAGATGAGTGAGAGGTGGAGGTTCAGATATGCACTGCGCATGTCCATGGATCTCAGGCCCCCAGTGGGATTAAATCAGAAGACACTGCGAGGCGGGCTCTCGGCCAGCGCGGCCGCACAGGCGCAGCCATCCTGACACCAAATGATGTCAGAAGACGGGCAGCGCTAAGTGTGCCTGGCCACGGGATAACATAACAGCGCAGGCTCCGGGACGGAATCAAACAACGCTGAGGAGCCGTGGCACGGCGCCGGGGGGGTAGGAATGACGGCTGTGCTGCGTCATATTACGAAGGAAAGTCCCACCTCCGGGATGGTTTTACGGTATCAGTGGACACATTTTATAAGTGTTAAGTTCTGCGTGTGCAAGGAGCTAAACAAAAATAGCTACCTTTTCCTTGTGCAGCATTACTGCTGCAGAAGGTGGCTCTTTCAGTAACAAACGCCTTGGGGGGGGGGGGACAGGTTCACTTGCATTTCAGTTGTTGTGTCAGCGTGGCGGTCGCAGGACACATTGCCGGCTACACAGCTGGGGATCAACTGACGTTACTGAAACCCAATAACACTGGGTCGTATGTTTTGACTGTGCAGACGGCACTTCTGAGCCTAAACTGGCGGTGTTGGAGCCCAGGAATTAAAGTTCAGGTGGTAGAAAGATGAACACAACAGGAGACCTGGATACTGTAGACAGTCACCTAATTATTTAATCAGGAAGAGGAGTGGCAAATTCCTGCGAGATCCAGGCCTTGTTCATTTTCAGGAAAGTAAGCCGGTCAACGTTATCGGAGGATAGTCGCATGCGACGGTCAGTTAGTACACCACCTGCAGCACTAAAGACACGTTCCGATAATACACTGGCCGCAGGGCAAGACAGCACCTCCAATGCATACTGGCTTAGCTCTGGCCATGTATCCAGCTTTGAGACCCAAAACTTGAAAGGTGAAGAGCCGTCTGGGAGTACAGCAAGAGGGCAAGACATGTAGTCTGTCACCATCTGACGGAACCGTTGCCTCCTGCTGACTGGAGCCGTCTGTGATGGTGTAGACTTTTGTGGCGGGCACAGAAAACTGTGCCACAGTTGGGCCATACCGGTCTTGCCTTGGGCAGAGGCACTGCTTCTGCTCCCTCTTTGTGCAGAGCCTCCACCACTGCCTGGACGCACTGAGCTGCTTTGGAATGCACTAGCAGCACTTCTCTCAGTTGGAATGGAGAAGATGATGGAATTCACCAGTGTGTCTTGGTACTCCCGCATTTTTCGCTCCCGGTTCAATGGTGTGATGAGGCTTTCTACGTTGTCCCGGTAGCGAGGATCGAGGAGGGTGAACACCCAATAATCAGACATGTTGATAATGTGGGCGATGCGGCGGTCGTTTCTCAGGCACTGCAGCATGTAATTCACCATGTGCTGCAGACTGCCAACTGCCCAAGAAACGCTGTCCCCTGCTGGAGGCGTGATCTCTGCCCGCTCGTCATCACCCCACCCTCGCTGTACACACTGAGTACTGGACAATTGTGTAACTCCCTCCTCAGGACGGATGTCTTCCTCCTCCATTGACTCCTCCTCATCCTCCTCACAAACTGTCCCCTGCCTACGCGTTTGTGAGGAACCACGTGGCGCTGACTGTCCAGAAGATGATGGAAATGGTGAATCCTCATCCTCCACCTCTTCCACAACATCATCCCTTAGCGCTTGCAGTGATTTTTCAAGCAGGCAGATAAGGGGGACAGTCATGCTGACTAGTGCATCATCTGCACTCGCCATCCGCGTGGAATAATCAAAGGGACGCAAAACCTGGCAGACGTCATTCATAGTGGCCCACTCTGTGGTTGTGAAGTCTGTACGGCGCTGAGTGCGACTTCTTTGCGCCTGAAGCAGCTGGTACTCCATTACAGCTTGCTGCTGCTCACACAACCGCTCCAACATATGTAACGTGGAATTCCACCTGGTAGGTAGGTCACATATGATGCGATGTTCCGGCAGGCGGTGTCGGCGCTGCAGAGCCGCAATGCGCGCTTTTGCCGTGCTGGAACGCCGCAAGTGAGCACACTCTAGGCGGACCTTGTGCAGCAGTGCATCAAGATCCGGATAGTCCCTCAAAAAACTCTGCACGACCAAATTGAGCACATGTGCAAGACATGGGATGTGAGTGAGGTTGCCGAGGCCCAGAGCTGCCACCAGATTTCGGCCATTATCACACACTACCATGCCTGGCTGGAGATTCGCTGGCACAAACCACACATCGCTCTCCTGCTTGATGGCATTCCAGAGCTCCTGCGCTGTGTGGCTTCGATTCCCCAAATAAATTAATTTCAAGACGGCCTGTTGACGTTTGGCCACGGCTGTGCTCATGTCGGTCGTAACAGGTAAACGTTCATCACGGGTCCATGTGGAGGTGGACTGTGACGGCTCCTGCAGCGATGATTCTGAGGAACTGGTGTAAGAGGAGGAGTCAATGCGTACAGAATGGATTCCTGCAATCCTTGGAGTGGGCAGGACACGTCCTGCACCACTCGCACGATCTGTACCCGGCTCAACGACATTAACCCAATGGGCAGTGAGGGAAAGGTATCGCCCCGTCCATGTTGACTGGTCCACGCATCGGTGGTGAGGTGGACCTTGCTACTGACGGCGTTCAGTAGCGCGTGTTTTATGTGTCCCTCCACATGCTTGTGCAGGGCAGGGACGGCTTGCCTGCTGAAGTAAAAGCGGCTGGGCACATTGTACTGTGGGACTGCCAATGACATCAAGTCACGGAAGCTGTCGGTCTCCACCAGCCTGAATGACAGCATTTCCAGTGACAGAAGTTTGGCAATGCCTGCAGTCAGAGCCTGTGCTCGTGGGTGGTTTGACGAGAAAGGCCGCCTTTTCTCCCATGCCTGTACTACCGATGGCTGTAGACTGGGCTGGGAGTGTGTGGATGACTGGGAAAGTGGTGCTGCGGGTGGAATTACAACGGGTCTCTGGACAACAGGGCCAGAGGTTCTTCCACGGCGATCCTGGGAGGAAGCCGAACCAGCTGCGTGTGAGCTGGAGGAAGAGGCAACACGAGCTGAAGGGGTGGTAGCTGCCGCTGTTGGTTGGCCTAGCTCTTCAGTGTGTTTTTCTAACTCCGCCGGGTGCCTGGTGCGCACATGTTTCCACATGTTGGAGGTATTGAGGTTGCTGACATTTTTCCCTCTTTTGACTTTGTGATGACACACCTTGCATTTGACATAGCAAATGTCATCTGCAACTGTGTCATAAAAGGACCAGGCACTGCAAGTCTTGGGAGCGCCCTTTTTGGCTTTTGGAAGAGACATGCTCCTAACGGGTGCCAAAGCGGAGGCTGCAGGATCCGCAGTCTTCCCCCTCCCTCTCCCTCTTTGGGCCGTACAGGGAATCTCTTCCTCAGAGCTGCTCCCACCACCTTCCTGTCCCTCACGCCAAGATGGGTCAAGGACCTCATCATCTACACTACCCTCTGCCCCCAACTGCTCCTCCTGGGTAGTCTCAGCAGCAGAGCACGCACCAGTAAGTGGCACCTGAGTGTCATCATCAGCTGATGCGGCCTGCGATGTGGTGACCGGAGCCACTGGCCCACCCGCCTCTTCAGAGGAAGAGAGAAAAAGCTGTTGGGCATCACTGCACCCTGCCTCTTCTTCCATTTCTCCAATGCTGCTTGGCTGGCCCCCTGTTTCCAAGCCAAGAGATTCAGAGAACAGAAGTAGAGATGGCTCCTGTCCTGGGCTCTCTGTCTGCCTGGGCAATTTGGCAGGTGGTGAAGAGACAGATGGCTGCTCTCCAGTGCTCTGTGTCTGAGAGGATGTGGCACTAATTGAAGTTGATGCATTAGCTGCCATCCATCCGACAACGGCTTCAATTTGTTCTTCACGCAGCAGCGGTGTACGGCGCTCTGCGGCAAAGCTGCGCATGAATGACTGTTCCCTGGTGAAAGTGGGTGCTGATGAGTCATCGGTGCCCGCAGCAGGCACAGAATCCCCACGTCCCCTCCCTGCTCCGCGCCCACGCCCACGCCCACGAGCCTTACTCACTGCCTTCTTCATCTTGGTTGACTGATAAAGATAAGCAGAAAAGTACTAACGGCTTTGTGTGCTTATTCCTGAACAACTCCTCCTAACAGGTATAAGAAACACTAATTTTCTAAAGTGTGGACTAGACTTTAATATGAGCTAATGTGGCCTACACAAATGTAAAGTGGTGTCACTGGTGTGTTTGGTGAACTTTATTATTTATTTATTTTTTGGGGGCTGAACTGACAACAGATAGAGCTGCAGTCACACGGAGACCGTGCAGACAGCCGTAAACGGCGCTGCAAGGCCCAAAAACCCTCCTCTACATTATCCTATGTAGTGTTTTTCCACAAGTTAGCTGGAGACGGGTGGAAAGACACTAATAGGAATTTTTTGAAAAAATGTGCAGCAGCCTGCACTACTTAAAATAAAAGGAAAATTGATTTTATGGTATGACGCAGTGGAGAACCCTGAGCTGGAGACAACCAGGCTATGGCTGCTCACAGACTACAGGGCGAGCTGCAGTCACACGGAGACCGTGCAGACAGCCGTAAACGGCGCTGCAAGGCCCAAAAACCCTCCTCTATGTTATCCTATGTAGTGTTTTTCCACAAATTAGCTGGAGACGGGTGGAAAGACACTAATAGGAATTTTTTGAAAAAATGTGCAGCAGCCTGCACTACTTAAAACAAAATGAAAATTGATTTGGCGGTATGATGCAGTGAAGAACCCTGAGCTGGAGACAACCAGGCTATGGCTGCTCACAGACTACAGGGCGAGCTGCAGTCACACGGAGACCGTGCAGACAGCCGTAAACGGCGCTGCAAGGCCCAAAAACCCTCCTCTACGTTATCCTATGTAGTGTTTTTCCACAAATTAGCTGGAGACGGGTGGAAAGACACTAATAGGATTTTTTTGAAAAAAATTAGCAGCAGACTACACTACTTGGAAAAAAAAAAAAAAAGAACAGTATGAGGCAATGAACCACCCTCCCTGAACTGAATACAACCAGCTATGGATGGCCTATGTGGCTGCACTCAGACTAGAGAGTGGGCTGCACTCACACACACACACACACAGACCTTGCAGATCGCTGTGAAAACAGCGCTACAAGGCAAAAGCAAGGTGAATAGTAGGTGAACACAGCGGTTGCTAAATTAGCCTTTGGAAAGCACAAAGAAGCAAATCGCTATCTCTAAACTGGCCCTCAGTCAGCAAACAGCGTCCTGTCACTAACTGAATTCACAGCAGAGTGAGCGCAAAATGGCGCCAGCGACTTTTAAACTGCATCATGACATCATTTCAGCAGCCAATCACAGCCATGCCAGTAGTTTCATGCCCTCCATGCTGAACAGGATGTGCCCACACTTGGAATCATTCTCATTGGATGAATTTGTGCAGTTTGAATCTGTGAACTTCCGATTCCGGTATCCGATACGCGGCAAGTATCGGAATCCCGGTATCGGAATTCCGATACCGCAAGTATCGGCCGATACCCGATACTTGCGGTATCGGAATGCTCAACACTACTCACGATGTAAATGTTTATTTAGCTGCAGATGAACCGTATATCAGGAGGTAAATAGAGTTTCTGGATGAAATAGGTTGCCTTTAAACAGTACTAAATCTTTTACACTTTTCTTTTATATCTTTGTGTCATTTTTATTTCAATCAGATCAATGGGGATCCAGGTCCTGAGACCCCCTCAGACTAATAATGTTTCCTCCTCTGTACCCAAACGGTCATAAGACACTGGATCTATGGAGTGAACAGGAACTGATGGGTCCAAGGAGATCCTTTCGGGTCATCTATGAAGCCAGGAGCCTAAATTTCACCTGTAACTGGGGCTAATATACCAGCTCCAGTTACAGGAGAAATCAGATTTTTTTTTTAAAAAAAGGATTTAATTGTCGAAATACTCCCAAAGGTTTTTTATTACCCTAAGTGGGGCACAATATGTGAAATAAATGAAAACTAAATAAAAAATAAATAAGGAAATTAATAAAAAGTATGCTAGGTTACAAATACATAATACAAATACAAAAATAAATACATAAATAAATTAAAAATCTGCTGCTAATCCAAATAGTCATTACTAGTCCTGCCACCATAAAAAATGCCTGCTACAGATTGCTTACTACATCACTTTCTAATCTTCGTCACATCCCTAGACAATGAATCGGACAGTGGCAAACAAGCGTTGCAATCACTACGTTCAAAGGAGGGCACCACAAAGCCCAATTGTCAAGATCTGTTTGGGTCCCAGGAGTGGGATCTCCATCTTTCAGCATGTTATCACCTATCCTATGTGGCTATCCAATAGACCAACTCTGGCTTTGGCACAAAAACTTTAACAAAGATTTTTCAAATAATTGCAGTGTGTGAAACCATTCTAAAAAAAAAATCACCTGTTCATAAAACTTTCAATGGGAAAATGTTATTTAAAAATTAAAAAATAAAAAGCAATAAACATGCCATAGTATTTTTTTTTATCATTCTTAATTTTTTAGAATGATTTCATTTCTGGTTTGCCAAACTCTATTACAGTTTATGATTCTAAATTTCCTATGTGGTAACACAATCAATATTGCTCTGCACATTAATCAGGTATGCAGAATTTGGAAAATTTTACTTAATATCTTATGGGAAAACAAACACTTTACCAGCACTGGTCTGTAGTAATACATTCCGAAATGAAGAGATGACTTTATACAGACCATCATTAACTATTTATACTATTTATTATGTACAGATTGCATTTTAAGCATTTTATTATACTTATGGGTGCTAAATGTGGCAGCTACATAGCACTTACAATAGTATACACATTTGAAGCCAGAAGTTTCCGTACACTATATAAAAAGACACATTTGCATGTTTTCCCTCAATATCTGACATGAAATCAGAATAAACCTTTCCTGTTTTGGGTCAATTAGGATTACCATAATTATTAATATTTGCCAAATGTCAGAATAATGAGAGAATGTTTTAAGGCATTTTTATTACTTACTGCAAAGTCAAAAGTTTCCATACATTTCATAAGTATTTGGTACCATTGCCCTTAAACTGAATGACTTGGGTGAAACGTTTGGGATGTCCTTCCACAAGCTCCTCACAATAGTTGGTCAGAATTTGGCCCCATTCCTCCTGACAAAACTGGTGTAACTGATCCAGGTTTGTAGGTCACCTTGCTCGCACCGGCTTTTCCAGCTTTACCCACAAATTTTCAATAGGATTGAGATCAGGGCTTTGTGATGGCCGCTCCAAAACATTGACTTTGTTATCCTTAAAGGGAACCTGTTACCCCCAAAATTGAAGGTGAGCTAAGCCCACCGGCATCAGGGGCTTATGCATTCTGTAATGCTGTAGATAAGCCCCCGATGTATCCTGAAATATGAGAAAAAGAGGTTAGATCATACTCACCCACGATGACATCCTCTTTTTGTCTTCACACTGCGGCTCTGGCGCAGGCGTACTTTGTCTGCCCTGTTGAGGGCAAAGCAAAATACTGCAGTGCGCAGGTGCCGGGAAAGGTCAGAGAGGCCCGGTACCTGCATACTGCAGTACTTTGCTCTGCCCTCAACAGGGCAGGCAAAGAACGCCTGCGCCGGAGCCGCAGCGTGAAGACAAGAAGAGGACGTCATCCTATGAAGATGGGAGGCCCCGGACCTCGACGCCCATCGGATCGGACCGCCCGCCCTCCCAGGTGAGCATAATCTAACCTCTTTCTCATCTTTCAGGTTACATCGAGGGCTTATCTACAGCATTACAGAATACTATAGATAAGCCCCTGATACCGGTGGGCTTAGCTCACCTTCGATTTTTGGGGTGACAGGTTCCCTTTAAGCCACTATCTTACCATTTTGGCAGTATGCTTCGGGTCATTGTCCATTTGGAAGACCCATTTTCGCCCAAGCTTTAACTTCCTGGCTGATGTTTTGAGATATTGCATCAGTATTGCCATATAATCTTTTTTTCTCATGATGCCATCAATTTTGTGAAGTGCACCTGCCCCTTCTGAGGCAAAACAACTCCACATCATGATGCTGCCCCCTCCGTGTTTCTCAGTTGGGATGGTGTTCTTAGGCTTCCAAACTTCTCCCTTTTTCCTCCAAACTTAACAATGGTCATTGTGCCCCAAAAGTTCAATTTTAGTTTTATTAGACCACAGGACACGTCTCCAAAAATTATGGTCTATGTTCCTGTGTGCATTTGCAAACAATCTGGCTTTTTTATGTTTCTTTTGGAATAATGGCTTCTGCCAGGCAGAGTGGCCTTTCAGTCCATGTTGATATAGTACACGTTTAACTGTAGATATTGACACAATCTTGCCAACTTCCACCATCATCTTCACAAGGTCTTTTACTTTTGTCCTTGGGTTGATATGCACATGTCGGACCAAAGCACGTTCATCTCTGGGACACAGAACCCGTCTCCTTCCTGAGCGGTATGATGGCTGGACATTCTCATCTTGATTGTACTTGCGTATAATTGTTTGTACAGATGAACGAGGCACCTTCAGGTATCTTGAAATTGTACCCAACGATAAGCCCGACTTGTGCAAGTCCGCAATTCTCTTCCTGATATCTTGGCTGATTTATTGAGACTTTCCCATGATGATGCACAGAGAAGCAGTGTGTTTCAGGTGTGCATTAAAATACATCCGCATGTGTGTCTCTATTTAACTCAGATGTTGCTAAAAATCAGAAGTTTCCAAGCACATGACATCATCATATGGGCTGTCCAGAATTGTTTAAAGTAATCTTAGTGTATGTAAATGTTTGACTTTGCAGTAAGTAATAAAAATGCCTTAAAACATCCTCTCTCTCTCATTATTCTGGCAATTGGCAAATAATAATTATGGTGATCCCAACAGACCTAAAACGGGAAAGGTTTATTCTGATTTCATGTCAGATACTGAGAAAAACATGTATATTTGCCTCTTTATATAATGTATGTAAACTTCTGGTCTCAACTGTGTGTGTGTGTGTGTGTATATATATATATATATATATATATATATATATATATATATATATATATATATATATATATATATATATATCTCAATCATGGGGACCCATAGCAGACATTCTAATTGCCCTACATACAGTATGATGGAAGCCAAACAAACCTTTCCATGGTATAAGTGCTTGCATACAGTATAAAGGCTCCAACATAGCCCTCCAAATATTATAATAGCCCCCTATAGTCTTGCATATGCTATAAAGCACCCCCATAGTCCTCCATACAGTATAATGCACTCCATAGTCCTCCATATAGTATAATGCACTCCTCATAGTCCTCCATATAGTACAATGCACTCCCAATTGTCCACCACATAGTATAATATGCTCCCCATAGCAATCCATATAGTAAAATGCACTCCGTAGTCCTCCATATAGTATAATTCACTCCATAGTGCTACATATACTAAATTGCACCCATACAGTCTTCCATACTATATAATGCACTCCCCATAGTCTTCCATATAGTATAATGAACTCCCCATAGTCCTCCATATAGTATAATGCACTACCCATAGTAATCCTTATAGTATAATGCTCCCCATAGTCCTCTATATGCTATATTTCACCAAAATATTGCTCCATATGGTATAATGCACCTCAATAGTTCTCCATATGGTATAATGCACTCTCCCATAGTCCTCCATATAGTAAATTGCACTCCCCATAGTCTTCTAATAGTATAACGCACTTCCCATAGTCCTCCATATAGTATAATGCACTCCCCACAATCCTCCATATAGTATAATGCACCCATCATAGTTTAATGCAACCTCCATAGTCCTCCGTATAGTATAATGCATCTCCATAGTCCTTCATATAGTACAATCCACCCTATAGTCATCTATATACTATAATCCACACCCCATTGTCCTCAACATAGTATAATGCACCCAATAGTCCTCCATATAGAGTAATGCACTCCATAGTCCTCCAACCAGTATGCTGACCACCACAATGCTCTCACTGATTTAAAAAAAAATACAATACTCACCTCTCCTCATCGTTCCCCTGCTGCTCCAATCTCTGCAGCGAGCATTCTGAAGTGCTGCACATCTCAGCATTGGGTGCACTGTTATGATCCCAGTGGTAGAGGACCTCTGATATTCCGGCAAGATAGCAAAAACATAAATACTGCTCTAGGGAGGTGGAAACTGGGCTAACCGCATACCTGATCCTAACACACACAACTAGAAGCAGCCGGTGAACGTGCCTACGTTGGTTCTAGACGTCTCGAGCCAGCCGGAGAACTGACTACCCCTAGAGGGAAAATAAGACCTCACTTGCCTCCAGAGAAATTGAACCCCAAAGATATAGAAAGCCCCCAACAAATAATAACGGTGAGGCAAGAGGAAAACACAAACGTAGAACTAGATTCAGCAAAGTGAGGCCCACTAGTCTAGATAGACAGAAAATAGATAGTGGACTATGCGGTCAGCAGAAAACCCTACAAAAACATCCACGCTGAACATTCAAGAACCCCCACACCGACTGACGGTGCGGAGGGAGAATATCAGCCCCCTAGAGCTTCCAGCGAGCCAGAAAATCAAATATTAAGCAAGCTGGACAAAGACACTGAAAAATGCAAACGATCCAAATTATACAAAACGGACTTAGCTTTTCTTGCATGAGACAGACTGAAAGGAATCCGGAGGAGACCATATAGGTCTGGATACAACGATGCCAGGCAAGAGACTGAGTCCGGAGGAGACTTAAATAGGGAACACCCGCTGCTTAACGACACAGCTGGAGCTCAGGCCTGCAACAAGACATGCCTAACACAATACCGTTAGTGACCACCAGAGGGAGCCCAGAAACACAGTTCACAACAGTGCACCATGTAGTGACGTCATTGTGCCCACTGCGTTGAGACGTCATACACCAAGGAAGAAAAGCATTGCTTTCAACTGTATTGACATCCAGGATGCTGATATAGTTGAACTTGCGATGACGGGCTGGGGACCCAGTTCCGGCACTGGCACTCCTGCTTAACAGACTCCATAACTGCCTGGCCTGCCGCTATTGGCAGTACGCCACTGCTTTTGATGAAGGAACAGAGGTAGGAACACTATATGTAATGATTTCATAAGAAACATCTACAATATATTCAATTATTGAGGGTTCGATAAATGCAACCCCTGTCAATGTGTACAAAAAAAATCACAGCGCTGCTAGAAATCCATTCACCTATCCACAAGGTTTTTGGAAAGTCGCTGCCCTAACAGCCATTGATTATTTTAGCTATATTTACAGCAGTCCCCATTAATTGACAGAAGATAAAGACCCCAATTCATCATTGTCCTTGCACCTTTTTTCCAGATTAAAAATGGTTCTTACAGTAATGTTTAAGTTTGAGCCTTATTCACTACTTAATTTGCGCCTTTTTTTACGCTAACTTTACTTGGTTTTGTCTGTTTTATATTTGTTTTGCTGAACAATGTGGGATAGTTCTCTTTAATTTGATACTTTAGTCTAATTTATTTGTGACTTTTTGAAATGTTTCAACATTTTGATGCAGTTGTTCTGTGGTATCCAGGTGGAGTACAAAATGTGTATTTTTTTTGCGCATTTGAAGACTAATGTCCAACATTTTGAAACCTAAGACTTTTTGCTCTAAATAAAAACGATAAAAAGCAAAAAGAAGCTTTGGTTTTGCACAGTGTCAGTCAACCCTCTTGCACTCTTTTGAAAAATTTGGTTCAGAAAACGGCAGAGAATAGCACAAGACAAAAAAGAAAAGTCACTTCATACAAAACGCAAAGTTTTTGCAACACTGGGGATGCAGAGTGGTGAATGCAGTGAGTAGGGAGGCGCTGAGAAGGCGCACGAGACTTCGGCATGGCATACATGCTCTCACAGGCTGAGTAATGGGCAGGGCTTAAATGTCTTCAGAAATGTTGGCAACTGGGAAGGGATGTGGCTAGCCTACAGCAGATGTAGCACTTTTGGATACAGTATTCAACCCGCTTATCTTGCATGGGACTTTTCTGCAAGAAACTATGATGGTGCCTCATAACTTGGAAAGGCAGGACAGTGCAGAGCACCAAAGCAATTTCTATTTTACACTAAGCCACTTCCATTACCTCCCCCTTTTTTTTATTTATGTCCATACAGTGGCCAATGCAAACAATATCATGCCCTAACAGGCCACCATACACAGAGTAATGCCTCCACAATCCATCAAGCACAATATGAGTCACCCACATTTCCACATACACACAGTATGATGCACCCACAGTCTCATTAAACAGAATGATGTCCCCATAGCGACCTCCCCAGCCCCACAGCAAAATATAATGCCCCTACAGTCTATTCCATACAGTAAAATTCCATTGCAGTCCTTTCCACACAGTGTGATGCCCCTACAGGCCCTTCCACACAGTGTGATGCCCCTACAGTCCCTTCCACACAGTGTGATGCTCCCACAGTCCCTTCCACACAGTGTGATGCCCCCACAGTCCCTTCCACACAGTGTGGTGCCCCCACAGTCCCTTCCACACAGTGTGATGCCCCTACAGTCCCTTCCACACAGTGTGATGCCCCTACAGTCCCTTCCACACAGTGTGATGCCCCTACAGTCCCTTCCACACAGTGTGATGCTCCCACAGTCCCTTCCACACAGTGTGATGCCCCCACAGTCCCTTCCACACAGTGTGGTGCCCCCACAGTCCCTTCCACACAGTGTGATGCCCCTACAGTCCCTCTCACACAGTGTGATGCCCCTACAGTCCCTTCCGCACAGTGTGATGCTCCCACAGTCCCTTCCACACAGTGTGATGCCCCCACAGTCCCTTCCACACAGTGTGGTGCCCCCACAGTCCCTTCCACACAGTGCGATGCCCCTACAGTCCCTTCCACACAGTGTGATGCCCCCACAGTCCCTTCCACACAGTGTGATGCCCTTACAGTCCCTTCCACACAGTGTGATGCCCCTACAGTCCCTTTCACACAGTGTGATGCCCCTACAGTCCCTTCCACACAGTGTGATGCCCCTACAGTCCCTTCCACACAGTGTGATGCCCCTACAGTCCCTTTCACACAGTATGATGCCCCTACAGTCCCTTCCACACAGGGTGATGCCCCTACAGTCCCTTTCACACAGTGTGATGCCCCCACAGTCCTTTCCACACAGTGTGATGCCCCTACAGTCCCTTCCACACAGTGTGATGCCCCTACAGTTCCTTTCACACAGTTTGATGCCCCTACAATCCCTTCCACACAGTGTGATGCCCCTACTGTCTCTCCCATACAGTATAATGTTCTTACAGTCTTTTTCACACAGTGTGATGCCCCACTGCTCTACCACATGGTATGATTCTCCCACAGTCTCTCCCACACTGTATGATGGCCCTACATTCTATTTTACACAGTATAATGCTCCTACAGTCCCGCCCAAATAGTATTATTCTCCTGCACAAGGAACACACTTTCCTTTCACATCCATGCTTGCTGCTCCTGTATTCCTGGACTCTTCTGCAAATCTGGGTAGTACCTGAAAACCTGTGAAGACCTTCGGGTCATGTGAGAATGGTATGTGACCTGAAGATCTTGTAGGATCTTCATGCTCTACCTAGATGCAATGGTGAAGCAAGGATCCGTCAGCACCTTACTTGCTCCATCACAATATTTGTGCTCTGAGGACACACATGCAGTTAAAATGGGGACACACTTGACATACCATGACAGTGGTACAGCTCCCCAAATTTGGGACTGTCCCACTTGATGGATGGGAATACGCTGTCATGATCAATCCTTTATATTATGCTCACTTATATAGCACCATCATATTAAGTAGTGCTTTTCATACGTTATTGGGGCTCACAATCTAATTTCACTTTGGAGTATGTCTTTGGAGTGTGAGAGCAAACCCACACAAACTCCTTTCAGATTTGTCCTTGGTGAGATTTGAATCCAGGACCCCAGCACTGCAACGCAACAGTGCTAACTACTGAGCCACCATGATCCATCTCATCATGACGCAGCAGTAACGTGATGGATGGGCTTGGTAAGTGATCCTGATGTAGGTGATCCTGTATTTCAGTTCATAGTGCAGCAAAAGGAAAAAAAACTACTTCTACAATCCCATTGTAATTTTGACAAGTGGATTGGCAAAGCTAACCGAATCGTGAGACTTCCAGTAGACCAGGTGTGTAGTCATGTTTGGACAAGCAGCAACTCTTCTTAGTTTTGGGAGGTGATTTACTGAATGTGTCAGGTGCATTGACCTAACAGAGCCTCTGGATATTGGGCATCTTCCAATAACTCCTACACTTGACAAGATAACCACAGCCTGGATTGTTTCCCAAGGTGGTCAGCTGTGAGTATCGGTGATATATGTGTAAATGCAGACCCGGTTGTGTGGGTATTGTGTGATACATTTTTTCGTCAGTTCCTTTGACATTCCTGGCACTGTTATGGTTAATGATATTACTTCCAGTACTTATGACTCCCTAATGAGCGTTATTCCTGTGACTACAGGCACTTTCAGAATTCCTGGCAGAGTAAGAAATGAGATTTGTGGATATGATGTATGTGTAACTATAACAGGGATGTCCTGATTTTGCACCCCTTGGGCATTCGTCTGGTTCAATCACAATGGATGATTACCGCAGGTTTGTTCTCGGTGTGTATTTTGCTGTTGTCTATTTATTGTACTGTTTATAGCACATGATTATCTATGAATCATTGCTCCTGTGGTTACTGCTTATATTGAATTTTATTACCGTTTCTTATGAAAACTGTTAGATAAATTACTGTAGTGATCATTCGTATAGCAGATCCTTATGGGGTTCAGACCTACAGCAAACACCTAAAGGTATGAACTGGGATAAAAACTGGAGTACATGCAGTGTGTAAGCGCACGTTCAAAATTGGCCACTGAACAGAAAAAACACAGACAGAAACACAATGATTAAATACCCTGCAGTAAATAAATTACTGTAATAGCACAGTGCATGAAAATAATATATGGTACTTAGTTAACATGTTTTTTCATAAAAAAATGCGAAACCCATCCCACCACTCCACAGTGACCGTAATTAGGACAGTCCAAACTTTAATATTAAAAGCCTTACCATTTCTCAAGTGACATGCATGTGGATAAGGTCTGAGAAGGACTGGGCCCAACTAGTGGACACATAGCATAGTGTGTTAGGACTGTCCGAATTACAGTTACCGTGAAGTGATGGGATGGCTTTCGCATTTTATTTATCAAAAAAACATGTTAACTAAGTACAATATATTATTTTAATGTGCTATGCTATTTATTGACTGCAGGGTATTTAATCACAATGTTTCTGTCTTTGTTTTTTTCTGTTCAGTGGCCAAGTGTGAATATGCGCTTACATGCTGCATGCATGTAACACACGATGGCGTCATGGATTAAAATTCCAAACCCACTTGAAGTTCACCAGTGACCATCTGGATGATGCAGAGGAGGCATGGGAGAAAGTTGTGTGGTCAGATGAGACCGAAATAGAGCTTTTTGGCATTAACTCCACTTGCAGTGTTTGGAGGAATAAGAATGATGAGCAGAATCCCAAGAACACCGTCCCAACTGTGAAGCATGGTGGGGGAAGCATCATACTTTGGGGGTGCTTTTCTGCAGAGGGGACAGGACAACTATTAAAGGGAGAACGAATAGGGTTATGTATAGTGAGATTTTGGCCAACAACCTCCTTCTCTGAGTAAGAGCATTGAAGATGGGTGTGGCTGGGTCTTCCAGCCTGACAATGACCCGAAACACACAACCAGGGCAACTAAGGAGTGGCTCTGTAAGAAGCATTTCAAGGTCCTGGAGTGGCCTAGCCCGTCTCCAGACCTGAACCCAATAGAAAATCTTTGGAAGGAGCTGAAACTCAATGTTGCCCAGTGGCAGCCCCGAAACCTAAAAGATCTGGAGAAGACCTGTATGGAGGACAGGGCCAAAATCCCTGCTGCTTTGTGTGCAAACTTGGTCAAGAACTGTAGGAATTGTCTGACCAGTGTAATTGTAAACAAAGAATTTGGTACCAAATATTATTTTCTGTTTTTCTATTGTATCAAATACTTATTTTATGCAATAACATGCTAATTAATTATGTAAAAATCATACAATGTGATTATCTGGTTTTTATTTTTAGATTCTGTCTCTCAGAGTTGAAGTGTATCTACGATAAAAATTACAGCCCTCTCCATTCTTTGTAGGTGGGAAAACTTGCAAAATCGGAAATGTATCAAATGCTTATTTTCCCCGATGTAAGTAAGATAATTTAGGAATTAGCATAGGGAAACGCAGCATCCAGTGGCGAATATATTTATACATTTCCAGGAATAATAACAGAGGAATGGTATAACACAGAGCTTTCTTGGTTATTGCATTTGCCTCTCCTTATCTGCATTTCCAAGTTTCTGTAAAGGAAGGATGTGACTCAAGGACTAACTTTGATCAGGACAGTAATTTGGATCCATATGAGGTCCCTTCCCAGGATTCTAAGTCTGTCCTGGGCGGTGATATATAATGTTTTTCATTTGACATGAACTTTCATTGTTATCATTCCTTGACAAAAACAATTCTTTATTACAACGTAACATAATTGAATGGTTTGGCTGTTTGTAAGTAGAACCTGATCACTAACATAATTTATGGCCAACACGGAGGTGGTATACAGGTTTATTTTGTTTATTAGACACTATAAAGCACAGGCTATGAGGGTAACTCCTGCTTTTTATTATAATTTAAATATACACTGATCAGCTATAACATTAAAACCACTGACAGATGAATGGTACCTGTCAATGGCAGAGATATATTAGCCTATATGAACAGTCAGTTCTTGAAGTTGACGTGTAGAAATGAAGAAAAATAGGCATCTCTGCTCAAATCTTGATCTGCCCCTGCACCCACTTTGGTGCCATGTTATAGAAGACCCGAAGACTGGATGTGGAATTTTATGCACCCACCCAATGTTGGCGGCAGCACAAAATTTCAAAACGGAGGCAGGTCACAGAATAATCAGTGACCTTTAGAAACACAGGAGGCAGGAGAAGGGGTTGGTGCAGGAAAAGACCTAACACCCCAATGCCCATCCCAATGCACAGAAGACATCCTTGGAAGAAAAATGTAAATCATGATTAAAAAAGAACCTCTGATATAAATGTAAGGAGACAGCAGGCACGTAGGATGCAGTAACGGAACATAGTCAGAGCAAGGGTTAACATGGGATTTAATTCTACAGTGAATACTCCACGCAGGGAGAAGTAGATGGAATTTTTTTTTAATACAAATTACTGTAACTTGGAACACGGTAGTAAAACAAGTAACTGAGACAATACGTTCAGAGGAAGTAGACTTATCAATCCGACACAGTTCTCAGTGTATTCCCTAGGTGAAAATGGTGGCGCCAAGGCAATGGCGCAGTGGAACTTCGGCACTGTCCTGGAGAGGATGGCATCCTGGGTCCTGGAGAAGATGGCGTCTTGGGTCCTGTCGTGAGCGGTTTCCTTGTGGTCCTGATGCCAGCTTTGGGTCCGGGAGGTGAATGAATACACAAGGCAATGTCTCTGTCCTGCACAGCGATTTCCCCTATGTGGGGTCTGTTTAGAAGCTAAACAAGATAAACATCACAACGGGTGGTACGACTCTCCGGTCTGCATAGGCGTGAGGCTATGTCCTGTACACGGGCCCTTTGTCTCAGTCAGCGGTGTCAATGGTGTCAGCGATATCGGTACAAGGCTCTGACGACAGTCTCCGTTTATCACCCTCTGGCCTTCAAGTCTTAGGCCTGCTCTCTCACAATACTCCGTGTTAGGAGCACCTACACTGACCTCTTACGCGCTGCTTTTATCCGCTGTAGCTATCAGATTACTCGCACGCTGCAGTTTTCTCAGCTTAGCCACGCCCCCTTTTCTCAACTGCCGGGAACCGTCCGGGGCCTTCATCTTTTCCCCCTGCAATGTTCAAAGCCTTGATAGGCTGGGCCTATTGTCAGATAGTCAATCATCAATAGTTCTAGCGGGGTGGAGGTCACGATAGTTTGTGTGGGGGTCTTCTGTTCCGGAGGTTTGGACAGCTCACAGTTCCTACAGAGCCGACACACTTTTTCCACCACTGGTTTTTAGCAATGGATGGTACACCAGTCTCGGCAACCACTGAAAGATCTTTTCCTGACCGAAGTGAGCCACTTTTTCATGTGTCTCTGTGGCCACGTGATGTAACAGCATCTCAGGAATCACTACTTGCCAAGTGACAGACAGGGCCCGTTGCAGCTGGACCTTTCTATAAAGCAATCCGTCTCTCAGGTGGAGTCTCTCCCATTGACGTAGAATTTGTTTCATCCCAGGGGACAGGATCTCTCTCTCCCCTCTTGGCTGGGCAGTTGTTAGAGGGCCACTCACTGCCGAATTCGGGTGAGCTCTCCATCTTCCTGCTGAATCCGTACCCACTCATCACGGGGCTGTCCCAGCACACCTTCCTAAGGTTCTGTCCGAGCCTGTACCATGGAGCTGCCAACGTCCTGACAGATCCTCGGATCTTAGGAACTTCATCAGCCTCAAGCTCTTCATCTCGGTTAGGGCCGGTCTGCCTATGTGGAACCCTGGATAACGCATCAGCACGGGTATTTTCAGCCCCCGTTTGTAGACTATTTTGTACCGGTATTTGGCCATTCTAGCCACACAGCGCTGTTCCAGGGCCCCTAACTTCATGTTCTCCAGGTGAGCCAGTGGGTTGTTGTCAGTGCACACTAGAACCTCAGACCAGGATAGGTATTCCGCAAACTTCTCTGTCATGGCCCATACTAGTGCCAACAATTCTAGTTTGAACGAGCTGCAGTTGTCTGGATTCTCTTCAGAGTCATGGAGGGAACAACTCACATAGGCAATAACCCCTATTTCCCATCTTGGACCTGCGACAATACGGCTCCTAGCCCATGTAAGCTCCCATCCGTGTGGAGAATGAAAGGTTGAGAAAAGTCAGAGTAGGCCAGGACTGGGGCTTCTGACAGAGCCATTTTTAAGGCTTGGAACGCTCTCTCCTGACGCTCTCCCCACTGAATTTCCTGATTTCTTTTTTGCTCCTGATGGCACTCCTTTCAACAGTTCTAGCAATGGATTCGCAATGTGAGTGAAGTCTTTCACGAACCGTCGATAGTACCCGGTCAGCCCTAAGAAGGCGCGAACATCCTTTACGGTTCTCGGGGTAGGCCAGTCCTGTACAGCTGCAATCTTCTCACAGGACTGTCTTACGCCTTCTGCAGAGACCACATGCCCTAAGTACTCAATCTGAGTGCGAAACAGGTAACATTTAGATGGTTTCACTCGCAGCCTATGCTTCTGGAGCCGGCAGAGTACTTGCTCAAGACGCTGTAAATGCTCCTCAAACGTTGTGGCAAACACAATTACGTCATCCAGGTAGATGAGAATGGTTTCAAAGTTTACATCTCCTAAACACCTCTCCATGAGTCGCTGAAAAGTACTGGGAGCATTAGCCAATCTGAACGGCGTTCTGTTGAACTCATACAGGCCCATAGGTAGTATGAAGGCCGTCTTCACTCAGTCGCATTCTGACATCGGCACTTGCCAGAACCCACTAGCCAGGTCTAGCGTGGAGAAGTATCTTGCATTCCCCAGAGTGGACAAGGATTCTTCGATATGGGATAGTGGATATGACTCCCACACCGTGCAGGCATTTAGTTTGCGATATTCGACACAGAACCATAGAGTACCATCTTTTTTCCGCACTAGGACGATAGGTGCAGCCCATGGGCGTTGGCTCTCTCGAATTACACGGTCTGTAGCATTTGTGTGAGCATCCCTTTATTCTCCTGGTACATTTGTGGAGGAATCTGTCGATAACACTCTCTCACAGGCGCAGCATTACCTGTTGGGATCTCATGTGTGATGGCAGTTGTACAGCCGAAATCATCCTCATGTTGAGCGAACACATCCTGGTAACATCCTAGTAAGGCCTCCACCTGCTCCTCCTGCTGAGGTGTGAACTCTGTCAACTCAGCCCGAGTTTGTTCTAAGATGTGACGCCCCTTTCTCTGTTGTTGGGGTTCGAACACCGGGGCCGTCTCCACAGCTACAGTCCATGGATCTTCCCCTTTTGCCTTTAATTGGATGGCCTATGATGGTATCAGCTCCTCTGGCATGCCTGCAATTTGCCCAATTTCTCTTCTGAGGGAAAGCGTCAGAGTGTCTTCCCTTAAGTTCACACACCACAGGGGTACCATTCCATCACACACGGTCGCTAATGTCATGGCAACTAAGAGCCCTGATGGTAGTTTTTCCATGGCAGCCGGTTCTAATTGTACTTCGACCCCCTCCAGTGGAGTGCAAGCTCGGACAGGTAGTGAAAGCACACTTTGACCCGGTGGTAAGTTGAAATTGGCTGCAGCCGGAATTATCACTTTTCCTAGCACCTTTCCATCACAGGAGGCCTCTTGTGCCGGGCAGTTTGGATCAACTGCTGAAGCACTCTCCTTTGTGGTATATGCGGTCTCCACTGTTTCAGGAACAGGTTAGGAGACTCGTTAATAAGAAGACTTTCAAACTCCCTGAGTACATTCATTCCCAGTGTGACGGTATGTCCATGCGTGGGGTCGCCCGCAGTTAACACCACTCCCTTGAGACCCAGGTCTTTGCCGCCGACTTTAATCTGCATCCATGCCACCCCTGCGACCGGGATAGGTAGTTGATTGGTGACCGTCAACTTGATCACTGACCACCACTCAGGCCTCATGGCTTCTGGGAAGTGAAGTGTCTTTTAAAATACATCTCAGGCATTCGTGGTTACTTGAGAGCCCGTATCTACCAGGCAGCGTACGGCCTGTCCATCCATTTCAGCAGATACTAATGGGCACACTGACACTAAATTGGTGGGACTATGGTGCTTCTTTCAGGCTGTTCTGGCTCTGGGCAGTGCTGTAGTGGCCACCCCCATTGTGGGCAGACCTGGACCACATGTCCTAGTTCTCCACAGTGGTAACAAGTTGGGGGCTCTTCCCGACGAGATACTCTTCCACCCCCTTGCGGTTCTGAGAATGTTCTGCTTCCGGGTGTACTTAACAAGGTCACCTTCCTTTTAGTATCAGTCAGATCTTCCCTCATGGATTGGATCTCTTTCCGTAAATCTTCCACCCATCCTGGTTCAGCAATTAAATTCACAGCCACATCTCCGCTCCGGACCTTCACTACCGAGACTGTCACCCCTGCTCCTGTTCACGTGTGCTCACCTCTCTTCCCACCTCTGCAAAGGTCATGCGTGATTTTGTGCACAACTGTTCCTGCAGAGCATCTCTTATCCCGGTCACTAACTGGTCTCGTAGCACCACGTCAATCGGTCCTACTCCCAAGCTGTCTTTTCTGACTATGGCAGTGTGAATTTCTTCTCCTGTAGCTGGACGCTTCCTTCCTCCTGTCGAGCACCGTCTAGAAGCCCCACTAGAGGAGGGAGCTGCATAGTAGCCCAATTGTTGTGAATTTGGATTCTGGGCTCCCCCGGTGGCCGCTTGTGGAATTGGACTTGTCATCCTCTTTCCTGTTTCACCTGGTTCCATCAGTAGTGGGTGTCGCTATTTAAGCTCATTTCTCTGGTGGTTTCTTGCCGGTCAACAATGTTATCTGATGCCTCTCAGTGCTTGTTCCTGCTTCTAGACAACTACTAGATAAGTTGGACTTTTGTCCATGTTTTGTTTTGCCTCTTTGTTCCAGTTCACAGCTGAAGTTTTGTTACTGTGTCTGGAAAGCTCTCGTTGATCAGGGATTGCTACTCTGGCGTTATGAGTTAATGCCAGAGTTTAAGGTAATCTCTGGATGGTGTTTTGTTAGTGTTTTTCTGCTGACCATGAAAGTATACTATCTGTCTTCTGCTATCTAGTAAGCGGACCTCAAATTTGCTAAGACTATTTTCCTGCTGCGTTTGTTGTTTCATCTGAACTCACCGTCATTATATGTGGGGGGCTACGGTCTTCTTTGGAATATTTCTCTAGAGGTGAGCCAGGTCTTATATTTCCCTCTGCTAGCTATTTAGGTCTTAGGCCAGAGCTGGGCATCTAGCGATAAATAGGAAATGCTACCTGGCTATTTCTAGTTGCGCGGCAGGCTTAGTTCATGGTCAGTATAGTTCCATCTTCCGAGAGCTTGTCCCTCTATAGGCTTGCTATGATCTCTGCCTGCAGAGATCATGACAGAAAGCCAATTAGAAGTCGCTGAGGAGTCCGGACCTGTGGGGAACGAGGAGAGATCAAAATGGAGGAAAACGGTACAGAAGATGGAAAAGGACCTCCACAGCAGAGCCCTTACATGCTCTTCCTACTGGTTCTGGTCTTCTTCATCACAGGACTTTTAGGTTTCCTGATCTGCCATATCCTTAAGAAGAAAGGCTACAGGTGTCGGACGTTCCCTGAGGAAGACGTCTTTGACGAACCCAAGCTTGGGTCGTTACCTCCGCACCGTGAGTGCGATTGTGCCATAGATTTGATACCGGGTTGTAAATATCCAAAGGGTCGTTTGTTTAATTTGTCTGTGCCGGAACATGCTGCTATGCGGGAATATATAAAGGAGTCTTTGGAAAAGGGACATATTCGTCCATCTTCTTCTCCCTTGGGAGCTGGGTTTTTCTTTGTCTCAAAAAAAGACGGCTCTTTGAGACCATGTATTGATTATCGGCTTCTGAATAAGATCACTGTTAAGTATCAATACCCATTGCCATTGCTTACTGATTTGTTTGCTCGTATAGAGGGTGCCAAGTGGTTCTCTAAAATTGATCTTCGTGGGGCGTATAATTTGGTGCGGATCAGGCAGGGGGATGAGTGGAAGACCGCATTTAATACGCCCGAGGGCCACTTTGAGTATTTGGTCATGCCTTTTGGTCTTTCTAATGCCCCTTCAGTTTTCCAGTCTTTTATGCATGATATTTTCCGCGATTTTCTGGATAAATTTATGATAATATATCTGGATGATATTCTGATTTTTTCTGATGACTGGGACTCTCATGTCCAGCAGGTCAGGAGAGTTTTTCAGGTTCTGCGGTCTAATTCTTTATGTGTGAAGAGGTCTAAGTGCGTTTTTGGGGTCCAGAAAATTTCCTTTTTGGGGTATATTTTTTCTCCCTCTTCCATTGAGATGGATCCCGTCAAGGTGCAAGCTATTTGTGACTGGACTCAGCCCTCCTCTCTTAAGGGTCTTCAGAGATTTTTGGGCTTTGCCAACTTTTACCGCCGATTTATTGCTGGTTTTTCGGATGTCGTTAAACCACTGACTGATTTGACCAGACAAGGCGCTGATGTTGCTAATTGGTCCCCTCATGCTGTAGAGGCCTTTCAGGAGCTTAAGCGCCGTTTTGCCTCTGCCCCTGTGTTGCGTCAGCCTGATGTGAATCTGCCTTTTCAGGTTGAGGTTGACGCTTCGGAGATCGGAGCTGGGGCAGTGTTGTCGCAGAAAGGTTCCGACTGCTCCGTCATTAGGCCTTGTGCCTTCTTTTCTCGCAAATTTTCGCCCGCAGAGCGGAATTATGATGTTGGGAATCGGGAGCTTTTGGCCATGAAGTGGGCGTTTGAGGAGTGGCGCCATTGGCTCGAGGGGGCTAGGCATCAGGTGGTGGTATTGACTGACCACAAAAATTTGATTTATCTTGAGACTGCCAGACGCCTGAATCCTAGACAGGCGCGCTGGTCTTTATTTTTTTCTCGCTTTAATTTTGTGGTGTCATACCTACCGGGTTCTAAGAATGTTAAGGCAGATGCCCTTTCTAGGAGTTTTGACCCGGACTCTCCTGGTAATTCTGAACCCACAGGTATCCTTAGGGAGGGAGTAATTTTGTCGGCCGTTTCTCCTGATCTGCGGCGGTCCTTGCAAGAGTTTCAGGCGGATAGACCGGATCATTGTCCGCCTGATAGACTGTTTGTTCCGGATGATTGGACCAGCAGAGTCATCTCTGAGGTACATTCTTCTGCATTGGCAGGTCATCCCGGAATTTTTGGTACCAGGGATTTGGTGGCAAGATCCTTCTGGTGGCCTTCCCTGTCACGAGATGTGCGAGTCTTTGTGCAGTCATGTGACGTTTGTGCTCGGGCCAAGTCTTGTAGTTCTCGGGCTAGCGGACTGCTGTTGCCCTTGCCTATTCCTAAGAGGCCTTGGACACACATCTCGATGGATTTTATTTCAGATCTGCCTGTTTCCCAGAAGATGTCTGTCATCTGGGTGGTCTGTGACCGTTTCTCTAAAATGGTCCATTTGGTTCCTCTGCCCAAGTTGCCTTCATCTTCTGAGTTGGTTCCTCTGTTTTTTCAGAATGTTGTCCGATTGCACGGTATTCCTGAGAATATTGTTTCTGACAGAGGTACCCAATTTGTGTCTAGATTTTGGCGGGCATTCTGTGCTAGGATGGGCATAGATTTGTCTTTTTCATCTGCTTTTCACCCTCAGACTAATGGCCAGACCGAGCGGACTAATCAGACCCTTGAGACATATCTGAGGTGTTTTGTCTCTGCTGACCAGGATGATTGGGTTGCTTTTTTGCCATTGGCAGAGTTCGCCCTCAATAATCGGGCCAGTTCTTCCACCTTGGTGTCCCCGTTTTTCTGTAATTCGGGGTTTCACCCTCGATTTTCCTCCGGTCAGGTGGAATCCTCGGATTGTCCTGGAGTGGATGCGGTGGTGGAGAGATTGCATCACATCTGGGGGCAGGTTATGGACAATTTGAAGTTGTCCCAGGAGAAGACTCAGCGTTTTGCCAACCGTCATCGTCGTGTTGGTTCTCGGCTTTGTGTTGGAGATTTAGTGTGGTTGTCTTCTCGTTTTGTCCCTATGAGGGTCTCTTCTCCTAAGTTTAAACCTCGGTTCATCGGCCCTTATAGAATATTGGAGATTCTTAATCCTGTTTCTTTCCGTTTGGACCTCCCTGCGTCCTTTTCCATTCATAACGTTTTTCATCGGTCGTTATTGCGCAGGTATGAGGTACCTGTTGTACCTTCAGTTGAGCCTCCTGCTCCGGTGTTGGTTGAGGGTGAGTTGGAGTACGTTGTGGAGAAAATTTTGGACTCTCGTGTTTCCAGACGGAAACTCCAGTATCTGGTCAACTGGAAGGGTTACGGCCAGGAGGATAATTCTTGGGTCAATGCATCTGATGTTCATGCTTCTGATCTTGTTCGTGCCTTCCATAGGGCTCATCCTGGTCGCCCTGGTGGATCTGGTGAGGGTTCGGTGCCCCCTCCTTGAGGGGGGGGTACTGTTGTGAATTTGGATTCTGGGCTCCCCCGGTGGCCGCTTGTGGAATTGGACTTGTCATCCTCTTTCCTGTTTCACCTGGTTCCATCAGTAGTGGGTGTCGCTATTTAAGCTCATTTCTCTGGTGGTTTCTTGCCGGTCAACAATGTTATCTGATGCCTCTCAGTGCTTGTTCCTGCTTCTAGACAACTACTAGATAAGTTGGACTTTTGTCCATGTTTTGTTTTGCCTCTTTGTTCCAGTTCACAGCTGAAGTTTTGTTACTGTGTCTGGAAAGCTCTCGTTGATCAGGGATTGCTACTCTGGCGTTATGAGTTAATGCCAGAGTTTAAGGTAATCTCTGGATGGTGTTTTGTTAGTGTTTTTCTGCTGACCATGAAAGTATACTATCTGTCTTCTGCTATCTAGTAAGCGGACCTCAAATTTGCTAAGACTATTTTCCTGCTGCGTTTGTTGTTTCATCTGAACTCACCGTCATTATATGTGGGGGGCTACTGTCTTCTTTGGAATATTTCTCTAGAGGTGAGCCAGGTCTTATATTTCCCTCTGCTAGCTATTTAGGTCTTAGGCCAGAGCTGGGCATCTAGCGATAAATAGGAAATGCTACCTGGCTATTTCTAGTTGCGCGGCAGGCTTAGTTCATGGTCAGTATAGTTCCATCTTCCGAGAGCTTGTCCCTCTATAGGCTTGCTATGATCTCTGCCTGCAGAGATCATGACACCCAATGGATCAGAAACCCCCCGAAGTTCAAAGCCCACCTGTGCCGCATATGCTGGCAATAGCCCCCTCCTTGCAAACTGCAGGAGGGCCATTCAGATCTTCTCCAGCTCCAAGTTTGGTCCCCTGCTGGGTCATCACCAGGGGCCACCACTACCGCTGACCATGTCCTGGCAGTCCGCACCACAGAGGCAGGCTGTGACCCTCCCTGCCGACTGCAGGGAAGTCTCCCGATGTCCCCCTGGCATGGGGTTTGACCCCCAGCCAACAGATCACTGAGGGCCACCGCTGTGCAGGTCCGGGGTCTAGCAGGCCATGCTCTTAAAGCCAACTGAAACCGTCCCTGCCAGTCGCAAGGAGGCTCCACAACTTCGCCCTGTCACTGGGTTCGACCCCCGGCTGGCACATCACCAGGGGTCACCGCTACACTGGTCCAGGGACTAGCAGACCGCATGACGGGAACACCTACTTCTGGCAGGCCGTGGCTCCAATGAGGATTCCTCCTGGCTCTCCTCCAGCCCCAGAGGGACCCAAGGTGGCTCCTAGAACGCCTTCTGGCCACTCTTGAGTCCTCTGGAGAGTAATGCTCCAGCGGCCATGACTGCCGAGTGCACGCAGCTGGGGCAAATTGACTCACCACCACCTCCAGAGGGAATGTGCAGACCACATGGAGCTGTTCACGCACCACCTAGGCCCCGTGGACTGCAGTGGCTGCCTGTCCAGTAAAGCCACCAGGTCTGCCATTCTTCTGTATCTTCTCTATTCTTCACTGTCCTGCTGCAGCTGGATCCAGGAAGCAACAGAAGGTAGGATTGCTCCCCTTCCCATTAAATAGCCCTCCACAACCCTGCCCCCAAACTCCTCCCTCACCAATCAGACTCCCTGCACGTACATCACAAAAAATCCACCCCATTCCTATTTTAAAATTAACCCCTTCACTCCTGCCCTCTAAATTCCCATGAGGCCTGTCCACCCTATGTTCTCCCAGTCTTTATTTCAGGCTTTTGAGCTTTTTTTAAAAAAATACTCAGGTTTTACAAAATACGCCAAGAATTTAAGGACCATGTATATTCTCCAGACATTTTTTGCTAGTAAAACATTTTATACTTACCATACATGTCAGTGGGTAAAAGGACATCCAAATTATTTCTTCACGGAGATAAAAAAAACACCTAAAAACGCTGGAAACAATTATAGAAAAACAAGCAGAAAAAAAAAAATGAGAAAAACATCCAGGAAACGGACAAAAAATTCTACCAAAAGATGCTTCAAGTTTTCAAAACTCCAGTGGAAAGGAGAGTTTTCTGAAGCGTTAACTTTCTGCATCATGATGTCTTTCCTGTGTGTTATTTTAAGAAAGACTACAACCGTATCTGGCACTGTCCATGTAATTCATGTGTCTACTCTGCACATGGGCTGAAATATACAACATCTCCACTAGGTGTCTTCTGATTATTCCGACATTCAGGTCATGATTAGACTCACTTTATCCATTTCGATCAGTTATATCAAATGTACTGAATTTATTTTTTAATTACTTCATGTCAATATACGATATACACTGCTCAAAAAATAAAGGGAACACTTAAACAACAAAATATAACTCCAAGTAAATCAAACTTATGTGAAATCAAACTGTCCACTTAGGAAGCAGCACTGATTGACAATCAATTTCACATGCTGTTGTGCAAATGGAATAGACAGCAGATGGGAATTATTGGCAATTAGAAAGACAAACTCAATAAAGGAGTGGTTCTGTAGGTGGGGACCACAGACCACATCTCAGTACCAATGCTTTCTGGCTGATGTTTTGGTCACTTTTGAATGTTGGTTGTGCTTTCACACTCGTGGTAGCATGAGACGGACTCTACAACCCACACAGGTGGCTCAGGTAGTGCAGCTCATCCAGGATGGCACATCAATGCCAACTGTGGCAAAAAGGTTTGCTGTGTCTGTCAGCGTAGTGTCCAGATGCTGGAGGCGCTACCAGGAGACAGGCCAGTACACCATGAGGCATGGAGGGGGCCATAGGAGGGCAACAACCCAGCAGGACCGCTACCTCAGCCTTTGTGCAAGGAGGAACAGGAGGAGCACCGCCAGAGCCCTGCAAAATGACCTCCAGCAGGCCACAAATGTGCATTTGTCTGCACAAATGGTTAGAAACCAACTCCATAAGGATGGTCTGAGTGCCCGACGTCCACAGATGGGGATTGTGCTCACAGCCCAAAACCGCGCAGGATGCTTGGCATTTGCCACAGAACACCAGGATTGGCAAATTTGCCCTGTGCTCTTCACAGATGAAAGCAGGTTCACACTGAGCACATGTGACAGATGTGACTGAGTCTAGAGACGCCGTGGAGAGCGATCTGCTGCCTGCAACATCCCTCAGCATGACCGGTTTGGCAGTGGGTCAGTAATGGTGTGGTGTGGGGTGGCATTTCTTTGGAGGGCTGCACAGCCCTCCATGTACTCACCAGAGGTAGCCTGAGTGCTATTAGGTACTGAGATGAGATCCTCTGACACCTTGTGAGACCATATGCTGGTGCGGTTAGCCCTGGGTTCCTCCTAATGCAGGACAATGCCAGACCTCATGTGGCTGGAGTGTGTCAGCAGTTCCTGAAAGATGAAGGCATTGAAGCTATGGACTAGCCCGCCCATTCTCCAGACCTGAATCCGATTGAGCACATCTGGGACATCATGTCTCGCTCCATCCTCAAACGTCACGTTGCACCACAGACTGTTCAGAAGTTGGCGGATGCTTTAGTCCAGGTCTGGGAGGAGATCCCTCAGGAGACCATCTGCCGTCTCATCAGGAGCATGCCCAGGCATTGTAGGGAGATCATACAGGCACGTGGAGGCCACATACACTACTGAGCATCATTTCCTTGTCTAGAAGCATTTACACTGAAGTTGGATCAGCCTGTAACTTTATTTTCCACTTTAACTTTGAGCATCATTCCAACTCCAGACCTCCGCGGGATATTAGTTGTGATTTACGTTGATAATTTTTAGGTTTTATTGTTCTCAACACAATCCACTATGTAATGAATAAAGATTTACAACTGGAATATTTCATTCAGTGATATCTAGGATGTGGGATTTAGTGTTCCCTTTTTTTTTTGAGCAGTGTATATGTATGTATACATTAAAATCTAATAAAAAGATTTCTAAAGCATGGACCTACACAGGCAAAAGACAGCCCCTGTGCAAGAACCATAAATGTGTACATTGCAGTCCAATAGCACTGGTCTACAAAAAAAAAAAAATTTCTGGCATGGACTTTAAGACCAGTTTTAGACTAATTTGAGGGTGCTGAATTCAAATCTGATCTTATAATTTCTCTATCACATCACGTTTTTGCGCTATAGGTATATAGCCCATTTTCATGCATTCCATGATAAATATAAGTAGTGTATGAAAAGTGCCGGTTTATACGGTTCACTAAGGTAAATTTAGTTTTCATTTAGTCTCCCAATAAATGTGAGAATATCTTTGTTTTCTTTGAACATCCATAATTCCTATTTATTATGATAACGATAACACCCTTGTTTTCTGTGCTACTGGGACAGTAGAGCTACAGCAGAGCATTGGGTGAAAACTGAATGGCCTCAGAGACAGAGTTTGGCATCTGGCGATAAGAATGTCATCCATGATCCTCTAGTGGATAGGAAGGACATTGTCTTTCCTCCCTTACACATAAAACTTTGATTGATGAAGCAGTTCGTCAAAGCTCTCAATCACAGTGGAGAATGCTTTAACTATATATGTTCAACTTTTCCTGGTCTTAGTGAAGAGAAGAAAAAGGCTGGAATATTTGATGGACCTCAAATAAGAACACTTATGAGAGACCCAAATTTTATCACATCAATGAATGAGACAGAAGAAAGAGCTTGGAATGCATACTGTAATGTGGTGCAGAATTTTCTAGGGAATAAGAAAGCAGACAACTATGAAGAGATTGTGGAAGAGCTACTAATGAGTCTGCGAAATCTTGGATGTAGAATGAGTATCAAGATTCACTATTTACACAGCCATTTGGACTTTTTTCCAGAGAACCTTGGGGATGTGAGCGAGGAACAAGGGGAGCATTTTCATCAGGACATTACAACAATGGAAGAACGGAATCAAGGCCGATGGGACTCACATATGATGGTTGACTATCGCTGGAGCTTGATGAGAGACAACCCAGAAGCTGTACATCACAGATCAGCCAAGAAAAGAAAGTTCAAATAACTGCCATTTGTCATTCATCTGTGTGCCATATATATGTGTTTTTATATTTTGTAGTATAATTCTGTAAGTACCGTATTTTCCGGCGTATAAGATGACTTTTTAACCCCTGAAAATCTTCTTAAAAGTCGGGGGTCGTCTTATACGCCCGGAATCGCCTTGTACGCCGGGTGTATATGGTGGGTGGGGGGGGAGTGGTCCTGATGACGACGAGGGGGCGTCTCACAGGAAAGTGAGTATCCCCCATTACCTTATCGTAGCGCTGCAGCGTGGGGTCTCTGTGCTGGGAGCGGCGGCTGCTGTGCTGTGGGGCGGCGGCTCCTCTTCTGCAGTGTGGGGTCTCTGGTGCTGTGGGGCGGCGGCGTATCTTCATGCAGTCGGGGCTCCTCCGGCATCTCCTTAAAGCCTGGAGGCCCCGCCAGCAACTCCATCGGTGCCTCCGGGAAAATGGCCGCTGCTCAGATTCAGATCTCGTGTCCCGAGATTTCGGGACGAGATCTGAATCTGAGCATGCGCAGCCCCCAGCGGCCATTTTCCCGGAGGCCACCGCATCGCACCTATTGAGCTGCCTCCGGGAAAATGGCCGCTGCTCAGATTCAGATCTCGTCTCCCGAGATCTCGGGACGAGATCTGAATCTGAGCAGCGGCCATTTTCCCGGAGGCCCCCGCATTGCACCGATGGAGTTGCCGGCGGGGCCTCCAGGCTTTAAGGAGATGCCGGAGGAGCCCCGACTGCATAAAGATACGCCGCCGCCGCCACCCCATAGCACAGAGGCCCCACACTGCAGAAGAGGAGCCGCCGCACCACAGCACAGCAGCCGCCGCTCCCAGCACAGAGACCCCACGCTGCAGCGCTACGATAAGGTAATGGGGGATACTCACTTTCCTGTGAGATGCCCCCTCGTCGTCATCAGGATCACTCCCCCCCCCCCAAAAGGCACATATTCACCGGCCCTATAAGACGACATACGGTGTATAAGAAGACCCCCGACTTTTAAGAAGATTTTATATTTTAACTGGTAAAGTTGGGGGGTCGTCTTATACGCCCAGTCGTCTTATACGCCGGAAAATACGGTATATTTGATTTGCTGTAAGACTTTGTAATCTGTTATTCCTTGATTAAAAATATACAAAATGTAGTACCGAAAATTATGTGTTTTTATCATAAAAGATGACATTTTCATCAAAAATATCTTGAAATCCTGATGTGATAGCCAAAAATGGAGTTCATATTCGTAATCAGCAGCCAAAATTGACTTAAAATATGTTTTAAAACCTTTTGCCAGAAAAATTGCATTGATCAGTGTAGTTCATCAAAATACATCCGTGTGCCGTTTTGGAGGTAAATGTGGCCCCCTTACCTCTTGGGCCCTTATGTGGCTGTGTAGGTTGCACCAATGGTATTTCTGCTCTTGTGTACCAAAGAGTTCGCTGAATTCAGATATGGTACTATAATAAGATAAAACTTTCGTAACAAGTCAGTTCATGAAACTTCTTCCCTCCTAGTTGTTCCCCATCACCTGTGAGTAATATTATTGAAAAGTGGAAGCTTTTAGAAATCACGACAACTGTACCCTGGGAGCATCTTGACATGTGTTTCCATGGCCAAGCAGCTGCATGTAGCCTTACATCACCAAGCACAATGCAGAACGTCGGATGGAGTGGTGTAAAGCTGTCACCACTGTATTCTGGAGGAAAGGTGTTCTGCACAGTTACAGATCACACTTCTCTATCTGGCATCTGATGGATGAGTCTGGATTTGATGAATGCCGGGAAAGCGTTACCCGTCTGACTGCATTGTGCCAACTGTACAGTTTGGTAAAGGAGGGATAATACTATGGGCATGTTTTTCAGGAATTGGCCTCAGCCCCTTTGTTCCACTGAAGGAAACATCTTACTGCTTCAGTATACAAGACATTTTAGACAATTTTGTGATTCCAACAAATTGGGTAATGCCCTTTTCTGTTTACAATGACTGCATCCAGTGCGCAAGGTCCATAAAGACATGGTTGGGGGAGTCTGTTGTGGAAGAACATGACTCACAGAGCCTGAACCTCAACCTCATCCAATATCTTTGGGATTAACTAGACTGAAGACTATGAGCTCGTTCTTCTCTGACCTCACAAATGCTCTTCTGGATGAATGGGCAAACATTCCCACTGTTTCTTCTTCACAGGCTCCTGTGCAGAAGAAACAATAAGGCAATGCCCATAGTAGTATGGAATATCATAATTGCAGCGCGCTAGTGCGGGATGACCACTAGACATCACAGGGCCCTGTGGCGTTGATGGGAGGCGACAGGAACGCAAATGAAGACTGGATGCCGAGTTTCCTTCCAAGCACCGCACGCCCTGGAGCCTGGAAGTCCGGATTAACATAAAAGATTAAAAGATTAAAAGAGGATTTCTGAAGAACAAGACTGCAGATATGAGGCATACAGGTATGACTATTTTAAGTATTCTAGTACCTGTATGCCCATATTAATAGCTTAGGTATATCCAAGGGGGTGACAGATTCCCTTTAAATGTAGGGTCTACCGCCCTCCAGTACCTTACAACTCTACAGTCAGAGGACGCACATCCAGTTGAAGTTTCTGCTGACGTTATTTGGCCCCTGACCTGCCGAGCCTGGTTGCAATCGCCACCGCTGCGACCGCGGTCGTTATACCCCTGGGTTGAACTCGGTGGACTTATGTCTACTTTGAGCCTTAAAAACTATGAAAGTATGAGATTTCAGACGAGTTTGATTATGTTTGTAGTGAGTTACCATGAAGACACAGAGGAGCTGAAGTGACAAAATGCTTGAGATTTTTAATGAAGACAGCCGCTTTCTTTAGCCCAACTATTGCTGAAGGAGGTTGGCTTTTTTTGCCACCGTTTTTTATGTCTTCGGACAACTCCGTCAACATCACATAGATTTCTCTGGCTAAGCGCACTGTTTTTGCTGTACGTCATGATTATGAAAAGTTAAAAATGTTCACTGGTGAAAACTTCCAAAGTTTGGCTCGCTATTTGATTACCGAAGGATACTATTATGTCAATAGAGGTCAGCAAGTGTTTTTTTCAAGAGGTCAACTGTATTTCTTGGACTGCAATGACAACATGAGGTCATTTCTGATGAACAGTGGCTGCAAAAATTAATTATTGTGGTGACGGGAACATTATGAATTTCATGTCCAAATACGCAGTGAAGACAGATTAATGGCTTCAGGATGTGTTAGGGGATACACATTAGGGGTAAAATAAACATAACAAAGACACTGCTGCAAAAAAAATTGAAAAATAATCTTAATAGTCAGGAAGTCAACCATTTTTTACAATGTTGGGAATGTTCAATGGTGGCTTAACATATTTCCAATTGTTCTTTTACTTTTTTGGCTCATATTATTATGAATGACTCTATAATGAGAAGTTTCTTAGTATGAAGGTCTGGTTTTTTGGATAGTATTATTTTTATAGGCAACAGTTCATGCTCTGGGTTTATTATGGTTCAGTGGCAAAGTTATTAGAGGTTGTTGCAAGCCACTAGAAACTGTAACTTGGGTTATTAAAATGCCTGAATACCTTTGATGAGGTGAAGGCTTTGGGCACCTGTCCATTTATGTTTTGTTGTGTTTTTCATTTGTTTCTAAATGCAAAATTAAGCAACTTTCAAAATAGTCTTCACTAATTGTTTTTAATTGTGCTGCTGCTGTAGAGTCTGTTCAACTCCTCTACATAACTGACTGTGCAGCTGTTCCTGAGATTAAATCCATTAAAACTGCAGCTGCTATGGTTCAATGATCTCCATTACTTTTAGCATTGCGTTAGGGTAGGTTTATTCTGCTCCTGAGAGTCTGTAGGGATCTCCATCGCAGAGGACTCCATGACCTTTTGTACTGTAAAGATATAAGGTTCCCTACCTGCAGAATAGGTTATACCTTATAGATAGGAAGGGGCCAACTTCTGGGACCCGCACCGATTGTCACAAATTGGCACTTTTATTCTTGTTAAAACTGAGTACGCATGCACAAGTTCTGCTCCATTCATTTCCAATGGGGCTCCCGAATGCTGCACTTGGCTTTCTCTGGCAGCCCCAAACAGAATAAATGGAGTGGTGATCAAATATGTGCTTTACCCCTCCATTTTAATGGTGAAAGAAGTACTTCATTCTGCCAATAGGTGCAGTTCCAACTGGTTGGCTACAAAACCAATCTATAAGTCATGAATCTATGGATTAAAATTGGCAGTGCCTTATCCATCTCATGACACCAACAGTCAGGGCTGCCACTAGGAATTTCGGAGCCCCATACTGGCAAAATTTTCGGGGCTCCCCTTGAGACTCCGCCCAGGCTCCACCCCTCGAACCATCCACAGTCTTATTGCCCTCTCTTGGAAAAACTCCACTTCTGCACCACATCCTCACCAATCACACATTTACAGTTCCCATCAACACATACTTGGCCAGCAGCTTTTGTTTTGGCCAAAAGATTTTTTAATCCACCACCAAGACAAGGTAGACTCTTCTGGTCGGACTCTACTCTACTGTAACTTACTAAACATTTGTTAAAATATCCAATACAATTTAGGTATATTTTTATTTATTTTTCAATTTTTAAAATGACCAATAATATCACAAACAAGGAAAAATACCGCCACACCATGATCAGACACCCGATTACTACCACATAGTGACCTATAATACCACATACAAGGAAAAAATACCACCACACCATGTCCAGAACACATATTACTATCACAATGACAGAATATTAGCACATACAAGGAACAAATACCACGGCACCATGTCTAGATCACATATTACCACCACATGGTGACCAATAATACCACATACAGGGAACAAATACCACCACACCATGACCAGACAACATATTACCACCACAGTGACCAAATAATAGCACATACAAGGGAAAAATACAGCCACACCATGGCCGGACAACATATTACCACCACATAGTGACTGAATACTGCAATACTGATCATTAATAAAAAAAACACAATACTATCACCATAAGTGCCATTATACACAGGAGATCTGTATATAGTATACAGTGTATAGTGTTATGATCCTAGTGGCTGAGGATCACAAATCTAACCAGCTAAGTAGAAGAAAATAGGACGAGCTCTGGGGATGTGGTAACTGGACTGACCGCAAAACTGATCCTAACCGCACACACTATAGGCAGCCGTGGAACGTTTCCTGAAATCCTAGATGTCTCTTCACGGCCTGAGAAACTGACTACCCCTAAAGAGAAAGTAAAGACCTCACTTGCCTCAGAGAAATAACCCCAGAGATATAGAAACCCCCCACAAATAATAACGGTGAGTTAAGAGGAAAAGACAAACGCAGAGATGAAACAGGTTAAGCAAATGAGGCCCGCTAACGCTAGATAGCAGAAAATAGCAAGGGATCTGTGCGGTCAGTAAAAAACCCTATGCAAAAATATCCACGCAGAGAATGCGAGAACCCCCACACCAACTAACGATGTGGGGGGAGCAACTCAGCACCCCAGAGCACCAGCAAGCTGGGAAATCACATATTAGCAAGCTGGACAAAACTCATCATATACTAAGAAACATATTGAACACAGATGAGCAAAAATAAGCAAACAAAACTTAGCTTCTCTTGGAGAGACTGATAACGGATGTAGACAGGAGCAATCAGAATAGCACTGAATACAATGACAACAGGCAAGGAATGAAGGACCAGCTGGATTAAATAGGAAACCTAACTAGCAGATGATGAGACAGCTGATCCCAGCCAGAAACCTGCAAAATAACAAAAAGAGCCACCAGGGGGAGCCCAAAGAGAGAACTCACACAGTACCACTCACGACCACAGGAGGGAGCCCGGAAACAGAGTTCACAACAGTACCCCCCCCTTGAGGAGGGGTCAACGAACCCTCACCAGAACCCCCAGGGCGATCAGGGTGAGCCACATGGAAGGCACGAACCAAATCGGCCGCATGAACATCAGAGGCGACAACCCAGGAATTATCCTCCTGACCATAGCCCTTCCACTTAACCAAATACTGAAGCCTCCGTCTTGAAATACGAGAATCCAAGATCTTCTCCACCACGTATTCCAATTCTCCCTCAACCAGCACCGGAGCAGGAGGCTCAACAGAAGGAACCACAGGCACCACATACCTCCGCAACAAAGACCTATGGAACACATTATGGATGGTAAACGATGCAGGGAGGGCCAAACAAAATGACACAGGGTTGAGGATTTCCAAAATTTTATAAGGACCGATAAAACGAGGTTTAAACTTAGGAGAAGAAACCTTCATAGGAACATAACGAGAAGACAACCACACCAAATCCCCCACACGAAGTCGGGGACCCACACAGCGACGACGGTTAGCAAAGCGCTGAGCCTTCTCTTGTGACAACGTCAAATTGTCCACCACATGGTTCCAAATCTGCTGCAACCTATCCACCACAGAATCCACCCCTGGACAGTCATAAGACTCAACCTGACCCGAGGAAAAACGAGGATGAAAACCAGAATTACAAAAAAAGGCGAAACCAAAGTAACCGAACTAGCCCGATTATTAAGGGCAAACTCGGCCAATGGCAAAAAAGTCACCCAATCATCCTGGTCAGCAGAAACAAAACATCTCAAATAAGTTTCCAAGGTCTGGTTAGTTCGCTCGGTTTGGCCATTCGTCTGAGGATGGAAGGCCGACGAAAAAGACAAATCAATGCCCATCTTGGCACAAAAGGACCGCCAAAATCTGGACACAAACTGGGATCCTCTGTCAGACACAATGTTTTCAGGGATGCCTTGCAGACAAACCACATTCTGAAAAAATAACGGAACCAAATCGGAGGAAGAAGGCAACTTAGGCAAGGGCACCAAATGGACCATTTTAGAAAAACGATCACAAACCACCCAGATGACAGACATTCTCTGAGAGACTGGAAGATCCGAAATAAAATCCATGGAAATATGCGTCCAAGGCCTCTTAGGAACCGGCAAAGGCAAAAGCAAACCACTGGCACGAGAACAGCAAGGCTTAGCCCGAGCACAAATCCCACAGGACTGCACAAAGGAACGCACATCCCGCGACAAGGAAGGCCACCAGAACGATCTAGCCACCAAATCTCTGGTACCAAAAATCCCAGGATGACCCGCCAACACTGAAGAATGGACCTCGGAAATAACTCTGCTGGTCCATCTATCTGGGACAAACAGTCTCTCTGATGGACAACGGTCAGGTCTATCCGCCTGAAATTCCTGTAACACCCGTCGCAAATCTGGGGAAATGGCAGACAAAATTACCCCCTCTTTGAGGATACCAGCCGGCTCAGAAACTCCAGGGAAGTCAGGCACAAAACTCCTAGAAAGAGCATCAGCCTTCACGTTCTTCGAACCAGGAAGGTACGAGACCACGAAATCGAAACGTGAGAAAAACAACGACCAACGAGCCTGTCTAGGATTCAACCGCTTGGCCGACTCAAGATAAATCAAATTTTTATGATCAGTCAAGACCACCACACGATGCTTAGCTCCCTCTAGCCAGTGTCGCCACTCCTCAAATGCCCACTTCATTGCCAACAACTCCCGATTACCAACATCATAATTTCGCTCAGCCGGCGAAAATTTTCTTGAAAAGAAGGCACATGGCTTCATCACAGAGCAATCAGAGCTTCTCTGTGACAAAACAGCCCCTGCTCCAATTTCAGAAGCATCAACCTCGACCTGGAAGGGAAGAGAGACATCTGGCTGACATAAAACTGGAGCCGAAGAAAACCGACGCTTCAGCTCCTGAAAGGCCTCAACCGCCGCAGGAGACCAGTTAGTCACATCAGAACCCTTCTTGGTCAAATCCGTCAAAGGTTTAACCACACCAGAAAAATTAGCAATGAAGCGACGGTAAAAATTAGCAAAACCCAAGAACTTCTGAAGACTCTTAACCGATGTAGGTTGAGTCCAATCATGAATAGCCTGGACCTTGACTGGGTCCATCTCAATAGAAGAAGGAGAAAAAATAAAGCCCAAAAAGGACACTTTCTGGACTCCGAAGAGACATTTGGAACCCTTCACAAATAAGGCATTGGCACGCAGGACCTGAAATACCATCCTGACCTGCTTCACATGGGATTCCCAATCATCTGAAAAGACCAAAATATCATCCAGATACACAATCATAAATTTATCCAGATATTCTCGGAAGATATCGTGCATGAAGGACTGAAACACAGAAGGGGCATTAGAAAGTCCAAAAGGCATCACCAAGTACTCAAAATGGCCTTCGGGCGTATTAAATGCTGTTTTCCATTCATCGCCCTGTTTTATACGCACAAGATTATACGCACCGCGAAGATCTATCTTGGTGAACCAACTAGACCCCCTAATCCGAGCAAACAGATCAGACAACAATGGCAAGGGATACTGGAATTTGACCGTGATTTTATTTAGAAGGCGATAATCTATACAGGGTCTCAACGAACCATCCTTCTTGGCCACAAAAAAGAATCCCGCACCAAGAGGGGACGAGGAGGGGCGAATATGTCCCTTTTCCAAAGACTCCTTTACATAGCTCCGCATAGCGGCATGCTCTGGTACAGACAAATTAAACAGTCATTCCTTAGGGAACTTACTACCAGGAATCAAATTTATAGCACAATCACAATCCCTATGAGGAGGTAGGGCACTGGATTTGGGCTCATCAAATACATCCTGGTAGTCCGACAAAAACTCAGGGACTTCAGAAGGAGTAGAGGAAGCAATTGATACAAAGGGAGCATCGCCATGAATTCCCTGGCAACCCCAACTCAACACAGACATAGCTTTCCAATCCAGGACTGGATTATGAGCCTGCAACCATGGCAGACCCAACACGACAACGTCATGCAAATTATATAACACAAGAAAGCGAATCACCTCCTGATGTACAGGAGTCATGCACATGGTCACTTGGGTCCAGTACTGAGGTTTATTCTTGGCCAATGGCGTAGCATCAATTCCCTTCAATGGAATAGGGAACTGTAATGGCTCAAGGATAAAACCACAGCGCTTGGCAAATGACAAATCCATCAGATTCAGGGCGGCACCTGAATCTACAAAAGCCATAACTCAGCAGGATGACAGAGAGCAAATCAAAGTAACAGACAAAATGAATTTAGGCTGTACAGTACCAATGGTGACAGATCTAGCGAAGTTTTTTGTGCGTTTAGAGCATGCTGAGATAACATGAGCTGAATCACCACAGTAAAAGCACAACCCATTCTGACGTCTATGATTTTGCCGTTCAATTCTGGTCAGAATCCTATCACATTGCATAGACTCAGGTTTCTATTCAGAAAACACCGCCAGATGGTGCGCAGGTTTGCGCTTCCGCAAACGCCGATCAATCTGAATGGCCAAAGCCATTGACTCATTCAGACTCGCAGGCGTGGGGAACCCCACCATAACATTCTTAATGGCTTCAGAAAGACCTTCTCTGAAATTTGCAGCCAGGGCACACTCATTCCATTGAGTAAGCACCGACCATTTCCGAAATTTTTGACAATACACCTCAGCTTCATCCTGGCCCTGAGAGAGAGCCAGCAAGGCCTTTTCTGCCTGGTTCTCAAGATTAGGTTCCTCATAAAGCAATCCAAGCACCAGAAAAAACGCATCCACATTCAGCAATGCAGGATCTCCTGGCGCCAGGGAGAAGGCCCAATCTTGAGGGTCGCCACGTAACAGGGAGATAACAATTCTAACTTGCTGAGCGGAATCACCAGAGGAACGAGGTCTCAAAGAAAGAAATAATTTACAATTATTCTTAAAATTCAGAAACCTAGATCTATCTCCAGAAAAAAACTCAGGAATAGGTACTTTTGGCTCAGACATAGGACTGTGAACAACAAAATCCTGAATGCTTTGCACCCTTGCAGCAAGATGATCCACACTAGAAGTCAGACTCTGAATATCCATGTCTGCAGCTGAACTCAAAGCCACCCAGAGATTAAGGGGAGGAGAGAAGCAGGACACACTGCAGAGCAGAAAAAAAAAAATTGAACTCAGGATTTCTCTTATCCCACTTTTGCGATGCATTTAACACTTTTGGCCTGTTGTACTATTATGATCCTAATGGCTGAGGATCACAAATCTAACCAGCTAAGTAGAAGAAAATAGGACGAGCTCTGGGGATGTGGTAACTGGACTGACCGCAAAACTGATCCTAACCGCACACACTACAGGCAGCCGTGGAACGTTTCCTGAAATCCTAGACGTCTCTTCACGGCCTGAGAAACTGACTACCCCTAAAGAGAAAGTAAAGACCTCACTTGCCTCAGAGAAATAACCCCAGAGATATAGAAGCCCCCACAAATAATAACGGTGAGTTAAGAGGAAAAGACAAACGCAGAGATGAAACAGGTTAAGCAAATGAGGCCCGCTAACGCTAGATAGCAGAAAATAGCAAGGGATCTGTGCGGTCAGTAAAAAACCCTATGCAAAAATATCCACGCAGAGAATGCGAGAACCCCCACACCAACTAACGATGTGGGGGGAGCAACTCAGCACCCCAGAGCACCAGCAAGCTGGGAAATCACATATTAGCAAGCTGGACAAAACTCATCATATACTAAGAAACATATTGAACACAGATGAGCAAAAATAAGCAAACAAAACTTAGCTTCTCTTGGAGAGACTGATAACGGATGTAGACAGGAGCAATCAGAATAGCACTGAATACAACGACAACAGGCAAGGAATGAAGGACCAGCTGGATTAAATAGGAAACCTAACTAGCAGATGACGAGATAGCTGATCCCAGCCAGAAACCTGCAAAATAACAAAAAGAGCCACCAGGGGGAGCCCAAAGAGAGAACTCACACAGTACCACTCACGACCACAGGAGGGAGCCCGGAAACAGAGTTCACAACAGTATAGTGTCTGTGTACAGGTTACACACTAACTCACCAGTGACATCTCTAGGTGAAGTCCTTCAGCTTAGCTTTCCATCTTCATCCAGCACAGACCGCCATCACATCTTCCAGCCAGGACTCATTTCTGCAGGAAATAATAGTTATCTAGAGCTTCGCTTGCAGAACACAGTGCTTAATTTTTTCCTGACTTCTACACTACACCAGATGAAGAAAAAAAGGCAACCTAGTGTCGCTCTGCACAGTAACAGGACCGCACCTCCATTTAAAACAGTATCCTCAAAAAATAAAATAAATACATTACTGCAGTAATAATATCCCTTAATTAGCCCCTATGGTAATAATATCCCCCATCCTGGCCCATGTATCTCATTCCTGGCTCACATCCTGCCCTAATGAGTATCCATTCTGCCCCCATATGATCTCCCCATCCTGACCCATTTTTCCCATGATCCTGACCCATCTGTCCCATGATCCTGCCGCCCCATCTGTCTCCATCGTATCCATCCTGCCCCGTGATCCTGTACCATGTGTCTCCATCCTGCACCATGATCCTGCCCCATCTGTCTCCATCCTGTCTCTCACATCCTGCCCCTGTCTCACATCCTGCCCTCCTGTGTCTCACATCCTGCCCCGTGTCTCACATCCTGCCCCATCTCAATTCTACCCCGTGTCTCACATCCTGCCCCCTGTGTCACAAATTCTACCCCCTATGTCTCACATCCTGCCACCTGTCACACATTCTGTCCCATGTCTCACATCCTGCCACTTGTCACACATTCTGCCCCCGTGTCTCACGTTCTGCTCCCCGTGTAGTTTCCATACCTGCCCCCGTGTCTCACATTCTGCCCCGTCACACATTCTGCCCCAAGTATAGTTTTCGTTCCTGCCCCCAGTGTTGTTTTCGTTCCTGCCTCCAGTGTTGATTTAATTCCTGCCCCCTGTGTTTTCATTCCTGCCCCCGGTGTTTTCATTCCTGCCCCCTGTGTTTTCATTCCTGCCCCATTTTCATTCATGCCCTGTTTTCATTCCTGCCCCGTGTTGTTGTTGGAAAGCGCAGCAGCCCCCGGGCCCTATTGGAATGTGCAGCAGCCCCTGGGCCCTGTTGGAATGTGCAGCAGCCCCTGGGCCCTCTTGGAATGTGCAACAGACCCCAGGCCCTGTTGGAATGCGCAGCAGCCCCTGGGCCCTGTTGGAATGTACAGCAGCCCCCAGGCCCTGTTGGAATGTGCAGCAGAGCCCCCCCCTCCAGGCCCTTTTGGAATGTGCAGCAGCCCCCCCCCTCCGGGCCCTTTTGGAATGTGCAGCAGCCCCCCCCACCTCGGGCCCTTTTGGAATGTGCAGCAGCCCCCCCCCCCTCCGGGCCCTGTTGGAATGTGCAGCAGCCCCCCCTCCCGGCCCTGTTGGAATGTGGGCACCCTGCCGGCTACCCCACCCAGTCAGTCACCACTGAGCCTAGAGTCACACCTCACGGTACTCACCCTGCTCGCCCGCCGCCTCCACCTGCTCTTCCGGTCTGTAGCCTGCACGTCGACCTCGTCCTGTCCCCCGTCGCCTTGTCCGGTCCCCTGCTGCCTCTTCTTGTCCACCATCCACCATCCGCACGACCGCAGCCACGTGACACACCGCACGCTGCTCTGCTCCGGAATGAGGAAGTGGAGCAGGGCAGCGTGTGACGTCACGAACTGGACCATGATGCACCGTGCCCGGGCTGCAGCTTAACGCTACAGTGCCCATTTCTGCTGCATTTACAACACTGTAGGTGTCTTTACACCACAGTGTTGTTGGCGTTCGGAAGAGTGAACAAAATGTCAGGGGGACCGAGCGGAGCGTGGATCGGGCTGCCAACGTGCTCAGGCCCCCCTTTTTGCTCATCATCACCGGGCCCCATACTGTAAAAAGGGCAGTAATGCCCTGATGGTGGCCCTTCCAACAGTGCCCGATGAACCCTATTAACAATAAGAGGGTATGTCAAGTTTCCAAATTGGTACAGTGCTCAGCATAAATGAGCACACCCTAAAAGATTTGTCAGAAACCTTTAGTTTCCTTCCAGAATCAATATTTTCTCTGGGATACCATACTACAAAATATTACCACAAATGAGGGCAATTAATTGTAAACAAGATTTATAATTTTGCACTCCCATAAAAGTAATTTTTATAACAAAATCACTCAAGACTATGTTGCAAAAATAACTACATCCCAATGAAAGACTTATGAGCAAAGCTAAAGTTTATTCTATAAAAGTCTAATTAAAAAGAATTTCACCACTGATATTTCTAAATTATTCATTACACAGGTGGCCAGCAGACAGTGGACTATAACAAGGCTTTACATAGCAAAGAAAACCCTTTCCCATTTCATGCTGTCAGCAATGGCACCACATGGAAGAGAAATGTAACAAGACAGAGAAAGAAAATAATTTCTTTACACTAGAAAGGTGAAAGCTACAAGAAGGTCAGCAACGCTTTACTTATCAGACAGAATACTGTAGCAAAAGTGATACAAAAATGTAACAAAGATGGAACTGAAACCATCTCACAGAGGCTTCCAGGCCAACCACAAAATATAACACCTAAACAGAAGCCTCTTCTGATGAGAAAGGTTGAAGAAAATCAACATGCAAGATCAAAAAGTAGAAGCCAAAACGGGGTGAGTGTTTCCCATGGAACAATATGGCATAACTGCAGAGGAATGGCATGCATGAGTATCATCCATGAAGAAAGCCTCTCATGAAGCCCATGCACAAAAAATCCCACTTGCAATTTGCCAGGACCGATTTTGAAAAATATGAAGACTACTCAACTCTTTACTCTGAAGTGATGAGACCAAAATAAATCTTTTTAGAACTGATCTATTCAAAATTGTATGATGTTGCAAAGGAGAGTACAAAGAAAAATGCATGGTGCCTACAGTGAGACATAATGGTGGTGGAAGGGTCCTTATGTGGTGCTACATGAGTGCTACTGTTGTCAGGAAGCTATAATTATGGTATCACGAATTCACAGATGTTCTGCTCTATAGTGAAAAAGAAGATGCTGTGATTTAGTGACCAAGTGTCTCCTGATCTGAACCCAATCGAACACCTATGGGGAATTCTGAAGACACAACTTGAGCATCACTCTCCATCTAGTATCCATGTTCTGATACAGTAGATGTCATTTTTGAAGAATGGAAAAAGATAGATGTTGCAAATCAATATGTCGCCAATTGTTCAATCCATGCTTAACCCCTTCGCGCCATTCGCCGTACTAGTACGTCGCTGCCGGCACTGCATTTGTGTCAGCTGCAGTACTAGTACGGCGGATCGATCACCGCGGTCTCGCGCTGAGCGTCGCGGTGATCGGGTGCGGGTGTCAGCTGTATATGACAGCTGACACCCCGCAGCAATGCCCACGATCATCGCGGGCATTTAACACCCCTCTAATGCCGCTGTCAGTAGTGACAGCGGCATAGAGGTGGATCGCGCAGGGACGGGGGCTCCCTGCGCTCTCCCACCGGAGTAACGCGATGAGATCGCGCTGCTCCGGTGATCCGGAAGGAGTCCCCGGATCTAAGATGGCCGTGGGACTCCTTCCGGGTCATTTACTGACCTGGCTTGCCGGCGCCTGCTGAGAGTTCCTGATAGCAGGCGTCGGCAAGCCTCTGTAAGTTGCCTGTCAGATCGTTGATCTGACAGAGTGCTATGCACACTGTCAGATCAACGATCTGATCTAAAACAGTGATGTCCCACCCTGGGACAATGGTAAAAAGTAAAAAAAAAAAAATACAATGTATAACAAATAAAATAAAAAAATCCCCAAATAAAGAAAAAAAAAAACATTTCCCAGTAAATCCATTTATTTTTGTAAATAAAAAAAAAACAATAAAAGTACACATATTTGGTATCGCCGCGTCCGTAACGTCCCGCTCTATAAAACTATCCCACTAGTTAACCCCTTCAGTGAACACCGCAAAAAAATAAAATAAAAAACAAGGCAAAAAACAACGCTTTATTATCATACAGGCGAACAAAAAGTGGAATAACACGCGATCAAAAAGACGGATATAAATAACCATGTACCGTTGAAAACGTCATCTTGTCCCGCAAAAAAAAAGCTGCCATACAGCATCATCAACAGAAAAATAAAAAAGTTATAGCTCTCAGAATAAAGCAATGCTAAAACAATTTTTTTTATATAAAATAGTTTTTATTGTGTAAAAGCGCCAAAACATAAAAAAATTACATAAATGAGGTATCGCTGTAATCATACTGACCTGAAGAATAAAGCTGCTTTATCAATTTTACCACACGTGGAACGGTATAAACGCCCCCCTAAAAGAATTTCAGGAATTGCTGGTTTTTGTTCATTCCACCTCCCAAAAATTGGAATAAAAAGTGATCAAAAAATGTCATGTGCCCGAAAATGGCACCAATAAAAACGTCAACTCGTCCCGCAAAAAACAAGATCTCACATGACTCTGTGGGCCAAAATATGGATAAATTATAGCTCTCAAAATGTGGTGATGCAAAAACTATTTTTTGTAATAAAAAGCGTCTTTTAGTGTGTGATGGCTGCCAACCATAAAAATCCGCCAAAAAAACGCTATAAAAGTAAATCAAACCCCCCTTCATCACCCCCTTAGTTAGGGAAAAATAATAAAATTTTAAAAAATGTATGTATTTCCATTTTCCCATTAGGGTTAGGGTTAGGGCTAGGGTTAGGGCTAGAGTTAGGGCTAGGGTTAGGGTTAGGGTTGGGGTTAGGGCTAGGGTTAGGGCTGGGGTTAAGGTTGGGGTTAGGGCTAGGGTTAGGGCTGGGGTTAGGGTTTCAGTTATAATTGGGGGTTTCCACTGTTTAGGCACATCAGGGGCTCTCCAAACGCGACATGGCGTCCGATCTCAATTCCAGCCAATTCAGCTTTGAAAAACTAAAACAGTGCTCCTTCCCTTCCGAGTTCTCCTGTGCGCCCAAACAGTGGTCCCCCCCAACATATGGGGTATCAGCGTTCTCAGGACAAGTTGGGCAACAACTTTTGGGGTCCAATTTCTCCTGTTACCCATGGGAAAATAAAAACGTGGGGGCTAAAATATCATTTTCGTGGAAAAAAAATATTTTTTATTTTCACAGCTCTGCGTTATAAACTGTAGTGAAACACTTGTTGGTTCAAAGTTCTCACAACACATCTAGATAAGTTCCTTGGGGGGTCTAGTTTCCAATATGGGGTCACTTGTGGGGGGTTTCTACTGTTTAGGTACATCAGGGGCTCTGCAAATGCAACAGGACACCTGCAGACCAATCCATGTAAGTCTGCATTTCAAACGGCGCTCCTTCCCTTCCGAGCTCTGCCGTGCGCCCAAACAGTGGTTCCCCCCCATGTATGGGATATCGGCGTACTCAGGACAAATTGGACAATAACTTTTGTGGTCCAATTTCTCCTGTTACCCTTGGGAAAAAAAAATTGTGGGCTGAAACATCATTTTGTGGAAAGAAAAAATGATTTTTTTAATTTTCACAGCGCTACATTCTAAACTTTAGTGAAACAATTGGGGGTTAAAAGTGCTCACTACACATCTATATAAGTTCCTTAGGGGGTCTTCTTTCCAAAATGGGGTCCATTGTGGGGGGTTTCCACTGTTTAGGCACGTCAGGGGCTCTCCAAACGCGACATGAGTTCCGATCTCAATTCCAGCCAATTTTGCATTGAAAAGTCAAACGGCGCTCCTTCCCTTCTGAGCTTTGCCATGTGCTCAAACAGTGGTTTATCCCCATATATGAAGTATCAGCGTACTCAGGACAAATTGCACAACAACTTTTGGGGTCCAATTTATCCTGTTACCCTTGGAAAAATAAAAAATTGGGGGCAAAAAGATCATTTTTTGTGAAAATTAATATGATTTTTTTTTTACGGCTCTACATTATAAACTTCTGTGAAGCACTTGGAGGTTCAAAGTGCTCACCACACATCTAGATTAGTTCCTTAGAGGGTCTACTTTCCAAAATGGTGTCACTTGTGGGGGTTTCCACTGTTTAGGCACGTCAGGGGCTCTCCAATCGAGACTTGGGTTCCGATCTCAATTCCAGCAAATCTTGCATTGAAAAGTCAAATGGCACTCCTTCCCTTCCGAGCTCTGCCATGTGCCCAATCAATGGATTACCCCAACATGTGGGGTATCGCCGTACTCAGGACAAATTGTACAACGACTTTTGTGGTCCAATTTCTCCTGTTACCCTTGGTAAAATAAAACAAATTGGATCTGAAGTAAAAATGTTGTGAAAAAAAAGTTAAATGTTCAATTTTTTTTAAACATTCCAAAAATTCCTGTGAAGCACCTGAGGGGTTAATAAACTTTTTGAATGTGGTTTTGAGTACCTTGAGGAGTGCAGTTTTTAGAATAGTGTCACTTTTTGGCATTTTCTGTCATATAGACCCCTCAAAGTCACTTCAAGTGTGAGGTGGTCCGTAAAAAAAAATGGTTTTGCAAATTTTGTTGCAAAAATGAGAAATCGCTGGTCAACTTTTAACCCTTATAACTCCCTAACAAAAAAAAAATTATGTTTCCAAAATTGTGCTGATGTAAAGCAGACATGTGGGAAATGTTGTTTATTAACTATATTATGTGATATAACTCTCTAATTTAAGGGCATAAAAACTAAAAGTTTGAAAATTGCTAAATTTTCATAATTTTCGAAAAATTTTAGTTTTTTCACAAATAAATGCAAGTCATATCGAAGAAGTTTTACCACTATCATGAAGTACAATATGTCATGAGAAAACAATGTCAGAATCACCAGGATCCGTTGAAGCGTTTCAGAGTTATGACCTCATAAAGTGACAGTGGTCAGAATTGTAAAAATTGGCCCTGTCACTTAGGTGAAAACAGGCTTCGGGGTGAAGGGGTTAAAGACTAAAGACTTCGTACTGTCCTTAAAAATCATGGAGGTCACACAAAATAATAGATGTAGTCAGTTTTGAATAAAATTGAAGATTTTGTAATGAAAATTATATTATTACAGGGGTGGTCAAAAGCTAACATTGATTTTATAAGGGTTTTAACTGAACTGTCGCTTTCCTGCCCCTGCAGACAAAATAAAATCACACCTCATGAATAGTGTTGAGCGATACCTTCCGATATCGGAAAGTATCGGTATCGGAAAGTATCGGCCGATACCGTCAAAATATCGGATCTAATCCGATACCGATACCCGATCCCAATGCAAGTCAATGGGACGAAAATATCGGAATTAAAATAAACCCTTTATAAACTTGTAGGTTCATTCTACATGAAGGAAAACAACTAAGAATAATGTAGGCTGTATTGGGGGACGTGGCGGAGACATTAAAGGCACAGAGGTTTAGCCCAATCTAATAGAATAGCAGGATTTTTTTTTTTTTTTTATGACGTTCGGCGTTAGAAAGATTTTGACTATGTTAATTTTTTTTTTATTTTGTCAGATATTGATGTTTCACTACTTCCACGCCCTTCACCTTCTTTTTTTACTTCTCCCACACTTTCTTCTTCATTATCCTCATCATCAGCTTCTTTGACATCAACTTCTTCACCTTATTCATCTTCTTCTTCATCTTCTACCTATTATTTTTTGGGTTACATTGTTCATATTCTTTTTATTTTACTATTATCTTCATCATATTCTACTTCTTCATCATATTCTTATTTGTGTCAGGCATTCCCGTAGTTGTTATCTATAAAAGTTTGAAGATTACACCTTCCGTTCTGCCTGTCACAAAACAGTTACATTTGTCCGCGTTCAGTTTGGCCTGCAGCATCAGGCTTTATCCAGGGGCACCACGAGGAGGAACGGACTCATCCCCATACACTGCTTAGTCTTCTTCTGCTTATAATTTAGATAATATTTTTTGCTCTGATATTTAGTGTTATGCTTAATGTTCTTCTGCTCTTTGTTCTGCAGCCTCTTGTTCTTCTGCTTCTCGGTCTTCCAGGTCGTCGTCGTCTCCAGGGTCGTCGTCTCCGGGGTCGTCGTCATCGGGGTGGTCTTCAGGGTCGTCGTCTCCCGGGTCGTCATCATCGGGGTGGTCTTCAGGGTCATCGTCTCCAGGGTCGTCGTCATCACGGTGGTTGTCGTCTCTGGTGTCGTCGTCATCTTAGGGGTGGTCTTCCGGGTCATCGTGTTTAGTCTCTTGAACTTGGAAATGTAGCAGAAGGTACAAGAAGGCTGAGAAAATGCCGAGAACCAGCTGATGGAACTGGAACTCGGATGGCTACCCGAAGGTCCAAGAGCCAATGGAACTACCGAGGACCAGCTGACGTTACTGGAACCCGGTTACTAAGCAGGAGGTACCCGTGCCTGAAAGCACTACCAAGGACCACCTGACGTTGGTGGAACTCGGATACCCAGAGGGAGGCACCTAAGCCAAAGGCTCTGCCCGGAACCAGCTGACGGTACTGGAACCAGGATGGGGAGCAGAAGGTACAAGAGCAAAAGACACTGCCGAGAACCAGCTGACGGTGCTGGAACCCGGATGGGTAGCCGAAGGTCCAAGAGCCAATGGAACTACCGAGGACCAGCTGACGTTACTGGAACCCGGTTACTAAGCAGGAGGTACCCGTGCCTGAAAGCACTACCAAGGACCACCTGACGTTGGTGGAACTCGGATACCCAGAGGGAGGCACCTAAGCCAAAGGCTCTGCCCGGAACCAGCTGATGGTACTGGAACCAGGATGGGGAGCAGAAGGTACAAGAGCAAGTGTCTGCGTGGCTTTTGCAGGACACGATGCCGGCTGCACAGCAGGGGAACAGCTGGCGGTGCTGAACCCCACTGACACATTGGCTGGTGTTTTTCTCTGTGCAGCTAGCAGTACCGGGCCCCAACTGGCGGTGTTAGAGCCCGGGGTCAGCAGGAGGAGGAGATGGAGCAGAGTGTAGGCCGAAGCCTGCACTGGCGGCAGCTTTGGGTCTGTTGTGCCTGCGTGGCAGTTGCAGGACACGTTGCCGGCTGCACAGCAGGGGAACAGCTGGCGGTGCTGAACCCCACTGACACATTGGCTGGTGTTTGGCTCTGTGCAGCTAGCAGTGCCGGGCCCCAACTGGCGGTGTTGGAGCCTGGGCTCTGCAGGGGGAGCAGAGTGTAGGCCGAAGCCTACTTGAACCAATTTCAAAGGTAACCTTTAACCCCCCCTCAGGGGTTACAAAGTATAAGAGCCACAGCTTATGCAGCAGTAGTGCTGCACAAGTCAAAGGTTGCTCTTTTAATTTTGCTCCTTGCACACGCTGAATGAAACACGTATAACATTTAGCCCTTTATACAGTCAAACTGTGTTGGAGGCGCGAGTTCCCTTTGTAATGAGACGCAGCACAGATGTCAAGAATCCCACCTTGGTGCTGGGTGCAGCCTCCTGAGCGTTGTTATTTGCTGTACAGGAGTCTGCGCTGTCGTGTTATCCCCTGGCCTAGCGCTGTTAGCGCTGCCCATCTTCTGACATCATTTAATGTCGGCCGGTGCGGTTCGCGATGACCATGAGTCCCAGCCCTGCAGTGTCTTAACATTGTTAAAACACTGCGGGGCTGGGATTCATGGCCTGGCGCAGCACATATGTTCGCCTCTCACACTCGGGTCCTTACACCCGCTTCAGACTGTGCGGCGTCAGCTGATCCCTTATCGCATGCCACGGCCATGAAGCCGCACAGTCTGAAGAAGGCGGAAGGAGATGAGGGACAGGCGAACTGATGCACTGCTCATGCCCATCAATCACACCCTCGCAGTCCCAAGAAATAAGACACCGAGGGGTGTTGTGTGGGTCAGGGCGGCCGCAGAGGCGCAGGCAGCCAAACAATGATCCCAGAAGACGGGCAGCGCTACCAAGGGGGTTGCAGCGTGTCATTACAAAGGAAAGTCACACCACCGGGACGGTTAAATGGTCACACAGAGGACACATTTTAGACGTGTTTTCAGTTCCACATGTGCGAGGAGAATACGTTTATGAGCCACCTTGCACACATGCAGCATTACCGCTGTACAAGGTGGCCTTAAAAACGTACAAACGCCTGGGGGAGGGGGGACAGGTTCCCTTCAATTTCAGTTCTTGTGTCTGCGTGGCTTTTGCAGGACACGATGCCGGCTGCACAGCAGGGGAACAGCTGGCGGTGCTGAACCCCACTGACACATTGGCTGGTGTTTTTCTCTGTGCAGCTAGCACATCTGGGCCAAAACTGGCGGTGTTAGAGCCCAGGGTCAGCAGGAGGAGCAGGGGGAGCGGAGTGTAGGCCGAAGCCTGCACCGGAGCAAGTTGAAAGGAAACCTTTAACCCCCCCCCAGGCGTTTGTAGCTGAAAGAGCCATTGTGTACAGCACTAATGCTGGAAAAGGTAAACTTAGCTCTTTTAATTATGGTCCTTGCACATGCTGAACCTAACACTTATGAAATGTGTCCCCTCACAGCGTTAAACCGTCCGGTAGGTGGAACTTTCCTTTGTCGTGTGACGCAGCACAGCCATCATTTTTACCCCCTTGGCGCCGTGCGCCGCCTCCTCAGCGTTGTTTGAATCTGTCCCGGAGCCTGCGCTGTTAGGTTAGCCCTTGGCCATGCACACATTTTGCGCTGCCCGTCTTCTGACATCATTTGGTGTCAGGCTGGCTGCACCTGTGCGGGTGCGCTGGCCGAGATCCCGCCTCGCAGTGTCGTCTAATGTAATCCCACCGCGGGCCTGGGATCCGTGGCCATGCGCAGTGCATATCCTCGCCTCTCACTCCCCTCCCTACGGCTTCTTAAGACTGTGCGGTGTCACGGCCGTGGCATGCTATTAGGGATCAGCTGACACCGCACAGTCTGAAGAAGCCGTAGGGAGGGGAGTGAGAGGCGAGGATATGCACTGCGCATGGCCACGGATCCCAGGCCCGCGGTGGGATTACATTAGATGACACTGCGAGGCGGGATCTCGGCCAGCGCACCCGCACAGGCGCAGCCAGCCTGACACCAAATGATGTCAGAAGACGGGCAGCGCAAAATGTGTGCATGGCCAAGGGCTAACCTAACAGCGCAGGCTCCGGGACAGATTCAAACAACGCTGAGGAGGCGGCGCACGGTGCCAAGGGGGTAAAACTGATGGCTGTGCTGCGTCACACGACAAAGGAAAGTTCCACCTACCGGACGGTTTAACGCTGTGAGGGGACACATTTCATAAGTGTTAGGTTCAGCATGTGCAAGGAGCACCACGAAAAGAGGCACTTTTTCCCTTTGCATCATTACTGCTGCACAAGGTGGCTCCTTCAGTAACAAACGCCTGGGGGGGGGGCAGGTTCCCTTAAATTTAACTTGTTGTGCCTGCGTGGCGGTCGCAGTACACGTTGCCGTATACACAGCAGGGGAACAGCTGGCGGTGCTGAACCCCACTAACACATTGGCGAGGTGTTTGGCTCTGTGCGTACAGCACTTCTGGACGGCAACTAGCGGTGTTGGAGCCCAGGGACAGGTGGAGGAGGAGGAGGTAGGAGGAGGTAGGAGGGATTGCCACACACACAGCAGGGGAACAGCTGACGTTACTGAACCCCAATAACAGAGGAGCGACTGTTGGGACTGTGCGGACAGCACTTCTGGACGGCAACTGGCGGTGTTGGAGCCCAGGGACAGGTGGAGGAGGAGGAGGTAGGAGGAGGTAGGAGGGATTGCCACACACACAGCTGGGGAACAGCTGACGTTACTGAACCCCAATAACAGAGGAGGGACTGTTGGGACTGTGCGTACGGCACTTCTGGACGGCAACTAGCGGTGTTGGAGCCCAGGGACAGGTGGAGGAGGAGGAGGTAGGAGGAGGTAGGAGGGATTGCCACACACACAGCAGGGGAACAGCTGACGTTACTGAACCCCAATAACAGAGGAGGGACTGTTGACTGTGCGTACAGCACTTCTGGACGGCAACTGGCGGTGTTGGAGCCCAGGGACAGGTGGAGGAGGAGGAGGTGGAGGAGGTAGGAGGGATTGCCACACACACAGCTGGGGAACAGCTGACGTTACTGAACCCCAATAACAGAGGAGGGACTGTTGGGACTGTGCGTACAGCACTTCTGGACGGCAACTAGCGGTGTTGGAGCCCAGGGACAGGTGGAGGAGGAGGAGGTAGGAGGAGGTAGGAGGGATTGCCACACACACAGCTGGGGAACAGCTGACGTTACTGAACCCCAATAACAGAGGAGCGACTGTTGGGACTGTGCGTACAGCACTTCTGGACGGCAACTAGCGGTGTTGGAGCCCAGGGACAGGTGGAGGAGGAGGAGGTGGAGGAGGTAGGAGGGATTGCCACACACACAGCTGGGGAACAGCTGACGTTACTGAACCCCAATAACAGAGGAGGGACTGTTGGGACTGTGCGTACAGCACTTCTGGATGGCAACTAGCGGTGTTGGAGCCCAGGGACAGGTGGAGGAGGAGGAGGTAGGAGGAGGTAGGAGGGATTGCCACACACACAGCAGGGGAACAGCTGACGTTACTGAACCCCAATAACAGAGGAGCGACTGTTGGGACTGTGCGTACAGCACTTCTGGACGGCAACTAGCGGTGTTGGAGCCCAGGGACAGGTGGAGGAGGAGGAGGTGGAGGAGGTAGGAGGGATTGCCACACACACAGCTGGGGAACAGCTGACGTTACTGAACCCCAATAACAGAGGAGGGACTGTTGGGACTGTGCGTACAGCACTTCTGGACGGCAACTAGCGGTGTTGGAGCCCAGGGACAGGTGGAGGAGGAGGAGGTAGGAGGAGGTAGGAGGGATTGCCACACACACAGCAGGGGAACAGCTGACGTTACTGAACCCCAATAACAGAGGAGCGACTGTTGGGACTGTGCGTACAGCACTTCTGGACGGCAACTAGCGGTGTTGGAGCCCAGGGACAGGTGGAGGAGGAGGAGGTGGAGGAGGTAGGAGGGATTGCCACACACACAGCTGGGGAACAGCTGACGTTACTGAACCCCAATAACAGAGGAGGGACTGTTGGGACTGTGCGTACAGCACTTCTGGACGGCAACTAGCGGTGTTGGAGCCCAGGGACAGGTGGAGGAGGAGGAGGTAGGAGGAGGTAGGAGGGATTGCCACACACACAGCAGGGGAACAGCTGACGTTACTGAACCCCAATAACAGAGGAGCGACTGTTGGGACTGTGCGTACAGCACTTCTGGACGGCAACTAGCGGTGTTGGAGCCCAGGGACAGGTGGAGGAGGAGGAGGTGGAGGAGGTAGGAGGGATTGCCACACACACAGCTGGGGAACAGCTGACGTTACTGAACCCCAATAACAGAGGAGGGACTGTTGGGACTGTGCGTACAGCACTTCTGGACGGCAACTAGCGGTGTTGGAGCCCAGGGACAGGTGGAGGAGGAGGAGGTAGGAGGAGGTAGGAGGGATTGCCACACACACAGCAGGGGAACAGCTGACGTTACTGAACCCCAATAACAGAGGAGGGACTGTTGGGACTGTGCGTACAGCACTACCAGGCAACAACTAGCGGTGTTGGAGCCCAGGGACAGGTGGAGGAGGAGGAGGTGGAGGAGGTAGGAGGGATTGCCACACACACAGCTGGGGAACAGCTGACGTTACTGAACCCCAATAACAGAGGAGGGACTGTTGGGACTGTGCGTACAGCACTTCTGGACGGCAACTAGCGGTGTTGGAGCCCAGGGACAGGTGGAGGAGGAGGAGGTAGGAGGAGGTAGGAGGGATTGCCACACACACAGCAGGGGAACAGCTGACGTTACTGAACCCCAATAACAGAGGAGCGACTGTTGGGACTGTGCGTACAGCACTTCTGGACGGCAACTAGCGGTGTTGGAGCCCAGGGACAGGTGGAGGAGGAGGAGGTGGAGGAGGTAGGAGGGATTGCCACACACACAGCTGGGGAACAGCTGACGTTACTGAACCCCAATAACAGAGGAGGGACTGTTGGGACTGTGCGTACAGCACTTCTGGACGGCAACTAGCGGTGTTGGAGCCCAGGGACAGGTGGAGGAGGTAGGAGGAGGTAGGAGGGATTGCCACACACACAGCAGGGGAACAGCTGACGTTACTGAACCCCAATAACAGAGGAGGGACTGTTGACTGTGCGTACAGCACTTCTGGATGGCAACTGGCGGTGTTGGAGCCCAGGGACAGGTGGAGGAGGAGGAGGTAGGAGGAGGTAGGAGGGATTGCCACACACACAGCTGGGGAACAGCTGACGTTACTGAACCCCAATAATAGAGGAGGGACTGTTGACTGTGCGTACAGCACTTCTGGACGGCAACTGGCGGTGTTGGAGCCCAGGGACAGGTGGAGGAGGAGGAGGTGGAGGAGGTAGGAGGGATTGCCACACACACAGCTGGGGAACAGCTGACGTTACTGAACCCCAATAACAGAGGAGGGACTGTTGGGACTGTGCGTACAGCACTTCTGGACGGCAACTAGCGGTGTTGGAGCCCAGGGACAGGTGGAGGAGGAGTAGGTAGGAGGAGGTAGGAGGGATTGCCACACACACAGCTGGGGAACAGCTGACGTTACTGAACCCCAATAACAGAGGAGGGACTGTTGACTGTGCGTACAGCACTTCTGGACGGCAACTGGCGGTGTTGGAGCCCAGGGACAGGTGGAGGAGGAGGAGGTGGAGGAGGTAGGAGGGATTGCCACACACACAGCTGGGGAACAGCTGACGTTACTGAACCCCAATAACAGAGGAGGGACTGTTGGGACTGTGCGTACAGCACTTCTGGACGGCAACTAGCGGTGTTGGAGCCCAGGGACAGGTGGAGGAGGAGGAGGTAGGAGGAGGTAGGAGGGATTGCCACACACACAGCAGGGGAACAGCTGACGTTACTGAACCCCAATAACAGAGGAGCGACTGTTGGGACTGTGCGTACAGCACTTCTGGACAGCAACTAGCGGTGTTGGAGCCCAGGGACAGGTGGAGGAGGAGGAGGTGGAGGAGGTAGGAGGGATTGCCACACACACAGCTGGGGAACAGCTGACGTTACTGAACCCCAATAACAGAGGAGGGACTGTTGGGACTGTGCGTACAGCACTTCTGGACGGCAACTAGCGGTGTTGGAGCCCAGGGACAGGTGGAGGAGGAGGAGGTAGGAGGAGGTAGGAGGGATTGCCACACACACAGCAGGGGAACAGCTGACGTTACTGAACCCCAATAACAGAGGAGCGACTGTTGGGACTGTGCGTACAGCACTTCTGGACGGCAACTAGCGGTGTTGGAGCCCAGGGACAGGTGGAGGAGGAGGAGGTGGAGGAGGTAGGAGGGATTGCCACACACACAGCAGGGGAACAGCTGATGTTACTGAACCCCAATAACAGAGGAGGGACTGTTGACTGTGCGTACAGCACTTCTGGACGGCAACTGGCGGTGTTGGAGCCCAGGGACAGGTGGAGGAGGAGGAGGTAGGAGGAGGTAGGAGGGATTGCCACACACACAGCAGGGGAACAGCTGACGTTACTGAACCCCAATAACAGAGGAGGGACTGTTGACTGTGCGTACAGCACTTCTGGACGGCAACTGGCGGTGTTGGAGCCCAGGGACAGGTGGAGGAGGAGGAGGTAGGAGGAGGTAGGAGGGATTGCCACACACACAGCAGGGGAACAGCTGACGTTACTGAACCCCAATAACAGAGGAGCGACTGTTGGGACTGTGCGTACAGCACTTCTGGACGGCAACTGGCGGTGTTGGAGCCCAGGGACAGGTGGAGGAGGAGGGGGTAGGAGGAGGTAGGAGGGATTGCCACACACACAGCAGGGGAACAGCTGACGTTACTGAACCCCAATAACAGAGGAGCGACTGTTGGGACTGTGCGTACAGCACTTCTGGACGGCAACTAGCGGTGTTGGAGCCCAGGGACAGGTGGAGGAGGAGGAGGTAGGAGGAGGTAGGAGGGATTGCCACACACACAGCAGGGGAACAGCTGATGTTACTGAACCCCAATAACAGAGGAGGGACTGTTGACTGTGCGTACAGCACTTCTGGACGGCAACTGGCGGTGTTGGAGCCCAGGGACAGGTGGAGGAGGAGGAGGTAGGAGGAGGTAGGAGGGATTGCCACACACACAGCAGGGGAACAGCTGACGTTACTGAACCCCAATAACAGAGGAGCGACTGTTGGGACTGTGCGTATAGCACTTCTGGACGGCAACTGGCGGTGTTGGAGCCCAGGGACAGGTGGAGGAGGAGGGGGTAGGAGGAGGTAGGAGGGATTGCCACACACACAGCAGGGGAACAGCTGACGTTACTGAACCCCAATAACAGAGGAGCGACTGTTGGGACTGTGCGTACAGCACTTCTGGACGGCAACTAGCGGTGTTGGAGCCCAGGGACAGGTGGAAAAGCAGAGGAACACAATGTAGGCCGAAGCCTGAGAAAGTCGAAAGGGAACCTTTAACCCCCCCCCAAGGCGTTTGTAGCTGAAAGAGCCAGCTTGTGCAGCACAAAAGATGCAAAAGGAAAAGGTGGCTCTTTTCATCATGCTCCTTGCAAACACAGAACTAAACACTTATAAAATGTGTCCCCTGAAACCGTGAAACCGTCCCGGAGGTGGGACTTTCCTTCGTAATATGACGCAGCACAGCCGTCATTCCTACCCCCTTGGCGCCGTGCCCCGGCTCCTCAGCGTTGTTTGATTCCGTCCCAGAGCCTGCGCTGTTATGTTATCCCGTGGCCAGGCACACTTAGCGCTGCCCATCTTCTGACATCATTTGGTGTCAGGCTGTCTGCGCCTGTGCGGCCGCGCTGGCCGAGAGCCCGCCTCGCAGTGTCTTCTGATTTAATCCCACTGGGGGCCTGGGATCCATGGCCATGCGCAGTGCATATCCTCGCCTCTCACTCCCCTCCCTACGGCTTCTTAAGACTGTGCGGTGTCACGGCCGTGGCATGCTATTAGGGACCAGCTGACACCGAACAGTCTGAAGAAGCCATAGGGAGATGAGTGAGAGGTGGAGGTTCAGATATGCACTGCGCATGTCCATGGATCCCAGGCCCCCAGTGGGATTAAATCAGAAGACACTGCGAGGCGGGCTCTCGGCCAGCGCGGCCGCACAGGCGCAGCCATCCTGACACCAAATGATGTCAGAAGACGGGCAGCGCTAAGTGTGCCTGGCCAAGGGATAACATAACAGCGCAGGCTCCGGGACGGAATCAAACAACGCTGAGGAGCCGGGGCACGGCGCCAAGGGGGTAGGAATGACGGCTGTGCTGCGTCATATTACGAAGGAAAGTCCCACCTCCGGGACGGTTTTACGGTATCAGTGGACACATTTTATAAGTGTTAAGTTCTGCGTGTGCAAGGAGCTAAACAAAAATAGCTACCTTTTCCTTGTGCAGCATTACTGCTGCACAAGGTGGCTCTTTCAGTAACAAACGCCTTGGGGGGGGGGGGACAGATTCCCTTACATTTCAGTTGTTGTGTCAGCGTGGCGGTCGCAGGACACATTGCCGGCTACACAGCTGGGGATCAGCTGACGTTACTGAAACCCAATAACACTGGGTCGTATGTTTTGACTGTGCAGACGACACTTCTGAGCCTCAACTGGCGGTGTTGGAGCCCAGGAATTACAGTTCAGGTGGTAGAAAGATGAACACAACAGGAGACCTGGATACTGTAGACAGTCACCTAATTATTTAATCAGGAAGAGGAGTGGCAAATTCCTGCGAGATCCAGGCCTTGTTCATTTTCAGGAAAGTAAGCCGGTCAACGTTATTGGAGGATAGTCGCATGCGACGGTCAGTTAGTACACCACCTGCAGCACTAAAGACACGTTCCGATAATACACTGGCCGCAGGGCAAGACAGCACCTCCAATGCATACTGGCTTAGCTCTGGCCATGTATCCAGCTTTGAGACCCAAAACTTGAAAGGGGAAGAGCCGTCTGGGAGTACAGCAAGAGGGCAAGACATATAGTCTGTCACCATCTGACGGAACCGTTGCCTCCTGCTGACTGGAGCCGTCTGTGATGGTGTAGACTTTTGTGGCGGGCACAGAAAACTGTGCCACAGTTGGGCCATACTGGTCTTGCCTTGGGCAGAGGCACTGCTTCTGCTCCCTCTTTGTGCAGAGCCTCCACCACTGCCTGGACGCACTGAGCTGCTTTGGAATGCACTAGCAGCACTTCTCTCAGTTGGAATGGAGAAGATGATGGAATTGACCAGTGTGTCTTGGTACTCCCGCATTTTTCGCTCCCGGTTCAACGGTGTGATGAGGCTTTCTACGTTGTCCCGGTAGCGAGGATCGAGGAGGGTGAACACCCAATAATCAGACATGTTGAGAATGTGGGCGATGCGGCGGTCGTTTCTCAGGCACTGCAGCATGTAATCCACCATGTGCTGCAGACTGCCAACTGCCCAAGAAACGCTGTCCCCTGCTGGAGGCGTGATCTCTGCCCGCTCGTCATCACCCCACCCTCGCTGTACACACTGAGTACTGGACAATTGTGTAACTCCCTCCTCTGGACGGATGTCTTCCTCCTCCATTGACTCCTCCTCATCCTCCTCACAAACTGTCCCCTGCCTACGCGTTTGTGAGGAACCACGTGGCGCTGACTGTCCAGAAGATGATGGAAATGCTGAATCCTCATCCTCCACCTCTTCCACAACATCATCCCTTAGCGCTTGCAGTGATTTTTCAAGCAGGCAGATAAGGGGGACAGTCATGCTGACTAGTGCATCATCTGCACTCGCCATCCGCGTGGAATAATCAAAGGGACACAAAACCTGGCAGACGTCATTCATAGTGGCCCACTCTGTGGTTGTGAAGTCTGTACGGCGCTGACTGCGACTTCTTTGCGCCTGAAGCAGCTGGTACTCCATTACAGCTTGCTGCTGCTCACACAACCGCTCCAACATATGTAACGTGGAATTCCACCTGGTAGGTAGGTCACATATGATGCGATGTTCCGGCAGGCGGTGTCGGCGCTGCAGAGCCGCAATGCGCGCTTTTGCCATGCTGGAACGCCGCAAGTGAGCACACTCTAGGCGGACCTTGTGCAGCAGTGCATCAAGATCCGGATAGTCCCTCAAAAAGCTCTGCACGACCAAATTGAGCACATGTGCCAGACATGGGATGTGAGTGAGGTTGCCGAGGCCCAGAGCTGCCACCAGATTTCGGCCATTATCACACACTACCATGCCTGGCTGGAGATTCGCTGGCACAAACCACACATCGCTCTCCTGCTTGATGGCATTCCAGAGCTCCTGCGCTGTGTGGCTACGATTCCCCAAAAAAATTAATTTCAAGACGGCCTGTTGACGTTTGGCCATGGCTGTGCTCATGTCGGTCGTAACAGGTACACGTTCATCACGGGTCCATGTGGAGGTGGACTGTGACGGCTCCTGCAGCGATGATTCTGAGGAACTGGTGTAAGAGGAGGAGTCAATGCGTACAGAATGGATTCCTGCAATCCTTGGAGTGGGCAGGACACGTCCTGCGCCACTCGCACGGTCTGTACCCGGCTCAACGACATTAACCCAATGGGCAGTGAGGGAAAGGTATCGCCCCTGTCCATGTTGACTGGTCCACGCATCGGTGGTGAGGTGGACCTTGCTACTGACGGCGTTCAGTAGCGCGTGTTTTATGTGTCCCTCCACATGCTTGTGCAGGGCAGGGACGGCTTGCCTGCTGAAGTAAAAGCGGCTGGGCACATTGTACTGTGGGACTGCCAATGACATCAAGTCACGGAAGCTGTCAGTCTCCACCAGCCTGAATGACAGCATTTCCAGTGACAGAAGTTTGGCAATGCCTGCAGTCAGAGCCTGTGCTCGTGGGTGGTTTGACGAGAAAGGCCGCCTTTTCTCCCATGCCTGTACTACCGATGGCTGTAGACTGGGCTGGGAGTGTGTGGATGACTGGGAAAGTGGTGCTGCGGGTGGAATTACAGCGGGTCTCTGGACAACAGGGCCAGAGGTTCTTCCACGGCGATCCTGGGAGGAAGCCGAACCAGCTGCGTGTGAGCTGGAGGAAGAGGCAACACAAGCTGAAGAGGTGGTAGCTGCCGCTGTTGGTTGGCCTAGCTCTTCAGTGTGTTTTTCTAACTCCGCTGGGTGCCTGGTGCGCACATGTTTCCACATGTTGGAGGTATTGAGGTTGCTGACATTTCGACCTCTTTTGACTTTTTGATGACACACCTTGCATCTGACATAGCAAATGTCATCTGCAACTGTGTCAAAAAAGGACCAGGCACTGCAAGTCTTGGGAGCGCCCTTTTTGGCTTTTGGAAGAGACATGCTCCTAACGGGTGCCAAAGCGGAGGCTGCAGGATCCGCAGTCTTCCCCCTCCCTCTCCCTCTTTGGGCCGTACGGGGAATCTCTTCCTCAGAGCTGCTCCCACCACCTTCCTGTCCCTCACGCCAAGATGGGTCAAGGACCTCATCATCTACACTACCCTCTGCCCCCAACTGCTCCTCCTGGGTAGTCTCAGCAGCAGAGCACGCACCAGTAAGTGGCACCTGAGTGTCATCATCAGCTGATGCGGCCTGCGATGTGGTGACCGGAGCCACTGGCCCACCCGCCTCTTCAGAGGAAGAGAGAAAAAGCTGTTGGGCATCACTGCACCCTGCCTCTTCTTCCATTTCTCCAATGCTGCTTGGCTGGCCCCCTGTTTCCAAGCCAAGAGATTCAGAGAACAGAAGTAGAGACGGCTCCTGCCCTGGGCTCTCTGTCTGCCTGGGCAATTTGGCAGGTGGTGAAGAGACAGATGGCTGCTCTCCAGTGCTCTGTGTCTGAGAGGATGTGGCACTAATTGAAGTTGATGCATTAGCTGCCATCCATCCGACAACGGCTTCAATTTGTTCTTCACGCAGCAGCGGTGTACGGCGCTCTGACACAAAGCTGCGCATGAATGACTGTTGCCTGGTGAAAGTGGGTGCTGATGAGTCACCGGTGCCCGCAGCAGGCACAGAATCCCCACGTCCCCTCCCTGCTCCGCGCCCACGCCCACGTGCCTTACTCACTGCCTTCTTCATCTTGGTTGACCGATAAAGATAAGCAGAAAAGTACTAACGGCTTTGTGTGCTTATTCCTGAACAACTCCTCCTAACAGGTATAAGAAACACTAATTTTCTAAAGTGTGGACTAGACTTTAATATGAGCTAATGTGGCCTACACAAATGTAAAGTGGTGTAACTGGTGTGTTTGGTGAACTTTATTATTTATTTATTTTTTGGGGGCTGAACTGACAACGGATAGAGCTGCAGTCACACGGAGACCGTGCAGACAGCCGTAAACGGCGCTGCAAGGCCCAAAAACCCTCCTCTACGTTATCCTATCTAGTGTTTTTCCACAAATTAGCTGGAGACGGGTGGAAAGACACTAATAGGAATTTTTTGAAAAAATGTGCAGCAGCCTGCACTACTTAAAACAAAATGAAAATTGATTTGGCGGTATGACGCAGTGAAGAACCCTGAGCTGGAGACAACCAGGCTATGGCTGCTCACAGACTACAGGGCGAGCTGCAGTCACACGGAGACCGTGCAGACAGCCGTAAACGGCGCTGCAAGGCCCAAAAACCCTCCTCTACGTTATCCTATCTAGTGTTTTTCCACAAATTAGCTGGAGATGGGTGGAAAGACACTAATAGGATTTTTTTGAATAAATTAGCAGCAGACTACACTACTTGGAAAAAAAAAAAAAAAGGACAGTATGAGGCAATGAACCACCCTCCCTGAACTGAATACAACCAGCTATGGATGGCCTATGTGGCTGCACTCAGACTAGAGAGTGGGCTGCACTCACACACACACAGACCTTGCAGATCGCTGTGAAAACAGCGCTACAAGGCAAAAGCAAGGTGAATAGTAGGTGAACACAGCGGTTGCTAAATTAGCCTTTGGAAAGCACAAAGAAGCAAATCGCTATCTCTAAACTGGCCCTCAGTCAGCAAACAGCGTCCTGTCACTAACTGAATTCACAGCAGAGTGATCGCAAAATGGCGCCAGCGACTTTTAAACTGCATCATGACATCATTTCAGCAGCCAATCACAGCCATGCCAGTAGTTTTATGCCCTCCATGCTGAACAGGATGTGCCCACACTTGAAATCATTCTCATTGGCTGAATTTCTGCATTTTGAATCTGGGAACTTCCGATTCCGGTATCCGATACGCGGCAAGTATCGGAATCCCGGTATCGGAATTCCGATACCGCAAGTATCGGCCGATACCCGATACTTGCGGTATCGGAATGCTCAACACTACTCATGAATAGTGTCATGTGTCTTCTATATATTGTGTCAAGTAAAGTGTAATCTATGTCCTGCAGTGTCAGAATATATTGTGATAGATTGTGATAAGCTAATGTCCATAGTGAATAAGTATTGTATATTGTTAGGAGTCTACAGTGAAGCATAAGTATGGAATAAGACATAGGTTAGGGCTTAGGATATAAGTATCAAAGTGTTAATGCTTGGTACTAGCTCATATTGGGAGAGAAATGTGCCAGTAAAAAGAGACCGCTTCCTGTGTAAAGGGAGTTCGAGTTTGTTAGTGAGTGAAATAAGATCAAGTTTAAGGACAGTTAGGGCATATAGCAAGAGTGAGAAGATATTGTTCTGGGTGGTACGAGTACTTACAAAAATTCCTTGCAGATGTTCTTGCTACGTCCAGAGCTCAAGTCTCAATTTAAGTGCTATGGCGAGCAGCTCAACCTCTTCTGTACAGAGGAAGATGGACGCGGAACCGCGTGAGGTAAAGGTAATGGATCTTGGGTGTACTGGAGAACTGGATTTGGAATCCCTGGGGCTGACAAGATCAGTGAATGTAGGGATAGTCCAGATATGGCGGAAAGAAATGCTGAAGATGTAATGTACTATGAAAATAAAAAATGGAGAGTGTTGTGCCCTATGCTGCGTGTTACAATCTGATGCATTTGAACTGTCAAGTAAACTTCTATGTATTAAAGCGAACTGTGTGGCCCCTGATTCATGAAGTTGAAGAACTGGAGACAGCTGAGGCCTGCAGCCTGTGAATAAGTGTAACACTCCGCACATGCAAAGGCACATTGTCAAGACTCGAACCCAGCAGCTCTTGTGTACCAGGCAAAAGCCCTTGCCTCTCAGCTATTCAGCTAGAGGGACAGTTCTTTTATAACCCAGATACTAGTACCTGAGTTCCTGATTGTCTCTACCCTGAGTTCCTGATTGTCTCTACTTTAATCTAATGCATAAATACCCTTCTTAAACCTGGCATTGCACTTCCTTGCTTGTGAGATTATTGAGCTCCCAGCCTTTAGTGAAGCTCTTTTTCCACCTGCTGCTTGGTTCAAACTATACTGCTGCTCCCTTGTACCGTCCTCTGGCTAACTCCTGACTATGCAACCTGCTTACCCTTCAACTATATTGCTGTTCCCATTTACAACCTCTGGCTAACTCCTGACTATGCAACCTGCTTATCCTTAAACTATACTACTGATCACGTGTACCGACCCTTGGCTGATTCCTGACTCTGCTACTTTCCAGTGCTGCCTCTAGTGGTTTCAATTCCACTACTCTAAGGTCAGTTCATAACACACATTTGAACTGGGACATAATTTGTCTGTAAAGTGCCAGGGCGTCATGGAGCAGCAGCTCGCCCAAGACTACCACACACTGGCACCTTACAATGTTAACCCTAAATGCCTATTTATTCAAATAATTTAATCTCTTTTCTAATATACTTTAATTAAAAAGTCCCTATCATTCACTCTCTACTCTCTCGAACTCTATTTTTTTTTTACATTTTTACAGTACTTCCCTTTTGATGACGCTTTGTTTGAGAAACCCTGGTGCATGCCGGGATACTCAAATGATACATTATCAGGGAGCAGTATCATCAGTGACGTCCATTTTAGGGCATGCCATGTTGTACTGATCATGCATCATTTGTCAGGTTGGACGCATGCTCAGTAAGAGCTCCCTTTCACTATGTTATAATTATATCAGTGCACAGTGACAGTGCGCTCTCTTGCTTACTCTGATAAGAAGTCAATAGCCTGCAAGAGAGCGCACTGGCAACATGTATTGTAAGGAAAGAGCACATAGTTCTACATCAGTAAAAGGGATCCTGATGCAGAGAAGCCGTCACATAGTCCCAGCCAGCTTTTCAATGTATACTAACAATACCTGAAATACCTGCAGCGTTTCAGAGTAAATCAGAGGAAAAGGGACCAGCAGATAAACACATACATGTACAACAGCAAACTACAGAATACTACAACTCCAACTCCAAACTTCAACTACTTAGCTTTAGCACACAGCACAGCGTCTCTTAAGAGCAAGGAAACAGAGCTTTCACCGGCAGGACAGAGAGGGTCTGGCCAAATTTTATAGGAAGAGTTAACGATCAGAAGCAGTTGAAATGGAGCTGTATGTTTCTGACCAGCATAAAAAGAGTCATTTACCTCCTCAGCACCAAAGGAAACCAAATTCATTTAATGTGCGATCCAAATACACAGGCTAAAAATGGAAGATCTGCGATTCACAATATGCAGTGATCTTCTACCCCCAGATCTCCCAGGTTGGCGAGTCACACTCTTGACAGAGTGCTGTCCATTTTTCACTAACTTTTTTCTAGGAGAAACATCCATCAGATTTTTTTTGACATATGAAGAAAACTGCTGAAAGGGTATGTGCACACAACACTTTTAAGACGCCAGGATAGGTATTTGCAGCGCCCCAGAGTCCTGGTCGTTGCAGTGATGTTGTTCTTCCACTAGGGGGAGTGATGTTACGTCTGATGGCAATAAAGGAGATCTTCTGTCCAGGTATCACAAACCACACAACACACTTCACACTCCAGGCCGCCAGGGGGAGCTAAGCTTCTATCTATTAGGGCACTCCTCACAGTTAGGTAAAACTGGTGGTTTGGTTAGGAAGTTAGTCAGAACCTGACGGAGTTTGGCAGAAGCTGGCTGGAGTGGGTTCCAGTCAGCTCCAGACTGCGGTCTGTGGAGGATGAGGGTCCACGGAGCTGCGTTTGCCCCACGTGCAGCAGCATCCTAAGAGAGAGACATTAGAAGAGAAGTGTTTTGCAGTGAGTGAGAAACGAAGTCATAGCAGAAGGAGAGGAAAACCAGAAGGAGTTCTGCCCTGTGAAAGGCTGCCTCCTTCTGAGGCGCAAGAATCCCGGTGGCCAGAATACCGAGGGAGTAAGGATCTCTAAGCTTTACTTCAGAGACTGGCAGGACAGTTAATTCCACGTTGGCTGCCTGATCATATACCAAGGAGGCACGGTGGCAACTTGTGGGGGCTGGGGCGTCATAGGGTCCCTATAAACAGCCTCAGGCCACCAGTCATATGGGTTTTGTCCTATCCTATCCATCAGGGGGACAGAGAGAAAGAGACTAAACCTCTCCAATAGTTGTGAGGACCTTACCGTGAAGCTCAGCAGGGAGGTACTACAACACCCAGGCGCAAGAGGAAGGCTATTGAATTCCACCTGGATAAGGGGACTCTGGATTTGCCTTCTGACCGGCCGGACTCTGCCTGCCCTGTGGTCTGTACCCTGGACTGTGGACACTGAAGCCTTCAGTAAAGGTAAAGAGACTGCAACCTTGTGTCCTCATTATTCACTTTGCCTTACATCAACCACCATCACCATCTACACTCTGGGAAGCCCTGGGGATACACTTCACCTGTGGGCAGGTATACCATCTAGCTGCCATTACATCACCCCAACGGACCCCTAAGCAGCGTCGGTCACCCTGACCGAATGCCACAGGTGGCGTCACGAACATTATCCCTTTAAAGACCTTCCCTGCATTTAATACCGGACGCCCCTAGGGCCACGGACCGGGTCAGCCACCGTGACATCCACACAGAATACCGAAGGACCCAGTACCGAGTACCCCATTGCCCTACTGGGGGCGCTCCATATTCCTCGGTAAAGCTGCTTAAGCTGGCAATCTTTTTCCTAAAGTGATGGTTTTGCTGTTGTTTTGCATTAGTCTTTTTGCTTTAATTTATACTATAACTAAAGAACTGCTTCCCGGTGAAAGCCGCCCTTAGAAAGAACGTGCTACTTCTTTTACAACTTCACAGTTCCCGAACCCTGATGCGGTTAAAAAAGGCAACAAAAGACTGAACATGTGTACAGCAATGCCGTTCATTTTTTGAGGTGGAACATTGGCGCTGTTTCAGGTGGATTCCAGGCTGAAAAAGACATTGTGTGCACATACCCAGACACCGATGGCCATATCTGACTCATGAATCAAACACTGAAGAAAATCTGATCCAAAATACTGGTGAAAATTGTTCAGTTTTTCATGTATGCAAAAAAAAAAAAAATGAATAAAATGTACAAAACTCGCGACACCGTGATGTTGATGGATATCCACTTTTCTTTTCTGAACAACTACAGTATCTGTAGCATGTGACTTCTAAGAACATTGTAGAGTTAATTGAAGTGTTATCAGTGCGGCCAGGATTATTATTTCCTTTAGTTCATGCAAATTACTTTAACCACCACACCTTGGAGAGACTGTAATATTTTCCTCCTTTAAGATAAACACTCATTTAAAAGAGCTTAGAAAATAGCACTAAATGCACTTAAAGAGGTCCCTTGGCTAGATAAAAAGGTGTTTGTTTTTTATCTAATTTTATTCCCGTTGCTCATATGCATTCTGTTTTTTTCTATAATCCGACATAAAGTTCCAAAGTTATGTATGTTTTTATTTAGTGCTAATTCCTATGGTCTTAGCCAAAGGGGAGTGGTCAATAGTCTCCTTTGGGGCGTGTCTTTAGGCTGCTTTGCATTATTACCTAGTCAGCCATGCCCCCTGGGAACACCACAAGAATTAACACTAAATGAAAGATTCCGAATCTCTGGAATCATATGGCGTATTTTTAAAAAACATAAAAGCAGAATACTCACGTGAGCATCAGCAATAAAATAAGGGCAAAAATAGGAAACTTTTATCCTGGTCCTCTTTAAATGTTTTAATGCAGTGTATAGGAAAGTCAATAACCCCTGATGAGAGTGTTCATATTTCCAGAGTGACCTATATAAGTAATGTATCCATAAAAGTTTATATAAACATGCAAGTACATTGAATCAAAATCCACTCCAGATGATCTTGCGGCGATCAGCTCTTGTTGACCGAATTCTGCCATACTCAGGTATAGGCTGTGAATGTCTCTGCAAATACATGGTAGATTTTTCCAACAAAGAAAACAACAAATTTCTGTACCAACATACCGTAAGGTTGATTGAAATGGATGTTTTCAACCAAAAGGATGTCTGACATTTTGTAAGAAGGTGGAAGAGTTGTCCACGTTCTCCCTTCAAGATATGTAAAATGATGTAATGCATTATGGTGTTTGAAATGTTTAATTATTTATATTGTTAGTTATATACTTGAGTTCTGAATAGCACTAGGTAGTTGGCAGATATAGTTGCAGTTAATAGTAGGGACTAGCCCAAGGGAGGAGCTAAGTGAGGGCACAAAGGAGAGTTACCAAGTAGAATGACAGATAGGGATGAGCCTTCAGCAGTAGAATCATAGAATCATTGAATGGTAGAGTTGGAAGGGACCTCCTGGGTCATTTGGTCCAACCCCCTGCTCAAAGCAGGATTCACTAAATCATCCCAGACAGATGTCTGTCCAGCCTCTGTTTGAAGACTTCCATGGAAGGAGAACTCACCACCTCTCATGGCCGGCTTTTCCACTCATTGATCACCCTAACTGTCAAAAAGTTTTTTCAAATATAGAAGAAGTGGAAGACCTTCAGTCTGGCTGAATAACAGAACCACATCTAGCGGGTGCATTTATGTCAAAAGGGAGATGACCAAGGCAGGTAGTAAGTCCTACGAAGCAAGCAACAAGAAGAAGGAAGAGGTTAGTGTCCGGAGTCACAGCAGAGTGAGAGAGAGAAGATGAAGAAGTATTGGGGCCTGGAGTAGGAAGTCTAGCGGTACTGCATGGAGTTGTCTGTCAGGTAACGTAGCGGAGAAGAAAGGATGAGTAAGATGAAGATGAAATGCCTGTGAGGTGGTCCGAAGGCGTCCTTAAAGCAGAAATTTAAGTAGCAGCCATATTTTCATAGAAAACTCCCCTAAGGGGAGAAAGTTGCAGAATCGCAGTGGAAGTATAGGAGTATTACTTGCTGGACTCTAGTGCTGTTATTGGAGACGAGGAGGCTCTGGGCTGTGCTGTGTGGAGGCAGAAGAGTAAGACAACGTACAGGGCTAGAGTGACTCCTATAAAGAGAGGAAGAAGCTTGTGATAATGTTCCATGTCATAACAGAAACATTCATGAAGATGAACACCTACTACCTGCTGTACATAGTTCCTCAAAAGTTATTGTTCAGTAAAAATGCATTAATTTATGAACTATGGCCTCTCTTATTGAAATCTGTAACACATGGTCTTGGCCATCCGAATACAATGGAACCATGTGGTCTGCAACAGTGTATCGCCACCAGGGCCGGCATCAGCACCAGGAGCCCTGAACAGGCCGGGGGCCTACTTGCCTTCAGGGTCACCGGCACGCTATGGGGGCCCAATGCCTTTGCCAGTGCCAGCGCCCAGGAGTGTGGCTCCTGCTTGTTCAGGGCCCCCTACTTGGTCAGGGCCTCGGTACTTGCGATGCTTAACTCTCCCTGTTCCACCACTGCAGCCTCTTCCGCATCTTCTGACTGTGATGTTTCAGGTCAGAAGGCCCGATGACATCACGTCTGTGTGCTCTCTACCTGAACAGTCACAGTGCAGAGAGCCGAAAGACGGCGGCGCTGAGGAGTCCGGTGCAGAGCAGCGGCCAGCAAGGAAAGGTGAGTATTTCACCTTTTTTATGTATATGTATGGAGCAATATATGGGTCCATCATGTACTGGAGCATCATATGGGACCCATTATGGAGCATTATATGGGGCCTATCATATACTGGAGCATCATAATGGGCCCATTATATATGGAGCATTATATTGGGCCCATCATATACTGGAACATCATATAGGGCCCATTATATATGGAGTATCATATGGGGCCCATTATATAAGGAGCATCTTATGGGGCCCATTATACGTGGAGCATCTAATGGGGTCCATTCTGTTTGGAGCAATATATGGTGCCCATCATATACTGGAGCATTATATGGGGCCCATCATATACTGGAGCATTATATGGGGCCTATTCTGTATCGAGCAATATATGGGACTCATCATATACTGGAGCATTAAATTGGGCCTATCATATACTGTATGTAGTATTATATGGTGCCCATTGTGTATGGAGCAATATATGGGGCTCATTATACTGCATGGGGCTCATCATATACAGTACGGAGCATTATATGGGGTCCATAATATACTCTATGGAGCATTATATGGGGATCATTATATATGGAGCAATATATGGGGTTCATTATTCTGTATGGGACAATATATGGGGCTCATTATTCTGTATGGAGTACTATGTGGTACCCAAAATACTGTATGGAGGATTATACTGTCCGGTTTCTGAGCTATTGTAGAATTTACAATAGATATCACTGATGTAATTAAAGAAGTAAGTGAAATCGTTGGCATTATACTACACCTATATTTCTCCGCCGTATCTGTGCATCATGAATTGTGGTATGTGTTAAAGGCGCCCACCGGGACTCTTTCACCCGAAGCAACGAAAACTTGGAGCCGGCTCTGATCGCCACTATAGTAAAAGTCCAAACATCCAGCCAGGACCCCTATTTTCATGTAGCGCGGCAGGGCGTGAAGCACGAGTACCTCGCCCATGACTACCACCGCATATGCGTGATTTATACATGTGTGTAATGTGTATGATTTGATTACATGTACTTATTTTATATATGTGTCTGTATCTGTGTATCTGAGCAGAACGGGAATGTTCATGGTGCAGGTGTATATGTGAGTGCGGCATTATAGAGAGGGTAGCACAGATACACATCCTTCATTTTATCACCCCCAAAACCCACCACAGAAAATGCTGATGAACTCTGTGTTCCTAGAACTTTAGTAGCAGGGAAAATTGTTTCTGCCTGTATATATGGATTTTTTTTCGACATGTAATAAAATGTACTATAATTTCATGTAATTTGAAAACCGGTCTAACTACAGGTTGGTGCAGGTTTTTGCTTCATTTTAGCTGCTCATAAATATGACTTTCAGCGTTCTTGTAGCACGAAGAACTCAGGAGTTTGGAATGCAGCAAGAAAGCATGTTTTGCTGCAGAAAAAAACAATAGCAAAACGGTGCACTTTTATTTCCCTGTTTTTGCTTTAATTTAGTAATTTAACATTGCAAGTCACTCGATTTATCTGCGTATGAGGTTAATAAAATTTTTTGTGCATAATCACATTGTGATGTCAAGAATCAGTTATCAAAAGCTCAAAAAGAAGTACTCACACACAAAATAAATAAATAAAAAATAATAAAAACAACAATACAGAGAAAATGCCGGCAGAAAAGTAAACCTTATCTAGAGCATACTGCCATTTTGAAGAAATAAACATTAAAATAACTAAAAAGAAAAAAGAAATCAACACTTGAAAAGAGCTAAAATAAAGAAAAGCTACCTGAAAAAATGCATTCTTCTAGGAAGAATCTGTCACAGTTTTGTTAAAAAATGAATAAAAACAGCATTTTTCTGTGAAAAATTTAAGAATTTGCTTCTAAAGTGCTAAACACCTAGAAGAAAGTTGATCCGTTCTCAGGTATGAGGTCAAAGCATAGAGATATAATGTGATGTAGAGGAAAAAGGGACAATCCGCACAATGCAATCTGTATGAGGTTCACAATAATTGTGATATTAGTGTCTGAATAATCAAAAGTTACCAACCTGTGTGTGGCAGAATTCTGCAGAAACAGCAGCGTTGACCCGTTCCATATGCTATAAACACAGGTTAATATCTCACATATCACTATATACGCCCTTCTAAATACAGCACCTTTCACTTTCACTACTACGGTTCTCAAGGTGTGCTCACATTTCAAACTATAACCTAAGGCAAAGATGCCGAAAGTGAAAGTAGGTGATAGGATTCTTTTGTGATACTTGTAAACAAATGAACATTCATGATGGACAAAGAAATAATAAAAAGAGTAAAGAAAGGTTTTTGCAACATTATACATCAATGACTAACTAAATGAATAAAGATGGTAGAAGGAAACATGGTAACAGGTCCTATATGACCATTCATGGTGATCATCTTCTGAGTCAGCTAGTTACACCCTTCTTAATCCTTATGTAAGCTGACATACTCTTATTGAAGCTCCGTGGACGACACAATGCACTCACCAGGCCATGCTAAAATGCATGAAGCTATTTCTATATATTTTATCCATGTACAAATTGTCACATTGTCATCACTGTCCCCACTGGAGTTCAAAATCTAAATTCCCTATCGGTAAATCTTTGAAGTGTGGGAGGAAACCCATGAAAACACAGGGAGAGCATACAAACTCCTTGCAGATGTTGTCCTTGGCGGGATTTGAACCCAGGTCCCCAGTCACCATGCTGCCCATGTCAAAGTCGTCTATCCTTCCATAAGCTCGACCTGCCATATTGACCTGAATATCCAAATTACACCTAGAGTTCATTTTCTGACTTTGAATCTACATCCATAGACATTAATAAGGAGTCGGCCCCTCTGGAGATATAACGGCTCAAACTTAATATGTAAAAAAAATACTTGTTCTCACCTCATTGCTCATCTCTACCCATCGAGTCCTCATCGCATTTTCTGATCCTCGCCACTTGTACTGAAATCCCCAGGTCTTCCACACAGAGCCGAGACGTCTGACCATAGTGAGGGTTTTGAGCAAGCACATGAAAAGTCACACGTAATGACTTGCGGTTTTGGTAAAATCCTTGCAAATCTAGAATGTTGAGCTTTATATAGCCACACCCACACCATTGATTGGCTGCTTCTGATGTACATTGTCCACAAGCTGCCAATTAGTGGTAGGGGCGGGGTTTCACAAATAAACTGGACTGGCCTGCACGTGACACCTAGTCCTGCAGTGATAATGTCCTACTGATAAAACAGTGATTGTATTGAAACTACAACAAGTTACTGAGCAACTGACACACCACTGGATGTCATACCTGCCGTCTCTGATGCTGCGGCCGCTTCCTCCGTCGGCTCCTCCCGCTGCGTTCCTGTCCATCGCCCTGGGCATCACGCCATTACCTCGTTCCCTCTTCCTGCTGTTCGGGGTTTTCAGCGTGGCGTCCATCCTTCCTTCTTCCTCCGGCCGGCGTCTGCTCCGCACATGCGCCTTAGGTCGCGGGCGCGCGCTCTCCTCTTCTTAACTCCTTCCGCGTCCTCGCCGTTTCAAGCTCCTCCAATCAGGTAACTCCTTGGGCTTTATCAGGCGTCCTCTCCATAATGGAGGCGCCTGATTATTGTGTGCACTTGTACTCAGTGTTAGGCCTTGTCTCTCCTAACTCCCTGCCTGCTCTCGGCTAGTTCTCAGTCGCTGCTATTATCCTGTGTTTACCTCCCTGTGTCCTTCCTCGCCCTAGTCCAGTCTCCTTTGTTCCGTTCCTTAGTCTCCCGATTCCTTCCTATACAGTCCTGTTTATTTTTCCCTCCTCTGTCTCTTCCAGAGCCGTCCCTCTTGGTACCGGCTGTTGCGGTATTGACCCCCTCGGGCCTGCTCCCCACTATCCCTGTATAGGGGTAGCCCAACCCGGGTTCGCTCGTTCTTGGGTTCGTCAGTACCGTGACCCAGAGGGTCCACTCTCATTTCGTGCGTCTCGGACGTCACAGTATAATCAGGCCATGGACCCCGCTGGTGCCTCTGCAGCAACTCAGAAGGAGTTGTTGTTCTTACGGGAGAACCAGACCCGGATCATGTCAGTTATGAAGTCCATGGATACCCGGTTAACTGCTCTTCAGTCTTCCGATCCTGGCAACGCTTCTCTGCTGGCGGGACTCCAGCAGGAGCTCGCACAGCAACGAGATACGCAGTCTCATATTTTAACCTATATGGCATCCGTAGACGACCGTCTACACTCTCTGCAGTCCACGGCCGCTGTTTCAGTCTCTCATCGAGATCCTGTACCTCTTCCCCCTCCTCGTTTGGGAAAGCCCCCTAGATATAGCGGTGACCCCAAATTGTGTCGAGGCTTTTTGAACCAGTGCCGCCTTCACTTCGAGCTCCTACCCCAGCAATACCCATCAGATCGTGCTAAAGTGGCCTTCATAGTGTCTCATCTTGAGGGAGAGGCCCTGTCCTGGGTGAACCCTTTGTGGGAGCGGGACGACCCGGTAGTTGCCAGTATACAGATTTTTTTGGACACATTCCGTAGGGTCTTTGATGAGCCTGGACGGGTGGCTTCTACCACCGAGTCCCTCTTTAACCTTCAATAGGGAAATCTTACTGTTGGACAATACGCTATCCGCTTTCGGACACTCTCCTCTGAGCTCGGGTGGAATAATGAGGCATTGGTAGGGGCTTTTTGGAGAGGTCTTTCGTCCAAGATTAAGGATGAGCTCGCTGGTCGGGATACCCCCACCACCTTGGAGGATCTCATATCTCTGGCCACGCGTATTGATTTACGTTTCCAGGAACGTTCTCGGGAATTGGTCAGGGAGAGGAGGCCCTTTAGGTCTAACTGGGTACCTGGTCCTTCTCCAATCAGGTCTTCCGCCTCTCCCATTCCTGAACCTATGCAGGTGGATCGAGTTAAGTTATCTGAGCAGCGACGTAAAGAGAGGTTAGTACAGGGTTTGTGTCTCTACTGCGGAGGGGTTAATCATTTTCTGTGCTCCTGTCCAGAGAGGCCGGGAAACTCCTCCACCTAGGCCAGGTAAGGGAGGCTTTCCTAGGTGACCCAAATTCCTCTCTACCCTTAACTATTTCAGCTTTGATTTCTTTAGGTCTTGAGCGTAGATCTGTGGAGGCGTATGTGGACTCGGGTGCGGCTGGTAATTTCATTTGTGAGGAGGAGGTGAACAAGTTTCAGATACCAGCAGTTACTTTGGAGAGTCCGCGTGTTATTTCTGCAGTAGACGGCAAACTCTTACTGGATCCCATCACTGTGGTTACTCTCGAGTTGGAGATGCAGATTGGAGCTCTACACCGGGAGAGGATTGCATTCTATGTTTTGCCCAATCTGTCTCATGCTCTGCTCTTGGGCCTGCCCAGGCTCAGGTCGCACGAGCCAGTTCTTGATTGGCGCTCTGGAGAAGTACTCCGCTGGGGTCATGGTTGCCATGAACGTTGCCTACAGTCTGTCTCTCGTCCTGGTCTTCCTCAAGCAGCCGCCAATCTTCCCAGTCTTCCTGTGGCCTATCACTCGTTTGCCGATGTCTTTGATAAGAAGGAGGCGGAGTCCCTTCCACCACCTCGAACCTACGACTGTCCTATCGAGCTAATTCCCGGAGTTACCCTTCCTAAGGGTAGAACATATCCGTTGTCTCTGGCAGAGACCTTGGCTATGTCTGAGTACATCAAAGAGAATTTGGCTAAGGGATTCATCCGGAAGTCCTCTTCTCCGGCTGGAGCTGGTTTTTTCTTCGTCCGGAAGAAAGATAGGTCCCTTCGGCCTTGTATTGACTACCAAGGCCTGAATGCCATCACGGTCAAGAATAGATATCCTCTCCCGCTGATTCCTGAACTCTTCGACCGACTGAGAGGAGCTCGATTCTTTTCCAAACTCGATCTGAGAGGGGCCTATAATTTGGTTCGAATACGCGCTGGTGACGAGTGGAAGACCGCCTTTAACACTCGGGATGGTCATTATGAATACCTCGTCATGCCCTTTGGTCTCTGCAACTCTCCAGCAGTCTTCCAGGAGTTCGTAAATGAGATCTTCCGTGACCTTTTGTATTCCTGCGTGGTGGTATACCTTGACGACATCCTTATTTTTTCGCCCGACCTGTCCTCCCACAGGAGGAGTGTCCGTCTGGTCCTGCAATGACTCCGGGAGAATCGCCTTTACGCCAAAATTGGGAAGTGTTTGTTTGAACAGACCTCCTTGCCCTTCTTGGGGTATATTATTTCTGACGTGGGGTTGAAGATGGATCCTGAGAAATTGTCTGCCGTACTCAAGTGGCCCCGTCCCTCTGGAGTTAAGGCCATCCAACAGTTTTTGGGCTTCGCAAATTATTATAGACAATTCGTTCCGCATTTTTCTTCAGTGACCAAGCCTCTCGTCGCTCTAACCCGGAAAGGAGCAAAACCTCATGCTTGGCCTCCGGAGGCTGAGGACGCCTTTCTTGCCTTAAAACAGGCCTTTGCTTCTGCTCCAGTTCTTCATCGACCAGTAGCCAGCAGACCCTTCTTCCTTGAGGTAGATGCCTCCTCTTCGGGAGCCGGAGCGGTACTCTCCCAGAAATCACTCTCTGGTCGTCTGGTTCCTTGTGGATTCTTTTCAAAGTCATTTTCTCCCGCGGAATGCAATTATTCAATTGGAGACCGAGAGTTATTGGCTATAAAGATGGCTCTACAAGAGTGGCGTCATCTCTTGGAGGGGGCCATTCTTCCCTTTATGATTTTCACTGACCACAAGAACTTAGCCTACAGTCAATCCGCTCAGAGACTCAATTCCAGGCAAGCCAGATGGTCTTTGTTCTTTTCTCGTTTTGATTTTAAGCTTCATTTTCGGCCCGGAGTTAAGAATACTAAAGCAGATGCACTTTCCCGGTCCTTGCAATCTCCTGAGATGGAAGAAGATCCTTCACATATCATTGACCCCACCAGACTCGTCATGGTAGCTCCTTCCGATCTCCTCTCTGTTCCACCAGGCAAAACCTTCGTCCCGTGTGACAAAAGAACTGAGGTTTTGCGTTGGGGACATTCTTCCAAGATTGCTGGACATGTCGGTACCAAGAAGACCCTTGCTCTTCTTTCCCGATATTACTGGTGGCCGTCTCTTCGACAAGATACTTCGGATTTTGTAGCCTCGTGCATGACTTGTGCAAGAAATAAACTACCTAGAGAGTTGCCTTCTGGTCTCTTGCATCCTTTACCTATACCCGAAGCTCCTTGGCAACAAATAGCCATGGATTTCATTACGGATCTGCCTCGTTCTTCTGGGTGCACAACCATCTTTGTGGTGGTAGACCGGTTCTCCAAGATGGCCCATTTCGTTCCCTTGCCTGGACTACCCTCAGCTCCGGAATTGGCAAGAGTCTTCATCAATCAGATCTTCAGGTTACATGGCCTTCCCCAGCGAATCGTGTCAGATCGAGGGGTCCAATTTACTTCCAGGTTCTGGAGAGCCCTCTGTAAGCTTTTAGGCATTTCTTTGGATTTTTCTTCCGCTAGAACGGATAAATCAAGTTTTGACTTCCTACCTACGCAACTTTACCAACGCCCATCACGATGATTGGGTGACTCTTCTTCCTTGGGCTGAGTTTGCCCATAACAATCATGCCAGTGAGGCTACTTCCAAATCTCCGTTCTTTGTGGTCTCTGGTCTGAATCCGGGAGTACCTCTTCCTATGTCTTCCTCTTCTGGTGTCCCTGCTGCAGATGCCCTTTCTTCGGAATTTTCCCAAGTTTGGAGGGAGACCAAGGAGGCCCTCGTACGGGCCGCAGACCGGATGAAGAGACATGCTGACAAGAGGAGGAGGGATCTTCCTCCATATCATCCTGGTGACAAGGTCTGGCTATCGACCAAGCATATCCGCTTGAAGATCCCTTCTTACAAGTTGGGTCCCCGATACATCGGCCCCTTCGAGATTTTGGGTCGTATTAACAACATGGCTTATAAATTGAGGTTGCCGGCTTCACTCCGAGTCCCTAACGTCTTCCATGTCTCGCTCTTGAAACCTCTCATCCTTAATCGTTTTTGCCCAGCACCACTTGACTCTCCTCAGCCTTTTGGCACCGATAATGATTTTGAAGTAAGAGATATTCTGGCTATGAAGAGGGTTAGGGGAAGAGTCTTCTATCTTATTGATTGGAAGGGATTTGGTCCTGAGGAGAGATCTTGGGAACCTGGGGAGAACGTTAACGCTCCACGGATTCTGAAGAAATTCTTGGCCAACCTCGGTAGGGGGAGTCTTAGAAGGGGGGGTACTGTCATACCTGCCATCTCTGATGCTGCGGCCGCTTCCTCCGTCGGCTCCTCCCGCTGCGTTCCTGTCCACCGCCCTGGGCATCGCGCCATTACCTCGTTCCCTCTTCCTGCTGTTCGGGGTTTTCAGCGTGGCGTCCGTCCTTCCTTCTTCCTCCGGCCGGCGTCTGCTCCGCACATGCGCCTTAGGTCGCGGGCGCGCGCTCTCCCCTCTTCTTAACTCCTTCCGCGTCCTCGCTGTTTCAAGCTCCTCCAATCAGGTAACTCCTTGGGCTTTATCAGGTGTCCTCTCCATAATGGAGGCGCCTGATTATTGTGTGCACTTGTACTCAGTGTTAGGCCTTGTCTCTCCTAACTCCCTGCCTGCTCTCGGCTAGTTCTCAGTCGCTGCTATTATCCTGTGTTTTCCTCCCTGTGTCCTTCCTCGCCCTAGTCCAGTCTCCTTTGTACCGTTCCTTAGTCTCCCGATTCCTTCCTATACAGTCCTGTTTATTTTTCCCTCCTCTGTCTCTTCCAGAGCCGTCCCTCTTGGTACCGGCTGTTGCGGTATTGACCCCCTCGGGCCTGCTTCCCACTATCCCTGTATAGGGGTAGCCCAACCCGGGTTCGCTCGTTTTTGGGTTCGTCAGTACCATGACCCAGAGGGTCCACTCTCATTTCGTGCGTCTCGGACGTCACACTGGAATCTGGGTCTCTGCCCTTACACTATGCTGCTCTCAGATTACATAGCAACAACCTGCTGACATATTCATTTTAAAATTAGACTAAATGTGCCAAACTTATCACAAAGCCTCCTGATGGAGAATAAATGTGATAGGACTTCAGACATTTAGTTTCACCTAGATAACAACTGATCTTGCACATAATTCAGACATTTATAACATTTCCTGTTTAGGACAATGAAAGACAAAGAATGTGAAAATGACTGATGTTAGCAGGGTATGATTGACAGCTTCCTCCAGACAGTCTGGGACCATGATGCATCTCCTGTAGCTCAAGGTTAGTCGGCTTTGACAAGAATAGATTTAGCATTGATTCTTCAGGCTGGTGGAACAGGGAACCATTCGCTTTTTTGACCCGTTGACTTTCCTTATCTTTATGATATTGACAGACGAGCTGCAATTGATTATACAGGTAGGCGGTTGGTAATATTACAAGATTTCTGTGCAGACTATGATGACCATGTAACACCCTGTAACATCTTCATTGTGCTCTCTACTGGTGCTATCAGGGTGGCGGGCATACAGTCAGGTCCAGAAATATTTGGACAGTGACCAAATTCTCATGATTTGGCCTCTGCATGACACTATTTTTTATTTAAAATGAAACAACTAAGGGTACTGTCACACAGTGCCATTTTGATCGCTACGACGGTACGATTCGTGACGTTCTAGCGATATCGTTACGATATCGCAGTGTCTGACACGCAGCAGCGATCAGGGACCCTGCTGAGAATCGTACGTCGTAGCAGATCATTTGGAACTTTCTTTTGTCGCTTGATCACCCGCTGACATCGCTGGATCGTTGTGTGTGACAGCGATCCAGCGATGTGTTCGCTTGTAACCAGGGTAAACATCGGGTAACTAAGCGCAGGGCCGCGCTTAGTAACCCGATGTTTACCGTGGTTACCAGCGTAAACGTAAAAAAAACAAACAGTACATACTTACATTCCGGTGTCTGTCCTCCGGCGTCTCAGCTTCTCTGCACTGTGAGCGCCGGCCAGCCAGAAAGCGAGCACAGCGGTGACGTCTGACGTCACCGCTCTGCTTTCCGGCCGCTGTGCTTACACAGTGCAGAGAAGCTGAGACGCCGGAGGACAGACACCGGAATGTGAGTATGTACTGTTTGTTTTTTTTACGTTTACGCTGGTAACCAGGGTAAACATCGGGTTACTAAGCGCGGCCCTGCGCTTAGTAACCCGATGTTTACCCTGGTTACCCGGGGACTTCGGCATCGCTCCAGCGCCGTGATTGCAACGTGTGACCGCAGTCTACGACGCTGGAGCGATAATCATACGACGCTGCAATGTCACGGATCGTGCCGTCGTAGCGATCAAAATGGCACTGTGTGACAGTACCCTAAGAAACAATGGAAGTGTAGACTTTCAGGTTTTATTAAAGAGAACCTGTCAGCAGGATTTAGCCCTATAAACTAAAGGCATGGCCATAATGGGGCTGTGATGCTGATGAATCTAATACCTGATGTGAAGAGGTTTGCTCAGTGGCTGATGAATACTGACCTTGTGAAGTTTTGATAAAATGACGTCTCACTTTGTATTTCTTCCATTTTCTCACCCAGCATCTTACTTATGGTTTTGTATCCGGCGGTATAGGTAAGCATCGCGCAGAGGGGGGGCTCCCTGCGTGCTTCCCTGAGACCCTCGGAGCAACGTGATGTGCTTGTGTTGCTCCGAGGGTCTCCTACCTCCTTCACCCTGCAGGCCCTGGATCCAAAATGGCCACGGGGCTGCTTCCGGGTCCTGCAGGGAGGTGGCTTATAAGCGCCTGCTCAGAGCAGGCGCTGGTAAGCCTGCAGCAGTGCACGTCAGATCGCTGATCTGACACAATGCTGTGCAGTGTCAGATCAGCGATCTGACCCTATAACATGATGTCCCCCCCGGGACAATGTTATAGTGTAAAAAAAAAAATAAATTCCTAAATAAAGAAAAAAAATATTGTTCCCATTAATACATTTCTTTATCTAAATAAAAAAACACAATAAAAGTACACATATTTAGTATCGCCACGTCTGTAACGACCCGACCTATAAAACTGTCCCACTAGTTAACCCCTTCAGTGAACACCGTAAAAAAAGAGGCAAAAAAGAACGCTTTATCATACCGCCAAACAAAAAGTGTAAAAACACGCGATCACAAAGACAGATATAAATAACCATGGTACCGCTGAAAACCTCATCTTGTCCCGCAAAAAATTAGCCACCACACAGCATCATCAGCGAAAAAATAGAAAAGTTATAGTCCTCAGAATAAAGCGATGCAAAAATAATAATTTTTTTATATAAAATAGTTTTTATCGTATAAAAGCGCCAAAACATAAAAAAAATATAAATGAGGTATCGCTGTAATCGTACTAACCCGAAGAATAAAACTGCTTTATCAATTTTATGAAATGTAGAACAGTATAAACGCCCTCCCCCCCCCCCAAAAAAAAAAAAAAAGAAATTCTTGAATAGCTGGTTTTTGGTCATTCTGCCTCACAAAAATCGGAATAAAAAGCGATCAAAAAATGTCACATGGAAAAATGGTACCAATAAAAACGTCAACTCGTTCCGCAACAAACAAGACCTCACATGACTCTGTGGACCAAAGTATGGAAAAATTATAGCTCTCAAAATGTGGAGACGCAAAAACTATTTTTTGCAATAAAAAGCGTCTTTTGGTGTGTGACAGCGGCCAATCATAAAAATCTGCTAAAAAGCCTGCTATAAAAGTAATTGAAACCCCCTTCATCACCCCCTTAGTTAGGGAAAAATAGTAAAATTAAAAAAAGTATATATTTCCATTTTCCCATTAGGGTTAGGGTTAGGGCTAGGGTTGGGGTTAGGGTTGGGGCTAGGGTTGGGGCTAGGGCTAGGGTTGGGGCTAGGGTTAGGGCTAGGGTTGGGGCTAGGGTTAGGGTTGGGGCTAGGGTTAGGACTAGGGTTAGGGCTAGGGTTAAGGCTAGAGTTGTGGCTAGGGTTAGGGTTGGGGCTAGGGTTAGGGTTAGGGTTGGGGATAGGGTTAGAATTAGGGCTACAGTTAGGGTTGGGGCTAAAATTAGGGTTAGGGTTGGGGCTAAATTTAGGGTTAGGGTTGGGGCTAAAGTTAGGGTTTGAATTACATTTACGGTTGGGATTAGGGTTAGGGGTGTGTCAGGGTTAGGAGTGTGGTTAGGGTTATGTTTGGGATTAGTATTAGGGGTGTGTTGGATTTAGGGGTGTGGTTAGGGTTATGGTTAGAGTTGGGATTAGGGTTAGGGGTGTGTGTTAGGAGTCGAGTTCCCGCTGCTGCACAGGGGGAATCTTGAGCCGTGTCTGCTGCGGTCTCCCATTCTGCGTCGGCCGCAGTGGAGCCTGCTCAGCAGAGACATCGGTCCCAGCGTCTCACTGAGTCTGATACTGTGCAAAGGGTTACTGCTGTCTCTCCAGGCTCTGCTATTGTACCCTGCACTGATCTGCGGCGAGCAGGCTTTTCTGGGACTAAGTCCGGCTTTGCACACACTGAGCATGTCCAGGGTAAGATCTCTCAGTGGAGATCAAGGGTCACATGCTCAGGTACTGCAGCAACTTCCATTGGTCCTTCAGGAAGGTCCTGTACCTGATCAAGTTCTGTGGCAGCCTTCCATTGGTCCTTCTTGGAAGGTCCTGTAGGTGCTGCAGCTATATAAGGTTCTCATGACCCCACGGCCATGCGCTAGTGTCAAATATGTACGAGCTCAGCGCCAGTGTGGTCGTGTGTGTGGTCAGGGACCCGGCTGAAATAAGCCCCTAGAATGCTGGCACCTCCGGTGAGGAGTTTAGTGTATGCAGTCAGGGAGCCGGCTGAAATAAGCCCCTAGAATGCTGGCACCTCCGGTGAGGAGTTTATTTGTGAATTCAGGGCTGGCTAATAGCCGATAGAATTCCGGCTCCACCGGAGAGTAGCTGCGTGTTGGTTGGACTGCATGACCACTGTCGGCTCTACACAATAGCTGTGTCCCCTGTGAGCTAAACAGGGCACAGAGTTCTCTTTACTACGGGTTCTGTGAAGTAACAGAATTTGTTTATTCTAATTTGCTTCGCCGCCTTACTTAGCAGCAGGTTCTTTCCTGCACGGTGGATCCTGGGTTGCGAACGCACCTATCCCATCTAATAAATATATTCGGTGCGTTCCGCCAACCCTAACAGTGTGTTTGGGTTAGGAGTGTGTTTGGGGTATCAGCGTACTCAGGACAAATTGGACAACAACTTTTGGGGTCCAATTTCTCCTGTTACCCTTGGGAAAATACAAAACTTGGGGCTAAAAAACCCTTTCTGTGGGAAAAAAATGATTTATTTTCATGGCTCTGAGTTATAAACTGTAGTGAAACACTTGGGGGTTCAAAGTTCTCACAACACATCTAGATAAGTTCCTTGGGGGGTCTAATTTCCAATATGGGGTCACTTGTGGGGGGTTTCTACTGTTTAGGTATATCAGGGGCTCTGCAAACAAAATGTGATGCCTGCCGACCATTCCATCTATGTCTGCATTCCAAACAGCGCTCCTTCCCTTCCGAGCTCTGCCATGCGCTCAAACGGTGGTTACCCCCCACATATGGGGTATCAGTGTACTCAGGACAAATTGGACAACAACTTTTGGGGTCCAATTTCTCTGGTTACCCTTGGGAAAATACAAAACTGGGGGCTAAAAAATAATTTTTGTGAAAAAAAATGAATTTATATTTTCGTGGCTCTGCATTATAAACTGTAGTGAAACACTTGGGGGTTCAAAGCTCTCACAACACATCTAGATAAGTTCCTTTGGGGGTCTACTTTCCAAAATGGTGTCACTTGTGGGGGGTTTCAATGTTTAGCCCCATCAGGGGCTTTCCAAACGTGACATGGTGTCCCATCTCAATTCCAGTCAATTTTGCATTGAAAAATCAAACGGCGCTCCTTTCCTTCCGAGCTCTGCCATGCACCCAAACAGTGGTTTACCCCCACATATCGGGTATCAGCATACTCAGGACAAATTGCACAACAACTTTTGATGTCCAATTTCTTCTGTTACCCTTGGGAAAATAAAAAATTGGGGTCGAAAAGATCATTTTTGTGAAAAAATATGATTTTTTATTTTTACGGCTCTGCATTATAAACTTCTGTGAAGCACTTGGTGGGTCAAAGTGCTCACCACACATCTAGATAAGTTCCTTAGGGGGTCTACTTACCAAAATGGTGTCACTTGTTGGGGGTTTCAATGTTTAGGCACATCAGGGGCTTTCCAAACCCAACATGGCATCCCATCTCAATTTCAGTCAATTTTGCATTGAAAAGTCAAACGGCGCCCCTTCCCTTCCAAGCTCTGCCATGCGTCCAAACAGTGGTTTACCCCCACATATGGGGTATCGGCGTATTCAGGAGAAATTGCACAACAACTTTTGGGGTCCATTTTCTCTTGTTACCCTTGGTAGAATAAAACGGAGCTGAAGTAATTTTATTGTGAAAAAAGTTAAATGTTATTTTTTTTTTTCAACATTCCAAAAATTCCTGTGAAACACCTGAAGGGTTAATAAACTTCTTGAATGTGGTTTTTAGCACCTTGAGGGGTGCAGGTTTTAGAATTCTGTCACACTTGGTTATTTTCTATCATATAGACCCCTCAAAATGACATCAAATGTGATGTGGTCCCTAAAAAAAATGGTGTTGTAAAAATGAGAAATTGCTGATCAACTTTTAACCCTTATCACTCCCTATCAAAAAATGTTTTGGTTCCAAGAGTGTGCTGATGTAAAGTAGACATGTGGAAAATGTTACTTATTAAGTATTTTGTGTTTTGTTTTGTGTGATTTAAGGGCATAAAAATTCAAAGTTGGAAAATTGCAAAATTTTCAAAATTTTCACCAAATTTCTGTTTTTTTCACAAATAAACACAGGTAATATCAAATAAATGTTACCACTATCGTGAAGTACAATATGTCAAGAGAAAACAATGTCAGAATCATCAAGATCTGTTGAACCGTTCCAGAGTTATAACCTCATAAAGGGACAGTGGTCAGAATTGTAAAAATTGGCCCGGTCATTAATGTGCAAACCACCCTTGGGGGTAAAGGGGTTAATGGTTGGTAAGGGATCAAATACTTATTTACCACTGCAAAATGCAAATAAATTTATATCATTTATACAATGTGATTTTCGTGGTTTTATTTTTGATATTCTATTTCTCAATGTTAACATTAACCTACCCTTAAAATTATAGGCTGTTCATGTATTTGTCAGTGGGCAAACTTACAAAATCAGCAAGGGATCAAATACTTATTTCCCCCACTTTATATACCCCAGCACGGTCACTGGTAACTCCATGATAACCCAAGAAAGATTATTAGCTGCCCCCACCAATTGTTTATAGGCTGATTGGACACCTGACAGGTAGAGTATGGCTTTCAGGAGTGCGGTTTACAGAACAAAAGGAACAGATCTAATACATTTTATATTCAATCCAGAATGATAAAGAGTGTTTATAACAAATATACAAAATAATTTACAAAGGGGACAAACAATACAGCATATAAAATTACATAAAATAAAGGGAAAACAAAAGAAACTTACTATGCTGGTCACTGAAATGGCTCAGCTTAGGCTGGTTTCACACTTGCGTTTTTGTCTGCAGCGTTTTTTGCACAAAAAACACATGCGTTTTTTTTCCTATATTTAACATTGAAAACGCATGCGTTTTTTTGCACATGCGTTTGGTCGCGTTTTCAAACGCATGCGTTTTTTGTCTGCATGCGTTCATTTTCAAAAATGCTACCTGCAGTATTTTCTTGCGCGTTTTTTTGCCGCGAAAAAACGCATGCGTTTTTTCGCGGCAAAAAAATGCATTGCTGTCTATGTAAACGCATGCGTTTTTAAGCACATGCGTTTGTTTGCGCTAAAAACGCATGCGTTTTTATAGAAAAAAACCAGAAAACACACTGAAAAGCCACCCACCACCATCAAGGTGATAAAGGGATCCAAACCCTAACCCTAACTCTACCCCTAACCTCACCCCTAACCGTTTAATGAACATTTTCTGACAGTCATATTGCCACGTATTTAAGTGCCACGTATCACGTATTTCAGTGCCACGTATGCCACGTGCCACGTATTTAAGTGCCACGTGCCACGTATTTAAGTGCCACGTGCCACGTATTTAAGTGCCACGTGCCACGTATTTAAGTGCCACGTGCCACGTATTTAAGTGCCACGTGCCACGTATTTAAGTGCCACGTGCCACGTATTTAAGTGCCACGTATTTAAGTGCCACGTGCCACGTATTTAAGTGCCACATGCCACGTATTTAAGTGCCACGTGCCACGTATTTGAGTGCCACGTATTTAAGTACCACGTATTTCAGTTGCACGTATTTCAGTGCCACGTATTTCAGTCACGTTTAGGGTTAGGGTTAGGGGTAGGGGTAGGGTTAGGGTTTTCTTGTTTTTTCTTGTGTTTTCTTGTGTTTTCTTGTGTTTTTCTATAAAAACGCATGCGTCTAAAAAACGCATGCGTTTTACCGCGTTTACATGCGTTTTTCACACATGCGTTTTTTTTAAAAAACGCATGCAGACAAAAACGCAAGTGTGAAACCAGCCTTAGTGAAGGAGAGCATTCGATTGGTAATGTCCAGTGAATGGGAATCATGCATACACTGATATGTATCTCTTTGCATGTAACCAATATCATAATTCACCTTGACCTTTTATCAGCACTTAAGTTACAACCACAAGCTTCTCCTTGATGACTCATAAAAGGGCTGGTCCTGGGATGTGGCTTCAATTTCAGAAGATTATGAGATTTACAATGTACAATATATTTTCACCCCCTAGGGTCACAGGTGTAATATTATTATCATATTTTTTATCATGATTTTACCATTACCCATGGGCCAAGCAAAACCTGATTTGCATTATCTATCAGGCGGTTATTTAATTTGAGAGACTCTAGTGAACCCACTGCAAAGTGAGTAAGTGCGTCATGTCTTTACCCTCTATATGACACAGAAAATCTATATCTCATAAATATCAGGTGGATACAAACCCCACAATTCATAACTTTCCACTGGTGCCCAGTGTCTAGCTGATAATGTTCCCTTCAAAGGAAATGGGACATAAGTTCTCTCTAACATTGTTATATTTCCTGGTTCTCTTCCTCTCCAATCTATAAATCTCAGTCTTATTCACAATAGACATCCTACTTGGCCTTGCAGGCAGGGGTGTAACTACAACAGGTGCAGGGGTTGCAATCGCACCCAGGCCCTGGAGCCTAGGAGGCCCCAAACGTCCCTTTGGCCGATAGAAATAGACTATTGCTATTAAAGATTTAAAATACTTAGGGGCCCCGTTGGAGCTTTCGCATCAGGGACCATAAGTTTCAAGTTACGCCACTGCTTGCAGGGGTCCTCTGCTTCAAAGGGAGTTTTAGATAATTTCCTCACCTCTCAGCCATATGTAATTTTCTCACTTCCCATATGCTAAACTGTGTAATTCTACTTCAGGAGTGTAAGCTCTTGTCCCTCTAAAGAGAGTCTGTGTGAGAGGGGGGGAAGCCCCCTCATTGGAGCTGTGTTATGGATCTTAATATTTTCTATGACAATGTACCACAGCCCTCCACATAGAATTATGCCAACATAGCTCCCCCACATGATAGGATTCCCTCATAGCCTCTCCACACACAGTTTGACACCCCACAACTTCCCCACACAGTAAGGCTACTTTCACACTAGCGTCCGTGCACTGCACGTCGCTATGCGTCATTTTGTAGAAAAAATGCATCCTGCAAAAGTGCTTGCACGATGCGTTGTGTGCGACGGTTACGTTGTGTTGCGTCGGACCGTCGTCACCAATAAACGTTGCTTGTAACGTTTTTTGGTGCTTCGTTCCCGTCTTTTCCGACTGCGCATGCGCGGCCGGAACTCCGCCCCCGCCTCCCCGCACCTCACAATGGGGCAGCGGATGCGTTGAAAAACAGCATCCGCTGCTCCCGTTGTGCGGCGCATTCACTGCTAGCGTCGGTACGTCGCAACAACGCAATTCGTCGTGCGTCGTCCGACGCTAGTGTGAAAGTAGCCTTAGATAACCTCATGTATCCCAGGCAATGCGATACCCCACAGCTCCATCACACAGTATGATACCCCAGGGCCCCATACTCACAGTACGATGACCCAACAGCTTTCTACTGCGCATGAAACCCCCACAGCCCTACAAATAGTATGATACCCCGACAGGTTCCCACACATTATGAACCCCCCACAGTGTCCCCACACATGGATACACCCACATTCCCCACACAGAAGGATTCCCCACAGCATGATGTCTCCACAGCTCCACCATATAGTATGATACCCACACAAACAGTATGATGTCACACAGAGTACGATTTCCCCACATCCCCTTACAAGGTATGATACCCCTGCAGCCCACCCACATAGTATGATGACCACACAGCTTCTAAAACAGAATTGGAGAGTCGACAGGTCCCTGCTCCACCATTGTATTCAACTGTATCTGCCTTAAAATTGAGACATAAGAGTTAGGGGCACCGTCACTTGGTGCAGTACGCCATTGTTTCCAGTCCTCTGACTGTCGCTGTACGCGGGCTGGACAGGAACAGCCAAACGGGCCAGATGTGACCCACAGGCTGTAGTTTGCCAGTGACTGATGTAAGGGAATTGGAGGTGTCTATTGGAAAAAATGGGGCTCTGATAACTATAATAGTTTAATAAGAAATTAATAACCAACTAATTAGCTACTTTTATTAGAACAATCAAAATGATTTTGAAGCATTGTTAACATTCACTGCAATGTGAATCCATGGACACAACAAATCAAATGTGGAATGTGTGTTCTATGTTTCAGCTTTATGACTTTATTTAATGGAAACACAGCATGGTGCACTTATCAGTATTCCTGTAAAAAATCAATTACCGTATTTCCTTTCTTGCTATTTGGCACATGGTTCCCTCCTCCAATCTGCACTGATTACACTGATAATAAATGTATGGGTTTTTCTGTGCTCCGATATTATTCAATTCTTTGATCTTGCTTTACCATTTCTTTGTATGTACAGTGACATTTTTGTCTTTGTCTTGTATTATATCCATGTATCTTCTATTTCTGTAGAGAATTAATGAAAAAACTAGGTCCATTACCTTTTTTTATCTTCTTCCCGTAATCTGGGTTTATTTAGGAAACGTTTCATGCATAATATACTGGCAGAACAACAGTGAGGCACTTCTAGGTCAGATGTGTAGGAGCATTATTAGTTCTTTAACATCTTAAGAACTGAACTATTTGGGGTATTAAAAGTTATGGATACCTTTGACATGGAAAAATAATTGTTTCATATGTTAGTGATTATCTTACATTTTACTAATTTTCAGTCTGCAATCTTCCTTTGCAGTTTGCAGCTGGATCCAAGACTCAAATTTTTCTTGCGTGGGGGTGTTTCTTCCCGAAACGTAGGATGGCTATGAGATCTGTGTGTCCCGGAATGCAGATGTCTTAATTGGCTCATGTATCTGCACAGGCTCTATCTTATATTTATTTGACTTCATTTGCTTTCCTCCTTATACCTGTAGCCTATTTTCACTACCCTTGAGACTGTAAATGCTTTCTCCCCTCTCCACGTTTTGTATATTTATGAACACCCCCATTCCTCACCTTTCTGCTATCTCTAGCACTGAGAGAAGGGTGGGTGAGAGAAGGGTGGGTGAGAGCAGACGAAGTCTTCAGAACCAGGAGCAGAAGCGCCTATAGAACTGTAACATTATTGCAGATCACTTAGCTGTATATAGGACTTACAGAAAACCGAAAAATAGTAGGACATTTTTAAGGGAGACCATTGAAAAAGTTGCTTAATTTTGTATTGAAGAAACAAACGAAAAATAAAAAAAGAAAATGATGTATAAATTGTACATAGCCGTTGACTCCTTCCAGAAATGGCCAATTTTAATTTTTTATTTTTCTTGTCAATGGACCAGTGTAAGGACTTGTTTTTCAGCATTGAGCTGTACTCTTTATGGTTACTATTCTGGGGGTATTTTGACTGCTATTTTTTCCATTTTTGGGGGGGATGTGATATGAGCAAAAAACCCAAATTTATTTTTCTTTATGACATTTACTGTACGGGTCTATTAACTTTATAAATTCCTATATTTGACTTTTATAAACACTGTGGAACCAAATATGATTATTTTTTATTCTTTTAATTTATCTTTTAATTTATTTATACTTAAAAAGGGAAAAGGGATTGGGAACTTTTAACTTTTCTATTTTTTTTTAAACATTTTTTTCTTATTCACTAATTTTAGAATCCTCAAGGGAGGGACATGAACCTGACTTTTAATCTATACTGCAAAACTGCATTGTATGGAAATGAATAAAGTGGTGTTAAAGTTCTCTGCATTTCAAGTGATCAGGAACACCACTGTGTAGAGAAAAACTGCAAAAAAAATGTGAAAGGGTTACAGGGAAGTGTCACCTTACGAGGGTCAGCATGATGTTTGGACCTCCGAACATTATGTTAAACTATTTAGTTAAGTAATGCTAAAAAATGGCGTTGGACCTTTCTATTTTTGATAACCAGCCATGATAAAGCTGACAGCTGAGGGCTGCAGCCCACAGCTGTCAGTTTTGCCTGTGCTGGTTACCAAAAATAGAAGAGACTTCATGTCATTTTTTAAATGTATTTATTTATAGCACATGTGCTGGCTGATGAATACTCTCATCAGCACCACCTGCTCTTGCTGCTATCAGCGACAGAAGGCGTACACTGATGAGATTAGTACCCTCTCATCAGCCGACACCTGTGACTGGCGGTATTCTTTTTACCGCTGGTCACGCTGCCTTCTGACACATCCACTCTCTGACTGCAACAACAAACAAACCTATCGTCAATCAGAGCATCTGGTGTTTCTTGCGCTGTCACACAGATGATAGCGTGGGAAATAGACAATGTTCAGGGGGTTGAACCTGAACAGTAACACGGACTTCCTGGAGAAGGTCTGTTCAGGGTCTCTACAAAGACAGTAGGTATTGGGTACAGACCCAGAACTTTACTGTTTCGTGTTCGCCCAACGCTAATTTCTGTTTATCTCTTCAAAGAAATTTTAAAGAATAAAGAAGAATTGATGAAGATGCAAAGAGAGTTCTAACATCATGGAATCTAAAAACCTTCATTGATCCTCGCAGTGAGTTTTATGTATATTATATGAAACAGATGAATGAGAGCTGCCGTAATATATTTAGAAATGGAAAACCAAGGTTATTTCCTTTTAGCCTGATTCCAGTAACTTGCACTTGTTTCCAAAATATTTACTGGATATTATAATGGCACAAAACAGCTGGGATCTTTTAGGTCACATGTGCTACATCGCACATGTGTATTTCAACAATTATTGTAATTTTTACCTACAGATCTAAGCCGTCAATGTAAAACCAAGAAATAAGACAGTGCAAATACTATGCCCCCATAACATGGGCAATGGCTTATATTCTGCAAGGACCAGTACCACAACCATGAGAGAAAGATGGCATCTGGACAAACTCTGTAATTGTATTCAAATCTCAATTATCAAAATATTATTTTCTATGCCTTTAAATCACAGAGTTATGTCACAGAAAATAGTTAATAAACAACATGTCTCACATATCTACTTTGCATTATCACAATTTTTCAAACATAATTTGTTTTCTTAGGAAGGTATAAGGGTTAAAATTTGACAAGCAATTTCTCAAAATTCACAAAACCATTTTTTCAAGGACACATTATATTTGAAGTGACTTTGAGGGTCTATATGACAGAAAATACCAAAAGTGACACCATTCTAAAACTGCACCCCTCAAGTTACTCAAAATTACATTCAAGAGGTTCATTAACCCCTCAGGTGCTTCACACTTATTTTTGGAACATGGAAAGAAAAAATGAACATTTAACTTTTTTTTCACAAAAATGTTACTTTAGACCAAAGTTTTTTATTTTTGCAAGGGTAACAGGAAAAAATAGACCCACAAATTTGTTGTGCAATTTCTCCTGAGCATGCCAACTCCCCATATGTGGGGGAAAACCACTGTTTGGGCGCACAGCAGGGCTCAGAAGGGAAAGAGCGCCATTTGACTTTTTGAATGCAAAATTTGCTAGAACAATTAGCGGACCCCATGTCATGTTTGGAGAGCCCCTTATGTGCCCAAACAGTGGACACTCCCCACAGTTGACACCATTTTGGAAACTAGCCACTCAGAGAACTTATCTAGATTTGTGGTGAGCACCTTGATCCCCCAGGTGCTTCGCATAAGTTTATAACATTGAGCCATTACAATAAAAAACTAAATTTTTTTCCACAAAAATATTTTTTAGCCCCAAATGTATTTTCTAATACCTAATACAAGGAGGAAAACTACTGTTTGGGCGCTCAGCATGGCTTGGAAGGAAAAGAGCGCTTTTTGACTTTTTGAATGGAAAATTTGCTGGAAAAATTAGCTGAGGCAATATCATGTTTTGAGAGCACCTGATGTGCCTAAACAGTAGAAACTATCAGGACCTGCCAGGCGAACACTCACCAGGAACCTGAGCGGTCTGAGCTGCAGGAGATCAGAGTCACAGATGCCCCAGGATGGATGGCAGATCTCATGCTGTCCAGGAACTGAGGGCAGCAACAGTGGTGCTGCGGTGCAGGCAGAGCAGCTGGGAGAGTGAATAGAATGCAGGAATCGGACCTGCGATCACGTGACCGCAGGTCATGAGGAAAGGGGGCGGGGCCTAGCGCAAAGCTGCCAGAGGAGACAGTGGAGCGCACAGCAGATCCCCAAGGAGGGGAACGGTAACCACGGGACACCAGGGAGGGAAGGGCACAGGGAAAGAGTAGTCAGGGCTAGCTGGGGTCAGAAAAACTGGGTCAGACGAGGAAGTACCGAATCAGAAGACAAGTAGCAAAACCCTTGAACACAGCCAAAGTCAGAAACCAGAGAAGCAGATGAGGTACAGAATCAGTAGGCAAAATCACAACAGGGAACAAACCAGGTCAAAACCAAACATACCGATGAGGACTCAGGCACAAAGGCACAAGCACACGGGGTTGACATACTCAGCCGAGGGCAAAAATATATCAGATGACGCCTAGATCCACAAAGAGGCTATAAAAAGCCTCACTGGAACCAAAGGGAGGCTCCCCAAATTAACCCCAACAGCTCCAGACTAAAACATCCTAGGCAAACCATGACAGAAACCCCCCACAAGTGGCACCATTTTAGAAACTAGACCCCTCAAGGAACTTATCTAGATATGTGGTCAGCACCTTGAACCACCAGGTACTTCAAAGAAGTTTATAACGTGTCATATCACATTGGCAGAGCCCGCGAGGTGCTAAAACAGCAGAACCCCCCATAAGTAACCCAATTTTGCAAACTACACTTCTCAATGAATTTATCTAGGGGTGCAGTGATCATATTGGCAGCACAGGTGTGTCACAGAATTTCATATCATTAGGCAGTGAAGAAAAAATAATTACATTTTTACCACCAGATTTGACATTTTCCAAAGAAGAAATGGGGAAAAAAATGGCACCAAAATTTGTTCCACAATTTCTGCTAAATCTAGACATACCCCATATGTGGCTGTACAGTACTGCTTAGCAATCGGGACTCGGGAAGGACAAAGTGCTATCTACTTCCTGGAGCGCAGATACAATAGTTTGCGGACTCCATATACAGACCCTCTAAGAGTCTGAAGGTACCTTCACACTGAACGATATCGCTAGCGATCCGTGACGTTGCAGCATCCTGGCTAGCGATATCGTTGAGTTTGACAGGCAGCAGCGATCAGGATCCTGCTGTGCCATCGTTGGTCGGAGCAGAAAGGCCAGAACTTTATTTCATCGCTGGACTCCCGCAGACATCCCTGAATCGGCGTGTGTGACGCCGATTCAGCGATGTCTTCACTGGTAACCAGGGTAAACATCGGGTTACTAAGCGCAGGGCCGCGCTTAGTAACCCGATGTTTACCCTGGTTACCAGCGTAAACGTAAAAAAACCAAACACTACATACTTACATTCCGGCGCTGTGCTTCTCTGCACTGTGTAAGCGCCGGCTGGAAAGCGGAGCACAGCGGTGACGTCACCGCTGTGCTTTCCGGCTGGTGCTTACACAGTGCAGAGAAGCACAGCGCCGGGGGACAGACACCGGAATGTAAGTATGTAGTGTTTGGTTTTTTTTTTTACGTTTACGCTGGTAACCAGGGTAAACATCGGGTTACTAAGCGCGGCCCTGCGCTTAGTAACCCGATGTTTACCCTGGTTACCAGGGGACTTCGCATAGTTGGTCGCTGGAGAGCTGTCTGTGTGACAGCTCTCCAGCGACCACACAGCGACGCTGCAGCGATCGGGATCGTTGTCTAGATCGCTGCAGCGTCGCTAAACGTGACGGTACATTAAGTGCTAGAAAAGCAGAATCCCTGATCAAGTGACCCCATTTCGGAAATTATACCCCTTTGGAAATGTATCTACAGATGTAGTGACGATTTTGATTCCATAGGTGTCTTCCAGAAACAAGTACCAGTGGCTGTTGCTAAGTGGAAATTGCAAACTGCTGTTGTAGTGACCAGTACGTTGTAGTGACCAGTATATTGTGCTTATCTCATGCTTCTGGAGAAACGCACCTGTAAATTAGGTGGGCTCTCATCGCTACAGAAACGCCAAACATGTGGACATTAAATGTGGTTTGTTTAGTAACACTGTGGGGCTCAGTAGGGAGGGGCATTTGGATTTGTAAGTGCATAATTCACTGGATTTCTTTTGGGGGTGAGGAGCCATTTTGCTTTTCCGGAGGCTTTGTACTAGTAATGTGGAAGCCCCCTATAAATGTTGCAAAATATTAATGAATTAAGCATGTCACTTTATCCACTCTATTATAACCCAATCATCAAAATGCCAAAACACATAGGGTTAATGGCACTTCCTACAATGAATTCAAAACATACTCTAGCTATGGGTAACCCATCAATCTTTATTAACCCCTTAATGACTGGGGGTATTTCCATTTTTTGCATTTCAGTTTTTTGCTCCACTTCTTCCCAGAGCCATAACTTTTTTATTTTTCCATCAATATGGCAGTGTGAGGGCTTGTTTTTTGCTGGACGAGATTCCTTTTTAAAGACACCATTGGTTTTACCATATCAAGTACTGGAAAACGGGAAAAAAATTCTAAGTGTGGTGAAATTGCAAAAAAAAGTGCAATTCCACAATTTTTTTTTTTCTTACCATGTTCACTAAATGCTTAAACTGCCCTGACATTATGATTCTCCAGATCATTACAAGTTCATAGACATGTATAAGTTCTTTTTTATTTAAGTGGTGAAAAAGAAATCGAAAGTTTGTAAAAAAAATAATAAAATGGCGTCATTTTCTGAGACCCATAGTGTCTCTATTTATCAGGATCTGGGTGTAGGTGAGGGTTTATTTTTTGTGTGCCGAGCTAACGTTTTTATTTATACCATTTTGGGATACATGTGATATTTTGATCGCCTGTTATTGCATTTTATTGCAATGATGCAGCATTTTGTTTTTCTTTTCTCGTTACGCCGTTTACCAATTGGATTAATTCTTTTTATATAATTTCAGAATGCGACGATACCAAATATGTGCATTTTTAACAATCGTTTTATTTTGAATGGGGTGAATGGGGGGTAATTTAAACTTTTATATTTTTTACATTTTTTAAATATTTTTTATTTTTTTAACTTTTTACTTCTTTCAGTAGTCTTCATGCGAGACTAGAGGCTGCGATCATCTGATCGCTTTTTTTACACATAGCCCCTGGGCGGCGCTCAGGGCAGTTTAGCAAAGACATCTACATGGGTCTTCTGCAGACCCCGGGTTGTCATGGCAACCTATTGTTGCCCCATGTGACATGGGCACCGTTGGGTAAAACTAAGGCGCACATACAATTTGCGCAAGTTAAATGCTGCTGTCAGAGAATGACAGATGCATGTAACATGTTAACAGCCTCGGGTGGATCGTGATTCCACCTGTGGCTGTTAGGGGCACATGACAGCTTATCAGATCAGCTGTCATGTCCCAAAAAAAGGAGCCGGTTCAGCAATGGAGTCGACACCAAAGAGGGGGGGCCGACCTATGATGGATATACATGTCATAGGTCATTAAGGGGTTAAAGAAAAATATCTAAAAAAAACCCCATAACATTAAAAATTACAGAGTTCCTTGTATAGTGGACACCACTGGATTTTGATTGATAAGTAACAACTGCTACTATAACAGGGATCTGATCATCCTGGTAGAAGCTAGAGGCGAAATGCACTTCAGAGTGTGGGACCTTCACACTACATTCACCTTACATCACCGATCGTTTTCATTCTTCCTTTTTTCTCCTTCATTCTTCCTTGTTGTTCTCTCCTGTATCTGTCTCCCCCAATCAATTGAATCTCTATATTATTCTCAAACTACTATACTCATCTTCAGTGCTGAAGTTGTGCATCACATTACTGTATGGAGTATTTCTCCACTTCTTTTGATCTTCTTATCCCTATTGCTGAGCTGTGAGCTCTGACATCGTCTCACTATCGTAAATCACGAAAACAAATGGCTGCTGCATTCCCTGCCTAGACTTTTATTCAGGCTATGATAGTCCCTCCTTATTGTTTGATTATACCATTTGATACCATAACTGCAAGGAATTATGGGAAAGCCCACATAGTCACACCTAAGGTCATGTTAGCCTTCTGTGGCTGATGCAATCTTTTGCAATGCGTAACATTGTGGTGGACCTTTTGTTTGTCATTTCGTGCAAATCTCAAATGCAAATGATTTGAATTTGCTGGGGAATGGGAATTTCATAAAATTTGACTCAAATTTGATTTGTGTTCATATGATTTGCTCATCTCTACAAATTAGTTGTTTTCACCTGGGCTTCTTCAACCCTGGTACTTCTGCAATACTCAGACCTCCTTCTTGGTAACATGACCTTAGCTTTTACTTTGAAACCCATTTCTGAAATTTTCTGTGCTATACCCTCTGTCAATTTGTGACTACTCAGTCTCTACTAACCATCTCAACCCTTTCTTTGCAATTGTCAGTGTCCACATTTTGACATTAACAGTCAGGTGGCCAAAGTAATGCCTCTAGAATTGTTGTAGGAAATTATCCATTGGGTTTACTCTAGACATGTCTGACCAATTAGATACCCGTGATCAATACTCAGAAAAATAAAAAGTAGCATGGTGCAGGGAAACATTTTCACGAAGCCACAGTACCAAACCAAGTTTAAGTGTAGGACACCATACTTTGAAATGAGCACCACTATTTTCGGGAGTGCCAACTGGAATTATGCTTGTTGAGATTACTGGGAGTCAAAACAGTCGGACCCTGACCGATCAGATAGTGGTTGATATATGATATTTTCAGAAGTTTGGAACATCTTTATTGGATGTATCGGAGCGGTAAGTGTACCTCCGCCTGTATAGCATCGCTTTAAACTCTTGAACTACTAAACAAGATAAAACGTGCACCTGTCTTCGACATGAGACGTTGTGCAGCTCCCGCATACCTCGCTCTTCTTAGGATTTCCAGTAAGTCGTATTTCTGCCAGCATTTCTGTAAGATATTCTTTAAAGACCGCTCCGGTTGAAATGTCCGTAGATTAATTGCCAAACAGTTGTTCGCACATAGAGTACAGATATTGTAGTAGCTGAAAATAAAACATAATAAAGATTGTTCTTGTGCCAGGTAGAGAAATCTGCAGAAAATTCCTGCACAATTACAGAACTTTATGTTGCTATCAATATTATCGTTCATCTGTTCTCTACGCCGTGAACACAGCAGGTTTACAGCTAGAGTCGAGCGAATATGTTCGGAAACGATCACCGAATCCAAAATTGCCATATTCGTGCCATTTTTTTACTTTACCCCATTCGTGCCGAATTTAGGTTTGATGATCGGTTCCAAACATATTCGCTCAACTCTAGTCTCTTTGACTCCAATGACATTCAACTGTGTTGGGCGAGTATTACAAACACAATGTTCGCCGGAGATCGTAATCTGAACCGAATTTTGCAAAATTTGCTCAACTCTAATTACAATCATGAAACAACATGATGGATTCTGCTGATTGGTATAAATTGTCCTTTTTGTACATCTTTCTCTCCTGGTGGGATCTCTAGGACCAGCTGCATGCTGTGTGGGTGCAGCAGAGCCATAGCATATGTAGACACATTGTCACTCATTATCAGCTGTCTGAGAAGAATGAACAGTGTATAGACCAACAAAAAAAAAATCAATGAAAAAAATGGATGAAAAAATACATTGTACATTGTGTTCTCCATCCAGGCAGGCAGTGAAGTGCTCCCCAAAGAATTGAGCTGTACATTTACATTTTTCTTCCCATATTTCTGGTAAGGAGGAGGTGTGCGCTTTTCTTTCTTTTTTTTTTCTTTTAATTCCGTGAACAATAGCAGTAATAAGGACATTAAATTTATCTCGGCAAGGAAACAGAAGGAGATCATTCCTGGAACTACACAAAAGGGCTTCACACATCTCCTGCCTGCATGACATTCACAATGTACTCATTCATACGTTCGCTCAATGTGGTAGTTCATCCCTTTTCTCGCATTTAGTATAATTCACAGCAAGGTTCGGCAACTGTCCAGATTTGGCAGAACAACACTTAACAGCATTATGTGCTGTGGGAAAAAAAACACAAAATCAAAGATGCATTAGTAACATTTTTTTTAACAAATCAAGACTCTACAGCAATGGCTGGCTCAGACTTTTTTGAAGTCGATTACCATTTTACCCTGGCATGTCAGGCATGTTACTCTCCACAAGGAGAGATGTTACCCCTTTAACCCCAGACAGGGGCCTCTCATGTAGCCTAATCAGATCTCTTGCCTTGCACTAAGGAGGGGTAACGCCCCAAAACATGTCTGCAAACAGAATATCTGGATTGCATTTATCCTAAGTCATGTAGCTTGTTAAAGATTCCATATGGACTTTTACGATTGCTACTTCCAGTAGGTGACATTAGAGTATTAGTCCACTTCCCATTTTTCCAGAGGAGCATTTCATGGCCTATAAGTCTCTTTCCACAAGTGGAGATTTTACCCCTTAGACCCCAGTCAGATGCCTCTCATACAGTCAAAACAAATCTCTTGCTTTGCACTGAGGATAGGCAATACCCTGAAACACGCATCTGTAAATAGAATATCTGGTTTGACTTTTATCCTAAGTCATGTGGCAAAGCTCGTTAAAGGGTCGATATTGAATTTTATAATTGCTACTTCCAGTAGGTGGCACTAGAGTTTTATTTCTCTTCCTCTCTGAAGTGGCAATTTGCATATAAAAATTTCCCAGAGGAGCATTTCATGGCCTATAAGTCTCCTTACACTGGCATGTCAGGCATGCCACTCTCCACAAGAAGAGACGTTGCCCCTTAGACTTCATTTTAAAGTGGCACTCCACATTTGGACAAATTTTTGTATTAAAAAAGTATTGACTCATTTATCCCTTCCCTATAATCTGCATTGGCTTCATTGGTCATGTAACTGACTTTGACTCCATTGACTTTAAAGGGAATGTATTACCTACTGTACATGTTATTACGATTCAAAGCCAGAGACAATTTTTTCTTTTAAATCTGCTTTCATATTCTATTTTAATTTTTCTTTTATTCTATTTTTTGTGAACAATTATGGATTAGCAAATTTGTCTAAGGTGATGCTACAAGCATTTAAACAAATGCTATACAGCAGTCATGTGGATTAAAAATGTATTCTCCCCACAAAAAATATCCCTTATTCATAAGATAGAGGTATCTTGCTAATGTCTTGGGATGTGACCGGTGAGATCTCCAGTGATCCTGAAATTGGGGTTTTGGAACCCTAAAACAAGGCACTTCAGCCCTGTCTTCAATGAATCAGACATGCTCATACTTGATCTCTGCTTTGCTCATTTCTTATGGGTATGCAGGATATTGCCAAGCTCTGTATTCGGTAGTTCCACAGGCAATGAATAGTGGACATTGAAACAGAACTTAACCTGGTATTTGGGAAACAAGGAAGCAAAATAAACTAAAACATATTTAAAAATTAATAATTTTGCATTGCTTGAAGGACAGTTATAGAATTCAAAAGTTGTTCTCTTTATTTATACTATCCTTATTTTTTCCAAATCTTCTTGTGTTATTTCCCCTGTAGGGATTTCACTTTATGGCAGTGCTTGAGGTAGACACATGCAGCAGGTTCTCAATAAAATAACATTTATCTACATTCATAAAACTTCAACAAAAACAAATGGGTTTTTCTTTGGCAAAACAATATAACATAAAATAAACAATGTAGAGTTTTCTGTATCACAGTCATGATCACCCATGTAGAGCAAAGTACTGTCCAACAGTGTCTCACAACAAACTGCTTCAGAATCTCCCAAGTCTTTTCCTCCTTCTACACAAAAACACTGAAAAAGGCAGCTGGGCTGCATTAAATAGGCCATTCCAAGGCCTGGAACTGGAAGTATGGTAACAGCCAGTCCCACCCAACTCTAGTGGTCGTTCCTAAAACCCAGACCCAAATTCTAGGTCCATTAATTAAAACTCTCATCACTATTTGTGATGGAGCCTGCTTCTCCAGGTCCTACATCACCAAGGTTAGCCACCTCGGGGACACATGCCTCCTATCCAGAACTTGTCTGGTTGCAACCTTACACCCACATAGTACAAAATGCAGTCAAGAAGTCACCTAGCTCTGAATGCTGATCTTTTTTGCATGGCATGAGAAACACTCCACATTCACAAATCCATTCCCCCACAACATCTTTTAAATATTGGCAATTGCTGTTTCCTCAACTACGTATTTCATATAAATCATAAAATTACATTGTTTGTGTAAATTACATTGACAACATTGGAGAGCAATGCATGCAAAGTAAAAGCCCTTCTACTTGGGACGATAGTTGTGCAAATGTTCACTCTTGATCTTGATCATTGTCGAGCAATCAAATGAAAAATCGTTTTATCGCATCTTTTATACAGGTATAAAAATTTTCATTGGCCCGCAAGCATATTTCCTCATGCAAACAGGGAAAGTGCTGCTGACAATAATGAATGTGAGGACTGTTCATACAAAACCGCTCTTCATCATTGTTACATGTGCATTGCAGTGATTGACTTCCTGATCAACAGTTATTATGGACAAAGTAAAGAACCTTATGTTCATATTGCAATGAGCAAAACCCAATTATCATAATGAGCGTCATGTTATTGAGATTACACCCTTACAACAGGGGTTGTTTCATTTTAGAACAGGATATACTGCATAGCTACATAATAATGTTGCAAAAAGACACATCTATCAAGATCATAGCGGGAAGACTTTTCAGAAGTTTCCCATTAGAGTTATTATCAGGCAGGTAAAGGGAATTCTTATCAGAAAATGAGCTATTGTTTAAGTTAAGTATTTTTGCATAAATCAGGGAAACACTTAAAAATTGGATAAGTCAACAACAGAAAACAATAAAGCATAGATCTTAAAAATGAGCCAATGATAATTGAATGATTTGGATCAGCGATCACACCCACGGAGGGTTGTGTAAGGATGGAGGAGAGTGTATTACTTCTGCAGAGAGGGTTGTAATTGCTAGATTTACATGCAGAGACTTTTGTGGGACATTGGAACATAGAGTCACAATGACCTATTAGGCATAAAAATTCTGCCTGGGATCTCAACACAAAGCCACTATGATTATGCAGCAAAATCCACATGTTACATGTGCACTTTGCTGAAAATTGTGAAGATATTTTGTGATTTTCAAATTCCCATCTCCATGTATTCTGCTCAAAATTACTGCAAATTTGGGGTGCAAATTCAGCACCACAAATCCCAGCCATATTAATACACCCTTCCTTCAGGCACTCAGTATACTACACAACAATGTAACACACACAAGTTCTTGTCTCCTTTTATATGAAATGAAAAGAGATGAGTGGATCGATCCTTTGCGAATTTCCCAAAACATTCAAATTGAATTTGAACAATTTGAGATTGATTTTGCAAGGGTCCCCCCAAAAATGCACACAATGCTGAAAATTGAATCAGATAGAGAGTTGGCAGATGAAGTCAGGTTAGTCCCCATAATGGCATAGTATAGTGCAGCCAATCACAGGGACTATCACAGCCACTATAAAAGCTGTGAGCAGGGCAAGCAGCGGCCATTTTAGGATTTTACTTCTTGTGGATAGAAGGTCATAGAGGAAAGCTTTTTCCACATAGTGATAGAAGTAGAAGTAATCTGATGGTAAGGTACTACTAAATTTGAGACTATCACTCCCATTTTCAGTCTGTAAATACTACACTTAAAATTCATGTGACATAAGGAGGTGTTGGACCTGCAGAGTCAGGGTGACTGTGAAATGATTGATATGTGATATGCTTTAGTATTGTAATATAATTTTTGTATTCTTCATGCACTGCAAACAATGAACATTAATGTTTCAATTGTGTTGGCACTCACGTTTCCAGGGCTCACATGAGGTTGTAACGTCACTCGAGCTCTGGCTTAATGAGCGCTGGTGTCAATGTCCCCGCCTTCAGACAAAATCGAACATTAAGAGGAAGTCAGAGTGCAGCCGCAGCTTCCTGTTAATGTTCAATACGTCCGAAGGCGGGGACAGTGACACCAGTGCTGATTGACTGCAGGGCTCGTGTGCTGTCACAACCTCACATGAGCCTCCGCAACACGAGTGCAAACACCACCGGAACAGTAGATGAATATAGGTTTTTTATTTTAACGGGGCCAAACATGAAGAATGAGAAGGGGTTGTCCAAGAAGTAGACAATGCCTTTAAGAATAAGTTGACCAGAAAAATGCCCACAGGAAAAATGCCCACAGGAAAATTGCCCACAGGAAAAATGCCCACAGGAAAATTGCCCACAGGAAAATTGCCCACATGGAAAATTGCCCACATGGAAATTTGCCCACATGGAAAATTGCCCACACGGAAAATTGCCCACATGGAAAATTGCCCACACGGAAAATTGCCCACATGGAAAATTGCCCACACAGAAAATTGCCCACATGGAAAATTGCCCACACAGGAAATTGCCCACACAGAAAATTGCCAATTGCAGCATCACAAAGTTTCAGATCCATGATATTTGAAGTGCAAGGTGAAGAATGCCAACAGAAAATTGCCCACAGGCTGAATTATAGGTTAAATGCTCTGCAGGACAGGGGGATAGGTATATGTGAGATGCTCTGCAGGGCAGAAGAATAATATATAATTATAGGTGAGATGCTCTGCAGGACAGAGAATTGCAAAGACCTATAGGTTAAATGCTCTGCAGGACAGAATGATAGTATGCAGGTATACATAAGATGCTCTGCAGGGCAGAAGAATAATATAGAATTATAGGTGAGATGCTCTGCAGGGCAGAAGAATAATATAGAATTATAGGTGAGAAGCTCTGCAGGACAGAGAATAGCAAAGAGATATAGGTTAAATGCTCTGCAGGACAGGGGGATAGTATGCAGGTATACGTGAGATGCTCTGCAGAACAGAGAATAGTATAGAATTATAGGTGAGATGCTCTGCAGGACAGAGAATAGCAAAGATCTATAGGTTAAATGCTCTGCAGGACAGGGGGATAGTATGCAGGTATACGTGAGATGCTCTGCAGAACAGAGAATAGTATAGAATTATAGGTGAGATGCTCTGCAGCACAGAAGAATGTCGGTGAAAATTGCCCACATAAAAAAACTTCCGACAAGTTTATTAAGAACAGTTTATCAAGGAGTTCTAATAACAACAATAACTTAATTTTATTAAACAATCATTGCACACCTGCAAATAATTAGCTGCTGGGTGATTGTCCTTGACTTCCATGGGCTCCATTGAAATACAATACAGCACAACACAGGCAGCAAAGAAAATGCAATATGGATTTCAACAAAGGTCTTTGGACCCAGTTTACTTCTCCAGGTTCTCCAGGTTCGGTTCACTCATCCCTTGTCCCACAGTACGGATTCTGTTCTTAGGAGTTGTCATTCCACTGTGCTAACAATAATTCTACTCTCATTGTGGTGTGTGTGGGCCTAGAGACCCTTATTCCACTCTCATTGTGGTGTGTGTGGGCCTAGAGATCCTTATTCCACTCTCATTGTGGTGTGTCTGGGCCTAGAGACCCTTATTCCACTCTCATTGTGGTGTGTCTGGGCCTAGAGACCCTTATTCCACTCTCATTGTGGTGTGTGTGGGCCTAGAGACCCTTATTCCACTCTCATTGTGGTGTGTCTGGGCCTAGAGACCCTTATTCCACTCTCAGTGTGGTGTGTCTGGGCCTAGAGACCCTTATTCCACTCTCATTGTGGTGTGTCTGGGCCTAGAGATCCTTATTCCACTCTCATTGTGGTGTGTGTGGGCCTAGAGACCCTTATTCCACTGTCATTGTGGTGTGGGCCTAGAGACCCTTATTCCACTCTCATTGTGGTGTGTCTGGGCCTAGAGACCATTATTCCACCCTCAGTGTGGTGTGTCTGGGCCTAGAGACCCTTATTCCACTCTGTGTGGTGTGTCTGGGCTTAGAGACCCTTATTCCACTCTCATTGTGGTGTGTCTGGGCCTAGAGACCCTTATTCCACTCTCATTGTGGTGTGTCTGGGCCTAGAGACCCTTATTCCACTCTTAGTGTGGTGTGTCTTAGCCTAAAGACCCTTATTCCACTCTCAATGCGATGTGTCTGGGCCTAGAGACCCTTATTCCACTCTCATTGTGGTGTGTCTGAGCCTAGAGACCCTTATTCCACTCTCATTGTGGTGTGTCTGGGCCTAGAGACCCTTATTCCACTCTCATTGTGGTGTGTCTGGGCCTAGAGACCCTTATTCCACTCTCAGTGTGGTGTGTCTGGGCCTAGAGACCCTTATTCCACTCTCAGTGTGGTGTGTCTTAGCCTAAAGACCCTTATTCCACTCTCAGTGCGGTGTGTCTGAGCCTAGAGACCCTTATTCCACTCTCATTGTGGTGTGTCTGGGCCTAGAGACCCTTATTCCACTCTCATTGTGGTGTGTCTGGGCCTAGAGACCCTTGTTCCACTATCATTGTGGTGTGTCTGGGCCTAGAGACCCTTATTCCACTCTCATTGTGGTGTGTCTGGGCCTAGAGACCCTTACTCCACTCTCATTGTGGTGTGTCTGGGAAAAAGAGACCCTTATTCCACTCTCATTGTGGTGTGTGTGGGCCTAGAGACCCATATTCCACTCTCAGTGTGCTGTGTATGGGGCTAGAGACCCTTATTCCACTCTCATTGTGGTGTTTCTGGGCCTAGAGACCCTTATTCAAATCCACTCTGCATTTCCTTCCATCCTATGCCTGCCTGCACCTGCAGTATATGTGTATGATACATAACTAGGTAGGATCGGTTCACTTTTACTCTTGGTAGCCATAAGTGGACAGGGAAGGAAGTGCAGGCCCCAGATTCACTGCCACTGAAGTCAATGGGATAGCGGCGCTGCTATGGCACTTCCGCTCCTCTGACAGAATCTCACCTTTCTGCGGTGCCTTCTGGGCTTCCAGGACCATCTATCTCAGCCAGTAGCTCCCTGCTTTTGGTGGGCACCCACTGAGATGATAATGTATTAGATCTGACCTGCAGTCCCATGTAACTCCACAGATAATACAGTGATTCTTTTGTGAGTCCTGATAGCAGTGATGGCTCCTCTGGATCATACTGATGCTGTTTCTGCATGTGCTGCTGTTCTGGGCTGGTGGAGGAGTAAAATCAGAATCAGTGAGAGATGAGAGCAGACTAGATCTATCTATTGCTGATAATGACAGACTGCTACAAACCACAGATCTTCAGCATGTTTTCAGTTTTGCACTAGGTCAGCTGTAAATCACAAGTTGATCACACATCATGTGAACATCCTCACCTTTCACCTCAAATATCATAGATCTGAAACTTTGTGATGCTGCAATTGGCAATTTTACATGTGGGAAATTTTCCAGGTGGGCAATTTTTCGTGTGGGCAATTTTCTGTGTGGGCAATTTTCCATGTGGGCAATTTTCCATGTGGGCAATTTTCCGTGTGGGCAATTTTCCGTGTGGGCAATTTTCTCTGTGGGCAATTTTCCTGTGGGCATTTTTCCTGTGGGCATTTTTCATGTGGGCAGTGTAGGAATTGCCTTTGGGAAGGCATTTTTCTGACATTTGAGGAACATAAGCTTTAATTCATTAAATAGTTTTTTCGCAAGAAGGTCTGAAATGTTGCAACATTTTTCCATAATTTGTAGTTTTGCATAAAGTTTCAACTATTGTAATCCAGCCTCTTTGAAAAGTGGTCGGAGCTTCGCTGGGAGATGGCGTCCCGGAGCACCGTTGACAAATTCATCATAACTTACTCTACAACTAAAGTAGACTTCTTGTGGAGGTGCCAAATCCAGAAAGAGGTGCAAGCAACTTTAAGGGGTTGTCCACTATTAGGGCAAACCCTTCTTAATGTTCTGCCCCTATAAAATAATAAAGCTTATACTCGCCTCCCGTGCCGGCTCTGTTCCAGTGGTATCGGCAATCTCGGTCCCAGGGCTGTGATGCGGTAGAATGACACGTGACATTGGTGCCCAATAAACGCTGGCATCACTGTCTCCGCCTTCGGACAAACAACTGAATATAAAGAGGAAGTCCGGGATCAGCTGCAGCCCTGGCTTCCTCTTCATGTTCAGTTCGTACGAAGGCGGAGGCAGTGATGCCAGCGCTGATTGGTCGCTGGCGTCATGTGTCACAACACCGCACCACAGCTTTGGGGAGAGCAAGTGCCGACACCGCCGGAACTGGCACGGGAAAGGAGTATAGGCTTTATTATTTTATCGGGGCCAAACATTTAGTTTAAGAAGGGGTTGTCCTAGTAGTGGAAAAACCCTTTAATGAATTTGGTGCAGCTTATTCCAATACACTGACTGGTGTACTAGGCCATGAACTTTTTCCTACGATATTTAAAAAAATAAAATCATGAGAGGTCCCTGCGAAGTGTTTTATATTTTATTGGTGATGCTTTTAGGGAGAACTGGGAGCATAATGGGTCCATATGGGTACATATAATACAGTTTCAAGCACCACCCATTGTACCTAAGGCCAAATGCCCAGTAGAGTATTCATGTGATTTTCAGGGGTAGGAAGGAGAAAACCTCTGCCAGAGGTCAATGAGCATAAAAGGATTGAGCATTTTAATTTAAACTGCCCAATCATCAATGTGATCGATTTATGACACTAAAATCGTTGGGTTTGGACAATTTTAACATTTAAGTGGTTTTCCAACTCTATGTGATTCTCTGATGCCGGTGCCCCGGACCTGGCAGTCATGTGACAACAAATATGTGATAGGCATAATCCCGGCCACATTCCGATTATACGTATTTGGCCTCACTTATTTCACTTGTATTGAGTAAGGCCGCGCACGTCTAGTTGGCATTTGACCACATGTATGAAAATCAAAGCTCCTGGCGCTGTAGAATATCGACAGTGCGCACAATGTGTGCTCTGTGATGATTCACAAGTCTGCAGTTACATAGAGAGACTGCAGACTTTAGCCCCAAGATCGGACAACCCTTAAACTTCAGAACTGCAGTAAGCATTTAATTATCTTGTGACACTAATCGCTTGTTCACATATTGCATTTATGCAATGATATTTTTTTACATGTTTGCAGTACCAGGAATAAGATGTCACATCTGCTTCATGTCACTTTTTTCAGCATTTTTCAAAGAACGCATAAAAATTGAGCTGCAGATAAGCTGTATTCCACTTTTCCCTTCTACTAGTCACAGAGGTTCCACCAAAGTTAATCATTGCATTGTTCCCTATGTTCCTAAATCAGCTCACACTTTTTGCCTCTTGTCATAGCATCGCCCCTCACTTTCTCAACAGTCACAGCAATGTCTGATTCAATGCAAGGCCCCGAGAAGTCCGCCTGACCCTTATATATATATTTAGACGTGTTAAATTTGGACATTATGAAAATGTGACATCTGTGTGGCACAGCAATGACTTCTTCTTTCAGCAGTTTTCGGAAACAAGAATGATAGATAAATATGAGGATGTGGTGCGGAGGACTTTGATGTCGGAGACTATTGTGCAGGTGTGTCTGTGTGATAGCAGATGTTTACTGCAGATATAGTTTTCTGATAAGTTTATATAATACACAGTCTGCAATTTGAAACAATTTGTGATTTGATCAGGTTTTTATTTGGAGACAAAATGGTCCAATTACAACCAGCACTTAACAGAGAAAACAGACTGAAAAAAAATCTTAACACTTACTCCACTATTTCCTCCTTTTTTATCCTATTTGTTCTCATGTAAGAATTAAATCAGAAAAATGTACAAAATTCCTCTCTGTCTTGCATGCGGTTGTAGTACGAGTGGCTGCAGTACAACTGGCTGCAGCAGAAGCCTCCCCCTCTCCTCTCTGTCTGTAGTAGGAGAAAGTGTATCTATACCCAATTCCCTTGTACAAGACTGGACCTGAGACAGACCTTAGCAGAATATTATTTAATAAGCAAAAGATTAACCCTGTGCTCTCTGTAGGATTTCTAAAAAAAATTTAAGATCATGCAGACAATTCTATACACTAAAAATGTGAGGACCACTATATTTTTGGGGGTTTATGTGTACATTTTTTTTTGTATAACCCATTAATGGGAATCTGCCAGCAGGTTTTTGCTATTTTATATGAGAGCAGCATAATGTACGGGCATGACCCCGATTCCAGGGATGTGTCAGGCCACTTTCACACTTGCGTTTGGAGCCGCTGCGGAGGGCTGTGGACTTCCTCCGTGAAGCCACGCCCTCCGCTGCTAGCTCCGCCTATTTCTGCATGCGGCCGGCATGCGACCTGTGTACCTATATTTAACATTAGGTACGCAGGTCGTGCCGCAGTATGCGGATGCTGCCGCATGCGTCGTTTTGACGATGCGGAGACCATCGTAGGACGCAGCTCGTAGCAATTTTTTTTCCCGCATCGTCAAAACGCGCATAAGTGTTACATGCTAGACAGACCAGCTGTGCAATCATGCCCCACCACTGACTGGCAGCTTGCTGACATTGTATATAGGGCTCCTACTCAATCACTCGAACTAGGGGCATCCTAGTCTAATCAGATAACTCCAGAAGGTGGAGAAGTCAGGGTCACAAGCCTTGCTATGCTCCTATATTAACCCTTATATTTTCCCTCCCCCACCCAGGGAGGTGTGTGGTCGAAGGATATAGGATAACACTAACCAGACAAACAAGGGAAGATGGACATGGATAAATGAAAACTTCAATCATACAAAATACTCTCACCAAACAGAGTGTAACACAGGGGATGGTAAGTTAGGTGAAACCAAACAGGAGAGGATGAGGATGAACACACAAACAAACTCCATACAACAATCTCCTCACCAACGCTCGAAATGCCTACTGCAAACATGAACTTCACCTCCAACTCCTTAATCAGGCAGTAGGAACTATCGCTGTCAATTCCCAAGTGCCAGTGGCAAGCATATATAGCAGTGGGGAGTGGCCAACATTGAACAGCTGAGACAATCCTGTTTGTTTGGAGAGCTCCATGATATCACTGAACTGATTAACCCATGTACTGCCAGCAAGGAAAAAAACTGCAAAATTTAATAAGATGGTGAAGCACTTCTAATCAGTGCAGGAGTTTGTGAAACCTGACACTGAGATCTTCTGGCCCCTATCTGTTAAGGTATCCCTGTGACAGCACCCCCTCCTAAGAAGTACCTCCAGAACCAGGTTTATCTGGATGTCAAGTGTGATAAGTCTGGACCAACTTGATCACATGTACATCCAAGGCTGGTACCCACATTCTCTCCTCAGGACTGTAACCCTTCCAATGTACCAAATATTGAAGAGACCGGCATACAAAACAAGAATCAATTATCTTCGCTATATGAAAATCCAGATTCCCATTTGGGAAAGCAGGTAGTGCAATAAAATGAGCCATCTTGCTGAACTTCTCAAAGGCCCACTTTATTTCAATGTTCGCTATTACCAATGTCATAATTTCTCTTGGCGGACGACAGTTTCTTGGAGAAGTATGCACGCGGATACCATTTACTTGGGGATGAACCCTGCGACAAACCAGCTCCAACCCCCACCTCTGATGTACCAACCTCTACAATGAATGGCTGAGTGATGTCAGGCTGTGTAAGAATCGGCGCAGAAGCAAAACATATCTTTAAAAGCCTCACTAGCTGGACTGGATCATTTAGAAAAGTCTGTCTCTTTCCTGGTCACATCCGTCAGTGGTTTGGCCACTACTGAAAAGGTTTTGAGGAACTTATGGTAATAATTGGCGAACCCTAAAAACATTTGTAAAGTTTTTAGGTCTTCAGAATGGTCTCAATCCAATACCACTCTGACTTTCGCTGGATCCATGCAACAAGCGGTGGACGATAATAAATACCCCAGAAAAGGGATCTCCTGAACAGTGAACATACATTTCTCTGGTTTGGCGTATAATTTATTGTCCCTAAGTTTTTGTAAGACTTGCCTGACATGTATCTGTTGAGACTCAACGTCCGGCGAATAAATTAATATGTCATCCAGATAGACTACTACAAATCTACTTGCCTGGTGACTGAAAATGTCAATTACAAAGTGCTGAAAAATGGAGGGAGCATTAGTCAACCCAAAAGACATAACGAGGTTTTCTTCTGGCGTATTAAAAGCCGTCTTCCATTAATTCCCCGCCGTATTACGGATGAGATTGTAGGCTCCCCCAAGGTGCAGTTTGGAAAACCACTTAGCCCCGATGATCTGATTAAAGAGATCTGAGATAAGAGGGAGTGGATATGGATCTCAGACAGTTATCTAATTTAATTCCCGGAAATCCAAGCAGGGGCACAGCCTTCCATCTTTTTTCCTTACAAAGAAAAATCCTGATGGCACCAGAGATGAAGATGGTCGGATATGTCTCTTAAAGGGAACCGGTCACCCCGTTTTTTCCATATGAGATAAAAATACTGTTAAATAGGGCCTGAGCTGTGCATTACAATAGTGTATTTTGTGGACCCTGATTCCCCACCTATGCTGCCAAAATACGTTACCAAAGCAGCCGTTTTCGCCTGTCAATCAGGCTGGTCTGGTCAAAAGGGCGTGGTGTCTTCCCCCAGATCTTGCTTAGTTTTCCGTTGGTGGCGTAGTGGTTTGTGCATGCCCAAGGTCCCGAATCCACTGCACAGGGGAGTGAAAAGAGCGCGAGGTGCGTTATTTCCCTGTTGATCGGTGGGGGCGGCCATCTTCCTTTGGCCGCGCGTGCGCAGATGGAGCGCTCTGCTGCCCGCGGCTTCAGGAAAATGGCCGCGGGATGCCGCGCGTGCGCAGATGGAGATCGCGGCGGCCATTTTCCTGAAGCCGAGATGCGAATTCTGCTTCAGAAAAATGGCCGCCGCAATCTCCATCTGCGCACGCGCGGCATCCCGCGGCCATCGCACATCGCGCTCTTTTCACTCCCCTGTGCAGTGGATTCGGGACCTTGGGCATGCGCAAACCACTACGCCACCAACGGAAAACTAAGCAAGATCTGGGGGAAGACACCACGCCCTTTTGACCAGACCAGCCTGATTGACAGGCGAAAACGGCTACTTTGGTAACGTATTTTGGCAGCATAGGTGGGGAATCGGGGTCCACAAAATACACTATTGTAATGCACAGCTCAGGCCCTATTTAACAGTATTTTTATCTCATACGGAAAAAACGGGGTGACAGGTTCCCTTTAACAGACAGAAAAACCTGACATGTGCGCACCACCATTGAATATAATGGGTGAGCGTCAGTCAGTGTTTACGCTCCTTAAAAAACAGACAGCATACAGACATGAAAAACGGACGTGTGAATGGGACCTTATTACTTTTTTGGGGAGCAAAGTGGGGGCATTATTACTTTCACTGAGGTATACAGGGTCATTATTACTAAAGGGCACAGAGCAGACAGTGTTACTATTTGGAAGCATAAAATGGGAGCTATTACTGTTGTGGGGTACTGAAAAGATCACTATTATTGTGTGAGGCACTGTTCGGTGCTAGTTTTTTTTAGGGGCACTAACTGTCCATCACTTGTCTTTTCAGGGGCATGAGAGATCATCACATGTGAGTAACTGGATTTACCAGTACTGTAATTTGTTAATTTTCAACCAATATTTCGACACTAAGGTGAAAAAAATATTTTTCTTTTCTATAGGGTTTTAGTTTTATTAAATAACATTTTTTTGCAATATTGACCTTACAGTGTTTTTGCTCAGGATGGGAAGGGTAATATTTTTTATTCCCTATGTAGTGATTCACAAAAATCAACTGCACTCAAATTTAATCAATAATATAAAGTGACTGACAGAATTTTTACAAAAACCACCACGACTTTAAATTGCATCCATAATTGCTGTCATTACATTCTTTATGCTTACGCACATGAACACAATATGGATCCATGTGTTACGGATCCATAATATGGAACTTATAGAATTGTATTAGCCCATTTTGCACATCTACCTGCCACATAGAGTTTGCTCCATGCTACATTATATGTCTTCTAAGGAGGGATTGATTTCCGTGGAGAATTCCAAGTGTGGTGTCTGTGAATATGTAATACGGACCTGTCGAGTCTTTGTGTTCTTCCATCAGTGTCGGACTGGCGTGACAAGGGCTCAACAGTTACATAGACTCTGGGAGTCCACAGCTACGTGTAAATATTATTTTGCCTTCAATACCAAATGTAACTCTGCTTCTATATAAAAAAATGCTAAGTTGTGTAGCGCCAGTGTCCCTGTACGCTGCCCTCTTTCTGGCAGGGATGCCAACTCACTCACCACTGCTGCCCCATCCCGCTCCTCCGCCTACTTCCTTGTCAGCTGCTGCCAAGGGTGCGTGCATGGTGCACAGATCCATGGGCACTGTGTTTAGGGTGAGTGCACACTGCCTCCCTGTTACGGCTAGCGGAATGCACCGAATAAATAGAGATGTTTTTATTAATATTGGTGCGTTCGCAGCCCGGGGTCCACCATGCAGGAGTACCTGCTGTTAGCAACGGCGGCACGATATGGCGGTATGGACTAACTCAGTTACCTCACTGAGTAGTTGTGAATGAAAAGCACTGTGCCCTGATAGGCTTCACAGAGGCACATGCTAACTGCCCACACAGAGAGCAGTCAGTGGTCACGCATGCACACAAAACTCCTCGCCGGAGGTGCCAGCATTCTATTGGCTTATTTCAGCTGGGTCCCTGATCACATTCAAACACAAACTCCTCGCCGGAGATGCCAACATTCTAGGGGCTTATTTCAGCCGGGTCCCTGAACACATACTCTTGTGACCACACTGGCGCAAAGCACTTAACAAAGAACAATACTAGCGCATGGCCGTGCGGTCATGCGAACCTGAAATAGCTGCAGCACGTACAGGACCTTCCTAGAAGGACCAATGAGAAGCTACACCAGAGCGTGAGCACCTACAGGACCTTCCTGAAGGACCAATGGCCTTAGCTGCAGTATCAGATCATGTGACCCTCGATCGAGATCTTACTCTGGGCATGCTCAGAACGAGCAAAGCAGGACTTAGACTCAGAAGCGTCTGCTCGCCGCTGCCCAGCACCGACTTCAATGGCAAAAGCAGGAAAGGCAGCAGTAACTCTTAGCACAGAGTCAGACTGAGCGAGATGCTGGGACCGACGTCTCCGCTGAGCAGGCTCTACTGCGGCAGGAGAAGAATGGAAGACCGCAGTGGAGATGGACCGAGATTCCCCCTGTGCAGAGGAGGGCCTCGCTACGTTCAAAGGCAGCAATGAGCTGCGGAGCCCAAATGCGCTCAGCAGGCTCTCAGGACCGTAACCCTTCCAGTCCACCAAATAAATTTTTTTGCCACAAACCACCTTGTACCCCAAAATAGCGTTCACCTCGTAATCGTCCGTAGACGAACCCGATGTCCCGGCAGATGACTTAGAAAACCGGGACATGTATACGGGCTTAAGGGGGGACACATGAAAGGTGTTGGTGATACCTAGGCGTGGAGGAAGAGCTAGACGGTAGACCACAGGATTCACCTGTTCGAGGACCTTGAAGGGACCCAAGTAGCGAGGAGCAAACTTAGTGGACTCAACACGCAGCCTGATGTTACGGGCGGAGAGCCACACTAAATCGCCGGGAGCAAAGGTCGCCACACTAAATCGCCGGGAGCGGGGCGCCGATGTGCATCGGCGGAAGACCTCATTCTCTCCTTGGAGGCCCGAATGGCATCCTGAGTGTGGTTCCAAATGTCCCGTGCCTCCACAGCCCAGTCTGCCACCCTGGAGTCGGCGGAAAGCATGGGCACAGGTACCCGCGGATGCTGACCATAATTAAGGAGGAATGGCGTCTGTCCAGTGGATTCGGCTACAGCGTTGTTCAGTGCAAACTCTGCCCATGATAGCAAGGATGCCCAGTCATCCTGCCTGGCTGAGACAAAATGTCACAGATATGTGACCAAGGTCTGGTTGGCCCTCTCTACCAACCCATTCGTCTCGGGATGATAAGCAGAAAAGAGATTTAACTCATTACTGAGAAGATGACAAAGCTCTCTCCCTCCAGAACCGAGACGCAAACTGGGGACCCCGGTCACTGACAATTTTGTCTGGCATACCGTGTAGGCGGAAGATGTATTTAATAAACAACGCTGCCAAGGACCGTGCAGAAGGTAGCCGTGGAAGCGGCACCAAGTGCACCATTTTAGAAAAATGATCGGTGATAACCCAAATGACGGTACAGCCACGAGACTTAGGCAAACCCACCACAAAGTCCATCCCGGCCATCTCCCAGGGCCTATCTGCCACTGGCAGAGGATATAATAACCCAGCTGGCCGTTGTCGAGGAAACTTATTTTTGGCGCAGGAGACAAACGCCCGAACATAGTCTGCGACATCACGAGCCATATGCGGCCACCACTATGTCCTCGCCAGTAACTCAGATGTCCTTTTGGAACCAAAATGTCCACCCACCCTGGACGAGTGTGCCCAAGAGAGAACCTCCGGTCCCAAACCGGATGGTACAAAAGTCTTGCCCGGAAGCACAGACTCTAGCGAAACCGGGGCCACAGTTCTCAGGCTCTCGGTGGGGACAATAAGCCGAGGCTCCTCTTCCTCCTCCACAGATGACACAACGGAGAGAGAGAGAGCGTCGGCCTCGGCACGAATGTTCTTCTCCCCAGAAAGGAAATGGAGGGTGAAATGAAACCGGGAGAAGAACAAGGACCATCTGGCCTGGTGAGAATTTAACCGCTGGGCTGTCTGCAGGTACACCAAATTTTTGTGATCTGTGTAGACTTGGAAGGGAAAACGAGCTCCCTCCAAGAGATGTCTCCACTCCGAGAACGCCAACTTCATGGCTAGCAACTCCCTGTCCCCGATGGAATAATTCCTCTCTGCTGGTGAGAAGGTCTTAGAAAAGAAGAAGCAAGGATGCTTCCGACCTTGAGCATCCTTTTGGAAGAGGACTGCTCCAGCACCAACAGATGAGGCATCCACCTCAATGATAAATGGCCTATCTACATCGGGGCGATGTAGGATGGGAGCGCTAGCGAAGTGAGACTTTATGGAGTTATAGGCCTTGGAGACCTCCACAGACCACAATTTGGGATTTGCTCCCTTCTTGGTGAGGGCAACCAAGGGAGCTGCCAAAGTCGAGAAGTGCGGAATAAACTGACGATAATAATTTATGAACCCCATAAAGCGCTGCACCGCTTTAAGAGAATGGGGTTCCTGCCAGTCCATCACAGCCTGTAGTTTGGCAGGATCCATGGCCAATCCCTGGGCAGAGATGATATAGCCCAGGAAAGGTAAGGACTCCTGCTCAAACACACACTTCTCCAACTTGGCATAGAGGAAGTTTGCCCGTAGGAGGTCGAAGACTTTGCAAACATCTCTCCGGTGGGAGTCAATATCTGGAGAGTAGATGAGAATATCATCCAGATAGACTACGACCGAGGTGGTGAGCATATCCCGGAAGATGTCGTTCACAAAGTCTTGGAAAATGGCTGGGGCATTACAGAGCCCGAAGGGCATCACCAGATATTCATAGTGCCCATCCCTGGTGTTAAAAGCCGTCTTCCATTCGTCCCCCTCACGGATGCGAATCAGGTTGTAAGCACCCCGCAGATCTAGTTTAGTAAACACCCTTGCTCCCCGAAGCCTATCGAAGAGCTCAGATATCAAGGGCAAAGGGTACTTATTCTTAACGGTGATGGCGTTAAGACCCCTGTAGTCTATGCATGGACCCAGTTCCCCATTCTTCTGCATGAAGAAGAACCCAGCCCCAGCAGGTGACACTGACTTCCTGATGAACCCTCTTGCCAGATTCTCTTGAATGTACTGAGACATTGCCTCCATCTCCGGGAGAGATAATGGATAAACTCGACCCTGAGGAGGCTCAGCACCAGGCAAGAGATCAATAGGACAGTCATAGGGGCGATGGGGCGGAAGGGTCTCCACCGCCTTTTTGGAGAACACATCCGCATAAGACCAATACTGCTTGGGGAGAGAGGATAGATCTGCGGGTACCTCTGTAGTAGCAACCTGAACGCACTCCCTCTGACACCTACCCCCACAAGATTCACCCCATCCCAAAATTCTGCCTGAGGACCAATCGATATGAGGAGAGTGGTACCGTAACCAAGGTATCCCCAACAGGACCTCAGCAATTCCCTCAGGAATGACGAGCAGAGATATAATCTCCTGATGGGATGGCGACATGGACAGAGTAAAAGGGATGGTCTGGTGTGCTATCTGTGAGGGCATTGTCGACCCATTCACCACTCGTACCGTCACTGGTTGAGCAAGCATAACAAGGGTTATTGCGTGACGTTGGGCAAAGGCAGAAGACATAAAATTTCCCTCCGCCCCAGAATCCACGCAGAGCTCTACCGAGTGGGAGGATGAGCCAATAATAGTCCCCTTAAAGGACAATTTGGAGGCAAACGTCGCCGTGTCTAGTGTACCTCCACCTACTACCACTAGACGCTGACGTTTCCTCGACCGCTGAGAACACTCCAGGCTCCACTGCAGCAGGAGAAGAATGGGAGACCGCAGCGGAGATGGACCGAGATTCCCCCTGTGCAGAGGAGGGAACTCGACCCCTAACACTCCCTCATAAAGGGGCTGCACAAACCATCGTAAAGTGTCACCAGCTTAAAGATGGGAGACACTTATTATTTAAGGCACCTCCACCTGCATGGAGGTGCTAGTGCAACGTTGTTAGTCTGTTCCTAAACAAGCTTACTAGTTTTCAGGTCCCTGTATGTCAGTCCCTCTAGTATCTGTCCGTTCCTAACCATCTTGCTAGTACCTGCCTTGTCAGTCTGTATAACAGCAGGACTCGCCTGCCTTTGCCGTGCCAATCTGTTTTATAGATGGACCTGCCTGCACTTGCCGTGCCAACCTGTATAACAGCCATACCTGCCGGCACTTGCCATGCCAACCTGTATTACAGCCGTACCCACCGGCACTTGCCGTGCCAACCTGTATTACAGCCGTACCCGCCTGCACTTGCCTTGCTAACCTGCATTACAGCCAGACCTGCCTGTGCCAGCTGTGCCAGTTTGTACATCAGCTGAACCCCCTTGCACCTGCCATGTCAGTCTGTATATCAGCTGTACCAGTCCGCACCTGCCAGTGCCTGCCTGTATCAGCTTTTTTTTCCCTTTGGGCGGTTGCAGCTGCCAGTCCCTTGGGGGTCACTGCCATTCATTGTGAGCCAAGTCTAATCCCACCATCAGGGGATCTTGTGAAAAGTCAGGCACTCACTTAGTCACGCCCCTCCACACTCTCCTTGGACCATGGCAGAGTGGTTGCACCACTCCCGTTACAGGTAGTTTGATGAATGAACAATGAGATAGTAGCTTGGACTGTACATAATGAATCGAGTGTATTGTGTAAACTACTACTAATATACTGGGGCCTTCAGGGGCATTTACCTCTTCCCCTGTGGACCAGTCCAAGCCTACGGATCACACTGCGCTATATGTGTGAGCCAAAAGTCTCTTTTACAGTGTAAGCCTATGGATCCTTGATATTGGATTGGCCAGTGGCTCTCCCGACCCAAGCGTGAAAGCTGGATTGAAATACAGGCCATCAAGCTCCTGTCGGGAGAGCCGCCAGCCAGTCCAATCATTGCGTTGCGATCCTCGTCCGAGTTACATGGCCACTTCCAGGTCACATATAGCAGTGTGTCCAGGAAAGTCATGCTTGCCATCACATTAGAAGAGCAGCAGAACGTTGCTAGATACAGGAGAAGATGGCGATCGGTGAGTATTTTAACACAGGGACATTACATTTTTCACAGGTTTAGAGGAAAAAAAATAATGGAAATGCTTCTTTGAATGACTCATTGCTGGAATCAGGGTCTCTCAGGTGCTTATCTCAGATTAGGGGCAAAAACCTTGTGACAGATCCCCTTTAAATGTCTACAAAATGGACGATTAACACTTTGTTATAATGTTATTTTGTAAATTATGTTACAGTAGGTATTACAATATATCTACCAGGGGTCATTTATTACAAAACCCTTCCTTAGGGTATGTGCACACGTTAAGTCTTTGGTGCAGAAATTTCTGCACCTTTGGGCAGGAAAAATGCAGCGTAAAATAGATGCGGTTTTGCAACGTTTTTGATGCAACTTTCAGCCATTTCAACCATATATATAAGGATATTCCCAAGACCTACATCCCCAATAAATCTACCATATATAATAAGTAATTCCTAGGATGGTTCATGGCATTAATTCACAGTATCAAACTTTTGTCAGCTTATCTCCCTCGCTGTGTGTGACACGCTCTTCTCCTCTCCTGCCTGATTTACATAGTACACGGTCAAGATTTCCCAGAAATGAGAAGCTCCTCCCTATTCTGTAAATGACAGATAAATGTTTAACAAGAATTCATGCAGACTCCCGTAGAAACAGATAAATCAGTAATGGGGGGAGGCATTGGGGGCTGCGATAAGACTGCTACAATAAATTCAAAGCAGACGAGAAATAAGCATTAGATGATGGAGCAGACACAATGCTGCTATGTTATATAAATCAATATGGAATCCTTTTTTTTTCAGTGTAGTGACATAGTAAGTGCTGCAATCTGACTGAGAAGAAGAAGAAATGTTCTGCTGTTAACTATATATACCGCGGGGTTTATGTATCCAAGTGAACATGACAAAAAAAAGACGTCACTTTGTTGGCGCAAAAAGGACAGATTATTTGCAGGAAACCCATCCAAAAAGGAAAGGTGGAGGAACAACTATGATGAGGCACAAACTTAGTATCGTGTTATTTCTGCACTAAATATCGCATATATAATAAATAAATATAAATATAATAAATAATATTAAAAGAGGTTGTCCCGTTTCAAGTAATCTTCATCCCCGATGCAGTTTAGTATAAAAAATAAATATTGCTGTACTCACCATCCTTTGGTCCACTGGCGAGTTTCCATTTCACCCACTAGTGGACCCAGACAGAAAAGGGCCCCTGTGCAAGAAAAGTATGTGGGACCTTTGCAGTTCAATAGCTCCTCATAATGCACAATATCAACTTTAGGAGTGGCAGTGGCCCATTGGGTTTCTCAGGTTGCACCAATGGTATGTCCGTCCTTGGGTTCACTTCCCAGAATCTGGCACTGGCTGTAGTGCGGTCTGTCATTGGGTTCACTTCCCAGAATCTGGCACTGGTTGTGTGCTGTCTGTCATTGGGTTCACTTCCCAGAATCTGGCACTGGCTGTAGTGCTGTCTGTCATTGGGTTCACTTCCCAAAATCTGGCATCTGGCACTGGTTGTGTGCTGTCTGTCCTTGGGTTCACTTCCCAGAATCTGGCACTGGCTGTAGTGCGGTCTGTCATTGGGTTCACTTCCCAGAATCTGGCATCTGGCACTGGTTGTGTGCTGTCTGTCCTTGGGTTCACTTCCCAGAATCTGGCACTGGCTGTAGTGCGGTCTGTCATTGGGTTAACTTCCCAGAATCTGGCATCTGGCACTCGTTGTGGTGCTGTCTGTCCTTGGGTTCACGTCCCAGAATCTGGGACTGGCAGGAGCGCTGTCTGTCCTTGAGTTCACTTTGCCAGAATCTGGCACTGGCTGTAGTGCTGTCTGTCTTTGGGTTCACTTCCCAGAATCTGGCACTGGCTGTAGTGCTGTCTGTCCTTAGGTTCAATTACCAGAATCGGGCACTGGCTGTAGTGCTGTTTGTCCTTGGATTCACTTCCTAGAATCTGGCACTGTCTGTGGTGCTGTCTGTCCTTGGGTTCACTTCCCCGAATCTGGCACTGGCTGTGGCGCTGTCTGTCTTTGGGTTCACTTCCCAGAATCTGGCACTGGATGTAGTACTGTCTGTCCTTAGGTTCAATTACCAGAATCGGGCACTGGCTGTAGTGCTGTTTGTCCTTGGATTCACTTCCCAGAATCTGGCACTGTCTGTCCTTGGGTTCACTTCCCAGAATCTGGCACTGGCTGTAGTGCTGTCTGTCTTTGGGTTCACTTCCCAGAATCAGGCACTGACTGTAGTACTATCTGTCTTTGGGTTCACTTCCTAGAATCTTGCACTGGCTGTGGTGCTGTCTGTCTTTGGGTTCACTTCCCAGAATCGGGCAATGACTGTAGTGCTATCTGTCTTTGGGTTCACTTCCTAGGATCTTGCACTGGCTGTGGCGCTGTCTGTCCTTGGGTTCACTTCCCAGAATCTGGCACTGGCTGTGGCACTGTCTGTCCTTGGGTTCACTTCCCAGTATCTGGCACTACCTGTGGCACTGTCTGTCCTTGGGTTCACTTCCCAAAATCTGTCACTGGATGTGGTGCTGTCTGTCATTGGGTTCACTTTCCAGAATCTGGAACTGTCTGTGGCGCTGTCTGTCCTTGGGTTCACTTCCCAGAATCTGGCACTGTCTGTGGCGCTGTCTTTCCTTGGGTTCACTTCCCAGAACCTGGCACTGGCTGTGGCACTGTCTGTCTTTGGGTTCACTTCCCAGAATCGGGCACTGACTGTAGTGCTGTCTGTCCTTGGGTTCACTTCCCAGAATCTGGCACTGGCTGTGGCGCTGTCTGTCTTTGGGTTCACTTCCCAGAATCGGGCACTGACTGTAGTGCTGTCTGTCCTTGGGTTCACTTCCCAGAACTGGGCACTGACTGTAGTGCTATCTGTCTTTGGGTTCACTTCCTAGAATCTTGCACTGTCTGTGGTGCTGTCTGTCCTTGGGTTCACTTCCCAGAGTCTGGCACTGGCTGTGGCGCTGTCTGTCTTTGGGTTCACTTCCCAGAATCGGGCACTGACTGTAGTGCTGTCTGTCCTTGTGTTCACTTCCCAGAATTGGGCACTGACTGTAGTGCTATCTGTCTTTGGGTTCACTTCCTAGAATCTTGCACTGTCTGTGGTGCTGTCTGTCCTTGGGTTCACTTCCCAGAATTGGGCACTGACTGTAGTGCTATCTGTCTTTGGGTTCACTTCCTAGAATCTGGCACTGTCTGTGGTGCTGTCTGTCCTTGGGTTCACTTCCCCGAATCTGGCACTGGCTGTGGCGCTGTCTGTCCTTGGGTTCACTTCCCAGAATCGGGCACTGGCTGTAGTGCTGTCTGTCCTTGGGTTCACTTCAACAGAATCTTGCACTGGTTGTGGCATTGTCTGTCCTTGGGTTCACTTCCCAGAATCTGGCACTGGCTGTGGCGCTGTCTGTCCTTGGGTTCACTTCCCAGAATCTGTCACTGGATGTGGTGCTGTCTGTCATTGGGTTCACTTTCCAGAATCTAGCACTGTCCGTGGCACTGTCTTTCCTTGGGTTCACTACTCAGGATCTGACACTGTCTGTGGCGCTGTCTTTCCTTGAGTTCACTTCCCAGACTCTGGCAAGGCCGCATCAAACTGGAACATGACATATGACATAAATGCACACCATATGTCGTGAAGGGGTTAATATAGAACTTTATGACCGGTCTACATAATTAACATTGTGCACCATTCCTATACAAAGGGGCTGATTCATGAAAGTTGTTGTTACACCACAAAGCCACAGTGAAACGCTTTGAAAAGTTGCTAAATATTTGCATAATGTAGATTTTTGGCAAAAAATTGGCAACTTGTGGTGCTTTCACTCCAATTTGAAGCAGCTCCGCCATAATGGATAGAGCCGGGAAGGAGCTGGAGCATGGCTATGTCTGCACACCAAATCCTAAAAAACTGACTGGAGTAATATTTCTGGCGAGGTGCATGCCACTGACAAGTGGCGCCATATTCATTAAGTGGTGTATGCCTTTTAATGAATTTGGAGCATCATACTCCATTGAGCCCTTCATTGAGAATGGTGTGTGCAATGCCAGCCTTAACCCCTTAAAGACCAGAGGTATTTTTGGTTTTGCATTTTCATTTCTTGCCCCCCTTCTTCCAAGAGCCATATCTTTTTTGGTCAATATGGCCATGTGAGGGCTTGTTTTTTGCAGGCCGAGTTGTACTTTTGAATGACACCATTGGTTTTATCATGTTGTGTACTAGAAATGGTAAAAAAAAATTCCAAGTGCGGTGAAATTGCAAAAAAAAGTGCAATCCCACACTTGTTTTTTGTTTGGCTTTTTTACTAGGTTCACTACATACTAAAACTGCTCTGCCATTATTATTTTCCAGGTCATTACAAGTTCATGGACATGAAACATGTCTAGGTTCTTTTGAAAAAAAATCCAAACTTTGTTAAGAAAAAAAAAAGCGCCATATTTCGACATATTTCAAGTGTCTCCATTTTTTTGTGATATCGGGTTGGGTGAGGGATTATTTTTTGCGCTCTGACATTTCTAATGATATCATTTTGGTGCAGATAAGATCTTATGATCGCCTGTTATTGCATTTTAATGCAATGTCGTAGTGACCAAAAAAAGTAACTCTGGCGTTTTGACTTTTTTTCTCGCTACGCTGTTTAGCGATCAGGTTAATCCTTTTATTTATTGATAGATCGGGTGATTCTGAACGCAGCGATACCAAATATGTGTAGGTTTTTTTTTATTGTTTTATCTTGAATGTGGCGAAGGGGGGGGTGATTTGAACTTTCATTTTTTTTTTTTATATTCTTAAAAACTTTTTTTTTACTTTTAGCATGCTTCAATAGTTTCTATGGGCGACTAGAAGCTACCATAACTTGATTGACTCTGCTACATATAGGCGTTGATCAGATCGGCTATATGTAGCTGAATTACTCACTTGCTATGAGCTCTGACCACTGGGTGGCGCTCACAGAAAGCCAGCAGTGACAACCATAGAGGTCTCCAGGAGACCTCTGGTTGTCACACCAATGAACCGGTGACCCGCAATCACTTGACGGGGGTCACCGGTGGACGGATTTCCGGCCCGATGGCCAGAAGCACTTGTTAAATGCCGATGTCTGTTTGACAGCAGCATTTAATGGGTTAATAGCCATGGGTGGATCGCGATTCCACTCGCGGCTGTTCAGGGCACATGTCAGCTGTTCAAAACAGCTGACATGTGCCTGGAAAGATGTGGGCTCATTGCTGGAGCCCACTTCAAAGGGAGGGAGTCCGACATCTGCGTAAATGTGCGCCCAATGTTGGAAAGGGGTTAAACCATGTTTTTCCCATATAAAGTAGAGCTAGCACCTGTAAGCCCTATGTGGCAGCATTCTAGAATACTGTGTGTATGTCCCCAATGTGCTCTGCATAATACAAAAAATGTTTGCTTTTTTTACTCACCTACAGGGCCGTCCCTCCAATGGGCGTTGCTAATCTTAATCTGGCTCCTCCCTCCTTCTTGCTTTGTGTGGATGATGTGTCCTTCATCATTCACACAGTGTGCTCCATCGCACTCCTGCACAGGCTCACTTTTCTCAGTGATGCACATGCACGGGAAAAGAGCGCTGGCGCATACACGCTAAAATATTTTGCTCTTAGACAAGAACCTTGCTCCAGCAGATTATTTTTTAAAGTAAGATTTGGAGGATTTTTAGCACTTATAATGCCATGTTTGTTTTGGACTGTCACGGATCCCTTTCCGTGCTGCCACTAATTCGTCACATATCTGCTCTCAGCACGTGACTTGGGGTTGTGCCTGCAAGGGTTACTCTATCTCCCCACTCGCAGTCCAGCCTTCAACCTCTGTCCTATGCTGTAATGGGAGCATAAATCACACACCGACCCAGGCCACACACCCGCTCATACACTCTGCCACTACTCACCGAATACACGGGCGATGAGTCCCAGAAATGACTAATACTGTCTACCACTCATAAGGCTCACACACCTTAGGCTATGGATTCTTTAGAACATTCAAGGTTCAACTTGTTAAAGTTTATTGCTTTAATACAAAAAGGTTCAGTGCTTACAGTAAAGAAAAAGGTATAATAATACAGTAATAAAAAAGACATACAACTATGCAAAACAGGATAAACTAAACAGGAGAAAACTTACAGAAATAGCTAACTTGTAGTCTGCTTCTACTCCCTGAGGGAGGGTGAATATGGAATTGGTGGAACACATCAGCTTCCCAGGCTGTCCTCACATGTGAACACGATTCTAAGCATACAGGCCTAATTTAAAGATTTACTCTGGAGGTCAGATTTCTAGACCAGCCCCTCAGGCCAACACCATAACTGCTTGTTTTTGATTGCACCACGGCCGCTCCCCCAATGAACACACCATTTGCTCCAAGACTCCCTGTGTAAAGGTTCCCACAGATAGACAGTGTCAGGCTGCAATTGACATCTCTCTTCCAAAGAGCTAGGAGGAGTCAAATGTTCCCTTTCTTCTTGGTTCCCAGCACGGCCCCCTGGTGAGATTGGAGACAGAAGTCTGCTGTCTCAGGAAAATACATATTAAAACCTGGTTGAGACCTGCAGCCTTCAGGACAGATGTTACATTATTACTAGTCACACAATAAACCTATACATGGTTCACTGTATATATATATATATATATATATATATATATATATATATATATATATATAGAAGGTAAAATTGGAACAGCACAACCGCTCACCAGTGGGTGCCAAGCCTCCCGGGTCGAGTCGTCCACCTCTCCACCCAAAACTTTTATACAAAAGAGCAAAAAGAAGGCAGCACTCCAGTCACTTCTCAAGGTGAAAAAAGGGTTTATTCAGCCCACATATTCTGTGCAACGTTTCGGCTCACACTGAGCCTTTTTCAAGCAGTGAATGGTGCTACCAGCAGTGATTTTATAGCATAATCTACAATCATTTGCATAATTGGTCATAAAACATTATTCCATATATAAATTTTGTATTGTGTACATATATACAATTTTTTGCATTATCTGTGTCTATACTAAAGTGCATTGTGCTAATGTGCAAACGTGTTTGTGTGCTTTCACATGTCTATCTTTGATCTGGTGCATATTTCCATTAAATTTTTTACATCTCAATCATATACATAAATGGTTTAAGCTGATTATACTTTAAGCTAATTATATTTCTTTTCTTACCCTGCCGCACTGAGCTCACCACATGTAGAGGACTAACCGCTGTTATCGGCGTTCTCCTATTCCTATTGCGCATGTCATAGCGTCATAGCATGCATCATAGTGATCTGGCCAATCCCAGTCCTCCTACGGACATTTATATCGGCGCATGCGCACTCGACCTCCATCTGTGCCGCAGCGCCATCTTAGATGTGGTATATTATATTATTTATGTTTCAATCCAAGAATATGGGAACATCTACTAGTACTTATTGCGTTTTATATCTTATAGACATTATGTGGCTACTAAACTTAATTTGTACTCTGGCACAGCAGACGACACCTTGCTCAGGCTGTCTCCACTTGCCAATGTCCCTAAGACTAGCTCCACGGTCTATTACGGCCATCGAGCATCGTCAGAGGATACATAAAAGCACTTTTACTCTGCCAAATGTCTATATATAAAGGACTACCACAACTATATTCAAGTTTACAATGCATTTTCTTTATTAGATCAATATAAGGCTATACTCCTGATCACCAGACATGGCAAGAAGATATAACGAAATATAAAAAAGAATAATAATATGTAAATAAAGTGAGGAAAAATTAATAAACGGAACTTAACATAAAAAATAAATTTTGGTCTCCATGTGGTTATGCTTCGAATGCTGCAAGGCAAGCTGCACCATATATCTCCATAGACATGATAACGCATCTAGGGAAAATACACAGTAAAATAAGTTAAAATTGGAATGACATTAACAAGGTCTAATTTCCACAATACATTCCAAATATTAAACTAGGAGTCCATACACATTCCGATTCCTAGGCATACTCTATCACGGCTAGTACATATTTGGGTTGATTTTAAATTCCACATTAAGTCCCTTCGGTTTGAGGGTATTCAATTCGTAAATCCACCTTAGTTCTTGTTTTTTAAGGAGGGATATTCTATCCCCTCCTCTCCTCTGCATAGGCACTCTATCTATTATCCTGAATTTGAGATCTTTTTCCATATGTCCCAGTTCTGTGAAGTGTTTCGAAACCGGGAGATCTAGTCGCTTTTTTCTAATAGAATGTCGGTGGTTATTAATGCGTACTTTAAGCTCGCATGTCGTCTCCCCTATGTACCACAATTTGCAGGGACATTCCAGTAGGTAAATTACGTAGTCAGAACTGCATGTTAGGAAGTGTTTTATTGTATATATTTTACTCGTATCCGGATGTATAAAAGTGGAGCCTTTCAACATATAAGAACAGTTCACACACGACAAGCATGGGAAACATCCTTTCTGAGTTATCCCAGTGATTGTGGTTTGACATTTGTTTCTAAACGGGCCAATATCAGCTTTGACCACATGGTCTTTAACATTTCTACCTCTACGGTAAGAAAACAGTGGGGGCTCCCCAAACTCCTTAATATTGGGTAAGCAATTCCCCAACATTTTCCAGTGTTTTCTAATCACTTCTGCTATTCTATCACTTTCTTCTGTATATGTCATTACGCATGGTATTCTCTTAGAAAATTTTTTTGTATTTTGTCTATCCCCCCGTAACAGTTCCTTTCTATCCTTATTACGGACCACGTTTTTCACTCTACTGAGTATTTCTTGTGGATAACCTCTCCTCAAAAATTTTTTAACTAGGGTATCCATAACTCCATCAATTTCTTGATTATCATTAACAATTCGACGTACCCTTAGTAGTTGGCTCAATGGTATTGATCTAACCATACTACGTGGGTGCTGGCTATCATACGTTAATAAGTTGTTTCTATCAGTTTCTTTCACATACAATGTGGTTGTGAGTTTCCCGTTAATTTGTCTAATCAAGACATCCAAGAACTGTAAATCAGTCCTTGAATGAATTAACGTAAATTTGATGGTTTCATCGATTGTATTAAGGTATTGGTGAAACTCTTCAAGCTCTCTTTCAGTGCCCCTCCATAGGAGGAAGACATCGTCTATGTATCTCCACCACACCAACACATGTCGGAAGTGGTGGGACACATAGACAAGGTCCTCCTCCAGGGCACTCATGACCAGGTTTGCGTACGCAGGGGCCATATTGGCCCCCATCGCTGTACCGCGTTTTTGCGCATAAAAGATATCACCAAATAAGAAATAGCTTCGTTTGAGAATAATTTCCAGCAGTCTTATCACAAATTTTTTCCCCATATTCGAGATCTCAATGGTCTCTAATTGCCTTTCCACAGCTTTTATACCTGAAGTGTGTCGAATTGAGGTGTAGAGGGAAACGACGTCAAACGACGCCATTATCACCTCCCCACCCAATTCGACCGACTCCAATTTGTTCAAAAATTCTGTGGTATCTTTAATGTATGAAGTGGATTTTTTGGCTATGGGTTTAAGAATTTTATCTAAAAATGTACCTACCCTACTGAACACTGAATCTACCCCTGCCACTATTGGTCGGCCTGGTGGGTCGACCAGTGATTTGTGGATCTTCGGGGTTGTATATAATACTGGGGTAATGGGGAATTCCAAATATAAATAATCCATCAGATCCTGATCAATTATACCGTTTACCAACGCTTCTTTTAAACAATTTTTTATCTCCCCCATTATATTAAATTTAGGGTCCCCATCCAATTTCTCATATACATTCGAGTCATCGAGTTGTCTATTAATTTCTGCAATGTATTTTGACTTGTCCATGATGACGACAGCACCACCCTTATCTGCGGGTTATTATAGATGCATTTGAAAAAGCAGTGAAAAGGGACATTGAAGAAATTAAAGATGGGGCTCCAAAAAATTTTAAACGACCCAATATAACAAAGGAGGAATATGGGGCGTTACAGGAACTTGTCCATGATGACGACATCATAATCAAACCCGCAGATAATGGTGGTGCTGTCGTCATCATGGACAAGTCAAAATACATTGCAGAAATTAATAGACAACTCGATGACTCGAATGTATATGAGAAATTGGATGGGGACCCTAAATTTAATATAATGGGGGAGATAAAAAATTGTTTAAAAGAAGCGTTGGTAAACGGTATAATTGATCAGGATCTGATGGATTATTTATATTTGGAATTCCCCATTACCCCAGTATTATATACAACCCCGAAGATCCACAAATCACTGGTCGACCCACCAGGCCGACCAATAGTGGCAGGGGTAGATTCAGTGTTCAGTAGGGTAGGTACATTTTTAGATAAAATTCTTAAACCCATAGCCAAAAAATCCACTTCATACATTAACCCCTTCCTGACATCCGACGTACTATCCCGTCGAGGTGGGGTGGGCCCGTATGACCGCCGACGGGATAGTACGTCATAGCCGATCGGCCGCGCTCACGGGGGGAGCGCGGCCGATCGCGGCCGGGTGTCGGCTGCATATCGCAGCTGACATCCGGCACTATGTGCCAGGAGCGGTCACAGACCGCTCCCGGCACATTAACCCCCGGCACACCGCGATCAAACATGATCGCGATGTGCCGGCGGTGCAGGGAAGCATCGCGCAGGGAGGGGGCTCCCTGCGGGCTTCCCTGAGCCCCCCGCAGCAACGCGATGTGATCGCGTTGCTGCGAAGGTCTTACCTCCCTCCCTGCCTGCTCCAGACCCGGATCCAAGATGGCCGCGGATCCGGGTCCTGCAGGGAGGGAGGTGGCTTCACAGACGCCTGCTCAGAGCAGGCACTGTGAAGCAGCCTGCACTTCTCCCAGATCGGTGATCTGTCAGAGTGCTATGCAAACTGGCAGATCACCGATCTGTATTGTCCCCCCATGGGGCAAAGTAAAAAAGTTAAAAAAAAAATTTCCAAATGTGTAAAAAAAAATAAAAAAAAATATTCCAAAATAATGAAAAAAAAATATATATATATTATTCCCATAAATACATTTCTTTATCTAAATAAAAAAAAAAACAATAAAAGTACACATATTTAGTATCGCCGCGTCCGTAACGACCCCACCTATAAAACTGCCCCACTAGTTAACCCCTTCAGTAAACACCGTAAGAAAAAAAAAAAAAAAACGAGGCAAAAAACAACGCTTTATTACCATACCGCCGAACAAAAAGTGGAATAACACGCGATCAAAAAGACTGATATAAATATCCATGGTACCGCTGAAAACGTCATCTTGTCCCGCAAAAAACAAGCCGCCATACAGCATCATCAGCAAAAAAATAAAAAAGTTATAGTCCTGAGAAAAAAGCGATACCAAAATAATTATTTTTTCTATAAAATAGTTTTTATCGTATAAAAGCGCCAAAACATAAAAAAATGATATAAATGAGATATCGCTGTAATCGTACTGACCCGAAGAATAAAACTGCTTTATCAATTTTACCAAACGCGGAACGGTATAAACGCCTCTCCCAAAAGAAATTCAGGAATTGCTGGTTTTTGGTCATTCTGCCTCACAAAAATCGGAATAAAAAGCGATCAAAAACGGTCACGTGTCCGAAAATGTTACCAATAAAAACGTCAACTCGTCCCGCAAAAAACAAGACCTCACATGACTCTGTGGAGCAAAATGTGGAAAAATTATAGCTCTCAAAATGTGGAGACGCAAAAACTTTTTTGCTATAAAAAGCGTCGCTGGTTTCACACTTGCGTTTTTGTCTGCAGCGTTTTTTGCACAAAAAAACGCATGCGTTTTTTCCCTATATTTAACATTGAAAACGCATGCGTTTTTTTTGTACACGTTTGGTCGCGTTTTCAAACGCATGCGGTTTTTTTCTGCATGCGTTAATTTTCAGAAATACAACCTGCAGTATTTTCTTGGTGTTTTTAAGCACATGCGTTTGTTTGCGTTAAAAACGCATGCATTTTTAATAGAAAAAAAACAGAAAACACACTGAAAAGCCACCCACCACCATCAAGGTGATAAAGGGATCCAAACCCTAACCCTAACTCTACCCCTAACCTCACCCCTAACCGTTTAATGAACATTTTCTGACAGTCATAGTGCCACGTATTTCAGTGCCACGTATTTCAGTGCCACGTATTTCAGTGCCACGTATTTCAGTGCCATGTATTTCAGGGCAACGTATCACGTATTTCAGTGCCACGTGTTTCAGTGCCACGTATTTCAGTGCCACGTATCACGTATTTCAGTGCCACGTATCACGTATTTCAGTGCCACATATTTTAGTACCACGTATTTCAGTTGCACGTGTTTCAGTGCCTCGTATTTCAGTGCCACGTATTTCAGTGCCACGTATTTCAGTGCCACGTATTTCAGTGCCACGTATTTCAGTGCCACGTATCACGTATTTCAGTGCCACGTATTTAAGTGCCACGTATCACATATTTAAGTGCCACGTATTTAAGTGCCACGTATTTAAGTGCCACGTATTTCAGTGCCACGTATTTCAGTGCCATGTATTTCAGTGCCACGTATTTAAGTGCCACGTATCACATATTTCAGTGCCACGTATTTCAGTGCCACGTATTTCAGTGCCACGTATTTCAGTGCCACGTATTTCAGTGCCACGTATTTCAGTGCCACGTATCACGTATTTCAGTGCCACGTGTTTCAGTGCCACGTATTTAAGTGCCACGTATCACATATTTCAGTGCCACGTATTTAAGTGCCACGTATTTAAGTGCCACGTATTTAAGTGCCACGTATTTAAGTGCCACGTATTTAAGTGCCACGTATTTCAGTGCCACGTATTTCAGTGCCACGTATTTCAGTGCCACGTATTTCAGTGCCACGTATTTAAGTGCCACGTATTTCAGTGCCACGTATTTCAGTGCCACGTATTTCAGTGCCACGTATTTCAGTCACGTTTAGGGTTAGGGTTAGGGGTAGGGTTAGGGTTAGGGCTAGGGTTGGAGGTAAAGTTAGGGTTGGGGCTAAAGTTAGGGTTGGGGCTAAAGTTAGGGTTTGGATTACATTTACGTTTGGATTAGGGTTGGGATTAGAATTATGGGTGTGTCAGGGCTAGGGGTGTGGTTAGGGTTACCGTTGGGATTAGGGTTAGGGGTGTGTTTGGGTTAGGGTTTCAGGTAGAATTGGGGAGTTTCCACTGTCCAGGCACATCAGGGGCTCTCCAAGCGCGACATGGCGTCCAATCTCAATTCCAGCCAATTCTGCGTTGAAAAAGTAAAACAGTGCTCCTTCCCTTCCGAGCTCTCCCGTGCGCCCAAAAAGGGGTTTACCCCAACATATGTGTTATCAGCGTACTCGGGACAAATTGAACAACAACTTCTGGGGTCCAAGCTCTCTTGTTATCCTTAGGAAAATAAAAATTTGGGGGGCTAAAAATCATTTTTGTGGGAAAAAAAAGAATTTTTATTTTCACGGATTTGCGCTATAAACTTTAGTGAAACACTTGGGGGTTCAAAGTTCTCAAAACACATCTAGATAAGTTCCTTGGGAGGTCTAGTTTCCAATATGGGGTCACTTGTGGGGGGTTTGTACTGTTTGGGTACATCAGGGGCTCTGCAAATGCAACGTGACGGCTGCTGACCAATCCATTTAAGTCTGCATTCCAAATGGCGCTCCTTCCCTTCCGAGCTCTGTCATGCGCCCAAACAGTGGTTCCCCCCCACATATGGGGTATCAGTGTACTCAGGACAAATTGGAAAACAAATTTTGGGGTCCAATTTATTCTGTTACCCTTGTAAAAATACAAAGCTGGGGGCTAAAAAATCATTTTTGAGAAAAAAAAAAAAATTATTTTCACGGCTCTGCGTTATAATCTGTAGTGAAACACTTGGGGGTTCAAAGCTCTCAAAACACATCTAGATAAGTTCCTTAGGGGGTCTACTTTCCAAAATGGTGTCACTTGTAGGGAGTTTCAATGTTTAGGCACATCAGGGGCTCTCCAAACGCAACATGGCGTCCCATCTCAATTCCAGTCAATTTTGCATTGAAAAGTCAAATGGCGCTCCTTCCCTTCCAAGCTCTGCCATGCGCCCAAACAATGGTTTACACCCACATATGGGGTATCAGCGTACTCAGGACAAATTGCACAACATTTTTTGGGGTCCAATTTCTTCTCTTACCCTTGGGAAAATAAAAAATTGGGGGCGAAAAGATCATTTTTGTGAAAAAATATGATTTTTTATTTTTACGGCTCTGCATTATAAACTTCTGTGAAGCACTTGGTGGGTCAAAGTGCTCACCACACATCTAGATAAGTTCCTTAGGGGGTCTACTTTCCAAAATGGTGTCACTTGTAGGGAGTTTCAATGTTTAGGCACATCAGGGGCTCTCCAAACGCAACATGGCGTCCCATCTCAATTCCAGTCAATTTTGCATTGAAAAGTCAAATGGCGCTCCTTCCCTTCCAAGCTCTGCCATGCGCCCAAACAATGGTTTACACCCACATATGGGGTATCAGCGTACTCAGGACAAATTGCACAACATTTTTTGGGGTCCAATTTCTTCTCTTACCCTTGGGAAAATAAAAAATTGGGGGCGAAAAGATCATTTTTGTGAAAAAATATGATTTTTTATTTTTACGGCTCTGCATTATAAACTTCTGTGAAGCACTTGGTGGGTCAAAGTGCTCACCACACATCTAGATAAGTTCCTTAGGGGGTCTACTTTCCAAAATGGTGTCACTTGTAGGGAGTTTCAATGTTTAGGCACATCAGGGGCTCTCCAAACGCAACATGGCGTCCCATCTCAATTCCAGTCAATTTTGCATTGAAAAGTCAAATGGCGCTCCTTCCCTTCCAAGCTCTGCCATGCGCCCAAACAATGGTTTACACCCACATATGGGGTATCAGCGTACTCAGGACAAATTGCACAACATTTTTTGGGGTCCAATTTCTTCTCTTACCCTTGGGAAAATAAAAAATTGGGGGCGAAAAGATCATTTTTGTGAAAAAATATGATTTTTTATTTTTACGGCTCTGCATTATAAACTTCTGTGAAGCACTTGGTGGGTCAAAGTGCTCACCACACATCAAGATAAGTTCCTTAGGGGGTCTACTTTCCAAAATGGTGTCACTTGTAGGGGGTTTCAGTGTTTAGGCACATCAGGGGCTCTCCAAACGCAACATGGCGTCCCATCTCAATTCCAGTCAATTTTGCATTGAAAAGTCAAATGGCGCTCCTTTCCTTCCGAGCTCTGCCATACGCCCAAACAGTGGTTTACCCCCACATATGGGGTATCAGCGTACTCAGGACAAATTGTACAACAACTTTGGGGGTCCATTTTCTCCTGTTACCCTTGGTAAAATAAAACAAATTGGAGCTGAAATAAATTTTGTGTGAAAAAAAGTTAAATGTTCATTTTTATTTAAACATTCCAAAAATTCCTGTGAAACACCTGAAGGGTTAATAAACTTCTTGAATGTGGTTTTGAGCACCTTGAGGGGTGCAGTTTTTAGAATGGTGTCACACTTGGGTATTTTCTATCATATAGACCCCTCAAAATGACTTCAAATGAGATGTGGTCCCTAAAAAAAAATGGTGTTGTAAAAATGAGAAATTGCTGGTCAACTTTTAACCCTTATAACTCCGTCACAAAAAAAAATTTTGGTTCCAAAATTGTACTGATGTAAAGTAGACATGTGGGAAATGTTACTTATTAAGTATTTTGCGTGACATATGTCTGTGATTTAAGGGCATAAAAATTCAAAGTTGGAAAATTGCAAAATTTTCAAAATTTTCGCCAAATTTCCATTTTTTTCACAAATAAACGCAAGTTATATCGAATAAATTTTACCACTAACATGAAGTACAATATGTCACGAGAAAACAATGTCAGAATCGCCAAGATCCGTCAAAGCGTTCCAGAGTTATAGCCTCATAAAGGGACAGTGGTCAGAATTGTAAAAATTGGCCCGGTCATTAACGTGCAAACCACCCTTGGGGGTGAAGGGGTTAAAGATACCACAGAATTTTTGAACAAATTGGAGTCGGTCGAATTGGGTGGGGAGGTGATAATGGCGTCGTTTGACGTCGTTTCCCTCTACACCTCAATTCGACACACTTCAGGTATAAAAGCTGTGGAAAGGCAATTAGAGACCATTGAGATCTCGAATATGGGGAAAAAATTTGTGATAAGACTGCTGGAAATTATTCTCAAACGAAGCTATTTCTTATTTGGTGATATCTTTTATGCGCAAAAACGCGGTACAGCGATGGGGGCCAATATGGCCCCTGCGTACGCAAACCTGGTCATGAGTGCCCTGGAGGAGGACCTTGTCTATGTGTCCCACCACTTCCGACATGTGTTGGTGTGGTGGAGATACATAGACGATGTCTTCCTCCTATGGAGGGGCACTGAAAGAGAGCTTGAAGAGTTTCACCAATACCTTAATACAATCGATGAAACCATCAAATTTACGTTAATTCATTCAAGGACTGATTTACAGTTCTTGGATGTCTTGATTAGACAAATTAACGGGAAACTCACAACCACATTGTATGTGAAAGAAACTGATAGAAACAACTTATTAACGTATGATAGCCAGCACCCACGTAGTATGGTTAGATCAATACCATTGAGCCAACTACTAAGGGTACGTCGAATTGTTAATGATAATCAAGAAATTGATGGAGTTATGGATACCCTAGTTAAAAAATTTTTGAGGAGAGGTTATCCACAAGAAATACTCAGTAGAGTGAAAAACGTGGTCCGTAATAAGGATAGAAAGGAACTGTTACGGGGGGATAGACAAAATACAAAAAATTTTTCTAAGAGAATACCATGCGTAATGACATATACAGAAGAAAGTGATAGAATAGCAGAAGTGATTAGAAAACACTGGAAAATGTTGGGGAATTGCTTACCCAATATTAAGGAGTTTGGGGAGCCCCCACTGTTTTCTTACCGTAGAGGTAGAAATGTTAAAGACAATGTGGTCAAAGCTGATATTGGCCCGTTTAGAAACAAATGTCAAACCACAATCACTGGGATAACTCAGAAAGGATGTTTCCCATGCTTGTCGTGTGTGAACTGTTCTTATATGTTGAAAGGCTCCACTTTTATACATCCGGATACGAGTAAAATATATACAATAAAACACTTCCTAACATGCAGTTCTGACTACGTAATTTACCTACTGGAATGTCCCTGCAAATTGTGGTACATAGGGGAGACGACATGCGAGCTTAAAGTACGCATTAATAACCACCGACATTCTATTAGAAAAAAGCGACTAGATCTCCCGGTTTCGAAACACTTCACAGAACTGGGACATATGGAAAAAGATCTCAAATTCAGGATAATAGATAGGGTGCCTATGCAGAGGAGAGGAGGGGATAGAATATCCCTCCTTAAAAAACAAGAACTAAGGTGGATTTACGAATTGAATACCCTCAAACCGAAGGGACTTAATGTGGAATTTAAAATCAACCCAAATATGTACTAGCCGTGATAGAGTATGCCTAGGAATCGGAATGTGTATGGACTCCTAGTTTAATATTTGGAATGTATTGTGGAAATTAGACCTTGTTAATGTCATTCCAATTTTAACTTATTTTACTGTGTATTTTCCCTAGATGCGTTATCATGTCTATGGAGATATATGGTGCAGCTTGCCTTGCAGCATTCGAAGCATAACCACATGGAGACCAAAATTTATTTTTTATGTTAAGTTCCGTTTATTAATTTTTCCTCACTTTATTTACATATTATTATTCTTTTTTATATTTCGTTATATCTTCTTGCCATGTCTGGTGATCAGGAGTATAGCCTTATATTGATCTAATAAAGAAAATGCATTGTAAACTTGAATATAGTTGTGGTAGTCCTTTATATATAGACATTTGGCAGAGTAAAAGTGCTTTTATGTATCCTCTGACGATGCTCGATGGCCGTAATAGACCGTGGAGCTAGTCTTAGGGACATTGGCAAGTGGAGACAGCCTGAGCAAGGTGTCGTCTGCTGTGCCAGAGTACAAATTAAGTTTAGTAGCCACATAATGTCTATAAGATATAAAACGCAATAAGTACTAGTAGATGTTCCCATATTCTTGGATTGAAACATAAATAATATAATATACCACATCTAAGATGGCGCTGCGGCACAGATGGAGGTCGAGTGCGCATGCGCCGATATAAATGTCCGTAGGAGGACTGGGATTGGCCAGATCACTATGATGCATGCTATGACGCTATGACATGCGCAATAGGAATAGGAGAACGCCGATAACAGCGGTTAGTCCTCTACATGTGGTGAGCTCAGTGCGGCAGGGTAAGAAAAGAAATATAATTAGCTTAAAGTATAATCAGCTTAAACCATTTATGTATATGATTGAGATGTAAAAAATTTAATGGAAATATGCACCAGATCAAAGATAGACATGTGAAAGCACACAAACACGTTTGCACATTAGCACAATGCACTTTAGTATAGACACAGATAATGCAAAAAATTGTATATATGTACACAATACAAAATTTATATATGGAATAATGTTTTATGACCAATTATGCAAATGATTGTAGATTATGCTATAAAATCACTGCTGGTAGCACCATTCACTGCTTGAAAAAGGCTCAGTGTGAGCCGAAACGTTGCACAGAATATGTGGGCTGAATAAACCCTTTTTTCACCTTGAGAAGTGACTGGAGTGCTGCCTTCTTTTTGCTCTTTTGTATATATATATATATATATATATATATATATATATATATATATATATATATATATATATATATATATATATCACCACATGGACTTTCTTCTTCAGGGTTCACATTCATTGTAAGTGATTTTTGTATTCTTTTATATTACATCTGATTATGGTAAATGTTTGACAATCTGCCACATGTTAAGTCCCATCAATGATAGATAATGCAATTTGCACAGTATTACAGAGTTGCACATTTACTTGGTACTGTTTTCAATAAAAAAGTGTAAAAGCCATCCCTCTGAGACAAGGTGCACCCAATCAGGACCCTAACTATTGCAGTTCACCTCAGTATGTGCCAGCAGGCCTCAAAATAGACGGGGGACAGAGCAAGGATCCAAACCTAACTGTACACCTAGTTGTGGAAAGCTATATAGATAAGCTGCACAGACCAATAAAAGGGAGAGCCATGTCCTCTGTATGCACAAAGTACAAAAAACTAAAACATAGCCAAAGAAATGAGCTGGAACACATATTGGTACAAGTGCAATGTGCAGGTGCACACAGACACAACCTAAGAGAAGTACAAAATGCGCAAATACCCTGCCATAAATAATAATAGTACATGTAGATAACAAAAAAGGACTTAGTTGACATTATTTTTATTCAAAAGAGCATAAAAGCCATCCCACCACGACAAGGTGTACCCAATCAGGATGGCCCCTAATTCTTGTAGTTCACCTCACTATGTGCCACCAGGTCTCAAAATAGCTGAAATTCATGGCACTCCACTCAGAAATGAAGGAAACAAAAAAACAATTTAAACCAATTATTTTGCTAGGTTATAATAAAGATGCATTTTTCATTCATTTATCTATAACTTGAGTGGCATGATATTTGATTAGTTTGAATGATTGGAACTTCTTTAATTGATTCACCGACATCTTTTTTGTTAGTATATTGATGTTTACCCCTTTTCTCTCTAAAAAAATGAGGGTCAGAGCAGGACCCGGATCTTACTGCTTCACACCTGTCCGTATAAAGCTATATAGACAAGATGCACAGCACAAAACGGTTGGGGAAGGGGGTGAGACACCCCTTGTCACGGTGGGATGGCTTTTATGCTTTTTTGATTAAAATAGGGTCAACTTAGTACCCTATGTTATACATGTACTATTACTATTTATTTCTTTACTTGCTGCAGGGTAGTTACTCATTTGTTTTTATCCTAGGTTCTGTCTGTTAAATGGCCACAATATGAATGTGCTCCTACACAATCCACTTAGACCAAAATGTGTTCCGGCTCATTTTTTTTGGTTTTGATTCAGTTTCTTGTACTTTCTACATACAGGGGCGTGGCATTTTTTATTTACATAGCTTTCCATAGGCTGGTGTTTAAAAAGCAGTGTATTTGGTAATTTGGTTTTTATCCTTTGTTCTGCCTGTTAGACAGTCATAGTGCGATTGTGCGCCTACACGTTGCACTTATATCAACATGTGTTCCGGCTCATTTCTTTTGGTTTTGCTATAGTTATACATTTGTAAATACTCACTTCAGTACATAATACACATACAGTTAGAATAAAGTCAGTACTTTTGTTTGCTTTGCTTCTCACCCACGAGGATGTTGCACATTCGAGGCTTGGTGGACCACAAAGTTACCAATTGTTTATGGTTTAGGGTGTAAAGAATGTTATCTCCTTCAAGATTTTCTCAGGCGAAAGTGGAAGTAATTGTGCAAGAGGCTTTTATGAGAAATGAGAAATTACCATAGATAACTACTTTGCTGAGCTTCACTGGTTGCTTTTGGGGCAACAGTTTGCTCAAGAGCAGCCATAGCCTAAAATATTCTAGGACAATCAGACTGGTCAAAGAACCTGGCGTGAAGATCAGCACATTGGATTTCCTTTGGAAACTTGCAATTTGCTTTGTCATAGACGTAATACTGCTGATTATTAATACAACTGCAAGTCGTGACATGATTTGTTCTACAGTTCTACATTTTTATTGGTCATTATTGATTAACTTACTTCGTGATCAGTCAAGAAATGGAAATGGAGACACATTCATACATACATTATTTGCACAGGAAAACCTTTCTGATCAATAGCTAAAGAGTGGAACACTATAAAAACTCGCCAAAACATGTACGGGCCCGCTCCTAGTTTCATTCACTCTACTTCCCAAATAATTGTTAGTTTGGCTTAACAATATTATGATTCAGTGCCAAAAACACAAAAACAAACACAGTGCCAATTTCATATGGAAATCTAATGCTTACATAATAATGATATACTGCAAACAGATACTGTATAAGCACAGTATTTCTTGACTTAATGAGTTTTATCAAGATTTAAAGTCAACACTTATCCATAGGACAAGACATAAATGACTGATTGCTGGCGGTGACCAGTTTGAAAATTTCAAGATTTCAGAATTTTCTTTTACTCTAGTTAATGAATTGAAATATTGAAAAACTTTTTTTTAATACATTCAACATGAAACCCCAATTTAAACAATAGGTCATTTTCGAAGACATTTTATCTTCAAGGCTATATTACCTAAACAACTATCATGGTCTAAAGGTTCATGTTAGATAATCCATAAAAATGAAATATTTGGGGCTTCTACCTCTTAGATAACCACCTTGGAATAGGTGTATTTAGTCTTATTTTGGCAGAGATTTGTTTTCGTATCATTATATAGTTGATCTTTCATGTACAAAGTCCTAGCTGTAGAAAACGCCTAGGAGAGAGGATCCACTGCAACACCTCCAAGATAGTAGGTATTTTTTCCTTGTGTTTAGACAAGACCAGTAGTAAAGTTAGAGGACAGCGATACCATTCAGAGGGCACTTGGTGTAGTGATGAGACCATAATAGGGTCAAATAGTCTGTATTGCTGTAGGGTAAGGCTACAGGTTGCAGCCAAAGTCTTTCGAGAAGTTTCATTTTAAGAAATCCACAACATTTTCATTCTGAAACTCCTACTTGTCTGCTGATGGTCCTCTGCTTTGTCTACCAGTGGCTGACATCGACCAATACAGCCAATCAGTAACCTCAGCCGATATGTCTCACTATTGGCATCATGGCTATGCTTAAACAACATGACCACGGAGGTCATCATTTGGTAGTATTGGTAACGTACTCGCTGTTTGTAAACATGATGTTTGGAAACGTGAGCATGGAGGAAATTTGAAGGTCTGAACAAAAGAAAAACATATAAATAAAAAATTAAATAGCACAAAATGTTGGAGCCTAAAATGGCATAATGGCTATAGGTTTAGTTTCCATTCCCGATGTCGTACTACAATAATTCCCAATCACTAATTTCCTACACCTCAAAAACATCTCCCTTTTCTTACCTTTGGAACTGCAAAAACTCTTAATTCTTGTCTTGACTAATGGATTTCAATAATATTTAGTCTTCCGCTAACTAAACTCTCCCATTTCCAATATATCCTGAATGCAAGAAGCCACGTTAGTAATAGTCTGGACTACATGCCCCTTCCTGGCATCCATGACTCAGTAGGGATGCTAGGCCCAGTTCAGTGCATATGGGGTTAATTTTTTGGGACTGATTTGTGTGGGTAAACTTAGGGAAGGGGAAGGAGGAGTGAGGGGGTTTGAGGGTCTTTTTGGATTGGTTAGCAGGAGGGACTGATGTGGGGAGTATTTAGGTTAGGGTTACGAAAGGGACAAGTATTCTGCACATGGATGCCGGACTTACATCTTCCTGTCCACCCACCCCCTTTTGTTGGTCCTATTATGGCTTGGCAAGTAGTAAGGGGATTTGGGGATTATCCTATTGTCGCAGCTGTAGGAGTAAAAAGGAGGGGAGTCTTGGAAGGTGGTGGATTGCACTGAAGGACGGGGGAAAACCCAGTACAAGGACACAAACTCCCATGTGGTGCAATGTCATTACTAAAGTATAAATGGGTCCCTACTGAACTTAGGTCTCAGCAGGACATCTGGTATGGGCATAGACATGTAGCTGGGTGCCGTTCAGCCGGTGTGGTGCAGCTAAGGGCAGTGCGGAGGAGCTGTTGCTGCAATTTGGAAAATTGATACTTTATTTCCATGCTTCTCTCCTTTTAGGTGGTTATCCTGTTTATTATTGGGATTTTTATGTTTTTTTATTGTTATTTTAACCCCTTAACGACCAGAGCCATTTCAGTTTTTGCGTTTTCGTTTTTTGCTCCAATTCTACCAAGAGCCATAACTTTTTTATTTTTTGGTCAAAATGGCCATGTGAGGTTTTGTGCAGGACAAGTTGATACAATTGGTTTTAAAATAAAGTGTACTGGAAAATGGTAAAAACATTCCAAGTGCAGTGAAATTACAAAAAAAGTGCAATTCCACAGTTGTTTTTTGTTTTTTTTTCACCATGTTCACTAAATGCTAAAACTGACCTGCCATTATGATTCTCCAGGGCATTACGAGTTCATAGACACCAAACATGTCTGGGTTCTTTTTCATTTAAGTGGTGAAAAAAAATCCAAAATGTGTTAAAATAAAAATGATGCAATTTTCCGAGACCTCTAGCATTTTAATTTTTTGTGATCTGGGATTGGGTAAGGGCTTGATTTTTGCGTTCTGAGCTGACGTTTTTATTGATACTATTTTGGTGTAGATACGATCGTTTGATCGCCCGTTATTGCATTTTATTGCAATGTAGCGGTGACCAAAAACACGTAATTCTGACGTTTTAAATTGTTTTCTCGTTACGCTGTTTAGCGATTGGGATAATTTATTTTTATATATATTGATAGATCGGGTGATTCTGAACGTGGCAATACCAAGTATGTGTATATTTGTTTTTTTATTGTTTTATTTTGAATGGGGCAAAAGGGGGGTGATTTTTGAACTATTAGATTTTTTTATTTTTTGTAAAGATTTTTAAAAACATTTTTCTTTACTTTTTGAATACTTCAATAGTCTCCATGGGAGACTAGAAGCTGCAATACTTTGATCTCCTGCTGCAGACCTCTGGATGTCATGCCGACTCATCAGGGAACTGTGATAATGTGACGAGGTCATCGATTGGCGGCATTTAACTAGTTAACAGCCGTGGGTAAATCGCGATTCCACTTGTGGCTGTTGCGGGCACATGTCAGCTGCATAGAACAGCTGTCTTGTGCCTGGAAAGGTGCAGGCTCAGCGCCGAAGCCAACACCAAACAGAGGGAGTCTGGCATCGGCGTAATATTACGCCCAGTGTTGTAAAGGGATTAATATATGAGGTTGCTGTGGCATTTTTTACATCCAACCAGACACAGTGGTGTTTTATTTTAGGTAGGAGTCTGGGGAAAGGTTAATTGTGGGGCCTTATCTTTAAGGTTATATAGTTCCAAAGTCCACGTATTTCTGTCCAGCCACTATTCTGATACTTCCGCCGTGTGCCAGACAATACAATGGTTGCCCATCTGCTACAGAATATAACTTACAACATATCACACTCATCCAAAAAGCTTTACACAGTGCTGTATCTCCCCAAATATCCTCCATCATCACTGTCTACCACCCTACCAGTGCTCTCTGTTCTGCTAATAAACTAAAACTACCTTCCTCCAAAACTTGAACATTTATTTCCGATTCTGCACCAATTCTCTGGAATGTACTACTCCATACAATTGGATTAATTCCTAGCTCCAGGAGAAACCTAAAGCTTGATCTCTTTCAGCAGCTTATTATATACACTCCCTAATCAAGCTGTTTTTACGCTCTACTCAGAATCTGGCCCTGTCTATCATCTATTCCCACACCCTCGTTGCACTCAGTATTGCTTGGTAGCTGGACATGTGCAGATACTAGCTAGTAGTGACTAGTCCATGCATTAAATTAAGCATTCTATTATAGCAAATTTCTGGACAATAAAATACAGGAACATTTTACCTTTTGTGTCAGTCTTACACAGTAGACTGTGTCAGTAGATTGTAAGCTCTTGGAGCAGGACCGTCACTCCTGTTGCTTGAATAGATAAACTATGTGTTAGGGAGCAGTCAGACAGCCATATAAATGGGATCGAGCTTGGAATGCAATGCACGGACTGGCCTGCGACTCTCTCGACCTGAGGGTGACATCTCCTTAGAAATATATGAAGCTGTTACACTCGGATGGGGAGAGCTGGCGTACCGTACCGACTCCATTTCTAAGGACGTCTGTGTGGATTTTGCTATTGTTTCTACAAGAACCCTCTGAATTTTAAAGTGTTGTCCAATATGTTGGAGCTATATGAATAAAATTATTTTTACGTCGATTAAGTGCCCAAAGAAGTAACACTGGGATTAATACAACTGTAACAGACAATTGCACTTTAAGATCGTAACTCGTCGTAACATGATTTATTCTACATTTTTATTGCCCATTATTGATTAAACAAGACTTTGTGTTCAATCGGGAACTGTATGAAGACACATGGTTCTAAACAATGTTTGCAAGGTGAAAACATTTTTAATTTACGGTAATTTAATTACCATATCTAGATTGGTGGAGTCTTCTCAACAACCTTTATGGGATAGTCAAATATTATGAGTAGAAATTTCACATTGTTTCCCAAACAATTATTACTCTCTCTAAAAGATACTATCGTTCAGTGCCAAAATAAGAAACATAAACAGTTTTAGACATTAATATAATCATAAAGCACCACCATATATTGAGGCCGAGAGCAACCTCTACCAGCTCTCCCAAAATGACTAAGGAATATAGATTCAAAGTGACCACTCCAACCAGATAACAGCAAGGAAAAATAGAGCAAAAATGTCCAGAACAACAACATAGACTTGTGTATAAAAAAATGATTTATTGAGAGAATCACATACAAAATATCATAGTACTTAAACTATTAAGGCAGTCTACTGGATTTAGCCATCACATACACACATAGTGCCTTAATAAGTCCTAAGCCAAGTCAGACCAAAAGTAGATTTTAGAGAAATGCTTACCCATTATGTGTCAAGGGAGTGTCCCTACCTCACCCCGCAGCCCCTAGGGGATATAATTCAAACGGACATTTTCCGCAAACAAACAGCCACGAATGCCTTTCTCTATGCCTTGTCTTGTCATTCACACCATATGATTAAGGCCATTCCTGTAGGACAATTTCTCCGCTTACGTCGTATTTGTTCAAATGATCATGATTTTGAGATCCGAGCAGAAGAACTTACAACACGATTTTTTCAAGAGGGTATAGTAGACGGATAATCAAAAAAGCATACCATCGAGCTAAACACTCTGTTCATAATAATCTACTATATAACAATACAGCCTGTAGGCCTAATACTAGTGGTAAGGCGAGGTTTATTACATCCAATCATCCTCAACATGCTAGAGAGCGATCAGCAATGAAGAGGGCTTGGCCAATTTTGCAGGCGGACTCAATTATTAAGAAATTTCTCCCTAACAATCCATCCATCACATTTCGCCGGGCAAGGAATTTGAGAGATCAACTCACCCGTAGCCACTATATTGGCCAGTCTGTACCCACATTCCTCGACAGTGTTCCTTTACGGGGTGGCTGTGTGCCATGCGGTAGGTGCGTCGCATGTCCCAACATTGAACGTTGTGCTTCCTTCACGAACTTTGATGGTACTAAGGCTATGTTCACACGTTCAGGATTTCCATCCTTTTTTTTTCCTGACTGAAACTGCAGGTCTCTGCAGAAAACGCAGGTGCGTTTTTTGGTGCGTTTTGGTGCGTTTTTGGTGCGTTTTTTGGTGCGTTTTTTAGTGCGTTTTTTAGTGCGTTTTTTGATGCAGTTTTGTCTGCAGATTGTCTGTGTTTGACAGAAATAAAGTTTACTGCAGTGGGGGGAAAAAAAAAAAAAAAATGATGTCATTTCCTTGTCCAACCTTTTCTTCTTCCATCCTCCATTTTGGGACTAAACACCAAAATGAGTGGACGTGTTTTGAATGACAGCGCTCCGCGTTTTGCGCCGCATGCGTCACTGCAGCGCACGCATCCGGGCGCAGAGGACGCAGCAAGTTGCATTTTTGCTGCGTCCTAAATCAATCAAAAAAAGGACGCATGCGGCGCAAAACGCAGCGTTGTGCATGCGTTTTGCTGCGTTTTACTTTGCGTTGTGTGTTGCGGCGCCGACGCTGCGGCGCACAACGCAAATGTGAACATAGCCTAAGTGCCACGTATTTCAGTGCCACGTGCCACGTATTTCAGTGCCACGTATTTAAGTGCCACGTGCCACGTATTTCAGTGCCACGTGCCACGTATTTCAGTGCCACGTGCCACGTATTTAAGTGCCACGTATTTAAGTGCCACGTGCCACGTATTTAAGTGCCACGTGCCACGTATTTCAGTGCCACGTGCCACGTATTTAAGTGCCACGTGCCACGTATTTCAGTGCCACGTATTTCAGTGCCACGTGCCACGTATTTCAGTGCCACGTGCCACGTATTTAAGTGCCACGTATTTAAGTGCCACGTGCCACGTATTTAAGTGCCACGTGCCACGTATTTCAGTGCCACGTGCCACGTATTTCAGTGCCACGTATTTAAGTGCCACGTATTTAAGTGCCACGTGCCACGTATTTAAGTGCCACGTGCCACGTATTTCAGTGCCACGTGCCACGTATTTAAGTGCCACGTATTTAAGTGCCACGTATTTAAGTGCCACGTGCCACGTATTTCAGTGCCACGTGCCACGTATTTCAGTGCCACGTATTTAAGTGCCACGTATTTAAGTGCCACGTGCCACGTATTTAAGTGCCACGTGCCACGTATTTCAGTGCCACGTGCCACGTATTTAAGTGCCACGTATTTAAGTGCCACGTATTTAAGTGCCACGTGCCACGTATTTCAGTGCCACGTGCCACGTATTTAAGTGCCACGTATTTCAGTGCCACGTATTTAAGTGCCACGTATTTAAGTGCCACGTGCCACGTATTTAAGTGCCACGTGCCACGTATTTCAGTGCCACGTGCCACGTATTTAAGTGCCACGTATTTAAGTGCCACGTATTTAAGTGCCACGTGCCACGTATTTCAGTGCCACGTATCACGTATTTAAGTGCCACGTGCCACGTATTTAAGTGCCACGTGCCACGTATTTCAGTGCCACGTGCCACGTATTTAAGTGCCACGTATTTCAGTGCCACGTATTTAAGTGCCACGTATTTAAGTGCCACGTGCCACGTATTTAAGTGCCACGTGCCACGTATTTCAGTGCCACGTGCCACGTATTTAAGTGCCACGTATTTAAGTGCCACGTATTTAAGTGCCACGTGCCACGTATTTCAGTGCCACGTATCACGTATTTAAGTGCCACGTGCCACGTATTTAAGTGCCACGTGCCACGTATTTCAGTGCCACGTATCACGTATTTAAGTGCCACGTGCCACGTATTTCAGTGCCACGTATCACGTATTTAAGTGCCACGTGCCACGTATTTCAGTGCCATGTATCACGTATTTAAGTGCCACGTGCCACGTATTTAAGTGCCACGTGCCACGTATTTAAGTGACACGTGCCACGTATTTAAGTGACACGTATCACGTATTTAAGTGACACGTGTCACGTATTTAAGTATCCACGTATCCCACGAAGATTTTTCATGGAGAACAGACACATCCAGAGATATGTCTGCTCTCCACGGCTGCAGCAACACACTGACAGGAGCCATAGTTCCTGTCGGTGTGTCACTGCGCATGCGCGAGCGAGTTTACCGGCGGTCATTGACCCCGGCACTCTCGCTTAACGGCAGTGCTGCGTGGGAAAGTTCAACGCAGCTGTACTGCTGTTAACCGAGACGCCGGAGCCATTGAACTCCGGAACAGTACGCGATACACTGCTAGGAGCTTCGCTCCTGGCAGTGTATCGCCGGAGAGCAGCCGATCGGCGTGGGACACTCGTTTTATGGATTCTGCGGACAGGGAGTATGGATTTGGTTTATTATTTTTGGATTTTTTCCTGGAGGATCGAGGGCTTCGCCTACCAGTGTGCTGTTGGTGAGTATATACTCTGTGATATGTGTTGTATGTACTGTACTGTGTGTCATGTTTGTGTATTGTGTGTAGGTGTTTGGTGTAAACTTTACTATTGTGCTAAGTCGCCGGACACAGGGACAACTCTCCCATCCTAATACCGGATGGGAGTAGTAGTCCCATACGGCGACTTAGCACAATGGAGGCACTATCGTCGCATGGGGACGGGGACACACACACACACACACACACACACACACACACACACACACACACACACACACACACACCAAATCAATCAAACGGCCGACACGATCCCCATGCGACGCTATGCCTCCATGTCTCTCCGCCCACGCACTTCCGGCCCCGCACTTCCGCCCGCTCCCCCGCACTTCCTGCAGCAGCGGTTCTGCACATCAAACCGCAGTAAAACACGCAGATATATTTTTGATCTGCGTGTTTTACTGCGATTTTGACCTCACAATGGAGGTCTATGGGTGCAGAACCGCTGCGGTTCAGGAAGAAGAATTGACATGCTCCTTCTTTTTTCCGGGAGCTATTCAGCACGGCTTTTTTTTTTAAATTTCCGGACCATGTGCACAGTGTGTCCTGTTTTCCATAGGGTACAGTGTACTGTACCCTGCATGGAAAACAGCTGCGGAACCGCAGCGGCAAAACCGCCGCGGTTCCGCGGTAAAAAACGCACTGTGTGAACATGGCCTAAAAGTTTTGTAATAAAACATCATATATGTTGCATTTCGAGGTATGTTATATATTATACCACATGTCCGTGTGGACTAATATATATAGGGTTGACTACGTGGCAACTCCAGGTTCGTGTTAGGGAGCACGTGTTGGGCATACAGGCAGCAGCTACGTGCATGGATGTTGCCACCCTTAAAACCCTGCCACGGCATTTTAAGGAATTCCATCTATGTGATGTTACGCTGTTGAGGGTGCAGGGGATTGATCTTCTTAATATTAATGTCAGGGGAGGGAGTTTGGCCAAACGCCTGACCCAGCTTGAAACAAGGTGGATGTGGACCCTGCATACCATCCACCCAAATGGGTTGAATGAAAATGTATCATTTGCCCCCTTCTTGTGATCTCTGCCTGCTGTACGTTAGTGTGCGATCCTTGGCATACACTTATTGTTTTTAGCTTTTTAAGTTTATTAATTTTCTTTTTTTGTTGTTCATATTTAGTGTTGTTATCATTGGTATAATTATGGATACTGAAGTTCTACTCTGAAATATTTGAATATCGTGTGACGTGTCTTCTATCGGGTATTTTTGTTATACATACACATTCCTAATGTTTGGTGTAATCTGATATTTAGGACATTTGATTGGGGTGATATGCATACCTACCTTTATTACATCTTGCTATGGCTGTATTTTGAATATGTTTTCATGTGTGTATATATATATATATACTAGATGGTGGCCCAATTCTAGCCACATAGTATATAGCACAGGCCATGTAGTATATAGGAGCCATGTAGTATATAGCAGCCACGCAGTCTATAGCACAGCCACGTAGTATATAACACAGCCCATGTAATATATAGCACAGCCCACGCAGTATATAACACAGCCCACGCAGTATATAGCACAGCCCACACAGTATATAACACAGCACATGCAGTATATAGCACAGCCCACGCAGTATATAACACAGCCCATGCAGTATATAACACAGGCCATGCAGTATATAACACAGGCCATGCAGTATATAATACAGGCCATGCAGTATATAACATAACCCACGCAGTATATAACACAGGCCACGCAGTATATAATACAGGCTACGCAGTGTATAACACAGCCCACGCAGTATATAACACAGGCCATGCAGTATATAACACAGTCCACGCAGTATATAACACAGGCCACGCAGTATATAACAGTGGCCACGCAGTATATAACAGTGGCCACGCAGTATATAACACAGCCCACGCAGTATATAACACTGCCCACGTAGTATATAACACTGCCCACATAGTATATAGCAGCCACGCAGTATATAACACAGCCTGCGTAATATATAGCACAGCCCATGCAGTATATAACACAGCCCACATAGTATATAACACAGCCCATGCAGTATATAACACTGGCCATGTAGTATGTAGCAGCCACGCAGTATATAACACAGCCCACGTAGTATACAGCAATGTGGGCACCATATCCCTGTTAAAAAAAATAATTAAAATAAAAAATTGTTATATACTCACCCGCCGGCGTCCAGTGAAGCAGTCCCGATGTGCGTGCTGCTGCCGCCAGCTTCCGTTCCCAGCGATGCATTGCGAAATTACCCAGATGACTTAGTGGTCTCGCAAGACCGCTAAGTCTTCTGGGTAATTTCACAATGCATCTCTGGGAACGGAAGCTGGCAGCAGCCGCGCGCGCATCGGCGGACGACGGAAGGTGAGAATAGCAGGTTTTTTGTTTTTTTATTACTTTTAACATTAGATCTTTTTACTATACTACACAGGGTTAATAGCAGCGCTAACGGAGTGCGTTACCTGCGGCATAACGCGGTCCGTTAACGCTGCCATTAACCCTGTGTCGGTGCTGACTGGAGGGGAGTATGGAGCGAGCGCCGGGCACTGACTGGAGGGGAGTAGGGAGGGACTAATTCTCGGCCGGACTGTGCCCGTCGCTGATTGGTCATGGCCTGGCAGCTGCGACCAATCAGCGACATGGGATTTCCGTTACAGACAGACAGAAAGACAGACAGACAGACAGACGGAAGTACCCCTTAGACAATTATATATATATAGATATACAGTATATATAGATATACAGTATATATATATATATATATATATATATATATATATATATATATATATATATATATATAATATATGATTGCCTAGAATACTTATTCCTGCAATTTGTGCCAACTTCCGTGGCTTTGTCCGGAGCTAATGTCCGGAGATAATGTCCGGAGCTAATGTCCGGAGCTAATGTCCGGAGCTAATGTCCGGAGGTAATGTCCGGAGATAAGTGACGTCACCAGTGTCCTACACCCAGGCAGAGCACAGGGGCCCCAGGCAGCATATGGGGCCCCAGGCAGAGCACAGTGGCCCCAGGCAGAGCACAGGGGCCCCAGGCAGCATATGGGGCCCCAGGCAGAGCACAGTGGCCCCAGGCAGAGCACAGGGGCCCCAGGCAGCATATGGGGCCCCAGGCAGAGCACAGGGGCCCCAGGCAGCATATGGGGCCCCAGGCAGAGCACAGTGGCCCCAGGCAGAGCACAGGGGCCCCAGGCAGAACATGGGGCCCCAGGCAGAGCACAGGGGCCCCAGGCAGAGCACAGGGGCCCCAGGCAGCATATGGGGCCCCAGGCAGAGCACAGGGGACCCAGGAAGAGCACAGGGGCCCCAGGCAGCATATGGGGCCCCAGGCAGAGCACAGGGGCCCCAGGCAGCATATGGGGCCCCAGGCAGAGCACAGGGGCCCCAGGCAGCATATGGGCCCCCAGGCAGAGCACAGGGGCCCCAGGCAGCATATGGGGCCCCAGGCAGAACACAGTGGCCCCAGGCAGAGCACAGGGGCCCCAGGCAGAACATGGGGCCCCAGGCAGAGCACAGGGGCCCCAGGCAGAGCACAGGGGCCCCAGGCAGCATATGGGGCCCCAGGCAGAGCACAGAGGCCCCAGGCAGAGCACAGGGGCCCCAGGCAGCATATGGGGCCCCAGGCAGAGCACAGGGGACCCAGGAAGAGCACAGGGGCCCCAGGCAGCATATGGGGCCCCAGGCAGAGCACAGGGGCCCCAGGCAGCATATGGGGCCCCAGGCAGAGCACAGTGGCCCCAGGCAGAGCACAGGGGCCCCAGGCAGAACATGGTGCCCCAGGCAGAGCACAGGGGCCCCAGGCAGCATATGGGGCCCCAGGCAGAGCACAGGGGCCCCAGGCAGCATATGGGGCCCCAGGCAGAGCACAATGGCCCCAGGCAGCATATGGGGCCCCAGGCAGAGCACAGTGGCCCCAGGCAGAGCACAGGGGCCCCAGGCAGCATATGGGGCCCCAGGCAGAGCACAGTGGTCCCAGGCAGAGCACAGGGGCCCCAGGCAGCTTATGGGGCCCCAGGCAGAGCACAGTGGCCCCAGGCAGAACATGGGGCCCCAGGCAGAGCACAGTGGCCCCAGGCAGAGCACAGGGGCCCCAGGCAGAACATGGGGCCCCAGGCAGAGCACAGGGGCCCCAGGCAGAGCACAGGGGCCCCAGGCAGCATATGGGGCCCCAGGCAGAGCACAGGGGCCCCAGGCAGCATATGGGGCCCCAGGCAGAGCACAGGGGCCCCAGGCAGCATATGGGGCCCCAGGCAGAGCACAGTGGCCCCAGGCAGAGCACACACCAAATCGGAGGCCGAGGGGCCCCGCCAACCAAATCAGGAGGCCGAGGGGCCCCGACCACCACATCGGAGGCCGAGGGGCCCCGCCCACCAAATCGGAGGCCGAGGGTCCCCGCCCACCAAATCGGAGGCCGAGGGTCCCCGCCCACCAAATCGGAGGCCGAGGGGCCCCGCCTACCAAATCGGAGGCCGAGGGGCCCCGCCCACCACATCGGAGGCCGAGGGGCCCCGCCCACCAAATCGGAGGCCGAGGGTCCCTGCCCACCAAATCGGAGGCCGAGGGTCCCCGCCCACCAAATCGGAGGCCGAGGGTCCACACCATCCAAATCGGAGGCCGAGGGGCCCCGCCCACCAAATCGGAGGCCGACGGGCCCCACCCACCAAAGCGGAGGCCGAGGGTCCCCGCCCACCAAATCGGAGGCCGAGGGTCCCCGCCCACCAAATCGGAGGCCGAGGGTCCCCGCCCACCAAATTGGAGGCCGAGGGGCCCCGCCAACGAAAGCGGAGGCCGAGGGTCCCCGCACACCAAATCGGAGGCAGAGGGACCCCGCCCACCAAATCGGAGGCCGAGGGGCCCCGCCCACCAAAGCGGAGGCCGAGGGTCCCCGACCACCAAATCGGAGGCCGAGGGGCCCCGCCCACCAAATCGGAGGCCGAGGGTCCCCGCCCACCAAATTGGAGGCCGAGGGGCCCCACCAACCAAATCGGAGGCCGAGGAGCCCCGCCCACCAAATCGAAGGTCGAGGGGCCCCGCCCACCAAATCGGAGGCCGAGGGGCCCCGCCCACCAAATCGGAGGCCGACGGGCCCCACCCACCAAAGCGGAGGCCGAGGGTCCCCGCCCACCAAATCGGAGGCCGAGGGTCCCCGCCCACCAAATCGGAGGCCGAGGGTCCCCGCCCACCAAATTGGAGGCCGAGGGGCCCCACCAACCAAATCGGAGGCCGAGGAGCCCCGCCCACCAAATCGAAGGTCGAGGGGCCCCGCCAACGAAAGCGGAGGCCGAGGGTCCCCGCACACCAAATCGGAGGCAGAGGGACCCCGCCCACCAAATCGGAGGCCGAGGGGCCCCGCCCACCAAAGCGGAGGCCGAGGGTCCCCGACCACCAAATCGGAGGCCGAGGGTCCCCGCCCACCAAATCGGAGGCCGAGGGTCCCCGCCCACCAAATCGGAGGCAGAGGGACCCCGCCCACCAAATCGGAGGCCGAGGGTCCCCGCCCACCAAAGCGGAGGCCGAGGGTCCCCGACCACCAAATCGGAGGCCGAGGGTCCCCGCCCACCAAATCGGAGGCCGAGGGTCCCCGCCCACCAAATCGGAGGCCGAGGGTCCCCGCCCACCAAATCGGAGGCCGGGGGTCCCCGCCCACCAAATCGGAGGCTGAGGGGCCCCGCCCACCAAATCGGAGGCCGATGGGCCCCACCCACCAAATTGGAGGCCGAGGGTCCCCGCCCACCAAATCGGAGGCCGAGGGTCCCCGCCCACCAAATCGGAGGCCGAGGGGCCCCACCAACCAAATCGGAGGCCGAGGGGCCCCGCCCACCAAATCGGAGGCCGAGGGTCCCTGCCCACCAAATCGGAGGCCGAGAGTCCCCGCCCACCAAATCGGAGGATAAGGGGCCCCGCCAACCAAATCGGAGGCCGAGGGGCCCCGCCAACCAAATCGGAGGCCGAGGAGCCTCGCCCAACAAATCGAAGGCCGAGCGGCCCCGCCCACCAAAGCGGAGGCCGAGGGGCCCCGACCACCACATCGGAGGCCGAGGGGCCCCGCCCATCAAATCGGAGGCCGAGGGTCCCCGCCCACCAAATCGGAGGCCGAGGGTCCCCACCCACCAAATCGGAGGCCGAGGGTCCCCGCCCACCAAATTGGAGGCCGAGGGTCCCCGCCCACCAAATCGGAGGCCGAGGGGCCCCGCCTACCAAATCGGAGGCCGAGGGTCCCCGCCCACCAAATCGGAGGCCGAGGGTCCCCGCCCACCAAATCGGAGGCCGAGGGGCCCCGCCCACCAAATCGGAGGCCGGGGGTCCCCGCCCACCAAATCGGAGGCCGAGGGGCCCCGCCCACCACATCGGAGGCCGATGGGCCCCACCCACCAAATCGGAGGCCGAGGGTCCCCACCCACCAAATCAGAGGCCGAGGGTCCCCGCCCACAAAATCGGAGGCCAAGGGTCCCCGCCCACCAAATCGGAGGCCGAGGGTCCACGCCCACCAAAGCAGAGGCCGAGGGTCCCCGACCACCAAATCGGAGGCCGAGGGTCCCCGCCCACCAAATCGGAGGCCGAAGGTCCCCGCCCACCAAATCGGAGGCCGAGGGTCCCTGCCCACCAAATCGGAGGCCGAGGGTCCCCGCCCACCAAAGCGGAGGCCGAGGGTCCCCGACCACCAAATCGGAGGCCGAGGGTCCCCGCCCACCAAATCGGAGGCCGAAGGTCCCCGCCCACCAAATCGGAGGCCGAGAGTCCCCACCCACCAAATCGGAGGCCGAGGGGCCCCGCCAACCAAATCGGAGGCCGAGGGGCCCCGCCAACCAAATCGGAGGCCGAGGAGCCCCGCCCACCAAATCGAAGGCCGAGCGGCCCCGCCCACCAAAGCGGAGGCCGAGGGGCCCGGCCCCGCCCACCAAAGCGGAGGCCGAGGGGCCCCGCCCACCACATCGGAGGCCGAGGGGCCCCGCCCACCAAATCGGAGGCCGAGGGTCCCCACCCACCAATTCGTAGGCCGAGGGTCCCCGCCCACCAAATCGGAGGCCGAGGGTCCCTGCCCACCAAATCGGAGGCCGAGGGTCCCCGCCCACCAAATTGGAGGCCGAGGGTCCCCGCCCACCAAATCGGAGGCCGAGGGTCCCCGCCCACCAAATCGGAGGCCGAGGGGCCCCACCAACCAAATCGGAGGCCGAGGGGCCCCGCCCACCAAATCGGAGGCCGAGGGGCCCCGCCCACCAAATCGGAGGCCGAGGGTCCCCGCCCACCAAATCGGAGGATAAGGGGCCCCGCCCACCAAATCGGAGGCCGAGGGGCCCCACCAACCAAATCGGAGGCCGAGGAGTCCCGCCCACCAAATCGAAGGCCGAGCGGCCCCGCCCACCAAAGCGGAGGCAGAGGGACCCCGCCCACCAAATCGGAGGCCGTGGGGCCCCGCCAACCAAAGCGGAGGCCGAGGGTCCCCGCCCACCAAATCGGAGGCAGAGGGACCCCGCCCACCAAATCGGAGGCCGAGGGGCCCCGCCCACCAAAGCGGAGGCCGAGGGTCCCCGCCCACCAAAGCGGAGGCCGAGGGTCCCCGCCCACCAAATCGGAGGTCGAGGGTCCCCGCCCACCAAATCGGAGGCCGAGGGTCCCCGCCCACCAAATCGGAGGCCGGTCCCCGCCCACCAAATCGGAGGCCGAGGGTCCCCGCCAACCAAATCGGAGGCCGAGGAGCCCCGCCCAACAAATCGAAGGCCGAGCGGTCCCGCCCACCAAAGCGGAGGCCGAGGGGCCCGGCCCCGCCCACCAAAGCGGAGGCCGAGGGGCCCCGCCCACCAAATCGGAGGCCGAGGGGCCCCGCCCACCAAATCGGAGGCCGAGGGTCCCCGCCCACCAAATCGGAGGCCGAGGGTCCCCGCCCACCAAATTGGAGGCCGAGGGTCCCCGCCCACCAAATCGGAGGCCGAGGGGCCCCGCCTACCAAATCGGAGGCCGAGGGTCCCCGCCCACCAAATCGGAGGCCGAGGGTCCCCGCCCACCAAATCGGAGGCCGAGGGGCCCCGCCCACCAAATCGGAGGCCGGGGGTCCCCGCCCACCAAATCGGAGGCCGAGGGGCCCCGCCCACCACATCGGAGGCCGATGGGCCCCGCCCACCAAAACGGAGGCCGAGGGTCCCCGCCCACCAAATCGGAGGCCGAGGGTCCCCGCCCACCAAATCGGAGGCCGAGGGTCCACACCAACCAAATCGGAGGCCGAGGGTCCCCGCCCACCAAAGCAGAGGCCGAGGGTCCCCGACCACCAAATCGGAGGCCGAGGGGCCCCGCCCACCAAATCGGAGGCCGAAGGTCCCCGCCCACCAAATCGGAGGCCGAGAGTCCCCACCCACCAAATCGGAGGCCGAGGGGCCCCGCCAACCAAATCGGAGGCCGAGGGGCCCCGCCAACCAAATCGGAGGCCGAGGAGCCCCGCCCACCAAATCGAAGGCCGAGCGGCCCCGCCCACCAAAGCGGAGGCCGAGGGGCCCGGCCCCGCCCTCCAAAGCGGAGGCCGAGGGGCCCCGCCCACCACATCGGAGGCTGAGGGGCCCCGCCCACCAAATCGGAGGCCGAGGGTCCCCACCCACCAAATCGGAGGCCGAGGGTCCCCGCCCACCAAATCGGAGGCCGAGGGTCCCTGCCCACCAAATCGGAGGCCGAGGGTCCCCGCCCACCAAATTGGAGGCCGAGGGTCCCCGCCCACCAAATCGGAGGCCGAGGGTCCCCGCCCACCAAATCGGAGGCCGAGGTGCCCCACCAACCAAATCGGAGGCCGAGGGGCCCCGCCCACCAAATCGGAGGCCGAGGGTCCCTGCCCACCAAATCGGAGGCCGAGGGGCCCCACCCACCAAATCGGAGGCCGAGGGTCCCCGCCCACCAAATCGGAGGATAAGGGGCCCCGCCCACCAAATCGGAGGCCGAGGGGCCCCACCAACCAAATCGGAGGCCGAGGAGTCCCGCCCACCAAATCGAAGGCCGAGCGGCCCCGCCCACCAAAGCGGAGGCAGAGGGACCCCGCCCACCAAATCGGAGGCCGTGGGGCCCCGCCAACCAAAGCGGAGGCCGAGGGTCCCCGCCCACCAAATCGGAGGCAGAGGGACCCCGCCCACCAAATCGGAGGCCGAGGGGCCCCGCCCACCAAAGCGGAGGCCGAGGGTCCCCGCCCACCAAAGCGGAGGCCGAGGGTCCCCGCCCACCAAATCGGAGGTCGAGGGTCCCCGCCCACCAAATCGGAGGCCGAGGGTCCCCGCCCACCAAATCGGAGGCCGGTCCCCGCCCACCAAATCGGAGGCCGAGGGTCCCCGCCAACCAAATCGGAGGCCGAGGAGCCCCGCCCAACAAATCGAAGGCCGAGCGGTCCCGCCCACCAAAGCGGAGGCCGAGGGGCCCGGCCCCGCCCACCAAAGCGGAGGCCGAGGGGCCCCGACCACCACATCGGAGGCCGAGGGGCCCCGCCCACCAAATCGGAGGCCGAGGGGCCCCGCCCACCAAATCGGAGGCCGAGGGTCCCCGCCCACCAAATCGGAGGCCGAGGGTCCCCGCCCACCAAATTGGAGGCCGAGGGTCCCCGCCCACCAAATTGGAGGCCGAGGGGCCCCGCCTACCAAATCGGAGGCCGAGGGTCCCCGCCCACCAAATTGGAGGCCGAGGTTCCCCGCCCACCAAATCGGAGGCCGAGGGGCCCCGCCCACCAAATCGGAGGCCGGGGGTCCCCGCCCACCAAATCGGAGGCCGAGGGGCCCCGCCCACCACATCGGAGGCCGATGGGCCCCGCCCACCAAAACGGAGGCCGAGGGTCCCCGCCCACCAAATCGGAGGCCGAGGGTCCCCGCCCACAAAATCGGAGGCCGAGGGTCCCCGCCCACCAAATCGGAGGCCGAGGGTCCACACCCACCAAATCGGAGGCCGAGGGGCCCCGCCCACCAAATCGAAGGCCGAGGGGCCCCGCCCACCAAAGCGGAGGCCGAGGGTCCCCGCACACCAAATCAGAGGCAGAGGGACCCCGCCCACCAAATCGGAGGCCGAGGGGCCCCACCCACCAAAGCGGAGGCCGAGGGTCCCCGACCACCAAATCGGAGGCCGAGGGTCCCCGCCCACCAAATCGGAGGCCGAGGATCCCCGCCCACCAAATCGGAGGCCGAGGGGCCCCGCCAACCAAATCGGAGGCCGAGGGGCCCCGCCAACCAAATCGGAGGCCGAGGAGCCCCGCCCACCAAATCGAAGGCCGAGCGGCCCCGCCCACCAAAGCGGAGGCCGAGGGGCCCGGCCCCGCCCACCAAAGTGGAGGCTGAGGGGCCCCGCCCACCACATCGGAGGCCGAGGGGCCCCGCCCACCAAATCGGAGGCCGAGGGTCCCCACCCACCAAATCGGAGGCCGAGGGTCCCCACCCACCAAATCGGAGGCCAAGGGTCCCCGCCCACCAAATTGGAGGTCGAGGGTCCCCGCCCACCAAATCGGAGGCCGAGGGTCCCCGCCCACCAAATCGGAGGACGAGGGGCCCCACCTGTGAAAATTTTACTGTGAAAATACCTGATGGGCACACAAGTATGCGCCAGTATGGGTACTAAGAGCTTTTCCACATAATAATGAAATATTTTAAAATGTCATAGAACATACCAATATACATAGTTATTGATACATATTATTTATTATTTACATTATTGTTCTTAAGCAAAGAACCGTTGTTGTGGCATTTGCCACAACACGCAAAGTTGTTGTCTGATGTCTTTCATCACTCCCCTCATAAGCATGTTCATGGATCCTGTGTAACTGTACCTTAAATAACAAGAATTGTCAAGAGCTGGTGAGTGCAGCCATTTTTTGTTCTTTCTTACTATTATTTATTAATTGTATTATTCTTACATTTGAATAAATAAAGTATATATGGATTCTAGACTCCCGATTCTTTAGAATCGGGCTGCCATCTAGTATATATATATATATATATATATATATATATGTATGCTGTAGATATGGGGATAGATATTGTCCACATGTATATACTTATGCAATTTTGAATATGTTTCTATATATATATATGTACATACATGTCTGTAGGTTGGGGATATTGGGATTGATACTGTCCACATATATGCAAATCCCTTTTCATTTATTGGTATACATTTGTATTGGTATTTGTATGTGGGATGTTTGTATATTATATTCTTATACATATATATTTTTTTCTTTTTCATATATACAGTTAGGTCCATATATATTTGGACAGAGACAACATTTTTCTAATTTTGGTTCTAGACGTTACCACAATGAATTTTAAATTAAACAATTCAGATGCAGTTCAAGATCAGACTTTCAGCTTTCATTTGAGGGTATCCACATTAAAATTGGATGAAGGGTTTAGGCGGTTCAGCTCCTTAATATGTGCCACCCTGTTTTTAAAGGGGCCAAAAGTAATTGGACAGATTCAATAATTTTAAATAAAATATTCATTTTTAGTACTTGGTTGAAAGCCCTTTGTTGGCAATGACTGCCTGAAGTCTTGAACTCATGGACATCACCAGACGCTGTGTTTCCTCCTTTCTGATGCTCTGCCAGGCCTTCACTGCGGTGGTTTTCAGTTGCTGTTTGTTTGTGGGCCTTTCTGTCTGAAGTTTAGTCTTTAACAAGTGAAATGCATGCTCAATTGGGTTGAGACCAGGTGACTGACTTGGCCATTCAAGAATATTCCACTTCTTTGCTTTAATAAACTCCTGGGTTGCTTTGGCTTTATGTTTTGGGTCATTGTCCATCTGTAGTATGAAATGACGACCAATCAGTTTGGCTGCATTTGGCTGGATCTGAGCACACAGTATGGCGGCTCTGAATACCTCAGAATTCATTCGGCTGCTTCTGTCTTGTCACATCATCAATAAACACTAGTGACCCAGTGCCACTGGCAGCCATGTACACTGTGTTCCAAATTATTATGCAAATAATATTTCCTCATATTTTCTCTAAATTACCTATCTGAATTGCAGTCATTGTTATTTTCCAGTCATCTACTATTCTAGTATAATTGCAATGTTTTGGAACAAACTTCCTATGAAAACAGTATCTTTTAAAAAAAATAAACACTCAAAATGCATGTTCCAAATTATTATGCACAGCAGAGTTTTCAACCTTTTTTTAAAAAAATTTTGAACAAAAAAATGGTCAATTGTGAAATTATAAGCATTATCAGCTTATTACAAAATGAAATCAAACAGTTTTCAAGTGAAAACTTTATTCTAGGTGATGTTACATTTGCACATAGGACCCCTTGTGCGAAAGAAGCTTCTGAACTCTCTCGTCCATTGAATTTGTCAGTTTTTGGATGGCTTCTGCTTCAATTGTTTTGCATGTGGACAGAATACCCTCCCAGAGCTGTTGCTTAGATGTGAACTGCCTCCCGCCATCATAGACACTCCTTTTGATGATGCTGCAGAGGTTCTCAATGGGGTTGAGGTCAGGGGAAGATGGAGGCCACACCATAAGTTTGTCCTCTTTTATGCCCATAGCAGCCAGAGATGCAGATGTGTTTTTTGCAGCATGAGACGGTGCATTATCATGCATGAAAATGATCTTGCTGCGGAAAGCACGGTTCTTCCTCTTGAACCATGGCAGGAAGTGTTGTTTTAGAAACTCCACATAGATTACAGAGCTCATCTTTACCCCTTCAGGGATCATAAAGGGGCCGACAATCTCTCTCCCATGATTCCAGCCCAAAACATTACTCAACCTCCTCCTTGTTGGCGCCTTAGCCGTGTTTTCATGGGATGACCATCAACCAGCCATCCATCTGGACCATTGAGCAGTGCACGGCACTTATCGGTGAAAAAAAACCGTTTGGAAGTCAGTCTTCATGTATTGTTTGGCCCACTGGAGCCGTTTCTGCTTGTGTGCAGTGGATAGAGGTGGTCAACAAGATGGCTTATGCACAGCTGCAAACCTCTGAAGGACCCTGCATCTTGTTTTTCTGGGGACGTTGGAGGCACCAGCAGCTTCAAAAACTTGTCTGCTGCTATGACAAGGCATTTTTGCAGCTGCTCATTTAACCTTATGCAATTGCATGTTGGAAAGAGTCCTCAATTTTTCCTTATCAGCACGCACACGTGTGTGCTGGGAATCAGCTACATACTTCTTGATTGTGCGATGATCACCATGAAGTGTCTTGGCAATGTTGATTGTAGTCATGCCTTGACCTAAATACTCCACAATTTGTTGCTTCTCAGCAGCCGACACATCCTTTTTCTTTCCCATTTTGGCAAAAAATGTAGGCTGCTTAATAATGTGGAACAGCCTTCTTAAGTAGTCTTGCCTTTATTTGGACACACCTGCCAAACTAATTTGCACAGGTATCTGCAATTGCTTTCAGTGATATAAAGAGCCCTGACACACATCACCATCAATGAGTTTAAATGACAAACAAAAAAATTCTAACCTTATCACTCCTAAACTCTATGTGCATAATAATTTGGAACACAGTGTATGCCCAAGCCATCACACTGCCTCCGCCGTGTTTTACAGATGATGTGGTATGCTTTGGATCATGAGCTGTACCACGCCTTCACCATACTTTTCTCTTTCCATCATTCTGGTAGAGGTTGATCTTGGTTTCATCTGTCCAAAGAATGTTCTTCCAGAACTGTGCTGGCTTTTTTAGATGTTTTTTTTAGCAAAGTCCAGTCTTTTTATTCTTGATGCTTATGCTTACACCGTGCAGTGAACCCTCTGTATTTACTTTCATGCAGTCTTCTCTTTATGGTAGATTTGGATATTGATACGCCGACCTCCTGGAGAGTGTTGGTCACTTGGTTGGCTGTTGTGAAGGGGTTTCTCTTCACCATGGAGATTATTCTGCGATCATCCACCACTGTTGTCTTCCGTGGGCGCCCAGGTCTTTTTGCATTGATGAGTTCACCTGTGCTTTCTTTCTTTCTCAGGATGTACCAAACTGTAGATTTTGCCACTCCTAATATTGTAGCAATTTCTCGGACGGGTTTTTTCTGCTTTCGCAGCTTAAGGATGGCTTGTTGCACCTGCATGGAGAGCTCCTTGGACCGCATGTTTACTTCACAGCAAAACCTTCCAAATGCAAGCACCACACCTCAAATTAACTCCAGGCCTTTTATCTGCTTAATTGAGAATGACATAACGAAGGGATTGCCCACACCTGTCCATGAAATGGCTTTGGAGTCAATTGTCCAATTACTTTTGGTCCCTTTAAAAACAGGGTGGCACATGTTAAGGCGCTGAAACTCCTAAACTCTTCATCGAATTTTAATGTGGATCCCCTCAAATGAAAGCTGAAAGTCTGAACTTCAACTGCATCTGAATTGTTTTGTTTAAAATTCATTGTGGTAATGTCTATAACCAAAATTAGAAAAATGTTGTCTCTGTCCAAATATATATGGACCTAACTGTAATTGCTGTACAACTCTTGTTCGCATTAGGTCTCTGTTATGACCCCAATGGCAGAGGGTATCAGAAATATTTACTAAGTCTGCAAACACAAAACCCAGCTCATAGGGCAGTGGTAACTGGGCTGACCATATATCTAATCCTAGCACCACAAATAACAGCAGCCGGGGAACGTGCCTACGTTGATTCTAGACGTCTCGCGCCAGCCGGAGAACTAACTAACCCTAGAAGGGAAAAGAAAGACCTTTCTTGCCTCCAGAGAAAAGACCCCAAAAGTTGGATACAAGCCCCCAACAAATAATAACGGTGAGGTAAGAGGAAAAGACAAACGTAAGAATGAGCTAGGTATTTAGCAAAGAGAGGCCCACTAGCTAATAGCAGAATATAGTAAGATAACTTATATGGTCAGCAAAAACCCTATCAAAAATATCCACACTGGAAATTCAAGAACCCCCAAACCGTCTAACGGCCCGGGGGGAGAACACCAGCCCCCTAGAGCTTCCAGCAAGGTCAGGAATCACATTTAGTACAAGCTGGACAAAAATGAGAGCAAGCAAATAACCCAAAAAACAAAGAAGCAGGACTTAGCTTAATTTAGCACGAACCGGGACCAGCAGATAGGAGCAAACAGAAAGGATCTGATTACAACGATGCCAGGCACTGGACTAAGGATCCAGGAAGTTTATATAGCAACACCCCTGGACTAACGGCCCAGGTGGGTGCAAACTGAGGGAAGAAACTCCCAGAGTAATATCACTAGTAACCACAAGAGGGAGCCAAAAAGTCTAATTCACAACAGTACCCCCCCTTAAGGAGGGGTCACCGAACCCTCACCAAGACCACCAGGGCGATCAGGATGAGCAGCGTGAAAGGCACGAACTAAATCGGCCGCATGCACGTCAGAGGCAACCACCCAGGAATTATCCTCCTGACCATAGCCCTTCCACTTGACCAGATACTGAAGTCTCTGTCTGGAGAGACGAGAATCCAAGATCTTCTCCACCACGTACTCCAACTCGCCCTCAACCAACACCGGAGCAGGAGGCTCAGCAGAAGGAACCACAGGCACAACGTAGCGTCGCAACAAGGACCTATGGAACACGTTGTGAATGGCAAACGACACCGGAAGATCCAAGCGAAAGGACACTGGATTAAGGATTTCCAATATCTTGTAAGGACCGATGAAGCGAGGCTTAAATTTAGGAGAGGAGACCTTCATAGGAACAAATCGAGAAGACAGCCACACCAAATCCCCAACACGAAGTCGGGGACCCACACCGCGGCGGCGGTTGGCAAAACGCTGAGCCTTCTCCTGTGACAATTTTAAATTGTCCACCACATGATTCCAGATCTGCTGCAACCTATCCACCACAGAATCTACCCCAGGACAGTCAGAAGGCTCCACATGTCCTGAGGAAAAACGAGGATGGAAACCAGAGTTGCAGAAAAATGGCGAAACCAAAGTAGCGGAACTAGCCCGATTATTAAGGGCAAACTCAGCCAACGGCAAGAAGGTCACCCAATCATCCTGATCTGCCGAAACAAAACACCTCAAATAAGCCTCCAGATTCTGATTAGTTCGCTCCGTTTGTCCATTAGTCTGAGGATGAAAGGCAGACGAGAACGACAAATCAATGCCCATCCTAGCACAAAAGGATCGCCAGAACCTGGAAACAAACTGGGATCCTCTGTCAGACACAATATTCTCAGGAATGCCGTGTAAGCGAACCACATTCTGAAAGAACACAGGAACCAGCTCGGAAGAGGAAGGCAGCTTAGGCAAAGGCACCAAATGGACCATTTTCGAAAAGCGATCACATACCACCCAGATGACAGACATACCCTGAGACACCGGGAGATCAGAAATGAAATCCATGGAAATGTGTGTCCAAGGCCTCTTTGGGACAGGCAAGGGCAAGAGCAACCCGCTGGCACGAGAACAGCAAGGCTTAGCTCGAGCACAAGTCCCACAGGACTGCACAAATGACCGCACATCCCGTGACAAGGAAGGCCACCAAAAGGACCTAGCCACCAGATCTCTGGTGCCAAAAATTCCCGGATGACCTGCCAACACCGAGGAATGAACCTCGGAAATGACTCTGCTGGTCCACTTATCAGGAACAAACAGTCTGTCAGGTGGACAAGAGTCAGGTCTACCAGCCTGAAATCTCTGCAACACGCGTCGCAAATCAGGAGAAATGGCTGACAAAATAACTCCCTCTTTAAGAATACCAACTGGTTCTGCGACTCCAGGAGAGTCAGGCACAAAGCTCCTTGAAAGAGCATCAGCCTTCACATTCTTTGAACCTGGTAAATACGAGACCACAAAGTCAAAACGGGAGAAAAACAATGACCAGCGGGCCTGTCTAGGATTCAGGCGTTTAGCAGACTCGAGATACATCAAATTTTTGTGATCAGTCAAGACCACCACACGATGCTTAGCACCCTCGAGCCAATGACGCCACTCCTCAAATGCCCACTTCATGGCCAGCAACTCCCGATTGCCAACATCATAATTCCGCTCAGCAGGCGAAAACTTCCTAGAGAAGAAAGCACATGGTCTCATTACCGAGCAACCAGGGCCTCTCTGTGACAAAACGGCCCCTGCCCCAATCTCAGAAGCATCCACTTCGACCTGAAAGGGAAGTGAGACATCAGGCTGGCACAAAACAGGCGCCGAAGTAAACCGGCGTTTCAACTCCTGGAACGCCTCCACGGCTGCAGGAGCCCAGTTAGCAACATCAGAACCTTTCTTGGTCATATCCGTCAAAGGTTTAACAACGCTAGAAAAATTAGCGATAAAACGACGGTAGAAGTTAGCAAAACCCAAGAACTTCTGAAGACTCTTAACTGACGTGGGTTGAGTCCACTCATGAATAGCTCGGACCTTGACTGGGTCCATCTCCACAGCAGAAGGGGAAAAAATAAACCCCAAAAAGGGAACCTTCTGTACTCCAAAGAGACACTTTGAGCCCTTAACAAACAAAGCATTCTCACGCAAAACCTGAAACACCATCCTGACCTGCTCCACATGTGAGTCCCAATCTTCAGAGAAAACCAGAATATCATCCAGATAAACAATCATAAATTTATCCAGATACTTCCGGAAAATATCATGCATAAAGGACTGAAACACTGAGGGAGCATTAGAGAGCCCAAAAGGCATCACCAAGTACTCAAAATGACCTTCGGGCGTATTAAATGCAGTCTTCCATTCATCTCCTTGCTTAATGCGCACAAGGTTGTACGCACCACGAAGATCTATCTTGGTGAACCACTTGGCACCTTTAATCCGGGCAAACAAGTCCGACAACAGAGGCAAAGGATACTGAAATTTAACAGTGATTTTATTCAGAAGCCGATAGTCAATACAAGGTCTCAAAGATCCGTCCTTCTTGGCCACAAAAAAGAATCCCGCACCAAGAGGGGAAGAGGATGGACGGATATGCCCCTTCTCCAGAGACTCCTTGATATACGAACGCATTGCGGCATGCTCAGGTACAGACAGATTAAATAATCTTCCCTTAGGAAATTTACTACCTGGAATCAAATCTATGGCGCAGTCACAGTCCCTATGAGGAGGCAGAGCACCGGATCTGGACTCGCTGAACACATCCTGATAATCAGACAAATACTCAGGAACTTCCGAAGGAGTAGAGGAAGCAATAGACACTGGCGGGGAATCAGCATGAATTCCCTGACAGCCCCAACTTGACACAGACATTGCCTTCCAATCCAAGACTGGATTGTGGGTCTGTAACCATGGCAGCCCCAAAACGACCACCAGAGGATTAGCGGTTTTGCGCTCCCGCAAACGCCGGTCAATTTGAATAGCCAGCGCCATGGAATCATTCAGACTTGTAGGAATGGGGAAACCCACCATCACATTCTTAATGGCTTCAGAAAGGCCATTTCTGAAATTTGCGGCCAGAGCACACTCATTCCACTGAGTAAGCACGGACCATTTCCGAAATTTTTGGCAATACACTTCAGCTTCATCCTGGCCCTGAGAAATAGCCAGCAAGGCTTTTTCTGCCTGAACTTCAAGATTGGGTTCCTCGTAAAGCAATCCGAGTGCCAGAAAAAATGCATCAATATTTGCCAATGCCGGATCTCCTGGCGCTAGCGAGAAAGCCCAATCCTGAGGGTCGCCCCGTAAAAAAGAAATAACAATTTTAACTTGCTGAGCTGAATCTCCAGATGAACGGGGTCTCAGAGAAAGAAACAATTTACAATTATTCTTGAAATTCCTAAACCTAAATCAGTCTCCAGAAAACAGTTCAGGAATAGGTATTTTAGGTTCAGACATAGGACTACTGGTAACAAAATCTTGTATGCCCTGCACACGAGCAGCAAGCTGGTCTACACTTGTAATCAAGGTCTGGACATTCATGTCTGCAGCAAGCACAAGCCACTCAAAGGTAAAGGGGAGAAAGAGAGGAAAAAAAAAAAAAAAAAACCTCAGAATTTCCTTTCTTATTATCCCACTTCTGCAATGCATAAACATTCAATGTTGGCCTGGCATACTGTTATGACCCCAATGGCAGAGGGTCTCAGAAATATTTACTAAGTCTGCAAACACAAAACCCAGCTCATAGGGCAGTGGTAACTGGGCTGACCATATATCTAATCCTAGCACCACAAATAACAGCAGCCGGGGAACGTGCCTACGTTGATTCTAGACGTCTCGCGCCAGCCGGAGAACTAACTAACCCTAGAAGGGAAAAGAAAGACCTTTCTTGCCTCCAGAGAAAAGACCCCAAAAGTTGGATACAAGCCCCCAACAAATAATAACGGTGAGGTAAGAGGAAAAGACAAACGTAAGAATGAGCTAGGTATTTAGCAAAGAGAGGCCCACTAGCTAATAGCAGAATATAGTAAGATAACTTATATGGTCAGCAAAAACCCTATCAAAAATATCCACGCTGGAAATTCAAGAACCCCCGAACCGTCTAACGGCCCGGGGGGAGAACACCAGCCCCCTAGAGCTTCCAGCAAGGTCAGGAATCACATTTAGTACAAGCTGGACAAAAATGAGAGCAAGCAAATAACCCAAAAAACAAAGAAGCAGGACTTAGCTTAATTTAGCACAAACTGGGACCAGCAGATAGGAGCAAACAGAAAGGATCTGATTACAACGATGCCAGGCACTGGACTAAGGATCCAGGAAGTTTATATAGCAACACCCCTGGACTAACGGCCCAGGTGGGTGCAAACTGAGGGAAGAAACTCCCAGAGTAATATCACTAGTAACCACAAGAGGGAGCCAAAAAGTCTAATTCACAACAGGTCTCTTTGCAGCCAGATTTGGCATTATTGTGAATGTTGCTAGTTTTAACATCCGCATGTTATTTCTCTAATTGTGCGGTGTTACATACTCTATTGTCCGATTGGTTAATGCCATGCATAGTATGCAATGTTTCGTCTATTATTGCGTTTTGTATGTTATTGATTATTTTGTTTGCCCTTACTTAAAATGGCCGTGATGTGCTGCTTGCTATGCGCGGGTGCCTCCTGTCTCATGGCTCTACATCGGCTTCCTTCTGACGTCTGGCGCCTGTTCACGTGGGGCCCCACGTGTTTCCGGTGCTGACAGATGGGGACACTCGAAGGCGGGTGGCGCGGCGTGTAAGTTGGCGGTACATTTCCAGTTGGCAGTGTATATATATACATGCCATATACACTTTATCCACACCCCCCTGAGGAAGGAGCTGGTTGCTCCGAAACGCATGTCGGGGTGGGCTATTGGCCCTCCACTCCTGCACTTATTAGGTATGTACCGTGTATTTTTCTCTCTGATTGCTGTTAGTATATTGACTATCTAGTTATGTTGCATTTGCCATAATATAGAATGTTTAGCTATAGATATCTGCCGCAATGCGGTATGCTACTATGGTGATACGGGGGTTGTTGGCCATTTCAGTCCATTTGTTTGATGTATGGCCGATGTGAGCGCGCATTTACTTCTGCATTTATGCCATTGTACCTGTATTTTTCAAGGTTTTAATTGTCATTTAATTAAGTTTATATATATTTATGGGACTTTATGACTGCCATTTCGTCGTTCTTCTCTATTGGTATATACAAATTGCAGTTGGCCCCAAATGGTCCTTGCATGCATGTATTGTATTCTAATGACACATATTGTTAGTGTTTTGGTAAAACTTGCTTGGATTCTTTACATGTCACATGCTTCCTACAATTTGGTTATGTCCTGGTGAAATTAGCACATTAGGGTAGAGTTTGGTGTGTATATCAAGCAAAGAGTTGACATACTTGCAGTGGCATAACTTGAATCTTGTAGGCCATAATGTAAAAGCTCCAGCAGGGCCCCTAATTATTGCAAGTCTTTAATAATAATAGTCTTTTCATATGTGCCAAAGGGGCCTTTTGGGACACCTATGCTCCAGGGGCAAGGTGTAATTGCAACCCCTGCATCTATTATAATTACGTCCCATCATACTTATATGAAGTGGTTTTGAATGGAGGTGTGCCTCTTGAATGAAATAAGAGACAAGAAGTAGTGGTTTCCTAAACACGGATGTTGGAAAGATGCAGTTACATACAGTACAGATGTCCTTTCAACAGCTTTAGTCAATTCAAATTGTTGACTTATGTAGGTCTGGGTACCCAATAAACTCTGTGCATTCCTAGGCCCTGAGTTTAATGGGTACCCAGGCCTACATAAGTCAACAGTTTGAATTATACAATTGGTGTATGAACAATAGGTTGACACTTTGGATACTATACTAATATTTGATACTGTACTGACACTTGCAACAGTCTGCTGGCAAGCTTCACAGCAGCAAATCCTTCACACTGGTCCAGCCTCTGTGTCAATTATAATGTAGCTTAGTAAACAATGCTGCATTAAATCATGTTGAAGCCCTTAGGGAGTCAAAATCTTAGGGGCCCCCCAGATATTTTTATCCGAATACGTTTTTCAATTTAGTGACAATTTTTTTTCACAAAGTACATTTTATTTAACAAAACAAAAATTAAGTTAATCAAACTTCAGTATAACCCAGACAAGTTAATTACCTAACATCAACCCCAGGTGTAGGTCCATATACACTAGTCTGTGTTCCCGAAGCTTCTACTCATGAATGTTGCATTATAATCCAGATATACACACATATATGATCTGCATACATCTCAGTGCATGCGGAGTGTAAAAGAAAACAAAAAAAATATGTTTGTGCCCAACCTGTTTGATGATGGGCACCTGGGCTGGCGTTTGGGGCAGGCAGACAAGGCAGCCGCCTGGGGCCCCCACCCACAAAAAGGGCCCCCTGTGTCTGCAGCCCCTTTATGAAGTGCCCAGAGGGTGTACAGCATTACTTACAGTGAATAACGCTGTGCATCCTTGGTAGTCCTTGATCCCAAACCCCCTCCAATCTCCCCTCTCTCTCCCCTGCAGTGTCAGGTTAGAAGTTGAGAGTGGGGGAAAAAGTGCAGCAGAGGTCAGACCTGGGGCAGGACAATGTTTGCAGCCCTGTGTGTGTGGCACCTCCTCCTCATCATGACTGCTCCTACCTCACTGTCCTCAGGACCTGGTAAGTATACATATATATGTGTATCTGTGTGTGTACATGGGTAGTATACAGTGTGTGTGTCTGTATATGTGTATATAGTATGATTGTGCATATCTGTGGTGCATTTGTGTGTGTATATAATATATATATATATATATATGCATGTACATATAGTATGTGTCTGTGTATATTATATATGTATACTGCATGTGTGCATTATATTGTGTAACTCTATGTGTATATGTATGTGAGAATACTGTATATACTGTATGTAAATTGTTTCTGTGTGTATATACTATATATTTGTCCTTGTCTTTTTATATGGATAAAGTATACACTCACTGGCCACTTTATTAGGTACACCTGTCCAACTTCTTGTTAACACTTAATTTCTAATCAGCCAATCACATGGCGGCAACTCAGTGCATTTAGGCATGTAGACATGGTCAAGACAATCTCCTGCAGTACAAACCGAGCATCAGTATGGGGAAGAAAGGTGATTTGAGTGCCTTTGAACGTGGCATGGTTGTTGGTGCCAGAAGGGCTGGTCTGAGTATTTCAGAAACTGCTGATCTACTGGGATTTTCACGCACAACCATCTCTAGGGTTTACAGAGAATGGTCCGAAAAAGAAAAAAAATCCAGTGAGCGGCAGTTCTGTGGGCGGAAATGCCTTGTTGATGCCAGAGGTCAGAGGAGAATGGGCAGACTGGTTCGAGCTGATAGAAAGGCAACAGTGACTCAAATCGCCACCCGTTACAACCAAGGTAGGCCTAAGAGCATCTCTGAACGCACAGTGCGTCGAACTTTGAGGCAGATGGGCTACAGCAGCAGAAGACCACACCGGGTACTACTCCTTTCAGCTAAGAACAGGAAACTGAGGCTACAATTTGTACAAGCTCATCGAAATTGGACAGTAGAAGATTGGAAAAACGTTGCTTGGTCTGATGAGTCTCGATTTCTGCTGCGACATTCGGATGGTAGGGTCAGAATTTGGCGTAAACAACATGAAAGCCTGGATCCATCCTGCCTTGTATGGAGCATCTTTGGGATGTGCAGCCGACAAATCTGCGGCAACTGTGTGATGCCATCATGTCAATATGGACCAAAATCTCTGAGGAATGCTTCCAGCACCTTGTTGAATCTATGCCACGAAGAATTGAGGCAGTTCTGAAGGCAAAAGGGGTCCAACCCGTTACTAGCATGGTGTACCTAATAAAGTGGCCAGTGAGTGTATATAATGTGTGTACATATAAAGTGTGTATCTGTGTGTATGTGCTGCATATATAGTTCTGTAATTCTAGTGTCGCCGTAATAGGGATCAGCAGTTTTATATCTAATGCCTGTGTCTTACACAAGGACCTGTTCACACTGTCTTTACTGCAGCCTTGGGGGGGGGGGGGGGATTCTGCCTGAATTCCTTATAGAAGCATAGATTGCAATAACAGGAATGGAGTTCACATGAATTCCACATGTGATGTTTTTTTTTTTCTGAACGTGTCCTTGTGTTCCAACAGCCACAGAAAAGTGGACACTTTTAGATGAAAAAACAGAAACAGACTCTGAGGGTAGGTGCACACGATCAGTAACCACTACGGGTTGGACGCTGCGTACTTGTGCAGCGTCCAGATGTTACAGCACAGTGGAAGGGATCTCAAGAAACCCCATGCCCACTATGCGCCCTTAGCTGCCAGCGGCTCACCCGCAGAGACAGACATGCGGAGCGTCTTTCCAGACTGCAGCATGTCTATTTCTCTTGTAGAGATGCAATAAATGTCACCCGTACACTCTATTGGACACAGTGAATCCACACGGTTCAGTCGTCAGTAGTTTGGGGTGACTTTTTTATCGCTTTATATTCTGCCGTTTGTGAGGCAGGATGTAGAAAAAGAGGGCAATTCTGCTAATGTTTTCTATTATGTGACTGTACGGCCCCTTCACCCAACCGTATCATGTTTTTCATGGATGCCACATGTGCCCTATTTGACCTACGGTGCTGAACTCATGTCCGTGTTTTCCCAGCAGCACAGATGATAAGGGCCAATACAAGTCTATGGGTCCGTGTAAACATGCCGTCCGTGTGCCGTCTGTGTTTAACATGGAAAGTATGTGAGAGGCTTTGTAATTTAATTTCCAGTATCCGTACTGGAAAAACACAGATGGCACATGGATGACACACTGATTGAAAACACTGGCGACACCGATATCGGTGTTACATGTATGTGTTTTATATGGACATGTGAAGGGGGCCTAACAGTGTTGTTGGTGGAATATTTCAGGATTGGGGGCCCCACTGTGGATTTTGCCCAGGGCCCCATTTTGTCTAAAACAGGCCCTGATGGGCACTAATGGCATACAGCTGTACCCACCGACTATAATGAGGTCCATTGGGTTTCTGTTGTGACATCCGTCATTGTACCCTAAATAAGTTCTGCACTTATTTTTTAAGGAACATTGTTTATCTCATCTGTGGATTGTCAATGTAACTGCTGTAGATCCCGATTGTCAATGATAGCATCACTCTAAAAACTTACATGTGCACCGCTTTATGTATTTTACTATCTCATGAGAACATAACTTTGTTTTTTTGTTCTAAAACCTCAATGACACCTTCATTGAAAATGTTATTTTTATAGTAACTTTCCCATCAGTTTGAAGTTGCTGCCATATCCTGTTCAGAACTCCTCGATAGACAGTTATCTTAAAATATGACCTCCGTTTCCTTGCTCAGGCATAGCTGATTTTCATCAATGTTGAGACATTACATATCCTGTGCTCTTTCCTGACCCCTGACCGAAAATCAACAATGAAAGACTACAGATTAGGAAGAATTACAGTAAATATGCATATTGTAAAAAAAAAAAAAAGAATGTGAAAAGTTTATGGCCTAAACAGGTTCATATGTTCTTCTGTTTTCGTATTTTATGTTTTTTTCCCAAAGAGGACTGCGGATTGACTCTACAGAAATACATCTGCCCAATATTTTTTAAAAGAAGAACATTAATAGAAAAATCAATTCATTACTCAGTTAGGTTCAGATGTGACTCAATTGATTTTAGCGGACTGCTAGCCCTGCAGTATATACTGTATATTTTATCAAATATCAGATTTCTCTCACTTTTCTACTTAAAGGAAATTTTCACTTTTTTATTATGTTGTTTTTAGGTTAGAAAATTAAGTAATTATTGAGTTGTCCTTGTCCTGTTGTATTATTATTTATTTCTTCATTTTTATTCGACAGCGCTTTACAGATATTATCATCACTGTCCCCATTGGGGCGCACATTCTAAATTCTCTATCGGTATGTCTTTGGGGCATGGGAGGGAATCGGAGAACCTGGAGGAAACAAGAGGAGAGTATACAAACTCCTTGCAGATGTTGTCCTTGATGGGATTTGAACCCAGGATCCCAGAGCTGCAAAGTGACAATGGTAACCACTGAGCCATATTGGTTGGGGCTTAGCTTTTTTTATCTACTTCTCCAAATTCTCTGAATATAGATGTAAAGGTAATATGCCGGCTGCCTACAACTAGCACTAGGTGACGCTTGAGTGCAAACTGTCTCATCATTGAGTGCCATGTATAACATTATGCAGTTAGCTCCCATGCTTAATCAATAAGTGGCTACAGTTTATCAAAAATGTATATTTTAAAGGGTGTCTGTAAAAATATCATAATTGTAACATAGATTTTAGTGCTGCAGTTGCAAAAAATCCCTTTCAATCCATATGTAGATTAGGGTGCTTTGGCGCACCTTTGGTGTGGTCAATGAGTCGGGCAATGCTACGCTTTCCAAATGGCATACCTAGCTCTGTGAGCTTGATTCCTTTACAGTGAAAGCTCCCTAAACTCAACTTCTTGATCATACACACTGACACTGTAGGCGCCTAGAGGAACTAGTCTGATTGCCGTATGTGGAGTCGGGAATTTTTTTCCCCAAAGTGGAGCTTAAGATGGACTTAAAGTCTTCCTTCAACCTTAATAACTATGTTACTATGTTAATAATATCAGTGGCAGTGTGCACTCTGTGTGGGTGTGGGCACACTTTGATATCAGGGTCCTGCCAATCTGTGTCCACTGTTTGCTCCACCCAGAAGTATAGTGAGCACTTCCATAGATGAGATGGCAATTAGTGTCTGCACACACACTGAGCAAGCTTGCGCACTGACACTAAGAGCATGCTGCTGCACCACTACAGTGTCAGTGTGCAAACACCAGAGCAAGAATTTGGGCTTAGAGAGCGCACACTGTGAGAAAGCGGGCTCTGTCAATCAGACTTAGTAACCGTACTAGATATACAAATCGAAGGGCGTAACTGTGCACCAAGACCTCGCCCATGCCAAGGGTGTAATAAAGCACCTTCATTAGCATGTGGATTAAAAGTGACATTTTCTACAGCTACACATCTACTCTACTTTCCCAGCTATTGGGAGAAAAATACTTTATCAGGGAGCTGCCAGTTTTTAGTTATAGAGGCGTACTGGCGTAGCTACAGTTGCCGCTCACGGCATTGTAAGCATTGGCTGTAAGCATGCCCTGGCAGATTGACAGGTGTCTTTGCTATGCATCAATGCAAAGGCAGCAGTCAATCCAAGTGCCGGCGCTTGCTCTTGCCACCACTTACAGTGCTGTGAGCAGTAACTGCAGCCATGCCGGCACACCTCTATAACTGAAAGCTGGCAGCTCCCTGGAGGAACAAAGTTTTTTTTATCCCAGTAGCCGGGCTTTCAGTAAGACAGCCGGTCAGGATTTTAACGCTGATAACCTGAAAATTAAGCTTATATCTGCAGGTTGAATGCATTATCCGACCTGACAGTTTCCCTTTTAAGACATATTAAAAGAATCAGCAAAGACTTTTTTGACTTATTTTGATTTAAAAAAAAATATGCAAGAGAATATATTTTAAAGTTGACTCATTGCAATGATGGACAGCTGAAGTTAAAAACAACCACAGCATGAAGCTTTATTGCAAACATCAGCAGTTTTCCAATGTAATTTTTGGCTGGATACCTTTACAGGTAAAACGTTCAAAATCTGTAGAAAATGCACGGACAGAAACCACATAGTAAAACCACAGAGAGTTGTTTTTGTGATTGTGGTTTTTCTATTGAAATTTTTTCAGTTGAAATATATAGTCTCTAAAACATTGCAGACAGTATTGTAATATGTTCGGGGCTTTTTCGCAGAAAAAAAACAACTGTACTAAATTTAGAAAATTTTGAAAATGTAAGTCCCCCTAGCACCTTAAAAAAGTACAGAGGTTAACATTTTAAATAATACTTCAAAAGCCAATATTAATTCAATTTTAATTCATTTACTTCTATATTCTGTAAATAAACAGCATCAAAATATTTTTACTAGATATTTTTGTATAAATTATACAATTATTAATACTAAATATTATGAGAATTTTTTTAGGAAAAATTTTAAAATCGAATACAGGCACACACAAAAAAAAGTCTATAATATCAGTATTTGCAAGCAAGAGTTCTATTAGTAAATAATAATAATAATAATAATAATTAGGTAAAGTTTTAAAAAGAAAAAAAATAAAATTAAATAATTGAGAAAATTTGTTAAAAAATTAAATATTTTAAAAACAGTAATATTGATAAAAAGTACTTAAAAGAAACAAATGTTTGTATATGTATTCTGTTTGTTAAAAAAAAGTTTTAGCAATATATATATATTTTATATAAACTTTTTTTTTAATAAACAGAACCATCTTTTATAAATTGCAGGAAGCAACAATTATAGACAGACTAGCAAACAGTGGACAGAAATTTCTAGTGACTGTTGTACATCAGAATTGGCACAGTCGTGAATAACTTAAACCACATACATCGTTTAAAGACCATTCCAAACCAACTAGCATGAAAAAATGCGTGGCCAAAAACTACAAACCCTATACGTAAGCTACAAGAAAAACAAAGAATTAACATTTCCAGAATTATAAATCTCAACACATGCAGGGATTTAAGACAGGTATTTATAAAAAGAATATCCTGTACCTAAATATTTGCAGGAACTTTCTAAACCATTTCCCAGAACTAAAGAAGGAACATAAACATTTCATTTTTAACAATTTTATATCAGCATTTCATTTTATTTTAACTTTGTTCTTATATGTTATCTTACAGTGACACAGAATTAGCGCTTTACACAAAATATGTATAATTAGATTATTTTAAAATGCTTCTGATTTTATATGTATTATTTCTTGGTGTGTTTGCTATATGTAGAACAATACAAGATGTAGACGCAATTACATTGTATATGTTTTAATAGTATATATTTCAATATATTTCATTTTTTCAAGACTTTTTAAAGAGAATCTCTCACCTGTTTTTTGATAACCGCAATCTGAGAGCGGCATGATATAGAGGCAGAGACTCTGATTAAAGTAATGTGTCACTTACTGGGCTGCTTCCTGCTGTTTTGATAAAATCACGATATTATGATTGAGATCTAGCAGTTCTCTGAATGCTGAATGCTATATAACCCACCCACACCACTGGCTACTTTCTGTGTACACTGTACTGTCACATATACACTTCTCACCACGTGACGTGGGGTGCACCTGCAAGGGTTAATTTATCTCCTCTCACTCAATTCAACACTCAACCTCTGTTTTAGGCTATATACTGAGCATAAATCACACCCTGACACAGTCCGTACACCCCAATTTCTTGACGTGCTGCCACCACTCATTAAATACACAGGATGATGAGTCGCCAAAATATTTTACTGTCAGAATATCAAAAGGTCACACGCTCTCTGAAAGCTATAGATTCTTTAGAGCATACAAGGATCAAACTTATTAAAGATTTTAAGCTTTATTGTAAAAATATACAGTGCGTACAATAAAAGATTTAAAAGGTAAAAATAAAATGACACACAAATATGCAACACCATTATAAAATAAAAAAGGAGAAATAACAGAATTATCTAAGGGTATGTGCACACGTCCGGATTTCTTGCAGAAATTTCCTGAAGAAAACCGGAAATTTTCTGCAAGAAATCCGCATTTTTTTTTTGCGTTTTTTTTCAGTTTTTTTCGTGTTTTTTTTAGCATTCTGCAAGTGTAATTAGCTTGCAGAATGCTAAAGTTTTCCAAGCGATCTGTAGCATCGCTTGGAAAACTGACTGACAGGTTGGTCACACTTGTCAAACATAGTGTTTGACAAGTGTGACCAACTTTTTACTATAGATGCAGCTTATGCAGCATCTATAGTAAAAGATAGAATGTTTAAAAATAATAAAAAAATAAAAAAAATGCTTATACTCACCCAGACGATCTCCTCAGCGGCGTCCGTTCCTCTTCCTATAGCTGGTGTGTGTGCGCAGGACCTTCCATGACGTCGCGGTCATGTGAGCGGTCACGTGAGCGGTCACATGACCGCTCACGACCATTCACAAGACAGTGACGTCATCACAGGTCCTTCATCGCACACCAGCTATAGGAACCGAAGCGGCAGCATGCAGCGGTGAGGCGGGAACACTTCGGGGGCCATCAGAGGGTGAGTATAGGACTATTTTTTATTTTAATTCTTTTATTTTTGACCAATTATATGGTGCCCAGTGCATGGAGGAGAGTCTCCTCTCCTCCACCCTGGGTACCAACCGCACATAATCTGCTTACTTCCTGCATGGTGTGCACAGCCCCGTGCGGGAAGTAAGCAGATCAATGGACTCCTAGGTGTGCGGAATCCCCGCAATTCCGCATTTTTAATGAACATGTTGCTTTTTTTCCGCGAAGCGATTTTTTCGCGGAAAAAATCGCAACATTTGCACAAAAAATGCGGAATACACTGTAAATAATAGGAGGCATATGTTAGCGGTTTTTTCGCGTTTTTATTGCGGTTTTATAGCGGAAAAAACGTGAAAAAAATGCAAAAAATCCTGACGTGTGCACATAGCCTAAATGTTTCCAATTGCAGTTATGTTCTGTTTCCTTGAGGGAAGGATAAATGATTTATGGATCACATCAGCCTCCTAGGCAGCCCTCAAATCTGATCTACTTCTCTTGTGTCACCCAGCTTTTTATACTGACCACAGGTTCATGTTTCCAGGATGACCCAGATTGATAAATGCTGGTACTGAGCCCAAGACAGTAGAGTGCATGAGCCATGGTTTCTGATTTATTGCATTTTTCAAAATCACGTACAAAAAAACTATTATATACATATTTATTTCATTTCTGGCTATTTTAATTTTCATATTTAGAGAGGATGTTTCTTATAGGCAACTAATAATAATTTAATCAGAATTTTCAAAGTGACCCAAACGGAGGAATAAGATGGTTGGGCTGCCATTTGTCAGTGCTACCTTTGAAAAAATGTTCACTTCAGCTATCTCTATAGGTAAAATAAATCTAGAGCATAAAATAATCAATGCAAGTCACAAATTCGGTTGCAAACTTCTGATTTACCAGTATATGCAATATTTATGTGCTTGGCATGAGCATTAGGTATTATCATCATCATGGCGTTCATACTCTTCATGCCTACATCAAGAGCAGGAGTAAGACTGTAATACACAACAAGCAGTGCTGCAGAGATAAAGGGACCCTTTGTTTTATGCTGTTTAACCCTTTTTATAACACAATTAACATTGATAAATGCATATGTGGGCCGAGACCGAGAACATGACCCCTCTGATTATCTCATGGGAATTTCGTAAAGGAGCCCAGGGCAATCTGCCTACATTGCTTGTATTCTTTGAAAAAAAAAACCTCATACAACTATATAGATCTAAAATAAAAAAAAAGAATGACTGCCAGAAAATAAAAAAGATTAAAAGAAAAAAAGTTTTTTTATCCTCTAATCCAGATTTGGTTTTCTCTTGTTCTCTTGAAGTTAGGGCTCATTCACACAACAGTGATTTTTTTCAGTCTGAATTTCATAAGCGATATTTTTTTCAGAGTTGTGTCAGAGTTTGAATCTTTAGTAATGGGGTTTAGTCCAAGTTTATCAGCTTTGTTTAGATAGGAAAAGATAGAGAAACTTATTATTTTATCATCTAGCAGTCGATGAAAAATGGACATCAGTTGGATGGCATTTGAGTGTTGTCTTGTTTTTCACAAACTCATAGACTTGCATTCCTGATATTAATTTGACACTTGGATCAAAATCGGACATGTCTCTGCAATTTTGCGCAGAAGGTTTTTTTCACCAAAATTCTCGAGTATATGAATGGCCTCTATAGTTACAAGTACTATCCGTGAAAAACACAGATAGCACTCATACACAAAAAGTGGACATATGAATGAGACCGCAAAGGGGTATTCCAATTTCCCATCTCATATATTTATGGAATAAATGTATAGTAATCCCACCAGTGGGAATTGCATCTATCCCGAGAATGGTTGCTTGACTAATGCTACCGTCAGTGGCCAGATGGATGGAATTCATAATCATTTCTGCGGGAATTCCAAATATTTCCCATTGAAAGCATGTCCCATTTGTGGATCAGGATAGTTCGAGACAGATGAATTGAGATAGATGAAAGTCTCCTTAGTGGATTGGGATAGTTCAAGACAGATGAATCGAGGTAGATGCTAGGTCCCAATAGTAGATCGGGATAGTTCGAAACAGATGAAACAAGATAGATGCAGGTCCCATTAGTGGATCGGGATAGTTCAGGACAGATTAATTGAGATACTGTAGATGCCAGGTCCCATTGGTGGATCCACATCTACTATACATTATGGCCATAAAGGTGCAAGATGGGTCTATACTGTACGTTTAATAGTCTTGTTTAAAGTTTTGATGACTCTTTAGCTTTTTGTGTAATAGGTAAATCTATGATGTGATTTATTTATGATGTGATCTGCAAATGTGGCTAGGTAGAAGTGAAGATGAAAAGTTAGACGCAGATAGAATTTTTTGAAATTAGTGGCTTTGACAGCATGTTTAATTAGCACAATCTTATGTTCTTCCCCTTTTTAGAAATGTCAAAAGTTTTTTCGAGAAGCACAGAAATAATGGAAATGTCTTAATTTCATGAATGTTGTTCTTCTTTAACCAGCTCATTGTCACATGTGAGAGTAGCAGTTTGTTTTTCAAAGTTATTCTTTCTATGACAATCGGTTATAAGACAGTAAGACCCAAAAAGCAGCAAACACGGTCATTTATTGTTCCATATGTTTTAATTAATGACACGTCCTGGGTGGAGTATGGTTCTAAAATATAGACGTGTTTAAAAAAATTACAATTTTTCAACATTTTTTAGAACACTATAAATCTTTTTTGTTTTTTTTCGTAAAACAGAAATGTATCCTAAAAATATTTAAAATAAAGAAATAAAAAATTTTGATCTTTCTTCGTCCAAAGATTTTAACTCATTTTCCATTTGCAAGACCGATGTGTACAAAAATAATTGCCAAGAAAATCATTCTTTACAGAAACTATTCCAGTGCTTAGTACAGTTATATGGAGTTCGGTAGAATTAGCTTCGACTATTTAGCAAATTGTTCACTTTGGCTAATTTAGGACATTTCACAATTTTCTTTTAATCTGAAATGTACTAATATGAATCAGACTGCAGTATAGGTTCAAATTAAGAAGTGGTCAGCAATCTGATGAGCAAAAATTCTTACTCATCTGTTTTTAGTTTTATCAAAATGTTTTTGCTGGAGAAACATTTTCATCATTGCAAAATTTCACACGTACTATCAAATCTTTGGGCAGCCTCAGATGGGGAAAAGGGTCACTATTTTGAGTACTGGCCACATTCAGAAGTGCTGTTTTGCCAGCTAATGTGCTCAATATATTTTGGATCTTTTCTTTGCGTTATCCCAGACAATTTTATTTTTGAAAAAAGTGTATATCAGTATGGAAAATGAATAATTTCAGAAATGCTGAAAAGAAGTTCTACCATTAAACAGAAGTGCTTTGTTTGTGTTGCGGTTGAGTCCTTCCAGTAAAAGTGCCAGTACAAGCTGAAACCCAACCAAAATTTGGCTAAGTAGAAGAATAATAGAGCTTCATGTACAGAGAAAGGGTGAGGGTTATAAATTTGGTTAAATCCTTATCTTCTCATCTATCTTTCATTCATGGTTACAGGCAATAAAAAATTGATTGTTGTTGAAGATCTGGCTCGGCACATGACATGGAGTGCGCCTGCAAGGGTGAATTTATCTCCTCTCACTCAATCTTAGACTCATCCTCTGGTATAGGCTGCAAAGTGAGCATAAGTCACTCCCCAACACAGTCTGGATACACAACACACTGCCAACACCCATCAAACACACGGGGTGATGAGTCCATGGAATATATGAATAAATGTTCCAAATAATAGCAGTCCAATATGACTAACCAGATTAATCACTGTTTTTGGTATAAATTATATTATGAAATGTCACAATTTACCAGTTGATGCAGTAGATTCTAAGAAAACCACCAGACTCAGCATTCATGATCTGCAGGTTTTTGAGTCTGTGTATTAGAATAATTAATTGAAAGGGTTGTGTTCAAAATAATAGCAGTGTGGAGTTCAATTAGTGAGGTCAATCATTCTGTGAAGAAACAGGTGGGAATCAGGTGGCCCTTATTTAAGGGTGAAGCTAGGACATGTTGCACATGCATTTCTCCTTGAAAGCCTGAGAAAAAAGGGTCATTTGAGATATTGTTCAGAAGAACAGCGTAGTTTGAGTAAAAAGTTGATAGGAGAGGGTAAAACGTATAAAGAAGTGCAGACAATGGTAGGCTGCTCAGCAAAAGTGGTCTCCAATAGGGTTGAGCGAAACGGGTCGTTCATTTTCAAAAGTCGCCGACTTTTGGCTAAGTCGGCGTCTCATGAAACCCGATCCGACCCCTGTGCTTGTGGGCCATGCAGTACGCGACTTTCGCGCCAAAGTCGCGTTTCAATGACGCGAAAAGCGCCATTTCTCAGCCAATGAAGGTGAACGCAGAGTGTGGGCAGCGTGATGACATAGGTCCTGGTCCCCACCATCTTAGAGAAGGGCATTGCAGTGATTGGCTTGCTGTCTGCGGCGTCACAGGGGCTATAAAGGGGCATTCCCGCCGACCGCCATCTTACTGCTGCTGATCTGAGCTTAGGGAGAGGTTGCTGCCGCTTCGTCAGAAGCAGGGATAGCGTTAGGCAGGGTCCACTAACCACCAAACCGCTTGTGCTGTAGCGATTTCCACTGTCCAACACCACCTTCGGTGTGCAGGGACACTGGAAGCTACATTTTTTTTTTTTTCCCTCAGCGCTGTAGCTCATTGGGCTGCCCTAGAAGGCTCCGTGATAGCTGTATTGCTGTGTGTACGCCACTGTGCAAACCAACTGCTTTTTTCAAAGCACATATCCTCTTGTTCCTTCCTTTCTGCACAGCTATCTTTTTTGTTTGTCCACACTTTTTATTTAATTTGTGCATCCGTCCACTCCTATTGCTGCCTGCCATACCTGGCTTACATTACTGCAGGGAGATAGTAATTGTAGGACAGTCCCTGTTTTTTTTTTTTTTTTTTGTGGAAGATTAAGATTGGCATTTCTGCTACAGTGCCATCCCTGTGTGTGCCATCTCTCACTGAGTGGGCCATAGAAAGCCTATTTATTTTTTTCCTTGATTTGTGTTCTAAAATCTACCTCAACACAAAAACACTACATCAATCAGTGGGAGAAAAATATTGGCCTCAGTCAGGGCTTGTGTGCCACTCCTGTGTGTGCCATCTCTCATTCAATGGGCCATACAAAGCCTATTTATTTTTTTGTTTTTTTTAATATTATTGGGTTTCTAAAGTCTCCCTGAAAAAAAAAAATACATAAAAAAACAGTGGGAGAGTAATATTGCCCTTTCAGCTTGTGTGCCAGTCTTGACTCCTGGGTGTGCCACCTCTCTCTCTCTAATTGTGGGCCATAGAAAGCCTATTTATTTTTTTGCTTTTTTTAATATTATTTGGTTTCTAAAGTCTCCCTGAAAAAAAAAAAAATACATAAAAAAACAGTGGGAGAGTAATATTGCCCTTTCAGCTTGTGTGCCAGTCTTGACTCCTGGGTGTGCCACCTCTCTCTCTCTAATTGTGGGCCATAGAAAGCCTATTTATTTTTTTGCTTTTTTAAATATTATTTGGTTTCTAAAGTCTCCCTGAAAAAAAAAATACATACAAAAACAGTTGGAGAGTAATATTGCCCTTTCAGCTTGTGTGCCAGTCTTGACTCCTGGGTGTGCCACCTCTCTCTCTCTAATTGTGGGCCATAGAAAGCCTATTTATTTTTTTGCTTTGTTTAATATTATTTGGTTTCTAAAGTCTCCCTGAAAAAAAAAAAAAGTACATAAAAAAACAGTGGGAGAGTAATATTGCCCTTTCAGCTTGTGTGCCAGTCTTGACTCCTGGGTGTGCCACCTCTCTCTCTCTAATTGTGGGCCATAGAAAGCCTATTTATTTTTTTGCTTTTTTTAATATTATTTGGTTTCTAAAGTCTCCCTGAAAAAAAAAAAAAAAACATAAAAAAAACAGTGGGAGAGTGATATTGCCCTTTCAGCTTGTGTGCCAGTCTTGACTCCTGGGTGTGCCACCTCTCTCTCTCTAATTGTGGGCCATAGAAAGCCTATTTATTTTTTTGCTTTTTTTAATATTATTTGGTTTCTAAAGTCTCCCTGAAAAAAAAAAATACATAAAAAAACAGTGGGAGAGTAATATTGCCCTTTCAGCTTGTGTGCCAGTCTTGACTCCTGGGTGTGCCACCTCTCTCTCTCTAATTGTGGGCCATAGAAAGCCTATTTATTTTTTTGCTTTGTTTAATATTATTTGGTTTCTAAAGTCTCCCTGAAAAAAAAAATACATAAAAAAACAGTGGGAGAGTAATATTGCCCTTTCAGCTTGTGTGCCAGTCTTGACTCCTGGGTGTGCCACCTCTCTCTCTCTAATTGTGGTCCATAGAAAGCCTATTTATTTTTTTGCTTTTTTTAATATTATTTGGTTTCTAAAGTCTCCCTGAAAAAAAAAAATACATAAAAAAACAGTGGGAGAGTAATATTGCCCTTTCAGCTTGTGTGCCAGTCTTGACTCCTGGGTGTGCCACCTCTCTCTCTCTAATTGTGGGCCATAGAAAGCCTATTTATTTTTTTGCTTTGTTTAATATTATTTGGTTTCTAAAGTCTCCCTGAAAAAAAAAAATACATAAAAAAACAGTGGGAGAGTAATATTGCCCTTTCAGCTTGTGTGCCAGTCTTGACTCCTGGGTGTGCCACCTCTCTCTCTCTAATTGTGGGCCATAGAAAGCCTATTTATTTTTTTGCTTTGTTTAATATTACTGTATTTGGTTTCTAAAGTCTCCCTGAAAAAAAAAGAAAAAACATAAAAAAACAGTGGGAGAGTAATATTGCCCTTTCAGCTTGTGTGCCAGTCTTGACTCCTGGGTGTGCCACCTCTCTCTCTCTAATTGTGGGCCATAGAAAGCCTATTTATTTTTTTCCTTGATTTGTGTTCTAAAATCTACCTCAACACAAAAACACTACATCAATCAGTGGGAGAAAAATATTGGCCTCAGTCAGGGCTTGTGTGCCACTCCTGTGTGTGCCATCTCTCATTCAGTGGGCCATACAAAGCCTATTTATTTTTTTGTTTTTCTTAATATTATTGGGTTTCTAAAGTCTCCGTGAAAAAAAAAAAAAAAACATAAAAAAACAGTGGGAGAGTAATATTGCCCTTTCAGCTTGTGTGCCAGTCTTGACTCCTGGGTGTGCCACCTCTCTCTCTCTAATTGTGGGCCATAGAAAGCCTATTTATTTTTTTGCTTTGTTTAATATTATTTGGTTTCTAAAGTCTCCCTGAAAAAAAAAAAAGTACATAAAAAAACAGTGGGAGAGTAATATTGCCCTTTCAGCTTGTGTGCCAGTCTTGACTCCTGGGTGTGCCACCTCTCTCTCTCTAATTGTGGGCCATAGAAAGCCTATTTATTTTTTTGCTTTTTTTAATATTATTTGGTTTCTAAAGTCTCCCTGAAAAAAAAAATACATAAAAAAACAGTGGGAGAGTGATATTGCCCTTTCAGCTTGTGTGCCAGTCTTGACTCCTGGGTGTGCCACCTCTCTCTCTCTAATTGTGGGCCATAGAAAGCCTATTTATTTTTTTGCTTTTTTTAATATTATTTGGTTTCTAAAGTCTCCCTGAAAAAAAAAAAATACATAAAAAAACAGTGGGAGAGTAATATTGCCCTTTCAGCTTGTGTGCCAGTCTTGACTCCTGGGTGTGCCACCTCTCTCTCTCTAATTGTGGGCCATAGAAAGGCTATTTTTTTTTTTTTTTATTAGTATTTGGTTTCTAAATTGTCCCTGAAAAAAACATTTTATCTTATTTGGTTTCTAAAGTCTCCCTGAGAAAAAAAAAAATTAGGTGGGAGAATAATATTGACATTAGTGCTTGAGTGACAGTCCTGCGTGTGTGTCATCTCTGTGATTTTGTGCCACAGAAAACAGAGTGTGTAACATTGTGCCTGATTTTCCTTGTGGTCTCACCAACCTGTTAAGGGATATAGAAATCATACTGAAGTTATAGCTCACCGTGTAAGTTGTTTGACAGCAACAAATAAAGTTACTTTGGTTAATTTTTTAAAACAATGAGGAAGTCTGGTGCAAGAGGTCGTGGCCGTGGGCGTTCATTGTCAGCTGGTAATGATGGTAGTGGTAGTGGAGCATCAGGTGGTCGTGGGGATAAAAATATTCCACCTAAGTCTGGAGCTGTGGAGCCAGTTTCGTCGTCTGGCTACACAAGGCCTCGAACGCTCTCTTTTCTGGGAGTAGGAAAAACGCTTTTAAAGCCGGAGCAGCAACAGCAAGTTTTGGCTTACATTGCAGACTCAGCCTCTAGCTCTTTTGCCTCCTCTTTTGAAACTGGTAAATGTAAAAGCAGCGCGTCGCTTGTGGATGTTCACGGTCAGGGACAAGTCGCTTCCTTGTCCTCCTCAGCAAAAACTACAACAAGAGAGAAGGATGCAGCAGGCGACACAACGGGTCACTCCATGGAGCTCTTTACACATACTGTCCCTGGCTTAGAAAGTGAAACATTTAACAGGCCATGCCCATTACAAGTAGATTCTGACATGGAGTGCACTGATGCACAGCCACAGCCAGAGTACTATGCTGCTCCTTTGACTCAGACCACCACATTGCCCTCTCAGGGTACAGATCCACAATCAGACCCTGATGAGACTATGTTGCCCCGCCACGAACGCTATACCACAGACCGACACAGTGACACAGACGAAGTTGCACACGAGCTCGAAGAGGAGGTAATAGATGACCCGGTTGTTGACCCCGATTGGCAGCCATTGGGGGAACAGGGTGCAGGCAGCAGTAGTTCAGAAGCGGAGGTGGAGGAGGGGCCGCAGCAGGCATCAACATCGCAACAGGTTCCATCTGCCGGGCCCCTATCTGGCCCAAAACGCGTGTCAAAGCCAAAACCTGTTGGAGCACAGCGTTGCCATCCGGTTAAAGCTCAGTCTGCAATCCCTGAAAAGGGATCCGATGCTAGGAAGAGTGCAGTCTGGCATTTTTTTAAACAACATCCAATTGATCAGCGCAAAGTCATCTGTCAAAAATGTTCTACTAGCTTAAGCAGAGGTCAGAATCTGAAAAGTCTCAATACTAGTTGCATGCATAGACACTTAACCACCATGCATTTTCAAGCCTGGACTAACTACCAAACGTCCCTTAAGGTTGTAGCACCCTCGGCCAATGAAGCTAGTCATCAACGCAACATCCCTTCCGTCACTGTAAGGCCACCATTTTCCGCACCACCGGCAGTATCTGTGCAGGTTTCTTTGCCAGCCAAAAGCAGTCAGGGTCAGGGAATCACCAGTTTTGTAGGCGGAAATATTGCATCTAGGGCACCGGCGGAAACAATACCGTCTCCAACCGTCTCTCAGTCTGCCATGTCCACCGGCACACCCGCAAGTTCCACGATCTCCATCTCTCCAGTTCAGCTCACACTACATGAGACTCTGGTTAGAAAAAGGAAGTACTTATCCTCGCATCCGCGTACACAGGGTTTTAACGCCCACATAGCTAGACTAATCTCGTTAGAGATGATGCCCTACCGGTTAGTTGAAAGCGAAGCTTTCAAAGCCCTGATGGAGTATGCTGAACCACGATACGAGCTACCCAGTCGACACTTTTTTTCCAGAAAAGCCATCCCAGCCCTGCACCAGCATGTTAAACAGCGCATCGTCCATGCACTCAGGCAATCTGTGAGTACAAAGGTGCACCTGACTACAGATGCATGGACCAGTAGGCATGGCCAGGGACGTTATGTGTCCATCACGGCACACTGGGTGAATGTGGTGGATGCAGGGTCCACAGGGGACATCAATTTAGGGACAGTTGTGCCTAGCCCACGGTCTAGGAAACAGTTGGCTGTAGGCGTTCGCACCCCCTCCTCCTCCTCCTCCTCGTCCTCCTGCAGAAGCTACAGCTCTTCCACAGACCGCAGTCGGCCAACCACTCCATCGGCAGATGACACTGTTGCACACCAGTTGTCCCATTATGGGCCAGCTACTGGCAAGCGTCAGCAGGCTGTATTGGCTATGAAGTGTTTGGGCGACAACAGACACACCGCGGAAGTTCTGTCCGAGTTCTTGCAACAAGAAACGCAGTCGTGGCTGGGCACAGTAGATCTTGAGGCAGGCAAGGTAGTTAGTGATAACGGAAGGAATTTCATGGCTGCCATCTCCCTTTCCCAACTGAAACACATTCCTTGCCTGGCTCACACCTTAAACCTGGTGGTGCAGTGCTTATTGAAAACTTATCCTGGGTTCTCCGACCTGCTCCTCAAAGTGCGTGGACTTTGCTCACATATCCGACGTTCGCCTGTACACGCCAGCCGTATGCAGACCTATCAGCGGTCTTTGAACCTTCCCCAGCATCGCCTAATCATAGACGTTGCAACAAGGTGGAACTCAACACTGCACATGCTTCAGAGACTGTGCCAACAGAGGCGGGCTGTTATGTTTTTGTGGGAGGATACACATACACGGGCAGGCAGTAGGATGGCAGACATGGAGTTGTCAGGTGTGCAGTGGTCGAAGATACAAGACATGTGTCAAGTCCTTCAGTGTTTTGAGGAATGCACACGGCTGGTTAGTGCAGACAACGCCGTAATAAGCATGAGCATCCCCCTAATGCGTCTGCTGATGCAAAGTTTGACGCACATAAAGGAGCAGGCGTCTGCACCAGAGGAAGAGGAAAGCCTTGATGACAGTCAGCCATTGTCTGGTCAGGGCAGTGTACAGGACGAGGTAGCGGGCGAAGAGGAGGTGGAGGACGAGGAGGATGATGGGGATGAGTATATTTTTAATGCGGAACCTTTCCCGGGGGCACTGGAAATTGGTTGCGTGTCAAGGCCGGGTTCTGGTTTTTTGAGGGACACAAGTGACGTAGATTTGCCTGCAACTGCCCCTCACCCAATCACAACCGGAGATTTGACAACTGGAACTTTGGCCCACATGGCGGATTATGCCTTACGTATCCTAAAAAGGGACACACGCATAACGAAAATGATGAACGATGACGATTACTGGTTGGCCTGCCTCCTTGATCCACGCTATAAAGGCAAATTGCAAAATATTATGCCACATGAGAACTTGGAACTAATATTAGCAACCAAACAATCAACTCTTGTTGACCGTTTGCTTCAGGCATTCCCAGCACACAGCGCACGTGATCGTTCTCACACGAGCTCAAGGGGGCAACAAACTAGGAGTGTTAGGGGTGCACACATCAGAAGTGGCGTTGGACAGAGGGGTTTTCTGACCAGGTTGTGGAGTGATTTTGCTATGACCGCAGACAGGACAGGTACTGCTGCATCAATTGAAAGTGACAGGAGACAACATTTGTCCAGTATGGTTACTAACTATTTTTCATCCCTTATCGATGTTCTCCCTCAACCGTCATTCCCATTTGATTACTGGGCATCAAAATTAGACACCTGGCCAGAATTGGCAGAATATGCATTGCAGGAGCTTGCTTGCCCGGCAGCAAGTGTCCTATCAGAAAGAGTATTCAGTGCTGCAGGTTCAAAATTAACCGAAAAAAGGACTCGTCTGGCTACCCAAAATGTTGACGATCTAACATTCATTAAAATGAACCACAACTGGATTTCGAAATCTTTTGCCCCACCTTGCCCGGCCGACACCTAGCTTTCCTATGAAAAGCTCTTGCTTGTGAATTACTTTTCTAATGTCTAATTTGCTGCAGCTGATTGTACAGCATACGACATGTTTACACCTCCCTAAATGGCCAAACTCCCCACACGGGGCCGTGGTATCGCGACTTGGCGCAAGCACCCGTGAGACTGCTGTTTGTCTGAAGAGGTGGGTGTGCTCGCTTTTGGTTGACGGCATTGCTACTGGGTCCCTCATAGTACAATGTAGTGTCTCTGGCGGTGGTGGTGCGCACCCAACGTCAGACACACCGTTGTAACATGAGGGGCCCTGGGGCGGTCCCGCCGGCCTCAAGAGAGTTCCCCCCTCCCCCAGCTCAAACTGTGCTCTACCACGTGCAAAATTATGTCGCACAGCTCCACCAATCTTTAGTCTATTCGCTGACATCATTCAATGTCTGGCACTGACAATACAAATTTGTAGACATCTATGATGCAACTTAAAGTAGTCTGTGTCTGTGTCCTATATTGGCACCATTAAATAGTTACTGCCAAATTACTATGTCAGAAACTCAGCAGATGAGCCCACCCCTGTACCTAAGTATGCCACCTTTTTTTTTTTTTTGGTTGTTTTGCGAGACATTAACATCTATTTATATTTTGGGAGTACTGGGACAGACACTCCTTGCAATACTCCTCCACTGACCACCAAGCTGCCTGCCCGTGTATCCATGTAACCGATGTAAAACAGCCATGAGCCTATTGTTTGTTATTTTAGGCCTTTGATAGCCTGTCTGCGGTCCCTACTTTAAATACTCCTCCACTGACCACCAAGCTGCCTGCCCGTGTATCCATGTAACCGATGTAAAACTGCCATGAGCCTATTGTTTGTTATTTTAGGCCTTTGATAGCCTGTCTGCGGTCCCTACTTTAAATACTCCTCCACTGACCACCAAGCTGCCTGCCCGTGTATCCATGTAACCGATGTAAAACAGCCATGAGCCTATTGTTTGTTATTTTAGGCCTTTGATAGCCTGTCTGCGGTCCCTACTTTAAATACTCCTCCACTGACCACCAAGCTGCCTGTGTATCCATGTAACCGATGTAAAACTGCAGTATTTTGCTTATAAAAAAGAAAATACTGGAGAGATATCAAATGCAGACATTTTAACATTAAAAACAAAAACACATACAACAAAAAACTGGTACAGTACAAAAATTGGCCACCAGCTACAAAAACTTTCTCCTGCAAGTAGTTAACTGAAAGGTTTTTTTCCATTGAAAACACAGATATGGCATCCACCGAGTGTTGTCCTGTCGCGTCTTCTTTATATTATTGCCAAGAAGCTGCAACTGAATAAAGCTGAGCTTCTACCTTCTGCCTCTTATTAACTGCTTTTTTTAAAAAAAATTGTCCACCAGCTACAAAAACTTTCTCCTGCAAGTAGTTAACTGAAAGGTTTTTTTCCATTGAAAACACAGATATGGCATCCACCGAGTGTTGTCCTGTCGCGTCTTCTTTATATTATTGCCAAGAAGCTGCAACTGAATAAAGCTGAGCTTCTACCTTCTGCCTCTTATTAACTGCTTTTTTTTAAAAAAAATGTCCACCAGCTACAAAAACTTTCTCCTGCAAGTAGTTAACTGAAAGGTTTTTTTCCATTGAAAACACAGATATGGCATCCACCGAGTGTTGTCCTGTCGCGTCTTCTTTATATTATTGCCAAGAAGCTGCAACTGAATAAAGCTGAGCTTCTACCTTCTGCCTCTTATTAACTGCTTTTTTTTAAAAAAAATGTCCACCAGCTACAAAAACTTTCTCCTGCAAGTAGTTAACTGAAAGGTTTTTTTCCATTGAAAACACAGATATGGCATCCACCGAGTGTTGTCCTGTCGCGTCTTCTTTATATTATTGCCAAGAAGCTGCAACTGAATAAAGCTGAGCTTCTACCTTCTGCCTCTTATTAACTGCTTTTTTTTAAAAAAAAATGTCCACCAGCTACAAAAACTTTCTCCTGCAAGTAGTTAACTGAAAGGTTTTTTTCCATTGAAAACACAGATATGGCATCCACCGAGTGTTGTCCTGTCGCGTCTTCTTTATATTATTGCCAAGAAGCTGCAACTGAATAAAGCTGTGCTTCAACCTTCTGTTCCAAATTACCATTTTTAAAAATGCCATTGGCTGTTCCGGCCTACTAAAGGTGTCTGTCTGCCCCTGCCTGGTGTTGTCCTCAACTGAATAAAGCTGAGCTTCAACCTTCAGTTCCAAATTACCATTTTTAAAAATGCAATTGGCTGTTCCGGCCTACTAAAGGTGTCTGTCTGCCCCTGCCTGGTGTTGTCCTCAACTGAACAAAGCTGTGCTTCAACCTTCAGTTCCAAATTACCATTTTTAAAAATGCAATTGGCTGTTCCGGCCTACTAAAGGTGTCTGTCTGCCCCTGCCTGGTGTTGTCCTCAACTGAATAAAGCTGAGCTTCAACCTTCAGTTCCAAATTACCATTTTTAAAAATGCCATTGGCTGTTCCAGCCTACTAAAGGTGTCTGTCTGCCCCTGCCTGGTGTTGTCCTCAACTGAATAAAGCTGAGCTTCAACCTTCAGTTCCAAATTACCATTTTTAAAAATGCAATTGGCTGTTCCGGCCTACTAAAGGTGAATGTCTGCCCCTGCCTGGTGTTGTCCTCAACTGAATAAAGCTGAGCTTCTACCTTCTGTTCCAAATTACCATTTTTAAAAATGCCATTGGCTGTTCCGGCCTACTAAAGGTGTCTGTCTGCCCCTGCCCGGTGTTGTCCTCAACTGAATAAAGCTGACCTTCAACCTTCAGTTCCAAATTACCATTTTTAAAAATGCAATTGGCTGTTCTGGCCTACTAAAGGTGTCTGTCTGCCCCTGCCTGGTGTTGTCCTCAACTGAATAAAGCTGAGCTTCTACCTTCTGTTCCAAATTACCATTTTTAAAAATGCCATTGGCTGTTCCGGCCTACTAAAGGTGTCTGTCTGCCCCTGCCTGGTGTTGTCCTCAACTGAACAAAGCTGTGCTTCAACCTTCTGTTCCAAATTACCATTTTTAAAAATGCCATTGGCTGTTCCGGCCTACTAAAGGTGTCTGTCTGCCCCTGCCTGGTGTTGTCCTCAACTGAATAAAGCTGAGGTTCAACCTTCAGTTCCAAATTACCATTTTTAAAAATGCAATTGGCTGTTCCGGCCTACTAAAGGTGTCTGTCTGCCCCTGCCTGGTGTTGTCCTCAACTGAATAAAGCTGAGCTTCTACCTTCTGTTCCAAATTACCATTTTTAAAAATGCCATTGGCTGTTCCGGCCTACTAAAGGTGTCTGTCTGCCCCTGCCTGGTGTTGTCCTCAACTGAATAAAGCTGAGCTTCTACCTTCTGTTCCAAATTACCATTTTTAAAAATGCCATTGGCTGTTCCGGCCTACTAAAGGTGTCTGTCTGCCCCTGCCTGGTGTTGTCCTCAACTGAATAAAGCTGAGCTTCAACCTTCAGTTCCAAATTACCATTTTTAAAAATGCAATTGGCTGTTCCGGCCTACTAAAGGTGAATGTCTGCCCCTGCCTGGTGTTGTCCTCAACTGAATAAAGCTGAGCTTCTACCTTCTGTTCCAAATTACCATTTTTAAAAATGCCATTGGCTGTTCCGGCCTACTAAAGGTGTCTGTCTGCCCCTGCCTGGTGTTGTCCTCAACTGAATAAAGCTGAGCTTCAACCTTCAGTTCCAAATTACCATTTTTAAAAATGCAATTGGCTGTTCCGGCCTACTAAAGGTGAATGTCTGCCCCTGCCTGGTGTTGTCCTCAACTGAATAAAGCTGAGCTTCTACCTTCTGTTCCAAATTACCATTTTTAAAAATGCAATTGGCTGTTCCGGCCTACTAAAGGTGTCTGTCTGCCCCTGCCTGGTGTTGTCCTCAACTGAACAAAGCTGTGCTTCAACCTTCTGTTCCAAATTACCATTTTTAAAAATGCCATTGGCTGTTCCGGCCTACTAAAGGTGTCTGTCTGCCCCTGCCTGGTGTTGTCCTCAACTGAATAAAGCTGAGCTTCAACCTTCAGTTCCAAATTACCATTTTTAAAAATGCAATTGGCTGTTCCGGCCTACTAAAGGTGAATGTCTGCTCCTGCCTGGTGTTGTCCTCAACTGAATAAAGCTGAGCTTCAACCTTCAGTTCCAAATTACCATTTTTAAAAATGCAATTGGCTGTTCTGGCCTACTAAAGGTGAATGTCTGCCCCTGCCTGGTGTTGTCCTCAACTGAATAAAGCTGAGCTTCTACCTTCTGTTCCAAATTACCATTTTTAAAAATGCAATTGGCTGTTCCGGCCTACTAAAGGTGTCTGTCTGCCCCTGCCTGGTGTTGTCCTCAACTGAACAAAGCTGAGCTTCAACCTTCAGTTCCAAATTACCATTTTTAAAAATGCCATTGGCTGTTCCGGCCTACTAAAGGTGTCTGTCTGCCCTGCCTGGTGTTGTCCTCAACTGAATAAAGCTGAGCTTCAACCTTCAGTTCCAAATTACCATTTTTAAAAATGCAATTGGCTGTTCCGGCCTACTAAAGGTGAATGTCTGCCCCTGCCTGGTGTTGTCCTCAACTGAATAAAGCTGAGCTTCTACCTTCTGTTCCAAATTACCATTTTTAAAAATGCCATTGGCTGTTCCGGCCTACTAAAGGTGTCTGTCTGCCCCTGCCTGGTGTTGTCCTCAACTGAATAAAGCTGAGCTTCAACCTTCAGTTCCAAATTACCATTTTTAAAAATGCAATTGGCTGTTCCGGCCTACTAAAGGTGAATGTCTGCCCCTGCCTGGTGTTGTCCTCAACTGAATAAAGCTGAGCTTCTACCTTCTTTTCCAAATTACCATTTTTAAAAATGCAATTGGCTGTTCCGGCCTACTAAAGGTGTCTGTCTGCCCCTGCCTGGTGTTGTCCTCAACTGAACAAAGCTGAGCTTCAACCTTCAGTTCCAAATTACCATTTTTAAAAATGCCATTGGCTGTTCCGGCCTACTAAAGGTGTCTGTCTGCCCCTGCCTGGTGTTGTCCTCAACTGAATAAAGCTGAGCTTCAACCTTCAGTTCCAAATTACCATTTTTAAAAATGCAATTGGCTGTTCCGGCCTACTAAAGGTGAATGTCTGCCCCTGCCTGGTGTTGTCCTCAACTGAATAAAGCTGAGCTTCTACCTTCTGTTCCAAATTACCATTTTTAAAAATGCCATTGGCTGTTCCGGCCTACTAAAGGTCTGTCTGCCCCTGCCTGGTGTTGTCCTCAACTGAATAAAGCTGACCTTCAACCTTCAGTTCCAAATTACCATTTTTAAAAATGCAATTGGCTGTTCCGGCCTACTAAAGGGGTCTGCCCCTGCCTGGTGCTGTCCTCAACTGAATAAAGCTGAGCTTCTACCTTCTGCCTCTTACTAACTGCTGTTTTTTAAAAAAAATTGGCTGTTCCGGCCTACTAAAGGTGTCTGTCTGCCCCTGCCTGGTGTTGTCCTCAACTGAACAAAGCTGTGCTTCAACCTTCTGTTCCAAATTACCATTTTTAAAAATGCAATTGGCTGTTCCGGCCTACTAAAGGTGTCTGTCTGCCCCTGCCTGGTGTTGTCCTCAACTGAATAAAGCTGAGCTTCAACCTTCAGTTCCAAATTACCATTTTTAAAAATGCAATTGGCTGTTCCGGCCTACTAAAGGTGAATGTCTGCCCCTGCCTGGTGTTGTCCTCAACTGAACAAAGCTGAGCTTCCACATTCTGGCTTTCGCCCTATACTATCAGATATTAAACTGCATTTGGCCTACTAGTGTGGTTAGGCCCTTGAAACAGTGTCTGCTGCTCTTGGGTTTGCTACTCCACTGAACAAAGCAATGCCGCCTGTTTAGTCCTGTTACCAATTTTGAACTGCATTTAGCCTACTTTATTCTTTGGCCCTATATCTGTTTCCTCCTCATCCTGCCCATTGCCCAGCCACTGCTAGATGAGTCTGCTGGTACATTGACCTAGACCACTACATTCCCCTTATACTCTACACAGCCAGAATCTGACCCTGCTGAAAGTAAGGTTCCCCTTCCCGCATGTTATACCACCTTACACAGGGACAGAGAGGAAGGTGCAGATGAAAGTGCAGGTTCCTTCATCAGGTGGGGGGGCATACTCGTTGGCGACGTCACTGGCACAGGGCCCCTCAGAGTACGCAAAAGTGTCGCTGCTGGTGGGAGGCGCCCCCGCCATGCAAACACACCGCCGTACTTTGAAGGGCCCTGTGCCAGTGCCAATGCGAACGAGTGGGCCCCCCCTGCTTGCTCAGGATCACAGCACTTGCAACGTTGAAATACTTACCTTTCCCTGCAACACTGCCGTGACGTAGCCCGCATTTCCTGGGCCCACGAAAAACTTGAGCCAGCCCTACTCCCCCCACAACTTTTGCCAAATGACCCCCAATTCCCTATGCCCAACTATTATTATAAAGTTAATTAAGATTGACAAGCTTCAGAAACAAGAATGGATGTTTTTGGCATTAAAATGGGCACTGTAGGTGTTTTCCTGGCCTCCACTCACTGCCGACTATGCTTCCCCATTGACTTGCATTGGGTTTCGTGTTTCGGTCGATCCCCGACTTTTAGCGATAATCGGCCGACTGCACTCGACTCGACTCTGGACAAAATCGGGTTTCACAAAACCCGACTCGATCTTAAAAAAATTAAAGTCGCTCAACTCTAGTCTCCAATGCTTTAAAATGGAAAGCCAAATCAGAGAGACATGGAAGAAAACGACTACCATTAGAATGGATGGAAGAACAGACAGAATGGCAATGGCTCCTCCAATGATCAGCTCCAGGATGATCAAAGAGAGTCTCAAATTACCTGTGAGGACTGTGACAGTTTGAAGATGCCTGGGTGATGCTAATCTCTTAGCAAAGAGTCACCGCAAGGTCCCACTGTTAAAGAAAAAGACATGCAATGAAGCAGATACAATTTGCCAAAGAACACATCAACTGGCCTAAAGAGAAATGGAGAAACAAAGCAAAATCAAAGCCAATAAATGCCACAAAGTTATGGGATGTAGTCAAAGCATCCTGGGCTGGAATAACAAGAATGCTAAATCCTGAAAAAATATTGTGAGTTTGTAAAGAGAAATGCAGACACTGCTATTTTTTAGAGTAGCCCAATGTTCATTTTTTGTTATTTTCACAAAGTAGTTAAAATGATATTCATTTCTCTTCATGTTGTGAATTAGAAAACAGTGTACAATGTTCCCAATGCTGGAAATAAAAACCAGTATAAAGATTTTGTGATTAACTCATGTTTTTTTACACATTGCTATTATTTTGAACACTACTGTACTACTGTCAGTCAAAAGGCCACACACTTTCTAAAAGGCGAGGGATTCTTTAGAGCAAAAAAGGAACAGACATATTCAAGCTTTAAACTTTAGCACGAAAAGAACAGTGCTTACAAAGGGAGGTCTAAAAAGATAAAAAATAGAGTAAAATAAATTTACAAAACAATTCTAAAATAAAAATGGAGAAATAACAGAAATACCTAAATGTTTCCATCTAAAGTTCTTCTTCTGTTTCCTTGAGGGTAGGAGAAAGTGCTCATGGATCAAATCTAGCTAATGTTGACCCCACATGTGAACACCTTTCTATTGAGCCGGGTTGTGGACTCAAGTTTCTAGGATGGTCTAGATTATGATATTGAAATCTCAGGTCTGTAACTGGACCGTGGGCTAATTAGGGGCGAGCATCTTAATTAATAAATACCTTGTTTCTTCCAACAACTACTCTCCCTGCAGTAAATAGGAAATGTCCAGTCTGGCCACAAAGGACTATCTGCCCAAGCTTTGAAGCTTTGGCTTACCAGGCCGAGATGTCAGGAATTACACCCTTTGTAGTCTCAGGGAAACCCCGATTGGTTCTGAGTTTCTGTAATAAGAGCAAAACCTCTTATTAGAGGTTATGCCATTTGTGTAGTGTCAATCATGTGAGTGGCAGGCTTAAGCTAATGTTATTTGACTGATGCTATAATTTAACTTACAGGATAGCATAAAAACAAAAATGCTTATACTTTTTTGTTTTGGAATATGGTTTTTTTTTTACTATTATCTACTAGACAAATTGAACACTGAGCAGCGAAGAACATGTGACTTGGACGATAACACATTTTTGGCAACCATTCTAGCTGACAAAGCTGGAAATACTGACTTTAGGTGAAAAGTACCTGATACTTGGTTCTTTCTTGTAATGTCTTAGAAAAATGTAATTATATGTAAAAATATTTGTCTATGACTTATGGTTTGAAACAGAGAATTCCATTGTGGCTACATAATCAAGAGTCTTTTCAAAGGCGTTGCTGGCAGATGTGACCACACTGGATCTCCGTAATCTTGCTGAAACCAAGGTTACATATGCTGGCATAATGTATTGTCCCAGGAGTGGTGATCTTCTGGTACAAGAACTCACTTATGGCACAATTGCAATGCACTTCTCTTTTTCAGTTTTTAAACAAATGCCCTTATTTCAGACCTTTTTGCTATGAGTAGAAATTTTTACATTTCCCAATGAAAGGTCTAGATAGCATTACATTGAGAATATCCTCACTATGTATTTTCCTTTTCACTTTGTGTCATCTTTTTCATATCATATAAGGACTCCTTCAAGATGTGGTTCCCATATGAGTTCCCTCTTGATTGGTATAGTGGAGGGAGTGTTTGGCCATCATGTTCAGCTTCCTCCAACAAACCCCTGTGTTTTTGGCTCACCTGAGGAGATGGATTCTCTAAGCCAAAGGTCTGGGTAAGTAGCATGTAGCATAAGCGACACGGCAGAAGACCAGAGCAGCAGAGTGTGAGGCAAGGTTGACAATAAATAGAGCATATATTACAGATGAAGCAAAGCCAAATGTGAAAGACACCGGAACAGTAGCAGTATAGAAAAAACCTGGTATCCAACAGCAGAAAAATGGTTAATAGCACCAATGTAACAGAGAAGTACATGTATTCAGGTATTTTCCAGCAAGGCAGTGGTTAATAGCAGCAATTTATGCAAATTTAAACTTGGAGTGTGGAAATGGTTATCTGCAGGAATGCAATGACATTTTGGCAAACTGGAGATAAGCTTGAAGAGATGTGTTACCTTCATTGCAGAAATAAGGCATGAATTAGACGGAGAATACTAGTAAAGAGTTGGTAACTTTCGTGCTGGGAGATTGGTGTGGATAACACCCAATAAGTAGGACTGTGCTTGGAAACAACCCTGGTTTATAGCAAGGAAGTCTAGGATTAAAAGAGGAGATGTTTGACTCCAGTCTGTGGTTGAGCATAAGCAAATTCCTGAAGACTTGTAGCAATTAAATACTGTTCTACATAATTCCCAAGAACCTGATCTTTGCCAGAGCTGACCTTTAAAGGCCAAATGTGATGTGTTAGAGGAGTTTGTCCACCGATCATGGACTAATGCAACAGACTAATGCAACAGAAGGCGGCCATATGAAAAGGGAGTAGGCACCAGTGCAGGAATCAGAATATGTAAGTAACACCCTGGCTCTCCTCCTTTAAGAGGAAAGCCAATCTAGACTGAGCTCCTGGTTCCATTGGGGTGGTGGCTTTGGTAGATGCTGGGAGCACGACTAAATCTCCTACGACTTAGCAAAGGAAAACCAGTGAACACTGTCCTTGGCTGTGGCCTTCTAGTCTTGAGGAATAGGGAATGGTTTATTGTGACACTAGGCTTTCAAAGTAGGCAGCTTTTTTTTTAGTAGCACTATTCAAATTTTCTCAGAGGACTTGGGCGGGGAGCATGATCTCCACCTTTCAATTTAAAGAAGCAGTCCGTCAGTAACGGAGGAATATTAGAAATGTATGAATTTAGTTCAGTCAATTTAAGTTTTACATCTTTCCAAGTGAACATTTTTCTCCACTCCATTTGTGCACAATGTTATATACAACAGGTGGGCTGCATATCATTGTTAATACTATTGTTAATATATTATTGCCAAAAGTTTTGCTCATTCTTTAGGAAAACAGTACTTACTGAAAAAGATCACATTTCGATTATCTAAGAAAGATTGTACTCGTATAACAAAAACTTCATTTTTTTGTTCCTCTTTGATAATGTAACTTTGCTTAAATTAGATAAAAGATACAGCTGCATGATTCCAATTGCAGTAAATGGTTGACTATCTTAGAAATCTGCCAATGATTAAAAACACAATCTAATAAGGAAACACTACTGGGAAAAGCTGAACGTTTTATAGTTTAATTGAAACAATATGTGGATGACGGCAAGCACCATTTATGTTTCTGGTAATACTGGTGATAAGGGGGCATGTACCGGTTATATTGAATTTTAAAATTTGATCCTATGCAAAATGATGACTTTTGCAGAAGATAATAGAAAGTTCAGATGTTGGCTTATTTACGATCTCTTAGCTGCATTTAGATTTCTATTTCTTTTGGGACCCTTTAATAACTACATAGGATCAAAGATTTAAGAAAACAAATTATATAGGAAACACATGTAGAAGTCAAGTCATGTGGTTTATGAGGATAAAATACTTGTAATTTTAATTCCTTGACCGGAGAGCTGTAGATTTATGTTTATGATGTACATGTTCACTCTAAGCTCTTTACAGCACATAGAATTGGTTGCATAGAGCTCTAAAACTGACCTTCTGTCCAGCAATTCTCACCTGTGATTGCCCTAGATACATGAATTTTGGAGTAAAGCACATTATCTGCTTCATGGTTCCAGACCCAGTACACCTGGATGTGCCCAATGTAACATAACTGTAGAAAAAAAGACATGGACGGCACCTCCTAAACTTATACATTGCGGCTAAGCAAAAATTTGTAAAACTGAACTCCAGGTACTTAGTTAACATTCTCATGAGAATGAATGAAGCCACTGCCACTGCTTTGGTGAGTCAGTGACCATTGCTGCTGTGCCTTTGGGGTGGTGTGACCTAGAGCTGTGTAGGCTTTGCCTTTCAGCATGGGTGCTGTTGGGCCTCTAGGTTGCATCCTCTGCTGGTCAGATATTGCTATGATGGTGGTTACCACACGGCAATTCATTTACAAGATTATGTGTCCACTGAAAAGGTTCTTGACGAGGCCACTTTTCAACTAACCTGTGTTCAATTTTGCTTAGCTATAATAGACCAATGCATGGAGTTTTGGATGTACAATCCAGGTCTTTTTTCCTACAGTTATATTGCTAGATGTGCCGTTGTTTTGTTCATGCATAGCCTGGAAAGGTGAGTGATCTATTTTCTGTGACATTGCTTTACGGGGTGCAGGACTGTAGTTGCACCAAAGTTCCTTGTTCCAAAGACCCCTCTGCTACATAAGAAGACTTTTTTTATTTTAAATAGTACACAGTAGCCCGGGAATGGTGACTGTTAAGCCTCCATACACAATAGACTTAACATCAGCTGAAGCCATCAACATCGTTTGGTTCAGTCAACAGTTTAATGTGCATGGGGGCCCCCGACAGATGATGTCAGGGACTACAAAGAGGGGAATCATCTGGTAATATTTACTCTTGTACCGAGGATATAACACAGAGGCAACCCAGTAGTCAGCACTATTTCTAATCCTAACAATAGGATCATCATGTTGCAAATCGTGCAGCAAGAAGGCGCTCATGTCTCGGGTGCATCCACGAGGTCCAAGTTCATTGTGTGTTGGTGGCGGGGTAACACTCAAGCTTTCTTCCTCCATCCCCTTCATCCCCTCCACCAACCACGGACAACAGAGAGGGGATTATTATTCTCTTCATCTCCTGACTGTTGCGCGCCCATCACCTCTTCCTCCTAATCCTCCATTTGATCCTGGGCTCCTGCACCTTCACTAGCAGTTTGTCTGGTACCATGAGCCCCCCTCGATCACTGCAATCTACCCTCCCAAGGCTCCCGTCTGTGTGACAACAATCCGGAACTTAGAATTATTATTATCCCACCTCTGCTTCCACCACTTCCTCTGAGACCACTACCTCCTTCCGCAGACTAATAAAAGTGTTTTCCAGCATGTAGATGACCGGAATAGTGGTGCTGATGAAGCATTGTCAGCGCTAACAATCTTAGTAGCCATTTCAAAACTGTGCAGAAGGGTGCACTCCGCAAGCATAATTTGCACCACTTCCATACTGCGTTGGCCCAGGCTATGCAAAAGGACATACTCACCAGGGCTTGGCGCTGCTGCCACAGTTGCTGCAACATGTGGAGAGTGGAATTCCACCATGTCGGCACACCGCATATCAAACGGTTAACTGGTAGACTGAAAGACCTCTGTAGTGATGCAAGTCAATGGCCTGCTGGGTGCGAACGGCGGAAGTGAGCACACAGCAACCGTGCTTTCTGCAGCAGTGCATCCAGGCTGGGATAGTGATGGAGAAATAGCTGCACCACCAGGTTGAGGATGTGAGCCATGCAAGGAACGTATGTGAGGTTGCCCTGGCATAGGGCCACCACCGTTATCACACATGGCCTTCCTTGGTTCCAGATTCAGTGGAGACAGCCATTGCTCAAACTCGGCTTGGATAGCTGTCTGTTATGATCCGGTGACCTTGGAGCCGCATGAGACTTTCTCAGGAGTAGGTGGATCCTGTACTGACCGCAAAACCTAAACTGTCACCACAACTAGAAGTAGCCGTGGGGTGTACCTAACACATCCTAGACACCTCGACACAGCCGGAGGACTAAATACCCCTATAGATGGAAATGGGAATTCTATCTTGCCTCAGAGCAGAACCCCAAAGGATAGGCAGCCCCCCACAAATATTGACTGTGAGTATTAGAGGAAAGACACACGCAGGCAGAAATCAGGATTTAGCAAAAGAGGCCACGCTAGCTAAATAGGAAAGGATAGGACAGTATACTAAGCGGTCAGTATTAAAACCCTAAAAATATCCACAGCAGATAATACAAAAATTCCACCATCTAACTAAAGACATGGAATGTATATCTGCATCTCCTGAGAATCCAACTTGACTGAAATATCCAAAGACAGTCTAAGCTGGACAAGAAAAAACATTGAATAGTACTGAATTGTAAAGCTCACAGCATGTGTGCTGCAGAGAAAAAAACAGACACTTATCTTAGCTGATTTGGCAGCAGGGCAGGAGGAACCAGACAGAGATGCAAAACCTCCAAGAACAATGGACAACTGGCAAGGGCTAATGAATCCTGCACACCTAAATATCCCAGTCAGAGCTGCAATCAGCAAGGACACCTGCCCAGGATTGCAACCCAGGGACAACTGCATTACTACCAACAACCACCGGAGGGAACCCAAGAGCAGAATTCACAACAGCTGTCCACAACTCTTCAGCTGTGCGACTGCGATCTCCAAGGAATAATATTTTAAACCAAAAAATATATGACCCGGCGATGAAGAATCCGCTGCACCTCCAGAGATCTTATTTGTGTAAAACTTTTTATTTTATTGAGAAATAGTTGAAAAATGTAAAAAAGCATAGTTACATGCAGTCAGATCAAACCAGTGAACATCTAGAACAACATGTTTCAGCCTATAACAAGGCCTTAGTCATGGAGACCATCGCCGGGTCATATATTTTTTGCCTGGATTTCGTTGCTGCGGCTGCCGAGCCGCGACCCTGGCTGACAGATGGACCCCTGGAGTGAGACGATGATGGTGAGCTGACTAAAATATTTCTTTTTTCTTAACATTTTAAACACTGTCTTATTTTGGTGAGCCCTAGCTGCACATTACGGAGGTGGGGAGGATTCTCTCTGCACTTTTGGAATGCATGTCTCATTAAGGGAAAGGTTGAGGGTGCAGGTGGAGGCCATAGAGGAGGTGGAGGAGACAGAAGCAGTGGAGGAATTGTTCAATACAAAGGTTTGTCCCTCAAGCCTTGAAGATTCCAAAACATGTGGAGCAGCCTCTTGCCCACCTGTCCCCACAGCCAGCAGAGTCACCCAGTGCCTAGTCAGTGAGATCTAACGCCCCTGGCCATGTTTACACGTCCAGGTGTCAGTGGTGAAATGTACCCTTGCATAAATGGATTTTTTTTTAAAGAATGGGAGATGTTGTCTGCAAAATACTGGTGTAGTGCAGGCACAGCTTTCTTAGAAAAGTAATGGCAACTGGGTATCTGGTACTGGGGACTGCGATGGCCATCAGCGTTCGGAAACTGTCTATATCTACCAGGTGGAAAGGCAGCATTTTCATGGCCAACAGATTGGAGATGGTGAATTTCAAGCTCTTAGCTTTGGCATGTGTAGGAGGAAACATTCTTTTACGTGACCACAACTGTGGGTCAGTTGCGGGTTTTTTTTGCTTGTTTTTGGGAACATGTTCATTGACGTGTGATTGCTTAAAATTTACAGATATACTGTTCTAACCCTGGAATAGGTGAAGGAGGGGTGATATATAATATGTGTACAACATTTTTTTCTTGAGGATGAAGTTACAATATACGTATTTTAACTGCTAAAGAGTTTGATAGATAACAATTGGTTCCTCAGTTAGTACAACCACACCCATTAGCAATAAAAATGGGGTATAAATAGCTTACAACAAAATAATTTTATTATAGACCTGATGAAAGCCTACATGCTGAAACGCGTTGTGATTTTTTTTTTAATGTTTTAATGTTTTTATTGTCTTTTATAAAATTTTGTATTTTACTTAGGCAATAAAATATCATCTGATTCTACATCAGAGAAACTTATTTTTTTTGCTATATAACCCTCTTATTCCAAATTGGGTTAAGGATAATCTGAAGTAAGCGCCCTGAAACTTCTTTATCCCAATATCACATGGAGGAAATTTTTTTCTAGGAGAGGAAAATAATTTCCATGTTATTACAGATGGGCAGCATACCGGTGGAAGGATCACCCTTGTTTGCAAACTTTTCCCAGTGTTGTGCCTCCTTGCACAACCACACCAGGTGAGCAAGATTCAAGTTGTACTTTTCTCACCAAGTAAGATTGACTCATCTACTAAACTTAGATAGCGCTCTCCCTCTCTTTCCCCTCATTCTCTCTTTCCCAGGATATCATTCACCCAAACAATTTTAATTAGGAAATAGGGCCTGGTACCTGCACAAAAATATTAGCCAAATGATTTTGATTAGGAAATGGGGCCTGGTGCCTGCATAACAATATTACCACAAACGATTTTGATTAGGAAATTGGTCTAATATTGTTGTGCAGGTACCAGGCCCAATTTCCTAATTAAAATCATTTGTGGTTATATTGTTGTGCAGGCACCAGGCCCCATTTCCTAATCAAAATCATTTGTCTAATATTGTTGTGCAGGTGCCAGGCCCAATGATTTTGACTATGAAATGTGGCCTGGTGCTTGCACTCCAATATTAGCCCAAATTATTTTGAGTAGGAAATGGGGCCTGGTTCCTGAATCCCAATATTAGCCCAAACAATTTTGATTCGAAAATTGGGCCTGGTACCTGCACAATAATATTAGTCCAAATGATTTTGATTAGGAAATGGTGCCTGGTGCCTGCACCCCAATATTAGCCCAAATGATTTTGATTAGGAAATGTGAACTCCACCTGACTGCAACACAGTATTAGCCCAAATGATTTTGGTTAGGAAATGGGGCCTGGTGCCTGCACCCCAATAATAGCCCAAATGATTTTGATTAGGAAATGTGAACTACTCCTGACTGCAACACAGTACTAGCCCAAATGATTTTGGTTAGGAAATGAAGTCTGGTGCCTGCACCGCAATATTAGCCCTAATGATTTTGATTAGGAAATGGGTCCTGGTGCCTGCAGAGCAATATTAGCCTAAAAGATTTTGACTAGGAAATGTGGCCTGATGTCTGCACTCCAATATTAGCCCAAATAATTTTGAGTAGGAAATTGGGCCTGGTGCCTGAACCCCAATATTAGCCCAAACAACTTTGATTAGAAAATTGGGCCTGGTACCTGCACAATAATGTTAGTCCAAAAGATTTTGATTAGGAAATGGGGCCTGGTGCCTGCACCCCAATATTAGCCCAAATGATTTTGATTGGGAAATGTGAGTTACTCCTGACTGCAACACAGTATTAGCCCAAATGATTTTGGTTAGGAAATGGGGTCTGGTGCCTACACTGCTGGAGCGCCCCCACGTTAAGGGCAATGGAGTACTCGGTACCGGGTCCCTCTCGATTCTGGGGATGTCACGGTGGCCCGACCCGGTCCGTAGCCCTTCTGAGGGGTGCCCAATTAAAGGTGAAGTTTGTCTGGTGTTCGTGATGCCACCTGTGGTACTCGGTCAGGGTGACCGACGCTGCTTAGGGGTCCGCTGGGGTGATGGAATGGCAGCTAGATGATAAACCTTCCCACAGGTGAAGTATGTCCTCAGGGCTTCCCGGATGTATAGGTGGTGATGGTGGACGATGTAAGGCGCAGTGAATAACGAGGACACAAAGGTTGCAGTCTCTTTACCTTTTACTGAAGACTTCAGCGTCCACAGTCCAGAGTACCATTCACAGGACAGGCAGAATCCGGCCGGTCCGAAGGCAGATCCAGAGTTCCCTTATCCAGGTGGAAATCAGTAGCCTTCCTACTAGTGCCTGTGTGTTGTAGTACCTCCCTGCTGAGCACCACGGGATAGTCCTCACAACTTTCATGGCTGTTTCTGATCTTCTCTCTCTCTGTCCCCCAGATGGTATGGATAGGACAACCCGTATGACGAGGTAGGCCTGGAGCTTATTTATAGGGACCCTAGTGACGCCCCTCTCCCACAATTTGCCTCCGTGTCTTCTTAGGTATTAAGGTCGGGCAACCAACTTGGAATTGACTGTCCTGCCGGTCTCTGAAGTAATACGTAGAGTCAATTACTCCCTCGGTGTTCCGGCCACCCTCTACGCGCCTCAGAAGGAGGCTGCTGATCTTGGGGCAGAACTCCTCCTGGTATTATCTCCTTGTGCTGTGACTTCGTTTCTTACTCTCCACAATACAATTCCTTTCCTGTCCTTTCTTAGGAGGCTGCCGCAATGGGTGCAGGCGCAGCTCCGTAACGTTCTATTTCGTGCATGGCCTCTGTCAGGATCCCCCCCTCCTGACAGGGACCCTCTGTCTGCAGCTCAGATGTTCCTCCTTCTCCCCCTGTCTGCCTGACAGGTCCTTTCTGGGTCAAACCCAGGTAGCTTCTGACTGACTTCCTATCCAACCCACCAGTTTTACCAGTGTGTGAGGAGTGCCCTAATAGATAGCAGCAAGGCTCCCCCTGGTGGACTGGAGTGTGAAGTGTAGTGTGTGACTTGTGATACCTGGTCAGGTGAACTCCTTTAGTACTATCAGACATAATATCACTCCCCCTGGTGGAAGAGCGACATTACTGCAACGACCAGGACTCTGGGGCGCTGCACTGCAATATTAGCCCAAATGGTTTTGATTAGGAAATGGGTCCTGGTGCCTGCACAACAATATTAGCCCAAACGATTTTGATTGGAAAATGTGGCCTCCTGACTGTAACACAGTATTAGCCAAAATAATTTTGATTGGAAAATCTAGACTCTTGCCTGTACAACCTGTACAACACTATTAGCACAAACTAGTTAGACGCTGGAAGGTTGATTATTTTGCTGGCACCAGCAAAACAACATGTCCCCTTTTTATATGGAGAGGGAAATGTGACTTCAGCAGCCAATGACAGCATGGACATTGTAGATGGTCTGCCCATATCTACTGGGTAGTAGCACAACTCCAGGCATTGCTTTCAGCTGAACAGCTCACCCAGAGCCAGGCATAGCCTTTAACAAATCTTTAGTATGGAAGATATAGCATTCCAAATGGCAACATTTCCTACCCAAAAAATCCAGAGGAACATAAGACCACTTGCTGCATCTGTTTCTACATATCATTCACTCATCCTCTCAGCTATTATTGGTCTTTACTAGATGGGCACCTCTACTATCCAATCCGCTTTCTCCAGCCTTGACTTCTGATCACTTTGTACTTTAAGAGAACCTGACACCTGATACATGCTGCCCAATCTGTGGGCAGCATATATCAGGCACTGGATGTATGATCACAGCCAGGTATGTTGGACTCTGAAATGCTGAGGTGTTTAAAAAAAAAAGAAAAAACTTTAGTAGCTGCCAGGGACTGAGAGCGCGCTATAGACTAGTCAGACACGTGGGTTCCTGGTGGCTTCTCTCTGATAGCTGCTCTGAATTGACACGTCTGCTGATGTTTCTCTATGGTGCACTTACTTTTACATCCCAGTGGTCTGGATAAGTTATATTTATTATTGGTGCTATTACTTGTCATGTATATCAAACTATCCTATTTTTTAATGTGGTGAGTTTTTTTTTAAATTTTTCATTAAGTTATTTTACAACAGTTCTGCACAGGAAGAAAGAAAAAATAGACATTCATGAAGTATGTAGATGATTTATAAGAGAATAGATAGAATAGAAGTAATATTCATTGAAGATGTCATAGATAGCTGTGACAGCACATCATTTTATCATAATTAACCAGATGTCTATTTTCAGCGAGCCAGGAGGAATAGACTTATCTCTATATGTTGACTTTTGAATTGATGTCTTTCTTTCTGGTTGGTCAAGAAAACACATACTTTTGATCATATAAGCCTGTAATATTGTCTTGTAATTTGACATTTGATGCAATATATTGTGCTCTTATTATGGATGATTAGTGATGTTTGCGGATATGCTGATTACACATTGTCCATGCCAGCTAGTTTGTTGACTTGCAAAACAGAGGAGGAAAAACTATGCAAATAGATTACATAATCAAACAAATCAACATTCTTCCCCTTTACCTCTGAATGCTGACTTGAAGGACATTTGCTAACTATAAAAAAGATAGATACCTCCATATACAGAGATACTTCCAGACATCCAGACAGCCAAGAGATCCAGAGATCAAAAAAACAGAGACTCTCTACAGGACAGCAGCCAAGACAATATGGCTCCATCAAGAAGGACACAGATTTGTCATTCTACAAGATGCCTACTTAGGGGTCCATGGCCCCATCTCGAAGAATATAGATCTGCTCCATTGACCATCGCAAATCCAGGGATATGTTTGGGGTAGTCAGAATTTGGACCGACCAGTCGCCTGAGTCCCATGGATATGTTTGTGGGGGCCAGGAATGGGATCCGCCGGTCTCCTGGCTCCATGGAGATGTTCAGAGAAGCAAGGTTGTGACCCTTCGGTCAACTGGCCTTGTACCACAATGGACTGTCATCTTCCTAAACTTGTTGTTATCTCCTCTCTGTGTGCGTGCCACGTGTGGGGTAGTTGGCCCTGGAAGCTCTGAAGTCACTGCTGCTCTTATCCCAATGAGTCAACGGAAGGGTGAGACTTTGTAATTGTGCACCATCTTGGGTATTTTGATGGGGCTATGCTATGTGTTACTTACCTGTTCTGTGGTTCAATAAAGTATTGCAACACTGTTTTACCCTCACCCTGTGTTGTCTGAGTAGTATTATGCCCACAAGAAAAAGAGAGCGGGCGTTCGGTAGGATGATCCTTGGTCCATGCGGTTTCAGCTTTCGGACCAGGGCACCCACGGACCCCTCGTGTCTCCACAGTCACCAAATCATAGGTATATCACAGTGGCAATATATAATTGTTTCTGGTGTAAACTTATACATGTAGTTCATAATATCATCAATTGAGCATATCTTCTGTAAGTAAGGGGCAAAGACACCACAGAGAGGGTGATGGAGCAAGGGTGAGTTGGGGATCAAGTGGAGGGAAAAAAGACTAATTTATGTAGGATTGATCAGATGATTAATAGTTTCCTTTCATTACTGCTTCATATGGTACAGACTCCTGAAAGTTGACCCAATGGAACCAGGTCCTGGTAAACTTATCATGGGTGTTGTGGGCTGTTGCTGTGAGATCCTCTAGTCCCATCACCTTCTGCATGCTGTAGAATGATTGACATCATTTGAGTCCCGTTCTGGTGCTAAAGAAAGTACAGAAATCAATGTTGGACTGGCATTACTTATATGTCAGATTATTGGCTTTTTGTTCAATGATTGGAATATCACTTAAAGTAAGTGAAGGAGAAACAAGGTTGGCAAGAAAGGCAGACAGTGGGAGATGGGATTCTTCTAACTTCTCTCCTTCAGTTGCTGGTCAACATGAGGCACTCCCAGAGCACATCTGCTCTGTATTTCCAAGGATGGGGACTAATCTGACTCCATAACTGGGCTACAAGTGTGGGGCTCTTTAGACAACTTTTCTTTGGATGTCTGTATTGAACCAGTGCTCACACCAAGAACTTCATCAGATAGTGTCAACTCAGCTGCAAAGGCATGTATGATGATTCCAGAAGAAGGTTTTTCTCAGGCTGAATTCTTGCATTATGCTTGCATTATGCACAATAGTAACAGCTGTGACTGCAGCAGGTGAAAAGATAATTCTGAACCAGGGATGTACAGAGATGAACCTAGAAAGATGGCTGACAAACACTAAGGAAGGAGGGAGGGGTTACTTCTATCAGAGCTCGGCAACAGGGAGTAAGACAGAACATACTTAAAAAGGCAAAATATTTAGCATGGCAGTATAGCAACAATAAACTGATTATACAATACTCTATGATTCCCAAGACGTGGGACATGACAGACATTTTTCATCAGTGTTTGTAAGCCAAAACCAGAAGTGTCTCCAAAGCACTGAGCAGGTGTCAATTTTTCAACTAAAGTTTTTCTCTGTATGTTCCACTTTTGGTTTTGGCACACAAACACTGATAAAAAATATCACTGACATCTGACTGAGTCCTAACTCTGTTTCTCACTTGATGATGTATTTGTAGGCGTAATAAAGATTTCAGAAATCTTTGATAAGGTGTGCCTTGCAACACTATGAAGGTGCATTTGTTCCAACTTGGCATTGTGACATAAGAAGAAACCGGGAGACTGGAGAGAATGGATAAAATGAGAAAGTTGGGTAATTTGCCAAAAAGAGAGAAGTCACGGATCCACATACTGTGATAGAATGGAAATCGATTTCCGGTAGGAGCCCTCTTGAAATGAAAATGCTCTGAATTGGTTGAATTATAGCCGTTGGCTGAAGAGGCTTCTGTTCAGCCCCAGAAGTATTTGAGATGTGGAGAAATGTCAATGTTTCGAAAAAGGTCCAACACTCAAGATCAGGGTGATGGCTTGGTGTCTCTGTTGATGACATGACACATTGAAGAGGAGGCACATTAGGGTCAGTAAAGGTATTGTGGAGAATGCTTGTTCAATCTGAACCCATAATTTAGTATAACTGTGCCAGCACTAGTTGTCAATATGAACGAAGTAGACCAATGCCATCCTCAGATTTTAAGCAGTACAAATGATGGAATAATGGGGTCTTTTTAAAATATTTTTATTGTATGCTGTGTATTTATAAATGTTTGCTAGTAAAATATTCACATACATTTGATTTTGGTCAAAATTCATAAGGATTGGAGCTAGTTTGATAGGTAACTAGATGACTGGGTCCAATGTCGGACTGGTGCAAAGGGCCCACCAGTAACCAACTCCAGGGCCCCACTTTTCAGCTACATGGAAATGTGACATTTTACTCAATCACAAATTTATATAACAAAATTGGGTACATTGGTAAATGAATAAAATGCTGCCTTTGTCTGTACATAGTCATTCCAGTATATTGTGCCAGGTACTGCTCAAATAAGAGGGTGGTGGCCCACTTCTGCACAGCGGCCCAACAGAGGATTCTCCTGTTCTCCTGTGGGCCAGTCCAAGCTGGACATGATCAGAGCATCTCCACAGTGGCAGATCTTGAGTGGTGATTACTGTGTTCAGTGGTTAGTACCCATCAAAATTGGCTAAAAAGAGGCAAGTAGAGAAATTGCAACAGGTTCATGGGCACCCTAGGCCCACTGATGCACATGGGGGGGGTGAAAGTTATTCTGTCCAGTTTGAACCTACAAAGAAATCTAATGCAACCCTAGTTGCTAAATTAAACTTTTTGAAGGCCATGATAGGAAGGTGTACATTGAGGAATTGAATAATAATGCAAGAGGAATGCTAAATATTTGCAGATACAGTAAATGTCTGTGTGTATTGAGGCAAATGTGTCAATGGTAGTTTTTTTTAATATTTTTGCAGATAGCAATAGCCACCAAGAAAACAATGTAATACCACACACACGTTCTCCAACGATATCAAGCTGTCAAAACAAAGTTCTTAGCAGACAGCCTTATCCTTATTTTCAGGCTAGAGGGAAGCTGTGGTTTTCTTATCTTTACTGTTTTCTTTCAGCTGAACAGTTTTAAGCCCCCGTCTCACTAAGCGAGATCGCTAGCGAGATCGCTGCTGAGTCACAAGTTTTGTGACGCAACAGCGACCTCAGTAGCGATCTCGCTACGTGTGACACGTAGCAGCGACCAGGCCCCTGCTGTGAGATCGCTGGTCGTGTCGGAATGGCCTGGACCTTTTTTTGATCGTTGAGGTCCCGCTGGGTAGCACACATCGCTGTGTTTGACACCTTACCAACGACCTCGTTGATGACTCAGACACTGAATCGTCATAATAGCTCCCATGTGACATCGTTGTACAGGTCGCTACAGGTCGCTGGTGAGATGTCAAACAGTGAGATCGCAGCAGCGATCGTTGGGAAGATCTCACTGTTTGACATCTCACCAGCGACCACATAGCGACGCAGCAACGATCCCTGACAGGTCGTATCGTTGTCGGGATCGCTTTAGCGTCGCTAAGTGAGACGGGGCCTTAAGACTTAAAGGGGGTTGTCAAGGATTAGAAGAAAAATAAATATGCTTTCTTTCCATATATAGCATCACGCTTGTCTATAAGGTTTAAAATGAAACTACGTTGCAATACCAGTCACAGCCCATAAACAAGAGTGGTGCTGTTTTAAAAAAAAAAAAATGCTGAATTTTGTTATCACCAACAAAGTTTAACACTTACGCCTCGTGTACAATACTTACCAGCACTGTTGCCAAAGAAATGTTGTAATTGGTGTCATATATAAGGGGCACGCTTAATACTTATGACTGTATGTGTTAGTTCTTGTTTTGCATTGGAAAATGTTTAAAAGCCATTTATATTGTTGCTGTGAGATTAATTAGCTGACGCCTTTTCTGTTGATTTTACGTTTTTCTTGTTATCACTCTTTCACCATAGCATTTCTCTTACTGGAATTCATCTAGTTGTTGGTTTTTTTTTCCTTCACATGTCAGTTCCTGTAAGCTTCAATGTGATGCAATGAATATTTACTTTGTTGTGTTATTTTTTATTTGATCTCTTCCCCATTTTAATTTTTTTTTTATTTAGACCCAGCCTTGGACAAAGTCTTGTGCTTCAACAATTGTTGTGTTTGCACAGACTGAACGTCTCACTCAAAACTACTTACCGGAAGATGCTTCGCTGATTGATGTCACTTCTTCGTAAGAGCAGTGAGTTTGGCTGATTTTATGTTTTCGATTTTTTTTTTTCTTTTGCTTGCCACAACAAAGAAACAGAACAGAATGTGGTTTACTTAAAGGTGGATTGAGGTAACTGTTCACCTGAACCTGGCAGCTTCTTCTGATGGCTTGAACCCTCAAGACTTCGATCAGCATTGTATAAACTTTCATTGTCTGATGGTCGTGCACATTGCATGCCCAAGAAATCTATGTTTTCTATATCTTTTTATGCCCCCTGGCACCACAATCACAAATGCCCAGAAGACATCCCCTTTATATCAGCGCAGAGAGCACTGTAATGTTCTCGACCCCACCTCTGCTCTGTGTGACATCTCAAGAGGTTTCTAGATTTTGGTCAGAGACTGGGGTCACCTTCCACTAGCAATTGCACCCTTGGGAGCACGAAAATCTGAAATTACTGGACATGCAACCAACATGACCAGGAGTAATTTTCCTCCTACTGGAGCCATAGACTTCCCTTTCATTGCACCCATAAAGTATGATGCCAACAAAAGCACACCCACTATAATGAGACGTCAGACGCTGAGGAAGAATGATAGGAGAGGGAGTGTCAGATGACGCGCCCTCCTCCATTATTACTTTCAACTGTCCAGTATGTGGTATGCCACTGAACATAACCATTATCACAGGTCATAGTGCAGTGACGTAGAGTGGGTGCTATAGGGTTACCTAAGGTCCTGCAATGCTTGCACATAAGGAAAGATACATAGCAAATCAGAAAAACTATACTATATTTCTAACTGGATGTATTTGCTATTATTATTATTATTATTATTATTACAACTACTACATATTGAGATAGGATCTTGGAGAAGGGAATGCCCCTTTAAGCAAAAAATTATAATAAACAACCATAACCACCAGTAAGAATAAAGCTTTAGCCAAAGATTCAAAACATCCAATAGGTAAACCATTCACTGATCACTGCCCACTCACATTATGCCGGTGACTACGAGTCTGGTTATACTTACGGGCTAAACCTTTATAGAGATTGGTGGTTGTTTAATAGCCAAACAAAAATAAACGATGCACAAATTTTCCCCACCAAAAATTGTCCTAAGAAGATAGCAATTTAATTTATGTGACTAATAATCCCATATGGATCCCTTATTATCTGGGATTACAATTCTCTGCAGTTACCCGCAGCCCGTGAATGGCATGTGATGGCATTTCTTCCTCTGCTTCTTAACCACATGTACACTATGTTCCAAATTATTATGCAACTGACATTTTTCTCGGATTTTCCTAAATGATCGGTGCAAATGACAGTCAGTCTAATAAAAGTCATCACCCGTTAGAGTATACATCGAATTTTATTGAAGAAACCTCCCAATGATAACAGTATAATCTCCAAAATGAATAAAAACTTAAAATGCACTGTTCCAAATTATTAGGCAGGGTAGAATTTCTAAACATTTGATATGTTTTAAAGAACTGAAAATGCTCATTTGTGGAATTTGCAGCATTAGGAGGTCACATTAACTGAACAAAAAAGCTATTTAACTCCAAAACATCCTAACAGGCCAAGTTATATGTTAACATAGGAACCCTTCTTTGATATCACCTTCATGATTCTTGCATCCATTGAACTTGTGAGTTTTTGGAGAGTTTCTGCTTGTATTTCTTTGCATGAAGTCGGAATAGCCTCCGAGAGCTGCTGTTTTGATGTGAACTGCCTCCCACCCTCATAGATCTTTTGCTTGATGATACTCCAAAGGTTCTCTATAGGGTTGTGGTTAGGGGAAGATGGTGGCCACACCATATGCCCATAGCAGCCAATGAGGTATTCTTTGCAGCATGAGATGGGGCATTGTCAGCATGAAGATGATTTTGCTCCTGAAGGCACGTTTCTGCTTTTTATACCATGGAGGAAAGTTGTCAGTCAGAAACTCTATATAGTATACTTTGCAGAGGTCATTTTCACACCTTCAGGAACCTTAAAGGGTCCTACCAGCTGTTTCTCCATGATTCCAGCCCAAAACATGACTCCTCCACCTCCTCGCTGTTGTTGCAGCCTTGTTGGGACATGGTGGCCATACACCAACCATCCACTACTCCATCCATTTGGACCATCTAGGGTTGCTCAACGCTTATCAGTAAACAAGACTGTTTGGAAATTAGTCTTCATGTATGTGTGGGCCCAATGCAACCATTTCTGCTTGTGAACACTGTTTAAGGGTGGCCGAATAGTAGGTTTATGCACCACAGCAAGCCTTTGAAGGAGCCTACACCTTGAGGTTCGAGGGACTCCAGAGGCACCAGCAGCTTCAAATATCTGTTTGCTGCTTTGTAATGGCTTTTTAGCAGCTGCTCTCTTAATCCGATGAACTTGCCTTCTTCATTATGCCTTTATCAGCATAAACACATCTGTGCTCAGATACAGCCACAAATCTCTTAACAGTACGATGATCACGCTTAAGTTTTCGGGAAATTTCGAATGTTTTCATCCCTTCACCAAGGCATTGCACTATTTGATGCTTTTCAGCAGCAGAGAGATCCTTTTTCTTTCCCATGTTACTTGAAAACTGTGGCCTGCCTAATAATGTGGAACATCATTTTTAAGTAGTTTTCCTTTAATTAGAATCACCTGGAAAACCAATTATCACATGTGTTTAAGATTGATTTCAGTGATACATTGAGCCCTGAGACACAATACCATCCCCGAGTTTATTTGAAAAACAAAACAATTAAACTTTATGACACTTAAATCCAATTTGCATAATAATTTGGAACACAGTGTAGATAATGATGTTTGTAGGACTGTGGGTCTAGTTTGCTAAACATCATATGATTCACAGCATGTGAGCTCCTGCGGTGTATAAAATTAGACATAGCTGGGAAAATAAAGAGCCAAATATTCCTATCTTCTAAAAATTTATAGTTTTTAGATACAAGATTAGCGCTAACATGTAGGGGGAGGCTAAGACGATGAAGACGTTGAGGCAAAGGGGTTGTTAGGATGTTGTGTGAAGTTTTATATATTAATGTTATGTGTGTGATAAAAGTCATGTTATGTTTTATCCCTATGACCGGTGTTCTGTGTTTGATTTTTCTGTAGGCTATGTCTAATGCCTAAGGGTACTGTCACACAGTACCATTTTAATCGCTACGACGGCACGATCCGTGACGTCGCAGCGATCGTATGATTATCGCTCCAGCGTCGTAGACTGCGGTCACACGTTGCAATCACGGCGCTGGAGCGATGCCGAAGTCCCCGGTAACCAGGGTAAACATCGGGTAACTAAGCGCAGGGCCGCGCTTAGTAACCCGATGTTTACCCTGGTTACCAGCGTAAACGTAAAAAAAACAAACAGTACATACTTACATTCCGGTGTCTGTCCCCCGGCGTTCTGCTTCTCTCCACTGTGTAAGCGCCATAGCCGGAAAACACTGTTTAAGGGTGGCCGAATAGTAGGTTTATGCACCACAGCAAGCCTTTGAAGGAGCCTACACCTTGAGGTTCGAGGGACTCCAGAGGCGTCTCATGGTGACTCTTAGGTAAACCATTTTTATTGTTTCTCCTACTGTTAAACCACACTTATAACTGTAATGTTGCTACTGGTATTTTTTATTATTTTAATTGTAGCTCCAACTGTTAAAGCTGTTAAAGCTGACTTATAACTGTAATGTTATTGTTGGTATTTCGTACTAATTTTTTCCTTTTTTCACAGATTCCTTGCAAGTGGAGAATCCCTTTCATCACTCCATTTCCAGTTCAGACTTGGGATTTCCACCATATCTGGAATTGACAAGCACACCTGCCGTGCATTGTGGGACTGTTTTCATGCAGAATTTCTACCACATCCTACAACGGAGAGTTGGCTGGAGATTGCAGACAAATTCCTACAAATTTGACAGTTTCCCATTTGCTTGAGAGCTGTGGACAGGTAACATATACGCATCGTAAAACCTGCTGGATCTGGATCGGAATATTTTAATTACAAGAAATATTTCTCCATCGTACTCATGGCCATTACAGACGCGGAATACAAATTTATTGCGGTCGATATTGGGGCCTATGACAGCTCCAATGACTCCCAAGTGTTTAAAAAGTGTCTGCTATGGGGCGTCATCTCTATGGAAACACCTTTGAATTTCAACCACCAAGACAGCTTCCTCAAATTTCTGGGCCACCAATGCCTTTTGTGTGTGTTGGAGACAAAGCCTTTCAACTATCGGAGCACCTGCTGAAATCATACTCCAGTAGTGGATTGACAGCAACTAAACGCATTTTTATTTACCGCCTAACACGAGCAACGAGCATGAAGAATGGTGGAGTGCGCTTTTGGGATTTTAACAGCAAAATGGCGAGTTCTCTTGACTGCTATCAACCTGAAAGCTGACACTGCTGTCGGGGTGGTCAAAGCTTGTGTGGTCCTGCACAATTTTGTTATTTGCAAGGAACAGATTTCCATTGATGACCACTCTGAATAAACCTCTTTGGCTGACTATCAGAACATTACTTTTAGAAGTTCTGTGTCAGTTTCAAGAATAAGGGACAAATTTGCTGAATACTTCATGTCACCTCAAGGAAGAGTAGACTGGCAGGATGAAAGAGTTTGAAAATTGTGTTTTGGACCTTGTTCTCAACAGTATTTCACCTTGTGTTACCCAATGTATTGTACCTGGTTGGGATTTCCCAAAGTTTATTACCTTTTTTTCCCCCAATATTTCCTTATTTATTACCTTTTTTAACCAAAGTATTGTACATGTTTTGCCCATACTAATAAACCTTATAATGTAATAAATGACACAATATAAATGACGCAAATTTTTTAAACAAACAAAAGTGTTTTATTTAACATGTTTTTAAACAAAACTTTTATAAATTTAAAAAGTGCGGGGTGGAGATAATACTGGAGGGGCTGTCAGATTGGGACACTTTGACAGTGGGAGTGTGGAGAGAGGATGGTGGTGGAGAAGTATCAGGAGGAAAAACAGAAGGTGAAGGGGTGGAGAAAGTAATAGAATGGGTGGACATGAAACCGGGAGTAGTGGTGGGAATTTGGAAGGTTTGAGGGGTGGAGGGATTGGGAAGCAGAAGAGGTGGAGGGTGGAGAAGAGGGATGTGTTTGGGGCATGATGGGTGGTGTAGAAGACCGGTACAGGGCAGGGAGTGCAGGTTGGGCAGGGAGTGGAGGCAGAGATGTGGTTGGGAACTGGTATGGGGCAGGATGCTGGTACAGGGCAGGATGGTAGTGGCCAGGATGCTGGTATTTAAAAGGGGTGGCTGAGAGACAGTGGCTGGAGGGGGGGCAGGTGGTGGAGTAAGTACCGGGGAGGGTGGAGGGGCTTGGGAGCTAACCTGCACTAGAGCAAACTGACAGGCTAGCATTACATGCATCTGATGGTCAGGAGATAGCTTGTCTATGCGCTCAACAACCGCCTGGAAAAATGAGTAGTTCGGTGATCTACTTGCATCTGAATGCATCCTATCCAGTCGTGTGTGCAACTCAAGAATACAGTTGCTGAGCAAATTAAATCCTACAGTCATTTGCTCAGACAACAGTTTGAGACAGTTCTGGAAGGCTGCATTCAGATGCAAGAATTCAGGCGCATAGCTCTGTACCTGACCCCTCTGGCGCTGCCGCCCTGAACCCACAGGTGTTCTAGAGGTGGCAGCATCAGAGGGGTGGGGTAAAAGAAAAGCTATATCCTCACCAGCAGCTTCATGTAACGAAGTCGGCCACAATGCTCCAGCGCTGGTGGATGGGACCAAGGGATCGCATGTGAGGGAAGGCTGTGAAGGTGCAGAGGGGTCGGGTCTGTCGAAGTGTCTCTTGGTGGCGGACTCCTGAGGGATCGCTCCAGAAGGGTTCAACTCTGCAGGCTCCCGAGTGCTGCAGACGATGCTGTGGAAAAAAGAAAAAAAAATGAAATTAATATACTGTTATTGCTTGGCCCTGGCTGAACAAAAAAGGTTATACATGTAAACATTTTTAAGTGGGGGGGGTAATATTTACCTTCTGCCGACCATCGTTGACCTGAGGAATGACAGGGCTCTCGCATATTTGTACTTGCTCCTGCATCCTCCGGATCCACTCGAGGCCTGCATCTCCTTGTTGAATTCCTTATTGAAGCGATCGCTGATTGACCGCCACCGCTTGACAATTCTTTCGCCTGTAAAGTGAAAATTGGTTAGTATACAACACAATACATCCAGCAACATAACTGAACTGTGAATACTTACATGCTTGTTTCTGGGCCCGAACACAGAGGTCCTCCCAGTTGTCCACAAGCTGTTCGCAGACTTCCTCCCAGAGCCGACGGGTAACATCAAGATCAGCGTGCCCATGTTCCACAGCGGCTCCCTCTCTCGGACTAGATCAATGAGTAGGTCGATGTTTTAGACCGACCTCCTCACCATCAGAGTCAGGAGCCCGCTGTGAAGACTGTTAAAAAAAAAAAAAGACATTAGAATTAAATCAATTAAAAAAAGAGGGGAAAAGAAAAACTTGGTGGTGACCGCCACGACGCTCACGCCAACGACCCTGGGAGGCACTTTGAGGACCTCTGGATCGAGACCCAGAATGAGTAGACTAAAAGAAAAAAGAAAAACAAAAAAAAATTATGTGTTTGGATGTTGGCTTATGTGTTCTGTGATAATCTGTTTTTATGTGTTGTGTGTACTGTGATGTCTGATGATGTGCTATGGGCAGCACGGTGGCGCAGTGGTTAGCACAGCAGCTTTGCAGCGCTGGAGTCCACCAAGCCCACGAAGGACAACATCTGCAAAAGAGTTTGTATGTTCTCTCCGTGTTTGCGTGGGTTTCCTCCGGGTACTCCGGTTTCCTCCCACATTCCAAAGACATACTAATAGGGAATTTAGATTGTGAGCCCCAACGGGGACAGCGATGATAATGTGTGCAACCTGTAAAGCGCTGCGGAATATGTTAGCGCTATATAAAAATAAAGATTATTTATTTATTCTGCGATGCATATAGATACTTACCGCGCGCCCGCTTCGGGTATCTCTCCACCCCTTTCATCTCCTTCTGAAAGCACCTCTGACGCTGCAGGTTCCTGTTAAGAATTAAAGCATATTGTTAGTTGAACATCACCAAAAAGAAAAAAACAATAAGATATATATTCACCTCATAGCGCTGACGATGCGTGGGAGGACTCCCAGAAGAAGACATTGCTTGTTGGCTGGCTGGCTGGAGCTGGCTGGAGCTGGCTGGCTGGAGCTTGCTGGCTGGCTAGAGCTGGCTGGCTCTTGCTGCCTGGCTGGAGCTTGCTGGCTGGCTCTTGCTGGCTGGCTGGAGCTGGCTGGCTGGAGCCGGCTGGCTGGCTGGAGCCGGCTAGCTGGAGCTTGCTGGCTGGCTGGAGCTTGCTGGCTGGAGCTGGCTGGCCTACTGCAGGTTCAGCTCTGACTCCGGTCGGTGGCAGGTTCAGCTCTTGCTCCGGTCAGTGGCAGGTTCAGCTCCGGTTGGTGGCAGGTTCAGCTCCGGTGGCAGGTTCAGCTCTTGCTCCGGTTGGTGGCAGGTTCAGCTCTGGCTCCGGTCAGTGGCAGGTTCAGCTCCAGTGGCAGGTTCAGCTCTGTCTTGGTTGCTGGCTGGTAAATAGATGAGTGCAGGCCTAGTTGGCTGGCTTTATATATGTTTCCTAATTGGGGGCTGGCCAATTGTTTCAGAGCATGCTCAGTTTAAAGAAACGGAATCCGGCGTCGGAATCCGACATTTGCCGGATCCGGCGCCTTCCGGCGCCCATAGGCTTCCATTCTAGCAAAAAGCCGGAAGCGCTGGATCCGGCGCTTCTGGCTTTTTCGCTTGAGACAAAAAACGTTATTGTGTACATTTCTCCCAGATGCCGGTATTGACATTTTTGCCGGATCCGGCTAAAAACGGGCGAAACATTAGGTCATCTGGCGCAATCCAGCGTTAATACAAGTCTATGGGGAAAAAACGGATCTGACGGATCCAGTTTTTTAAAAATTTGCCGCATTATGACTGACGGCGAAGGACGGATGTGCGAAAGTAGCCTTAGGCCGATGTCTGAATTCCTGGGTGAATGTGGACACCTCTCTCAGTAATGCCTGCATTTATGGGTAGGTAGGATCCTGCTGTGATTAAAATCACCACATGGTGATGGGTGGAGTGCTCAGTCAGTAAGCTAACATACAAATAACCAAAAAAAAAGAGTGCATCTTTTTTGTATATTGTATATGGAGGTAACTGCTCCTGGTATGAACCTATTCACACTAGTTTGGATGTTCCAGTCATTTTTTTTTTTAATTAAAGTTGGGATTAGCCCACAGTTTGGGAGGAGTAGACCAGCTTTTATAGACAAGGTTTCCGGGTTACAGTCAGTCAGCGTTTAAGACTCAGTAAGTGCAAGTTCTGGGTAGAGTAAACAGCAAGACTAAACAGAGTTAGCAGGTTCTAGTGCAGTGAAGATGCAGCAGGGAAGAATGAGTTCAGTCAGTACAAGTTTCCTAGAGCAATGAGAGCACATCTAAAGCAACATCTGGATGCCGGAACAGTCTTGGGCCTAAGGCCCAGAAGAGGTATAGAGAGTCATGCCTCTGTCTCCCTGATGAGGAAGATGTCAGCCGGTTGCAGAGTGAGGTGAAGATGGCAAGTCTCAGGACAGGATGGTGACAAGGACTGATGGATCACAAAACCAAGTGAACATCACTAAAAAGAGACTTTGTCTTAATTTTTATGCTGTGTAAATGAATTACACAGTAAAGTCAGACCTGTTAACCTGGACCCAAGGTCTTTTGCCTTGCTTGTAGCCAAATCTGGTCCTATGGATGGGGAGGTAGCGAGGGCTCCCAAAGCAAAAGTGAGTAATGAACATACTTCACCACACCACACACTCCACCCATACTTCTACTTAGAAGAAGGGTTTTCAGAGCAACCAGAACTCAGTTCCGGCCCTGGCCCCCTCCCCCTTCAAGTGTAACATGTATTAAAAAAAAAAAAAAACATTTCCAGAAGAGTTTCGACATGTGACAGTCATATACAAGCTGATTTTCAGAATAATATTTTGTTGAAATTATAGGGTAAGTCTCACTAATGGTCTGCGAACCGACAACGGCACAGATTTTTTTTTTACAGATCAGTTGTCATTTAAGTGCCTGTTTACACAGGCAGACCAAAGTAAATGATATAATAGATCACTCACTACGCAGCCATAATTATCAGCAGTGCGAGTCCTGTTTACAATAGACGATGCACAACCAAAACGGATGATTTTTTGTGCTGCGCAAAAGATAATTTCACCCAATGAATGAGCATTTTGCTCATTCATCAGGTGATTGGCAGCCTATTCACATTGGAAGATAATCATGAAATGAGCTTTCTTATCAACACTTGTTCATGATTGTCTTGCAATGTAAATTCAGCTTAAACTATGGATAGTTGATAACTTGCTTAAGACTGAGGGTCCCACTTCTAGGACCATCATCGACCCCAGGTATGGTGTCCTGAGATGCAGTGCGAGAGATAACTAAGCCTTGTTCTCAGCCATCTTTGGCAGACTCAAACAGTGAAGGCAAAGGTTGAGCACATGCTTTACTTTGTTACTCTGAAATGGGTCACATCAGAGCCCCGCTCTTGGGATTGGTGTGGTGATGGGGGTGTGTGGTGGTTTAGGACAGGGACACTCAGTGATCAGGTGATAACTTGCTAACTCGAGAATAACCCAAAGGACGTGGAGGGAAACTCATAAGAGGGATTTTGTAATGGCTTTTGGCTTCCACTTTTTGAGGACAATTTTAAGGATTATCTATTTATTTTTTTATATATATATTTTTCAGGAGGCGAGAGGTTTGGCAGCAATTTGGATCAAATGCAGAGTTGCCAATCATTCAGAAATTACGGGACAGTCTATAAAAACATGGCCCTGTCTGTGAAAAATGTTTTAAGGTGTCCATGATTTTTTTGGAAGCTGGAGAAACTGGCAATCGTGACCACAAAAGATCTTGTAATATCCCTGACGGTATTGCCAGCCCTACAAAACTGTAAAGTCACAGGGTCTGTCAGATGACATTTGCTTGTCAAATGCTTTTCATGCCAAATAATATGTTAACTATTGCAGGGAACCAGCCAGATTGTTATAACACTTTACAAAGTTAACACTTATCAAAAATGGCATAATTTGCGGCACCATAACAACAACTTTGGTTCAAATTCCATCAGTGCAGCCTTTTTAACCCCTTCATGACCTTGGGATTTTTCGATTTTCCGTGTTCGTTTTTCACTCCCCTGCTTCCCAGAGCCATAACTTTTTTTATTTTTCTGTCAATTTGGCCGTGTGAGGGCTTATTTTTTGCGGAACGAGTTGTACTTTTGAACAACATCATTGGTTTTAGCATGTCCTTTACTAGAAAACGGGAAAAAAATTCCAAGTGCAGTGAAATTGCAAAAAAAGTGCAGTCCCACACTTGTTTTTTGTTTGGCTTTTTTGCTAGGTTCACTAAATGCTAAAACTGACCTGCCATTGTGATTCTCCAGGTCACTACGAGTTCATAGACACCTAACATGACTAGGTTATGTTTTACCTAAGTGGTGAAAAAAAATTCCAAACTTTGCTTAAAAAAAAAATAAAAATTGCGCCATTTTCCGATACTCGTAGCGTCTCCATTTTTCATGATCTGGGGTCGGTTGAGGGCTTATTTTTTGCGGCCGAGCTGGTGTTTTTAATGATAGAATTTTGGTGCAGATACGTTCTTTTGATCGCCCGTTATTGCATTTTAATGCAAGGTTGCAGCGACCAAAAAAACGTAATTCTGGCGTTTCGAATTTTTTTCTCGCTACGCTGTTTAGCGATGAGGTTAATGCTTTTTTTTTATTGATAGATCGGGCGATTCTGAACGCAGCGATACCAAATATGTGTAGGTTTGATTTTTTTTTATTGATTTATTTTGATTGGGGCGAAAGGGGGGTGATTTAAACTTTTATATTTTTTTTATTTTTTTTCACATTTTTTTAAACTTTTTGTTTTACTTTTGCCATGCTTCAATAGCCTCCATGGGAGGCTAGAAGCAGGCACAGCACGATCGGCTCTGCTATATAACAGCGATCTGCTGTTCGCTGCTATGTAGCAGAAAATCAGGTGTGCTGTGAGCGCCGTCCACAGGGTGGCGCTCACAGCTGCCGGGGATCTGTAACCATAGAGGTCTCAAGGACCTCTATGGTTACAATACTGAAGCATCGCCGACCTCCGATCATGTGACGGGGGTCGGCGATGCCGTCATTTCCGGCCGCCCGGCCGAATGCGGTAGTTAAATGCCGCTGTCTGCATTTGACAGCGGCATTTAACTAGTTAATAGGAGCGGGCAGATCGCGATTCTGCCCGCGCCTATTGCGGGCACACATCAGCTGTTCAAAACAGCTGACATGTCCCGGCTTTGATGCGGGCTCACCGCTGGAGCCAGCATCAAAGAGGGGCTTCTGACCTCGGACGTACTATCCCGTGTGAGGTCAGAAAGGGGTTAAGCATGTTTAGTATGTTAGATAAAAGGAGAGGCCAATGTGTCAAGTGTTGCACATTAAATATGCATTTTTGCACGAATTATGACAAAAAAGTTGCAAAATAAAGTGTTTGTTCCACAACTTTTTTAAGACCTCTATGAGCTATCTATATAATATGTGACTGTTATCCAGAAATTAGTTCTTAAAAGAATCAAACTTTACGCCAAAAGGTTAGCCACACACCAAGTGTAAACATATACTTATCTGAAAAGGGAGGGATAAATAGGCTGTATGGACAGCAAAGTACAGTGTCTTGCGAAAGTATTCGGCCCCCTGGAACTTTTCAACCTTTTCCCACATATCATGCTTCAAACATAAAGATACCAAATGTAAATTTTTGGTAAAGAATCAACAACAATTGGAACACAATTGTGAAGTTGAAAGAAATTTTTTGGTTATTTTACATTTTTGTGAAAATTCAAAAACTGAAAAGTGGGGCGTGCAATATTATTCGGCCCCTTTAACTTAAAGGGAACCTGTCACCTGAATTTGGCGGGACCAGTTTTGGGTCATATGGGCGGGGTTTTCGGGTGTTTGATTCACCCTTTCCTTACCCGCTGGCTGCATGCTGGCCGCAATATTGGATTGAAGTTCATTCTCTGTCCTCCAGAGTACACGCCAGCACAAGGCAATATTGCCTTACGCAGGCGTGTACTCCGGAGGACAGAGAATGAACTTCAATCCAATATTGCGGCCAGCATGCAGCCAGCGGGTAAGGAAAGGGTGAATCAAACACCCGAAAACCCCGCCCATATGACCCAAAACTGGTCCCGCCAAATTCAGGTGACAGGTTCCCTTTAATACTTTGTTGCGCCACCTTTTGCTGTGATTATAGCTGCAAGTCGCTTGGGGTATGTCTCTATCAGTTTTGTACATCGAGAGACTGAAATTCTTGCCCATTCTTCCTTGGCAAACAGCTCGAGCTCAGTGAGGTTTGATGGAGACCATTTGTGAACAGCAGTTTTCAGCTCTTTCCACAGATTCTCGATTGGATTGAGGTCTGGACTTTGACTTGGCCATTCTAACACCTGGATATGTTTATTTGTGAACCATTCCATTGTAGATTTTGCTTTATGTTTGGGATCATTGACTTGTTGGAAGACAAATCTTCATCCCAGTCTCAGGTTTTTGCAGACTCCAACAGGTTTTCTTCAAGAATGGTCCTGTATTTGGCTCCATCCATCTTTCCATCAATTTTAACCATCTCCCCTGTCCCTGCTCAAGAAAAGCAGGCCCAAACCATGATGCTGCCACCACCATGTTTGACAGTGGGGATGGTGTATTCAGGGTGATGAGCTGTGTTGCCTTTACACCAAACATATCGTTTGGCATTGTTGCCAAAAAGTTCGATTTTGGTTTCATCTAGAGCACCTTCTTCCACATGTTTAGTGTGTCTCCCAGGTGGCTTGTTGCAAACTTTTAATGACACTTTTTATGGATATCTTTGAGAAATGGCTTTCTTCTTGCCACTCTTTCATAAAGGCCAGATTTGTGCAGTGTACGACTGATTGTTGTCCTATGGACAGACTGTCCCACCTCAGCTGTAGATCTCTGCAGTTCATCCAGAGTGAGCATGGGCCTCTTGGCTGCATCTCTGATCAGTCTTTTCCTTGTTTTAGATGAAAGTTTAGAGGGACGGACGGGTCTTGGTAGATTTGCAGTGGTATGATACTCCTTTCATTTCAATATGATCGCTTGCACAGTGCTCCTTGGGATGTTTAAAGTTTTGGAAATCATTTTGTATCCAAATCCAGCTTCAAACTTCTCCACAACAGTATCACGGACCTGCCTGTTGTGTTCCTTGGTCTTCATGATGCTCTCTGTGCTTCAAACAGAACCCTGAGACTATCACAGAACAGGTGCATTTATACGGAGATTTGATTACACACAGGTGGATTAAATTTATCATCATTAGGCATTTAGGACAACATTGCATCATTCAGAGATCCACAATGAACTTCTGGAGTGAGTTTGATGCACTGAATGTAAAGGGGCCGAATAATATTGCACGCCCCACTTTTCAGTTTTTGAACTATCACAAAAATTTAAAATAACCAATAAATTTCATTCAACTTCACAATTGTGTTCTACTTGTTGTTGATTCTTCACCAAAAATTTACATTTGGTATCTTTATGTTTGAAGCATGATATGTGGGAAAAGGTTCAAAAGTTCCAGGGGGCCGAATACTTTCGCAAGGCACTGTAGGGGTACCGTTACACAAAACGATTTACCAACGATCACGACCAGCGATACGACCTGGCCGTGATCGTTGGTAAGTCGTTGTGTGGTCGCTGGGGAGCTTGTTGTGAATTAGACTTTTTTGGCTCCCTCTTGTGGTCACTAGTGATATGACTCTGGGATTGTCTTTCCTCAGTTTGGCACCCACCTGGGTCGTTAGTCCAGGGGTGTTGCTATATGAACTTCCTGAATTCTCAGTCTGGTGCTTGGCATCATTGTAATCAGTCCTTTCTGTTTGCTCCTGTCTGCTGGTCCGGGTTCTTGCAAAATTAAGCTAAGTCTTGCTTCCTTGTTTTTTGGTTATTTGCATTGCTATTATTTTTGTCCAGCTTGTACTAAATGTGATTCTTGATTTTGCTGGAAGCTCTAGGGGGCTGGTATTCTCCCCCCGGGCCGTTAGACGGTTCGGGGGTTCTTGAATATCCAGCGTGGAAATTTTGATAGGGTTTTTGCTGACCGTATAAGTTATCTTACTATATTCTGCTATTAGTCAGTGGGCCTCTCGTTGCTAAATACCTAGTTCATTCTTACGTTTGTCTTTTTCTTCTTACCTCACCGTTATTATTTGTTGGGGGCTTGTATCCAACTTTTGGGGTCTTTTCTCTGGAGGCAAGAAAGGTCTATCTTTTCCCTTCTAGGGTTAGTTAGTTCTCCGGCTGGCGCGAGACGTCTAGAACCAACGTAGGCACGTTCCCCGGCTGCTGCTATTTGTGGTGCTAGGATTAGATATACGGTCAGCCCAGTTACCACTGCCCTATGAGCTGGTTTTTTGTGTTTGCAGACTTGGTATTTATTTCTGAGACCCTCTGCCATTGGGGTCATAACAGTATGCCAAGCCGACATTGAATGTTTAATGCATTGCAGAAGTGGGATAATAAGAAAGGAAATTCTTTTTTTTTTTTCCTCTCTTTCTTCCTCCCCTTTACCTCTGAGTGGCTTATGCTTGCTGCAGACATGAATGTCCAGACTTTGATTACAGGTGTGGATCAGCTTGCTGTTCGTGTGCAGAGCATACAAGATTTTGTTACCAGTAGTCCAATGTCTGAACCTAAAATACCTATTCCTGAACTGTTCTCTGGAGACCGATTTAAGTTTAGGAACTTCAGGAATAATTGTAAATTGTTTCTATCTCTGAGACCCCGTTCGTCTGGAGACTCAGCTCAGCAAGTTAAAATTGTGATCTCTTTCTTGCGGGGCGACCCTCAGGATTGGGCTTTCTCGCTAGCGCCAGGAGATCCGGCATTGGCGAATATTGATGCGATTTTTCTGGCGCTCGGATTGCTTTACGAGGAACCCAATCTTGAAATTCAGGCAGAAAAAGCCTTGCTGGCTATTTCTCAGGGCCAGGATGAAGCTGAAGTGTATTGCCAAAAATTTCGGAAATGGTCCGTGCTTACTCAGTGGAATGAGTGTGCTCTGGCCGCAAATTTCAGAAATGGCCTTTCTGAAGCCATTAAGAATGTGATGGTGGGTTTCTCCATTCCTACAGGTCTGAATGATTCCATGGCGCTGGCTATTCAAATTGATCGGCGTTTGCGGGAGCGCAAAACTGCTAATCCTCTGGTGGTGTTGTCTGAACAGACACCTGATTTAATGCAATGTGATAGAATTCAGACTAGAAATGAACGGAAAAATCATAGACGTCAGAATGGGTTGTGTTTTTACTGTGGTGATTCTACACATGTTATACCAGCATGCTCTAAACGCCTAACAAGGGTTGTTAGTCCTGTCGCCATTGGTAATTTGCAACCTAAATTTATTTTGTCTGTGACTTTAATTTGCTCATTGTCTTCCTACCCTGTTATGGCGTTTGTGGATTCAGGTGCTGCCCTGAGTCTTATGGATCTGTCATTTGCCAGGCGCTGTGGTTTTGTTCTTGAGCCATTGGTAAATCCTATCCCTCTTAGAGGTATTGATGCTACGCCATTGGCGGAAAATAAACCGCAGTTTTGGACACAGGTAACCATGTGCATGACTCCTGAACATCGGGAGGTGATTCGTTTTCTTGTTCTGCATAAAATGCATGATTTGGTCGTTTTGGGTCTACCATGGTTACAGACCCATAATCCAGTCTTGGATTGGAAGGCAATGTCTGTGTCAAGTTGGGGCTGTCAGGGAATTCATGGTGATTCCCCGCCGGTGTCTATTGCTTCCTCTACTCCTTTGGAAGTTCCTGAGTATTTGTCTGATTTTCAGGATGTATTCAGCGAGTCCAGGTCCAGTGCTCTGTCTCCTCATAGGGACTGTGACTGCGCTATAGATTTGATTCCAGGTAGTAAATTTCCTAAGGGAAGACTATTTAATCTGTCTGTACCTGAGCATACCGCAATGCGTTCGTATATCAAGGAATCTCTGGAGAAGGGGCATATCCGTCCATCCTCTTCCCCTCTTGGTGCGGGATTCTTTTTTGTGGCCAAGAAGGATGGATCTTTGAGACCTTGTATTGACTATCGGCTTCTGAATAAAATTACTGTTAAATTTCAGTATCCTTTGCCTCTGTTGTCGGACTTGTTTGCCCGGATTAAAGGTGCCAAGTGGTTCACCAAGATAGATCTTCGTGGTGCGTACAACCTTGTGCGCATTAAGCAGGGAGATGAATGGAAAACTGTATTTAATACGCCCGAAGGTCATTTTGAGTACTTGGTGATGCCTTTTGGGCTCTCTAATGCTCCTTCAGTGTTTCAGTCCTTTATGCATGATATTTTCCGGAAGTATCTGGATAAATTTATGATTGTTTATCTGGATGATATTCTGTTTTTTTCTGATGATTGGGACTCGCATGTAGAGCAGGTCAGGATGGTGTTTCGGGTCTTGCGTGAGAATGCTTTGTTTGTTAAGGGCTCAAAGTGTCTCTTTGGAGTACAGAAGGTTCCCTTTTTGGGTTTTATTTTTTCTCCTTCTGCGGTGGAGATGGACCCAGTCAAGGTCCGAGCTATTCATGATTGGACTCAACCCACGTCAGTTAAGAGTCTTCAGAAGTTCTTGGGTTTTGCTAACTTCTACCGTCGTTTTATCGCTAATTTTTCTAGCGTTGTTAAACCTTTGACGGATATGACCAAGAAAGGTTCTGATGTTGCTAACTGGGCTCCTGCAGCCGTGGAAGCTTTCCAAGAGTTGAAGCGCCGGTTTACTTCAGCGCCTGTTTTGTGCCAGCCTGATGTCTCACTTCCCTTTCAGGTTGAAGTGGATGCTTCTGAGATTGGGGCAGGGGCCGTTTTGTCGCAGAGAGGCCCTGGTTGCTCTGCAATGAGACCATGTGCTTTTTTCTCTAGGAAGTTTTCGCCTGCTGAGCGGAATTATGATGTTGGCAATCGGGAGTTGCTGGCCATGAAGTGGGCATTTGAGGAGTGGCGTCATTGGCTCGAGGGTGCTAAGCATCGTGTGGTGGTCTTGACTGATCACAAAAATCTGATGTATCTCGAGTCTGCTAAATGCCTGAATCCTAGACAGGCCCGTTGGTCATTGTTTTTCTCCCGTTTTGACTTTGTGGTCTCGTATTTACCAGGTTCAAAGAATGTGAAGGCTGATGCTCTTTCAAGGAGCTTTGTGCCTGACTCTCCTGGAGTCGCAGAACCAGTTGGTATTCTTAAAGAGGGAGTAATCTTGTCAGCCATTTCTCCGGATTTGCGACGTGTGTTGCAGAGATTTCAGGCTGGTAGACCTGACTCTTGTCCACCTGACAGACTGTTTGTTCCTGATAAGTGGACCAGCAGAGTCATTTCCGAGGTTCATTCCTCGGTGTTGGCAGGGCATCCGGGAATTTTTGGCACCAGAGATTTGGTGGCTAGGTCCTTTTGGTGGCCTTCCTTGTCACGGGATGTGCGGTCATTTGTGCAGTCCTGTGGGACTTGTGCTCGAGCTAAGCCTTGCTGTTCTCGTGCCAGCGGGTTGCTCTTGCCTTTGCCTGTCCCGAAGAGGCCTTGGACACACATTTCCATGGATTTCAGTTCAGATCTTCCGGTGTCTCAGGGCATGTCTGTCATCTGGGTGGTATGTGATCGCTTTTCCAAGATGGTCCATTTGGTATCTTTGCCTAAGCTGCCTTCCTCTTCCGATCTGGTTCCTTTGTTCTTTCAGAATGTGGTTCGTTTACACGGCATTCCTGAGAATATCGTGTCTGACAGAGGATCCCAGTTTGTTTCCAGGTTCTGGCGATCCTTTTGTGCTAAGATGGGCATTGATTTGTCGTTTTCGTCTGCCTTTCATCCTCAGACTAATGGACAAACGGAGCGAACTAATCAGACTCTGGAGGCTTATTTGAGGTGTTTTGTTTCTGCAGATCAGGATGATTGGGTGACCTTCTTGCCGTTGGCTGAGTTTGCCCTTAATAATCGGGCTAGTTCCGCTACTTTGGTTTCGCCATTTTTCTGCAACTCTGGTTTCCATCCTCGTTTTTCCTCGGGACATGTGGAGCCTTCTGACTGTCCTGGGGTAGATTCTGTGGTGGATAAGTTGCAGCAGATTTGGAATCATGTGGTGGACAACTTAAAGTTGTCACAGGAAAAGGCTCAGCGTTTTGCCAACCGCCGCCGCGGTGTGGGTCCCCGACTTAGTGTTGGGGATTTGGTATGGCTGTCTTCTCGATTTGTTCCTATGAAGGTCTCCTCTCCTAAATTTAAGCCTCGCTTCATCGGTCCTTACAAGGTATTGGAAATCCTTAATCCTGTGTCCTTTCGCTTGGATCTTCCGGTGTCGTTTGCCATTCACAACGTGTTCCATAGGTCTTTGTTGCGGCGGTACGTTGTACCTGTGGTTCCTTCTGTTGAGCCTCCTGCTCCGGTGTTGGTTGAGGGCGAGTTGGAGTACGTGGTGGAGAAGATCTTGGATTCTCGTCTCTCCAGGCGGAGGCTTCAGTATCTGGTCAAGTGGAAGGGCTATGGTCAGGAGGATAATTCCTGGGTGGTTGCCTCTGATGTGCATGCGGCCGATTTAGTTCGTGCCTTTCACGCTGCTCATCCTGATCGCCCTGGTGGTCTTGGTGAGGGTTCGGTGACCCCTCCTTAAAGGGGGGGTACTGTTGTGAATTAGACTTTTTTGGCTCCCTCTTGTGGTCACTAGTGATATTGTCGGGGTCGTAAAACGACAATATACCCTTCCTTCACCAGTCATTCCAAATTAATATGTGTGCAGGGCATCTGGTACCGGATAAGAATAAATCAGACAGGTAGCTGGTTCAAACTTAGTTAATGCCCCGTGCATCCACACATGTCTGCAGCGGTCACACCAACTGGCTTTATTCTAAAATACACAATACTATATTGAGTGTTAGGGGAAGGCGTGCATTAGGCGGGGTTTAAGCTAGCATTCAGTCTTTCTGATTTGTTCTGACGTCTTCTGGTGAATCCTCCCTTTCTTCACATTCCTGAGTTTCGATTCTGAAGAAATGAAGTTATGCCTCCAGACACTAAAGGGAAACGAAACTGAACACTGGTAGCCATCTTTAAATACAATTACATATGCATTAGCTAGCAGATAGGAAAAACTTATTGTTTCACAGTATAAGAGTATAAAAGTACAAAAAGATATATAAGAAATATATTTTCACCTTGACAATCCCCCCTAAACACTAAGTTTTTCCCTTAAAGAAAGATCCTTCGAGACTGTCCATGTGATGGGAAAAGGGGAGGTGGATTTCTTCATCCAGACACCTCAGAAACTCTCCCCTTGCGAGAGGCCTCCAGGCAGCTGAACCCTTCACTAACCTCACATGGAGTTCTCCCACTGTCCCTAAACTAAATCTCAGCATCATCTGAGAATGGGGGGTTCTGTCTACTCTCTTGAGGGGGAATGTACTTCGGGATCTCCCCTGGATCAGTACCATTGTACTCTGGTGGATCTACTTCTTGATTGAGGAAGGTGTCAGTCGGAGTTGCTTTGGCAATAACCTTTTTATACAAAGAATAACACAACAGAAAATTATCGATCCAATTATAAGGAGAGCAATTAGTACTAAACAAACTTATTGAAGGAATCTCTTGATCCCACCTAACCAACTGGAGAAGAAAGATGTGTCTGCTCCAGCATACATGACACGTCGTCTTATTGTCCTAATTTGTTCAACTTCTTTAGAAACCTTCAGGTCTTTCGGATCTACATTTTGCCATTCAGGTCTGGCTGTCTATATTTCGTCTCGTATGTCTTTGGTCATACCGTCAATGAATGTATTTACCAATACTCTAACATCAAGTGGGTTTATGGGACTGTTTTCCATGTCTTCCCATTTCAGCTGTAACCGTCCAATGTATAGCTCTACACTCTCTCCTTTGTCACATCTGTAGAAAATCTTAATTTACGTCTTAGCACGTCACCTATTTTTGTGCTCACCAACTCCTTAGGCCTGCCTAGGTGGATTTATACGTCCATCATATGGTCATTATTTGTCTGTAGAATGAGAAAGGTTGGTTCTCGGGGTCAGCCAATTGTTTTTGCATAGCTAGTCAGAGGGCCTCCAGGGATAATACTCCTGTATCTGTCTTACCCTACCTGATGTGGTTGGTTCTCTGGTGGTGGGGGCGACATGACATGCTGGTCTACAGCTCCTTCCCAAAAGGATTACTGTCAGCCTACTCCTAAAAGTTAATGTCCCCACTATCCGCCAACCACAATCCTGTGTCAGCTTCTTATATCACTACATGTGATCTTGTCTGGACAGGATTCAGTGTAATTCTCTTAGGTCGGGTTGCAGCACGGGTCATACAAGTGTTAGGGCCCAAGTCCTCAACTATATCCTGAAAGGCATCACAGCTATAATTAACAAATCTTTGTTCACTGTAATATATATATTTGATCCATTCAACATTTTTATTAATCTGCACCTGTGGGATTATAGAAGCAATGCCGGCATAAATCTGGTTCTGGGCTTTAAAACTGGTCAGGCACCCCCCTTGGCACTCCAATGGCATCGATATATATACTAGTGGATCTTCTTCATAACTCATGTGGAGCTGATCAAAACTTCTCCTCTTCCTGGTAGGTTCATCAGGTATCTTTGGTGTACATATATTGTGTATGTTTAATTAGCAAATCAGTATCTAGAGAACTGTTCTCTTTGCAGAAACTTGTCTTGAAGATCCCTACTGGTGTACCTGTGGTGTCGTGGGAATTATAGCAGGTGTAATTGTCAGCTAATACGGTTACTTCTCCTGGGACCTTTAGTTTAGGTTCCTTATGAATCAGTGGGACGTAATCTGGGCAATCAGTGGACTTCAAACCTTTCAACAGATTCATGACACAGGCAGTGGTGTTATCAGGAAAAAGTAATGCATGTGTGTATAGGTGTGTATTCGCAGCAGCACAAGCAATACATCCTACAGAGATGTTCTGGACTCTTACATTGTATCTCACCCATTCTAACCATAGGTTTTTTCCTTGGGGCTGTTTGTGTTTCTATGGAGAAAACCTCTTGCCAACTGAGACCTGGAATGGGTATCACTTCATTGACTACATTTTTCAAACGCTCACCTGGGCCTGTCTTAGCTGTACTGGTAACAGGGGCTTTGGTTGGTCTGAAGCTAATATCCTGGAGCTGTATATGGCCTAAATTCCCATGGTATCCACTACTAAATACATAATTATAATGCCTTCCCAGTACAAATGTCTGCAGGTCAGCAGATTGGGGGCTTTCAAGATTTAGGAGGAGGGGGTGACAGCTTTTACCCCATTTACAGCCCCTAAGTGGTTGCAGAAGGGCTGTTAGATGCATTCTCTCACGAAGACTCCTACCCGTCCCATCCTTGGGAACATGGCTTCACTAGATTTATATCCCCAATCATCTCCCGTATTCCAAGCAGCATCTGACCAATAATAACAGTTATTGTTGTCATTTCTGGTAACACACATATAAAACTGGATGATCTCCTCTACCACCCGTTCAGTCTCAAGGCACTTGACTACATCACAGAAATCAAATCGCCAGATATTCACCGGGGCTGTCAGGTTTACCCAGAGAATAGTGGGACCTTAGTATTTTCATTTACATTGGGGGCCGAAAAGGTAGGGGCGAGGATGGCCCTCAGTTCTAGGATCAAAAACAACAACAACATTTCCCTTCAGTCACTTCTGTGACTAAACACTGGTTCGGTCTCTTTTACAGTGTGAGGCGTGGATCCAGGTGCTCTTTCCTTCAAGTTTTACTGCAGTGGGGGTGACCGGGATCACCGTGTGAAGTCCTTCAAATCTCGGCTGGAGACAATCTCTGCACACAAACTTTTTCACATACACCAGGTCTCCTGGCACAAAGGGATGGTGTCCAGGAACCTTGTCTGGGTCTGGAAGAGAACTGAAGACAGTTAAATGCACTTTGACAAGGTGTCCATGTAAGGCCTGCACATAGCTAGTCAAGTCCTGGTACTTGGGCTGCAACTGTTGTGGAAAGAAACATTCAAGATTGGGGCTCCTGCCAAACAGAATCTCATACGGTGACAGTCCTGTCTTCCTGTTTGGGGTATATCCTACTGAAAACAAAGCCAGAGGAAGGCATTCTGTCCATGGTTTACCAGTCTCTGCCATTGCCTTCTGGACTTTAGGCTTAAGAGTTCCATTTAGTCTCTCCACTTTTCCACTACTCTGTGGATGGAGTATGCAATGCTTGACTTACCCCCAGTGCTGCCATTACCTCTGACATGATCTCTCCAGTAAAATGGGAACTCCGATCGCTCTCAATGACTTCAGGAACTCCATACCTGCATATGATCTCAGCCATCAGTGTCTTCGCCGTTGTCTTAGCCGTAGCTTTGGCAACTGGGTAGGCTTCTGGCCAACCTGAAAATAAATCAATGCAGACCAACACATACTCATACGTCCCTACCCTGGGTAACTGAATATAATCATTCTGCAGTCTCTGGAATTGGTTAAAGGGCCGGGGAGTGTGTTTGGATGGGGTTTTCACTGTCCTACCCTGATTATGTGTGGCACATATCATGCAGCTCTGTACCTGCCTTTCTGCGCAGGTGGAAAACCCGGAGGGCAATCCATTGTTTCTGTAGGGTGTCACACATGGCCGTCTTCGAGTGGTGCACATTCCCGTGCAGAACCTGTGCCATCATTGGGTACAGTACCTGTGGTAGGCAGACCTTTTCACCCCTCCCCCATAGTCCGGTAACGGTATCAGAGCAAGCCCCTATCTTTTGCCACCTATTTTTCTCCTCCTTACTTGCCTGTTCTTGTAACCGGGCTAAGATGTCTTTCAACACAAGTGGAGATGGTGGGGTGTCTAGGTGATGTACTCTAGAGGCCACAGGAGTGCTTGCTGCTTTCTTCGCAGCCTGGTCTGCCAGTGCGTTACCCTTTTGTCCGTCCATCAGTGCCTTTAGTATGTGCCTTTACCTTTATGATGCCTGTTTGGGTGGGAAGCTGTAGTGCATTCATAAGTTGCTGGACTGCCTCAGCACGTTTAAAGGGGTGGCCATTTGCTGTCAGGAAAGCCCTGGCTCTCCAGATAGGCCCATAACCGTGTGTAATGCCAAAAGCATACCTGGAATCAGTGTAGATGTTTACAGTCTTACCTTCTGCTAGTTTGCACGCTTCTATGAGCGCCTTGAGCTCTGCTTCTTGTGCAGACATATGAGCTGGCATTGACTCTGCCTTGATTATCTCATGTTCTGAGACCACAGCATATCTGGTACAGTAGCATCCTCGGTCATCTTGGTGACGGGATCCATCTACAAAAAGCTCAAAATCAGCATTAGAATAGGCACACTAGAGACCAGCCGTTTCCTGAGACATCAATTCTAGACAATCATGTGGTTTGGAAACCTAATCTTGTTCCTCTGGATCCATTTTAGAAAGAAAAATAGTGTCCTTTTTCATGTCACCTATATGTCACCTACTCCTCCCCCCTTTGGATCCAGGGGAACTAGGAGAAGAGTAGCGGGGTTTAGGACAGTGCACCTTTTCAAAGTCTCATTAGTAGGCATGAGAATAGCACACCGAAATCGCAGCTGTCTGGTCATGGACATGTGGCTAGATTGTACTTGGTTAGGGATACTATGTACATCGTGTGGGGTGTGGACCATCAGTGGGTAATCCAAAACAATCTCTGAAGACTTGTGTAGCAACAGCTGGACAGACAACACGGGCCGAACACAGAAGGGACTTCCTCTTGCCACCGTATCCAGGCGGCCGCTGTAATAAGCAACAGGTCTCTATTTGTCTCCATGAAGCTGAGTCAGCACACCTGTAGCATGTCCTGCATAGGTGAGCTCTGTCTGCAAGGCAGTCTGCAATACTGTACGGCAATGCTCGGGTGTCTTGTAATCAGTATCTAGGGCCTGCAGTGTGTAGCACTATATCACAGGGCAAATTCCCTCCCTGGGTAGTCATAGCATCTCCTGGATGCAAGGGGCCATGAGCGGCAAGGTAGACCTGACACTCTTGGGCTATGGATGGGCCCCCCTTTTTAGCTATCTGTTGGGCCAAACCACCTCTATGTGACAGGGTAGAGTTAGCTGGGTTCACTATGGCTCATATCTGGTGAGTAATTATGTCCCCATACCCTACTGAGAAAAGAACCTGGGATTCCTGAGGTGTGATGTAGCAACGTGAATAACAGGGAAACAAAACTTCAGATTCCTAGAAAGTCTAGCTGAAAATTGACATAAGGCAGCTGGGAGGGAGTTAGATTCCTATACAGGGTTAAAAGGCGTATTGGAGTGTGAAGCTGGACTCACATGTACAAAGGGAGGGGGCAGAAGCTGGAATCTGTTACATGGAGATAAGAAACACTGATCTCGCAGCTGCAGCGATGGGGGCCAGTGAGCGAGCAAGAATCACTACGGCTAGTGATTTAACCCCTGCCTTTCTTGCTGGGCTAAATTCTTTTGGAAAAACTCTTTACTATTTTCAATATATCATCCGGAGTGGAAATCTCAATATCGGGTCTACTACAAAAAAAAGGTATAAATGGGCTTTTTGTTACAGTGAGAATCCCAGATCTTCAAACACTACCATAAGACGCCCATAGAACTTCTCGGCAATCCAGTATATATATTGCTGTAAGGGGCACAGGGTTTACAGTCGGGAGTAGAGGCTTAATTTCCTGGGGAGGAACCATATTATCCAGCAGGGAGACCCCCCCCTATCCCAAATTTTTAATTGCTTGCTTTACTCAACTCTTTTACCAATCTTTCAATTACTTACAAGTTTTCATCTAAGACTAGGCAGGTCTATTTCACTTTCAATTTCATACAGTACTTAAATCTCTCAGTGTGTACTAAACCAAGGACAGAGAAAACTTTGGAATGCAACACATTGCCCCCCTTTTTGTAGCCCACAGCACCGAGGGGAAAAATTGCAAGCAGGGCGCGCAGGGGCACACACAGCCCCTCCCCTACACTACATAGCACTGATACAAAGCTCCGTATCTTCTACAAAGTCACAAATTACAGCAGTTTTCAGACCTAATTTCTACAAAACTTTCCTATAATCCTCCGTGGTCTGGGCGGAGCCCCAAGGACGGTCCGTACGCACACACAAGGCAGGTCTCCACCCAGGTTGGATTCTGCACAACACAAACAGGACACTCCTACGCTTCTGGAGATCTCTTTCCGCCGCCATTACAGGGCGGTGGCTGGGACTACATTTTCATCATCAGTGGCACGGCGGCCATTTTACAATCTGTAAGATCACAGTTCACAGGCATTTTATAACCAAACACGGGCTCTACATTATCTGATCCTCCCCTCCATCAACCTATTCTCATCCTTTGTTTTTTAAGCCTCGCGCAACTCGCAGATAAGCTTCTTGACTGTCTCTTGCCCTCCCGTGACCATTGTCTTGACTTCCACGGCATCCTCATCTAACTTGTGGGGCACGGACTTCTACTTTAAGATACGCAGCTTGGCTCCCAGGATACTATGGCCTCCTGCAGTAGGCCACTGGCAGCGATCTTCAACACTGGGTTCCACAATACGGAATCTCGCTCAACGTATTAGAAAAAGAAGAGCCTCGCGCTCAATATTTTCTGTCCCTAACCTGAACACCAGTGATTAACAGACTATCCTGCCACGATATCCCAAACAGTCGGGAGGCAGCCTCCTAATGAGACCCCTCCACAAAAATTCTGGTGGTCCCGTACGGAGCGTCTTAATTACCTGTTTCTGGTGGTCCCGTTCCGGGACGTCTTAATTACCTATTTCTGGTGGCTCCATACGGGGCGTCTTAATTACCTATTTGTACTCAAAATTCTGGTGGTCCCTGACTTGGGACGTCTTAATTACCGGTTAGTACAATATCACAGAGGCTGCGTCTCCTATCCCTTTCTCTAAGCCGCCCCACAATCTACAACTAGCTCAATTTTTCACTCCACTTCACTACTAAACAATAGTCACGGGTAGGATGATTGAACGGAGTACAATGACCGGTGGGGGAGGTGTGGTGTACAGAGGTCGCACAGGATGCGACGTCTCTCAGTTGCTGGTTCAGAGCGTGGCACAGGATCACGTTTGATCTCACCACTCGATCATTCACCTCCCGGACCCAAGGAGACTACAGACAAACCAATAACGGCTGAGACACTAGCAAGTGTGACACATACAATGTATATGATCGCCACTTACCGCGTGCAGAGGGTGATCAGTCCTCGAGGTCAGCCACTACGGGTATCATCCACAGACATCCAGGCATGGGTCCAGGGGGCCTCGGATCGCTGGCCACGCCCCACGTTGGGCGCCAAATTGTCGGGGTCGTAAAACGACAATATACCCTTCCTTCACCAGTCATTCCAAATTAATATGTGTGCAGGGCATCTGGTACCGGATAAGAATAAATCAGACAGGTAGCTGGTTCAAACTTAGTTAATGCCCCGTGCATCCACACATGTCTGCAGCGGTCACACCAACTGGCTTTATTCTAAAATACACAATACTATATTGAGTGTTAGGGGAAGGCGTGCATTAGGCGGGGTTTAAGCTAGCATTCAGTCTTTCTGATTTGTTCTGACGTCTTCTGGTGAATCCTCCCTTTCTTCACATTCCTGAGTTTCGATTCTGAAGAAATGAAGTTATGCCTCCAGACACTAAAGGGAAACGAAACTGAACACTGGTAGCCATCTTTAAATACAATTACATATGCATTAGCTAGCAGATAGGAAAAACTTATTGTTTCACAGTATAAGAGTATAAAAGTACAAAAAGATATATAAGAAATATATTTTCACCTTGACAATATGACTCTGGGATTGTCTTTCCTCAGTTTGGCACCCACCTGGGTCGTTAGTCCAGGGGTGTTGCTATATGAACTTCCTGAATTCTCAGTCTGGTGCTTGGCATCATTGTAATCAGTCCTTTCTGTTTGCTCCTGTCTGCTGGTCTGGGTTCTTGCAAAATTAAGCTAAGTCTTGCTTCCTTGTTTTTTGGTTATTTGCATTGCTATTATTTTTGTCCAGCTTGTACTAAATGTGATTCCTGATTTTGCTGGAAGCTCTAGGGGGCTGGTATTCTCCCCCCGGGCCGTTAGACGGTTCGGGGGTTCTTGAATATCCAGCGTGGAAATTTTGATAGGGTTTTTGCTGACCGTATAAGTTATCTTACTATATTCTGCTATTAGTCAGTGGGCCTCTCTTTGCTAAATACCTAGTTCATTCTTACGTTTGTCTTTTTCTTCTTACCTCACCGTTATTATTTGTTGGGGGCTTGTATCCAACTTTTGGGGTCTTTTCTCTGGAGGCAAGAAAGGTCTATCTTTTCCCTTCTAGGGTTAGTTAGTTCTCCGGCTGGCGCGAGACGTCTAGAACCAACGTAGGCACGTTCCCCGGCTGCTGCTATTTGTGGTGCTAGGATTAGATATACGGTCAGCCCAGTTACCACTGCCCTATGAGCTGGTTTTTTGTGTTTGCAGACTTGGTATTTATTTCTGAGACCCTCTGCCATTGGGGTCATAACAGGAGCTGTCACACAGACAGCTCTCCAGCGACCAACGATGCCAAAGTCCCCGGGTAACCAGGGTAAACATCGGGTTACTAAGCGCAGGGCCACGCTTAGTAACCCAATGTTTACCCTGGTTACCATCGTAAATGTAAAAAAAAAAAAAAAAAAACAGTACATACTCACATTCCGGTGTCCGTCAGGTCCCTAGCCGTCTGCTTCCCGCACTGACTGAGTGCCGGACGTAAAGTGAAAGCAGAGCACAGCGGTGACGTCACCGATGTTTACCCTGGTTACAAGCGAACGCATCGCTGGATCGGTGTCACACACACCGATCCAGCGATGACAGCGGGAGATCCAGCGACGAAATAAAGTTCCAAACGATCTGCTACGACGTACGATTCTCAGCAGGGTCCCTGATCGCTGCTGCGTGTCAGACACAGCGATATCGTATGGATATCGCTGGAACGTCACGGATCGTACCGTCGTAGCGACAAAAGTGCCACTGTGAGACGGTACCCTAGCTAAAGATGTTCAAAGATGGTCAAAGAGTCATATCCTCTTAATGTATCAGGCGTGTCTGCAAGTGGGATGCACTTCGCCAAAAATCTTATTCTAGTTTGGGGGGAGCTTAGCGAAAAATCTAAAAGTTGCAAAATTTTGGTGCAAATTTGCATTGCGTAAAAAAAAATTACAACTTTTCAAAGCGCTTTACACAAGAATCTTGGCGTAATTGCTTTGAAGAATCTGAGCTATAAGATTATGGCTAAAAATTGAGAATTGAAATCTTTCTGAGTTTCACGTGGGAAAACTCGCAATATTATGTGTTTTAAACCCTTTCTGAGCCTCCCTTGAAAAGGATAATGGTTTGGTAGGAAAAAGTGTAACTTCTTGCAAAGGGTCGTGGCTTGAAAGGGTTGTCCCACTTCAGGGCCCACTTTACGGCCCAGTTCATTGTAAATAAACCACGCTTGTAGCAGTGATATCAGAGTGACTGAGCTGCAGCTAGTCAGTGAACTCATTGGCTTAATTGATGTAGACAGTTAAGCTCGGGAATTGGCTGCAGAGCTGTCAATAAGACCTCACCCTTGCAGCCAAAAAGCAAAGACTGAGGTTACATAGTTGACAGCGCTGGACTTGGGAAGAGTAAAACGGAATGAACTGAGAAGGCAAGAAAAAGTTTTTTGAAAGGAGAATAGCCCTTTAAGACGCAAGCCTGTGTCCCAAAATTTTGGTGCAAACATCTTGTACAACCTAAGCCAAAAAGATGCCATCCTGTAGCTCCTACGTAACAGATGATGGGATAATAACATTATAAATCTCAAAGAACCCATTGAAATTATTAAAGGTTTTTGTAGACCACTTTAGTCACATAAAACCTTCCTTGAAACAATGGAGATTGGATAGGGTGGTATATTTTACTGCCATCTTTTTGACATAAAGGAAATGACTATGACACGATGCACCTGGCCAGTAGTATCTACCCTACGTACGGTGAGGAATTTAGATATTGCATAATTGGTATTAGGAGGCTTAATAGCTGCTAGGAAAACACACCTTCAACTATTACAACACTGAGCTTGTTTTATTCAAGACCGATTCACGTGGGTCAGAGACCTTGATATCTATAACATGTTCTTTACTATGTTATTCCAGGTAATATATTTTAAGTGTAAAGCAATAAGACCACCATTAAATTTAATAAAAAAACTAAAAAGAATCCAAAAAGTGGTGGCTGGAGGCTGAGATCTGTTACACTTGACATAATACACACATTACAACAGGTTATCGTCACTAATCACTGGGGTAAATAAGAATAAAAAGTACAATAAAAGGGAAAACTTCTAAAGTAGATCACATACTACCTGACCAACATTAAAAACCAGGGTACAGCCTCCACCTCTTTGACCATATATTTATAGATGTTTGCAATGGTTTTCTGGTGTTAAAAGGGGTTGTCTGGAGTCTATAGTGACTCTGTGACTGCTGACTTGTGAGTCCTCACAGTGCACACTGCACGCTGTGAGGATTCTCCAGTTCTGGTAGTCGTATGACCGTAAGTATGCAATATTGATACTGCCAGCCACATTACGACTAGGCTGTTTCTAGCCTCGATCAATACACTTGCATTGAGTGAGGCTATGCCCATCTAGCCAGAATGTGGCCGGGGGTTTGGATATTGCATACTTGTGGTCACTCGCCCTCCGCCAGCCATCGGAGGATCCCCACAGCACACAGTGTGCGTGATGTGAAGATTCACAAGTAAGAAGTCACATAGAGTGACTGCAGACTCATAGTTTAAAACCGGACAACCACTTTAACATATTTTAGCTTCTTAGCTATCTACTATTTGTATATGTGCTGCCCAGGGGTGGGATTCAGCCGGTACGACCCGGTACGGGGCAGCCGTTTACTAAAATTTCTATCTGCCAGCGTTCCGGTAATTGAAAAATGGTTACCACGCCCCCGGACCGCCTCTGGTAAGTTGCTGTGTGGTCGCTGGGGAGCTGTCACACAGACAGCTCTCTCCAGCGACCAAGCGACTTCGGCATCGCTGAAACTGTGTTCAGCGATGCCGAAGTCCCCATGTAAAAAAAAAAAAAACACTACATACGCACCTTCTGTCGTCCTTCATGTCCCTCGGCGCTTGCCGCACTGACTGTGTCTCAGCGCCGACCGGCCGTCCGTAACAGCGGTGCCCAGCGGTGAACCGCTGTTACTGCAGGTTCACCGCTGGGCTTTGCTTTACGGCCGGACGGCGCTGAGACAGTCAGTACGGCAAGCTCCAGGGGACGTGACGGACAACAGACGGTGAGTATGTAGTGTTTTTTTTTTTTTACTTTTAGGAGGGGGCAGAACGCTGGACACAGGAGGGGGCAGAACGCTGGACACAGGGGGGGCAGAACGCTGGACACAGGAGGGGGCAGAACGCTGGACACAGGAGGGGGCAGAACGCTGGACACAGGAGGGGGGCAGAACGCTGGACACAGGAGGGGGGGCAGAACGCTGGACACAGGAGGGGGCAGAACGCTGGACACAGGAGGGGGCAGAACGCTGGACACAGGAGGGGGGCAGAACGCTGGACACGGGGGGGGGCAGAACGCTGGACACGGGGGGGGCAGAACGCTGGACACGGGGGGGGGCAGAACGCTGGACACGGGGGGGGGCAGAACGCTGGACACGGGGGGGGCAGAACGCTGGACACGGGGGGGGGCAGAACGCTGGACACGGGGGGGGGCAGAACGCTGGACACGGGGGGGGGCAGAACGCTGGACACGGGGGGGGCAGAACGCTGGACACAGGAGGGGGCAGAACGCTGGACACAGGAGGGGGCAGAACGCTGGACACAGGAGGGGGCAGAACGCTGGACACAGGAGGGGGCAGAACGCTGGACACAGGAGGGGGCAGAACGCTGGACATGGGGGCAGAAAGCTGGACACGGGGGCAGAAAGCTGGACACGGGGGCAGAAAGGTGGACACGGGGGCAGAAAGGTGAAACGGCATGATTGGAGACACGGGGCAGGATGACAGACATGGCGGCATGACTGGAGACACTGGGGCATGACTGGAGACACTGGGGCAGGAATGGAAACAGATGGGGCAGAATTGAGACACAGGGGGCATGATTGCAGAAATGGGGGCCTGATTGGAGACGGGGCAGAATGGTGATACGGGCATGATTGGAGACACTGGAGGCAGGATTGGAGACAGATGGGGCAGGATCATGGGGCAGGATGGATACGATGGAGACAGATGGGGCAGGATGGGGAGATCATATGGTGCAGAAAGGATACTCATGAGGGCAGGATGGGAGAACATATGGCTGACGCCAGGAATGAGACACACGGGGGCCAGGATGGGGAATATTATTACCATAGGGACTAATTAAGGGATATTATTACTGCAGTGATGTATTTATTTTTTGAGGACACTGTTTTAAATGAGGGGGCGGTCCTGTTACTGTGTAGAGTGACACTATGTCGCCTCTTTTTCTTTATGCGGTGTAATGTAGAAGTTCGGAAAAATTAAGTAATGTGTTCTACAAGCGGAGCGCAAGATAACTCTGTTATTTCCTGCAGAGACGAGTCCTGGCTGGAAGACATGATGGCGGTCTGTGCTGGATGAAAGATGAAGGACTTAACCTAGAGACGTCACTGGTAAGTCAGTGTTACCTATACACTGACACTATACACTGTATACTATATACAGAGCTCCTGTGTATAATCTCACTAGTGATCACTGTATTACCTCTACACAGACACTGCATACTAAGTACAGATCTCCTGTGTATAATGGCACTTATGGTGATAGTGTGGTGCTTTTTTTTTATTACTGATCAGAATTGTAGTATTCAGTCACTATGTGGTGGTAATATGTGGTCTGGACATGGTGTTGCGGTATTTGTCCCTTCTATGTGATATTATTCGATCACTGTGGTGGTAATATGTCATCTGGTATGGTGTAGCGGTATTTGTTCTTTATATGTGATATTATTCGATCACTGTGGTGGTAATATGTCATCTGGTCATGGTGTAGCGGTATTTGTTCTTTGTATGTGATATTATTCGATCACTGTGGTGGTAATATGTCATCTGGTCATGGTGTAGCGGTATTTGTTCTTTTTATGTGATATTATTGGTCATTTTAAAAATTGAAAAATAAATAAAAATATACCTAAATTGTATTGCATATTTTAACAAATATTTAATAGGTTACAGCAGAGTAGGGCCTCACCAAAAGAGTCTACCGTGTTATGGTGGCGGCTTACAAAATCTTTTGGCCAAAACAAAAGCTGCCGGCTATATGTGTGATCTGGTGATGGGAACGGTTAGGGTATGTGTCCACGTTAAGTAAACGCTGCGTGTTTGACGCTGCGTGGGGCCACAGCGTCAAACACGCAGCGTCCAGATGTTCCAGCATAGTGAAGGGGATTTTATGAAATCCCGTCTCCACTATGCGTGGTAACACGCACCCGGCGGCCCTGCGACTCCGGACATGTGGCGCTTCTTTTAAGATCGCAGCATGTCCGTGTTCCTTGCGGCAGTCTTTGAATGACTTTAATACCGTATGTCACAACGTATTCTTGTCATTAAGGGAGACAAACTGCTTCCAAAAATATGAATCGTGCCACTGGGCGTGGCTTATTAGTATGGGCGGGGTTATTGAAAATGGGCGTGGCCAAAATTCCGGCCGCCGCGACTTAGAGGACCTGTTGTTAAAAATTTGAATCCCACCCCTGGTGCTGCCCATTGTAGGTAACAAACCTAGGCCTTCAGAGAAGACTGTATTTATTATAATTGTTATATATACCCCATATTTGTACTGAAGAAGTGTTATTTTAGGGTTAGACTGACCCACAAGATTGCCAAGAGCCAATGTGTGACTCAAGATGTGCCAGCAAGTCACATGTGGGGAAGGGTCTCAGGAGGCTGTCTAATCTTTATTCTTCAGGAGCATTCCACTCCTTTGCTTCCTGAATCTCGCTTGCACTCTTGGAGAATGACATTTTGGACCAGGAGCATGGTTGCACTGCTCGTCTGAACAGTATGCTCTCTTAAGCTGCAAGAAGAGTCAGCTGTGCCTAGAAGCATCATCGGAGGAGCGCCAGAGCATGGAACATTGCCAGATCCAACAATTTGGCCAGATTCAGAGCTGTACTTGCCAGCAGTATACAGTATTAAACGCTCCTTCCTAGGAACCTGACCACCCCTGATAGCGTGCACCTATGGCCGCTTACCCATGCAATGAGCAGTCAATTGCAGATTTATAAATCCCTCTACTCTTAAGAACAGAGAGAATTTTTAATAAGATACAAATTACAACGTTGCAAGCACTTTGCAATTTCACCCATGTAATACAATCCTTTTAACAATAACAAAGCTAATGGAGAAAATATTTGCTGCCGGGATTTATTGCGTTTCTTATTTAAGAAATACGTGATAATTAATAGTATGAACCTGTGTGCGATAACAGAATAAGAAGAAATAAAGTATTGGTAAAGGTTGGATCCTTAAAAAAAAATGCTCTGCAGATCCCAAGGAACTTTGACACTGACGATACCATCGTGAGTTATCGTGAGCATCAGAATTTCTCCTGGAAGTAGACTTGGCAGCCAACATAAGAATCCAGGAAAGCGGAGTTAATCTATTATATCATATGAATGATTGCCTATTTTTCTCAAAGTAAATTCATTAGAGACAATTTGCCTCATAGTATTTCCCAGAGACATATTGCTTGATAGAGAATGGACTGTAACTAACGCCCTCATGTGACCCATCATGGCTGATCTGTTTAATTCCAGATCAATGATTATAATACAAATGTAATAATATCTGACCTCAATGAGAGTAGATAATAACGTAAGTCAAGGCATGGGGGATAACTGAAAAGGATTGCCTGTATATCCATCTATACTCCATCTCCATCTGGCCTACTGTACATGCCCATCTATGCTCATTCACAAAGGGAACAGCTGACCGCACCACCAAAGTGCTTACTCGGTGAACCCATCGGCTATCAGCACCAGCTGGCCACCTGATCTCGGGTGCTGAACCAAGAAAACGAGCAAGTGCAAACTATGAGTAGAAAGGAGGCGGCAGCACTCACCGATCTTCAAAAGCAGGTAATTCTTTATTGCAATAAAATCTTCACGGCTCGGGGGTGCATATACAGCAGGGTGTACAGGTCCAAACGACGGCCGTTTCGCGCCACTCCAGTGCTTCAACGGGTTTGCCCATCTATGCTCCACCTGTCCTACTGTACATATCCATCTATGCTCCACCTGTCCTACTGTACATGTCCATCTATGCTCCACCTGTCCTACTGTACATGTCCATCTATGCTCCATCTGTCCTACTGTACACGTCCATCTATGCTTCATCTGGCCTACTGTATGGCCCATCTATGCTCCATCTGGCCTACTGTACATGCCCATCTATGCTCCATCTGGCCTACTGTACATGTCCATCTATGCTTCATCTGTCCTACTGTACATGTCCATCTATGCTCCATCTAGCCTACTATACATGTCCATCTATGCTTCATCTGGCCTACTGTACATGTCCATCTATGCTTCATCTGGCCTACTGTACATGTCCATCTATGCTTCATCTGTCCTACTGTACATGTCCATCTATGCTCCATCTGTCCTACTGTACATGTCCATCTATGCTCCATCTGTCCTACTGTACACGTCCATCCATGGTCCATCTGGCCTACTGTACATGTCGATCCATGCTCCATCTGTTCTACTGTACACGTCCATCTATGCTCCATCTGTCCTACTGTACACTTCCATCTATGCTTCATCTGGCCTACTGTATGTGCCCATCTATGCTCCCTCTGGCCTACTGTACATGCCCATCTATGCTCCATCTGGCCTACTGTACATGCCCATCTATGCTTCATCTGTCCTACTGTACATGTCCATCTATGCTCCATCTAGCCTACTGTACATGTCCATCTATGCTTCATCTGGCCTACTGTACATGTCCATCTATGCTTCATCTGGCCTACTGTACATGTCCATCTATGCTTCATCTGGCCTACTGTACGTGCCCATCTATGCTCCATCTGGCCTACTGTACGTGCCCATCTATGCTCCATCTGGCCTACTGTACATGTCCATCTATGCTCCATCTGTCCTACTGTATATGCCTATCTGTGCTCCATTTGGCCTACTGTACATGCCCATCTGTCCTACTGTACATCTCCATCTGTATGAAGGAAAAGGATAATTGTTGGCACACCATTTGGGTAAAATACAAAGAACTTTATTTAGCCACATTTAGGCCATGTTAAAAGGATTAAAATACACTTGACGCGTTTTTGGAGTAGTAATTGCGCCCTTTAGGAACAAAAGAAAAAAAAAAGTCAGGATAAGGGCCATTAAGCCTGAAACCTTACATGAAAAACACAAACTGGAATGAACAGCTTACAGAATGAATTAAAGTGATTGTCTTGTGTTTTTAAATAGGTAAAATTACAAAGAGCTTGTACAAAAAAAATTCTCTGTTCTTAAGAACAGAGGGTTTTTAATTCTCTAGTGTATTGCTAATTGCTTAGGTAACCTGCAGTATATTAGAGGTGGCTCTTGCAGTTTCAGAACTGCAAGTGCACCTCAGAAACTGGCAATATCACTGTATCCACCAAGCTTCAGAGTGCCACTGCTCCTCCAACGCTTCGGAGGAAAAGCTGCCCCTACTTGTAGCATGGAAGAGTACACAGTTCAGGGGGTGGGGTGCTGGTTGTAGGACCCCCACTGATCTGATACTAATGTACCCAATGGATTGGCCATCCATGTGTTAGGGTACCGTTACACTAAACGACTTACCAACGATCACGACCAGCGATACGACCTGGCCGTGATCGTTGGTAAGTCGTTGTGTGGTCGCTGGGGAGCTGTCACACAGACAGCTCTCTCCAGCGACCAACGATCAGGGGAACGACTTCGGCATCGTTGAAACTGTCTTCAACGATGCCGAAGTCCCCCTGCAGCACCCGGGTAACCAGGGTAAACATCGGGTTACAAAGCGAGGGCCGCTCTTAGTAACCCGATATTTACCCTGGTTACCATTGTAAAAGTAAAAAAAAAACACTACATACTCACATTCTGATGTCTGTCACGTCCCCCGCCGGCATCCACAGAGTTAAAACTGCTTTCGGCAGGAGCGCTTGCTAATGCTGCGCTGCTGCCGAGAGGTTCCCTGCACTGAATGTGTCAGCGCCGGCAGACAGCGGTGACGTCACCGCTGTGCTCTGCTTTACGGCCGGCAGTGACAGTCAGTGCAGGGAAGCTCTCGGCAGCAGCGCAGCGTTAGCAAGCGCTCCTGCCGAAAGCAGTTTTAACCCTGTGGACGCCGGCGGGGAACGTGACAGACATCAGAGGGTGAGTATGTAGTGTTTTTTTTTTTACTTTTACAATGGTAACCAGGGTAAATATTGGGTTACTAATTGGCTTAGTAACCCGATATTTACCCTGGTTACCATTGTAAAACATTGCTGGCATCGTTGCTTTTGCTGTCAAACACAACGATACACGCCGACCTGACGACCAAATAAAGTTCTGGACTTCTAGCTCCGACCAGCGATATCACAGCAGGATCCAGATCGCTGCTGCGTGTCAAACACAACGAGATCGCTATCCAGGACGCTGCAACGTCACGGATCGCTGTCGTTCTCGTTGGAAAGTTGGTCAGTGTGACAGTACCTTTAGCCCGGAACAATCTCTTTAGTATAGCATCTTTAGTACATTTTTTGCAACTCTTTTGCTGTGGTTTTGACACAATTTGTTGCAAAAATTAGAGAAATATTATCCAATTAAAGTAAGGAAAACCAGGCATCATTGCACGGGGTGCTTAGGAATAGCGCCATGTATTTGGTTGCTGTTTGCAGACATTTTAAGCTGCGTCTTTAACTTGAAATAACTTTTTGTCAGTTTCATAAGAATCTTGAATATCAAGCAATGATTGCAATAAAGGAAGCATTAAAATAGAATGCCTGGGTTATACAATACATGTCTCTCTACCATTACCTAATCCCATGCCTCGCTTATTACATATTTTTGTTCCTTTTTCATCTAGTTTTGCAGCATAAATGTGGTGGACTTTTTCCACGTTTCTCTATTTTTTACCATATTTCAGAGCGAGCATTTGCAATACATATTTTGAAATGTTGCTAACTAGGAGAAAATGGAAAGCAAAGGAAATAGCTCATCAAATGCAGTGAAATGTATGTAAGTGCTTATGTAAGCATCTTCGCTGTGAATTGTATTCAGTGGCATACTGTCTATAGCTGCAGACCATGTGGTTGCTATGGGGCCCTTCAGCGGGGGGGCCCGGTCCAGCACCAGACTCTCAGGCCTGGCATTGTATTGATACAGTTGAAAGTAAACAATGGAAGAAGGAGCCGTCAGCTCCATCCTCACTCTGCCTCTGAGTCCTGACGTCTTTGCGCAGTGGACGCAGTGACGTCACTACATCGCACCGCTGTGCCGAGCAGTGCAGAGCATCAAAACAGACGCTGCGGAGACCAGAGCAGCAGAGGGACAAGAAGAGATGAGTATTTTTATTTATTTTTTTAAATCAATGAGTACGTTGTGAGGGCCCATTATAATATTTGGAGTGCTATGTGACTACCAGCGGTGACATCATTAAGGCCAGGCTGAACTGCGGTGAACTCAGGACTGTGGGAAAATGCCGGTGATGTCACCGCTGGTGAATGATGCTGCGCTCTCAGCAGCTCATTCACCAGTGGTTTTCAGCAGGGACAGTGGCACCTTGGCACCGTCCAGGTTGGAAACTATTTAGCCCCCACACATGGATTACAACGTGGGACACAGGCGGACAGGTATGGTATATTGTTGGTTTATTATTTTACTTTTATTATAGGAGATCGAGGGCTTTGGTGGAATTAGGCGTTGCAGTAAGTATGGTTAAATTTAGAATATTAAAGGAGTCTGTGTAATTTTTTTCAAATAATGAATTTTATTCTGGCTGAGTCTTTATTTAATATATAACTATAGGATTAGTAATGGATGGGTGTCTTATAGCCACCTCTCCATTACTAGGCTGTGGGCTTGATGTCACCTGACAATACAGAGGTGACATCAACCCCCATCTGTGGGCATCAGGCACTCAGACCATCCTCATGGAGTTGGTTTCTAACCGTTTGTGCAGACACATGCACATTTGCGGCCTGCTGGAGGTCATTTTGCAGGTCTCTGGCAGTGCTCCACCTGTTCCTCCTTGCACAACGGCTGAGGTAGCGGTCCTGCTGCTGGGTTGTTGCCCTCCTACGGCCCCTCCACATCTCCTGGTGTACTGGCCTGTCTCCTCGTAGTGCCTCCAGGCTCTGGACACTACGCTGACAGACACAACAAACCCCCATCTGCTGTCATAACACAGTGATGTGTAAAAAACAGTCACTGGAGACACTGATGTGTGAAAGAGGCCTTAGTGGAAGCAAGTCAAGTGCATCTAATCAAGACCTGCAGTACTAAGATTTAACCCTGTCCTACCTGGCTTTGCTACAATAGTTAAAACAGCCACAACAATGGCAACCTATGGTATTATAATAATAATAATTAATACACTAAACAATATTTATGTATGTGAACAATAGATCTAATACCGTATAATCACCGTGATGTGCAAACAAATAAGTGGAATCCACTCAAAAGAATAAGAATTAAGCCATGCTCCAAATTAGATGCGACCAAAAGCAGAGGATATGTAATAAAAAATATATTTAATTTAATCTCATATTACTAAAGACAATAGAACAGCATACAATAAAAATGTGCACGTATCCGAATAACAAATATTAGAATTAAAAATATATATTCTATATATAAAAAACAAGGACCAATTTATCCTATGACGGACAAGGTATAATTGCCAAGATGGATATTGGTATGTAATTTATCTCACATCCCTCCACATTTTTAGCATCATAGGCTCACAAAAAGGTGAAACACACATGTGAATGTGAAATATCCAAAAAAGATCCAAACTGCCTAAGGTTTATAAAAATGTGTGTAACCCAGTGACTATATTGCTTGTGCAAGTGTATACAAAAATTATATATAAATTTAGGAGTAAAAGGAGGAGGAAACTCCAAAGAAAATCAAGTGCACTGGCCTAAAAATAAGTGCTAAATGACAAACCTTAATAAAGTGTATGTGCATGATGCCTGAAAGGATTATGAAAGGCGGAACTATACCTTTAAATGTTGCCCGCTCCGGATACTGCGCACCCCGACGCGCGTTTCGGAATAAGAATTCCTTCATCAGGTAAATGCTACATGTCTACAGACAATATCCTGCATGAAGACATTATCTGCATTTACTGTTAACTGTAAAAGGATGATAAATACAGTCATAAAAATCTGTAAAAGTCTCACTAGCCTAAACACTAAAAATTATGGACGCATCAATTTTTTTTTTATAAAAACTGCCCCATTTTTACAGACTGTCCAGGAATTTCTGAATGGTTGGCACTTGGCAACTCAACCCCTAATATATACTCTACATGTATGTCACTTGCAGGTAGGGGGTTAAAGAGGTTTTCCAGGCTTACAATTTTAACTGATCTATTGGGGTCCGACACTTGGCACTCACCCATATCAGCTCCCTAGATCCGAAACCGCACAGCTCAGTTCGCCGTTTAGTGGCCATTCTTGGGTACTGCAGCTTAGCTCCTTATCTTGAATCTGAAGCTGAGCTACAGCACCTTAAAGGGCCAGAACATATTGAACAGAATTGTGCTTTTTGTCTCCTTTGACTATTTATATCAGTCGACCACCAAACAGTTTATTTGGGGGGGTTGGACCCCAATCCACTCTAGGTATCACCCAATAGAGTAGAAACATTTCTCTACAAAAATATGTGAAATAGTAGCTTTCCTTAGCATGCACTAAAATAACATTTTTATTGGCTGGATAAAAGTAAGGCTACAAAAAAGTGGCTAATTTGTATACATTCTATGGCTGGTTACACTGTACAATGTGCAGATATGCCATACATGCAATGCTTTGCTAATGCCTTGGGTTATGGTGACATCTAGTGAGAAAAATAAAATTTACAATGAAAAATAAAATCGTCCCTTTTTGGTTGAATGGACGTGATTGACCATTGACTTCCCATGCGTGGTACCGGTTTCCGACAGACTGGAGACAGAAGGAAGCCCCTGGCTTGTCAGATTCAGGCTACTTTCACACTAGCGTTGTACGACGCACGTCGCAATGCGTCATTTTGGAAAAAAAACGCATCCTGCAAAATTGCTTCCAGGATGCGTTTTTTCTCTATAGACTTGCATTAGCAACACATTGCGATGGATTGCCACACGTCGCAACCGTCGTGCGACAGTTGTGTCATGTTGCGTCGGACCGTCGGCACAAAAAAGTTACATGTAACGTTTTTTGGTGCGTCGTGTCCGCCATTTCCGACCGCGCATGCGCATCCGGAACTCCGCCCCCGCCTCCCCGGACATCACAATGGGGCAGCGGATGCGTTGTAAAACTGCGACGGAGTCAGTGGCATTGTGCTCTGTCACAAATTATAACAGTATCAGCATCCTGAGGGCGCTAATACTGCTAACAGAGTAGCAGAAAATGTGGCCCATGGCTGGTCCAGCTCATCTGGCATTTGCCAGAGTTGTGAGATGGTCAGTCCAGCCCTGGATGACAGTGAGGGACATTCAGTAGACGCCGCCGACAGCCAAATCCAGGACGAGAGATGAGCGAATTGATTTACGGGACTCTGGTCAAACATCGAGGTCAGAGGTTCCGGGTGGCTTTATGGGTGCCTGGTAATCTCTAACGTTTTGGCATCTTTGGCATGGCTTTTGATTAGTCCGGACAGTGCTATGACATCTGTGTGACCTGCTCATCTCTAATTGGGGCCTATGGATTTATTTTTTGCTCATACAGTTGTAGCAGCCAGAACTTTCTGATCTTTATGTAGCTTCACTATATGACCTCTGTTATTTTTTGGTGTCCGTAAAGCACATGTTGCCTAAGTTTTCTACAGATGTCCACGCCAAATAACACAGTAACAATCTTCTTTGATTATTGCTGCATTTTCAACCTTATTTGATGCATTTCTGGTGCAGATGCAAAGCAGCGTTTTAATATTTTTTTTTCTTGGTACAAAAAAGTTTCTGCGCTTAAGAAAAAAAGTAACTGCAGTTTTTTTACAGGCAGTTTTTGCAGGCTCCACATAGAAGCCTCCATAAAAAAAAATAAAAATAAATCAGCATCTTTAGATGCATCGAGGGCACAATTTTCATGAAATTGCATGTACAGATAAACACAAAATTTCTGTGCAAAAAAGCAGTAGAAAAAAATGCAACATTTATGTTACATGTTGTGTTGAGCATTCCGATACTGCAAATATCGGGTATCGGACGATATTCACTGTATCGGAATTCCGATACCGAGTTCCGATATTTTTGTGATATCGGAAATCAGAATCGGAAGTTCCTATAAGTTCCCAGGCGTGTGCGGTGCGTATGGTTCCCAGGGTCTGGAGGAGAGGAGACTCTCCTTCAGGCCCTGGGATCCATATTCATGTAAAAAATAAAGAATAAAAATAAAAAATATGGATATACTCACCCCTCCGACAGACCCTGGACCTTAGCGGTGCAACCGGCAGCCTCCGTTCCTAAGAATGCAGTGAGTGTAGGACCTGCGATGACGTCGCGGCTTGTGATTGGTCACGTGAGCGGTCACATGAGCGGTCACATGAGCGGTCACGCGACCAATCACAAGCCGCGACATCATCGAAGGTCCTTCACTCTGCATTCTTAGGAACGGAGGCAGACGCTTGCAGCGGTGACAGCCAGGGCCCGTCCGAGGGTGAGTATATCCATATTTTTTATTTTTATTCTTTATTTTTTACATAAATATGGATCCCAGGGCCTGAAGGAGAGTTTCTTCTCCTTCAGACCCTGGGAACCATCCAGGATCACTTCCGATATTTGTGTCCCATTGACTTGTATTGGTATCGGGTATCGGTATCGGCGATATCCGATATTTTTTGGATATCGGCCGATCCAATCCGATACCGATACTTTCAAATATCGGAAGGTATCGCTCAACACTAGTTACATGTGAACACGGTCTAAATGTCCAAGTGGGTGTAATTTTATGAGCACTCCGCCCTTGGTGCATCTGAAAATGCTGCTGAACTGTGCAGTTTTTGTGCATTTTTTTCTCTACATCCTTCTACGTGGAAAAAAAATCAAAGACAGAACCATAATGATTTAACACACTGCAGTCACTAAATAGCATAGTGCATGAAAATAATATACGGTACTTAGTGTTAGGGTTGGCGGAACGCAACAAGTATGTATATATATATATATATATATATATATATATATATATATATATATATATATATATATATATATATAATATATATATAAATATTGAGTAGTAGGTGCGTTCGCAACCCGGGTTCCACCGTGCAGGAGAGAACATGCTGCTAGTAAAAGACAGTATTATATGGCGGTATAAGCGAACTCTGTTACTTCACAGATTCGCTTGAGAAAGAGAATGCTGTGCCCTATTAACTTCACAGGGGAACAGCTACCTAATAGAGCTGACAGTGGTCATGCAGTCAGCATAGCGCACACAAAACTCCTCACCGGAGGTGTCGGTATTCTAGGGGCTTATTTCAGCCAAACCCTGAATTCACATACACAAACTCCTCACTGGAGGTGCCGGTATTCTAAGGGCTTATTTCAGCCGAACCCTGACCATATGCAAGCATGACCACACTGGCGCTGAGCTCATAACTTAGGTTAATACTAGCGTATGGCCGTGCGGCCATGCAAACCTTTTATAGCTGCAGCAACTTCAGGACCTTCCTAGAGGACCAATGGGAGCTGCTACAGTACCTGAGCAACTTCAGGACCTTCCTAGAGGACCAATGGGAGCTGCTGCAGTACCTGAACATGTGACCCTCGACCTACAATGAGAGGTCTTACCCTGGGCATGCTCAGAAGGCGAAAAGCAGGACTTAGTCCCAGAGATGTCTGCTCGCTGCTGACCAGTACTGGCTACAATGGCTGAGCCTGGAAAGGCAGTGGTAACCATCCACACCGTATCAGGCTGGGCCAGATGCTGGGACTGACATCTCCGCTGAGCAGGCTCCACTGCAGCTGGAGAAGAATGGGAGACCACAGCGGAGATGGTTCGAGATTCTCCCTGTGCAGAGGCAGGAGCCTAACACTTAGTTAACATGTTTTTTGATTTAAAAAATGCAAAAGCCATCCCACCACTCCACGGTGACCATAATTAGAACAGTCCTAATACTAATATTAAAAATTTTACGTACGTTTCCACGGTCAGGAATGGCTCAGTATTTGCTCAGGATTTGACGCAGGTAAAATCTGCATCGCGTTTTTTATGCCGTTTTCATGCGGATGTGTATGTGTTTTGTAAGCTAAATAAAGATATACAAAAAAAAGAATTGTGATGTAATTTCCTTGTCCAACCTCTTCTTTTACATACTCCATTGAAGAATAATGTTTACACACACAGCTAGATACATAGAGAGAGAGAGATGATAGATAGATAGATAATAGATAGATGATAGATAGATAAATATTGGATAAAATGACATGGGCTCCCACGCAACTTTCTGCACCAGAGAGGAAAAACCAGCGACTGGGTGTTAGGGATCGAGTTCCCACCTCTGCACAGGGGGAATCTTGAACCATCTCCTCTGTGGTCTCCCATTCCTCTTCAGCCGCAGTGGATACATTGGTCCCAGCGTCTGGCTCAGCCTGATACTGTGCGGATGGTTTCTGCTTCTTTCCCAGGCTCAGCCATTGTAGCCAGTACCCAGTACTGGTCAGCGGCGAGCAGACGTCTCTGGGACTAAGTCCTGCTTTTTCCCTTCTGAGCATGCCCAGGGTAAGACCTCTCATTGGAGGTCAGGGGTCACATGCTCAGGTACTGCTGCAGCTTCCATTGGTCCTCTAGGAAGGTCCTAAAGTTGCTCTGGTATTGTAGCAGCTTCCATTGGTCCTCTAGGAAGGTCCTGAAGCTGCTGCAGCTTTAAAAGGTTTGCATGGCCGCACGGCCATGCGCTAGTATCACTTCATGTTATGAGCTTGCTAATTGTGGTTGCCCCTGTAAGATTGTGTTCAGGGACCCGGCTGAAATAAGTGCAGCGCCCCAGAGTCCTGGTCGTTGCAGTACTGTGGCTCCGCCACTAAGGGGAGCTACGGTGCATCCGATGGCACTGAAGGAGTTCATCTGATCAGGTATCACAGACACCAATACATTTCACAGCTGGGCCTCCGGGGGGAGCTAAGGGTTCTATTCATTAGGCCACTCCCCACCATAGTGGGTAAACTGGGGGTCAGGCAGGAAGTTAGATCAGAAAGCTGACTGGATTGGACGAAGCAACACCTGGTGGCAGAGGGTGTTGTGGAGGAAGAGACAGTAGGGTCTCTGTCAGGGGTGGGATCCTGACAGAGGCTTGGCATTGGAAAGAACGTAACGGGTCCGCGCCAGCTCCGGGAAGCGGCGGGACCCAAGAAAGGGCTAGAAGCGAGATAGATTGTGCTGAGTGAGAAACGAGATCAAGCAATAGGAGAATACCAGTAGGGGTCATGCTGTAAGACCGGAGCAACACCCTACTGAGGCGCATTACCGGTGGCCGGAACGCCGAGGGAGTGGAATAACATTCAGCTTCAAGCAATACTCCAAACAGCGGCAGGGCAGTCAGTCTCAGGCGGGCTGTCTCACCTAAATCACCTATGAAGTCTTGGGAGGCAATTGCGGGAGAGGGGCGACTCTAGGGTCCTGGAAGAACTCCAGGCCTACCCGACAAACGGGTGCCGTTCTAACTGTGACATCAGGAAGGGACGGATGATTAGCAGAAGATCAGTTAATCGAGTTGTTGTGAGGGAACTTAAGAAACAGACACAACAGTTGTGGGGTACTTTCCGTAAGCATAGCAGGGAAGGACTACAACACATAGCGCTAAGAAGGAAGGCACCGATTTCCACCTGTGAAGAGAACTCTGGAGGTGCCATTGGACCGGCCGGACTTGTGCAGCCTGGTGAACCGTATTCTGGACTGAGGACCCAGAGATCTTCAGTAAAGAGGTAAAGAGACTGCAACCTGGTGTCCTCGTTATTTACCGCGACCTGCACCCCACAACTGCACCGTTACAACACCACTTATTGCACCGGACGTCCCCCACTGACAGACAGGGCCACGGACCGGGTCTAGCCACCGTGACAACCCCAGAACTGATAACTCAGAGGCCCGGCTCCGGGTACCCCTCGGCCCTGCGGCGGTGTGGGGGCGCTCCATAAGCCCCTAGAATACCGTCACCTCCGGTGAGGAGTTTTTGTGTGCTTCTCTGTGTGCGTAACCACTGACTGCCATCAGCTCAGCAGTTAGCTGTGTTCCCCTGTAACGCTAACAGGGCACAGCATGTTCTTTTCTGTGTGACTCAGTGAAGTAACTGAGTTCACTTATATTGCCATATGTTGCCTTCATTTTCTAGCAGCAGGTTGTCTCCTGCACGGTGGACCCCAGGCTGCGAACGCACCAATTATAACATCCATATTAACTTGGTGCGTTCCGCCAGTCCTCTCATAATACTAGCGCCAGGGTCTGGCTAGAAAATGGCGGACGATCAGCGTCTACAGTGGTACATCCAGCAGCTGGAGGTTAGGTTGGCGGCTCTTGAGCGCACAGCCTCGGCTGTGGATGTTACCGCAGTCGCTGTTCAGGCTGCTAGTGTAGCTGCAGCCAGTTTGTCCTCTGCCAACCCTGCTCCGACTTTATCCCGTCTCCTGCTACCAGACAAGTTTGCTGGTGACAGTAAGCTATGTTGAGTTTTCGTGAGCCAGTGCACCATACATCTTGAGCTTCTGGCTGCATGTTTTCCTACGGAATGGGCTAAGGTGGGATTTATCATATCCCTTTTGTCAGGCAGGGCGTTGGAATGGGCTACGCCGCTGTGGGAGCGTGATGATCGTGTGGTGCAGAGTGCTCCTCGCTTTTTGGACACTTTGAAACAGGTCTTTTTAGGACCTCACGTCACCCATGATATGACGCTCCAACTGTTGGCAATTACACAGGGTTCATCCATGGTCAGCCAGTTCGCCGTCCAATTCCGGACTCTGGCATCAGAGCAGGAGTGGCCGGATAAAGTTCTTATTCCGGTGTTCTGGAAAGGACTGGCAGACCATGTGAAGGACGCCTTGGCCATCAGGGAGATTCCTGCCACACTGGAGGAGCTCATTACTATCTCTACCCGCATCGACCTCCGTTTTAATGAGCGGAGGTTAGAGCGGACCCAGTGTAGGCAGAGGTTCCGGTTGGCTCCTACTTTCGCCAGCCCTCTGGAATCTCCTGTTCAGGCGTCCGAAGCCCATGAGGCCATGGAGATTTCTTGAGCGGGACCTAAGTCCTGGGACGCTTGAGTACCCATGGTTTGTAATATTTGCCAACAGTTAGGACATTATGCCAATAAATGTCCTCAGCGGTCAGGAAAACGATCGCATCTAGTAACCATTGGAGGAGGTTCACTAGACACAGCGGCATTTTCCTCCACGTTGTCCTTTAAAGGGACAATCACTTTAGGCTCTTCCACTCCCACAGTAGAGCTTTGTGTGGACTCTGGGGTGGAGGGGAATTTTATGTCCTCTGCCTTCACCCAACGCCACGCCATACCCCTGGTGATGCTCGCCAGGCCAGTGACTGTTTGAGTGGTAAATGGGTCAACACTGCCCACACAAATTACACATCAGTCCATCCCTTTCACATTATCTATGTCTCCTTCCCATCAGGAGATTATCTCCCTGCTTGTCCTTCCCGAGGGGATGGATGAGATTCTACTTGGGATGCCCTGGTTACGTTTTCACTCTCCTCTTATAGAGTGGGCCTCAGGGAGAATTTTGGGTTGGAGCGAATCTTGTAAGGGCAGATGTGTGAGGGAGTCCATTCAGGTTTCCACTACAGAGATACCCGCAGATCTCACTTCCCTACCCAAGTGCTATTGGTCCTATGCAGACGTGTTCTCCAAGAAGGCTGCAGAGACCCTTCCACCTCACCGCCCATATGACTGTCCTATTAACCTCATGCCTGGAGCTGAACCTCCTTGGGGACAGGTCTATCTCCTCTCTCTCCCGGAGATGGAGGCTATGTCCGAATACATCCAGGAGAATTTGGCAAGGGGGTTCATTAGGAAGTCAGTGTCACCTGCAGGGGTGGGGTTCTTCTTCGTGCAGAAGAAGAATGGAGAACTACGTCCATGCATAGATTACAGGGGTCTTAACGCCATCACTGTTAAGAATAAGTTCCGGTAGCCCCTGATATCTGAGCTTTTCGATAGGCTACGGGGAGCAAGGGTATTTACCAAATTAGACCTGCGGGTGCTTATAACCTGATTCACATCCGTGAGGGGGACGAATGGAAGACGGCTTTTAATATCAGGGATGAGCATTATGAATATCTGGTGATGCCCTTTGGGCTCTGTAATGCCCCAGCCGTTTTCCAAGACTTTGTGAATGACATCTTCCAGGATATGCTCTCTACCTCAGTCGTAGTCTATCTGGATGATATACTCATCTACTCTCCAGACATTGACTCCCACCGGAGAGAGGTTCGCAAGGTCTTCGACCTCTTATGGGCAAATTCTCTTTATGCCAAGTTGGAGAAATGTGTGTTTGAGCAGGAGTCCTTGCCTTTCCTTGGTTATATCATCTCCGCTCAGGGATTGGCTATGGATCCTGCCAAACTACAGACTGTGATGGATTGGCAGGAACCTCATTCTCTCAAAGTGGTGCAGTGTTTTATGGGGTTCATTAATTATTACCGTCAGTTCATTCCGCATTTCTCGACTTTGGTAGCTCCCTTGGTAGCCCTCACCAAGAAGGGAGCAAATCCCAAGTTGTGGTCGGAGGAAGTCTCCAAGGCCTTCCTCTCTATAAAATCTCATTTTGCTCAGTGAAGTAACTGAGTTCACTTATACCGCCATATAGTGCCGTCTTTTTCTAGCAGCAGGTTGTCTCCTGCACGGTGGACCCCAGGCTGCGAACGCACCAATTATAACATCCATATTAACTCGGTGCGTTCCGCCAGTTCTCACACTGGGGTCCGATGTTTATAACCTGGGAAGTGGGTAATACCCATGGATCTTCCCAGGCTATGAATCTCAGCCCGCAGCTGTATATTTAGCCTTTACTGGCTATTAAAATAGGGGGAACCCCCAAAAAATGACGCGGGGTCCCCCTGTAATTTATAGCCAGAAAAGGCTATGCAGACAGCTGCGGGTTGATATTCATAGCCTAGGAAGGAAACATGGATACAAACACCAGCTCACAGCCGCCCCAGAAATGGCGCATCTGTAAGATGTGGCAATTCCGGCGCTTAGCCTCTCTCTTCCCACTGCCCTGTAGCGGTGGCATATGGGGTAATATAGCCCTGAATAAAGTATGCAACTCTTCTGAACTCTGTGATTCACTTGCCTGGTTTTGGAGGAGCGCAGATTTGTCGGCATCTTGAATATCCTATCCAGAATGACATCCAGACGTAGCAGAGCTTTTAGATGACCACCAGAGATAACTCTCCCGCGATCACCTACAGTCTAGCTCTCGTGGTCAGCTGACCGTGAGAACCAGCCTAAAGTTACCTAAGATAACCCCCGGCCACGAGTAAAGCAGATCCCATGGTGAGCTCAGTTATCGTGAGAACTGCAGTGGACGTGGACTTCCGGCGGTGTGACAGGTAAGAGATTATTTAAATTAGCAGACATGCGTAGTAAGCTGCATTTACGCTTTTCGCGCATCTAATGATAGTTTATGGGAAATTTACGCTGCGGGAAGGAGAGTCACCGCATCGAAAATAGACATGCTGTGGTCTGCCGCCTGCGTCTCCAAACGCATAGTGGAGATGGGATTTCATGAAATCCCCTCCACTATGCTGTAACATCTGGACGCTGCGGGTTTGACTCTGCTGCTGTATGCAGTGTCAAACCCGCAGCGTTTAGTAACTGTGGAAACACAGCATAAGGCCGGCGTTACACTTAGCGTAGGGAAATACGGTCCGTTTTTTACAGGCGTAATACACAGAAAAGTTCCTGAACAGTGATCCGTATTCAACGTGAGGATGCGATTTCTTCTCAAAAAATTATCCGTATGGCATCTGTATGGCATAGAATGGATCCATGGGCTCAAATATTCGAGAAAACATATATACAGTACAGACCAAAAGTTCAAGAGAATGCCAAGAGTGTGCAAAGCAGTCATCAAAGCAAAAGGTGGCTACTTTTTACATATTCCTCACTACTAATGTTAGAAGTGTCTGTGTGAAAAATTTGGGAGCTCTAGGTGCGCCCCCTGCTGGAGAACCTCATATGAACTCTAGCGTGGGAAAATATTCAGAAAAATTATTGTGTATTATTAACCCTTTATTAATATTGGATTAATAATGGATAGGTGTCTTATTGACACCTCTCCATTATTAACCTGGCTTAATATCACCTTACATTAGCAAGGTGACATTAACCCTTTATTACCCCATATCCCACCGCTACTCGGGAGTGGGAAGAGAGTGGCTAAGTGCCAGAATAGGCACATCTTACAGATGTGCCTTTTCTGGGGTGGCTGGGGGCAGATGTTTGTAGCCAGGGGGGACAATAACCATGGTCCCTCTCTAGGCTATTATTATCTGCCCTCAGTTACTGGCTTTCCCACTCTGGCGGAGAAAATTGCCCGGGAGCCCACGCCAGTTTTTTTCCGTAATTTAACCCTTTATTTTAACACCTAGAGCTCCCACATTTTGCACACAGACACTTCTTACATTAGAATTGAGGAATATGTAAAAAAATAAGGGATATGAAATGGTTTACTGTATGTAAGGTATGTTTGATATCCTGTCGGGTTTGATAAGGAGATAGCAAAAGCCGGCAATTGAATTACCGGCTTTTCTGCTATCTAGCTCTGTATTAAATATAAATAAATATATATGTGTCTCACTGACATATATATATATATATATACACAGTATATCTATACTATGTGTAGACATTTATTTGATCTATTCTATTCTAACCTGTCAGTGTGATTTTACTGTACACCGCACTGAATTGCCGGCTTTTCTATAGAACGCCGCTGCGTATTTCTCGCAAGTCACACTGATGGTCCGTGTGTGATCCGTATTTTTCTCGCCCCCATAGACTTTCATTGGCTGATTTTTTTGCGCAATACGCTGACAATCGCATCATGCTGCGATTTTCTCAGCCCGTAAAAAAAAAGGCAGAGAAATATACGGCTGATAGTAGCTGCCCCATAGAGAATTATTGGTCCGTGTGCAATGCGTTTTTTTTGCGCCTCTCATACGTCCGTAAAACTCTCTAGTGTGGCCCCAGCCTAAGGGTTGAAAAGGACTGGGCCCAACTAGTGGACACAGCTGAGGGAGACCACATCAATAATGCCCAGCTTAAAGGAAAGGCAGACCACACCTTTATATGCACATGGTGCAAACAGACAGAAAAAAAACGAAAGGTTTGAACTGGGATATAAACTGGTGTGCATGCAGCATCCATCTATGCAAAGGGGGAAAAAAAACAAAAAAAAAACTGTTGCATCTTTAAGTGTAGAATCAAAGCTTTCCTGTACTTATAAAAACACTGCTTCAAATTTGGAGCCAAAAGCACATCAAGTAATTGGGAAAACAGAAAAAGGAAAGAAGCAAACACAATAATCAGAAAAGACTGTTATTGCGCTGTGTGGTATGGACACTTGCAAAAAAGCGCAGAAAAAAAAATGCATTCATGCTTCTTGTGAACACGGCCACAACATAGCATTTATAACATTTAGCTCTTCATAAAGAGCTTGTACATACACCCCAGGGCTCCAATGGTTAAAAAGCACTTTACACTCTGCAACTGAACAAATAGAGAGCAGCACATACAGTCTACCATAACTGTAGAAAAAGACATGGGCCGCAAAATCAAAACTCATACATAGAGCTATTGCGGCGGAACAAAAAATGTATGCGATAAAGTTCTTAGATTGATATTCTGATCAGACTGCATGAAGCCCATGGCCATGTCACAATAATCCTCTTAGGCTTTTTTTACACTTGCCATGATTTTTGCGGGCCGTATTGCCGTAATTTTCACGGTCTGCCGCAAAAACGGGCAGCAAAAATCTTGCGGATCGCCATTTTTCTGGTTTTAGAATAATAGGGAAAAGTAGGGGAAAAAACAGCGATCCGCAAATACGTTCATGATGGGGTCTTCACGGCCTTATGGGGTTGCAAAAACGAACCGAAAAAACACGGCAAGTGTAAAACCAGTGTTAGTGGCTCTCTGACCTTAACGTTGCGACACCAACCACTGCGATAGTGCACCCACAGGAGGAGCGACCTGGCGCCCCACAGAACCCATGCGGCAAGGCTGAGCCCCCATGACTCCAGGTCACACCTCCACATAGCACCAACACTAAGTGAAAGGAGCTAAAAGACTCACCTTGCACATGTTCCCAGCCTGCGAGCTGAGAGCAATAATAGGCGGAGCCCTGCTGCTGGTAATTAATCAGTTTGATATTAGAACGAGTCTGTAGCCGAATTTGTTTTAAAGGAACTAACACACTGAAAAGGAAACTGAATTTGTACTGAACTATTGATGAAGCAACCATAGAACTCATGTACTAAAGTGAGCGATAGTGTATTGGTATTTGTCATTGAAACTCTAGTGTTGTGTGATTTAAAGAGAACCCAAATCTAACCCCAAATCTAAGAAGCATCATTGTCAAGAGCTCCCTGTCCTCTCCAACAGCTGCATGTACCTTTCCTTGCAACCAGAAAAAATGTCAAACCTGTCCATTTATAATGACCACGGACAAGATAAAGATCCCCAATTCACATCAGGACTACAAGATATTAGGTACTTTCAGCTGCGTCACTTCTAATGTGGTGTACCTAATTATTTGTACTAAATGTCCAACTGGGGGTCTGTATGTGGGGGAGACAGGGCAGAAACTGAGAACAAGGATGAACTCTCATCGCCACACAATAAAAGAAAAAAGAATGGATCTACCTGTGGCAATACATTTCTGTCTCCCAAATCATAACATTATGGACATGAAATTACTTGTACTAAAGGGTAACTTCAAATCGCAGAAAGACAGGAAAGTCTGGGAATATAAACTGATGACGACCTTTGACACTCTAACTGCAGGAATGAATGTGTCACACGGATTTATGTCTTTTTACATCAACTAATGAACTTACCCATCAGACCCCAATAAAACAATCCTTATCTAAGAACTGGCCCAATATTTATGGACGTAACTGTTTATCACCCATGGTAATTCTGCTTCATGTCACCTGGCTTATCCATGTTTTTTTTTCCCCTCTCCCTTATTTTTTTTTTTTTTTCTATACTATGTTGTGCATAAATATGTGATTCTTCAGAATTTGTTTTAGTCTTTGCCTGATGAAGAGACGTATGTAGTCTCGAAAGCTTGCTATTTGTTACCATCTTTTCAGTTAGCCATTAAAAGGTATCAACCACTGAGGACTCTCAATTCTAAATATTTTTTTAAAGAGAACCTGACAGCTGTTCTATGCTGCCACTCCACAGGCAGCATGTATCAGGCACTGGCTGTATGTATGTTTAACTCTGAAACATTGCAGCATACATGCACTTAGGCAGAGACCAGTCAATCCAGGGGAGTAGGAGTGGAGAAGCCATACGGGATCCGCCTGACTGACCTGTGTCCCGTGCATCTCAGTCCCCAATGGCTATCAAACTATGCTTTCCTCTGAAATGACGCAGCATTTCAGATTCAAACATACCTGGCTGAGATCGTACAGCCAGTACCCAACACAGGGCCTCTGGATTGGGCAGCATGTATTACTGTCAGATTCACTTTAAAGGGAACCTGTCACTCCAAAAATCGAAGGTGAGCTAAGCCCACCGGCATCAGGGGCTTATCTACAGCATTCTGGAATGCTATAGATAAGACCCCGATGTATCCTAAAAGATGAGAAAAAGAGGTTAGACACCTTATTATATATGCAGGCGACTATGTTAATTCAGGCATATACCCTTTAAGATTGAACAAGAAATGAGGTTACATTGCCATACAGTCGCTATTTCTTTATGAGCACTGCTGTAAATTCACCGCCCAGTCTAGTTTAGTACTTTAAGAGTGGTACCCTAGAGCTGAGGACCCTCTTTTTCTTATTCTACAAGTACTATATTCAATTTGATTATCAATACCTGGAGGGTATACATATTTAGAATACTAAGATTGGCTGTCTGTTAATCGGTGGCTATATACTCCATTTTGATACTAGTGACTAGTAGGTTACTAGGTATTCTCTGGCGGTGATACGTTTTTATACGTGTTTTTTTGTTTTGTTGTTGTGTTTATGCACTGAGCACTTTTTTGTCAGCACCTATGTTTGTACCTTTTATATTTATAAAGATTAACCCCTTAGTGACAGAGCCAATTTGGTACTTAATGACCGAGCCAATTTTTACAATTCTGACCAGTGTCACTTTATGAGGTTATAACTCTGGAACGCTTTATCGGATCCCGCTGATTCTGAGATTGTTTTTTCGTGACATGTTGTACTTCAAGTTAGTGGTAACATTTCTTCGATATTACTTGCGATTATTTATGAAAAAAATGGAAATATGGCGAAAATTTTTAAAATTTTGCAATTTTCAAACTTTGTATTTTTATGCCCTTAAATCAGAGAGATATGTCACAAAAAATAGTTAATAAATAACATTTCTCACATGTCTACTTTACATCAGCACAATTTTGGAAACAATTTTTTTTTTTGTTAGGGAGTTATAAGGGTTAAAAGTTGACCAGCAATTTCTCATTTTTACAACACCATGTTTTTTTTAGGGACCACATCACCTTTGAAGTGATTTTGAGGGGTCTATATGATAGAAAATAACCAAGTGTGACACCATTCTAAAAACTGCACCCCTCAAGCTGCTCAAAACCACATTCAAGAAGTTTATTAACCCTTTACGTACTTCACAGGAACTAAAACAATGTGGAAGAAAAAAATTAACATTTTACTTTTTTTTGCAAACATTTTACTTCAGAACCATTTTTTTTAATTTTCACAAGTGTAAAAACAGAAATTTAACCACAAATTTTGTTGTGCAATTTTTCCTGAGTACGCCGATACCCCATATGTGGAGGTAAACCACTGTTTGGGCGCACCGCAGAGCTTGGAAGTGAAGGAGCACCGTTTGACTGTTTCAATGCAGAATTGGCTGGAATTGAGATCGGACGCCATGTCGCGTTTGGAGAGCCCCTAATGTGCCTAAACAGTGGAAACCCCCCACAAGTGACACCATTTTGGAAACTAGACCCCCCAAGCAACTTATCTAGATGTGTGGTGAGCACTTTGAACCCCCAAGTGCTTCACAGAAGTTTATAACGTAGAGCCGTGAAAATAAAAAATCGCATTTGTTTTCACAAAAATGATTTTTTCGCCCACAAATTCTTATTTTCACAAGGGTAACAGGAGAAATTAGACCACAAAAGTTGTTGTGCAATTTCTCCTGAGTACGTCGATACCCCATATGTGGAGGTAAACCACTGTTTGGGCGCACCGCAGAGCTTGGAAGTGAAGGAGCACCGTTTGACTTTTTCAATGCAGAATTGGCTGGAATTGAGATCGGATGCCATGTCGCGTTTGGAGAGCCCCTGATGTGCCTAAACAGTGGAAACCCCCCACAAGTGATACCATTTTGGAAACTAGACCCCCCAAGGAACTTATCTAGATGTGTGGTGAGCACTTTGAACCCCCAAGTGCTTCACAGAAGTTTATAACGTAGAGCCGTGAAAATAAAAAATCTCATTTTTTCTACAAAAATGATCTTTTTGCCCCCAAATTTTTATTTTCACAAGGGTAACGGGAGAAATTAGACCACAAAAGTTGTTGTGCAATTTCTCCTGAGTACGTCGATACCCCATATATGGGGGTAAACCACTGTTTGGGCGCACCGCAGAGCTTGGAAGTGAAGGAGCACCGTTTGACTTTTTCAATGCAGAATTGGCTGGAATTGAGATCGGATGCCATGTCGCGTTTGGAGAGTCCCTGATGTGCCTAAACAGTGGAAACCCCCCACAAGTGATACCATTTTGGAAACTAGACCCCCCAAGGAACTTATCTAGATGTGTGGTGAGCACTTTGAACCCCCAAGTGCTTCACAGAAGTTTATAACGTAGAGCCGTGAAAATAAAAAATCTCATTTTTTCTACAAAAATGATATTTTGCCCCCAAATTTTTATTTTCACAAGGGTAACAGGAGAAATTAGACCACAAAAGTTGTTTTGCAATTTCTCCTGAGTACGTCGATACCCCATATATGGGGGTAAACCACTGTTTGGGCGCACCGCAGAGCTTGCAAGAGAAGGAGTGTCGTTTTACTTTTTCAATGTAGAATTGGCTGGAATTGAGATCGGACGCCATGTCACGTTTGGAGAGCCGCTGATGTGCCTAAACAGTAGAGACCCCCCACATATGACACCATTTTGGAAACTAGACCCCTTAAGGAACTTATCTAGATGTGTGGTGAGCACTTTAAACCCCCAGGTGCTTCACAGAAGTTTATAACGTAGAGCCGTGAAAATAAAAAAATCGCATTTTTTCTACAAAAATGATCTTTTTGCCTCCAAATTTTTATTTTACCAAGGGTAACAGGAGAAAATGGACCCCAGAAGCTGTTGTACAATTTGTCTTGAGTACGCCGACACCCCATATGTGGGGGTAAACCACTGTTTGGGCGCATGGCTGAGCTCGGAAGCAAAGGAGCGCCATTTGACTTTTCAATGCAAAATTGACTGGAATTGAGATCGGACGCCATGTCGCGTTTGGAGAGCCCCTGATGTGCCTAAACAGCAGAAACCCCCCAAAAGTGACCCCATTTTGGAAACTAGACCCCCCATGGAACTTATCTAGATGTGTAGTGAGAACTTTGAATGCCCAAGTGCATCACAGAAGTTTATAATGCAGAGTCGTGAAAATAAAAAATATATATTTTTTAACAATAAAGATTTTTTAGCCCCCAAGTTTTTATTTTCACAAGGGTAACAAGAGAAATTGGACCCCAAAAGTTGTTGTCCAATTTGTCCTGAGTATGCTGGTACCCCATATGTGGGGGTAAACCACTGTTTGGGCGCATGGCAGAGCTCGGAAGGGAAGGAGTGCCATTTTGGAATGCAGACTTTGATAGAATTGTCTGCGGGCGTTATGTTGCCTTTGCAGACCCCTAATGTACCTAAACAGTAGAAACCCCCAACAAGTGACCCCATTTTGGAAAATAGACCCCCCAAGGAACTTATCTAGATATGTGGTGAGAACTTTGAATGCCCAAGTGCTTCACAGAAGTTTATAATGCAGAGTAGTGAAAATAAAAAATATTTTTTTTCCCACAAAAAAGATTTTTTTAGCCCCCAAATTTTTATTTTCACAAGGGTAACAAGAGAAATTGGACCCCAAAAGTTGTTGTCCAATTTGTCCTGAGTATGCTGGTACCCCATATGTGGGGGTAAACCACTGTTTGGGCGCACGGCAGAGCTCGGAAGGGAAGGAGCGCCATTTTGCAATGCAGACTTTGATAGAATTGTCTGCGGGCGTTATGTTGCCTTTGCAGACCCCTAATGTACCTAAACAGTAGAAACCCCCAACAAGTGACCCCATTTTGGAAAATAGACCCCCCAAGGAACTTATCTAGATATGTGGTGAGAACTTTGAAAGCTCAAGTGCTTCACAGAAATTTATAATGCAGAGTAGTGAAAATAAAAAAATATATTTTTTTCCAACAAAAAAGATTTTTAGCCCCCAAGTTTTTATTTTCACAAGGGTAACAGGAGAAATTGGACCCCAAAAGTTGTTGTCCAATTTATCCCGAGTACGCTGATCCCCCATATGTGGGGGTAAACCACTGTTTGGGCGCACGGCAGAGCTCAGAAGGGAGGGAGTACCATTTGACTTTTTTAGCGCAAAATTGGCTGTCGTGTTTGGAGACCCCCTGATGTACCTAAACAGTGGAAACCCCCCAATTCTAACTCCAACCCTAACCCCAACACAGCCCTAACCCTAATCTCAACCCGATCCATAATCCTAATCACAACCCTAACGATAATCACAACCCTAACCCCAAAACAGCCCTAATCTCAACCCTAACCATAACCCTAATCAAAACCCTAAATCCAACACACCCCTAACCCTAATCCCAACCGACGCAAGTGTGAAAGAAGCCTTAGGCTACTTTCAGACATAGCGCATTTTTGAGCGCTATTTTGCGGGCGCTTTTCAAAAATGCGCAATGTCATTTTCGTCTGCCGGCAAAGTGAATGAGAAATTCACTTTGCCGTTCAGACACACCGCAAAAAAACGCGGCGCTTTTGTCTGCAAACACGCCGGCGTAAAAAGAATTGACATGTCAATTCTTTACGCAGCGGCGTGTCTGCGTATCCCCCTAGGGCCCCATATTACCTTCCACACACAGCGCCTTTGTCCTGGGTGTCGGCGTCTTTGTACGGAGGGGTTGACACCCAGGACCGGACGTGACGTCGGACAGGAAGAGGGAAGCCCCCGCCCCCCAGTGAAGCAGCATGGAGTCCTTCTGTGTGCGTGTGTGTGCGTGTGTGTGCGTGTGTGTGCGTGTGTGTGCGTGTGTGTGTCCCCATGCGACGCTAGTGCCACCATTGTGCTAAGTCGCCGTATGGGACTACTACTCCCATCCGGTATTAGGATGGGAGAGTTGTCCCTGTGTCCGGCGACTTAGCACAATTGTAAAGTTACACAAAACACCTACACACAATACACATACATGACACACAGTACATACAACATATAACACAGAGTATATACTCACCAACAGCACACTTGTAGGCGAAGCCCTCGATCCTCCAGGAAAAAATCCAAAAATAATAAACCAAATTCATACTCCCTGTCCGCAGAATCCATAAAACGAGTGTCCCACGCCGATCGGCTGCTCTCCGGCGATACACTGCCAGGAGCGAAGCTCCTAGCAGTGTATCGCGTACTGTTCCGGAGTTCAATGACTCCGGCGTCTCGGTTAACAGCAGTACAGCTGCGTTGAACTTTCCCACGCAGCACTGCCGTTAAGCGAGAGTGCCGGGGTCAATGACCGCCGGTAAACTCGCTCGCGCATGCGCAGTGACACACCGACAGGAACTATGGCTCCTGTCAGTGTGTTGCTGCAGCCGTGGAGAGCAGACATATCTCTGGATGTGTCTGTTCTCCATGGAAAATCTTGATACGTGGCACTTAAATATGTGGCAATTAAATACGTGACACGTGGCACTTATACGTGATACGTGTCACTTAAATACGTGGCACTGAAATACGTGATACGTGGCACTTTGATACGTGGCACGTGTCTCTTAAATACGTGGCACGTGAAACTGAAAGATGTGGCACGTGGCACTTTGATACGTGGCACGTGGCACTTTGATACGTGGCACGTGGCACTGAAATATGTGGCACGTGGCACTGAAATATGTGGCACGTGGCACTTTGATACGTGGCACGTGGCACTTTGATACGTGGCACGTGGCACTTTGATACGTGGCACTGAAATATGTGGCACGTGGCACTTTGATACGTGGCACGTGTCACTTAAATACGTGGCACGTGGCACTGAAATATGTGGCACGTGGCACTTTGATACGTGGCACGTGTCTCTTAAATACGTGGCACGTGGCACTGAAAGATGTGGCACGTGGCACTTTGATACGTGGCACGTGGCACTTTGATACGTGGCACGTGGCACTGAAATATGTGGCACGTGGCACTTTGATACGTGGCACGTGGCACTTTGATACGTGGCACGTGGCACTTTGATACGTGGCACGTGGCACTTTGATACGTGGCACTGAAATATGTGGCACGTGGCACTTTGATACGTGGCACGTGTCACTTAAATACGTGGCACGTGGCACTGAAATATGTGGCACGTGGCACTTTGATACGTGGCACGTGTCTCTTAAATACGTGGCACGTGGCACTGAAAGATGTGGCACGTGGCACTTTGATACGTGGCACGTGGCACTTTGATACGTGGCACGTGGCACTGAAATATGTGGCACGTGGCACTTTGATACGTGGCACGTGGCACTTTGATACGTGGCACGTGGCACTTTGATACGTGGCACGTGGCACTTTGATACGTGGCACTTTGATACGTGGCACTGAAATATGTGGCACGTGGCACTTTGATACGTGGCACGTGTCACTTAAATACGTGGCACTGAAATATGTGGGACACGTTGCACAAAAAAGTTACATGTAGTTTTTTTTGTGTCGACGGTCCGCCGAAGCACGACGCATCCGTCGCACGACGGATGCGACATGTGGCAATCCGTCGCAATGCGTCGCTAATGCAAGCCAATGGAGAAAAAACGCATCCTGCAAGCACTTTTGCAGGATGCGTTTTTTCTCCAACGACGCATTGCGACGGAAGCCAAAAAACGCTAGTGTGAAAGTAGCCTAACCCTAGCCCTAACCCTAACCCTAAATTTAGCCCCAACCCTAACCCTAACCCTAACTCTAACCCTAACTCTAACCCTAACCCTAACCCTAACCCTAATTTTAGCCCCAACTTGTCTTCTCCTGCCGGCCGGCAGATGGCAGCAGATGGCGGGCGCACTGCGCATGCGCCCGCCATGATGAAAAAGCCGGCCGGCAGGAGAAGACAGAAGAGGACCCAGGGACCCCGGGTGAGTATGATAGGGTCCCCGAATCCCCCTATTTCTCTGTCCTCTGATGTGCGATCACATCAGAGGACAGAGAAATAACTGATCGCTTTTTTTTTTTTTTTTTTTTTTGCGGTCGCCGGTAAACTGTTAATTACCGGCGATCGCAAAGCAGGGGTCGGTGCAAATCGACCCCGATCATGTTCTTTGGGGTCTCGGCTACCCCCGGCAGCCGAGACCCCAAAGAACATCCGGGTGCCGGGCGGCGGGCGTACTGCGCGTGCGCCCGCCATTTTTTCCCGGAAAAAAGATGGCGGCGCCCATGGGGAGACACGAGGAGCACCGGGGGAGGTAGGTAAGTATTGGGGGGCTATTGGGGGCCATCGGGGACCACATTTCTCTGTCCTCCGATGTGCGATCACATCGGAGGACAGAGAAATTAAACGGCAAATCGCGTTTTTTTTTTTTTTGTTGCGACCGCCGGTAAACGGTTAATTACCGGCGATCGCAACTCGGGGGTCGGTAAAAACCCCCCGAATCATGTTCTCTGGGGTCTCGGCTACCCTCGGCAACCGAGACCCCAGAGAAAATCCGACTCTGGGGGGCGCTATTCACTTTTTCCACAGCGCCGTTAATTAACGGCGCTGTGGATTAAGTACCCTTAGCGGCCGCCGTTAAAAGGCGTATCGGCGGTCGTTAAGGGGTTAAAAGTTATATTTTAATATTAGTACATAGGAACGCGCTTTACCTATTCCCATGTTATTGTGTTAGATGTATTTTTACAATATTTTTCAAATTTGGTTTCACATATCACAGTCTGAATTAAAACCTCGATAGTACCACTAGGACATTTTTAGCCTTAAATCCCATAGTTTTAGGAAACAAGCATGTATATAGCCAAAATTGTTTGACCCAATCTTTTCTATTGAAGCATCTAATGAACATATGCAAAGGTTAAGGGGGAAGGAGGAGCAGGGTCAGCTGTGAGATCACCAAATGTGATAGATGGATTCTGTATTATGAGATGTGTGGAGCGCCGCCAAGGGCAGTGGGGTACTCGGTACCGGGTCCTGCGGTTCACAGGGGGAATGTCACAGTGGCTGACCCAGTCCGAGGCCCTGGGACGTCCATGTAATATGGGAAAGGTCTTTAAAGAGGAAATGTTCGTGACGCCACCTGTGGTATTCGGTCAGGGTGACCGACGCTGCTTTAAAGGGTTCACTGGGGTGATGTTATGGCATCTAGATGGTATACCTTCCCACAGGTGAAGTATGTCCCCAGGGTTTCCCAGTGTGTAGATGGTGGATGGTGAGAGGCGCAGTGAGGAATGAGGACACAAGGTTGCAGTCTCTTTACCTTTACTGAAGACTTCAGCATCCACAGTCCAGAGCACCACATCACAGGGCAGGCAGAGTCCAGCCAGTTGGTGGCAAGTCCAGAGTCCCCTTGTCCAGGTGGAAATCAGTAGCCTTCCTCTAGCGCTGCAGTGTTGTAGTCCCTTACTGCTAAGCTTCTCATAAGGTCCTCACAGATGTTATAGATGTTATGTCTCTCTCTCTCTGTCCCCCTGGATAGGATAGGACAAACCCGTATGACCGGTGGCTTGAGGCGTTTTACAGGGACTCTAGCATGCCCCAGCCTCTAGTGGGTGCCACCTTACCTCCTTGGTATAGGGCGGGCAGGTAACGTGAAATTAGCTGTCCTGCCGGTCTCTGGAGCAAGGCATAAAGGATCGTTGCTCCCTTGGTGTTCCGGCTACCAGGATCCTGCGCCTCAGAAGGAGGCAGCCTGTTTAGGGCTGGGCTCCTTCTGGTATCCACTCCTTTGCTATGACTTCTTTCACCCTCTCTGCAATACAGTTCTCCTTCAGTGTCTCTTTCTGGAAGCTGCAGCTCTCAGGGCATGCACAGCTCCGTGTCCTTTTTCCTCGATCTCTGACAGGATCCCACCCCTGTCAGGGACCAACTACCTGAGCAAAGCTCAGCCAGCAACTAACTAACTTTCCCTACAGGTCACCAGTTTTACCTAAGTGTGGGAAGTGACCTAATAAATAGGAGCAGAGCTCCCCCTGGTGGCCTGGAGTGTGAAATGTTTTGCATTTTTGTGATACCTGGATGCAGTTGTCCTTCTTTGCCTCCAAACGTAACACCACTCTCCCCTAGAGGAAAATGATATTACTGCAACGACCAGGACCCTGGGTCGCTGCACTCCCCCCCCCCCTCGTTAAATCCAGTACTCCCAGACTGGGAAAAGAAAACAACAATATATTAGCAAAAAGACATACAAATTTTTGAATGCAATAAAACAAGTTAATATAAACTGATGCTTCCCTTTATGGGAGGTAAGAACTCTTGAACATTGCATAACAAAAACATTTGTACATGGTAGGCCTACTTTCGGAAATAGAACAATTTAGCAAAACAGTACATTAACTGACTATGAAATACAATTACCCGTACAGGTATACTATCTCTTTAGTGCAAATTACACATTTTTCTTTATTCAAGTGCAAATCATCATTTGATTATTTCTACTTTTCTTCAAGTGCAGGACAGTCTATCAACCCCCACGGGCTCACTGCACTTTCTCTCAATTTATTCCATTCAAAGGTGCATCAAAATATCAATACTCATTGTCGGCTATACTAAAATATTATTTTAACTAGATTCAAACGTTAGCTTTCACTACTATATTAACTCTTTAATATACTCTGTCAAGTGCAACAATTAAACATTCCCTTTAAGTGGTAAACAGTATTCAAGTCTCTTTTCTGAGGTAGTCTCTGTGGAAGCTTCCGTTTCTAAAACCAGTAGGAAGCACTTTTAAGAAGGTGCAAACTATATACATGTAAGTTCCGATCATGCACAGTTCATCATTCTGCAGTTCTTCCAAGTAACTTGTGCAAACAAAGGATCCTCCTTAAACCCAGGACCCCTTTAAGGAATAACCCTGGCCGGGTTCAATAAACTTTAACAGCAGACAATGAACTATTTACAGTCTTGTCAGATTTCACTTATTGCAATTATGGGGGTAGCATCTGTGGAGGTAGCCCTTTAGGGTACTGGCGGCTACCAGGTGCTACAAATGGGGCTCCTTCACTCCAGATGGGGGTCTGAGTGCCCACGCAATTCTGTTCCACAATAGCAGCCTTGGTGCAGGTAAGAGTTGGTCCTGTAGCCACTGCAGTCTCTGTTGTGGTGATGGTGAACACTGTGGTCTTCATAAGGGTGCAGGCAGGAGTAACTGTAGAGGTGGTAGTAGTGTCAGCTACTTTAGCAGAAAGTGGCGCTGTTGCTACATGAGAACATAGTAACATAGTAACATAGTTATTAAGGTTGAAGGAAGACTTTAAGTCCATCTAGTTCAACCCATAGCCTAACCTAACATGCCCTAACATGTTGATCCAGAGGAAGGCAAAAAAAAACCATGTGGCCAATAGTAAGCTCCACTTTGGGGGAAAAAATTCCTTCCCGACTCCACATACGGCAATCAGACTAGTTCCTTGGATCAACGCCCTATCGAGGAATCTAATATATATATACACCGTAACATTATACTTTTCCAGAAAGGTATCCAGTCCCCTCTTAAATTTAAGTAATGAATCACTCATTACAACATCATACGGCAGAGAGTTCCATAGTCTCACTGCTCTTACAGTAAAGAATCCGCGTCTGTTATTATGCTTAAACCTTCTTTCCTCCAGACGTAGAGGATGCCCCCTTGTCCCTGTCACCGGTCTATGATTAAAAAGATCATCAGAAAGGTCTTTGTACTGTCCCCTCATATATTTATACATTAACATAAGATCACCCCTTAGTCTTTGTTTTTCCAAACTAAATAGCCCCAAGTGTAATAACCTATCTTGGTATTGCAGACCCCCCAGTCCTCTAATAACCTGGGTCGCTCTTCTCTGCACCCGCTCCAGTTCAGCTATGTCTTTCATATACACCGGAGACCAGAACTGTGCACAGTATTCTAAGTGTGGTCGAACTAGTGACTTGTATAGAGGTAAAATGATGTTCTCCTCATGAGCATCTATGCCTCTTTTAATGCATCCCATTATTTTATTTGCCTTTGTAGCAGCTGCCTGACACTGGCCACTGAATATGAGTTTGTCATCCACCCATACACCCAGGTCTTTTTCATTGACGGTTTTGCCCAGAGTTTTAGAATTAAGCACATAGTTATTCATCTTATTACTTCTACCCAAGTGCATGACCTTACATTTATCCCCATTAAAGCTCATTTGCCATTTATCAGCCCAAGCTTCTAGTTTACATAAATCATCCTGTAATATAAAATTGTCCTCCTCTGTATTGATTACCCTGAAGAGTTTAGTATCATCTGCAAATATTGAAATTCTGCTCTGAATGCCCCCTACAAGGTCATTAATAAATATGTTAAAAAGAAGAGGGCCCAATACAGAACCCTGTGGTACCCCACTGCTTACCCCGACCCAGTCTGAGAGTGCTCCATTAATAACCACCCTTTGTTTCCTATCCCTGAGCCAGCTCTTAACCCACTTACACATATTTTCCCTTATCCCCAATATTCTCATTTTATGTATCAACCTTTTGTGTGGCACCGTATCAAAAGCTTTTGAAAAGTCCATATACACTACATCTACTGGGTTCCCTTGGTCCAGTCCGGAACTCACCTCTTCATAGAAATTGATCACATTTGTCTGACATGAACGGTCCCTAGTAAACCCGTGCGGATACTGGGTCATGAGGTTATTCCTCTTCAGATACTCCAGTATAGTATCCCTTAGAATGCCCTCCAGGATTTTACCCCCAGTAGAGGTTAAGCTTGCTGGCCTATAATTACCGAGTTCAGTTTTTGTCCCCTTTTTGAATATTGGCACCACATTTGCTATACGCCAGTCCTGTGGTACAGACCCTGTTATTATGGAGTCTTTAAAGATTAAAAATAATGGTCTATCAATGACTGTACTTAATTCCTGCAGTACTCGGGGGTGGATCCCATCCGGGCCCGGAGATTTGTCAGTTTTAGTGATTTTTAGACGACGCCGTACTTCCTGCTGGGTTAAGCAGGTGACATTTAATGGGGAATTTTTATCACTAGTTATTTTGTATGCCATGGGATTTTCTTGTGTAAATACTGATGAAAAAAAGTCATTTATCATATTGGCTTTTTCCTCATCCTTATCCGTCATTTCACCCAGACTATTTTTAAGGGGGTCAACACTATCATTTTTTAGTTTCTTACTATATACGTAGTTAAAGAATATTTTGGGATTATTTTTGCTCTCTCTGGCAATGAGTCTCTCTGTCTCAATCTTTGCTGCCTTGATTTGCTTTTTACAGAATGTATTTAATTTTTTGTATTTATTGAATGCCTCATCACTACCTACTTCCTTTAATTCTCTAAATGCTTTCTTTTTGTCCCTTATTGCGCCCCTTACAGCTCTATTTAGCCATATTGGTTTCCTCCTATTTCTAGTATGTTTATTCCCATACGGTATATACTGTGCACAGGTCCTATCCAGGATGCTAATAAACGTCTCCCATTTTCTTTGTGTATTTTTATGTCTCAGGATATCGTCCCAGTTAATTGCACTAAGATCATCTCTCATTCGTTGGAAATTTGCCCTTCTGAAGTTTAGTGTCCTTGTAACCCCTCTACTACAGATCTTATCAAAAGGATACATGAAAACTTATTATTTTGTGATCACTATTTCCCAAGTGACCCCCAACTCTTATATTTGATATGCGGTCTGGCCTGTTAATATTAGGTCTAGCAGTGCCCCCTTCTTGTTGGGTCCTGAACCAGTTGTGAAAGGTAATTGTCTCTCATAGTTGTCAAAAAATGATTACCGTATATACTCGAGTATAAGCCGACCCGAGTATAAGCCGACCCCCCTAATTTTGCCACAAAAAACTGGGAAAACTTATTGACTCGAGTATGAGCCTAGGGTGGAAAATGCAGCAGCTACCGGTGAATTTCAAAAATAAAAATAGATGCTCCATACCGTTCATTATGGCCCCATAGATGCTCCATATAAAGCTGTGCCACATATAATGCTCTGCACCGTTTATTATGGCCCCATAGATGCTCCACATAAAGCTGTGCCATATATAATGCTCTGCACCATTCATTATGGCCCCATAGATGCTCCACATAAAGCTGTGCCATATAGAATGCTCTGCACCGTTCAGTATGGCCCCATAGATGCTCCATAGAAAGCTGTGCTATATATAATGCTCTGCACCGTTCATTATGGCCCCATAGATGCTCCACATAAAGCTGCCCCATATATAATGCTCTGCACCGTTCATTATGGCCCCATAGATGCTCCATAGAAAGCTATGCTATATATAATGCTCTGCACCGTTCATTATGGCCCCATAGATGCTCCACATAAAGCTGTGCCATATATAATGCTCTGCACCATTCAGTATGGCCCCATAGATGCTCCACATAAAGCTGTGCCATATATAATGCTCTGCACCGTTCAGTATGGCCCCATAGATGCTCCATATAAATCTGTGCAATATATAATGCTGCTGCTGCAATAAAAAAAAAATGACATACTCACCTCTCTTGCTGCCCGCAGCTCCTCAGCGTCCCGTCTTGGCATCTGACTGTTCAGGCAGAGGGCGGCGCGCAGATTAGTACGTCATCGCGCCCTCTGACCTGAACAGTCAGAGCAAGAGGACGGGAAGACGGAGCGGCGCCCGGTGGGTGGAACGTGGACAGGTAACTATGACATACTTACCTGCTCCCGGCGTCCCTGGCTCCTTATCCCGGACAGCTGGTCTCCGGGTGCTTCAGCCTCTTCCTCTGTCAGCGGTCACCGTTACCGTCATTAGAGGAATGAATATGCGGCTCCACCCCTATGGGAGTGGAGTCCATATTCATAACTTTAATGAGCGGTCCCACGTGACCGCTGGAAAGGGGACGAGCTGCGGCACCGAAGACCGTGGGACGTGCAGGGGGAGCGCCAGGAGCGCCGGGACTAGGTGAGTATGCGACAGACCTCTCTCCCCCTCACCCGCCGACCCCACCGCCGATCATGACTTGAGTATAAGCCGAGAAGGGCACTTTCAGCCCAAAATTTTGGGCTGAAAATCTCGGCTTATACTCGAGTATATACGGTACCTTTGCTGGAACTGCAGATTTCCGTTCCCCAATCTATTTCAGGGTAGTTGAAGTCCCCCATAATAATGACTTCTCCTTGAGTCGCAGCTTCATCTATTTGCTTTACGAGGATATTCTCCATTGCTTCAATTATTTTTGGAGATTTATAACAAACCCCTATCAGTAATTTATTATTTTTCCCCCTCCCCTTATCTCCACCCACAGGGACTCTACATTTTCATTAGATTCACCTATATTTTCAGGCCGGATGGGTTTTAAGGACGATTTTACATACAGACACACCCCTCCTCCTCGCCTATCAATTCGGTCATTTCTGAACAGACTATAACCCTGCAAGTTAACAGCCCAGTCATGGCTCTCATCCAGCCACATTTCAGATATCCCCACCATGTCATAATTATGCTGCAACAACATTAGTTCTAATTCGTCCATTTTGTTGGAGAGGCTTCTGGCATTAGTATACATGCACTTGATGTTCGTCTCTGTACCTCTATTTTTTCTTAAATTATTAACTGTTCTAACCCCACCTCCCATGCCACCGCCACCCCCAACTTCCTTATTTGTGCCCAGGTCTCTATCTGCACTATCTTGCCTTCCTATAAAATGAATACCCTCTCCCCATTCCCTAGTTTAAACACTCCTCCAACCTTCTAGCCATTTTCTCCCCCAGCACAGCTGCACCTTCCCCAGTGAGGTGCAGCCCGTCCCTAGCATAGAGCCTGTAGCCAACTGAGAAGTCGGCCCAGTTCTGCAGGAACTGCTGCCCTGCTCTCCTATTTCCCTCCTTACTGGAGTAGTCACTCCTCCGGCTTTCAGAGGACATGCCTGGCTGCAGCAGTACTACCCCTGTACTGGCACCCCCCTCATCTGCCAACTTAGCAACTTATTGGGGTGTGCCAGATCAGGACTAGCCTCCCTGGCACTCTTCCTTCTACTCGGCCTTCTAACTGTCACCCAGCTTGCTACTCCACTGTCCTGCAGCTCCATCCTACCATCCCCCCTCATCTATCCCATTGAGCGTCTGCTCAGTGAGCAGAAGATTCCTTTCCATATTGTCTATGGATCTCAGTGTTGCCAGCTGCACATTTAGATCCAGAATCTGGGCTTCCAAATGGACAAAGTGCTCACATCTCACACAGCAGTATGCACCCTCGACCGGCTGATCAAGGACTGCATACATGTGGCAAGATGTGCACTGGATGGCATTAGCAATAGTGGAGCACATTTCCTAATGGGGATTGCACCAGAGAGAAACGTTAAATAAAAAACAAACAAATGCAAAGTATTAATAAAATACAGACAGCAATTCAGTAATTCCTCCCTTGGAAACTCCCTGAATCCAAAGTCACTGAATCACAAGTCACACTTACCGCCGTTCACACTTACGCTCAGGTCGCACTCAGCTCGTTCACACTCGCTAAGCTGAAGATTTAAAGATTTTTTTTTTCTTTTTCCCCTCAGCAGCAATCCACCTTGCTGTTCAATGCACTTCCAAAAAGCAAGAAGGCAAGGCCGGTGTCCTGGAATTGGGTGGCTGGTTCATAGAGTCTCCCTGCTTGCAAACGTTCAGAGCGAACCAACCCTTTTTGCCGAAGTGTCTTGTGTAACTGACATGGTCTCCTGGATACAGGTCCCTGTTCGGGTGTCCTTCCCACAAGTGAGACTCCACTTCCCTCCTGTTCACGAAAATCTCCGCGTACAGTCCCTGTTCCTTTATAAAGCCCCAGCCTTCTTGTAACTTAAAGGTGACCATTATGCCCTGCTTACGCGGGGCCTGGTTAACCGTGTGGTCCTTGCGGGCCTGGGCTTTGGCCTGCAGATCCCTCTTATCAACGGCTCTGCGCTGGGCCTGGCGTTTCTCCTCTTTTTCCTCCCAGTTACAGGCGAGCTGGCACTGGTAGTACTCCCAACTCAAGACCTCCACAGTCTCTCCTTTCTGCTTCTCTATCCCGGGAAACCCCATAAAGTCTGGCCCAGGATTCACCCAGCGGTGTATGACTCTCTCCGCATGGATTTCACTAGGCAAGCTGGCGGGTTGGATCGGGCCTTTAAAAACTGCTCCATCCCTGTGGCCTGGTCCCAGGGTTCAAGATGTTGGAGCCGGCTGGTCCTGCGGGGAGGTGGCGCTGCTACGGGGCCTATTAACAGTTCGTCGGTCACCGGGGCAAGGTCGGCGTCATTACCTGCTGCAGCTGTGTCTCCGGTGCCCGTCGGTGGCGGAGTCTGCAGCGGTGCTGGCAGCGGCTCTGGAAGCGCTACCGCAGGCGATGCTGGAAGCGGTGCTGGGAGCGATGCTGATTGGTCTTCTGCGGGTGCCGGCCGACACATGGCCTTGGCGCCCAGCTGCAACCACAGGAGCTGGTCTATGATCTCCTCCACTCCGGCCTGCAGGAAGTCAGGGCCCACGGGTGATGCCTGGCCGCGATGCCATTTAGGATAAGGAGGCGGATCTCAGCTGCTGACGGACATGTCCTCAAGGTACAGAAGTATTTGGACTGGGCGGCCATTGTTTCGCGCTTCTCAGTTAGTTCACGCCCACGACAGCACGCCCTTCTTCTTCTCAGGCACTCCTCGTGGCACTGTAATGGCGGCGGTTATGGCAGCAATTTTTGGCGGCAAATCACAGTTCATTAGTCACACAGTCTTTTGGCACATATCACGGTTAGGCACAGTTCTTAGGCGCACATGACCCGATTTTCAGGCTTTAGTAGATCCTGGTCATGACGCCAAAGTTTGGAGTGCCCCCAAGGGCAGTGGGGTACTCGGTACCGGGTCCTGCGGTTCACAGGGGGAATGTCATGGTGGCTAACCCGGTCTGTGGCCCTGGGACGTCCGTGTAAAAGGGGAAAGGTCTTTAAAGGGGAAATGTTCGTGACGCCACCTGTGGTATTTGGTCAGGGTGACCGACGCTGCTTTAAGGGGTCCACTGGGGTGATGTTATGGCAGCTAGATGGTATACCTTCCCACATGTGAAGTATGTCCCCAGGGCTTCCCAGTGTGTAGATGGTGGATGGTGAGAGGTGCAGTGAAGAACGAGGACACAAGGTTGCAGTCTCTTTACCTTTACTGAAGACTTCAGCATCCACAGTCCAGAGCACCAGATCACAGGGCAGGCAGAGTCCGGCCGGTTTGGAGGCAAGTCCAGAGTCCCCTTGTCCATGTGGAAATCAGTAGCCTTCCTCTAGCATTGCAGTGTTGTAGTCCCTTACTGCTAAGCTTCTCATAAGGTCCTCACAGATATTATAGATGTTATGTCTCTCTCTCTCTCTGTCCCCTGGATAGGATAGGACAAACTCATATGACCGGTGGCTTGAGGCATTTTGCAGTGACTCTTTCATTCCCCAGCCTCTAAGGGGTGCCACCTTGCCTCCTTGGTATAGGGCGGGCAGGTAAGTTGAAATTAGCTGTCCTGCCAGTCTCTGGAGCAAGGCATAAAGGATCGTTGCTCCGTCGGTGTTCCGGCTACCGGGATCCTGCGCCTCAGAAGGAGGCAGCATGTGTAGGGCTGGGCTCCTTCTGGTATCCACTCCTTTGCTATGACTTCTTTCACCCTCTCTGCAATACAGTTCTCCTTCAGTGTCTCTTTCTGGAAGCTGCAGCTCTCAGGGCATGCACAGCACCGTGTCCTTCTTCCTCTATCTCTGACAGGATCCCACCCCTGTCAGGGACCAACTACCTGAGCAAAGCTCAGCCAGCAACTAACCAACTTTCCCTACAGGTCACCGGTTTTACCTAAGTGTGGGAAGTGACCTAATAAATAGGAGCAGAGCTCCCCCTGGTGGCCTGGAGTGTGAAATGTGTTGCATGTTTGTGATACCTGGATGCAGTTGTCCTTCTTTGCCTCCAAACGTAACACCACTCTCCCCTAGAGGAGAATGATATTACTGCAACGACCAGGACCCTGGGGTGCTGCATGTGCATAGAGGTTTTGCCTGCCTTTTTAATCCTACACAGATTATAAAGAACCTTCTGCGTCTAAAACCGCTCTAGTGGCCCATGTGACAAAAATGTTTTTGCTTTTTAAAAAAATTACATGTAACATCAAAACCTGCTATAAATCCATCATTTTCTGATTGTAGCTTCCCTTTAACCCCTTCACCCCAAAGCCTGTTTTCACCTTTCTGACCAGGCCAAATTTTATAATTCTGACCAGTGCCAATTTATGCAGTAATAACTCTGGTATGCTTTGACGGATTCCACTGATTCAAAGAATGTTTTCTCGTGACATATTGTACTTCATGATAGTGGTAAAATTTGTTCTATATAACTTGCATTTATTTGTTAAAATAACAGAAATTTAGTGAAAATTTTGCAATTTTTAAACTTTGATTTTTTAGGCTTTTAAACCAGAGAGTTATGTCACACAAAATAGTTAATAAATAACATATGTCTACTTTACATCTGCACAATTTTTAAAACATAATTTTTGTTTGCTACGAAGATAAAAGGGTTAAAAATTGACCAGTAAACAAAAATTTACAAAACCATTTTTTAGGGACCACATCACAACCCTACAGGTACTTAACAGGAAATAATGAACTGTGAAGGGAAAAAAAAACGAACATTTAACTGTTTTCACAAAAATTTAACTTTAGGAAAAAAATGGACCACAAAATTAGTTGTGCAATTTCTCCTGAATATGCCGATACCCCATATGGGGGGGGAAACTACTGTTTTTGTGCATGGCAGAGCTTGGAAGGGAAGGAGCGCCATGTGCCTTTTTCAATATAAAATTTGCTGGAATAATTAGTGGATGCCCTGTCATATTTGGAGAACCCCTGATGTGCCTAAACAGTGGAAACCCACCACATTTGACACCGTTCTAGAAACTAGACCTCTCAGTGAACTTATCTAGATGTGTGGTGAGCACCATGAAGTTCAAAGAAGTTTATAATGTTGAGCCGTGAAAATAAAAAAAATCACATTTTTCACACTAAAATGTTTTTTAGCCCTAAATTTTTGCATTTTCACAAGGGTAACAGGAGAAATTGCACCATATAATTTGTTGTGCAATTTCTCCTGAGTACGCCCATACCCCATATGTGGAGGAAAACTACTGTTGATTTGAATAGGAGGCGGATGTGTAGTATTCTGCAACAGCCACTACAAGTAGACGGCCAGCTCCGCAAATAAGTACCTGGTACTGGACCCTAGCTGATCAAACATTGATGACCTATACTAAAGATAAATCAATGTAAAAGTAGTTGATAATCTCTTTGTTTTGTTTAGCCCTGACCTTCTGTATAGTCTATGATTTATAAACTCTTTTTTTGCCACTAGCATTTGTCAATATTTGGTATAAAGATGTAATTTTTATGAATCGTGTTGTGCAAATAAGAGACCACTTCTTTTTTTTTAACCTTTATTATTAAGTTTAAAAAAATGAGAAATAGAAATTCCCACAATCCGGGAACATTCATGAATTGCAGTGGTAATAATACAAGTATTGATAAATGTGGGGAAAGAGAAACCAGAGGGGAAACCGTGAAAGAATGGGAAGGGAACTAACAGATTTTAGAATACAGAACAAAGCATGTTCTAGCATATGAAAATACAACAAATAGAGAAATGTTCCCAGATTCTTGGGGGATAGCACTAGTTGACATTGGAGGATACCTTTGGGTAGTTGGTCTGGATACCTGCACTTGAGGCCTACAGGATTCCAACACGATGGATTCCAAAGGTGTTACATGACCAGGATGATACATGAATCTAGAAAAATTCAGCAACCTTACAATCTGCATTAATATAATACCTAGAAACAGAACACGCAAACACTAAAATAAGTAATGTTCAGATCCAAATAGGCTCAGAGGATATTTTAGAGTCTTAAAGTGGTTTATCCAGGTGTACAGTAACTTCAAAGCAATAGATACAAGGACATGACACTCAACAACTTAATCTTAAATCATCTAAATCACTTTACTCAGTGCATAAACAAATAGGTGAGACAAAATGCAGACCAGACAGCCTATGGTAGTTTCATGCACGCGATGCTGTAGTCTCTACATTGCAATTCCTTTCGCCTGTTTGACTATGCACTGAATAAAATTAACTAGATGATTTAAGGTCAAGTTGGTGCGTGTTACACACCTGTCCTTGGTACCTTGAACTCCGGTTCCTTCTCCTGGGTCCGCTGCCCTCTCTTGTGCTCCTCATTGGGTTTTGAAAGTTTCATGTCATGAATCAATGACATCATCTCCTTAGAACTTATTAAGGCCCATTGGCACACACACGTCTCTTGAGATTGAGACTTTAGACTTCTGTTTTGTGTTCCGCACCTGCTGTGCATGCTATGCTTTACTTGGTTCCACTCCTGTTGGGTTCCACTCCATCCGTCCTGCTGCTCCTGATTCTGGAGTGTGCCAAGTCCTCGTTTCCCATGGGCTTGCTACATCAACGCTTGGGGTTGTCTGCCCAACAGGACAAGAGACTTAAGGTACCTTCACACTAAGCGACTTTACAACGATAACGATAGCGATCCGTGACGTTGCAGCGTCCTGGATAGCGATATCGTTGTGTTTGACACGCAGCAGCGATCAGGATCCCGCTGTGAGGTCGCTGGTCATTGCTGAAAGTCCAGAACTTTATTTCGTCGCTGGATCTCCCGCTGACATCGCTGAATCGGTGTGTGTGACACCGATCCAGCGATGTCTTCACTGGTAACCAGGGTAAACATCGGGTTACTAAGCGCAGGGCCGCGCTTAGTAACCCGATGTTTACCCTGGTTACCATTGTAAAAGTAAAAAAAAAAACACATACTCACATTCCGGTGCCCGGCATCCGCTTCCCTGCACTCCTCCTGCATCCTGTGTAAGTGCCGGCCGTAAAGCAGAGCGGTGACGTCACCGCTCTGCTCTGTGGGAGATGCCGGAGATGTTCGGCGCTGACACAGGATGCAGGAGGAGTGCAGGGAAGCGGACGCCAGGCACCGGAATGTGAGTATGTGTTTTTTTTTTTAACTTTTACAATGGTAACCAGGGTAAACATTGGGTTACTAAGCGCGGCCCTGCGCTTAGTAACCCGATGTTTACCCTGGTTACCAGGGGACTTCGGCATCGTTGGTCGCTGGAGAGCCGTCTGTGTGACAGCTCTCCAGCGACCACACAACGACTAAACAGCGACGCTGCAGCGATCGGCATCGTTGTCTGTATTGCTGCAGCGTCGCTTAGTGTGAAGGTACCTTTAGAGGATCCACCTCAACGGTGAGTGTTGAGTCTATTTATTTATTGTTTTGTATTTGTTTGTTAGCTGCTATCACTGAGGATCGCATTAGGCAGAAGCTGTCACTGTTGATGATCAAAACGGAGCTAATTTGAAGTGACTAAGATCATGAAGGTAGTGCTATCTATTTATTTTATGGAACAGGTGCAAAGAAAATTGTTCCCAAGGCTTGATCTCTTTGATAATAGAAAAATCAGTGTTCCCTACTGCCAGGAGCCCTAGTGTTGTGAACTCTATTTTTGGGCTCCCTCTAGTGGTCACAAGCGGTACTGTGTAGTGTTGTCTTTCTGCAGGTTGCAGCATCAGCTGGTTCGTTATCCTTGGTTGGTTTCCTATTTAGCTCACCTGGATACTCAGTTCCTTGCCTGCTATCAATGTATTCAGTGCTCTTCAGATTCCTTGTGGCTACCTTGCTCCCAGTCTCTCCAAGACAAGCTAAGTTTTTGTTTGATCATTTTTTGATTATCAGTGTTCATTATGTTTTTAGTCCAGCTCGCTAAAATGTGATTTCCTTGCTTGCTGGTTGCTCTAGGGGACTGAGTTTCTCCCCCCACACCGTTAGTTGGTGTGGGGGTTCTTGAAATCTCAGAGTGGATATTTTGTAAGGGTTTTTTACTGACCGCATAGATTCCCTTTTCTATTTTCTGCTATCTAGTATTAGTGGGCCTCATTTGCTGAATCTGCTTTCACCCCTGTGTATGTGCCTTCCTCTTACCTCACCGTTATTATTTGTTGGGGGCTTCTATATCTTTGGGGATTATTTCTCTGGAGGCAAGAGAGGTCTTTCTTTCTCTCTAGGGGTAGTTAGTTCCTCAGGCTGGCTCGAGACGTCTAGGATTTTTAGGCACGTTCACCGGCTACTTCTAGTGTATTTGGATAGGTTCAGATTTGCGGTCAGTCCAGTTTGCCACCTCCCTAGAGCTTGTCCTATGTTTGTTACTTAGCTGGAGTAATTTGTGATCCTCAACCACTAAGGATCATAACAGTATAGCAGGCCAAAAAGTGTTTAATGCATCGCAGAAGTGGGATAAAAAGACCTGATACATTTTTTTTTTTTTCCTCGCGCTTTTCCTTTGCTGCAGTCTGTTTAGCTTCTTTCATCCCCTTGAACTCTGGGTGGTTTTGAGCTCAGCTGCAGACATGAATGTTCAGACTCTGACTTCTAGTGTGGATCATCTTACTGCACAGATGCAAAGTATTCAGGATTTTGTTATTCGTAGCCCTATGTCAGAACCAAAGATACCCATTCCTGAGTTGTTTTCTGGAGATAGATCTAGGTTTCAAAATTTTGAGAATAATTGTAAGTTATTTCTATCTCTGAGACCTCGTTCCTCTGGTGATTCCGCTCAGCAAGTTAAAATTGTTATCTCCTTGTTGCGTGGCGACCCTCAAGATTGGGCCTTCTCTCTGGCGCCAGGAGATCCTGCATTGCTTAATGTAGATGCATTTTTTCTGGCTCTTGGACTACTTTATGAGGAGCCTAATCTTGAGAATCAGGCAGAAAAAGCGTTGCTGGCTATTTCTCAAGGTCAGGATGAAGCAGAGGTGTATGGTCAAAAATTTCGGAAATGGTCGGTGCTTACTCAATGGAATGAGTGTGCCCTGGCTGCAAATTTCAGAGAAGGTCTTTCTGAGGCCGTTAAGAATGTTATGGTGGGGTTTCCCACCCCTACAAGTCTGAGTAATTCTATGGCTTTAGCCATTCAGGTTGATCGGCGTTTGCGGGAGCGCAAATCTGCTCATCCTTTGGCGGTATTTTCTGGTCAGAGACCTGAGTCTATGCAATGTGACTGAACTCTGACCAGAATTGAGTGACAAAGTCATAGACGTCAAAATGGGTTGTGCTTTTACTGTGGTGATTCTACTCATGTTATCTCAGCATGCTCTAAACGTTTAAAAAAAATCGCTAAACCTGTCACCATTGGTACTATACATCCTAAATTTATTTTGTCTGTTACTTTGATTTGTTCTTTGTCGTCCTACCCGGTTATGGCTTTTGTGGATTCGGGTGCTGCCCTGAATCTGATGGATTTGTCGTTTGCCAGGCGCTGTGGTTTTGTCCTGGAGCCTTTGGAATTTCCTATTCCTCTGAGGGGAATTGATGCTACGCCATTGGCTGAGAATAAGCCTCAGTATTGGACGCAAATGACCATGTGCATGACTCCCGTACATCAAGAGGTGATTCGCTTTCTCGTTCTGCATAATTTGCATGATGTTGTCGTTTTGGGTCTGCCATGGCTGCAAGCTCATAATCCAGTTTTAGATTGGAAAGCTATGTCTGTGTCAAGTTGGGGTTGTCAGGGAATTCATGGCGATACTCCGTTGGTGTCTATTGCTTCTTCCACTCCTTCTGAGGTCCCTGAGTTTTTGTCTGACTACCAGGATGTATTTGATGAGCCCAGGTCCAGTGCCCTGCCCCCTCATAGGGATTGTGACTGTGCTATAAATTTAATTCCTGGTAGTAAATTCCCTAAGGGACGACTTTTTAATTTGTCTATACCAGAGCATGCCGCGATGCGGAGTTATATAAAGGAATCTTTGGAGAAAGGACATATTCGCCCATCCTCTTCCCCTCTTGGTGCAGGATTTTTTTTTGTGGCCAAGAAGGACGGTTCTTTGAGACCTTGTATAGATTATCATCTTCTGAATAAAATTACAGTCAAATTTCAGTATCCTTTGCCACTATTGTCTGATTTGTTTGCTCGGATTAAGGGTGCCAGTTGGTTCACCAAGATAGATCTCCGTGGTGCGTATAACTTTGTGCGCATTAAGCAGGGAGATGAATGGAAAACAGCATTTAATACGCCCGAAGGCCATTTTGAGTACTTAGTGATGCCTTTTGGACTCTCTAATGCTCCTTCTGTGTTTCAGTCCTTCATGCATGACATCTTCCGAGAATATCTGGATAAATGTATGATTGTTTATTTGGATGACATTTTGGTCTTTTCTGATGATTGGGAGTCCCATGTGAAGCAGGTCAGGATGGTGTTTCAGGTCCTGCGTGCTAATGCTTTATTTGTGAAGGGCTCAAAATGCCTCTTCGGAGTACAGAAGGTCTCCTTTTTGGGTTTTATTTTTTCTCCTTCTACTGTGGAGATGGACCCAGTCAAGGTCCAGGCTATTCATGACTGGACTCAGCCCACGTCTGTTAAGAGTCTTCAGAAGTTCTTGGGTTTTGCTAATTTTTACCGTCGTTTCATCGCTAATTTTTCTAGCGTGGTTAAACCTTTGACGGATTTGACCAAGAAGGGTTCTGATGTGACTAATTGGTCTCCTGCGGCCGTGGAGGCCTTTCGGGAGCTGAAGCACCGGTTTTCTTCAGCTCCAGTCTTATGTCAGCCAGATGTCTCTCTTCCCTTCCAGGTCGAGGTTGATGCTTCTGAGATTGGAGCAGGGGCTGTCTTGTCGCAGAGAAGCTCTGATGGCTCTGTGATGAAGCCATGTGCTTTCTTTTCAAGAAAGTTTTCGCCTGCCGAGCGGAATTATGATGTTGGTAATCGGGAGTTGTTGGCTATGAAGTGGGCATTTGAGGAGTGGCGACATTGGCTCGAAGGAGCTAAACATCGTGTGGTGGTCTTGACTGATCACAAAAATCTGATTTACCTTGAATCTGCCAAGCGCCTGAATCCTAGACAGGCTCGTTGGTCGTTGTTTTTCTCCCGTTTCAACTTCGTGGTCTCATACCTGCCTGGTTCGAAGAATGTGAAGGCTGATGCTCTTTCTAGGAGTTTTGTGCCTGACTCTCCGGGAGTTTCTGAGCTGGCTGGTATTCTCAGAGAGGGAGTGATTTTGTCTGCCATTTCCCCAGATTTGCGACGAGTGCTGCAGAAATTTCAGGTGGATAGACCTGACCGTTGTCCACCAGAGAGACTGTTTGTCCCAGATAGATGGACCAGCAGAGTTATTTCTGAGGTTCATTCTTCGGTGTTGGCGGGTCATCCTGGGATTTTTGGTACCAGAGATTTGGTGGCTAGGTCCTTCTGGTGGCCTTCCTTGTCGCGGGATGTGCGTTCCTTTGTGCAGTCTTGTGGGATTTGTGCTCGGGCTAAGCCTTGCTGTTCTCGTGCCAGCGGTTTGCTTTTGCCTTTGCCTGTTCCGAAAAGGCCTTGGACGCACATTTCCATGGATTTTATTTCGGATCTTCCAGTATCTCAGAAAATGTCTGTCATCTGGGTGGTGTGTGATCGTTTTTCCAAGATGGTCCATTTGGTGCCCTTGCCTAAGTTGCCTTCTTCCTCCGATTTGGTTCCTCTATTTTTTCAGAATGTGGTTCGCTTGCACGGCATTCCTGAAAATATTGTGTCTGATAGAGGATCCCAGTTTGTGTCCAGGTTTTGGCGGACTTTTTGTGCTAAGATGGGCATTGATTTGTCTTTTTCGTCGGCCTTCCATCCTCAGACTAATGGCCAAACCGAGCGAACTAATCAGACGTTGGAAACTTATTTGAGATGTTTTGTTTCTGCTGATCAGGATGATTGGGTGACTTTTTTGCCTTTGGCCGAGTTTGCCCTTAATAATCGGGCTAGTTCTGCTACTTTGGTTTCACCTTTTTTCTGCAATTCTGGTTTCCATCCTCGTTTTTCCTCGGGTCAGGTTGAGTCTTCTGACTGTCCTGGGGTGGATTCTGTGGTGGATAGGTTGCAGCAGATTTGGAACCATGTGGTGGACAATTTGAGGTTGTCACAGGAGAAGGCTCAGCGCTTTGCCAACCGCCGCCGCGGTGTGGGTCTCCGACTTCGTGTTGGGGATTTGGTGTGGCTGTCTTCTCGGTATGTTCCTATGAAGGTCTCCTCTCCTAAATTCAAGCCTCGCTTCATCGGTCCTTATAAGATCTTGGAAATCCTTAACCCGGTGTCTTTTCGTTTGGATCTCCCAGCATCGTTTGCCATTCATAATGTGTTCCATAGGTCTTTGTTGTGTAGGTATGTGGTACCTGTGGTTCCTTCTGTTGAGCCTCCTGCTCCGGTGCTGGTCGAGGGCGAATTGGAGTACGTGGTGGAGAAGATTTTGGATTCTCGTATCTCTAGACGGAGGCTTCAGTATTTGGTTAAGTGGAAGGGCTATGGTCAGAAGGATAATTCCTGGGTTGTCGCCTCTGATGTTCATGCGGCCGATTTGGTTCGTGCCTTCCACGCGGCTCATCCTGATCGCCCTGGGGGTCTTGATGAGGGTTCGGTGACCCCTCCTCAAGGGGGGGGGTACTGTTGTGAACTCTATTTTTGGGCTCCCTCTAGTGGTCACAAGCGGTACTGTGTAGTGTTGTCTTTCTGCAGGTTGCAGCATCAGCTGGTTCGTTATCCTTGGTTGGTTTCCTATTTAGCTCACCTGGATACTCAGTTCCTTGCCTGCTATCAATGTATTCAGTGCTCTTCAGATTCCTTGTGGCTACCTTGCTCCCAGTCTCTCCAAGACAAGCTAAGTTTTTGTTTGATCATTTTTTGATTATCAGCGTTCATTATGTTTTTAGTCCAGCTCGCTAAAATGTGATTTCCTCGCTTGCTGGTTGCTCTAGGGGACTGAGTTTCTCCCCCCACACCGTTAGTTGGTGTGGGGGTTCTTGAAATCTCAGAGTGGATATTTTGTAAGGGTTTTTTACTGACCGCATAGATTCCCTTTTCTATTTTCTGCTATCTAGTATTAGTGGGCCTCATTTGCTGAATCTGCTTTCACCCCTGTGTATATGCCTTCCTCTTACCTCACCGTTATTATTTGTTGGGGGCTTCTATATCTTTGGGGATTATTTCTCTGGAGGCAAGAGAGGTCTTTCTTTCTCTCTAGGGGTAGTTAGTTCCTCAGGCTGGCTCGAGACGTCTAGGATTTTTAGGCACGTTCACCGGCTACTTCTAGTGTGTTTGGATAGGTTCAGATTTGCGGTCAGTCCAGTTTGCCACCTCCCTACAGCTTGTCCTATGTCTGTTACTTAGCTGGAGTAATTTGTGATCCTCAACCACTAAGGATCATAACACCCTAGTACTTACTTTCTTTTGCTCCCAGCTGCTCTTTGATGGCATGGCTACAGCGGTGTGTAGTGAAGCGGGGTTGGTACAGTGCGACAGATAGGCAGGGACCACAGCAAAGTTCAAAGCAAAGTGTATTTAATGTCCAAAAGAAACAAATGGAAAACAGCTGAGGCCTGTTGCCGTGGGCGACTGCACCACTGTGGAATGCTGAGGCATTTGCTTCCCTTTTCTCTACGTTAACTGCACACCTAAGCCAGATGAAGGCAGATGCTGAAATGTGCATTGGGGCTGGCACCATCACCCACAGGAGGTAATGCTTTCTGCACTTTTTTGTTTAGGTTGTGGAGACTATCTTTCTGCTTTCTGATGGGATACCATGATTACATGGTATCTCTGTTTACTGGGGATAGAAAGTCACTATTATATGTATCGATTATGTGCAGCCTCCTTATTGTCCTATAGTGGGTAATGGTGCCACTTTGTGGTTTCCCACTTTTTTAAAACCTTGTCTTTTATATGTGTTTTCTATGTGCTTTTTTCTACCTAATAAAAATTGTACACTTTTCAAATTTTTTGTTCTTGAGTAGTTTTTTTTTCCCGGATTCTATTATATTGTACTGAACATTAGCGATATTTTCATATGTAATTTTGGTGTTATAATATTTGGGAATTTTACATTTTTGATGGAAAGCCCCAAATTATCGACAAATACCTGTTTGATTCCTAAGCTGGATGTTGCAGAGACACCTTCTCTGCAGTTTGCAAACCAACACTGACACACCCAACCCTTTGTTGCAGGGTTTTAAAATTAAATCTGTGGCCATGGGCCACTTGTAAGACCCGCTCTGGAGGGAGCGAACTGCCCCACTAGCATCCTGTAGTGCGCTATAAAAATTAATCTGCCTTGTTCAAGACCAATCTTACTTTTATTCTGCACTGCAACCACAGCTATATCTGTGACTGCAATGCACTCCATCAGGTTTACTAAGACTTCGTTCACATCCTGTGGGACACATATCGACCCTCGCATCTGATCCCCCTCACAGGTGATATCACGTGAACACTTCAACTAATCTCTCCGTTTTAATGTCTTGTTCCATCCACCTTGGCATGCTCATTGAGCCCAGTGATTTCCTGCAGCAGTTGCATGCTGTAGACATGACACCATTGCTGACGCCATTTCAACGTGGTCCAGCAAGAAGGTGAAGCATAGAGGAAATGCTGTTGCGGTATTTGGCAAGTAATGCTGATTTTGGGAAAATTTTAATTCGAAAGTAGACAAGCCCTTTAAAGTTGTGAAACTAACTGTCATCAGCATATGGAATTTTACCAGCAGCCAGCTCTTTCATTAGAACAGTATTATCTGGATAGGTCAACCTAGATCCCATGCCTCATTTTTAGGTAGCCTAGCCTATAGGATACTATCTATTCTTTCAAGGTGCTTTACATCCCTGATTTTGGTAAGGTTTTTGGTAAAGTAATAGTTAGAGATGTCCAGCCAAAAATATTGGGAAGACTATGGAGCGCCCCCACACCGCCGCAGGGCCAAGGGGTACCCGGAGCCGGGCCTCTAGGTCTCAGTCCTGGGGTTGTCACGGTGGCTAGACCCGGTCCGTGGCCCTGTCTGTCAGTGGGGGACGTCCGGTGCAATAAGTCGTGTTGTAACGGTGCAGTTGTGGGGTGCAGGTCACGGTAAATAACGAGGACACCAGGTTGCAGTCTCTTTACCTCTTTACTGGAGATCTCTGAGTCCTCAGTCCAGAATACGGTTCACCAGGCTGCGCAAGTCCGGCCGGTCCAATGGCACCTCCAGAGTTCACTTCACAGGTGGAAATCGGTGCCTTCCTTCTTAGCGCTATGTGTTGTAGTCCTTCCCTGCTGTGCTTACGGAAAATACCCCACAACCGTTGTGTCTGTTTCTTAAGTTCCCTCACAACTCGATTAAATGATGTTCTTCTAATCTTCCGTCCCTTCCTGATGTTACAGTTGGAACGGCACCCGTTTGTCGGATAGGCCTGGAGTTCTTCCGGGACCCTAGAGACGCCCCTCTCCCGCAATTGCCTCCCAAGACTTCATAGGTGATGTGTGTTAGACAGCCCGCCTTAAACTGACTGTCCTGCCGCTGTTTAGAGTATTGCTTGAAGCTGAATGTTATAATACTCCCTCGGCGTTCCGGCCACCGGTAATGCGCCTCAGTAGGGTGTTGCTCCGGTCTTACAGCACGACCCCTACTGGAATTCTCCTATTGCTTGATCTCGTTTCTCACTCAGCACAATCTATCTCGCTTCTAGTCCTTTCTTAGGGCACCGCCGCTATTCTGAGCAGGCACGGTCCCGTTACGTTCTTTCCAATGCCAAGCCTCTGCCAGGATCCCACCCCTGGCAGAGACCCTACTGTCTCTTCCTCCACAACACCCTCTGCCACAAGGTGTTGCTTCGTTCAATCCAGTCAGCCTTCTCCTCTAACTTCCTGCCTGACCCCCAGTTTACCCACTATGGTGGGGAGTGGCCTAATGAATAGAACCCTTAGCTCCCCCCGGAGGCCCTGCTGTGAAACATATTGGTGTCTGTGATACCTGATCAGATGAACTCCTTCAGTGCCATCGGACGCACCGTAGCTCCCCATAGTGGCGGAGCCACAGTACTGCAACGACCAGGACTCTGGGGCGCTGCACTCCCCCCTGGTTAAACACAGTACTCCGGGACTGGGAAGAAAACAACAATACAGGTTAGCAAAAAGACATACAATTTTGTTGAGTGCAAAACAATAAGTATACTTGAACAGGCTTTCCTTTATGGGAGGTGAGGACACTTTAACGTTACAAACATAATTAAGTATCATAGCAACAGGCTACAATTAACTCTCATTACCCAACCGGGTATTCTACTAAGTGCAATTAAATGAACAATAATTTAACATTGCCTTCAAAGAACATACACTCCTAGCTCGCTAAAGGCCTTCCCATAATCACATTACAGGGCAAGTTAACTTTTCATTCTCCTACTTTGAACCTGCAGGACCGCCTGTCCCTATGGCACCAGACCTACTGCCTCTCCTGTCTTTTACAGGACCGCCCCGTTCAGCCAGGGCCTACTGCCTTTCTCTACTATACATGGTATAGACATAACATTCCTTTCAATTAGAGAACATGGAGCCGGCTCTACTTGGCTCCTATTAGGACTCACTCACTAACCCCTACGGGTTCACTTTCTGTCCTTAGTAACACATTATTAACTTTCTATGGGGACTCAGGGTTTACCTTCTATCCACACCTTCATTATTACTTTCTTACTTTCACTTAAGCAGAACTCTAAATCTGCCCCTACGGGCTTTCTGCATCTTTCTTTTTCAAAGAACATTATCTAGGTTTCACATTTTAAACAAATTGAACACACATAACTTTCCTATATACAAAACAGTTACATTTCTTCCAGAGCATCATCATCAGTATTTCTTTACATTTAACTAGTTAAAACACATACAACTTTTCTCATTCCAACATTACCATGGCATTACTGTTCTTAAAACAGTATCTCTCGTAAGTACGCTGTTGGACATCCCCTTTAAAAGAGGATCAAGTCTTTCTGAGGTAGCTCGTCTTCTCAGCCTACCAGTCTTTGTTCAGCAAAGGTTCCAGAACGGTATCTTCGCAAAGAGTCTTTAAATAAAACCAGTAGGAAGCGCCTTTAATAAGGTGCAAACTATTTACAAGAAAGTTTGGATCATGCACTGTTCATGATTTCTCAGTTTGTAAAACTCGTGCAAAACTGTAGAAAAACAAACAATAAGGATCCCGGGTCAACTAAGGGATCCATAAATTGTTAACCCTGGACGGGTTTAGCAGCAAACAGTTCACAAACAGTTAACGGGAAAACTATTTACATTTTCATAAAAGAGCAGTGATACTTTACTGTTGTGAAGCGGGAGGTGGTCTCCTGTCCGGTCTCACCAGGCCAACAGATCGCACTGGTGAGCCAGGACGCCGTTCCGGTCCCAACAGTGATAAAATCCCTCGCCGGGAGATCCTTCTTGTCGGCAGGTGTACACGTCCCTCCGGGGCACGGTGAGGTTGGGCTTCTTGCGGTTCCGCGGGGCCGGGCTCCGCTGTCTTCCCCTTGGGGTCACCTCTTTCCGGTGCTTCAGCAGCAGCCTGGAAGGCAGTGCACCGCTGCACGCCTCGTGCCATCCAGCCAGCTTCCCCCGTAGCCCTCCTCCATCGGGTATACGTCACCGCATCGCCTGGTTCTAGGTCGCGATCGAACCTCCCGCGGCAAGGTTCTACCTCCTCCCGGTCCACGCGGACTTGCACCGGTTCCCCGATCTCTTGGATCACTCCTCTTCCACACTGAGGGTTAAAGGCCACTACTACACCCCAGTGTGAGGGCGGGATTTCCGGAGCGCTAATCGAACCAATCTGTTCCGCAGGCTGGGGTCGGCTCCTCCATGCGGCCATCAACCGCCGCAGATGTTCAGCATCGGGTAGAATCTTTAAGTCCAGCGTCTGTGACGTACCTCCAGCCACGGTCGGGTGGGTAGCGACAGGGGACACTGGGGCCAGATGGATCTCCGTGGGCTGGCCTAGCCGTGAAAGTACGCGGGCATCGGCCCTCAGCCGGCGGGCTAGCTGTCGAGCCTCGGCTGCAGCCGCACATTCCGCAGACAGCGGCAAAGGGGCCCGACCCATCGGTGGCCCTGCGAGGGTCAGACCCTGCAGCGTTGGCGTTTCTGAGGCTGTCCCGGGTTGTGCAGCCTCAGGCCGGGCCGGGTCAGCTCCGCGTGGTACTTCTGGTGTCGCCATCTTTATTTGTCCTCCAATGTCCTCTTTTCGCGGTCTCTTTCGTGGGCGTCCCCGTCCCCATGATCTCCACCCTCCAACCAAGATCAGGAGGCGGACCTCGGCTGTTGACGGGCACGTCCTCAGGACACAGAAATACTTAGACTGGGCGGCCATTGCTGTTCGCGCTCTCCAGCTTGCCTACGCCCCCTTCACGCCCCTCTTCTCTTCCTGCGCTCTCCTCAGCGCTACAATGGCGGCGGATTTTGGCGGCAAATGGCACAACACACAGTCCTCTTAATAAAGTACAGTCCAAGCACAACAAATCACAGTCTCTAGGCACACATGACCTGATTCTTCAGGCTTAAGTAGATCCTGTTCGTGACGCCAAGTTTGGAGCGCCCCCACACCGCCGCAGGGCCAAGGGGTACCCAGAGCCGGGCCTCTAGGTCTCAGTCCTGGGGTTGTCACGGTGGCTAGACCCGGTCCGTGGCCCTGTCTGTCAGTGGGGGACGTCCGGTGCAATAAGTCGTGTTGTAACGGTGCAGTTGTGGGGTGCAGGTCGCGGTAAATAACGAGGACACCAGGTTGCAGTCTCTTTACCTCTTTACTGGAGATCTCTGAGTCCTCAGTCCAGAATACGGTTCACCAGGCTGCGCAAGTCCGGCCGGTCCAATGGCACCTCCAGAGTTCACTTCACAGGTGGAAATCGGTGCCTTCCTTCTTAGCGCTATGTGTTGTAGTCCTTCCCTGCTGTGCTTACGGAAAGTACCCCACAACCGTTGTGTCTGTTTCTTAAGTTCCCTCACAACTCGATTAAATGATGTTCTTCTAATCTTCCGTCCCTTCCTGATGTTACAGTTGGAACGGCACCCGTTTGTCGGATAGGCCTGGAGTTCTTCCGGGACCCTAGAGACGCCCCTCTCCCGCAATTGCCTCCCAAGACTTCATAGGTGATGTGTGTTAGACAGCCCGCCTTAAACTGACTGTCCTGCCGCTGTTTAGAGTATTGCTTGAAGCTGAATGTTATAATACTCCCTCGGCGTTCCGGCCACCGGTAATGCGCCTCAGTATGGTGTTGCTCCGGTCTTACAGCACGACCCCTACTGGAATTCTCCTATTGCTTGATCTCGTTTCTCACTCAGCACAATCTATTTCGCTTCTAGTCCTTTCTTAGGGCACCGCCGCTATTCTGAGCAGGCACGGTCCCGTTACGTTCTTTCCAATGCCAAGCCTCTGCCAGGATCCCACCCCTGGCAGAGACCCTACTGTCTCTTCCTCCACAACACCCTCTGCCACAAGGTGTTGCTTCGTTCAATCCAGTCAGCCTTCTCCTCTAACTTCCTGCCTGACCCCCAGTTTACCCACTATGGTGGGGAGTGGCCTAATGAATAGAACCCTTAGCTCCCCCCCGGAGGCCCTGCTGTGAAACATATTGGTGTCTGTGATACCTGATCAGATGAACTCCTTCAGTGCCATCGGACGCACCATGGCTCCCCATAGTGGCGGAGCCACAGTACTGCAACGACCAGGACTCTGGGGCGCTGCAACTATTTTAAGGAACTTTCCTTTTATGTACATGTTTAAAAGTGCTGAGTGTGACCAAAGGGTTACCAGAATATTGGTTCTAAGTTACTGCCCTCCAGTGGAACCTTGCAGTTGGACAGAGTTATGATAGATGAGTTATAAATTCCCCAAGTCTTAGTGTATCTTCTGTTGTTATTCTTTCTATCAAGCTGCTTGTCATCTGTCAATCTGTGCCTGTTGAAAACAGAGGCAGGCTTTCTGTGCAATAAATACTGAAAAGTAACGGAAAGAAAGTACTGGTACCTACAGTACTGACAGAATGCTAAGAAAAGACCTAACTGCTTAAAAAGACAGGATTGCAATTGAAAATCTTGAGAATCAGAGCAACGTTTAGACAAAGAAGGCTGGTATGTGCATGTAACCCCAGAAAAAGAGGCATCGTGTACATAGGCTGCTTCCGTAAGGTGCAAGCAGAGATTCACATCAACAGACATCATTACTTCTTATGCTTGATGGTCTTGGACTTGTACCTTTTCGCAATTTAGATGGAGAAGGAGAAAGGAGGAGCTAGCTTGTCAGAGGAACATGTAGGTGATCCTCCATTAGAGACTGCAGAGAGCCTTGGCTTGGAGGGAAAAGAGTGTCATAGAGAGTTCTGTCAGCCCAGCAGCTCAGTACTTGAGGAGATTCGATGATCTTACAATCTTGGAGCAGATATGCCAGGTCCACATGATGGGTCCCCAGCTTCCTGGGACTATCTCTGAAAAGGATCCTGCAGCCCATTTCATAGGCTTCCAGATATCTGAATGCCTCAGCCCAAGCTGGATCATGGTGCACCAAGAAATGAGTGGGCATTACTTTTACGTTTAGTACTGCTGCTATAGAGTTTACTAGCGAACTGTTGCTGAGGGTTTTTTGCTGAGACTATAATATTCTAGTGCACCAATGCTTCCCACAAGCGCAACAACGTCTGTGGCAACTGGGTTCTAATGTTGAACTACAGGTTATGTGTTATCTGTTATTAGTTAGAAGGTGTATGGTTCATGTCACTTGTAGTGACATCAACTGTGAACTGGCAGTATAAGTGATTTGTTAAAAAGACTGTTCCACATTCCATGTTATCCCCCAGTCAGGTGTGGCATATAGCAAATTCCTTACTTTTAGGGGTATATCATGTGCATGTTACACTTGTGTTGTATTAAGTCATTTGCTGTTTCTTATTCATTTCCCTGCTTCTTTCACCAGGAGCATAATTGCTATAGGTGCAGAGGTTGCAATCGTACCCAGGCCCTGGAGCTTAATGTCTCTTTGGCCTATATGAAAATTCCAAAACTATTGAAGACATACAATATCAGGTGGCCCCCGTTGGAACTTTTGCATTGGGCCCATGATCTTCAAGTTATGCCACTGTCTTTTACCATTTAAACCCTAAAATATACCTGTTAGAGTCCCTTGGTCTCATTTATTTTGCGTGTGTACAGAGCTTGGTCAGGGTTTTCCTGAATTGACCTCTGGCAGAAGAGGAAGACCCTAATGCAACCTATTCGGGTGGAAGCACTGCACTATAGTGAAGTGAGAACTACCAGACACCCTGCCTACAGAGACTGGCTTAAAAGGGTGTTTCATGCACAAAAAGCCATTTTAACTTGTTGGTGGAAGCAGCAATGCCTTGCTTTCATACATTGTTTTTGTGTGCAGAAATGACAAAAAACCCTAAAAATATGAAGGCACTCCTACACATTAGACTAATGTCGATATCGGTGGTTTTGGCTGACAGCCTAATTTATATGGAGGCGCCAGCCAAATAACCACCTAATTTCCATTCGATTTTCATCTGTGTGCCATTTTTTTTTTTTACATCTACATTAAAAAATGTAAATGATCAAATACAGTTTCCTAGGTTTATTATAGAAATGTATCCATAAAAATCGGATGTAATACACATGTAACATACATTTTTTTTTTTCACACACCTGTAGGCTTGAACGGGCGAGTCTCATCCAAGACTCGGAGGCATTTTAGTGTATGCCCTATTAAATAACATGGGTCCATGTGCTGTGATATCAAAAACCCTACAGCACACGACTGATTTATACGCTCGTCTGTGTGAGCCCTGACTTAGAGGTTTCCGTCTAACAAAAGGGACTCTCCCTGTTACTGCTTATAACACTGAGAAGAGAAATAATTCTTCACACCTTTGAGCAACACACCCAGAGAAACCACAGAGCAGAAGGTCTTCGGATGGCCATTGACTTCTGCTTTCGAAAATAGGAAGCCCTTTGGATTGGTATGGCCTAAAAATGTTCTTTCATAGTAATTAACTGAGCGAATTAGTGAAGTGATACAGCTGTTAATATTATGGTAATTTATGGCAAGTCAATGCCCTAACCGATAACTTTAAAATATTAATACATTGGAAAAAAAATGCAAGCTAATTTTTTCTTATTTTTTCTTAAAAGTTATGGACTTGCACTTTTAGAATAACTTTCTTTTGTCACTAACATCGATAACTCCATGTTTACAAAATCCATGACAGATATTAAGAATTTTCAATTAGCTATTTCTTTTAGCTTATTATAACACTTCCATCAGATTTTGGTAAAATATCCAGTATTTTAGAATATATGTCGAATGTACGCTCTAACAACTTCCCTGTGATTAAATATCTCAATAGGAAATAATAATACGACAAGATGCAATGTAAATTATACACTACTCTTAATGAAATACCATTCATAATTCAGATCACAATTGCTGCAATGTTTTTCAGCCAGGATGTAAAAAATGTTACAAGAAAATTAAAATATTTTCAAATATTTTTTTTTATATTTTTCACATTTTGTAATAAAAAACCCCCTCTATAGGTTCACAATTATTCCGTTCTGTGTGAGTCTACCTGCATGCACTTTAGGTTTTCAAACAAAATATTATCAGGGGGCCGGTGCTGCTGTTACTAACACCGGCTTCTTTTTCCACCGTGAAACGAGAGGTCATCAGGGGACTGACAATGCAATCACTCTCCACAATCGTTATCAGTGACATCCAATTAAGTTGCTGGGCTAGTCTCTGTTCTAATTCCAATGCATGGTCAGTATGATATCTCTGCTTCCTATGCTGTTTCCCTTTTAATGTGTATAGTTAGTATGCTCCCTCACCAGGTCAATAGAGAAGTAATGAGCCAATGTGCATTGAAACAATGGAAGCCAAGAAAGATCATCCAAAGTTCAGGTACTGCCAAGGTAAACTGATATGATAGTTTCTTGAAGATTAAAAACTTTTATTAATGTGCACAAAAAGTAATTTGTTTTGGTGTAGAACCTGATGAAGCTTAAGAACCTGCAGCGAAACCTGTTGTTTTTAGTGCCCATTAATACAAGTTTTTAATCTTTGAGAAGCTATCCCACCAGTTTACCTTAGCAGAATCCAACCTTTGGCTTATCTTTCTACTCTTCCATTATTCCCAAGACTCCACCGGATTTTGACAGAAGATGGTAGAGACATAGAGAGCGGAAGCCAGCACCAACTGTGAGGTGTCAATTTCCCATCTAACGCCTAATCCTGCAAGTTAGCACCATGATTTTTTCACACTACAACTCCCCGGGTGATAATGCACAAGAAAGCCCTTCATTTTTCAATTTTTCTTGTAAAGTTGAGATCAACCAGAGCATGCTCAGTAGAATAGTGGAAGAGAGACTAGCCCAGCCACTTGGACGGACATCAATGATGATGTTTTGTTTTAGATAACTGATAGAAGCGGTGGGAAGTGACTGTAATGCGAGTACCGTAATGACTTACTGTTTCAGGGCAGAAAGAGAAGCAGTGGTGAGTGACAGTATCCTTGACCCCTGATGACATTTTGTTTGAGAAACCCTAAGATATGCTGTGAGGCTCAAACAGAACGTCATCAGACGTAGGAAGAAATAGATAAAAGAAGAAGAAGAAGGAACGGTGGGAAAATTTTAATTAAAGCTCATTACAAAAGTAGTTATTTTTTTAAATTACACAGTGAGATATTGAGCACTAGGTTCATTGTTTCACCCTTTGATAGAGTTCAAAAAATCCAGAAAATGCTGAAAAAAAAAATTGCTACTGGAAGAAACTTCAGGAGTTTCCTTATGTGTTTTCTGCTTGAGAAATGGATGTTTTGACTTCTGGAAAAATGAGCAGTGTGAACATACGGGTACGAGGCTGATTATGAAAAGTCGAAAAGCGAGTTTATTAGAAAGGTGATTAACGTTTAACAAATAATGAATCGGCTTGATTTATGATGTATGATTTTTATTTAAGGTTGTCCAGTGGAAAAAAAGTTATCACAAATCCTAAAACTCCATTAATATTATGTTTATTATGTATACAAGTATAATAATCTTCATTTTTATATTATAATGTTGGTTTTTGGGGATTATATAAAGTCCTTTTTGGATGTAGGGAATTATTTACATCTTGTGATCATACTGAACTTGGTTCTACTAACTCGATGACAAATTTACCCGTTGCCTATCTTCCAGGTAGTGATATCATACCTATTGAAACGTTACATGCCAACACATAATGATTACATCTAGCCATGGAACATCCCTTACATCTATTAACACCCTTCTGAAAACTTTTCAAACTACCTTGTAACCAAAGTTTAGACACAGAAACCTTAATGTTAGGTGGTGGAAGTTCAGCCAACCTGTACAATGTATCGGTGGGGCTGTAGGCACTATATATGTAGACAGTGTAAAATGCAGTGCGCAATATATATATATATATATATATATATATATATATATATATATATATATATATAATATGCTGATATAATATTTACCCCAAAACATCTAAATAAGGGAAATACAAATATTGCTAACCGGTCTTTTTTTTTTAAGCTGCACATTTTTCTTAGTTTATACAATCTTACAAAATTACTAGATTCTGTATTTACCCTTATAATTAATTTCTATACTCTGCAAATCATAACATGTCATTAACAAGCTGTAGTGACTTGTGCCTGCAGAGACACCTCTTCCTCCGAGATGATTGTTTGTTGCTCTTCTTCATCGCTCATTGTCTCTATCACTGCAGAAACTACAGTGGTTGGTGGAGTCGGGGTCAAGCTTTTCTCCAGTGGATCACTCTTCATTTCCGAAACCTTAAAAAGGAGCATGGCTTAGGTAAACATAATCCTCTACCTCTGATTGACAGGAAAGGGATGTTTAGTGTCAATTTTTTTTTATGACTAACCCACTCTCTAACCCAGCCAGGACATTTTTTTCAGACCTTTTTAGTATCCACACAGAAATAATGGCTCTAAATAAGCCCTTTAGTGTTCCCACACTGTTAAGTACCCTTTTTAGTCCTAATGCATTGGAATGTTCCCCCATACAGTATAATGCTCCCACAGGCCCCGGACACAGTATCATACTGCCAGTGTGCTCCTCGCACATTGTAATGTACCCCAACACAAAGTATGATGCCCCCATAGTGTCTCCCACAAAAAAGTATGTTGATGCCACAGTCCCCCATAAAGTATGATACCTGCACAGTCCCACTACATACAGCATGATGCCCCAAAACACTTTATTGTACCACCAATGTGCTTTTCACACACAGTATGGTGCCCCTACACACAGTATGATGCCCCCATAGTGTCTCCCACACAAAGTATGCTGATGCCACAGTCCCCCCTCTCTTCTCGCTTCCTCAAACTCAATATGGACAAATCTGAACTCATCATCTTTCCTCCATCTCATAGATCTTCCTTACCTGACCTATCTATCACAATTAACGAAATCATGCTTTCCCCCGTAACGGAAGTCCGCTGCCTCGGAGTAACCCTTGACTCTGCCCTGTCCTTCAAACTGCACATTCAAGCTCTTTCCATTTCCTGTCACCTCCAGCTCAAAAATATCTCCAGAATCCATCCTTTCCTCAACCGTCAATCTACTAAAATGCTTGTACATGCCCTCATCACCTCCCGCCTTGACTACTGCAACATCCTTTTCTATGGCCTCCCTGCTAACTCTCTTGCACCTCTCCAGTCCATCCTTAACTCTGCTGCCCGACTAATTCATCTCTCTTCTCGCTACTCCTCCGCTTCCCTCTCTGCAAATCTCTTCAATGGCTCCCATCCCCTCAGCGTATCCAGCTCAAATTACTAATACTGACCTACAAAGCCATCCATAACCTGTCTCCTCCATATATCTCTGAACTAATCTCCTGATATCTTCCCTCACGTATTCTCCATTCCTCCCAAGACCTCCTTCTCTCCTCCACACTTATTCGCTCCTCACCCAACCACCTCCAAGACTTCTCCCGAATATCCCCCATCCTCTGGAATTCTGTGCCCCAACACGTCCGTCTATCAACCACATTCGGATCCTTCAGACGGAACCTGAAAACCCACTTCTTCAGGAAAGCCTACAGCCTGCACTGACCTCGCTGCCTCCTCACCACTACCGAAACTACTGCCTCGCCAACACCGGAGCTCCTGCAACCTCGACCTACTGTCTCCTTCCCCAACATCCTGTAAACTGTAAGCCTGCAAGGGCAGGGTCCTCGCCCCTCTGTATCAGTCTGTAATTGTTAGTTTGCTTACTGTAAGTGATATCTGTAATTTGTATGTAACCCCTTCTCATGTACAGCACCATGGAAGCAATGGTAATATATAAATAAATAATAATATGATACCTGCACAGTCACACTACATTCAGCATGATGCCCCCACAGTTCCAAAACACTTTATCGTACCCACAATGTGCTTCTCACACACAGTATGATACTACTACGCACAGTATTATGCCCCATAGTGTCTTCCACATGAGTATGCTGATTTCAGTCTCCCCCCATACAGAATAATAACTCCAAAGTCTCCCCACATACAATATGATGCCCCCACAGTTCCCTAACACAATACCTAAGAACACCATCCCAACTGTGAAACACGGGGGAGGCAGCACCATGTTGTGGGGTTGTTTTGCTGCAGGAGGGACTGGTGTACTTTACAAAATAGATGGCATCATGAGAAAAGAAGATTATGTGGCAATACTGAAGCAACATCTCAAGACATCAGCCAGAAAGTTAAAGCTTGAGCAGAAATGGATCTTTCAAATGGACAATGACCTGAAGCATACTGCCAACATGGTAACAAAGTGGCTTAAGGATAAAAAAAGTCAATGTTTTGGAGCCATTACAAAGACCTGATCTCAATTCTATTGAAAATTTATGGGCAAAACTGAAAAGGCCAGTGCGAGCAGTGACAAACCTTGATCAGTTACACCAGTTTTGTCAGGAGGAATGAGCCTAAATTCCTACCAACTATTGTAAGGAGCTTGTGGAAGGAGATCCCAAATGTCTGACCCAAGTCATTCAGTTTAAGGGCAATGGTACCAAATACTAATGAAATGTATGTAAAATTTTGTCTTTTCAGCAAGTAATAAAAATGCTTTAACACATTCTCTCTCTCATTATTCTGGCATTTGGCAAATAGTAATAATTATGGTAATCCCAATTGACCTAAAACGGGAAAGGTTTATTCTGATTTCATGTCAGATATTGAGAAAAGCATCTATCTATCTATCTATCTATCTATCTATCTATCTATCTATCTATCTATCTATCTTTGAAGATTAATATATTGATATATTTATCATGTAATTGAACCATTAGTTGAAGACAAAATATTTATATGCACATGAAAAATAAAAGAACAAAATTGATGTCTACCTGAGTATATTCAGACTCAACAGCCAGTTTCTTCCTGGAGGCCGGTAGTACAGGGGGAAGTGATTTATATCGCCGAGAGTACTTGAAATATTTCACCAGGATAACAATTAAGAGAATCAGGATCATTGTTGTCGCAAGGCATCGAATGATGTTTCCCATTGTATGGTCTTTTGTTCTGGAAGTGTCTTGAAATGGAAAATGAATAATTGGTGATTTTTCTAAAGCAAATTTGCAACTGCCAACTAAAACTGACCATAGTGTCACGTCATATTACAAAAGTTACAGCTAAAAAAACAAAACGTGACCTCCTGCCTCCCTACTTTATTGATTGAAATCAAAGAGATGTGCTGCAGGATCGTGACCTTTCTTACCTTAAACTGGGAGATAAAATATTTAAATGAGTCATGGCAGCTATTGGTGTGGGGTGATCCTTGGAGTTGGTAGCAAATTAGTGGAGCGTCCATATTTTAATGAAATTGCAGACTGTCGGGTGGGGTCCCTGGGAGTTAGTTGGAAACCTAGCCACAGTTGGTGGTTTATGGTGCCCCTAAACTGTTGTTAAAATGGAAATAATGTAGACTAATTTTGGTTGCCAAATCTTTAAAACTCAGAGACCACCTTCTTTTATTTCTCGTTTTATCTTTTAGAGTTCTATAAAAAAAATTAAATTGAAATAAAAATTGATGTTTTACCTTGGATTTTTAATAAAATGACTGACGAGAACAATATATTCCGAGCTGTAAGCTCTGGTACTTAGTTCAGAAGAGGTATACTGTTTTTTTTTCCTGAGACCTTACTTGTTAATAATATTAGTTTTTACTGGAGCCAGGGATCGGACTCTTCCCTATTTTAATCTCCAGCAGTTAGTCCCTGACTGCCAGTTATAGCTATTGCTTACCTGGTTCAGTTGTGTTCCGCCTCTGCGTTTACAGTGTATCTCTGCTTTCTGACCTTGTCCTGTTTACTGACTGTTTAACTGCCCCATTATTTTGCTTTTGTTTTAGACATCATGGTTTGACATGGCTCCCTAACTACTCTTTGCTCGCCAGTCCCTCTGGCTAACTATCTCATACTGCTCATCATGGCACTGCCCATTAGATTAGTCCTGTAATCTGTTCATAAAGAAATGCGGGAAAAAAATGCTGACAGTGTTTCGCCAGCATCCTAGCTTCATCAGGGGATCCTGTGGTGTTTAACTTCGTAGTCTAGATTTTACCATCTGCTGTATCATTACACAGACATCATAAGATTACATTACCGTAGCAAAGGATTTACTGATCCTATATAAATGTCTTAGCGCCATTTGGGAAATGTTTTATGTTTTACAATAGATACTTTGCTTTTAAACTTACCTTCACCTATCACAGCGGCATCACTGATAAGAGAGTCTGCAAAGTCTCTACCCATCCGAATGCGGTATATACAGTAATATCTCCGATGAGACTTTTCAATGTATGGTACTATGAAATCTACTTGATTTTGTTTGACAACGTTTATTTCATCTATAACATCTTTGCTTTCATTAAATAGCTGAAACCACATGTTTTTATTTTCCTCTGGTGCTGTGCAGATAATTTTCAGTTTTCCTTCTTCAGTTTCCTCCCAAGTGATTGAAGGGCTGCGGATAGCTGAGCAATATAAAGATAAAACACATGTCAGAAAATATCCTAAATGATAATGTACCAAAAATGGAAAGGCACTGGTATAGAAGGTGTCACCCACAGCTGTATTTATCATCTACTTCACTTTGTCAGGCAGGTCCTATTTAAGTGATTTCTTGATTGAGAACATGTATGGCAGTGATCAGGCCTGGGTGTGGCTAGGGAATTTGAACTAAACTTGCCAAACATGTGATAAATCAGTTAATTTATGCTTTAAGGCAGGTGGGTGGATCACTTTTTAACACAGAGCCCTGTAAGTTTGAATTTCTTTTCCACTTAATAATAAAGACCTTCATTTAAAAACTGCATTTTGTGATTACTTATGCTATCTTTGTCTAATATTTAGATTTGTTTGATGATCTGAAACATTTAAGAGTGACAAACATGCAAAAGAATATGAAATCAGGAAGGGGACAAATACTTTTTCACACAACTCTACAACACTCTCCACAACCCAATGTTAAACCTGTGCCTGCATAAACTTTTTCATGGGATCATGAAACTTGCCAATAGGTCATGGTCTGTGCTGTTAGAGCAGCCAGAAAATACTGTTAAGTTCCCTTTAAGAAAAGTTAAAATGAATTCATACATTCTTACCTTTAACGTCAATCATCAAAGGTTCGCTGAAATCTGACTCCATCTGTAAATCTTCATATATACATGAATACTGCCCAGCATGCGCTTTATTTGCATGGTGTATGACATAGATAAATGGATTGTTGCTATCTTCAGCTATTTGAGCATTACCCTTGAAAAGAGTAAAAACTATTTTTGGATATGAAGAAGCGCACGTTATGGTGACGTCCTGTCCCGGCTGGACAATGCTTCTTGGTTCCACGGTGATCGCTGGTGGTGGGTATCTGTCTGTATAAAATCCACATAAGGGCATATTTATAGGATATGTTGTTTGATGTGAAAAGTTTAACTGGATGCATGTCTTATATCAGTCTAAATATCTAGGACATTTTGTTGACAGGGGTGTAGCTTAGAGGACCTGTCACCTGGTCAAAACTGGCCAATTTTTCCTCTTATTTTATTTCCACAGCTCCCCTGAGTATTATTAGCTTTTTTTTTGTAAAATCCATAAAATGGTTCCAGAGATCTGGGCCTTTTTGTTTGGTGTTCATTGTCTATGGTCTTTCCCAGGGGGCGTGGCAAAGGGTAGTAATGCAGAGCAGCCTAAGGATCTGCCCCAGAGGATCCTGTGAACTTTGCCCCATGCTAATTATTATAAAAATTAGCACTATATAAAGAGGCCCATATTTCTGGTGGATTTAAAAAAACAAAAAAGCTAGATAAGTAGGGTAGCATCAGGAATAAAATAAGAGCAAAAACTGGCCACTTTTGACCTGTCTTCCTTACGGTGGTGCAGATGAAGTAGTTGCACCCAGTCCCTAAAACTCAAAAGGACCCAAATGTTCCTCTACCTTCTAAGTAGACACCAGTTTTATAAATGACAAATGACTGCGACCCTTTACAGATTTCACATTGGGTAGTAGAGGTTTCATATTACTATTACGCCTTCATTTCATTTATGCTTAAAAACATTTTATTGGTAAAAAGTGATGCTTTAATGCCCACTATAAGTGGGGGTTTTATGTAAATGCTTCCCCACTAAGTACTGGGACATGCCCATGCCTGGAATATTCTTCGAAAATCTCAAGAAATTGGGGACTGTTAGCAACTATGTGGATAATCTTATGAATAAGCAAAGGGCATCTGATTATATTATGGTCAGGTTTACTACATTTTATGGGTCCACTCTTATGTTTCCAGGTAAGACAAATATCCTGGAATCAGTGAGAAAGTCCTGGATTCCTTGCATTTTTCTGGAATCCAACATTTCTATGTCTCATGAGGGTCCCTCATTGCTGAAGTCTGCTTAGAACTCTTTATGTGGGCTATCAATGTGTGGGCACTACTACTTGACCTTCAATGATGGAACCGTATGGAATAGGTGCAAGGTGACACCAATGAGTAAGAGTTTTTGGCTCAGGGTAAGGAGTAACGCATCAGGACTATTTGGAACCATGTAAGGGAATCTTTTGCTTTCCCAGCTCTTGGCACAAAGATTGGTAACATTTGATTGTCATGCATGATCCCTTCTTCCCCTCATTGTATTTGCTTACCACTCACGTATAGGTACAAAGGATCACTGAGCCCTGATAACTCCGAATTCCTCCCATATTGGCAGGTGTAGAGTCCGTTATCATTTTTTGTTAAATTTGTGAATGTAAGCATTGGAGTGACTTGTTCTGCTATTGGATCCGTATTTCCTTCTTTTCTCCAAAAGAATCTCTGAGCATTTAACGAATCTGTGCAATTAAAATAAGCCGTGCTACCAATCATATGGACGTCATTTGGATCTTCTGTAACTATTTCTAATGTGGGCTTAGAAAGCTTTCCTAGATTGAAGAGAAAAAAACACATAAAAGGCTCATGTACAAAAAGTGTGACGAGAAAAAAAAGTGTTAGAAGTTATACATTTTGAAGGTGTTCTGTTATACATAAAAATGGCTAAATTACTCATTTGGATACACTGGTCCCTTAAAGGTGTTTTCTAGGTTTTGGTAAATCCCTGTCCCTCAGCTGTAGTTGGTTGTAAAACAATAAACTGTTCTTTACTCACCCTCCTCAGGTCTAACGCTGGGTCTCTGCCACTGCTCCTGGTGTCAGATCAACAATGCTGCATCCAATCAGTGAGCTTTGATGGGCTTGTGCCATCAACTCAGGCCAAACCACTAAGCTGCAACTGTCATGCTGGTGGATCACAGTCATTGCACCTTAAGCTGGGCTTATTCTGGAGGAGTGTGGCTAAGGGACTACCTGGTTTTTACTAGAACCCCTGATGCTGGAGTTAGGCATGAGCTGCTGGAAGCCACCAGGCACCACTCTAGGGCAGACCTGGGTATCAGGATACCAGTCCTGGACACGGACTTGGAGTCACTGGAAGGGCACGATTTGAATAACTGGTATAAAAGATATCAAAACCATCTAAGAAAGAACAGGATCGGGCTTGGACAAAACAGGATTTTCAGAGAGGATGGACTCTGGGTTTAGATGAGACAGTTTATGGAACACTGGCAGGTGTTGAAGGTAGAGGTTCAGACAAGATGGATTCAGGACTCAGGATCAGGTTCAGACAGGTGTAAGCAGAGGCGTAGCTAGGGTTTTGGTTCAGGGGGGCGAAGCTTCTGAGCGGGCCCCTAACCAGGTAACCTTCATTCCAATTTGGTGACGTGCCCTAATAGTGGAGGAGAACCACAGCAGATGACTGCGCTATTACTGGAGATAATCTCTATATAAAGACCAACATGGATATTACAGCCATATGGTCAGTGGTAGATACCAGTCCTACAGAACATATAAGAGATCACAGCACAGTTACAGATAATGACTTACCGCTGATGTTCTCTGATGGAATCGTTCACTTTTCCCATCTTTTCCATCTGGCCCAGACCGACATGACAACTTCTTCCAGCCACGACTTGTCTGCAGAGAATACAACAAAGACACGTTTCACTTCTCATATTCCAGCCCATCACCATCTATTCCCAACTTGCACAAACTCCTCATCCTGCTGATATCCCAATACTGAGCCGCTGCTGCCATATGTATCCCTATTACTGCACCTGCAGTGTGGTTCTCTGTGCCTTCTAAATTCTAAAGCACCCTTCTATAATATAGTAATGCTGAGTGCAAGTGCCCTAGAAAACAGTGCCCACACTTTGCTCCCTAGAAAGTAATATTGCCCTCTGTGTGCTCCTTTGATAGTCACAGTAACCTGAGATCCCCTATAACAAGAAGTGCCCACTTTACATTTAATAATGTTCCGAGTCTACCCCCTGTACAGCTCCCCTATACAGTATAATGCCCCCTCACTGTATAGTACCATCCACACAGTATACTGACCCCTTAGTAGCCCCCAAACTGTTTGATGGCTCCAACACTGTATGATGGCCCCTTCACTGTAATCTCTACACTGTATGATGGCCCACTAGATGGCCTCCATATAGTATAATACATCACATCATCCTAAATATAGTATAATGCACTCCCCATAAGCCTCCAAATAGTATAATGCACTCCCCATAGGCCTACTTTATAGCACAAGGCAGCACCCCCATAGGCAGACCCTGTAGTATAAGACAGCACCCCATAGTCAGACCCTGTAGTATAAGACAGCACCCCGTAGGCAGATTCTGAAGTATAAGGCAGCACCCCTATAGGCAGATCCTGAAGTATAGGGCAGCCCCCCTATAGGCAGATCCTGAAGTATAAGGCAGCCCCCCTATAGGCAGATCCTGAAGTATAAGGCAGCCCCCATAAAAAAAACAATAAATAAATACACGCCTCTCTTCCTCCTTGTTCCAGCGGTGCTCCGACCTCCCGCTCATCTTCTGACAGCGGGCGCCGGGTGGTGACGTCATCGCACCCACTATCAGCGTCGGTGACGCCAGACGCTGACAGGGGGATGATGGGAGAAGCAGCGCAGCGCTCATTCACTCATCAGTGTGGTGATGGGTGGGGGGCCCACTACTGGCACCGGGCCCCCCGCCTGCTCAGGGGCCCCATAGCGGGCGGCAGAGCAGGGAGATCGATTCTCCCTGCTCTGCTGCAGAAAGTAACTGTATCGGTGCGCTGCGCGCGCCGATACAGTTACAGTAGCGTAGCTCTGGGTGGGCCCCCTCTGAGCACCGGGCCCGGGGCGATGGCCCCCTTGGCCCCCCCGGTAGCTACGCTACTGGGTGTAAGGGTTGAGGGCCAGGGAGGCAGTCATGGCCGACAGTAATCCCTGTATCACCCGCTCATCCCGTCCTTTTAAAGTACCTTGGTGCTGCTCCTCTATGCCATCAGTGTTTTCTCGATTCGGGACGGTCACCTCTTCAGACGATTCCAAGAATAGAGTTAAAGTCCGGTTTCACTTCAACTTCAACATGTTTACTCAGCAACTTGTCATCCAGGGCACACACTGTTACAACATCGGGGTCTCTGACCCTTGCCTGTCACTAAGCCTGCATTCGGGACGGTCCATACTATACAGTCCCACAGTGTCCTCAATGTCCAGTATTTCTGCCTTTCGTGGGACATTCCCTGCTGTTTCGCCCCGGTCCTGAGAATAGTGACCCATGCAAAAACCTGCCACATCTTGGTGCACTTCTTCTGTCCAGCAGCTGCAGTCCCACTAATACTGTACTGCTGATTCTGTAGCTGCTGTACTGTCTGTTCTTTGTTCTGCCCCCTGGATACTACTGCTGGGCCCACTCTTCCTAGAAGAACGTTGCAGGACACGATGTGCCCTGGGCTAGCTAGCCCTCTGTGAGCTGTGTGAGCACCCAGGCCCCAACTGACTAAAACAGGAAGCCCTCACTATCTTATCCCCATCGTGCCTCTCCTATTATAACTATTCCCTATGCTATACCTAATATCTATGATGCCCCCATCTAGTGGCCAACTTGGGGTACTGCTCCCCTAACACTATACTGGCCCGGGGCACTTACTTTCCCTAACAACAGTGGTGCACATGTGACATATATATATAACATGACTAATACGTAATACGCTTTATGCGTAGCAGTACTCAATATAAACAGTGATAATACATTTACATAATGTAGCGGTATCACAAGGTACATGAACACATTAATAAAAGGTGATGTGTAAACAGGGGTTGGGGAGAAAAAGGAACAATAATAATACCACTTCCCCTATACAGGAAGGGTTTAGGAATAGGTTCAGGATCAGTCTGGACTGGTTCAGGAACAGGGACCTGACCTCAGACTAGTGGGTATATGCACAAACTAGAACTAATATTGCTTAGGCACCTCCCTACAGGGGATGGTGCCTTAAATACCTGACACCTCCCAGCTATTGGCTGATGCCACCTCTGGAGTGCACACACTGCCCATTTAAGAAGCCAGGAGAGAACGCCCTAAGCTGCTGTTTGGAGATCTGTATGATGTGTGCTGGCCATGGAAGGAGGAAGCTGGAGACTCAGTGCTTGACTATAGGAGGGTAAGAAAAGATCAGTTTGTCTCTTTAAAACAAGCAGCACCAGGCAAGAGCAGTTTTCCCAAACTGGAAATGCCTTTTAGTTGCAACATTAATCTTTTGTGGGTCAACCATAGTAAGTTGAGAGCATAACTTTGTGGAAAATTAGCAATGAGTTAATCTCATCTTCACCTCTCCTCAATCTAATGGCATCCAGATTGCTGGGAGTGATACATTCATAAAGAATGACAGTTTGGACAAGCAACATAGCTGACTACTGGCCTGAATTTGGCACTTTCCCTGCCTGCAAGCATAGGCAGCTTTGACCTTGCCGCATCGGAAAAGCATATGAGGGCGAGGCTGGCCAGATTGCCCTAAACCAAAGAGTTTGCAAGCGCTGCGCTCATTCCCTAGGAGACCGGTCACTTCTAAAAGAATTCAGAGGCAATGAACAGTACACTATAATATTAAGAATCCTTCCAATCTTGTCAATGGAGAGGATTTTTAATAAGAGGTAAACTAAAAATTGCAAATTTATTTTTTTTTTTTTTACAAGAATTTTGCAATATTACGTATTTATAATTATGAGGGAACCCTTTTAAGTAGCTTCAAAGTATCACCTAAAATAAATAGAAACATAAGAAATACCAACAGAACAAACAGCTAAAATAGCTTGAAATAGAAAAGTCAGAAATAGTTGCTAGAAGCTGTAAATGACGTTCTATGATTAGGAGCTTCTTCAGGATCCTGTGCAAAACACATCTGTACCAGGAAATAGCATGGAGCCATCCTCCACCTGTATCCAAAGGAGCAGCTCAACCTGCATAGGTAAAAAGCAGCACAGAACATGTAATACCGCACTCCACAGGAGAGAGGCGCCACGCACTTCAGTAATACAGGTGTTTTGTGAAAAGCCCAGTACCGATTGTCTGGATCTCCGTCAATTTCACATAGAACAAATCGGCAGTGAGAACACTGTATATTGAAAATACTAGCCATTTTCACTAGAAGGGCTATTGAGGACATAACATGGGGTACAGAGGTCCTTATTTGGAACTATATTTGGTGCCATTCGAAAAAGATTCCTAATTATTACACCTGAAAATGTCTACTTGGACTAAGAATGAACATGGCGCCCTTGAAATATCATGATACCCTTGTGTGAGTGTTTACATTTGGCTACGGGCCATCTCAGGCTATGGTTCCATACATAACACCCTTTTTCATGTTACTCACCACATTCACCACTATGTGTTATCATCAGAATGCCATCTGAAATATAAGAAGTAGTCCTTTATATTAACTGTCATTTCGATATGATAACATAACTTTAGGTACATTCAAAATGAAATTGTAAAAAAAGAAGTAACACGCCATTGCATAATGTTTGACGATTGTACAGTAGGCAACTTTTCTGTTTGTTCAGTTTTTCAGTATTTTTAGTTTGTGGGTTCTATCTCACCCTGGGAAACAAAATCATTATTCTACCAAAAATCTATTTTTTTTTCTTAGCTATAAAGGTTTTATAAGTTTATAATTGTACTTTTACAACGTTCCTTACAGGGCAGTAAAGTTTTACTATAGGACAAAACTAGCACATTAATCTAATGGTGTTTTATGGAGGATGTTGTATTTTTAAAGTGAACTTGTTAACTATTCCGTCTTGTTGTATTGGCTGGTACATCTTTCTTTAGAGCTTTATATTGTGCTGTCTCTTTGTTAACCTTGATGGAAATGTATAAATAAATTAACTACTTGCTTCTAAAATTTGTTTGGTCAATACAATGTGTATCAACACAGTTTTATACAATCGGTACTCTTTGAACAAAGTGAAGAATGCTTAGGTCTAGTGAAAAATATAAACATTTTGAAAAGTACTAAAAGAGGCACAATTAATTTTAAGAAAAGAAATGCAGAATTATTATTTCTTGGGAAATACAAATAAGGGCTCGTCCAGACTCCATCGATTTTTTTATGTACGCAAAAAGTAGGCCGATTTTCACGAGTGTCCTTGAGCAGAAGTTCTTGGTCACTGTGTCAGCTTTTACCATCAAAGTTTTATCATGTTTTTGAGTACGAGAAGCTTTTCCTATCAAAAGTCATGAAATTCGGACATTCCAAGGATGGTATCTGAGTGCTGTCTATTTTTTTTCATGGACCCGTAGACTTGAATTGGCAAGTTTGATCAAAATCAGGCATGTCTCCAAGTTTTGGTGTGGACCACTCAGTCAACGAAAAATAGACTGACGTCAACAGCCTCAAAGACTATAATGGATACAAGGTTTATCTGTTATAACAAGTATAGAACATAAAAAAGGAAAAATTACATCTGAATGAACCCTTAAAAAAAAGTTAAGAACGTTGATAGGTCCAGATGGGTTCAACGATAAGAAATAGGACTGACCTAGATGGGTCCTAAGAGCAGCCATAAGACTGATGTTGCTTTGTCTGATGAGATTACGCGAGTGGTAGCCAAATAGTAGATTGTAGGCCTCCATGAGACTTCAGTGCTTATTATATAAGCTGTTTTGCTGAAGAAGTGATAAAAGTGGACAGCTGATATAGCCTTATACTGTGAAGGAGCAGCACGTGCAAGAAGTCACCAACTATGGTAGCATATACATAGGGGTACTATAACATCTGGAAAATGACCTCCTCTTACTTGCTGGCATCCCCAGCTTCTCTTTTGATTAGCCGGCCTGTTGCTATATCCTGTATGCATGACTCTGCTAATCAGAAGAGGAGTCGGGAATGCAGGCCGGTAGGAGGCTGTTTTTAATTTTTCCAGTCCGGCAGCCATGGGCTATTGATGAGCCACTAGGGCAGGATCCTGAAAGCTAATTTGCCCATCTCCACGAACTAATAATGCCTTAAATCAGCGACGGTCCAACCACAGCCTGTGTCTCCAACGATTCAAACATTTTATGGTGTATATTGCCATGGCAGAAACCTAATGCCCATGGCTACTTATTAATATTGCACTGCCTACCCAAAAGGCATTGGACTTTTGCACAATTCTCTATAAATAATGTAAAACTTGGCTAGGCTATGTAATAGACAAGTAACTTTTCTATTCAGAAAGCTAAAAAGGAACCGAAAACAAAGAATAGGAAGTTTATTAATTGTGAAAATAGACATGTCAGCATAAACATGGCATGTGTACATAATGCAGTGAAGTGATATCTAGTATCAAAACACTGCCTAAAATGAAACAAGGGCTTTTCCCAGAAATTTTGGTGTAGAAGAATTTGCATAATTGCAAATAACTGGTTATGCCTAGAAGCATTGGCACTCATGAGTTATGTAGCAATGACATAACTACATGACCACCTTGGATGAGTTCCTGTTTTTATGATTAAATTGTCTGTCTATATACATCTGAAAAAATATTTTTAAAATCTTACTTAAAAAAAATAATATATATATATATATATATATATATATATATAATATATATATATATATATATATATATATTTATATATACTGCTCAAAAAAATAAAGGAGACACTAAAATCCCACATCCTAGATATCACTGAATAAAATATTCTAGTTGTAAATCTATATTCATTACAAAGTGGAATGTGTTGTGAGCAATAAAACCTAAAAATGATCAATGTAAAATCACAACTAATATCCCACGGAGGTCTGGAGTTGGAATGATGCTCAAAATCAAAGTGGAAATTAAGTTACAGGCTGATCCAACTTCAGTGGAAATGCCTCAAGACAAGGAAATGATGCTCAGTAGTATGTGGGCCTCCACGTGCCTGTATGATCTCTCTATAACGCCTGGGCATAATCCTGATGAGGCGGCGGATGGTCTCCTGAGGGAACTCCTCCCAGACCTGGACTAAAGCACCCACCAACTGTACAGTCTCCTGGAGAGCGATATGCTGCCTGCAACATCTTTCAGCATGACCGGTTTGGCAGCGGGTCAATAATGGTCTGCGGAGGTATTTCTTTGGAGGGCCACACAGCCCTCCATGTGCTCGCCAGAGGTAGCCTGACTGCCATTAGGTACCGAGATAAGATCATCAGACCCCTTGTGAGACCATATGCTGGTGCGGTTGGCACTGGGTTCCTCCTAATGCAGGACAATGCCAGACCTCATGTGGCTGGAGTGTGTCAGCAGTTCCTGCAAGATGAAGGCATTGAAGCTATGGACTGGCCCACTAGTTCCCCAGATCTGAATCCGATTGAACACATCTGGGACATCATGTCTCTCTCCATCTACCAACGTCACGTTGCACCACAGACTGTCAAGGAGTTGGCAGATGCTTTAGTCCAGGTCTGGGAGGAGATCCCTCAGGAGACCATCCGCCGCCTCATCAGGAGCATGGCCAGGCATTGTAGGGAGATCATATAGGCACGTGGAGGCCACACAACCTACTGAACATCATTTCATTGTCTTGAGGCATTTCCACTGAAGTTGGATCAGCCTGTAACTTCATTTTTCATTTTGAGTATCACTCCAACTCTAGACCTCTGTGGGATATTAGTTGTGATTTACGTTGATCATTTTTAGGTTTTATTGTTCTCAACACATTCCACTTGTGAGGCAGTGACCGGTGTCATATGCGAGGGTGGCTATGTATCCCCCAGGATGTGCTTAGAAGCATATTAGATCCGTTGGAGTGCACTGTGCTCACAGCAGGTTGCCTGTGAGACACAGGGAAGAATAAAAGTGAGTGTGAACTGGGTCAAGTTATTTGACCCAGAAATTATTCAGGAAAACCCGGTATGGGCTTTTATTTTTTAAACGGACTGCAGGAAGGTAGTGGGGCCGGTCCGTTTCCTCCAGCCCAGATCTTATAGTGGCCCATGGCCCTAGCAGGAGGCTCATGAGGAGCTCTTTCCGTGTAGAGCAACATGGGCCAGGCAGAGTCTAAAAAGCCGGACACCCCAGCGTACACGGTGGTGTTTACGTTCACGGCCATGGATTGTGGACTATCTTTATTTTTCCCGGTTGCGCACCGAAGGACTTGTTTGCTTATTTTTTCGGTTTGTGAGTATGCTATAAAATAAACAAGACTTTATTTTTGAACTTTATATGGGTCACTGCCTTCTCACTGCACGCAAGGACATCGCTGCATCACACACTATGTAATGAATAAAGATTTACAACTGGAGTATTTCATTCAGTGATATCTAGGATGTGGGATTTTAGTGTTCCCTTTATTTTTTGAGCAGTGTATATATGGTGTATATATAGTGAGAATAATTCTTAAAGTTAGTTTTGCTTGAGGCTTGGCTTACCATTTTTTTGTACCAAATGTGTTACATTGTTTCACTGTGTTCTATATACTTCCTGCATCTTTACATATAATGTTTCTGTTAAAATGTGTTTTCTTTTATGCCACACCCTACAGGAGTGAGTTTGCAACATTTTTACAACTTTTTAAAAAGTTGCAAAGCATAAATCTTGGGGTAAGGTGACCGGGGTCTGGACGGGACTTGCACACTTCACATATATGGGTAAATACTCTGATTAACTTATATTTATTTATTTTGGACTTATGCGCACAGAGAAATATAGGGAGGAAAGGGAATGATCGTTTATATTGATGCACTGGTTGCAAGGATTGCTATATTATTAAGCACATGCACTTATCATGGATATTATGCCTGATAGCATAATTTTATGAACCTGCTGTGGGTATTATCTGTCTCGTTCTGTATTCTTGGGTCATCTTTTGCATTTATGGATGTAGTCACAACTATGATAAAAACCATATACTTCTAGTTGTTGTTACATTTTGAATTATTTATGTGTAAAATCTAATGTGATTGTTTGAATAAATAATGTAACTTTTTATAATTAGTTGGCAATATTTTTGGACTCTTTTTTTTTCTCCTGTATTGATACTGCATATGAGTCGCCATTTGGTATATGTATATGGGAATTTATGACTGGTATCTTTTTCTGTTGTACACTATCCATGAGTGGAGGAAAAGCTTTGGCATTATCATTCATATTCTCTGAAAAAAAGGCCTAAAAATCAAAAATTCATCTGAGGAATGAAAAACTTTTGAGCACAACTGTATATGTATATAAAAAGATGGGCTTGAAAAAGGCCCACATTTTTGGGACCGAAATGTCGCCAGATGGGCAATTAAATTGCACATGAATTTATTCCATTATGGTGTGCTGCTTTGATTTTTTTTTTATATATGTATACATATACAGTCATGGTCGAAAATGTTGGCACCCTTGAAAATGTTCAGTATTACTCCCTGAAAATTATTGCAATTAGACATGTTTTGTTATACACATGTTTATGTCCTTTGTGTGTATTGGAACAACACAATAAAACTGAGGGAAAAAAGGCAAATTGGACATTATTTCATGCAAAACCCCCAAAATGGGCCAGACAAATATGTTGGCACCTTTCTAAAAATGTGGGTAAACAACTTTGTTTCAAGAATGTGATGCTCGTTCTAACTCATCCATGGCAAGGAAAAACTTGAGTACCAAAATTGTTGAATAATATCAACAATCTCAAGGTTACAAGTCCAACTCCAGAGATCTTGATGATTTTTTCTCCATGGTGTGCAACTTAATCAAGAAGTTTACCACCTATGTATGGCAGTGTATCTAATCTCCCTGGATGTGGATAGGTGAGAAAAGTTGATAAAAGGTTGCAACGCAGGATAGCCCAGGTGGTGGATAAGCTGCCCCAGTCAAGGTCCAAAGAAATTCAAGCTGTCCTACAGGCTCAGGGTGCATGAGTGTTTGTGCGATCTATCTGTTGACATTGAAATGAAACGCTATGGCAAGAGACCCAAGAGGACCACACTGCTGACACAGAGAAATAAAGAAAGCTAAACTGTAGTTTGCCAAAATGTATATAAGCCAAAACCCATCTGCTAAAGTGTCTTGTGTGCAGATGAGACCAAGATAGAGCTTTTTAGGAAAGCACACCATCTTGATTGCTGAAAATGGAATGAGGCCTTCAAATAAAAGAGCATAGTACCCCCAGTCAAATATGGTGGAGATTAAAAGATGTTTTGGGGTTGTTTTGCTGCTTGTGGCACTTGGTGTCTTGACTGTGTGCAAGACATCATGAAATCTGAAGATTACCAATGTAGTGCCCAGTGTCAGAAAGCTGGGTTTGCATCTTAGGTCATGGGTCTCCCAGTAGGACAATGATTCCAAACATACTTCAAGAAGCACGCAGAAATGGATGGAAACAAAGCACTGAAGAATTGTGAAGTGGCCAGCAATGAGTTTGGCTCTAAATCCCATTGAACACCTCTTGGGAGAAGGCGCCTTTAAATATGAGAGACCTAGAGCAATTTGCAAAAGAAGAGTGCTCCAAAATTCCAACCGAGAGGTGTAAGAAGCTTGTTGATGGTTATAGGAAACAATTGATTGCAATTATTAAATCTAAAGGGTGTAACCAAATATTAAGTTGAGGGTGCCAACAATTTTGTCTGGCTCATTTTAGGAGTTTTGTGTGAAACTATGTCCATTTTGATTTTTTGTCCTGTTCCAATGCACACAAAAAAAATAAACATATGCATAACAAAACATGTATAAATGCAATCATTTTCTGGGTTCTAGGTGTAGGCTTTTGGGATATATTTGTGATTATTATTCATATATCAATATTTCCTGACATCAATGTATTCCATGTAGTTTATTAATACAACACCATTTCTTTGTACATTATATCACTCACTGTGTTAGGGTTGGCAGATTGCACCAAATAAAAATAAATAACAAAATAAGGTGCAATCGCAACTTGGGGTCCACCGTGCAGTAAACTGCTGCTAGTATGAACAAAGACGGCTAAAAAACTAGCGAACGTTCCTCCTTAAACACACTGAGTTAACTCCACGCAGCATGAACTAATAATGCCTTAAATCAGCGACGGTCCAACCACAGCCTGTGTCTCCAACGATTCAAACATTTTATGGTGTATATTGCCATGGCAGAAACCTAATGCCCATGGCTACTTATTAATATTGCACTGCCTACCCAAAAGGCATTGGACTTTTGCACAATTCTCTATAAATAATGTAAAACTTGGCTAGGCTATGTAATAGACAAGTAACTTTTCTATTCAGAAAGCTAAAAAGGAACCGAAAACAAAGAATAGGAAGTTTATTAATTGTGAAAATAGACATGTCAGCATAAACATGGCATGTGTACATAATGCAGTGAAGTGATATCTAGTATCAAAACACTGCCTAAAATGAAACAAGGGCTTTTCCCAGAAATTTTGGTGTAGAAGAATTTGCATAATTGCAAATAACTGGTTATGCCTAGAAGCATTGGCACTCATGAGTTATGTAGCAATGACATAACTACATGACCACCTTGGATGAGTTCCTGTTTTTATGATTAAATTGTCTGTCTATATACATCTGAAAAAATATTTTTAAAATCTTACTTAAAAAAAATAATATATATATATATATATATATATATATATATATATATATATATATATATATATATATATATATATATATATTTATATATACTGCTCAAAAAAATAAAGGAGACACTAAAATCCCACATCCTAGATATCACTGAATAAAATATTCTAGTTGTAAATCTATATTCATTACAAAGTGGAATGTGTTGTGAGCAATAAAACCTAAAAATGATCAATGTAAAATCACAACTAATATCCCACGGAGGTCTGGAGTTGGAATGATGCTCAAAATCAAAGTGGAAATTAAGTTACAGGCTGATCCAACTTCAGTGGAAATGCCTCAAGACAAGGAAATGATGCTCAGTAGTATGTGGGCCTCCACGTGCCTGTATGATCTCTCTATAACGCCTGGGCATAATCCTGATGAGGCGGCGGATGGTCTCCTGAGGGAACTCCTCCCAGACCTGGACTAAAGCACCCACCAACTGTACAGTCTCCTGGAGAGCGATATGCTGCCTGCAACATCTTTCAGCATGACCGGTTTGGCAGCGGGTCAATAATGGTCTGCGGAGGTATTTCTTTGGAGGGCCACACAGCCCTCCATGTGCTCGCCAGAGGTAGCCTGACTGCCATTAGGTACCGAGATAAGATCATCAGACCCCTTGTGAGACCATATGCTGGTGCGGTTGGCACTGGGTTCCTCCTAATGCAGGACAATGCCAGACCTCATGTGGCTGGAGTGTGTCAGCAGTTCCTGCAAGATGAAGGCATTGAAGCTATGGACTGGCCCACTAGTTCCCCAGATCTGAATCCGATTGAACACATCTGGGACATCATGTCTCTCTCCATCTACCAACGTCACGTTGCACCACAGACTGTCAAGGAGTTGGCAGATGCTTTAGTCCAGGTCTGGGAGGAGATCCCTCAGGAGACCATCCGCCGCCTCATCAGGAGCATGGCCAGGCATTGTAGGGAGATCATATAGGCACGTGGAGGCCACACAACCTACTGAACATCATTTCATTGTCTTGAGGCATTTCCACTGAAGTTGGATCAGCCTGTAACTTCATTTTTCATTTTGAGTATCACTCCAACTCTAGACCTCTGTGGGATATTAGTTGTGATTTACGTTGATCATTTTTAGGTTTTATTGTTCTCAACACATTCCACTTGTGAGGCAGTGACCGGTGTCATATGCGAGGGTGGCTATGTATCCCCCAGGATGTGCTTAGAAGCATATTAGATCCGTTGGAGTGCACTGTGCTCACAGCAGGTTGCCTGTGAGACACAGGGAAGAATAAAAGTGAGTGTGAACTGGGTCAAGTTATTTGACCCAGAAATTATTCAGGAAAACCCGGTATGGGCTTTTATTTTTTAAACGGACTGCAGGAAGGTAGTGGGGCCGGTCCGTTTCCTCCAGCCCAGATCTTATAGTGGCCCATGGCCCTAGCAGGAGGCTCATGAGGAGCTCTTTCCGTGTAGAGCAACATGGGCCAGGCAGAGTCTAAAAAGCCGGACACCCCAGCGTACACGGTGGTGTTTACGTTCACGGCCATGGATTGTGGACTATCTTTATTTTTCCCGGTTGCGCACCGAAGGACTTGTTTGCTTATTTTTTCGGTTTGTGAGTATGCTATAAAATAAACAAGACTTTATTTTTGAACTTTATATGGGTCACTGCCTTCTCACTGCACGCAAGGACATCGCTGCATCACACACTATGTAATGAATAAAGATTTACAACTGGAGTATTTCATTCAGTGATATCTAGGATGTGGGATTTTAGTGTTCCCTTTATTTTTTGAGCAGTGTATATATGGTGTATATATAGTGAGAATAATTCTTAAAGTTAGTTTTGCTTGAGGCTTGGCTTACCATTTTTTTGTACCAAATGTGTTACATTGTTTCACTGTGTTCTATATACTTCCTGCATCTTTACATATAATGTTTCTGTTAAAATGTGTTTTCTTTTATGCCACACCCTACAGGAGTGAGTTTGCAACATTTTTACAACTTTTTAAAAAGTTGCAAAGCATAAATCTTGGGGTAAGGTGACCGGGGTCTGGACGGGACTTGCACACTTCACATATATGGGTAAATACTCTGATTAACTTATATTTATTTATTTTGGACTTATGCGCACAGAGAAATATAGGGAGGAAAGGGAATGATCGTTTATATTGATGCACTGGTTGCAAGGATTGCTATATTATTAAGCACATGCACTTATCATGGATATTATGCCTGATAGCATAATTTTATGAACCTGCTGTGGGTATTATCTGTCTCGTTCTGTATTCTTGGGTCATCTTTTGCATTTATGGATGTAGTCACAACTATGATAAAAACCATATACTTCTAGTTGTTGTTACATTTTGAATTATTTATGTGTAAAATCTAATGTGATTGTTTGAATAAATAATGTAACTTTTTATAATTAGTTGGCAATATTTTTGGACTCTTTTTTTTTCTCCTGTATTGATACTGCATATGAGTCGCCATTTGGTATATGTATATGGGAATTTATGACTGGTATCTTTTTCTGTTGTACACTATCCATGAGTGGAGGAAAAGCTTTGGCATTATCATTCATATTCTCTGAAAAAAAGGCCTAAAAATCAAAAATTCATCTGAGGAATGAAAAACTTTTGAGCACAACTGTATATGTATATAAAAAGATGGGCTTGAAAAAGGCCCACATTTTTGGGACCGAAATGTCGCCAGATGGGCAATTAAATTGCACATGAATTTATTCCATTATGGTGTGCTGCTTTGATTTTTTTTTTATATATGTATACATATACAGTCATGGTCGAAAATGTTGGCACCCTTGAAAATGTTCAGTATTACTCCCTGAAAATTATTGCAATTAGACATGTTTTGTTATACACATGTTTATGTCCTTTGTGTGTATTGGAACAACACAATAAAACTGAGGGAAAAAAGGCAAATTGGACATTATTTCATGCAAAACCCCCAAAATGGGCCAGACAAATATGTTGGCACCTTTCTAAAAATGTGGGTAAACAACTTTGTTTCAAGAATGTGATGCTCGTTCTAACTCATCCATGGCAAGGAAAAACTTGAGTACCAAAATTGTTGAATAATATCAACAATCTCAAGGTTACAAGTCCAACTCCAGAGATCTTGATGATTTTTTCTCCATGGTGTGCAACTTAATCAAGAAGTTTACCACCTATGTATGGCAGTGTATCTAATCTCCCTGGATGTGGATAGGTGAGAAAAGTTGATAAAAGGTTGCAACGCAGGATAGCCCAGGTGGTGGATAAGCTGCCCCAGTCAAGGTCCAAAGAAATTCAAGCTGTCCTACAGGCTCAGGGTGCATGAGTGTTTGTGCGATCTATCTGTTGACATTGAAATGAAACGCTATGGCAAGAGACCCAAGAGGACCACACTGCTGACACAGAGAAATAAAGAAAGCTAAACTGTAGTTTGCCAAAATGTATATAAGCCAAAACCCATCTGCTAAAGTGTCTTGTGTGCAGATGAGACCAAGATAGAGCTTTTTAGGAAAGCACACCATCTTGATTGCTGAAAATGGAATGAGGCCTTCAAATAAAAGAGCATAGTACCCCCAGTCAAATATGGTGGAGATTAAAAGATGTTTTGGGGTTGTTTTGCTGCTTGTGGCACTTGGTGTCTTGACTGTGTGCAAGACATCATGAAATCTGAAGATTACCAATGTAGTGCCCAGTGTCAGAAAGCTGGGTTTGCATCTTAGGTCATGGGTCTCCCAGTAGGACAATGATTCCAAACATACTTCAAGAAGCACGCAGAAATGGATGGAAACAAAGCACTGAAGAATTGTGAAGTGGCCAGCAATGAGTTTGGCTCTAAATCCCATTGAACACCTCTTGGGAGAAGGCGCCTTTAAATATGAGAGACCTAGAGCAATTTGCAAAAGAAGAGTGCTCCAAAATTCCAACCGAGAGGTGTAAGAAGCTTGTTGATGGTTATAGGAAACAATTGATTGCAATTATTAAATCTAAAGGGTGTAACCAAATATTAAGTTGAGGGTGCCAACAATTTTGTCTGGCTCATTTTAGGAGTTTTGTGTGAAACTATGTCCATTTTGATTTTTTGTCCTGTTCCAATGCACACAAAAAAAATAAACATATGCATAACAAAACATGTATAAATGCAATCATTTTCTGGGTTCTAGGTGTAGGCTTTTGGGATATATTTGTGATTATTATTCATATATCAATATTTCCTGACATCAATGTATTCCATGTAGTTTATTAATACAACACCATTTCTTTGTACATTATATCACTCACTGTGTTAGGGTTGGCAGATTGCACCAAATAAAAATAAATAACAAAATAAGGTGCAATCGCAACTTGGGGTCCACCGTGCAGTAAACTGCTGCTAGTATGAACAAAGACGGCTAAAAAACTAGCGAACGTTCCTCCTTAAACACACTGAGTTAACTCCACGCAGCATGAATGGAACGCAGAAAACCAAACCCAGATACTACTCAGAGATTCACAGGGAGAGGAGTACCTACTCAGCTAACTACCGAGAGGTACAGGGACAGTATGTACAAGCTCAGCTAACCACCGATCGATAGGTACAGGGACAGTAAGTAGCAGCTCAGCTAACCACCGAGGGCTACAGGGAAGGTAAGTATCAGCTCAGCTAACCACTGAGGGGTACAGGGAAGGTTAGTACCAGCTCAGCTAACCACCGACAGGTATAGGTACAGTAAGTACCAGCCCAGCTAACTGTGGCTCCCCAGGGTCCTGGTCGTCCCAGTGGTATTGCTTTCCTCTCCGGGAGAGTGATGCTACGCTTGGAGGCAAGGAAGGATAACTGCATCCAGGTACCACAAACATGCAACACTTCACACTCCAGGCCACCAGGGGAAGCTTTTGCTCCTATTCACTAGGTCACTCCCCACATATATATGGTGGTCTGTAGGGAAAGTTAGTCTGTTCCAGACAGAAGATACTTGCTGGCTGAGCTCAGCTCAGTTAGTTCCAGACAGCCGTCTGAGGAGGATAGAAGGTTCACGGGGCTGTGCATGCCCACAGAGCAGCAGCTGCCAGAAAGAGACATTGAAGGCTGAATTGTTTGCAGTGAGAGTGCAGGAGAGGAAGCACAGGAGAGGATACCAGAAGGGGACCAGCCCCGAGCAGGCTGCCTCCTTCTGAGGCGCAGAAATGCCGGTAGCCAGAACACCAAGGTTGTGAGGACCTCTACACCTTACATCAAAGACCGGCAGGACACCTAATTGCACGTTACCTGTCCACACCTACACCCAGGAGGCACGGTGACACCCATAGAGCCGGGTCATCTAAGAGATCCTATAAACAGGCTCAAGTCACCAGTCATACGGGTTTTGTTCTATCCTATCCGGGGGACAGAGAGAGAGATAACATCTGTGAGGACCTTATGTGAAGCCTTAGGCAGTAAGGGACTACACCACTACAGCGCAAAGGAAGGCTTTTATTCTCCACCTGGACAAGGGGACTCTGGACTTGCCTCCAAACTGGTCGGACCCTGCCTGCCCTGTGGTCTGGTGCTCTGGACTGCGGATGCTGAAGTCTTCAGTAAAGATAAAGAGACTGCAACCTTGTGTCCTCGTTCCTCTCTGCGCCTCTCACCATACCACCATCTACACACTAGGAAGCTCTGGGGATATGCAGCACCCCAGAGTCCTGGTCGTTGCAGTAACGTCGCTCTGCCGCTAAGGGGAGTGATGGTACGTCTGATTGCACTAAAAGAGTTCACCTGACCAGGTATCACAGTGACACATTACACTTCACACTCTGGCCACCAGGGGGAGCAAAGGGTTCTATATATTAGGCCACTCCTCACACTCTGGTAAAAATGGGGGTTGGATAGGAAGTTAGACAGAAGCTGACTGGGTTTTGCCCAGGTAACATCTAGTGAGAGGAGAGCGTTACTTGGGAAGATTCAGGGGGGTCCCTGTCAGGGGTGGGATCCTGACAGTGGCCTAGCAAAAGGACAGATCGTTACGGAGCCGTGCCTGCACCTCATTGCGGCGGCATCTTAAGAAAGGACACGAAGCGAGGTATATTGTGGAGAAGTGAGAAACGAGATCACAGCACAAAGGCGATAGGACCAGAAGGAGTCGTGCCCCGAGATCGGCAACATCCTTCTGAGGCGCGTAGCCGGCGGCCGGAACGCCGAGGAAGTAATAGACTCTACGCATTACTTTGAACTACGGCAGTTCAGTTAACTTTAGGTTGGCTGTCTCACCTTTTACACCTAATGAAGACAACGGAGGCAATTGTGGGAGAGGGGCGTCTCTAGGGTCCCTATAAAATAACTCCAGGCCTACCCCGTCATACGGGTGCGTACTAGCCATATCATCTGGGGGACGGAGAGAAAGAACAGAAACATACACGACAGTTGTGAGGACTATCCCGTGGTGCTCAGCAGGGAAGTACTACAACACCCAGGCGCTAGTAGGTAGGCTACTGATTTCCACCTGCAAAGAGAACTCTGGATGTGCCTTCGGACCGGCCGGTCTCAGCCAGCCCTGTTAGCAGTGCTCTGGATTGCAGATGCCGAAGCCTTCAGTAAAGAGGTAAAGAGACTGCAACCCTGTGTCCTTGTCATTTACTGCAACCTACACCACCACCTACTCCTTTTATTGGGCGCCCCTTAGCAGGGCCACGGACCGGGCCGGGCCACTGTGACATTCCCAGAACCGAGAGACCCGGTACCGAGTACCCCGCTACCCTGCGTTTGGGGGCCGCTCCAGATATACTTCACCTGTGGGAAGGTATACCATCTAGCTGCCATAACATCACCCCAGCGGACCCCTTAAAGCAGCGTCGGTCACCCTGACCGAATACCACAGTTGGCGTCACGAACATAAACTCTATCCCTTTAAAGACCTTTCCCTTTTATACAGACGTCCCAGGGCCACGGACCGGGTCAGCCACCATGACATCCCCCTGTGAACACCGGACCCCGTATCGAGTACCCCATTGCCCTGACGGGGCGCTCCATCGCCACCGATCGATAGGTACAGGGAAGGTAAGTACCAGATCTGCTAACCACTGAGGGGTACAGGGAGGTAAGTACCAGCTCAGCTAACCACTGAGGGGTACAGGGAAGGTTAGTACCAGCTCAGCTAACCACCAACAAGTATAGGGACAGTAAGTACCAGCTCAGCTAACCACCGAGGGGTCCAGGGAAGGTAAGTACCAGCTCAGCTAACCGCTGAGGGCTACAGGGTCAATAGGAAGTGTGCAATACCCGTTAGAAACACTGCAAAAGAACACATGGGTTGAACTTGCTCTGTGGTGCAATACCCTGTTAACCCTACAGGGAAGTATAGCATACACACGGAAAGGAACAGATAGCAAAAACTCACAGTCAGGAGAACACGCAGCAAACCTCCTCTCCGGAGGAGCCGGAAATCTAATAACTTTATGGCAGCCCTGAACTCACACAGCCAATCTCCTCTCTGGAGATGCTGGAATTCTAATGGGACAGGGCCAGCCCTGAACACATGCTGACACAGATCACTGATGTCCCACTGGTAGCGGATACTGTGCTAGCCACACAAAATGCACAGACAGAGCGGTAGCGTATTCACCCACACACACACCAAACACAAGTGATGCTAGCACATCCATGTGCTTCAATGAAAGCCCTTTAGGCGCCATGCTCCGCCCCAAACACTCACGCCAGTAGGACGGGGTGTCACCCATGGGCCAATCCAGAGCTGCTACATCACCAGAGCAGAAAGCATCTGAGCACCAATGACAAGGTGCCACATCACGGACATGCTCAGTAAGATGATTTCTGGACTTAGACTGCAGAGAGTGGGGCTGCCTCTGTATAACACTGGTTACCATAGACTTTAGCTGGAGAGCCAGCAGTAACCATATGTATAACAGGAGCCTGAGCAAGATGCTGGTACTAATGTCTGTGCTAAGCAGCAGACCCAGTGGCTGACCAGAGCAACAAACTGCCTGCGATACATTCCACATGGCAGGGAAGTCCCAGCCTCTAACACACTGTATTGGCTTTTGCACTCTACGGTATCTGAATGCTAGTGTCTAAAAGGTGTCGTGTTCACATACCCTAATAAAACTTTTGCTACAACTACTGGGAATTTCTTCGAAGATCTTAAAAACCGGCTAGGTCAACTCAGCATTAAGGGTATGTGCACACGTGACAGATTTGCCTGCAGAATTTTCTGCACAGAATCTGCACCTCTTGGCAGAAAACATAGGTAAAAATCCACGCGTTTTTGATGTGGATTGATGCGTTTTTTCATACGGATTTGTATGCATTTTTGTAACCTAAATAAAGATTTAAAAAAAAAAAAAAGAATTGTGATGTAATTTCTTTGTCCAACCTCTTATTTTACATACTCCATGGAAGAATAATATTTACACACAGACAGAAAGACAGACAGATAGATAGACAGACAGATATATAGATAGAAAAAAATGGTACATAAATAGACACACACACACAAAATCTGAATGCAATATCTTTAATTTAAAAAAAAATGGCGTGGGATCCTGCTCAATTTTCTGCGCCAGAGAGGGAAAGCCGACTGCCGGGGGCCAATATTTCTAGCCTGGGAAGGGGTTAATACCCATGGATCTTCCCAGGCTATGAATATCAGCCCGTAGCTGTATATTTAGCCTTTACTGGCTATTAAAATAGGGGGACCCCAAAAAAAGATGACGTGGGGTCCCCCTATAATTTATAGCCAGAAAGGCTACGCAGACAGCTGCGGGCAGATATTCATAGCCTAGAGGGGGCCATGGTTATTGCCCCCCCGGCTAAAAATACCAGCCCCCAGCCGCACCAGAAATGGCACATCTGTACGATGCGCCAATTCTGGCACTTAGCCTCTCTCTTCCCACTGCCCTGCAGCGGTGGAATATGGGGTAATAAGGGGTAATGTCACCGTTGATTGTAAGGTGACATTAAGCCTGGTTACTAATGGAGAGGCGTCAATAAGACACATATCCATTATTAATCCTATAGTTATTAATGGGTTAAAAAAAAGACACAGCCAGAAAAAAGTATTTTAATGAAATAAAACACTACACATTTTTTCATAATTTTTATTCCACGCCTAATCCAATCGAAGTCATTGATCACCTGCAAAAAACAAAACAAAAAAAAAACACAAATACTGAGAAATGAAAAGAAAGGTAATGTTCCAGCTTCTTAAAATCAATGATTCTTTATTATTCCATTAAAATTTCTTCATCTGTATAAATTCTTGCACAAGTGAATAGCGTACATGTAGAAAAAGAAGAATAAATGAGACGCGTTTCGATCTAATAAGATCTTAGTCTAGGACCTGTCAGAAGAATCAGGTGATTGCTGCGGCTCTCTTGAGAGGTCAATTGAGGTTAGAAAATAAAGTAATCTCGATGAACGTAGAGCTATGCAAGGACTAAGATCTTATTAGATCGAAACGCGTCACATTTATTCTTCTTTTTCTACATGTACGCTATTCACTTGTGCAAGGATTTATACAGATGAAGAAATTTTAATGGAATAATAAAGAATCATTGATTTTAAGGAGCTGGAACATTACTTTTCTTTTCATTTCTCATTACTACTCGTCCAAGTCAAGACGGAGTTCTGTGCGCCTGCTGGGGTCGGTCAGCTGGCTGTGGCTCTTGTAGCCATTTATTTAACTTTTATTGTTAAACACAAATACTCCCTGTTCTGACGTAGTCCCTCTTTAATAACTAGTGTCCCACGACGATCTCCCCTGTAGAGTGGTCACATCAGCAGATGTAACCGCTCTATAGGGCATCTGATGACACACTGACTGGAGATAACCCTCCCGCAGTGTATCATCGGAGTTCACTTTACGGCACTACCGCCGTGAGAAAATTCTCACGCTGTAGTGCCGCAAGTGGCAGGTGAACTCAGGTGACCTGTCGGCGGTGGAGTGATACGGTGCGGAGGATTATTTCCATCATTGTATCACCGGAGCCCCTGGAGAGTGGTCGCATCTGCTGATGTGACAGCTCTCCACGGGAGATCGTCGTGGGACAATTGTTATTAATTGGATTACGTTGGACACAGGAAGTATATTGTTTGTTTATTATTTTAATTTTATTTGCAGATGATCGATGGCTTCGGGGATTAGGTGTATATGGTAAATTCGTACTATATGTGTACTGTATGTGTTTTTTTGTTTGTTTTCTTTAACATTCAACACATTAGCCGGATGATGGGACTACTTTCCCATCATTGGCTAATGGTGTCACTGTAGCAGTCATAGCTGGATGGGAGCAGTAGTCCCACCGGACAATGCCTGCCTACACCCAGACACACACACACAGCTCCGCACACATCCGCACACAGACACAGATTCACGCAGACACCGGCATACACACATACACGCAGACACCGGCACACACACATACACGCAGACACCGGCACACACAAATACATGCAGACCCCCGCACACACAGACACACACACAGCCCCCCACACACACATACAGCCCCACACACATACACACGCAGCCCCACAGACACGCGTAGACCCACGCACACACACAGACACACACACACAGACACAGATTCACGCGGACACCGGCACACACACATACACGCAGACACCGGCACACACACATACACGTAGACACCGGCATACACGCAGACACTGGCACACACAAATACACGCAGACCCCCGCACACACACAGACACACACACAGCCACACACACACACATATAGCCCCGCACACATACACACGCAGCCCCACAGACACCCGTAGACCCACGCACACACACAGACACACACACACAGACAGATTCACGCAGACACCGGCAAACACACATACACGCAGACATCGGCAAACACACATACACGCAGACACTGGCATACACGCAGACACTGGCACACACAAATGCACGCAGACCCCCGCACACACACACAGCCCCCCACACACACACATACAGCCCCGCACACATACACACACAGCCCCACAGACACCCGTAGACCCACGCACACACACAGACACACACACAGACACAGATTCACGCAGACACCAGCACACACATATACCCGCACATAGCTCTGCCCACACACTTCCCTCCTCCCAGTCTGCAGCATTTCTTGCAGGCACATCTGCAGCAAATCCGCAGATCTTTTTTACATCTGCGGTTTTGCTGCGGATGTGCCGGACTCAATGGAAGTCAATGGGTGGAGAAACACTGCAGATCCGCAAAAAGAATTGACAAGCTGCTGAAAAAAAATGCTGCTTTTCTGCACTGATTTTTCCGCAGCATGTGCACAACAAATCTCCATTTCCCATAGATTAACATTGCCTGTGCACTACACTGCAGATTTGATGTGAATCTGTGTGGCCAAAAACGCTGCAGATCCACATCTAAATCTGCAACGTGTGCACATAGCCTAATAGTTGAGCATTAAAGGGAGTAGATTAGAAACTTTCCCCTTGCATCCTTTTCTTTGATGATGGCTTTCTTATGTTGTTTTATTTTAGTTTATTCTTTCGTTTCCTTTGATCCCATCTCCAAGATCTTATCCCAATATGAAGTAGGTGTAATAATAACAATATTAGCAAATACCTCCAATTAGAAATGTAGTATAGTTCTTCTGATTACCCCACGTGCAGGCCATTGTAGTGGATTACATATCCATGGTTATGACCAGCAACCACTAATTGTCAGTATATGAGTGGTTGTAAACATAGATATGGGGCGCCCCAGGGTCCCGGTCGTTGCAGTGGTATTGCTTTCCTCATGGGGAGAGTAATGCTACGTTTGGAGGCAAGGAAGGATAACTGCTTCCAGATACCACAAACATGCAACACATCACTCTCCAGGCCACCAGGGGGAGCTTCTGATCCTATTTACTAGGTGACTCCCCATATATATATAACTGGTAGTCTGTAGGGAAAGTTAGAGAGTTCCAGACATCCGTCTGAGGAGGACAGAGGGTTCACGTAGCTGTGCATGCCCACAGAGCTGCAGCTCCCAGAAAGAGACATTTTGAAGGTCGAATTGTTTGCAGCGAGCGTGCAGGAGAGGAAGCACAGGAGAGGATATCAGAAGGGGACCAGCCCCGAGCAGGCTGCCTCCTTCTGAGGCGCAGAGACCGGTAGCCGGAACACCGAGGTTGTAAGGACCTCTATGACTTACATCAGAGACCGGCAGGACAGCTAATTGCGCATTACCTGTCCGCACCTACACCCAGGAGGCACAGTGACAACCTTAGAGGCTGGGGCGTGCTAGAGTCCCTATAAACCGCCTCAAGTCACCAGTCATACGGGTATGTCCTATCCAATCCGGGGGAGAGAGATAACATCTGTGAGGACCTTATGAGAAGCTTAGCAGTAAGGGACTACAACACCACGGCGCTAGAGGAAAGGCTTTTATTCTCCACCTGGACAAGGGGACTCTGGACTTGCCTCCAAACCGGCCGGACCCAGCCTGCCCTGTGGTCTGGTGCTCTGGACTGTGGATGCTGAAGTCTTCAGTAAAGGTAAAGAGACTGCAACCTTGTGTCCTCGTTCTTCTCTGCGCCACTCACCATTCACCATCTATACACCGGGAAGCCCTGGGGATATACTTCACCTGTGGGAAGGTATACCATCTAGCTGCCATAACATCACCCCAGCGGACCCCTTACAGCAGCGTCGGTCACCCTGACCGAATACCACAGGTGGCATCACAAACATAAACTTTATCCCTTTAAAGACCTTTCCCTTCTATACGGACGTCCCAGGGCCACGGACCGGGTCAGCCACCGTGACATCCCCCTTTGAACACCGGACCCGATACCGAGTACCCCACTGCCCTGACGGGGCGCTCCAGATACCTAAGCTACTGCAATGTCCTGCACATGGGGTAAGCGGCAGAGCTTATCAGAAGTACTATACTACATTTGCAAATATTATTATTATTACACTTACTATATATTGGGATAAGATTTTGTAGATAGGAATACCCTTTTAATGGATGTTTTCTGTGTATCTATGGATATCTTTAGGTAATGATACATGTATATTATATTAATAATATTATCTCCCCAGTCAGCGCACTGGCTGTGGATTGACTTCTTTGAAAATGTTGACTTAGCGTATTACTTAGCGAAACTTTCAATAAAAAAATATATATATATATATTTATATATATAAGAAAAGATACAAGTGTACTCTGCTAATAACACCCTTTCAACAGGAAAATATGTAATAAGAGCTCATTAAGACGTCCATTTTTCACATGCAAGATCTATCTGTGTTTTTTTCGTGGCTAGGACTCATACTAGTACAGTCTATGGGCTGTTTACAAATCCGATTTTATGAAACATTTTTGCAGGCCGGGTGGTTTGTGCAAAATTGCAGACTCATCCGAGTGTTGGATCAAACTCAACAAGATAAGTCAATGGGTCCATGAACAAAATCGGACAGCAAACCAATGCCGTTTTTCATTGACCTCTAGATAAGACAAAGTAGAGAAACCTATTTTCCGCATCCGAGAAAAACTGATGAACCTTTGACCAAATTCTGATGACACTGCTGAAAATCTGAACAAAATCACTGATGAAACTACGAGCATTTTTTTGTCTTATGTGCAGAGGGGCTGCTACCTCTACACCCCCTGATTAGACCCCTGATCAAATACTTACAGGCGCTGATGATGATACAGTAGGTGACTGGATCCATGTTTCTTCCACTGGTATCTCTGAAGCTATAAACCCAATCACTGATGTGAGAACTAAAGCTTGAAGTCTTACATCACTTTTTCTTCTTTGTAAGATGTCCACTCCCCCATAAATCCGTCATGTCTAGAACTCGGACTTTCTAAATGTGAAATGAAACTTCCAGCCCTCGCTGTTGGGATAAAAGAGTAAAAGTGAAAGGAAGATTTCTTCTACTCTATTTAATCTATTGTTCTAATCATTAGGGCTTCTGTAAAAAACAGATTCTATCAGCAACAAATGAGTTCAGGACATGAGTAGGTATGTCTCCACCTTGTAAATAATAATAACAATAATAATAATAATACATATGAATAATAAATATTAAATAGTGATTAATAACAACAATGATAAATGATATGAATAATGAATATTAAATATTAATAAGTCATAATTAATATTAATAATAACATATCATTAATATTAAATATTAATAAAAATAGTCATAAACAATTATTATAAATATTAAATATTAATATAATATTAATAGCAAAAATAATACAATTAATTTCTATAGCACCAGCTTATTCCACAGCACTTTACAATTTATAACAGGGTGCAAAAAATAAACTACTCACCAATTCAAAATGGAAGTGAGGGGAGATGCATGGGAAGATGCCGGTGACACAAGAGGTAGAGGAGCTTGTTGTGTACAATGATCAATCGATCTTTTATTCATCCAGCCAGTATCTGTACATGTAGACATATGAAGTGCATTGGGGTGCAAGATGTATGGCTGATATTGTTGGATGAAGAGATTTCGCTGTGAGAAATAAAGTCAAAGGGCTGAAATAGAGTTTTGTGAATTTTCTAAGACTAAGTATAGAGATGCTCTTTAGTCTGAAGTCATCTGTGGTTCATCTAGTAGAATTGATCCGTGTGATCTCGAAAGGCTGTCACTTGCAGACTTCACACTTTGAGCAAGGCTTGCTTGCAAAATAGATATCATGAGGTCTAACTGCTTTGTTGAGTCAGCTATGATTTCATAAGGAGAATATGAACTTATTGCACATACTGGTTACACACGGGTTATATTTTCAAGATCTCTGGGTCTCCAGGGTCTCCATCCATTCTAGCACCACAGGGTGGGGAGATACGTAGAATGGCTAGTAGGAGCCAGGTAGCAAAGCCGTGTTTGGTCTCAATGCATAGAAGTGACCCGGCCAGATCTGATGATGCCAAAACTGCCTCCCTAGGATCATCAATTGATGCGCTTTAGTCTGAGGTCATCTGTGGTTCATCTAGAAGACTTGGTCCATATGATCTCCATGTAGCATCTGATTTTATACATTAACAGTATAAAATATACACAATCAAAAGCAGTTTCTAAAGGCAATTTATCCATTAAAAAAAACAGTTGCTACATGGATGTTCCATACTGGATCCAATTTTTCTTTTTGCGCACTCATAGACTTGACTTAGCGAATCTCATCCAAGACAAGGAAGATAACAGTGCATGCTGCAATGTCTTTCACACAGACACTTGCCCTATTAAATTACATTGGTCAGCACATTATACGCTTGTCTGAATGTGCCCTAAAGGGAACACTTAACCCCTTAGTGACGGAGCCAAATTTTTGAAATCTGACCATTGTCACTTTATGTAGTATTAACTCTGCAACGCTTCAACAAATCCCAGTGATCTTGAGATTGTTTTTTCATGACACATTATACTTTATGATAATTGTAAATTTAGGTCAATATGTTTTGTGTTTATTTATAAAAAGTATCAAAAATTTTAGAAAAATGTTAAAAAATTTGCACTTTTCTAAATTTGAATGATTATCCCTTTAATCCAGATGGTCACACCACAGCGAACCATTAATAAATAACATTTCCCACATGTCGGCTTTATATCAGCACCATTTGTGAAATGTTATTTTATTTTGTTAGCATTTTAGGAGGTTTAAAAATGTAGCATCAATTTTTCATATTTTTAAGGAAATTTACAAAATTTATTTTTTAAGGACTTATCCATGTTTAAAGTGACTTTAGGGGTCCTATATATTGGGAAACCCCCAAATGTGATATCTTTTTAAAAACAGCACTCCCTGACATTGAAAACTGCTGTCAGTTAGTTTGTTAACCCTTCAGGTGCTTAACAGGAATTAATGCAAAGTGGCATGACAAATGAAAATGTGTATTTTTACCACCTAAATGTCTCTAACTGCTGAACAGATTACTACAGCTGACAGACTGTAAGGCCGCTATTTGGTCATGAATTGCCATGGCAAACATCAGCACCACAAAATAATGATCTGAGGGCACCAATTTGGATAAAGAGGAAGCCCTCACACTCTTTTAACCATTTATAATGATGTAGTCACTATTGACAGCAGCATCTAAGGAGTTAAAAAGATATGGCTGGTGCAAACACTGATCGTGGCTGATACAGCAAGTTGTCAGCTATAGTGGACAGCCAACAGCTGCTGGATTGTCACCTGTATGGGGAGGCTATTCTCTTATATCTCAGGTCAGTTAAAAGACGTATTGGCTGTCATTAAGGGGTTAATTGTGGATATTGTAAATGTATTTTATTTGTCTAAGTTGGCACATTACCACACGGAGAACAATAAATCGATTGCAGAGATGATACTTGGTCCAGTCTTTGGTTATCTAGCTTCAGCAATGACATATCCATTGTGAAGAGTATTGGAGATATAATTTCATGTCAATCATTTGTATCCTATTTAGTATGGAATTATAAAACCCCTTTCCCATGTGCAGCTGTAACAGGACATTTAGCTAAGGAGGGTGTCAAGCCTCAAAAGGCTGTCACTTGCAAATTTCACACTTAGAGCAAGGCTTGCTTGCAAAATAGATACCATGAGGTCTAACTGCTTTGTTGCATCAGCTATGATTTCATAAGGAGAATATGAACTTATTACACATACTGGTTACACGCGGGTTATATTTTTGAGATCTCTGTGTCTCCAGGGTCTCAATCCGTTCTAGCACCACAGGGTGGGGAGATACGTAGAATAGCTAGTAGGAGCCAGGTAGCAAAGCCGTGTTTGGTCTCAATGCATAGAAGTGACCCGGTCAGATCTGATGATGCCAAAACTGCCTCCCTAGAATCATCAATTGAGGTGTTATGATGACCCATCTTTCTTTTTCTCTCCATGTTCATGATGTCCCATCAAGACTGAGTTCCTTGTACCTGTGGTGGCTGTCGATGAGCTGGCTTTTTGACTTTTATCTTTACTTATTGTTTTTTTGTGGGGCGAGATGTACTTTTGAATGACACCATTGGTTTTACCATGTCGTGTGCTGTAAAATGGGAAAAAATTCCAAGTGGGGTGAAATTGCAAAAAAAGTGCAATCCCACAACTGTTTTTTGATGTTTTTTCACCATGTTCACCAAATGCTAAAACTGCCCTTCCATTATGATTCTCCAGGTCATTACAAGTTCGCAGATACCAAACATGTCTAGGTTCTTTTTTATTTAGGAAGTGAAAAAATCCAAAGTATGTTAAAGAAAAAAAAAATATTGGTTCATTTTCTGAGAACAGTAGCATGATCTGGGGGTTGGGTAAGGCTGGTTTCACACTTGCGTTTTTGTAAGCTGCATTTTAGCGCTAAAAAACGCAAAAAAGCATGCGTTTTTTCCCTATACTTAACATTAAAAACGCATGCGTTTTTCGCATGCGTTTGGATGCGTTTTCGGCAACGCATGCGTTTTTTGACGCGTGCGTTCATTTGCAGAAATGCTACCTGTAGTATTTTCTTGCGGCGTTTTATTGCCGCGAAAAAACGCATGCGTTTTTTCGCGGCAAAAAAATGCATTGCTGTCTATGTAAACGCATGCGTTTTTAAGCACATGCGTTTTTAGTCTACGTTCACATTTGCGGTCTGCGCCGCAGCGTCGGGCGCCCCTATATTTAACATGGGGGCGCATGGACATGCGTCGCACTTGCGTTTTGCGCCGCATGCATCACTGCGGCGCATGCGTCCGGGCACAGAGGACGCAGCAAGTTGCATTTTTGCTGCATCCAAAATCAACCAAAAAAAGGACGCATGCGTCGCAAAACGCAGCGTTGTGCATGCGTTTTGCTGCGTTTTTGTTTGCGTTGTGCGTTGCGTCGCCGACGCTGCGGCGCACAACGCAAATGTGAACGTAGCCTAACCTCCCAAAAATGTAATTCTGGCGTTCTGACTTTTTTTCTTGCTATGCCATTTACAGATTGGCTGAATTCTATTTATATATTGATAAATCGGGTGATTGTGAACGCGGTGATACCAGATATGTGTATTTTTTTCATTGTTTTATTTTGAATGGGGGTGATTAAAACTTATATATTTTTTTATATTTTTAAAAACTTTTTTTTTACTTTACACTGGCTTCAATAGTCTCCATGGGAGTCTAGAAGCTGCAATCGTCCGATCGCTTGTGCTACACATTTCTCCCATTACCCCCTACATAAAATTAGGACGCTCACACAGTCCCACACACATAGTATGATTCCCTCACACAGTAAGATGCCTCCATAGCGGTGTTCACAGCCCCCATTCACAGATTTATGCCCACCATAGTATCCCAGACACACTGTATGATGATTAAGCAGTCCAAAACTATGATGCCTCCACAGTACATTTCTTCCACAAAGTATAATGCTTCCATTGAGCCCACTCACAGTATGATGCCTGCACACAGTGGAGCGCCCCCAAGGGCTAGGGGTACTCGGTACCAGGTCCTTCGGTTCACAAGGGGGATGTCACGGTGGCTGGCCCGGTCCTTGGCCCTAGGGATGTCCGTGTAAAAGGGGGGAAAGTCTTTAAAGGGGAAATGTTCATGACGCCACCTGTGGTATTCGGTCAGGGTGACCGACGCTGCTGTAAGGGGTCCGCTGGGGTGATGTTATTGCAGCTAGATGGTATACCTTCCCACAGGTGAAGTGTGTCCCCAGGGCTTCCCAGTGTGTAGATGGTGGATGGTGAGAGGTGCAGTGAAGAACGAGGACACAAGGTTGCAGTCTCTTTACCTTTTACTGAAGGCTTGAGCATCCACAGTCCAGAGCACCGGATCACAGGGAAGGCAGAGTCCGGCCGGTTTGGAGGCAAATCCAGAGTCCCCTTATCCAGGTGGAAATCAGTAGCCTTCCTCTAGCGCCTTACTGTTGTAGTACCTTATTGCTGAGCCTCTCTAAGGTCCTCACAGATGTTGTAGATGTTCTAGATGTTATCTCTCTCTCTCTGTCCCCCAGATGGATAGGACAACCCATATGACTGGTGGATTGAGGCTTTTTACAGGGACTCTATCATGCCCTGGCCTCTCGTGGGTGCCACCTTGCCTCCTGGGTATGGGGCGGATCAGTAATGTGAAATTAGCTGTCCTGCCGGTCTCTGGAGCAAGGCATAAAGGACTGTTGCTCCTTCGGTGTTCCGGCTACCGGGATCCTGCGCCTCAGAAGGAGGCAGCCTGTGCAGGGCAGAACTCCTTCTGGTATCCACTCCTTTTGCTATGACTTCTTCTCTCACCCTCTCTACAATACAGTTCTCTGTTCATGTCCTTTCTTAGGAACTGCCGCACGTGGGGCAGGCGCAGCTCCGTGACCTTCTGTCTGGATCACTGACAGGCTCCCACCCCTGTCAGGAACCAACTACCTGAGCAAAGCTCAGACAGCAACTGCCTAACTTCCTCTCCAGGCCACCAGTTTTACCTAAGTGAAGAATGCCCTAATAAATAGGAGCATAGCTCCCCCTGGTGGACTGGAGTATGAAATGTGTTGTATGGTGTGATACCTGGTAAAGAGATCTCCTTTATTGCCTCCAAACATAACATCACTCCCCCCTAGAGGAGAATGATATTACTGCAATGATCAGGACCCTAGGGCGCTGCAACAGCATAATAGCAGCACAGTACATTCCCCTACATACGGTAGTTTGATTTCTCCAAATCCACCTACACGGTATGATGATTATGCTGCTTCCAAATTCCCCACACACAGTATGATGCTCCTGTGGCGCTCCAGGGTCCTGGTCGTCACAGTAATGTCGCTTTCCTCATGGGGAGAGTGATGTTACTGCAGCGCCCCAGAGTCCTGGTCGTTGCAGTACTGTGGCTCCGCCACTATGGGGAGCTACGGTGCGTCCGATGGCACTGAAGGAGTTCATCTGATCAGGTATCACAGACACCAATACATTTCACCGCAGGGCCTCCGGGGGGAGCTAAGGGTTCTATTCATTAGGCCACTCCCCACCATAGTGGGTAAACTGGGGGTCAGGCAGGAAGTTAGAGGAGAAGGCTGACTGGATTGAACGAAGCAACACCTTGTGGCAGAGGGTGTTGTGGAGGAAGAGACAGTAGGGTCTCTGCCAGGGGTGGGATCCTGGCAGAGGCTTGGCATTGGAAAGAACGTAACGGGACCGTGCCTGCTCAGAATAGCGGCGGTGCCCTAAGAAAGGACTAGAAGCGAGATAGATTGTGCTGAGTGAGAAACGAGATCAAGCAATAGGAGAATTCCAGTAGGGGTCGTGCTGTAAGACCGAAGCAACACCCTACTGAGGCGCACTACCGGTGGCTGGAACGCCGAGGGAGTATTATAACATTCAGCTTCAAGCAATACTCTAAACAGCGGCAGGACAGTCAGTTTAAGGCGGGCTGTCTAACACATATCACCTATGAAGTCTTGGGAGGCAATTGCGGGAGAGGGGCGTCTCTAGGGTCCCGGAAGAACTCCAGGCCTACCCGACAAACGGGTGCCGTTCTAACCGTAACATCAGGGAGGGACGGACGATTAGAAGAACATCATTTAATCGAGTTGTGAGGGAACTTAAGAAACAGACACAACAGTTGTGGGGTACTTTCCGTAAGCACAGCAGGGGAGGACTACAACACATAGCGCTAAGAAGGAAGGCACCGATTTCCACCTGTGAAGAGAACTCTGGAAGTGCCATTGGACCGGCCGGACTTGCGCAGCCTGGTGAACCGTATTCTGGACTGAGGACTCAGAGATCTCCAGTAAAGAGGTAAAGAGACTGCAACCTGGTGTCCTCGTTATTTACCGCGACCTGCACCCCACAACTGCACCGTTACAACACCACTTATTGCACCGGACGTCCCCCACTGACAGACAGGGCCACGGACCGGGTCTAGCCACCGTGACAACCCCAGGACTGAGACCTAGAGGCCCGGCTCCGGGTACCCCTCGGCCCTGCGGCGGTGTGGGGGCGCTCCAAATCTTGGCGTCACGAACAGGATCTACTTAAGCCTGAAGAATCAGGTCATGTGTGCCTAGAGACTGTGATTTGTTGTGCTTGAACTGTAGTTTATTGCAAAGACTGTGTGCTACCATTGACCAAGAGAAGTTCCCGCCAAAAGCCGCCGCCATTGCTACTTCGGAGAAGAAGGAGGGCGTGCTATGGGAGGAGACTACCAGAATGGCGCGAGAAATGGATACCGCCCCCTGCGCTTCTGGCTGCAAGGAGATGACCTGCCCCAAAGCAGAGGACAACCCCCTGATTTGCAACGGCGGGAAGCGGGTGATGGAGAAGCCCGACCTCGGAGAAATGGCGGAGTCAGATGCATGCATTGCCACCGATCAAGAGATCATGATGAAGAACAGCGAGTGCCGGAACGGGGAAGGAGCAGTCCCGGCTTACCCTCGTTCACTAGAGGTGGACCCGTGTCCTCTACAGCCGGCAGATCCGAAGCCTTTGGAACAGATAGCGGAGCCGAGTCACCCAATCCTGGCCTCGGAGTCAGCGGAGGAGGAACCACAGCGAGCGGAGCCGCGTCCGAGGACCGCATTGGAAGAGCCGCGGACCGAGCAGCAGCCGACTCCAGCGTTCTTGTCAGCGGACCGATTCGACACCAGTGGAACCACATCAGGCCCAGGTACGACAGATATCCCTGCCCCCACGCCCGGTCTCGCTCCCGCGACCGATCTTCCCCGCAGCAGTAATCATTCGTTCACTATTGAGCGGGTGGTCCTCGGCCCCAGTGCGATCGGGAAGTTGTTACCGCCATTACCAACTAAGTGGGGAGAGCCCATAGAAATGGACCCCGGTGGAGTGATGTTTCGGTGGGATACCCCTTGGGTCGAGCAGGATGGGGTTCCAGTGGATGGTCTCACTATTGCGATACTTACCTGGGACCAGTACAAACAATGCGTGCTCCAGCACTGGGGGCAGCGCAACGAAGTTGAAAAACGGGAATTGCAAGGCAAGAAGTTGATATATGGTGGAATGGATGTGGTAAGACGAGGAATTGTGTCGGCCTTCCACCCCAAGAAAGGATGGGGCTCCATTTGGGAGTCGGGTCTACCTACTGGCATCTTCGTTGCTGGCTACGACGTGGAAACTCCCTGCTGTGATCGAGAAGGCGAGCCACTACGGGAGGGAGATCAGGTGACGTACACCCGTCACCAGAATGCGCAAGGATGGCGTGCCCGGAAGGTACAGCGATGTGAGTCTGAGAGAGTCTCACCTGTGGCCCCAACTACGGTTGGTCCAGAGTTGCCGGATCTTGTTACTGTCTCCACTGTGCGCTTTGTAGTAGCTCCCGAGCTTGCCCGCCGGGTTAATCTTCAAATCCAGACACCGAGTGACCTGGTGGCCCCTGCGGGGCTTGCCGCTGGAATCCGTGCCACCGTGGACGGGGCCCAGGGGCCAAGGCCGCCTGAATAAGGATAAACCTCGGAAACCTGAAAATGTAAATAGTTCTCCTTTTAACTGTTTGTTTACTGTTTGCTGCTAAACCCGTCCAGGGTTAACTTTTTATGGATCCCTTAGTTGACCCGGGATCCTTATTGTTTGTTTTTCTACAAGTTTGCACAAGTTTTACAAACTGAGAAATCATGAACAGTGCATGATCCAAACTTTCTTGTAAATAGTTTGCACCTTATTAAAGGCGCTTCCTACTGGTTTTATTTAAAGACTCTTTGCGAAGATACCATTCTGGAACCTTTGCTGAACAAAGACTGGTAGGCTGAGAAGACGAGCTACCTCAGAAAGACTTGATCCTCTTTTAAAGGGGATGTCCAACAGCGTACTTACGAGAGATACTGTTTTAAGAACAGTAATGCCATGGTAATGTTGGAATGAGAAAAGTTGTATGTGTTTTAACTGGTTAAATGTGAAGAAATGCTGATGATGATGCTCTGGAAGAAATGTAACTGCTTTGCATATAGGAAAGTTATGTGTGTTCAATTTGTTTAAAATGTGAAACCTAGATAATGTTCTTTGAAAAAGAAAGATGCAGAAAGCCCGTAGGGGCAGATTTAGAGTTCTGCTTAAGTGAAAGTAAGAAAGTAATAATGAAGGTGAGGATAGAAGGTAAACCCTGAGTCCCCATAGAAAGTTAATAATGTGTTACCAAGGACAGAAAGTGAACCCGTAGGGGTTAGTGAGTGAGTCCTAATAGGAGCCAAGTAGAGCCGGCTCCATGTTCTCTAATTGAAAGGAATGTTATGTCTATACCATGTATAGTAGAGAAAGGCAGTAGGCCCTGGCTGAACGGGGCGGTCCTGTAAAAGAAAGGAGAGGCAGTAGGTCTGGTGCCATAGGGACAGGCGGTCCTGCAGGTTCAAAGTAGGAGAATGAAAAGTTAACTTGCCCTGTAATGTGATTATGGGAAGGCCTTTAGCGAGCTAGGAGTGTATGTTCCTTGAAGGCAATGTTAAATTATTGTTCATTTAATTGCACTTGGTAGAATACCCGGTTGGGTAATGAGAGTTAATTGTAGCCTGTTGCTATGATATTTAATTATGTTTGTAACGTTAAAGTGTCCTCACCTCCCATAAAGGGAAGCCTGTTCAAGTATACTTATTGTTTTGCACTCAACAAAATTGTATGTCTTTTTGCTAACTTGTATTGTTGTTTTCTTCCCAGTCCCGGAGTACTGTGTTTAACCAGGGGGGAGTGCAGCGCCCCAGAGTCCTGGTCGTTGCAGTACTGTGGCTCCGCCACTATGGGGAGCTACGGTGCGTCCGATGGCACTGAAGGAGTTCATCTGATCAGGTATCACAGACACCAATACATTTCACCGCAGGGCCTCCGGGGGGAGCTAAGGGTTCTATTCATTAGGCCACTCCCCACCATAGTGGGTAAACTGGGGGTCAGGCAGGAAGTTAGAGGAGAAGGCTGACTGGATTGAACGAAGCAACACCTTGTGGCAGAGGGTGTTGTGGAGGAAGAGACAGTAGGGTCTCTGCCAGGGGTGGGATCCTGGCAGAGGCTTGGCATTGGAAAGAACGTAACGGGACCGTGCCTGCTCAGAATAGCGGCGGTGCCCTAAGAAAGGACTAGAAGCGAGATAGATTGTGCTGAGTGAGAAACGAGATCAAGCAATAGGAGAATTCCAGTAGGGGTCGTGCTGTAAGACCGAAGCAACACCCTACTGAGGCGCACTACCGGTGGCCGGAACGCCGAGGGAGTATTATAACATTCAGCTTCAAGCAATACTCTAAACAGCGGCAGGACAGTCAGTTTAAGGCGGGCTGTCTAACACATATCACCTATGAAGTCTTGGGAGGCAATTGCGGGAGAGGGGCGTCTCTAGGGTCCCGGAAGAACTCCAGGCCTACCCGACAAACGGGTGCCGTTCTAACCGTAACATCAGGGAGGGACGGACGATTAGAAGAACATCATTTAATCGAGTTGTGAGGGAACTTAAGAAACAGACACAACAGTTGTGGGGTACTTTCCGTAAGCACAGCAGGGGAGGACTACAACACATAGCGCTAAGAAGGAAGGCACCGATTTCCACCTGTGAAGAGAACTCTGGAAGTGCCATTGGACCGGCCGGACTTGCGCAGCCTGGTGAACCGTATTCTGGACTGAGGACTCAGAGATCTCCAGTAAAGAGGTAAAGAGACTGCAACCTGGTGTCCTCGTTATTTACCGCGACCTGCACCCCACAACTGCACCGTTACAACACCACTTATTGCACCGGACGTCCCCCACTGACAGACAGGGCCACGGACCGGGTCTAGCCACCGTGACAACCCCAGGACTGAGACCTAGAGGCCCGGCTCCGGGTACCCCTCGGCCCTGCAGCGGTGTGGGGGCGCTCCATTACGTTTGGAGGAAAGAAAGGATAACTGTAACCAGTTACCACTAGGGTTGAGCGAAACGGGTCGGCCATTTTCAGAAGTCGCCGACTTTTGGCAAAGTCGGGTTTCATGAAACCCGACCCGACCCCTGTGTGGGGTCGGCCATGAGGTCGGCGATCTTCTGAATCTGGTATCGGAATTCCGATACTGAGTTCCGATATGTTTGCGATATCGGAAATCGGTATCGGAATCCACATTTAAGTGTAAAATAAAGAATTAAAATAAAAAATATTGATATACTCACCTCTCCGGAGGCCCCTGGACATCGCCGCTGGTAACCGGCAGCCTTCTTTGCTTAAAATGAGCGCGTTTACGGCCTTCCATGACGTCACGGCTTCTGATTGGTCGCGTGCCGCTCATGTGACCGCCATGCGACCAATCACAAGCCGTGACGTAATTCTCAGGTCCTAAATTCCTCATTCTAGGAATTTAGGACCTGAGAATTACGTCACGGCTTGTGATTGGTCGCGTGAGCGGTCACATGGGCGGCCGCGACCAATCACAAGCCGTGACGTCATCTAAGGCCCTTCACGCGCTCATTCTTAAGAAGGAAGGCTGCCGGAAAGAAGCAGGGCGTGTCCGAGGGTGAGTATATACCTAATAGGAATATACTCACCCTCGGCTTCTTTCGCCCTGAACGCGCTCATTTTAAGCAAAGAAGGCTGCCGATTACCAGCGGTGATGTCCAGGGGCCTCCGGACGGGTGAGTATATCAATATTTTTTATTTTAATTCTTTATTTTACACATTATTATGGATCCCAGGGCCTGAAGGAGTGTTTCCTCTCCTTCAGACCCTGGGAACCATAGTATCCCATTGCACTGCATTGGGTTTCGTGTTTCAGCCAACCCCGACTTTTTTATAGGATCGGCCGATTTCGCTCGACCCGACTTTTGAGAAAGTCGGGTTTCGTGAAACCCGACCCGATCCTATAAAAATAAAAGTCGCTCAACCCTAGTTACCACAAACATGCAACACATTCACACTCCAGGCCACCAGGGGGAGCTTTTGATCCTATTTACCAGGTGACTCCCCATGTATATATAACTGGTAGTCTGTAGTGAAAGTCAGAAAGTTCCAGACATCCATCTGAGGAGGATAGAGGGTTTACGGAGCTGTGCATGCCCTCAGAGCTGCAGCTCCCAGCAAGAGACATTTTAGAAAGCAGAATTGATTGCAGCGAGCGTGCAGGAAAGCAGAGCACAGGAGAGGATACCAGAAGGAGACCAGCCACGAGCAGGCTGCCTCCTTCTGAGGCGCAGAACACTGGTAGCCAATACTGAGGTTGTAAGGACCTCCACGCCTTACATCAGAGACCCTCAAAAAAAGGGAGGCGTTCTGGATACACGAGTTGGAGACCATGACACCCAGAGGTCTTAACAGGGAATATGATCTCCTTGCATTTATATAATGAATTTGTTTCTCCCATAGTGATTGATACCAGGCTGATTTCTTTACTGTATATGCATGCGTTTATCTTCTTTATCAATATACTGACACGTTGCTTTATCTTACAGAGTCATCAGTATTAAATATGACGGCACGGAAATTCTCACATCCTGATCCTCCTTCCCTCTGGATCCCTACCTCAGTCCCATTACCTTTATTATTATCATTTCCTTTCCCCTGCTTTTTCCTTTCTTATTATTTTTTGTCCTCCCCTTCATCCTTTCTGCCTCCTCTCATATCCCATGTTATTATTATTGTTTAGGGCCATACACACATGCTATCCATATACATCCACTATTTCCTCTGCTTTAGAATATATATGTCCGTTTTTTGCCCCTCCATATATGGTGAACGCTCCACCATGATTTTCTCTGATTTCAGTGGAACGCACATTTAGGTGGAACGCACCTCCATTACATTTTCTGCCCTTGCTGACACGCACAGTGTCCTCGGCATTAGCGGTGCGTCACTTCCGGTGACGCACTTCCGGTTTTTCGCTACTCTGCGGTCCCGCCCCCCACCTACATTAAAGCGCTCTAAACAATGGCAGCACACCTTGGAACAAGCGGTGGACACCGCGTTCTGGACTCACATCACTGCCACTCTCCGGTAAGATCTGTCACAGGAGCTCTACTTTAGGAGGCTACTTTATCTATTTTTCTATATCGCTGTATTTTCCCATCCCCAGGCAGGGACTTCAAGTCTGGTCCACCTTTGGATCCATTTTGTAATTTACATGCACATATGGTATGTATGTATACTCCCCCACAATTTCTATATGTATTTTCACCCATTCATATAACAATTTACTTCATATTACATCAGAGACCGGCAGGATAGCTAATTGCACGTTACCTGTCCACACCCACACCCAGGAGGCACGGTGACACCCCACAGAGCCGGGTCATCTAAGAGACCCTATAAACAGGCTCAAGTCACCAGTCATACGGGTTTTGTCCTATCCTAACTGGGGGACAGAGAGAAAGAGATAACATCTGTGAGGACCTTATGTGAAGCTTAGCAGTAAGGGACTACACCACTACAGCGCAAAAGGAAGGCTTCTATTTTACACCTGGATAAGGGGACTCTGGACTTGCCTCCAAACCAGCCGGACCCTACCTGCCCTGTGATCCAGTGCCCTGGACTGTGGCTGCTGAAGTCTTCAGTAAACAAGGTAAAGAGACTGCAAACCTGTGTCCTCGTTCCTTACTGCACCTCTCACCATTCTACCATCTACACACTGGGAAGCTCTGGGGATATAGTTCACCTATGGGAAGGTATACCATCTAGCTGCCATAACATCACCCCAGCGGACCCCTTAAAGCAGCGTCGGTCACCTTGACCGAATACCACAGGTGGCGTCACGAACATAAACTTTATTCCCTTTAAAGACCTTTCCCTTTTACATGGGCGCCCAGGGCCACAGACCGGGTCACAGCCACCGTGACATCCCCCTGTGAACACCGGACCCGGTACCGAGTACCCCACGGCCCTGGAGGGCGACTCACTCCCCCATTTCTCCACAAACAGTATGATGCTCCCACATTACCTCACACACAGTATGATGCTGCAGCACCGTGGCTCAGTGGTTAGCACTGCAGCCTTGCAGCGCTGGAGTCCTGGGTTATAATCCCACCTTGGACAACATCTGCAAGGAGCTTGCGCGGGTTTCCTCCAGGTTCTCCGGTTTCCTCCCACATTCCAAAGACATACTGATAGGGAATTTAGATTGTGAGCCCCATCGGGGACAGCGATGATAATGTGTGCAAACTGTAAAGCGCTGCGGAATATGTTAGCGCTATATAAAAATAAAGATTAAGATTATTATTATTCCACATTTCTCCACACGCAGTATGATGTTCCCACATTTCTCCACACACAGTATGATGCTCCCACACACAGTATGATGCTCCCCCATTTCCCCACACACAGTATGATTCTCCCACATTTCTCCACACACAGTATGATGCTCCCACACACAGTATGATGCTCCCCCATTTCCCCACACACAGTATGATTCTCCCACATTTCTCCACACACAGTATGATGCTCCCACATTTCCCCACACACAGTATGATGCTCCCCCATTTCCCCACACACAGTATGATTCTCCCACATTTCCCCACACACAGTATGATGCTCCCCCATTTTCCCACACACAGTATGATTCTCCCATATTTCTCCACACACAGTATGATGCTCCCCCATTTCCCCACACACAGTATGATGCTCCCCCATTTCCCCACACACAGTATGATGCTCCCCCATTTCCCCACACACAGTATGATTCTCTCACATTTCTCCACACACAGTATGATGTTCCCACATTTCTCCACACACAGTATGATGTTCCCACATTTCCCCACACACAGTATGATTCTCCCCCATTTCCCCACACACAGTATGATGCTCCCCCATTTCCCCACACACAGTATGATGCTCCCCCATTTCCCCACACACAGTATGATTCTCTCACATTTCTCCACACACAGTATGATGTTCCCACATTTCCCCACACACAGTATGATGCTCCCCCATTTCCCCACACACAGTATGATGCTCCCCCATTTCCCCACACACAGTATGATTCTCTCACATTTCTCCACACACAGTATGATGCTCCCCCATTTCCCCACACACAGTATGATGCTCCCCCATTTCCCCACACACAGTATGATGCTCCCCCATTTCCCCACACACAGTATGATTCTCTCACATTTCTCCACACACAGTATGATGTTCCCACATTTCTCCACACACAGTATAATGTTCCCACATTTCCCCACAAACAGTGTGATGCCCCCACATTTCCCCACACACAGTATGATTCTCCCACATTTCTCCACACACATTATGATGCTTCCAAATTCCCCCCACACAGTATGAGGCTCCCACATTTCCCCACACACAGTATGTTGCTCCCAAAGTCCCACACACATAATATGATTCTCGCACAGCCACACCTTGTTGTATGATCCTCCCACCATTCCGCAACATAGTATGATGCCCTTAACGCTCCTCACATAAAGTATGAAGCCCCACAATCCCCCACACACAGTATGATGCCCTCAGAGACTCCACCACACACAGTATGATGCCCCCACAGTAACCCCCACAAATAGTATAATTCCCCCACATTCCTGCATGAACACAGTAGGATACTTTCACACAAGCAACACACCTGTCATATTGCTGCTCCTGTATTACTGAACTAGTCTCTGTTGCAAGTCTACCTAGGGCCTGAAAACTTGACCTTCAGGTGATATGACAATCTCAGGACACATTCTTTCAGGTCTTTGCTCCACCTATAGCCAACTGTTCTGAGGACATAGATGCATTTGAAGTTGGAACATACCCCCAATTTCTCCAGGATAGCTCTACAAATTCAGGACTGTTTTGGTGGATCTAGGACAGTTGGGAGGAATGGGACATGTCATCCCTGCAACAAGGTAGTTTCCAGAGGGGAGAGAAGAAGCGGATATATCACATAAGGATATGTTTTTTGAAATGTAATGTAATTTCCTTTGTTTAGTCAATTTTCTTCCAGTCTCTGAAAACCCCATTAACCTGCCATTTATAGGACCTGATAGATGCTGGAAAATCATACATTCTGAATTATTGGACACTCATATTGAAGTAAATGAAAAAGTAAAGAGACATAAAAAAATACAAAATAAAACGTTTGTGAAAATCTGCATTATATTTCATTACAGCTTGATGCTCGGGTTATCAAATTTGGGTTATCAAAAGTTTGGGGGATTATCTGTTGCCATAGATATATACGTGCGAAAAGGGGAACACGGTGAACTCACTGTGCACTCTGCTTCAACACTAGGTGGCGATCTGCACTTTGTTATCAATAAAGGAACATGATTGGAGTGAACATCTTTCCTTGATATTTTAGCACAGCTGACCCCAACATTCAGCGACAATGGCAGCACCGGCGACGTGGAAGGAGGAGGATCTCTCTGCCAACCCATCAGCTCTACCATAACATGACAAACTAGCTCTGTCGGGCAAAACATACTGCAACTTTGTATTATAGAAATGATCGGAGAATTGCATGATCAGGTCCACTAATGGGACAAAAAAAGTTCAATAAGGAATTTAGAAAAAAGTCCCGGAAAAATAAAATGTTTTTAACACTTACAAAATGCTTTACTATTGGAAAATCATTTTTATAAAACTGTCAAAAAAATGTAAAGCATGTCTCAATAAAGTTAAGCTTTTTTAATTTTTGCATTTTTATTTATTTCTACAATTCATCCAAGAGCCATAACTTAAAATTAGCTGTATAACGGTTTGTTTTTTTTGCAGGATTTTATTATTATTTATTTAGCGTTTCTTATATAGCACCATCATATTCCAAAGTACTGAACAAACAGTATCATCACTGTCCCCATTGGGGCTCACAGTCTAGATTTCCTATCAGTATGTCTTTGAAGTGTGGGAGAAAACCAGAGAACTTGAAGGAAACCCACGCAAACATGGGGAGAACATACAAACTCCTTGCCTTGCAGATATCTTTCTTTGTGGAAAAAAATAAAAGAATTGCAAACTCTCCCATCAAAATGAGGAAACTTGGCCTCAAATTATATCCATTTCTTGCTCTAACAGACTTTATTGACTGATTTCAGATTTTATGTTATTCCTGTTTTTGATACATTTTTGGTCATAATATACGCATATGCTTTTTTTACACTATACATTGCACTTTACGCTGTTAGTACCTACCGTATTTTTGTGTATTAGGCAGGAACCTCTGTTTCTAGAAGGTAAAGGTGTAGTACTGGTCATGTATGTAGGACAATGGTGAGTAACTAAGCTTTGAACATGTTTACTTCAAATTTGGCAAGCATTTTATTTGCCTGCAGATGAATGGAAGTCTGGGTCCTGAGACCCCTACCGATCGCTCAATGGAGAAAAAAACAGATGAATCCTCAAATGAGTACGAAACTCTTTCCAAAATTTGGAAATAAATTGCACCCCCCAGTCAGAAACAAAATCGGTAGGAATCCCATGTAATTTCACAATTTCTGTGACAGAAATTTGCGCCACGGTCGTGGCGTTGGGTAAAGTGGGTAGCTCAATGAAATGAGACTTCTTGTTATATTTGTCCACCACCAGTAATATAACAGTATTACTTGCAGACCAAGGCCTACTGGGAATCACCAATGGTTGGAGAGTCCCAGATGGACGAGTATGAGAGGTCTTAAAATGTGCACAAACACTGCAGACAGCTACATACTACTGAACATCCTGATGTACCCCAAACAGGGCCGTATTTGCCACTAGGCACTCGAGGGCACGTGCCTAGGGCGGGGACAATGCAGGGGGCGGCACCTGAGCAAGTTTAAGAAAAAAAAAAATTTTTTTTTTTTTTTTTTTTTAAAGTCTGGGGTCGCCCCACCCCAGGGGCGCCGCTATAATGAGGTGAGTTGAGCACTTCACCTCTAGCGGCATCCAGTCCCTCAAAACAGGGGGCGGCAGCACAGCGCCGCCCCCTGCAGTCAGATCAGATGTGCCGGGTACTAGCAGTAGCCATAAGCATGCCCAGGCAGCCAGGGAGACGAGCTACTTGAACGAACTAAGCACAGCCTGTGGGCGGGGACTGTGGCTGCTTGCCTGCTACACAGTAGCGTAGCGACTGGAGGGGGCCATCGCCCGGGCCCTGTCACATGAAGGGGCCCACCGGGAGCCAGGGCCACTTCTGTGACATACAGAACACAGCATAAGAGCAGAGCAGTATGATGTCTGCTCTGCTCCCATCTGACGGAGACTCTGCAGGCTGACTAGCACAGTGGCCGGCTGCAGTCTCCCTCCTGCAGTGAATGGTTTCGCCCCTTCTGACCTGATCATGAAGCTTTTCCCCGGCTGCAGTTCTTCCCTCTGTGCACGCTGGGATTGGCTCAGGCACTCTGGGTCCTAGTGCCCACATCTTGCATTTCACCTAGACACTTCCTGGTCCTGTCTGCAAACTTTATCAGTAAGTGCTGGGGATGGAACATTTTAGGCTTATTAAATTCAGGTATGTCACTGTGATGTGAATGTGAGACCATTGAGGTATTGTGGGGGCTGAAAGTGGGTGAGGGGGGACAGGTACTGAGGGGGTGGATGTGAGACCATGGGGGTATTGTGGGGGAGGGAGACAGGGCACTGGGGGGTGAATGTGAGACTATGGGGGTGTTGTGGGCGCTGAAAGTGGGTGAGGGGGACAGGGTACTGATGGGGTGAATGAAAGATGATGGGGGTATTGGGTACTGAAGTGGGGGAGGGGAGGCAGGGCACTGGGGGGTAAATGTGAGACCATGGGGGTGTTGTGGGGGCTGAAGGTGGGTGAAGTGGGACAGGGCACCGAGGGGTGGATGTGAGATGATGGGGGTATTGGGGCTGAATATTATAATGTTTTGTTATGATATTATATGTGCTCCATCTTGTGATATTTGCTGTGTGGGGAGGCTGGAGATGGGGGGCAGGGGGCTTTTGATACGTACCACCTGGGTCTTTATGAGTATTAGTATAAGGAGCCGCATACAGTAACCAAGAGCTGCATCACATTTACAGCACCACTCCAGCATTATTATTTATTTCATTGCTGGAGCGGTGCTGAAAATCCACGTCCCCTGCCCTCTGTCTGATCCTCACCTTCCGGCGTTTTCATCTGTTTTTGTCTCCCCTCAGCTCCGTCTCCTGCAGTTTGTGGCCTGTCCGAGGCTCCAGTGTTTCATGAAGCGGCGCAGAGGTCACTAATCAATGTAAGTCTGTGGGAGCCTCGTTCTGGCCTCCTTCTCACTCTCAGGCTATGTGCACATGGTGCGGATTTGGCTGCGGATTCGTAGCAGTTTTCCATGCGGTGTACAGTACCATGTAAACCTATGGAAAACCAAATCCGCCGTGCCCATGGTGTTGAAAATACCACACGGAAACGCTGCTTTGTATTTTCCGCAGCATGTCAATTCTTTGTGCGGATTCCGCAGCATTTTACACCTGCTCCTGTATAGGAATCCGCAGGTGTAAAAATGCAGGCAAAATCCTCACAAAAAAGCAGGAAATCCGCGGTAAATACGCATGTAAAACGCAGCACATTTTACCTGTGGATTTTGCAAAAACTGTGCGGGAAAAATGTGCATACGAATCCGCAACGTGTGCACATAGCCTCATAGTCTTACATTGAGCGCTTGTGACATAGCTTCTCACTTCTGGCCAGTCAGAAGCTGCACTCACAAGTTTGAGCGTGCCACAAAATAGTGAATACACCGGAGGATGAGTAAATGACTGGGAATGGGGACCTGCGCTTAAAGCACCACTCCAGCGGTGGAAAAAAACCCTGCTAGAGTGGTGCTTTAATAATTTAATAATAAGCAATTTAATACTATAAAGTTGATAAAGGTTTGGAATAAATGTCTGCAGTCACTTTATGTGACTGCAGACTGCCAAATCATGACAGGGAGCTGCGGGCCCATCATACTGTGTATAAGGAAGCTGCGGGCCCATCATACTGTGGTAAGGGAGCTGTGAGCTCATCATACTGTGATAAGGGAGCTGTGAGCTCATCATACTGTGATAAGGGAGCTGTGGGCTCATACTGTGTATAAGGGAGCTGCGGGCCCATCATACTGTGTATAAGGGAGCTGTGGGCCCATCATACTGTGTATAAGGGAGCTGCGGGCCCATCATACTGGGTATAAGAGAGCTGCGGGCCCATCATACTGTGTATAAGGGAGCTGTGGGCCCATCATACTGTGTATAAGGAAGCTGCGGGCCCATCATACTGTGGTAAGGGAGCTGTGGGCTCATCATACTGTGATAAGGGAGCTGCGGGCTCATACTGTGTATAAGGGAGCTGCGGGCTCATACTGTGTATAAGGGAGCTGCGGGCTCATACTGTGTATAAGGGAGCTGCGGGCTCATACTGTGTATAAGGGAGCTGCGGGCCCATCATACTGTGTATAAGGGAGCTGCGGGCCCATCATACTGTGGTAAGGGAGCTGTGGGCTCATCATACTGTGATAAGGGAGCTGTGGGCTCATACTGTGTATAAGGGAGCTGTGGGCCCATCATACTGTGTATAGAGGAGCTGTGGGCCCATCATACTGTGTATAGGGGAGCTGTGGGGGCCTTATACAGTGTATATGGAAGCTTTGAGCTCACCATACTGTGTATAATGGAGCAGTACATGAGGGACTTAGGGGACATTATTAAATGTAAAGTGGGCACTTCAGCATTATTGTATTGTTATAGGGGCACTCAGAGTATTGCGACCACCAGAGTTGCATATTGTCACAATATGGCGGTAAAATCAGTGTTCGTTTTTGTATATAGATTTATTTTCAATAACAGCGAGGTCATATTCTGAGGTTCCCCTATATTCACAATTAGAGTGCGCAACAGTCACTGTAATTCTCTCGTGCCCCCATCTATTCTCTCGTGCCCCCCCCCTCTGTTCTCTCGTGCCCCCATCTAGTCTCCTATGCCCCTGGTATTATGCGCTTGTCACTGTCACTAGAATATAGCAGTGATGCCAGCAGGGTAAATCCCACGTCATAAATTGCTTCCTTAATATGACAATGGTACCAGTCCCCCCTGGCTGCCTGCTGTGTGCCCTCTTTGGTATACACCAGGTAAGCACAGGAGCTGCAGGCAGCAGGAGACTGTGTGACCATGAAGGTAAATAGAAGAGGATGTGTTATGTTTGTATTGTATCCTGCCTGGCATTAAAGGGGTTGTCTGAGATGGGGAAATATACAGTATATACATACTAGTTTATTTAAAATAAATCCTACACAGAGAGATATTGCTCTCCTGTCACCCCCGGAAATTCAGCCACAGACCTCTCTGGTGGTCAACAGCGGTTCTGGAAGTGATGACTGCACCATCTGGATGTCACAGAACAGATAAAACCTGTGATTAACTGCAGCGGTCAGGTGACTGTGAGGCTATGTGCACATGTATTTTTGAGGGCTGCGGATTTTTCCGCAGAGGATTTCAGAAATCCGCAGGTAAAAGGCACTTCGTTTTACCACGGGTTTACTGTGTTTTTTTTTTTTTTGCGGATTTTGTGCGAATTTCACCTGCGGTTTTACACCTGAATATTCCCATTATGGAGCAGGTGTAAACCGCTGCAGAAACCGCACAAAGAATTGACACGCTGCGGAATGTAAACCGCAGCGTTTCCGCACGATTTTTCCGCAGCATGTGCACTGCGGATTCCGTTTTCCATAGGTTTACATTGTACTGTAAACGCATGGGAAACCGCTGCGGACCCACAGCGGCGGATCCGCAATGTGTGCACATAGCCTTAGACGCTTCTCTGAAGGGGGGCCTGTGCCAGTCACCTGACAGTTGTGGGCTTTAATTTTCTCTTATTTTGCCAAATTTTCAAAAGAGTAAGGGATGGTCTTAAAAAATAAAATTGAAAACCCCCTATTACATTTTTACCCTTCGCCACGACAGCACCCCACATGAGAGAGAGGGATCCGCCCATAGGAACAGGAAACCTACAGAATAAAAGGAGGCGGTCCCCTCTCCTCCTCAGTTTAGGTTTCCTGTTTCTATGGGAACCCGAAGTACCTGCAGTCAAGAGGATTCCTGGGCCATGCACCCGCCTGCGTCAGTCTCCGTGGGAACGGCAGGGGCTGCGGTGCCAGAAGCAGCGGCGGGGGAGCCACTGTTTGCAGCCTCCCCCCTCGTCTGGTCGGTCGCCATGGTCCGGGTTCGGTGCCGCTGGTCCGCCCGGCTCCATGAGGACGCGCGCGCTCAGCGGCTGGCTTCTTATCCAGCAGCCGCCGCATGGTAAGGAGGAGCGGCGCGTCTAACCCGGAAGTCGCTGGAGCACTTCCGGGTTGGGTCCGGGGAGGCAGGAGATTCGGCGCCAAATTTAAAAATGCAGCGCTAGCGTCGGCCGGTGTGTGTAAGTATGGCTTCACCGGCCGATGTAGCGCACTTGCCTGTAACAGAGCGGTCTCCCAGCAAGGAGACAAGCGCCAGGAGCAGCACCAAAAGTGGGGATCGATCTCAGGAAAAGCGATCTGCCACCAAACAAAAGGATCTTTCTTCAAAGAATCCGCCTCCAGAACCGGTACCTGTCAGCTTCACTGGGTGAGTTTTTAAAAGAGTCTCTTCCCATATGCTGATATATGTTCCTCCTGTATCCCCTTCCTCTAGACTAAGAAAAGGACACATAAAACCAAACACAGAGAATGTGCCTTATGTTTACATAATACGCGAGGAAATGCAGGGTCTGGCGCATACAAGTAGCACCAGTACCCGTCAGCCTAGCCGGTCCCGATCTCCAACAAGCCCAGAGTCAGAGGTAGTACAAAAATCCTCTGACGAAGAGGAGTCTCAGCCAAGTTCATCAGAATATGAAGGAGGGCTTTGTCTACCAAATAGCAGCATAGACAATGTAGTAAAAGCCGTCAGAAGCACGATGGGGTGTCCAGACGAGAAGGGAAAGAAGTCAGCTCAGGACATCATGTTTGCGGGGTTAGGACAGAAAAAACGGAGGTCCTTCCCCGTCATACCCACAATTAAAGAGCTAGTTAAAAAGGAGTGGGAAAAACAGCATACAAGAGGTTTTTTACCATCCTCTGCTAAGAGACGCTACCCCTTCAGTGATGAAGAACTTAATACTTGGCAAAAAATACCAAAGGTTGACGCGGCAGTGGCCTCAACTTCTAAGCAATCGGTCTTACCTGTTGAAGACTCGGGGACTCTGACTGATCCCTTAGACCGAAAGGCAGAAGCCTTACTTAAGAGGTCATGGGAGGCTAATACGGGGGCATTCAGGCCAGCCATTTCTGGCACCTGTACTGCAAGATCGCTGCTAGTATGGACAGAGCAGCTGGAGGAACAAATTAGAGGTGGAGCTTCGAGAAATACAATTCTATCGAAAATCCCTCTAATGAAAGAGGCAGTAGCATTTCTAGCTGATGCCTCGGTGGACTCGCTACGCCTAACAGCCAGGTCAGCCGGCCTAGTGAACACAGCCCGGCGAGCACTCTGGTTGAAAAATTGGAAAGGGGACGCACAGGCCAAAGCAAAACTTTGTGCGATCCCCTGCCAGGGTGAGTTCCTATTTGGGAAAACTCTGGATGAGCTCTTAAACAAAGCAGGAGAGCGGAAGAAGGGCTTCCCTAACCAGTATCTTCCCTCTTACAGGAGAGCCTTCAGGAGACGAAACAAACCGGAAACAAACCGGCTGAGCAAAGGGAGCGCTGGGAGACAAAGGATCCAAAACAAAGAGGTGCTCTGTTTTCCGGATCTTATAACCAAAAACGTAACAAATACCGTTAATTATGAAGTGGGCGGTAGATTGAAATATTTCTTTTCTAAATGGAAGCTGATAACATCTAGTCATTGGATTCTGGACATTATTGAAAACGGATTAAGATTAGAGTTTGATAGAATCCCTTGGGATTCTTTTATAGTAACATCTCCAAAAGGACGACAACAGCAAGAAGCTCTAGAATCAGAGATCCTGTCGCTTCTATCTAAAAAAGTATTGATAGAGGTTCCCCGGGGTCAGGAAAAGAAGGGGTTCTATTCCCCTTTATTCTTGATCAATAAGCCGGATGGTTCATTTAGAACCATCATAAACCTTAGAAAACTAAATTCCTTTCTGCGTAACCATACCTTCAAAATGGAATCCATTAGTTCTACCATCAAACTTTTGTTTCCTAGGTGTGTCATGGCCGGGATAGACCTAAAAGATGCATATTATCATCTTCCCATACATGCCGAACACCAGCAGTATCTAAGGGTGGCAGTCATCATGAAAGGACAGGTTCGTCACTTTCAGTATGTAGCAATGCCATTTGGGCTTTCTATGGCCCCCCGCATCTTTACAAAAGTGATATTAGAGGTGATGGCTTATCTGCGCCAACAGGACACTCTGATAATACCCTACCTGGATGACTTTCTAGTGGTAGGAGACTCTATTGCTCAATGTAAAATGCGGTTGTCTAACACGATCTCATCCCTGCAGGAGTTGGGTTGGATCGTCAATTTCGAAAAGTCCAGACTGAATCCAGACACTACTCAAATGTTTCTAGGGATCCAGCTAGACTCCGTAAGTCAAAGAAGCTTCCTCCCGCATTCAAAGAAAATGATTATACAGTCAAAGGTGTCAGAAGCAATAAGAAACCCATACATGACACTAAGGAAGGCTATGTCCTTATTAGGATCATTGTCCTCATGTATCCCGGCTGTACCCTGGGCTCAATTCCATACCCGCCAATTACAGTACGAAGTATTGTCAGTCCAGGGACAAAGAGGACACCTGGAGAGTAAACTAACTCTCTCTAGAGATGTCATAGAGTCTCTATCCTGGTGGCTAGATATGGGACACCTTTCAGGAGGTGTACCTTGGGTAGTAGATCCATCCAAAATAATTACTACCGACGCCAGCCCTACGGGGTGGGGTGCACATATGGAAGATGACATAGTCCAGGATACCTGGAATCAGGCAGAATCATCATGTTCGTCAAATTGGAAGGAATTAACAGCAGTAGGAAAAGCCTTAAATTATTTTCTTCCACAGATTCAAGGAGCAGATGTAAGAGTTTTCTCAGACAACTCCACCACAGTGGCCTATGTAAACCGTCAGGGCGGTACACGGTCAGGAAGTCTGATGACCATCGCAGGGGAGATCCTCCAGTTTGCAGAGACTCATCTTACGTCCCTAACAGCTCTACACATCAGAGGAGTAGAAAATACCAAAGTGGACTACCTCAGTCGAAACAGGCTGCGCCAGGGAGAATGGTCCTTAAACAGAACCGTGTTCAGACTAATAACAAGAGCATGGGGAATGCCTCAGATAGATCTATTTGCCACAAGAGGCAACAGGCAAGTAGAAAGATTCGCTTCCCTGAACTCCATGGATCATCCAGACATGCTGGACTCCCTACATCATCCTTGGGACTTCAGACTGGCTTACGCCTTTCCTCCAATGTCTCTAATTCCGCTAGTGATCAGGAAGATCAGGAGGGAACGTGCAAGGGTAATCCTCATTGCACCCTTCTGGCCAAAGAGACCGTGGTTCTCCTGCCTCCAAAGCATGTGTCTATCCGATCCATGGATTCTTCCATTGGACAAGGAACTACTGTTCCAGGGGCCGTTTTTCCACCCGCAAATGAAAGGGCTTCACTTGACGGCGTGGAACTTGAGCGGCAGTTACTAAGCTCAAGGGGTTTTTCAGAACAGCTAGTAAAAACCCTGCTACTAAGTAGAAAAAGATCTACCACCCTGATATATAGCAGAGTTTGGAAAAAATTCTTAGAATTTCATACAGTACCATTCACTAATCAGGTTCCGATAACACCTATTCTAGAGTTCCTACAAAAAGGTAGAGAATTAGGATTATCAGTGAACACCTTAAGAGTCCAGATATCAGCGTTAGGAGCCCTACATGGATATAATATAGCCGCTGATAGATGGGTCTCCAGATTCATTAAGTCTTGTGAACGAAGTAACCCGGTACATATTCCCCGTCTACCTCCGTGGGACTTAAATCTAGTGCTAGAAGCCTTAACCAGCTCCCCATTTGAGCCTCTAGACTCTATACCTCTAAATGTCCTCACATATAAAGTAGCCCTTTTGGTAGCCCTGACCTCAGCCAGACGTGTTAGTGACATCCAGGCCCTATCAGTAGACCCACCATTCTTACTGATATTCCATGATCGTATAGTCCTAAAACCAGACCCCTCTTACCTCCCTAAGGTAGCATCCACCTACCACAGGTCACAGGAAATATTTCTCCCTTCCTTTTTTGATTCTCCTGTAACCCCTGAACAACATAAGTTCCACACCTTAGATGTCAGAAGAGCCATCCTGACTTATATAGAAAGGTGTCAAACATGGAGGGAGAGTAGGGCTCTGTTTATCTCCTTTCAGGGCCACAAGAAAGGACATGGGGTCACGAGAGCTACCATATCTCGGTGGATCAGAGATGCTATCTGCTTGGCCTATACATCAAAAGGCGAGATTCCTCCAGTGGGTATTAAAGCGCACTCAACACGAGCCATGGCTTCCTCCTGGGCGGAACAAGCGGATGTCCCGATCCATCTAATATGTAAGGCCGCAACTTGGTCTACACCTTCTACCTTTTACAACCATTATAGACTTGATCTATCTTCTTCTTCTGATTTGACCTTTGGTAGAGCTGTGCTTAGTACAGTAATCCCACCCGAGTAATGACTCTCTGAAAATCTCTCATGTGGGGTGCTGTCGTGGCGAAGGGTAAAAAGCCGGATTACTCACCGGTAATGCTCTTTTAATGAGTCCACGACAGCACCCATTTACAACCCTCCCTGATTATGCACAGCTCTTTCTTTAATTCACAAATAATGGTTGTATAGAGTTTTTAAGATATTTTGCTGAATAAGAATTAATACTAAAGCTTTTGCGGTTCCCTTTTTATACTCTGTAAACTAAACTGAGGAGGAGAGGGGACCGCCTCCTTTTATTCTGTAGGTTTCCTGTTCCTATGGGCGGATCCCTCTCTCTCATGTGGGGTGCTGTCGTGGACTCATTAAAAGAGCATTACCGGTGAGTAATCCGGCTTATTTAGTGATTCTCATTCGTGTCGGTGTTCCCCTCTGGTACCAAAAGTGATGTCGACCTGTGCATTATTTACATGACCGCTGCAGCCAATCACTGACCTCACAGTCATTTGCTGTACATAATAGTACGACCACTGCAGCCTGTGATTAGTGGGGGTCAAATGGTGAAGGCCCCTGCAATCATTATTATTTATCGTACATCTGGATACAGATCTACAGTACGTAGCAATTAAAGGGGTGTTCAGGGCTGTAGACATATTTCTGCACTCTATGTGACTTCAAACTACTGAATGCATGTAAAGAGTAAATGTAATGTAAATTGAATGTAAGTAAAGAGTAAACCAGATTTATTTATACTGATTTTACTATGGGGGGGGGCGCCATTTTGCAGTTCGCCTCAGGCAGCATAGAGGCTAGGTTCACCCCTGGCCCCACCCACCCACCTCAGTCTTGGCTGCTGCGGGGGGAGGGGGTCTCGGGCGCAGGGCCGCCATCAGGGCATTACAGCCCTGACTACTGTATGGGGCAGAAATGGGTGCTGTACCTTTAAGCAGCAGGCCCAAGTGTATCACGGTCCTGACGCGGGTCATGTGACATGCTGCGCGCTCTTATGCAGGAGCACTGGAGCAGACTGGAGGTGTGAGAGCCCTCAGGATTACTCCGCAGGTGACGGCACAGACAGTAAGGAGTTAACTGCTGTCAGCCCGAGGATTTCCTGTCTCCTCGGTAGCAAGGAACCTTTCTGTGTCATCTGCGGGGGAAGTGTTTCAGTGCTGCACTTCTTGTGCTCTGCCAGTACTGTCCCCCATGTGGTGAGAAGGTGACTGGGGGGTTTGTACTGGGAGCATCAGGGGGGTCTGGGGATATTGGGAGTCTCACCTCTGTGCTTGTCTGCCCCCTCAGATGTTGCCTGTCAGAGGGGGGACCCTGCTAAGGTCCATGGCTGCTGTCTGCAGGTAAGAGCCCTTCTGTCCTGTCTCAGCTGCTGTGGCACTATAAGTCTCAGCATGCACATACAGGGGAGACACAGATTGTGGTGATTTACACGTTTCAAGCTGGAAGACATTTTGCTTTTTTGTAGAGAAGCAGGACGGACATGTTTGTGGGAGACGATACTGAAGTCGGCGGTGAGCAGGGAGAGGAGGCGGGCAGTGTGTGAGGACTCAGGAAGCTGCAGAGAGGAGTGAGGTGAGAGAGGAGACGGGAGTCTGCTGATGTGAGTGAGGAGAGGGGAGGCTGGTAAGGGGAGGAGATGAGAGGCTGGTAAGGAGAGATGAGAGGCTGGTGGGGGAGGCTGCTGAGGAGATGAGAGGCTGGAAAGGAGAGGAGATGAGAGGCTGGTGTGGGGAGGCTTCTGAGGGGAGGAGATGAGAGGCTGGAAAGGAGAGGAGATGAGAGGCTGGAAAGGAGAGGAGATGAGAGGCTGGAAAGGAGAGGAGATGAGAGGCTGGAGAGGAGAGGAGATGAGAGGCTGGAGAGGAGAGGAGATGAGAGGCTGGAGAGGAGAGGAGATGAGAGGCTGGAAAGGAGAGGAGATGAGAGGCTGGAAAGGAGAGGAGATGAGAGGCTGGAAAGGAGAGGAGATGAGAGGCTGGAAAGGAGAGGAGATGAGAGGCTGGAAAGGAGAGGAGATGAGAGGCTGGAGAGGAGATGAGATGAGAGGCTGGAGAGGAGATGAGAGGCTGGAAAGGAGAGGAGATGAGAGGCTGGAAAGGAGAGGAGATGAGAGGCTGGAAAGGAGAGGAGATGAGAGGCTGGAAAGGAGATGAGAGGCTGGAAAGGAGATGAGAGGCTGGAAAGGAGATGAGAGGCTGGAAAGGAGAGGAGATGAGATGAGAGGCTGGAAAGGAGAGGAGATGAGAGGCTGGAGAGGAGATGAGAGGCTGGAAAGGAGAGGAGATGAGAGGCTGGAAAGGAGAGGAGATGAGAGGCTGGAAAGGAGAGGAGATGAGAGGCTGGAAAGGAGAGGAGATGAGAGGCTGGAAAGGAGAGGAGATGAGAGGCTGGAGAGGAGATGAGATGAGAGGCTGGAGAGGAGATGAGAGGCTGGAAAGGAGAGGAGATGAGAGGCTGGAAAGGAGAGGAGATGAGAGGCTGGAAAGGAGAGGAGATGAGAGGCTGGAAAGGAGATGAGAGGCTGGAAAGGAGATGAGAGGCTGGAAAGGAGAGGAGATGAGATGAGAGGCTGGAAAGGAGAGGAGATGAGAGGCTGGAAAGGAGAGGAGATGAGAGGCTGGAAAGGAGAGGAGATGAGAGGCTGGAGAGGAGAGGAGATGAGAGGCTGGAGAGGAGATGAGAGGCTGGAAAGGAGAGGAGATGAGAGGCTGGTGTTGGGAGGCTGCTAAGGAGAGGAGAGGCTGGTGAGGAGAGGCTGGTAAGGAGAGGAGATGAGAGGCTGGAGAGGAGATGAGAGGCTGGAAAGGAGAGGAGATGAGAGGCTGGAAAGGAGAGGAGATGAGAGGCTGGAAAGGAGAGGAGATGAGAGGCTGGAAAGGAGAGGAGATGAGAGGCTGGAAAGGAGAGGAGATGAGAGGCTGGAAAGGAGAGGAGATGAGAGGCTGGTGTTGGGAGGCTGCTAAGGAGAGGAGAGGCTGGTAAGGAGAGGAGATGAGAGGCTGGAAAGGAGAGGAGATGAGAGGCTGGTGTGGGGAGGCTGCTGAGGAGAGGGGATGAGAGGCTGGTGAGGGGAGGCTGCTGAGGGGAGGGGATGAGAGGCTGGTGAGGGGAGGCTGCTGAGGGGAGGAGATGAGAGGCTGGTGAGGGGAGGCTGCTGAGGAGAGGGGATGAGAGGCTGGAGAGGGGAGGCTGCTGAGGAGATGAGAGGCTGGTCTCATGCTGTATATGGGGAGGTTATGTGGGTCTCATGCTGTATATGGGGAGGCTGTGTGGGGCTCATGCTGTATATAAGGGGCTGTGGGGGGTTTAAAGATATATAGCGGGTGTCAGCATACTTAACTCTCAATATTAAGTGATACAATTAATACTAATTAATATTGAGTAGAATTGTTTTCATGCTATTTCATGCACCACAACAGTCATGGTCTTTCATCTGGCCCCTCGGGGAAATAAATTGCCCACCCCTGATCTAGAGACATGGAGTGAGAAGCCCACAGACGATAGCAACAGATTAGTCCGTTCTCTCACTAAATTACCCATCCAGCTCTTCACACTATTCTCTCTGAAACGTCCGAGCATTGCAGAGATAAACGTCCCTGTTTGCAGTCTGACTGATGCTGCCCGTGGTTTTGGTAGTATGAATCGACTGACAGGTTGCCCTTAAAAATCTGTCAGCCAAACCGTGCAACCGTGGCAGAATCAACTGACTATGTACTGTGTATGAGATCCACCAGATTCTCACATGACAACTAATGGAAAGGTTTGCTAAGGCTACTTTCACATCAGCGATTTTCTCCGTTCGCGGCAGACACTGCAGTTTTTCCCGCATCTGTCGCGTAACATATCACTTACGGGCCGGCAACTCTGCGTTCGGCCTCATTCATTCCCTATGGGACTTGTGGACATGTGCGGCACTTGAGGCGAGACAAAAAAAAAAACACTGCTAGCATCATTTTTTTTTCCTGTTGCTGCAAGTACCGCATTTGCCGGATCGCAGCAAAACCGCAAGTGCCGCAAGTCCCATAGGGAATGAATGAGGCCGAACACAGTGTTGCCATAAGTGATCCGTTACGGATGCGGAAAAACTGCCGGATCTGCCGCAAATGTCAAAAATCGCTGATGTGAAAGTAGCCTAAGTCACTGCCGATAGTCTGCATTAGTCATTCTCGCCAATGGGGGAGGCAGCACGAAAAGTGCCTAGGGCAGCAGAAACTCTAAATACGGCCCTGACCCCAAACCACCAAAAGCACAGAGTAAGGAGATGTATAAATACAACAGAAAAGAAGTAAATAGCCAGCTCACCAGTAACCACCGCAGGTGCACGGAACTCCGTTGCAGGAGAATGGGTTGATCAGAAAAAAAAAAATTGAGTTCCAGCTCCTTAAAATAGAAAATTTATTGATATCCAAAATATTAAAAGCGATACATACAGGTGGATTGTCTCCCTCCGGTGGGTGCCCCTGAGCATGAGAGACTAATTGGCAATTAGTCCCTCATGCTCAGGGGCACCCACCGGAGGGAGACAATCCACCTGTATGTATCGCTTTTAATATTTTGGATATCAATAAATTTTCTATTTTAAGGAGCTGGAACTCAATTTTTTTTTTTTTTTCCTAAGGAGATGTATGGTTGCTTTACTACAAGGATGTCCTGCCAAGACCAAATTATGATGTTCACATAAAACTTTAAGGGTATGTTTCCACGTTCAGGATTGCATCAGGATTTGGTCAGGATTTTTCATCAGTATTTGTAAGCCAAAACCAGGAGTGGAACAATTAGAGGAAAAGTATAATAGAAATATATGCTCCACTTTTGCATTCATCACCCACTCCTGGTTTTGGCTTACAAATACTGATGAAAAATCCTGACCAAATCCTGATGCAATCCTGAACGTGGACACATACCCTAAGATGGAGATTCACAGGTACAAACAGATTACCTGCTACCCTGAGCCTCTTCCACCTTCTAGTTAAAATCAGAACATATAGATGTACGGCGCCCCAGGGTCCTGGTCGTCGCAGTGGTATTGCTTTCCTCTCGGGGAGAGTGATGCTACATTTGGAGGCAAAGAAGGATAACTGCATCCAGGTATCACAAACATGCAACACATTTCACACTCCAGGCCACCAGAGGGAGCTTCTGCTCCTATTTATTAGGTCACTCCACATATATCTATAACTGGTAGTCTGTAGGGAAAGTTAGTAAGTTGCTGGTTGGGCTCAGCTCAGTGAGTTCCCGACCAGAGTCTGAGGAGGATGGAAGGTTAAAGGAGCTGTGCATGCTCTCAGAGCTGCAGCTCTCAGAAAGAGACATTGAAAGGCAGAATTGTATTGCAGTGAGCATGAAGGAAGCCGAAGCAAAGGAGAGGATACCAGAAGGAGACCAGCCCCGTTCAAGCTGTCTCCTTCTGAGGTGCAACATCCCGGTAACCGGGACACAGAAGGAGTAAGGACCTCTACGCCTTATTTCAGAGACCGGCAGGACAGCTAATTGCAGGTTACCTGTCCACACCTACACCCAGGAGGCACGGTGACACCTACAGAGCCGGGTTATCTAAGAGACCCTATAAACAGGCTCAAGTCACCAGTCATATGGGTTTTGTCCTATCCTATATGGGGGACAGAGAGAGTGAAACATGGCATCTGTGAGACCCTTATGTGAAGCCATAAGCAGTAAGGGACTACACCACCGCAGCACAAGGGAAGGCTACTGATTTTACTGATTTCCATCTGGACAAGGGGACTCTGGACTTGCCTCCAAACCGACTGGACTCTGCCTGCCCTTTGATCTGGTGCCCTGGACTGTGGATGCTGAAGTCTTCAGTAAAGGTAAAGAGACTGCAACCTTGTGTCCTCGTTCTTCTCTGCGCCTCTCACCATACCAACATCTACACACCAGGAAGCCCTGGGGACATACTTCACCTGTGGGAAGGTATACTATCTAGCTGCCATAACATCACCCCAGCGGACCCCTTAAAGCAGCGTCGGTCACCCTGACTGAATACCACAGGTGGCGTCACGAACATAAACTCTATCCCTTTAAAGACCTTTCCCTTTTACACGGACGTCCCAGGGCCACGGACCGGGTCAGCCACTGTGACATCCCCCTGTGAACCACAGGACCCGGTACCGAGTACCCCACGGCCCTTGGGGGGGCGATCCAGATGCAATAACTAAACCTTTCTGTAGTATAGGCATAAGTGGGTGTAATATATGTAGCACTTTATCCCCAACGCCTTTATGTATATTTGCAATGCTGCATCCGGCTGTATACTTATTGTTATTGATGTCTTGTGAATAATATGCATGTTATATATGGGGAAAGTGCATGCCGGAGGAGATGGAACTGTGTTGGCGGTGGGAACCAAGAGCCAGGGGAGTGGAAACAGCGGCCACCCCGGAGGAGCTCATACCAGAAGCTAGGCCTGAACCGGACCTTCTACTTGTGAGACCCGTCCACGCAATCTCCGCGGAGAGATATGGCAGCCACGAGATGGGTGCAATCAGGAAGCAACAGTTGGAGGTGGTGAGTACACCTCCACCCCCTGTCCCTAAAGCCTGGTCCGTGTCCTTAACTCCCGCCCCAAGTCATCAGCCCCTATATGAGGAGTCAGGGGCTCCGGTACCTACTACTGCTCGCCGGGTGCTGGAGGGAAGATCCGCCATGAACGTCAGAGCATCTCAGAGGGCCTCTCGCTCCACTCCCATCGATGAGGGCTCATTCCCATCACTGGACCAGTTGGCATGGATAGCCGACATGGTAGAGAAGATAAAGCAAAGAGAAAAGGAGGTATGGGCAGAGTTGCGTCAGCCAGGAGGTGGTGCTATGGCTGGTCGTCGCACTTATGGCCAGCTGGTCTATGCGGAGGTAGGCCGTGCCTATGGATTCATTCGAGAGGTTGTAACTTAGGAGAAGGTGTACATCAATGCTGCCTCTGTAAAGTTTGGGAGACCCCTGGAGGAAGGGGACTGGGTCTCTTTTTTTAAAGAGAACTGCCCTCGGGGCTACTTTGCGGTGGCTGTAGCTTTGTGCATGCCGGAGGAGATGGAACTGTGTATGGGTCCGAGCCCGGCACGGTCGGTCCCCTACATAACTTCTTCCTCCCAAACCCCCATCGCAGCTGCTTCATCATGGCAGCCTGTGACCCCTGTGGCTGTAGGGTCACCCCTACCCCGATACCGGATATGGGATTCTGCCACCACTGGAACAGCACGGGATGCGTGCCACTGAAGATAAAGTTTACTGTATGTTTTGTTGTGCTGTTCCACCTAAAGAACTTATGGAAGGACTGTTCCACATCCCACAGGATAAGGAAGAAACCCTGATGTTTATCCTCAATAAAAGGGGAGCGTTACATGGCCAAAACGGGTCAAATGGACATTTTGTTTGCTTTTTTGTATGTTTGTCTTGACCTGGAGGACTGCGAGACGGGTATTTTATATTTGGAGTCTATGGACTCTTTTTGTTTTGTTGCAACTGTTGTGCCCTTTCTGCTGGAAAAGCAGGATACCATCTTGGGACTGCTAACGGGCTACTCCGGCACTGTGGCCCCGGGTAGTGCCAAGTCCAAAGAAAGGGGGGGGGGAATGCCCTCCTTAAAAGAGACTGTGTCCTAGGGACATGACAAGTATGTCCTACCTCTGTTTCCTCCTTGCATGGAGTAATGATTGTAAAATATAAATATTATATTGGTCAGGGATGACCAAGCTTTTTTAAAAAAGGGGGAATGTAAGGGGTGTAATATATGTAGCACTTTATCCCCAACCCCTTTAAGTATATTTGCAATGCTGCTGTGTGTATATTTAATGTTATTGATGTCTTATGTACATATAATATGCACGTTATATATGGGGAAATTACAGTACCCAAGTTTATCCACAAGATGGGGCACATAATAGTCTCAGGAAACAGTATTGTAAATAGTTAACATAGGAGGGGCACAGCGGGTTAAGATAGGGAGGGCTTCCTGGCATAGTCAGTTGGGGTCGGGCGCCCGTGTAGCCCACGTGGGCTGGCTAGCCCAGGGCAACACTGTGCCACGCAACATTAGAAAAGCATGGGACCCAGCCTATAACATCCTGGGGTCTGGTTCTCATCTGGAGGAAACAACAACAGCAGAGCAAGCAGATGCAGTATTACTGGGACTGTACTTGCTAAGAAGGAGGCTAAGCAGTAAGGGCAGGTCGCTCATCATGTGGCAGATTTTTGCTTGGGCAGCAGTCCTTAGATCTGGTGCAAAGCGGCTGAGGACACCCCCACACAAGGCAAGGAACCTGGACAGAGATGACGCTGAGAGACCGAAAGGTACGGTCCGTCCCGGAAGCGAGCTTAGTGAGAGGGAGAGAAGGAAAGGGACAGAAAGAATGTCGCCTGTTGTGAAGCCTGTTGATTACACTGGAAACGTCCTAGATGTGCTGAGTAAAGCTGTTGATGTTGAAGTTAAACCGGACTGAGTCTCACTTATTGTGAAACCGCATGTAAGGAGCCCAATACTACCCAGGAAGGACCCTGATGGCGCAGAGATGCAGAATCCAGTAATGCAGAGGAAGAGACATTACTATATAGAGAGAGGGGGTCAGGGTGTGATCCAGGGATTCCTCTCAGCCATGACAACCTCCCTGGCCCCATCTACCATAGGAACCAGATCACAATTATATCCATCCCCAGGAAAACAACAAGATAAGGCATCCACCTTAATGTTCTTATTCCCCCTGGCTTATATGTCACAATAAAAGTTGAATCTGGAGAATTTTGTTATCAATGATTACCATGACTGGATGAACTGCCCCCTCCAGAAAATGTTACCACTCTTCAAAAGTCCACTTAATAGGCAAGAGTATCCTATTACCATTGTCATAGTTTTTCTTAGGGGACAACAGTTTCTTTGAAAAATATGCACACGGACGCCATTTACCAGGTGATGCACCCTGTGACAATACAGCCCACACCCCCTCTTCAGACGCGTCAACTTCCACAATAAATGGCTGTGTGATGTTAGGCTGTATAAGAAGAGGTGCAGATGCAAAACAATTTTTCAAGGTATCGAATGCCTTCCTGGCCTGAACTGGAGCATTTGGAAAAGTCCATCCCTTTCCTGGTCAAATCCGTCAGAGGCTTGGCCACTACAAAAATGTTTTTGATGAAGTTTTGACAGCAGTTGGCGAAACCCTAAAACATTTTAAGTCCTCGGGACAATCCCAATCCAATACCACATGGACTTTCGCCGGCTCCATGAGCAAACTGGTGGACAATAAGAAATAACCCAGAAAAGCAAGCTCCTGAACCAAGAATATACATTTATCTGATTTGACAAATAGTTTATTGTCTCTGAGTAGCTGTCTGACATGTGACTCGAGGTCAAGTGAATAAATCAATGTCATCAAGATAGATCACAACAAATCTACCTGCCAGGTGACTAAAAATGCATAAAAACAGCAGGAGCATTAGTCAACTCAAATTACATCAGAAGTATTTCATAATGTCCCTCAGATGTATTGAAGGCTGTCTTCCACTGATCCCCGTCCTTATTTCGAATGAGATTATATGTCAACGAAATCCAGTTCAGAAAACCATTTTGCCCCTACGATATGGTTAAAGAGGTCCTGAATGAGAAGGAGAGGATATGGATCCCCGACCGTGATCCGATTAAGTTCACAAAAATCTAGGAAGAGGCGTAACCCCCTGCCTTTTTCTTAACAACAATAAAACCTGCTACAATGGGATATGAAGACGGTCTAATATGGCCCTTTGCCAGACTTTCAGCAATATAGTGCTTCATGACCTACCTCTCTGGACCAGAGACATTATATAGCCTGCTCTTTGGCAGCTTGCCCTCAGGTACAAAATTATCGGCGCAATCATAAGGACAATGGGGTGGAAGTTCTTGACACCCCTGTTCTAAAAACACATCCCTGAAGTAAGACAGGTATTCAGGCAGAGATTGGGCTCCCACCCTGGCTAGCCGGGTGCCCAAGAAGTGTCCTTGACAATATTCACTCCACTTTTCCACCTCCCGAGTCTGCCAGTCTACCACTGGATTGTGCAGCGTAAGCCAAGGTTGTCCAAGAGCCACAGGAGAGGGTAAGCCCTCTAGCACATAACAGTCAATAAATTCTGAGTGCTTGGCCCCTACCTGTAGATTTAACACTCGAATGACCTGAGTAAAATGCCCCTTGCTCAAGGGTGCAGAGTCAATTGCAATTATAGGTATTGGTCTAGACCAGGGGTGGGAAATCTTTTTTCTACCAAGGGCCATTTGGATATTTATACCATCCTTCGGGGGGCATACAAACTCCGCCCACAAAGTACATCCTGACTGTGGCACTGGTGTCAGGATGTAATCTTTCATTGCATGCCCTTCAGTGTTCAGTAGTGAACACTGCATGTGTGTGCTAACAGAGCAAGAAGAAATTAATGAGCTTGTGGCAGTCAAAATACAGCTCCCTGCCCAAGAATGCAGCCCCTGAAAATCTGCCTGGGGGCCTGATAAAAGGTCACCGAGGGCAGTAAATGGCCCAGGGGCCTGAGGTTCCCAACTCCTGGTCTAGACAGCTTGTGGTTTGAAGCCCTGGACTTGGATGAACTTTGCGTTGATCAAAGTAAACCATGCCCCACTGTCCAGAAATGCTGAAATAACAACATTATTTTTGCCCAAATGGATCTTGGGTGGTAAAAAATTGGGACCTACCCACAGAGGAAATATGTACACCCTGGTTGACAACCTCCCTGCAACCTGGGTTGCTTAGTTTTCTAACGGCTGTTTACAGTGTGATAAGGAAGGACAAGCAACCACAAAATTACCCTTTTCACCACAGAAAAACACGCTCCCCTTTATGCTGAACTACAGTTGGAACAAAAGAACAACTGCATGGGTTCCTCAGTAGACTCAGACCTAGGTTCCCTTGACAGCAGTCCCTCTGCAAATCGGAGTGTCTCTTTATGTCTCTGGCGAAGACGGCGATCCACACGAAAAGCCAGAGATATGGCTGCCTCAAGGAAAACCGGAGTCTTCTACAGAGCAAAGGCATCCTTAACCTTTACAGATAGTCCTTGACTGAACTGGCTACGGAAAGCGGGGTCATTCCACTTTGCCTGTTAGGCAAAGTGATCTTTGGCTCCACCAGGGGTTGCCTGAGAGGCGCAGTGTTTGGGTGCAGCAAAACAACAGTGCATATGGAGCTCCCCCAGACGCAGGGCCGTGGGGTACTCGGTACCGGGCCCCTCTGTCTCAGTTCTGGGGTTGTCACGGTGGCTAGACCCGGTCTGTGACCCTGCTAAGGGGCGTCCAATGAAAGGTGTAGGTGGTGCAGGTCGCGATGAATAACGAGGACACAGGGTTGCAGTCTCTTTACCTCTTTACTGAAGGCTTCAAGATCCTCAATCCACAGTACGGTTAACAGGGCTGTCTGAGACCGGCCGGTCCGATGGCACCTCCAGAGTTCCCTTTGCAGGTGGAAATCTGTGCCTACCTTCTAGCGCCTGTGTGTTGTAGTACTTCCCTGCTGAGCACCACGGGATAGTCCTCACAACTGTTGTGTCTGTTTCTGATGTTCTTTCCCACAACTTATGTCTGTTCTGATGTTCTTCTCCGTCCCCTAGATGATATGGATAGGACGCACCTGTATGACGGGTAGGCCTGGAGTTCTTCCGGGACCCTAGTGACGCCCCTCTCCCACAGTTGCCCCCTATGTCTGCTTAGGTGATTTAGGTGAGACAGCCAACCTATAATTAACTGTCCTGCCATTGGTTTGAAGTAATGCTTGGAGCCCAATACTTCCTCGGCGTTCCGGCCACCGGCTACGCACCTCAGTAGGATGTTGCCTCGATCTTACAGCACGACTCCTACTGGTGTTATCTCCTTTTTGCTTTGATCTCATTTCTCACTCTCCACAATAAACCTTGCTTCTTGTCCTTTCTTGAGATACCGCCGCGATGTAGTGCACGCGCGGTTCCTTAACATTCTGTCCTTTTTGCTAGGCCTCTGTCAGGATCCCACCCCTGACAGGGACCCCCCTGAATCTTCCCCTGCAACACCCTTTGCCACAGGATGTTGCCTGGTTCCAACCCAGTCAGCTTCTCCCTAACTTTCTATCCAACCCCCAGTTTTACCAGATTGTGAGGAGTGGCCTAATACATAGCACCCTTAGCTCCCCCTGGAGGCCAGACTATGAAGTATATTGGTGTCTGTGATACCTGGTCAGGTGAACTCCTTAAGTGCCCTCAGACGTACCATCACTCCTCTTAGCGGCGGAGCATCAGTACTGCAACGACCAGGACTCTGGGGCGCTGCACTCCACCCGGTTAAATCCAGTACTCCCGGACTGGGAAGAAAACAACAATACATGTCAGCAAAAGACATACAAATTTTGGAAATGCAATAAACAAGTAATAAGAAATAATAACAGTGCTTCCCTTTATGGGAGGTGAGGACTCTTAAACGTTACAAACAAAACATGGTTAAATATTTTAAATAACACACTATAAATAACTTTTATTACCCATCCGGGTATTCTACCAAGTGCAAATTCTGAACAATAATTTAACTTTGCCTCTAAGGACGTATAAGCTGGATCCACTAAAGGCTTACTATAAAACTCCTAAAATATAAATTAACTTTTCTTCATTTCTCTCTTCTAAGTGCAACACCTTCTTCTTGATTTGTCTTATGCAGGACCGCCTGTCTATCTGCCCAGGCCTACTGCCTCTTTTCGTAGTACAGAATCACTGAGCCATCTCTCTATGGCTCCTAGGAGGACTCACCCACTAACCCCTATGGGTTCACTTCCTGTCCTCAATCTCTAGCAACATTATCAAACATTTTCTATAGCTAACTAGCTACATATAACTTGCTATATAAAACATTATTACTGTTCATTTTCTTTTAAGGCAACATTGTAAATTAAGTGCAACTGGTGAACATCCCCTTTAAGAGGGGACCAAGTCTCTTGGAGGTAGTGTAACTGCTCAAGTTGCAAGTCCGTGTAAGGCAGGAACTCCTGTACTGTTTCCAGGAACAGTTTCTTCGCAAAGAGATATTTTCCTTGTAAAACCAGTAGGGGGCACCCTTAATAGGGTGCGAACTATTTACAGCACAGTTTGTGAACCATTCACCGTTCATGATTCGGCAGTCTTTTCCAAATAGGGGGTTAAAAGGAGCAAAAGGGAAAACAAAAGCAAAAATAAAAGTGATAGGGATCCCGGGTAAACAAAGGGATCCCTTTAAGAACAACCCTGGTCGGGTACTAGCAGCAGGAAACACAGAAGACGAACAGTTAACTATTTACAGTATGTAGAACTTTACGGCTTCATTCTTACTGATTAGGAGGTGGCCTCCTTGTCCCAGACAGGGGTCTGGGTGGCCACCGTCTTGGTCCTGACGCCAGCTTGGGCACCGGGCACCGCCGCGGCCAGGCTTCCGGCCACCACAGTGGTGGTGGTAGCAATGGTGCAGGTTGTGGTCTTTACCACCGTGCAAATGGGAGTAACCACCGTGGTCTTTGTAGTAACGGTGGATCGGTCGCAGGAGGGCGCCTTCACTACAGGGGGTTGTTTTGCTGTCACCTTGGTTGGGGGTGTCATGGGGTCTTGCCTCTTGTGGACATTCAAAGCGAACCACCCCTTCTCCCCAAAGTGCCGGGTGTAGGTGACTTGGTCCCCTGGGTAGAGGTCCCGGTCCGGATGACCTTCCCTCAGGTGGGACTCGACATCCCTCCGGTTAACAAACACTTCGGCATACAAGCCCGGCTCTTTAATAAAGCCCCAGCCTCCACGGCGCCTAAAGGCGATGACGATGCCCTGCCTGCGCGGGGCCTGATGAGCGGTGGGGTCCTTGGGGGACCGGTCCTTTACTGCTAAGTCTTTTTGGTGATGAGCCTCCAGCCCGGCCTGGTACGCCTCCTCCTTCCTTTCCCACTGCCGTTCTAGCTGGGCCTGATATTCTTCCCAGCTGAGGGCTTGCACCATCTCTCCTTCTTGGGTCGCCAACCCGGGGAACCCCATAAAGTTGGACCCGGGGTTCACCCAGTGGCACACTGTGCGCTCGGCATAGACAGCGCCCGGCAGGGTGACTGGCGATATCGGGGCCTTTAGAAGGTGCTCTATGCCCGTGGCCTGATCCCAGGGAAGGAGGTGCTGGAGCCGATAGGCCCAGTTGCAGCCCCACCTCCCCCGGGGACCTATCAGCAGGTCCTCCGCTAGCGGGGCAGGGTCGGCGGGCTTACCGGCCGGTGCAACGTCCTCCCGCGCGGCTGGCTCCGCTGGTGGTGACATCGGAGACGTCGGCAGCGATCCGAGCAGCGGTGCAGGGACCGAGGTCAAGGGCTCCTCCGCTAGCGTTTCCTGGGATGCGGTCTTGGCTTCCACCCGCAGCTGGAGAAGTTGTTCGATTAAGTCCTCCATCTCGAGTTGCAGGAGACCCACATCGGCTGTGGAGACGGGGCTGCTACGCTCCTCCGGGTAGTTGGGGGAGTTCTCCACTTCAACCCCACACTCTGGGTCTGAGAGGTCAGCCATCGCATCTTCCACGTGGGTCACTTCCTGGTCTTTTTCCCGCTCTCTCCTCCTTGGGCGGTTTCTTTTTCGGTGTCTCCGCCCCCCATTGAGGATTAGGAGGTGGATCTCAGCTGCTGACGGGCACATCCTCAAGGTACAGAAATATTTAGACTGGGCAGCCATTGTCTTTCGCGCTCTTCAGCTTGTCTACACCCACATCACGCCCCTCTTCTTCTCCTGCGCCCTTCTTAGCGTTATAATGGCGGTGGTTTTGGTGGGAACTTTTGGCGGCAAGTGGCAATCCACAGTCTTTGCAATAAGTCACAGTTCAAGCACAATAAATCACAGTTCCAAGGCACACATGACCTGATTCTTCAGGCTTAAGTAGATCCTGTTCGTGACGCCAAGTTTGGAGTGCCCCCAGATGCAGGGCCGCGGGGTACTCGGTACCGGGCCCCTCTGTCTCAGTTCTGGGGTTGTCACGGTGGCTAGACCCGGTCCGTGACCCTGCTAAGGGGCGTCCAATGAAAGGTGTAGGTGGTGGTGCGTGGTACAGGTCGCGATGAATAACGAGGACACAGGGTTGCAGTCTCTTTACCTCTTTACTGAAGGCTTCAAGATCCTCAATCCAAAGTACGGTTAACAGGGCTGTCTGAGACCGGCCGGTCCGATGGCACCTCCAGAGTTCCCTTTGCAGGTGGAAATCTGTGCCTACCTTCTAGCGCCTGTGTGTTGTAGTACTTCCCTGCTGAGCACCACGGGATAGTCCTCACAACTGTTGTGTCTGTTTCTGATGTTCTTTCCCATAACTTATGTCTGTTCTGATGTTCTTCTCCGTCCCCCAGATGATATGGATAGGACGCACCCGTATGACGGGTAGGCCTGGAGTTCTTCCGGGACCCTAGTGACGCCCCTCTCCCACAGTTGTCCCCTATGTCTGCTTAGGTGATTTAGGTGAGACAGCCAACCTATAATTAACTGTCCTGCCGTTGGTTTGAAGTAATGCTTGGAGCCCAATACTTCCTCGTCGTTCCGGCCACCGGCTACGCGCCTCAGTAGGATGTTGCCTCGATCTTACAGCACGACTCCTACTGGTGTTATCTCCTTTTTGCTTTGATCTCGTTTCTCACTCTCCACAATAAACCTCGCTTCTTGTCCTTTCTTGAGATACCGCCGCAATGTAGTGCACGCGCGGTTCCTTAACATTCTGTCCTTTTCGCTAGGCCTCTGTCAGGATCCCACCCCTGACAGGGACCCCCCTGAATCTTCCCCTGCAACACCCTCTGCCACAGGATGTTGCCTGGTTCCAACCCAGTCAGCTTCTCCCTAACTTTCTATCCAACCCCCAGTTTTACCAGATTGTGAGGAGTGGCCTAATACATTGCACCCTTAGCTCCCCCTGGAGGCCAGACTATGAAGTATATTGGTGTCTGTGATACCTGGCCAGGTGAACTCCTTAAGTGCCATCAGACGTACCATCACTCCCCTTAGCGGCGGAGCATCAGTACTGCAACGACCAGGACTCTGGGGCGCTGCACATAGGTCTGCCACCTCCAAGCTGGGTTGCTGCAGGTGCCCTGCCAGAGCAGTCACTGGATCTATGATAAATAAAAAAAATGGTATGGGCCAGTGTTAATATCATGGCATTGTTGCAGGATTACCCTGGGCCAGGGGCTCCTTCGCTCTCCCTAAAGTTAGGGGCCCCCCAGCTATCGCTGCTCCACAGATTACTTCTTATGGTAAAGACACTGTGGCCACATGTCTTGCTGAGCTCCTGAATCAGCCCTTTTCTGTCCTCTCCCCCACCCAAGGAAGTGGGAAGTTGTAGTGTAAAAGAATACACAAACCAGACTAACTAGGGAAAATGTGCAGAGATAAATGAAACTACCAATCATACAAATATGCACTCAAAAACAACAGAGTGGAACGCTGAAAATAACGGAAGGAAAAAACAAATAGGAGAGGATGAGGATATGCACATAGACTAATCACCAAGCAATAGTCTTCTGAACAACACTACAAGTGCCTCCTCAAACATCCAACACAACACCTCCAGCTTCCAAACCAAATAGTATGAAACTAACAGTGGCAATCCCTGATTGCTACAGGTGAGTATACAGCAGAGGGGAGTGGCCAACACTGAACAGCTGAGACCATCAAAGCAGGAAAGCGCCAGGAGCTCTCAACTGAACATATTAATCTCTGAATTGCTAGCAGAAACCTGCACTGTTTAATATGATGGTGAAGTGCTTCTAATCAGTACAGGAGTACATGAAATCAGACACCGCAGTCTTCTGGCCCCTCTCTGTCACGGTAAATCTGTGACACTAAGCTTATCCTTTTTCTATATTCACATTATGCATTAATACTTTATATACTGTGCTTCAACATAATACATTATACTACATTACATTAGACACACGTTACTTCACATATAAAACCACATGACGGTATTCACATAGTGCGTCTGTTATCTTCAGGAGCAGGAACAGGGTCAGACAGTCTACACCCCTACAAAATACAGTGCTATATATTGTAATATGATGACTGCAATATATTAAGAGGAGAAAAACTTTGATGGGAGTGCTTCTTTAATTAAAACATTAACATTTTTATTTTTTTTCAATTTGGTGGGATCTGTTCTGTGTTTTGTTACGGGGCACTATCAGTCCGATGGAGTCTAACAAGGATGTTCCCCATCTCATATACCTTTATATTTTATGTTTCATGCACTGTTCATATGTGAATGCTCTTTGTTGAGCGTTACGCAGTCAACTCTACTGAGTTTTCTAAGGGTCTAAAATCCATTCTCCGCAGTGAGACTCCTAGTACATCTGAACATTGCAAGGTTCCATTGAGTCCCCAATCTCTGGTATAAAACGCATGCTGAGACTTTGTTCAGCAGCCCCTGGGAGAGGTCAGATGTCTTCCTAAATGGCCTTTGTAACTTGGTATGAAAGACCACAGAGACGAACTAATTAATAGAAGATTTGTTAATAAACCACTGGGGGGTGCTGCTACGCCCTTCCATATTCCTCCATCTCCATATCATGTCAATGGCTAGGGATAGACCTACATGTTTGCCTCCTCCCCCTATATTTTTTGCTTCTGCCTGTTTTAAGCAATTACACTCCAGATGCATCAGTTCCCACCATGTCTGCTGCTTGGATTTGCTCCTAACAAGATGAATACTGAGCACTGAAAACAGCAGAAAATCATCCACACAGCGTCCTCCGAATTTTGCTGATTTTCATTTTTTTTTCTTTTGCATTTTTTTTTTGTTTCGCCTTTTATTTATTTGTGGTTGCAAAGGAGCCATGAGCTTAAGTCATGGGTACCGGGCTTCTTGGTGGACGTACATTTTGCACCAGGTCCCACACACCAATTTCCAGTTTGAAGTGGTGGACAGCAATTTTGCTCCCCAGGAATGGAATTATCAGCAGGTAAGAATGTCAAATTGCGGCACAGCGTCGAGAAAGCACAGCAGGTGCATCAACAAGAACGCGGGACTGCAATGGGTTAACTTAAAGTTTCCCACCCAGGGAAGTCAATATTCCCAATTATTTTGCAATCGATACTAATGCAACCTAGAACAAAAAGGGAGAGCTAAAGAAAAGTTTAACTCATTCCTTTCCCACATTAATTCCAAGTTGTATATTATTTGTCGTGTACGATAATCGTGATCCGTGATATCTTAGATTTGGTACAAATTAGTGATGAGTAAGAGTTAAATTACAAAGGGGGATAAATAAAGTAAATATTACTGTTATTCATATTCATATTTCTACTATTAGTAGTATTAATATTTAATTTAAAAATGATTTGTTTTTTATTTTATGTCACTTTTGCAATGTTTTTGTTTTAAATGTTACTTTATTCTCAAGTCATTGAATTTGGGAGAAATATGTTCTTTTTCACATACAAAACTACAAACTTGTAAAATGTATCAACTTCCATTAATTTTAGTTTTATCTATCTATGAGTCTGTTATAGAAAATACTATAGAATATGGGCTCAGTTCATTGGAGAACAAGAAAAAAAAAAAAAGCAGTGTGTTTTTTGGTGTTTATTTTTTTTTGCATAAAAAAATATATATTGTCCACACATGCCAAAAGAGACAATTCCTTGGCATATAATTGGCCATTAAAGAGTTTGGTGGAATCAATGTACAAAACCTGGAAATTGTTTTGGTGTATTTAATTGGCATTACGTGTGAACACAGCCGTATGTACAGTAAATAAAATCAAAATGTGTTGTATTTTGGATGTAATTTTTTTTATAGCAGAGATCATACAGTGGGAACTATGGGTATTTTCACAGTCATCCATATTCAGTATCTTCTTGTAAGACCGGGCCGACACTGGCCTTCTGGCAGCTTTGACATTTCAGAAATGTCTGAAGGCAGAATAAAAACTATCTCACTTTTTATTTTAATAAATATTCATGACCTTACAAGACTTCCATTGGAGCCAGTAGGGGTCATAAGTAGAGGTAATAAATAGTCACACCTTGACTTTTGTATAGTCGTCCAGGAATTTAAAGATATACTTTGTGTGCCACAGGATATGCCATAAATGTTTAAATAATGATGATCCCATCTCTAGGGACCAACGTCTACCTTGAGAATGGAGCGCATGCTCAGTAATACTTAGAATTCTCATAGATGTCGTTGGAGAGAGCAGCGCATGCGCAGCTACTTCTCTACTGACAGAGGATACCTGTCTTTGGGAAAACTGTGGACTCCGCATGTAAAGGGAACCTGAAATGAGGGCGGAACTATAATAGGTGCAGGGGTTGCAATCGCACCCAGGACGTGAAGCCAAAGGGGCCCAAAAAGTAGCTTGGACCGATATGAAAAGACCATTACTATTAATGATTTTCAATGATTTGTGGCCCTGTTGGAGTTTTTGCATTGGGACCCACGAGCATCAAGTTGCACCACTGTGTATCAGACACTGGCTGTATGATTTCAGCCATGTAAGGCTCCTCTAGGCAACTTCTCCCCACCCTCTGCCAATAACTGACATGTCTCTCCCTATACATGCATGTAGGGAGAGGCCTGCCTCATATAGTAGTTATTGGAGAGAGCTGCACATGCACAGCTTCTTCTTCACTGACAGAAGTCGTCAGATAAGGGATCTCTGTTTTTGTGATGGATCCCATTTGTAAAAGGAACCTGACAGCTGATACATGCTACCGATCCATAGTCAGCATGTACCAGACACCGTGGCGCCAGAAATATACTTTAAAAGTCAACCGGTGGACCGAGCTACTTGTGAGACTGGCCAGACAGGCGGGTCCCAGTCAGCTTCATCCTCACCCACTGCCAATGATTGACAGGTCTATCCCTATATACCTAGGTAGCAAGAGACCTGTCATTCACAAGGAGCTGGCGGGAAGAATCCGCTAGGGACTGGCATTCCCAACTAGTCTACCAGGAGGCTCGGTTCCCGGCTTTTAAATTATGTTTTTCCCTGAAAAATCATCAAAAATACCTGGTTGAAATCAGTCAACCACTGTCTGATCCATATTTCCCTGTGATGGGCCCAATAGCTATATACGCAGGTTAACCTGTAGTGATTTGTTGGAGCCTGACCCATGCCAATGCCCTAAATACTCCTTTCTCTGCCTCTTTACCATTTATACTACAATACCTTATTAATAGGGCGGACATATAGGAACACACGTAGGAAATAACCCCTTTGTACAAGCCCATTTCCTAAAGTAATAAGGATGGGGCTGGATAAGTCAGGCCAGGTCACGCCGCAACCCCGGAGGAAAGTAATACACACTCCTGGAAACTGAAAACCTCTACTGATCTTAAAAAGAAAGGAAACTGATCTAAATGTAATAGGATCTAATGTATTGTCAGGTGTGTAACCTCAGACCTCACAATGCATGTAAAAATCCTTTTGTGTCATACAGATCACAAGCAGAAGGGCTCAGGTTAAATTTTTATCAGCTTCAGTGCAATAATTTACCATGACCTTCATTAGTTGTGATGGTTTGGCCATGGATTTAGTGTCTCCGTGCAACTATGTGGCCATAAACCAATGTGGAAAATCAGAAGTGTTGGATATTTAGGGGGCCATAAGAATGTGCAATCACCCATGTAAGATCCATCTCTGCTCATCGATTAGCAGCCATGGCGGCTTATTACAAGACATTCGTCTTACAGACACCATTTGGAGGCCTATTTATTGAGCACAAGAATTTGCCATGAAATATTCATTGCTTTGACTGTGAAACCACAAATCTACCAAGGTTGTCTCTTATGAGGCACAAGACTGTTGGAATCTGACTGCATTTATGCCTTTTTTGTTGTTCTATCTCTGTAATCTGTTTATATGGTCTTAGGGTACCGTCACACATTGAAATTTTCATCGCTGCGACGGCACGATTCGTGACGTCGCAGCGTCGTATAATCATCGCTCCAGCGTCGTAGACTGCGGTCACACGTTGCAATCACGGCGCTGGAGCGATGCCGAAGTCCCCGGGTAACCAGGGTAAACATCGGGTAACTAAGCGCAGGGCCGCGCTTAGTAACCCGATGTTTACCCTGGTTACCAGCGTAAACGTAAAAAAACAAACAGTACATACTCACCCGTCGGTGTCCTTCAGGTCTCTTGCCGTCCGCTTCCTGCTCTGAGTGCAGCCGTACAGTGAGAGCAGATCGCAGCACCGCTGTGATCTGCTCTCTCACTTTCCGGCCGGCACTCAGAGCAGGAAGCAGACGGCAAGGGACCTGAAGGACACCGACGGGTGAGTATGTACTGTTTGTTTTTTTACGTTTACGCTTGTAACCAGGGTAAACATCGGGTTACTAAGCGCGGCCCTGCGCTTAGTTACCCGATGTTTACCCTGGTTACAAGCGAAGACATCGCTGGATCGCTGTCACACACAACGATCCAGCGATGTCAGCGGGTGATCAAGCGACGAAAGAAAGTTCCAAACGATCTGCTACGACGTACGATTCTCAGCAGGGTGTCTGATCGCAGTAGCGTGTCAGACACAGCGATATCGTAACGATATCGCTAGAACGTCACGAATCGTAACGTCGTAGCGATGGAAATTTCAATGTGTGACGGAGAATATCATCGTAGAGACTATGGATATAGGAAGGGATATCATGGAGAGAGTGTTGACTGACGAAAAGGAATTGGAACCTCAAAAGTACTATTATGATAAAATAGCCGATCACTAAGATATCAGTCTACATCTATCCACCATACTGGCACACAGAGGTTTCTCCAGTGGGCAAAAGCTCTAACATAATAATAAGCCCCTAATCCAACAAGGCGAGAAGAGTCCCACAGAAGACAGCCCCCTTTGGAGAACTTTTTACTTTACTAAACTATTAGATTTTCTTGATGATATGTCCAGTGCATGCAATGATGGGAGCAAAAATTATCATGTACTTATAGAGGACATGGAAATGTTCCGTGTAGGTGGAAGGATGGTCCGCCTCCTTAGATGATTTGCCCTAGTGAGAGAAGGAACCATAAAGGATATGTACAGTATTTATTTTAGTGTTTATTATCTTTCTTAATGCAAAGTTAAAGAGACTGGCCACTATTTTATATTGATGGTTTAGCCACAGGATAAGTCATCAATATCTGATCGGTAGGTGTGTGACACTGGCACCGCCCAAAAGTTCTCGGATGCTGCCAGAATATAGCAGCTCTGTCAAAACTATAGTGATCGCGGGCAGGTACTATAGATCCAACCCCAGAGCTGCTGTGTTCCAGCAGCATCTCAGAACTTCAGGTGGCCCCAACTGATCGGCAAGGGTGAGGGCTCTCATCATTTAGATAATGACCATCAATTGGCCATCAATAAAGAAGTAGTTGCCAACCCTTTTAACTAAACTTCAAAATGGTCTTCATTAGAGAATGGAGAATTGATTCTCAGGATTCCGGTAAATCGTCCAGTGAAGTACTCCGTGAGGACTGGGTGGGAGGACTGCAATTCTCCTTACCTCCTAACGTTCCTGGCTCCTCTTTTGACAAGACAGGTGTGTCGCGCCTCAAAAGAGGAGCTGGCAATACCAGGAGGTAGCGAGAGTCACAGGTCTCCCATCCACGAAGTACTGCCCTTGTCGATGAAGTCGTGAGGATCAATCATCTCTGAGAATAAATGATCTCTAGTCTTCACTAAAAATATTTCTACTAATAACTTGCTGAAGAATGTCTGTAAGTCCTCTCTAAGAATAAATCATCTCTAAGAATAAATTATCTCAAGTCTTCACTAAAAATATTTCTACTGTTCTCTTGCTGAAGAGTGTCTGTAAGTCCTTTAACCAGCTGAGTGAAATGTAAAAATGCAATAAATCCTTCAGATCTCCTGCTATTGACTCTTAGGGCTTTCAGTGTTGGAAAAAGCAGCAGAGATGGGGTTGTACACATATCTCCACAGTGTGGAAAGGGGAGAAAGCATCCACTGTCTCGGGGAGGTAACCACTAATATATGTAACAATCATTTTTCCATGTCAAAAATATCCTTAGCCATTAAGGTGATTTAACAATGGCAGATTTCTGCCCATATCTAGTGCAAATTGTCGATATAACAAGTTGATCAATACTTGTTTAAAGGCAGTTTACTATGGGTCACAGTATGGTACTAATAGTAACGTGATTGTTTGGTCTGCACACAGTTTCCTTATTGTCTCATCCCCCTGTTTAGACAAGAACATGTGCTAGCGACAATGATTATCTTATTAGGCCACATAAAAAATTGTGATAGTTCATTAGCTGATTGCTGCAATGTCAACAAAAGCCATGTTAGGAAATGAGAGCTTCCACTTAAGGGTATTTTGGATGAAGTTGTATCCCTTGTAAGTAAACCATGCAGATATTCACAGAATGGGAGCAAGGAGATAGTTTGAAAATTGTATATATATATCCAATTGTTCTATAAATGTTTCATAATACAAAGAATGGGCTTATTTGTTAAAATCCTTTGTTTTGTTTTGTTTTGTTGTAATTTTCATTCTTTCTCTGAAATTTCTTTTGCTAGTTGTATTTAAATAAGCTTTTCCATCTTACAGGGAATCTGTCACCCCCCTCCCCCAGCGACATTTATGACCGATTAATATGGTGTGAGGCAGTGACCCCTGTTACAGCTAGGGGGCGCTGTTTGTGCTCCCCAGAATGCGCACAGTAGCCTATGAAGGCCATAGGCGTGCATGGCAGTCGCAGGTGTAGCTGTGATTGCAATGTGAGGCAGTGACTCGTGTCACAGGTAGGGTTCGCTGTGTATTCTCCCCAGGTTGTGCATGAAGATGGATGGAGTCCATAGGTTTGCATGGGAGTCATGGATTTCCAGTCTGGGTTTTCCATGTGGCTGAAAGCCACATGTTTGTGTGTTAAAAACCCTGCAGTAAGGGGTATGGGTGTGTGAGGTGTGCAGTGCAAGTCAGAGTCAGTCTGGTGTGTGCTGGTGTGCAGAGCAGAGGCCTGCAGAGTGCTGGCTGAGTGCATGGAGGCACAGGCCAGCGAAGCTAGCACCCAGGGCAGCTGAATAGCCTGCCACCTGCATCATATACAGTGATGCAAGTCATCCATGGTACTGGTCTTAGATGTGGACAGTTCTGTGCCCGGAGGTGGATGTCCTGTGCCTGAAAGAGTCGGATGTGGACAGTGCTGTCCCGAAGGTGGATGCCCTGTGCCCGAAAGAGGACTAGCATGTGTAAGAATTGCAAACAGGTGGATATGGTGCCCGGCTGCTATCCGGAGGATATCCTGGGCTGTGTGAGTAAAGAGACTGGGATACAGCGATGCAGGACACCCACGGGAACTAGTCAGAGGAAGGCTGGCATGTGTAGTGTCTGCAACATGTAAAGCTGTGTGTTTGGAGACGGTAATATGGCATGCGGTCACCCAGGGAAACTGGACAAGGGAAGTCTGGCCTGTTTAGGGACTGCAATCTAAAGCCATATGAGATGTAGTGCTATGAAACAGGCACTGAGATGAGATGAACTGTATGTAATGAACTTTGATGTCGTGTACTAAAAATGCTATGCACCTTTATGTTTGAAGTAACACATTAAAGAAACTTTTGTGTTTGAACTTTGTGGGTCACTGCCTCTTCACTGAGTACGATGCTACTGCAGCCTTACATATGTTGGAAAGAATGCGGGCAGTGTGAACTGAGGCATACCCCAAAACGTGCTGCATAGCGTTGTGCAAATCTGCTGGAAAAATGTTTTCAAGACAGCTTGCTGTGGCTTGGCAGGGCCACGAAAATGGAAGGCTTCTGGCAGTAACTCGATGGCGTTATGAAGATTTGCTGTGGATCGGCGGGTCCATGAAGTCTGCAGGAGCTGCAGTTCTGGCAGCAGCAGCAAGAGGCGCTGCAGTTGCAGCATAGAATGTGTTTATGTACTGTGTCGGGCGTAGAACCCGAAAATGTTGATACCTGCCATAGGGGTCACCAAATTAGGGTCAGAGTGTAATCCCGATAGGTTTCCCCTAGAGGTATTGGCAGGAGAAACTGAAAATGTTGTTTTAGGCAGGAATGTCACGGGGTCATATGCATGCCCTATCTCGCGCCCATATGGGGTAACAAGTGTTCAACCCCACAGGTATGAACAGGGGGGAGGATATGTGAGTTTGTGACCCCTATTACAGCTAGGGGCGCTGTTTGTGCTCTCCAGAATGCGCACAGAGGCGTATGAAGGCTATAGGTGTGCATGGCATATGCAAGTGTAGCTGTGATTGCAATGTGAGGCAGTGACTCGTGTCACAGGTATGTGTGTGTTCTCCCCAGGTTGTGCATGAAGATGGATGGAGTCCATAGGTGTGCATGGGAGTCATGGATTTCCAGTGCGGGTTTTCCATGTGGCTGAAGGCCACAGGTTTGTGTGTTAAAATCCCTGTAGTAAGGGGTATGGGTGTGTCAGGTGTGTGGTGCACGTCAGTGTCAGGCTGGTGTGCAGAGGAGAGGCCTGCAGAGCACTGGCTGAGTGCATGGGGGCATAGGCCAGCGGAACCAGCACCCAGGGCAGCTGAATAGCCTGGTACCCACAGCGCACACAACGATGCAAGTTGTCCATGGTACTGGTCTCGGATGTGGACAGGAGGATGTCCTGTTCCGAAAAAGGACTAGCATGTGTAACGATTGCAAACAGGTGGATATGGTGCCCGGCTGCTATCCGGAGGATATTCTGGGCTGTGTATGGCTGTGTGAGTAAAGAGACTGTGATGCAGGACACCCACGGAAACTAGTCAGAGGAGGGCTGGCGTGTGTAGTGTCTGCAACATGTAAAGCTGTGTGTTTGGAGACTTTATTATGGTGTGCGGTCGCCCACTTCGAAACTAGACAAGGGAAGTCTGGCCTGTTTAGGGACTGCAATCTAAAGCCATAAGATATGTAGTGCTATGAAACAGGCACGGAGATGAGATAAACTGTATATACACTGCGTGCAGAGTTATTAGGCAAGTTGTTTTTTGGATCACATGATACTTTTTATACATATTGTCCTACTCCAAGCTGTTCAGGCTTGAGAGCCATCTACCAATTAAGTAAATCAGGTGATGTGCATCTCTGTAATGAGGAGAGGTGTTGTCTACTGACATCAAAACCCTATATAAGGTGTGCTTAATTATTAGGCAACTTTCTTTCCTTTGGCAAAATGGGTCAGAAGAGAGATTTGATGGGCTCTGAAAAGTCCAAAATTGTGAGATGTCTTGCAGAGGGATGCAGCAGTCTTGAAATTGCCAAACTTTTGAAGCGTGATCACTGAACAATCAAGCGTTTCATGGCAAATAGCCAACGGGGTCGCAAGAAGCGTGTTGGGCAAAAAAGGCGCCAAATAACTGCCCATGAATTGAGGAAAATTAAGCGTGAAGCTGCCAAGATGCCATTTGCCACCAGTTTTGCCATATTTCAGAGCTGCAACGTTACTGGAGTAACAAAAAGCAAAAGGTGTGCGATACTCAGGGACATGGCCAAGGTAAGGGAGGCTGAAAAACGACCACCTTTGAACAAGAAACATAAGATAAAACGTCAAGACTGGGCCAAGAAATATCTTAAGACTGACTTTTCAAAGGTTTTATGGACTGATGAAATGAGAGTGACTCTTGATGGGCCAGATGGATGGGCCAGAGGCTGGATCAGTAAAGGGCAGAGAGCTCCACTCCGACTCAGATGCCAGCAAGGTGGAAGTGGGGGACTGGTATGGGCTGGTATCATCAAAGATTAACTTGTGGGACCTTTTTGGGTTGAGGATGGAGTGAAGCACAACTCCCATACCTACTGCCTGTTTCTGGAAGATAACTTCTTCAAGCAGTGGTACAGGAAGAAGTCGGTATCGTTCAAGAAAAACATGATTTTCATGCAGGGCAATGCTCCATCACATGCCTCCAACTACTCCACAGCGTAGCTGGCCAGTAAAGGTCTCAAAGAAGAAAAAATAATGACATGGCCCCCTTGTTCACCTAATCTGAACCCCATAGAGAACCTGTGGTCCCTCATAAAATGTGAGATCTACAGGGAGGGAAAACAGTGTCTGGGAGGCTGTGGTGGCTGCTGCACGCAATGTTGATCGTAAACAGATCAAGCAACTGACAGAATCTATGGATGGAAGGCTGCTGAGTGTCATCATAAAGAAAGGCGGCTATATTGGTCACTAATTTTTTTGGTTTTGTTTTTGCATGTCAGAAATGTTTATTTCTAAATTTTGTGCAGTTATATTGGTTTACCTGGTGAAAATAAACAAGTGAGATGGGAATATATTTGGTTTTTATTAAGTTGCCTAATTATTCTGCACAGTAAGGGTACCGTCACACATTGAAATTTTCATCGCTGCGACGGCACGATTCGTGACGTCGCAGCGTCGTATAATCATCGCTCCAGCGTCGTAGACTGCGGTCACACGTTGCAATCACGGCGCTGGAGCGATGCCGAAGTCCCCAGGTAACCAGGGTAAACATTGGGTAACTAAGCGCAGGGCCGCGCTTAGTAACCCGATGTTTACCCTGGTTACCAGCGTAAATGTAAAAAAACAAACAGTACATACTCACCCGTCGGTGTCCTTCAGGTCCCTTGCCGTCTGCTTCCTGCTCTGAGTGCAGCCGTACAGTGAGAGCAGATCGCAGCACCGCTGTGATCTGCTCTCACTTTCCGGCCGGCACTCAGAGCAGGAAGCAGACAGCAAGGGACCTGAAGGACACCGACGGGTGAGCATGTACGGTTTGTTTTTTTACGTTTACGCTTGTAACCAGGGTAAACATCGGGTTACTAAGCGCGGCCCTGCGCTTAGTTACCCGATGTTTACCCTGGTTACAAGCGAAGACATCGCTGGATCGCTGTCACACACAACGATCCAGCGATGTCAGCGGGTGATCAAGCGACGAAAGAAAGTTCCAAACGATCTGCTACGACGTACGATTCTCAGCAGGGTGTCTGATCGCAGTAGCGTGTCAGACACTGCGATATCGTAACGATATCGCTAGAACGTCACGAATCGTACCGTCGTAGCGATGGAAATTTCAATGTGTGACAGTACCCTAATAGTTACCTGCACAAACAGATATCCTCCTAAGATAGCCAAATCTAAAAAAAACAAAACACTCCAACTTCCAAAAATATTAAGCTTTGATATTTATGAATCTTTTGGGATGATTGAGAACATAGTTGTTGATCAATAATAAAAATAATCTTCTAAAATACAACTTGCCTAATAATTCTGCACGCTGTGCAATGAATTTTGATGTTGTGTACTAAAAATGCTATGCACCTTTATGTGTGAAGTAACACATTAAAGAGACTTTTGTGTTTGAAATTTGTGGGTCACTGCCTCTTCACTGCATACAATGCTACTGCAGCCTTACAATGGGCATACATGTAATAGAAATGTTACACTAGTCCTAGCTGTGTGCCTTATATTAATGGTCTTGTTGTGGAGAAATCCTCTTTAATTTCTGTATGCTAATGATGTCTTCCAGGCTTCGGGGTGTGCGGGGCCTGGAAGAAATTCTTGCCTCCTTTTTTCATTGTAATACTACCCCTCCCTCCCATCAGCATCAGTTTACCAGTGTAACATTTCTATTACCTGTATGCCCATATTAACACGTTATATACGTTTGGGTGACAGATTCTCTTTAAACATTTTTAGTAAACTCATAGCGTACATCATAAATATCTGCTAGGTTCTACATCAGGGACCCCTCTCACTGGAATAAAAATTTCCCTTTACAATTTGCCAAAACAAACTGGCCACAGTCTGCAATGACTTTGTAAGGCAATGTGCAGACAAAGTATTTTAAGGCATTCAAAAATGTCAAGCTTTTCCAAGCGTAAAAAAAAATTTTTTAGGAAACGTTTCATTTTTGGGGCTTTTTTGGAGGACTTTTTATTTTCCTGAAACAGCTTTTGTGAGATCTTGAAGCTTTTTGGAAGATTTTTTTTCCCTGAAATTTTTTTTGCAGTCTTTTGATTTGACAGTGCCTGATTTGGAGCAGATTTCATTTGGCTTTGCTTCAAAGGAGTGACATGCAAACCAGGTGTTTTTAAAAACCAAAAGAGGTGAAAAAAATACTCAGAAATCTAAATCTCTATATTTGATCTGCATTGAGATTAATAGAAAGAGTCTTTTAGGTATTTTATAAGATATTTTTGTGGTACATTTTTTAGGTGGATTCACTCAAAAAATCTGTTAAAAATCTCCATCTGCAGATAGCCTAATTTCCCTCTGTAAACCTTGGCACAGCTCATTTTGATGGGGGAAGCTATAGGCATTCAGGTAGTCTCTTTACAGCAGATATGTAGTTTGGTGCCATTAAAGGGTTTGTCCACTACTAGCACAGCCCCTTCTTAAACTAAATGTTCGGCCCCAATAAAATAATAAAGCCTATACTCACCTACAGTGCCGGCTCCATTCCAGTGGTGACGACAGTCGCGGTCCCGGGGCTGTGACGCGGTGTTGTGACACGTGATGCCCAGTGTCCAATCAGCACTGGCATCACTGTCTCCGCCTTCGGAGACAGTGAGTATAGGCTTTATTATTTTATCGGTACCAAGCATTTAGTTTAAGAAGGGGTTGTCCTAGTAGTGGACAACCTCTTTAAGAGGAATGGCTGCCCAGCTACTACACTAATGGCTTGAGTCCACCTGAATTGGAGCTGTTCTTATAAATGGATCTCTAATCTGATTCATTGTGGGTGTATGGGGGTCCAGAGCACTATACCACCCTATATGTCATCCATATACCTTAGTAAGGAGTTGCAACCTCTTTAAGTTACTCAAGTTTGCAACAGGAAAACAATGTTTTCCACTGAAGCTATTGCAGATTTCAAACTTCCAAAAAAATGTAGTCTCAATTTATCTAAAGAAAAATAAGAGGGGTTTACTTGGTCATGCACAGCATCAATTCGGCTCAAAACTCTTCAAGTTTGATCCACTTCCTCCATTAAGACCTTGTACGGTAATAAAAATAAATAAATATATCAAGGAAATCTATAGAGAGATAATAGTAGTAGCCAAGGATAATGTAAAAGTTTTTCTTTATAAAACAAAAATTCAAAAATATACAAAAAATATATTTAAAAAAAAGCATAAACCACACACGGGTGTTGTGAAATTGGATTCTGGGCTCCCCCGGTGGCCACTTGTGGAATTTAACTTGTGTGCATCATCCCCTCTGTTCACCTGCTCCTATCAGGATGTGGGAGTCGCTATATAACCTTGCTCCTCTGTCAGTTTCTTGCCGGTCAACAATGTAATCAGTAGCCTTTCTGTGCATGTTCCTGCTACTAGACAACTCCCAGCTAAGTTGGACTTTTGTCCTTGTGTGTTTTTGCATTTTGTTCCTGTTCACAGCTGCTGTTTCGTTACTGTGTCTGGAAAGCTCTTGTGAGCGGAAATTGCCACTCTGGTGTTATGAGTTAATGCTAGAGTCTTAAAGTAATTTCTGGATGGTGTTTTGATAGGGTTTTCTGCTGACCATGAAAGTGCCCTTTCTGTCTTCATGCTATCTAGTAAGCGGACCTCGATTTTGCTAAACCTATTTTCATACTACGTTTGTCATTTCATCTAAAATCACCGCCAATATATGTGGGGGCCTCTGTCTGCCTTTTGGGAAAATTTCTCTAGAGGTGAGCCAGGACTGTCTTTTCCTCTGCTAGGATTAGGTAGTTCTCCGGCTGGCGCTGGGCATCTAGGGATAAAAAAACGTAGGCATGCTACCCGGCCACTTCTAGTTGTGCGGCAGGTTTAGTTCATGGTCAGTATAGTTTCCATCTTCCAAGAGCTAGTTCTCATATATGCTGGGCTATGTTCTCTCGCCATTGAGAATCATGACAGTTTGACCGGCCAAAAAAAAGGGTTAAATTACTGGCTGAGAAAGGAGAGAAAAAAGAAGTCTGCTACAATTTTTTTTTTTTTTTTTTTCCCTCTAGTTCTGAGTGTGCTCTTAATTGAATCACTTGCTAGTCTGCCTATACTGCAGCCTTCCTCTCTTCCTCTCCTTCTAATCCTTGAATGGCTCTGTGTTCACCTGTTTCAAATGGATCTTCAGAGTGTAGCTACAGGTTTGAATAATCTCGCCACAAAGGTACAAAATTTGCAAGATTTTGTTGTTCATGCACCTATGTCTGAGCCTAGAATTCCTTTGCCTGAATTCTTCTCGGGGAATAGATCTCACTTTCAAAATTTTAAAAATAATTGCAAATTGTTTTTGTCCCTGAAGTCTCGCTCTGCCGGAGACCCTGCACAGCAGGTCAGGATTGTAATTTCCTTGCTCCGGGGCGACCCTCAAGACTGGGCTTTTGCATTGGCACCAGGGGATCCTGCGTTGCTCAATGTGGATGCGTTTTTTCTGGCCTTGGGGTTGCTTTATGAGGAACCTCATTTAGAGCTTCAGGCGGAAAAGGCCTTGATGTCCTTGTCTCAGGGGCAAGATGAAGCTGAAATATACTGCCAAAAATTCCGCAAATGGTCTGTGCTTACTCAGTGGAATGAGTGCGCCCTGGCGGCGATTTTCAGAGAAGGTCTCTCTGATGCCATTAAGGATGTTATGGTGGGGTTCCCTGTGCCTGCGAGTCTGAATGAGTCCATGACGATGGCTATTCAGATCGATAGGCGTCTGCGGGAGCGCAAACCTGTGCACCATTTGGCGGTGTCTACTGAGAAAACGCCAGAAAATATGCAATGTGATAGAATTCTGTCCAGAAGCGAGCGGCAGAATTTTAGACGAAAAAATGGGTTGTGCTTCTATTGTGGTGATTCAACTCATGTTATATCAGCATGCTTTAAGCGTACTAAGAAGCCTGACAAGTCTGTTTCAATTAGCACTTTACAGTCTAAGTTTATTCTATCTGTGACCCTGATTTGTTCTTTGTCATCTATTACCGCGGACGCCTATGTCGACTCTGGCGCTGCTTTGAGTCTTATGGATTGGTCCTTTGCCAAACGCTGTGGGTATGATTTGGAGCCATTGGAGGCTCCGATACCTCTGAAAGGGATTGACTCCACCCCATTGGCTAGTAATAAACCACAATACTGGACACAAGTGACTATGCGTGTTAATCCGGATCACCAGGAGGTTATTCGCTTTCTGGTGCTGTATAATCTACATGATGTTTTGGTGCTGGGATTGCCATGGCTGCAATCTCATAACCCAGTCCTCGACTGGAGAGCTATGTCTGTGTTAAGCTGGGGATGTAAAGGAACTCATGGGGACGTACCTTTGGTTTCCATTTCATCATCTATTCCCTCTGAGATTCCTGAATTCTTGTCTGACTTTCGTGACATTTTTGAAGAACCCAAGCTTGGGTCACTGCCTCTGATGTTCATGCCTCCGATCTTGTCCGTGCCTTTCATAGGGCTCATCCTGATCGCCCTGGTGGTTCTGGTGAGGGTTCGGTGCCCCCTCCTTGAGGGGGGGGTACTGTTGTGAAATTGGATTCTGGGCTCCCCCGGTGGCCACTTGTGGAATTTAACTTGTGTGCATCATCCCCTCTGTTCACCTGCTCCTATCAGGATGTGGGAGTCGCTATATAACCTTGCTCCTCTGTCAGTTTCATGCCGGTCAACAATGTAATCAGTAGCCTTTCTGTGCATGTTCCTGCTACTAGACAACTCCCAGCTAAGTTGGACTTTTGTCCTTGTGTGTTTTTGCATTTTGTTCCTGTTCACAGCTGCTGTTTCGTTACTGTGTCTGGAAAGCTCTTGTGAGCGGAAATTGCCACTCTGGTGTTATGAGTTAATGCTAGAGTCTTAAAGTAATTTCTGGATGGTGTTTTGATAGGGTTTTCTGCTGACCATGAAAGTGCCCTTTCTGTCTTCATGCTATCTAGTAAGCGGACCTCGATTTTGCTAAACCTATTTTCATACTACGTTTGTCATTTCATCTAAAATCACCGCCAATATATGTGGGGGCCTCTGTCTGCCTTTTGGGAAAATTTCTCTAGAGGTGAGCCAGGACTGTCTTTTCCTCTGCTAGGATTAGGTAGTTCTCCGGCTGGCGCTGGGCATCTAGGGATAAAAAAACGTAGGCATGCTACCCGGCCACTTCTAGTTGTGCGGCAGGTTTAGTTCATGGTCAGTATAGTTTCCATCTTCCAAGAGCTAGTTCTCATATATGCTGGGCTATGTTCTCTCGCCATTGAGAATCATGACACACGGGACCTCGAAATACAGAACTAAATGGTGCACACAAAATTATATCCTAATACATGATTAATACAGGCAATGTGGTCAATAATTCATATCCAAAAAGAAGTATCAATATGATAAGTATAAAGATTTATCATAGAATAAAAATCCTACATGTAACTTATTAACCTTACGATTATTATAATTACACATATGGACACGTTTCACTCAAAGAAATGTTTAAAAAAATGTGTGCAGAAACGTTAACAACCAAGGTTAAGGTTAGGATAAGTGCCTTGCAACCAGAGATCTTGGCTACATCTCAAAGATTTTCCAGTAGATTACGATTTTTGGTGACTCATGAACAGGTCAACTTGTGAGTCATTATGGCAGGTGCAATCTTTGTCCATGTCTTCTACTAGAGATTGGAAGGGGAGAGGTGGACATGCATGGTAATCTTTTTTCCTGGATAATGGGGTTAGGTGTAAAGTTGAGCAAATTTTTCAAAATTTGGTTGCGATTACGTTCGGAGGTGAATATCATTTTTGCAATATTCGACAAACACAGCCGAACATCATTGGAGTCAATGGGAGAAGAAATGGACAAATATGTTCAGAACAGATCGTCAAACATAAATTCGACAAGCTTAAGGTACCAATATGGCACGAATATGGCAAATTCAGATTTGGCAACCGATTCCGAACATATTCCCTCAACTCTAGTTAGAAGTTGCACCATGAGTCTATTAATGTCTTAGTTACTAGTCTCAAGAACCAAAAATATTGAAACAGTTGAATTTACTATGCAATGTACAGAACTATTTGGGGTATAATAGAAGTTATGGACATGTGTAGACTAGTCTACATTTATTGAGCTTTACGGGATCCTATTGGGGGGATTCTGTCCAGAGATCCGTCTTCGTCACACATTTGTCAGCTGGATACTTTCTTCTTCTCACAATCCAACTTATTGTCTAATGTCTTTGGTTTCTGTTATGGTGAGTCAGTTTACTTTGCTCACTGTATGATGAGTCACATTCTTATAAAGCCTTCTATACTAGGTAACACTTCGGAGTGTTTAACCCCCATTTACATGAGGGGATAATTGAATTAGAGCACAAACGATCTCATGTAAATAATTCTGTAATTGTTTGAACATTTATGGGTATTATTTACTTCTTTGCCAGAAACGCTCTGCATGGTATCCTATGCACCACTGCCTTACCCAATGTCATGATGTCACAGGAGTCTAGTAGGCTTCAGAGGTGTCCAGGATGCCAGACTGAGGACTTTTAGAAAAAAGTGGACATGTTTTAGCCTGATGTCCCAATTAGTCTGAAGGGGGCTTCATCAGAAAAAATAACTTTTCCCTTCTGTTCTGCAGTCTAATACCTATGATTCCTGCGAAATCATTTTTTAGATGCTTTCTTAGAAGAAAATAATATAAACATTTATGCACATGTGTCAAATTCTTGTTCTGACTGTTGATCCAGTTGGTCAACTCTCGGGATCAGTATGGGATGCATTATGGATGTGCCTATACTTTTCCATCCCTCGGTGGAACTTGATGGACCTACCGTAAGTCTTTCTTAATCCTTACTATGTATCTATTTATTCTCCTGCCTTCTAACCATGGGCTTGAGTCAGAATGGAGCTTTGGTGGCTTGCCTATTCTGGCTAGCCTCACACATCTGTGAAACATTAGAGGCCCTTGCTGGACAGCAAGGTCTCCTGACCTGACTAAGGGGCCCCATACATGATAGGCAGCTTTTGACACAACGATGGTCCGACTATTTGGCTAACTCTTGATGTGCCACTACTTGGACAATCCCTTCTGAATCTCTAGATTTCTCCCTAGTAAAATAATAACACTTATACTCACCTCTGGTGCCAGCTCTGTTCCATCAGTGTCAGCATTCCCTCTCCCGGGGATCACATGACATTGTTACGTCACGCAATCCCTGATGCCAATCAGCACTGGCTTCATTCTACTCTTCTATGGACGTAATTGACATCTGGGGGAAGTGAGAGCTTTGGCTGCTCTCTCACCCCACCTGGATGTTTTGATTTATATGAAGGAGGTAGTGTGAAGCCACTCTGATTGGCCTCAGGGATCGCTTAACATAATAATGTCATGCGAGCCCCGGGAAAGCCAGTGCCGACACTGCTGGAACAGCAACAGTACCAGATGTGAGTATGTGTTATTATTTTATTAGGGGGAAGCACTGGGATTCAGAAAGGGTTGTCCGAGTAGTGGACAACCCCTTTAGGAAAGAAAATGTTATAAATTCACGTGGTTACCCACCTTCACTTATGTACTGTAGTTCACACACTGAGAAGGTGACCTCCTTAACGTATTTAGATACAAGTGAGTTATATGAATTCCTCAGTTATTATGTAAAATGTTATTTAAAGCAACCTCAAGGTGTAAAGTTACATGACTGCAAAATGTGTTCACGAGAATTAAGTCATTAGCACTTCTCTAACATTCGGTGCCGAGTCAGCTGAAAAAAAAATGAAAATGAGGTCATTAGTCTGGATATTTTTAAATCTACTTATCTAACTAATCTAAACAAAAATCTCTAAAAACTATTGGATTATCTTGTCTCTGGAGGGTATTTTAAAATAATTGAGTGAAGAGTCAATTAAAATTAAAAGGATTTTACCACTTAATTTGACGCATCAAAAAATCCATTTGTTGACTTCGGATGAATTCAATCATCCCGTAAATCTAATTCATTGATTTTCTAAATCAGATAATCAAAGTGTTGTAAAATAGAAGGTTGTATTTCTAAAATGTGTCAATGAATGAATATAGTCGATGCAAGACCCTCGCTATATGGATGTTAGATGAGATGTTGTGGCTGCCCTTGGGTTCGGGACCCAAAGGATTGAATTTGAGGTGCCATGTGCCATAAGTGACATCTGATAGCTTCAGAATCGTGCTATAGATCTTGCACTCGATCCTTAATCTTTAGATTACACCTCTTTGGATGTGAGATGTAACTTAATAACTAAATAAGGGAAAGATTTTTCTAATTCTGCAAGTTGTGCTGTATTTGGAAATATGTTACCCATAGAGCCATAAGAAGGAGGCATTTTGGCAATGCTCATCAGATACTAAGGCTCAACCTCCATGAATACTTCTGTTAATTGATAACTTTGCTCACATAATTTTAGATTTTGCTCAATGTTTTGACTTGAATAATATATTTTTCTATAGGTAAAATACTATTGCTTGGAAAATGTTTTTTTTGTGAGATGGCTTTGAGGAGGAGGTGTTAACTGGTTACTCTCTCAAATGGCTGGATGGTTGAGTTCCAATCATAAGTCTCAATAGTCCTCATCAATATGAGTAAGTGTCCTGTAACATACCTAAATATAACAGCAGACCCTTCAGAGAACATGGGGTCCACCCAACACTGCTTCTCCTTAAAGACGGATGCTTTATTACATTTTCTCATTTCCAATCATAAGATCATATTGGGTCATCTTACGTTAGAGCTCTGCCTGGGTGTTACCATTTTAGAAATGGGTCTACACCATTTTACACTCATTGGTCCATGGTCAGTCTGTGTAAGGACACATGCCTAACTGGTAACACCCAATTTTCAGTTTATTTATAAGTTTTCAGGTAGTAGAAGAGAGGAACCTTACAACACAGATCTCTTAAAAACAAATCAGACTTTGTAATTAACAGGTCCTCGTTAAAGAAAGCCTTCACATGAAAAATGTTGACTAATATGTTGACCTCGTGTTATACAGCAGGAGAAGCAAAGCATGTTGATATTGAGATTGAAAGAAAATATTCAGTTATCTCTGTAAGCACATTGTAGGGGAAAATATTTTTTTTTACTATATTATTGATCTATAACAATCGAGAGTAGGTTTTAAGTAACTGTGGGTCAACCACGATCAACGAGATTTGTAAATATTAGAAATGAGCAGATCTTTATGTGCAACGATGAGCCAGGTCAATGAGCTCTGTGCAAAATTCCTTATCCTCCATGATCCCACGTTTGGCTTATGATTTAACGGGCTGGAGACACATCACCATATGAATCAAATGCCATTGCGGGGAACCCAGAAGCTCAAGAAATTCACGTAGCTCCTGTCTGTGGTCAAAGGGCACTGACCTGGACCATGGATAGGGGTTGCACAAAACCATCCGCTAATCTCTAGTAATTATATAAGGCTAAACATGAGGAATTTACAAACATATTTTTTTATTCACTTCCTTGTACTCCCAGACCCTATGATCAGATCATATAACAAAATTTAAGGGATAAGCTTAGAGGACTGTTGGGACCCCCAAAATCCTGATAATGGGGTGTCTAATCCATTCCCAACCAAGAAGTTGCAACCTCTTTACCATCACGTTATTAGAACCGAGTTGATTTTTATGTTATTTTTAGTGAATGTACACTAAATTATTTTTAGGAAAGCCTCATGTCACACATTATATTACAAAATAAGAGCAATTTGCTAAAAAATAACCTTTTTTTACTCCTTAATGTACCCAGAATGTGATCTGATAAAGCTATTCCCACAAATCTTAGTGTAAAAGCTCTTTAGCTTAATACTTTTCAATATCGAAATCAAACAATTCACCATTTTCACACTTTTTCATGTCAACCCCTTTACAGAACTGAAAGAGATTAAGGATTATATGCCCATTATAAAGGTTGTTTTTGCTCCATACAACTTTCCAGTGTCAGATCGCAATGATGTTTCCTACTATTGGCCACAGGGGGATGACAGAAATATCTACAAATTATGGTAGGTCTTCTGTGGCCACAGAGATGTCTGCCCTCCTATTAATGCAAGCAACATAAAAAATCTAATAGCAACTATTAAAAATACACAACACATATTCACTGTAGACAAAAGTATAGGGACACATCGGTACTCATCACAAGTCTCTTGGTGTGTGTATGAGCTTGTCGAAGGCACCATTTCTCATGTGATTGGGGAGATAAATGGAGGGTTTAGCCAGCATGACCCACTGATCACTAGTTACACTATATGGACAAATTATTGGGATCCACCTCTAAATCATTGAATTCAAGTTTTTAATTCCCATTACTACACAAGTATACCATCCGGCTCACACCCCCTTCAGTGTATAACATCCGGCCCACGCCCCGTTCTGTGCATAACATCCGGCCCACACCCCCTTCGATTTATAATATCCGGCCCACACCCCTCTTGGTGCATAACATCTGGCCCACACTCCCTTTGGTGTATAGCATACGGCCCACACCCCCTTCGATTTATAATATACGGCCCACACCCCCCTCGGTGCATAACATCCAGTCCACACCCACTTCAGTGTATAACATCTGGCCCATGCCCCCTTCGGTGTATAACATCTAGCCCATGCCCCCTTCGGTGCATAACATCCAGTCCACACCCCCTTCGGTGTATAACATCCGGCCCACACCCCCTTCAATGTATAACATCCGGCCCACACCCCATTGGTGTATAACATCCAGCCCAAGCCCCCCTCAGTGCATAACATCTGGCCCACACCCCCTTTGGTGTATAACATACGTCCCACATCCCCTTTGGTGTATAACATACGTCCCACATCCCCTTTGGTGTATAACATCCAGCCCACACCCCCTTTGGTGTATAACATACATCCCACACCCCCTTCAGTGTATAACATCCGGCCCATGCCCCGCTCGGTGCATAACATCCGGCCCACACCCCCTTCGGTATATAACATCCGGCCCACTCCCCCTTCAGTGTATAACATCCGGCCCACACCCCCTTTGGTGTATAACATACATCCCACATCCCCTTTGGTGTATAACATCCGGCCCACACCCCCTTTGGTGTATAACATACTTCCCATATCCCCTTTGGTGTATAACATCCGGCCCACACCCGCATTAGTGTATAACATCCAGCCCATGCCCCATCAATGTATAACATCTAGCCCCTCCCATCCAGTAAAAAACACCCACCCTCTTTCCATGCCATCTGCCTTTAATAACATGTGACAGACCGGCCAGTGATGCAGAGCTAACTGATGCCAGTGCGGTCCTGTAATAGGAACCACTGGGGTAACAAGTCTGTCCATGACATTTCTTCCTCCTAAATCTTCCCCTTCACCTGTGAGTGATACTATTGAGAGACGGAACCGCAGCAACTCAGCCACAAAGTGGAGACCACATAATATTACAAGGCGGGGTCACCGAGAGCAGAAAAGTCACCACAGCTCTGCCATAACTGCAGAGCCTAAACTTCCTCTGGTATTAGTGGAGTGCCCCCGGCACTGAGCCATCTCTCTATGACTCTCAGGAGGACTTCACTAACTAACCCTTACGGGTTTACTTTATTGAAACTCGGCTTTCAACTCTTTCCTGTCCTCATTCTCTAGTAACATTATTAAACATTCTCTATAACTATCTAGCTAACTACATATTACTCCTATGTGAAACATTATTACCATCTACTTTCTTTTAAGGCAACATTATACTTTAAGTGCAACTAGTGAATGTTCCCTTTAAGAGGGAACCAAGTCTCTTTGAGGTAATGCAGACTCTCTCTATCTGCAAGTCCAGTTAAGGCAAGAGCTTCCATGCTGTACTCAGGAACAGTCTCTTCACAAAGCTCTCCTTCCTGTAAAACCAGTAAAGGGCACCTTTAACCCCTTCCCGACATCTGACGTTATAGTACGTCAGATGTCGGGTCCCCTGCTTTGATGTGCGCTCCGGCGGTGAGCGCACATCAAAGTCGCGACATGTCAGCTGTTTTTTACAGCTGACATGTGCGCGCAATAGCGGCGGGTGAAATCGCGATCACCCGCCGCTATTAACTAGTTAAATGCCGCTGTCAAACGCAGACAGCGGCATTTAACTACCGCATCCGGCCGTGCGGCCGGATATGAGCGCATCGCCGACCCCCGTCACATGATAGGGGGTCGGCGATGCTTGTACACTGTAACCATAGAGGTCCTGGAGACCTCTATGGTTACTGATCGCCGGTGGCTGTGAGCGCCACCCTGTGGTCGGCGCTCACAGCACACCGGCATTTCTGCTGTGTAGCAGCGATCTTATGATCGCTGCTGCATAGCAGAGCCGATCGGGCTGTGCCTGCTTCTAGCCTCCCATGGAGGCTATAGAAGCATGGCAAAAGTAAAAAAAAAAAGTAAAAAAAAATGTGAAAAAAATAAAAAAAATATAAAAGTTTAAATCACCCCCCTTTCGCCCCAATCAAAATAAATCAATAAAAAAAAACCCCAACCTACACACATTTGGTATCGCCGCGTTCAGAATCGCCCGATCTATCAATAAAAAAAAGCATTAACCTGATCGCTAAACGGCGTAATGAGAAAAAAAATCGAAACGTCAGATTTACGTTTTTTTGGTCGCCACGACATTGCATTAAAATGCAATAACGGGCGATCAAAAGAACGTATCTGCACCAAAATGCTATCATTAAAAATTCCAGCTCGGCACGCAAAAAATAAGCCCTCACCTGACCCCAGATCACGAAAAATGGAGACGCTACGAGTATCGGAAAATGGCGCAATTTTGTTTTGTTTTGTTTTTTGCAAAGTTTGGAATTTTTTTTCACCACTTAGGTGAAAAATAACCTAGTCATGTTAGGTGTCTATGAACTCGTACTGACCTGGAGAATCATAATGGCAGGTCAGTTTTAGCATTTAGTGAACCTAGCAAAATAGGCAAGCAAAAAACAAGTGTGGGATTGCACTTTTTTTGCAATTTCACTGCACTTGGAATTTTTTTCCCGTTTTCTAGTACACGACTTGGTAAAACCAATGATGTCGTTCAAAAGTACAACTCGTCCCACAAAAAATAAGCCCTCACATGGCCAAATTGACGGAAAAATAAAAAAGTTATGGCTCTGGGAAGGAGGGGAGCGAAAAACAAAAACGGAAAAGGAAAAAGCTCCGGGGGTGAAGGGGTTAAGAAGGTGCAAACTATTTACAATACAGTTTGTGAACCATTCACCGTCCATGATTCGGCAGTCTTTGTAACATTGTTGAACAAAAGCAAAAATGAAAACAAAAGCAAAAATTAAAAGCAATAGGGATCCCGGGTAAACGAAGGGATCCCTTTAAGAATAACCCTGGTCGGGTATTAGCAGCAAAAAGCAGGAAAACAAACAGTTAACTATTTACAGTTGCGGAGCATTAGGATCTTACTCTGGTTCTGGCGGCCTCCACCAGAACCAGGCTTTACCTGACAGGTGGCCCTCTGCGGCCCAGGCAGGCTTGACTCCAAGTCTACTCCCGGTGCCAGGTACACTCCATGGGTTTGGGTCTTCTGCACGACCAGGTCGTGCGCCGCGATGAGCGTCTGCATGGGCCAGTGGATGTTGCTGGCGGCGGCAGAGGCTGCTGCAGCCGCTTCGGCAGCAAGCTCCTCCCCCTCGGTTCTGGATACCGCCAGGACGGCTGTACAGCGCTGCATGTCCCGGGCCCACCAACTTCTGCCCTTGAGATGCCGGCGGTACGTCACTACATCTCCCGGCTCCAGGAGGGACTTGGCACCGTCTCCACACAGGCAGGGTTCCACCTCGTCCCGGGTGATGCGAACTCTCAGGGCCGCTCCAATTTCTTGGACGAAGCCTTTCCCCTCCTGGGGCTGGTAAACGATCACAACGCCCCATTTCGGCAAGGAGCCCTCCAGCAGCTTGCCTCGCGCTTCCCGGTCCACTTCCCGCTGGAACTCCGCAATCAGATGGTTCCTACATTCTCCCCAAGGGAAGGGCCCGAGGTCGTGCCCCCCCCGTAATCTGGGGTCAGGCGGCGGGGCCACCGGGGCGCCGGTGGTCGCAATGGTAACTGGGTCAGGTGTGGAGGTGAGGCACCCTCCCTGGGAGTCGCGGCATTGAGTACCTACGCTTGAGGTAACTCCTCCGGCGCCACTCCGCGCCCCTGAAGGAGGCGTGCGGACTGGGGACCGTTCAGGCATGGGGTGCCCCATCGACAGCTCCCGCGGGTCGAAGTCCTCCAACGAGGGCATGTCGGAGTGGTCCTCCGGTGACGGGGGTCGGTGCGGGGCCATTCTTTTCCACAGGCCTTCTCTGGTCTCCAGTCCCACCTCATCTGAGTCATAGTTTCGTTTCTTCGGTCTCCGCCCGCCATAGAAGATCAGGAGGCGGGTCTCAGCTGCTAACAGACACGTCCTCAGGATATAGAAATATTCAGACTGGGCGGCCATTGTCTTTCGCGCCCTCCAGCTCGTGTATGCCCACTTCATGCCCTTCTTCTTCTCCTGCGCTCCTCTTAGCGCTGTAATAGTGGCGGGTTTGGCGGGCATTTTTGGCGGCAATTAGCACCACATAGTCTTCGCAATAAGTCACAGTTCAAGCACAATTCAGACACAGTTTCAAGGCACACATGACCTGATTCTTCAGGCTTAAGTAGATCCTGTTCGTGACGCCAAGTTGGAGTGCCCCCAGATGCAGGGCCGCAGGGTTCTCGATACCGGGCCTCTCGGCCTCAGTTCTGGGGTTGTCATGGTGGCTAGACCCGGTCCGTGACCCTGCTAAGGGGCGTCCAATGAAAGATGTGATGATGGTGCAGGTCGCGATGAATAACGAGGACACAGGGTTGCAGTCTCTTTACCTCTTTACTGAAGGCTTCAGGATCCTCAATCCAGAGTACTGCTAACAGGGCTGGCTGAGACCGGCCGGTCCGAAGGCACATCCAGAGTTCCCTTTGCAGGTGGAAATCAGTGCCTACCTTCTAGCGCCTGTGTGTTGTAGTACCTCCCTGCTGAGCACCACGGGATAGTCCTCACAACTGTTGTGTCTGTTTCTGATGTTCTTCTCTCACAACTCATATCTATTCTGATGTTCTTCTCCGTCCCCCAGATGATATGTATGACGGGTAGGCCTGGAGTTCTTCCGGGACCCTAGCGTTGCCCCTCTCCCACAATTGCCCCCTATTACTGCTTAGGTGATTTAGGTGAGACAGCCAACCTAAAATTAACTGTCCTGCCGCTGTTTGAAGTATTGCTTGGAGCCTAATACTTCCTCGGCGTTCCGGCCACCGGCTATGCGCCTCAGTAGGATGTTGCCTCGATCTTACGGCACGACTCCTACTAGCTTTATCTCCTTTTTGCGGCGATCTCGTTTCTCACTTCTCCACAGTAAACCTCGCTTCTTTTCCTTTCTTAGGATGCCACCGCATTCGAGTGCAGGCGCGGCTCCGTAACGTTCTGTTCTGTTCGCTAGGCCACTGTCAGGATCCCACCCCTGACAGAGACCCCCCTGAATCTTCCCCGCAACACCCTCTGCCACAGGATGTTGCCTGGTTCCAACCCAGTCAGCTTCTCACTAACTTCCTATCCAGCCCCCAGTTTTACCAGATTGTGAGGAGTGGCCTAGTACATAGAACCCTTTGCTCCCCCTGGTGGCCAGAATGTGAAGTGTAAAGTGTGACTGTGATACCTGGTCAGGTGAACTCCGTAAGTGCCATCAGACGTACCATCACTCCCCTTAGCGGCGGAGCGTCAGTACTGCAACGACCAGGACTCTGGGGCGCTGCACTAGCATCAGCACAAGCACTGCATCCCCACTGGGAGCGTCATGGCTGAGCAGCTGCATGCAGCCGTACATCACCAAGCCCAATGTCAAGCGTCAGATAGAGTGGTGTAAAGCTGCCACCACTGGTCTCTGGTGCTGTGGAGTGACAGATCACATTTCTGTATCTGGCATGTGGAGGACAAGTCTGGGTTTGATCAAGGATAGGAAAACGTTACCCACCTGACTGCATTGTGCCCGCTGTACAGTTTGGTGTTGAAGGGATAATGCCATGGGTTTGGGCTTGGCCTGGACCCATTAGCTCTAGAGAAAAGAAATGTAAATTCTTCAGCACAAGAAATTGTGGACAATTGTATCTTCCAACTTTGTGGGAAAATTTTGGAGAAGTTTCTTTTCCCCATGACTGTGCCCAGAGCCCAAGGTCCATAAAAAGGAAATTTGGTGGAAGAACATGAGCAGCCTGACAGGGTCCGGACCTCAACCCCATCCTAGAGCGAAGATTGTGAGCCCGACCTCTCCTCCAACACCAGTGTCTGACCTCACAGATGCTCTTCTGGATGAATGGCCAAAAATTCCCACAGACTCCTGCAAAATCTTGAAGAAAACTGTCCCAGAAGAGTGGAAGCTGTTGCAGTGGCACCGGGGGAACAGCTCAGTATTATTGCCTAGGGATTTAGAAAGGGAGATCAAAAAATCTCCTGTAGATATATGTTGGTGTCCCAATACTTTTGTCATATAAGTGTTCTTATGGGTCTGCTGTATTCATAAGGAGAGCATTCTATCGCCTCCTCTCTCCCCTTTCAGCAGTGATTGATGTACTGTGAGTATATTTTCAGATATTCCACCGCTCATCAATCACTGTATGGGGCAGGTGGACGCTTTTCTCCCATAAATACAGAAACGCTGTAAATACATGACTATGTGTCCCGTGTATTTTTTTGCTATTGGCCAAACAGCACACTTTTTATGCTCTTTGGGCCAATATGAGAGCAGACGTGTACCCATATTATGCTGATGAATCCACTTTTTAAAGCTGAATGGACTTAACATTTTGAAGAGAGTAACCAACTCTCACATATGTATTGAAGCAGATTGACAGCCTTCACAGGAGATAACCCTCTGTCAGAAGTTTATGGAGTGGTTGGGAAACTCTGATCCCAGCCATGTATCACTTACCGGGCTTCTTTGTGCAGTTTTGATAAAGTAATAATAATAATAATAGTAATAATTTTTATTTACAGTGCCTTGCGAAAGTATTTGGCCCCCTTGCACTTTTCAACCTGTTCCCACATATCATGCTTCAAACATAAAGATACCAAATGTAAATTTTTGGTGAAGAATCAGCAACAAGTGGAACACAGTTGTGAAGTTGAACAAAATTTATTGGATATTTAAAATTTTTGTGGAAAGCAATTTCTCAAAGATATCCATAAAGTTCAAGGGAGCCGAAAACTTTTGCAGGGCACTGTATATAGCGCCAACATATTCTGCAGCACTTTACATTAATGAGGGGACTTGTACAGACAATAAAATGAAGCATATCATGGCACAACTGTGTTGGTGCACAAAAAACAGTGAACATATAATATAATAATGATTTGGCACTCAACTTGTACGTATTCATTGCCAGAAAGATAATATTTTATTGCAGTCCAATTATAAACGTTTCGGTCTAAACAAGACGTTCCTCAGTAAACTGCATTAAACATTGTACAGAAAAAGATAGTCAAAAATACAACAAAATGTATAGAGAATAAGGTACAAGGTACAGTTGTGGCCAAAAGTATTGACGCCCCTGCAATTCTGTCAGATAATACTCAGTTTCTTCCTGAAAATGATTGCAATCACAAATTCTTTGTTATTATTATCTTCATTTAATTTGTCTTAAATGAAAAAACACAAAACAGAATGAAGCAAAATGCAAAACATTGATCATTTCACACAAAACTCCAAAAAATGGGCCAGACAAAAGTATTGGCACCCTCAGCCTAATACTTGGTTGCACAACCTTTAGCCAAAATAACTGCGACCAACCGCTTCCGCTAACCATCAATGAGTTTCTTACAATGCTCTGCTGGAATTTTAGACCATTCTTCTTTGGCAAACTGCTCCAGGTCCCTGATATTTGAAGGGTGCCTTCTCCAAACTGCCATTTTTAGATCTCTCCACAGGTGTTCTATGGGATTCAGGTCTGGACTCATTGCTGGCCACCTTAGAAGTCTCCAGTGCTTTCTCTCAAACCATTTTCTAGTGCTTTTTGAAGTGTCTTTTGGGTCATTGTCCTGCTGGAAGACCCATGACCTCTGAGGGAGACCCAACTTTCTCACAGTGGGCCCTACATTATGCTGCAAAATTTGTTGGTAGTCTTCAGACTTCATAATGCCATGCACACAGTCAAGCAGTCCAGTGACAGAGGCAGCAAAGCAACCCCAAAACATCAGGGAACCTCCGCCATGTTTGACTGTAGGGACTGTGTTCTTTTCTTTGAATGCCTCTTTTTTTTCTCCTGTAAACTCTATGTTGATGCCTTTGCCCAAAAAGATCTACTTTTGTCTCATCTGACCAGAGAACATTCTTCTAAAACGTTTTAGGCTTTTTCAGGTAAGTTTTGGCAAACTCCAGCCTGGCTTTTTTATGTCTCAGGGTAAGAAGTGGGGTCTTCCTGCATCTCCTACTATACAGTCCCTTTTCATTCAGATGCCGAAGGATAGTACGGGTTGACACTGTTGTATCCTCGGACTGCAGGGCAGCTTGAACTTGTTTGGATGTTAGTCGAGGTTCTTTATCCAACATCCGCACAATCTTGCGTTGAAATCTCTTGTCAATTTTTCTTTTCCGTCCACCTCTAGGGAGGTTAGCCACAGTGCCATGGGCTTTAAACTTCTTGATGACACTGCGCACGGTAGACACAGGAACATTAAGGTCTTTGGAGATGGACTTGTAGCCTTTAGATTGCTCATGCTTCCTCACAATTTGGTTTCTCAAGTCCTCAGACAGGTCTTTGGTCTTCTTTCTTTTCTCCATGCTCAATGTGGTACACACAAGGACACAGGACAGAGGTTGAGTCAACTTTAATCCATGTCAACTGGCTGCAAGTGTGATTTAGTTATTGCCAACACCTGTTAGGTGCCACAGGTAAGTTACAGGTGCTGTTAATTACACAAATTAGAGAAGCATTACATGATTTTTCGAACAGTGCCAATACTTTTGTCCACCCCTTTTTTTATGTTTGGTGTGGAATTATATCCAATTTGGCTTTAGGACAATTCTTTTTGTGTTTTTTTCATTTAAGACAAATTAAATGAAGATAATAATAACAAAGAATTTGTGTTTGCAATCATTTTCAGGAAGAAACCGAGTATTATCTGGCAGAATTGCAGGGGTGTCAATACTTTTGGCCACAACTGAACAAAATATAAAATTAAAACTCATTCCCGAGTGAGTGCATGGTGGTGGAAGTGAGGGTAGGAAAAGTAAGGAAGGGAGAGAAAAGAACAACTACGTACCCGACTGCTCTTGTGGTGTCGCTAATGAGTGTCACTACGCATCAGAAAAAAATCCAATGTAGATGTAGGGGCTCGTCCTGTAGATGCCCCTGGGAGAACTATCTCGCTTGAGCTCACAGGAAAAATATAAAGGGTATTCCCTATAATATACATATTACAATAAGAGTCCGGCATACACGAGTCAGAGTTGTAGATACTACGTAGAGTTTAGCTTACCAAGATGCATGGAAGAACAATGGCGTATCTAATGCGGTGTCCGCCGCTGGTTAGACAGTGAAAATGTCCCATGCGTGCGGATATGAAGGCCGAGGGCGGGGCTGAAGAGCACGCCGAAACAGGTGGTGACATCCGGATACAGAGCGTGCGTTCCATAACCAGTGGTGACTGTGGCTTGCGGTCCAGGGTGAGAGTCGCATCATGTGACATGACGTGATCATCTGATCGCTCTGCGCTATGTCAACGGTAACAAATACAGATAGGAAAGGGCCGTAGTAGGAAAGTATTCAAATAGGTTTAACTAGTGTAATATCCGCATAGCAATATGATAAGTATAAAGTCTGTATATAGTAAAGGTCAGTAGCTGCATGAGGATAGGTATACTTTTATCTATAATTATACTAAAGAGTAGTTGGGTGGGAGAGGAGGGGTAAAGCAGAGTCCAAGGGGAGGGAGGGACCGGGAGGTGATTTGCAAGAAGTGATCAATACAGGCGACTCTGTATTGCTTCACTATACTATACACATTATAGGTTTTACTTATTTGCAATACCTTGTTACAGACTTCTATCCACGATTGATTTGAAAACCTACCCTATCAGTCCTTCTACACCCATGACTATACTTGGACAGTATCGCAGCTGCATAATTTACGTCTTTTTACGAACTTTATTACTTATTTCAAACACTTATTCCTATCCTTTAGGGAGATAGTTCTCCCAGGGGCATCTACAGGACGAGCCCCTACATATACATTGGATTTTTTTCTGATGCGTAGTGACGCTCATTAGTGACACCACAAGAGCAGTCTGGTACGTAGTTGTTCCTTTCTCTCCCTTCCTTACTTTTCCTACCCTCACATCCACTACCATGCACTCAATTGGGAACGAGATTTAATTTTAATTTTATATTATGTATCTTGTACCTTATTCTCTATACATTTTGTTGTATTTTTGACTATCTTTTTCTGTACAATGTTTAATGCAGTTTACTGAGGAAGGTCTTGTTTAGACCGAAACGTTTATATTTGGACTGCAATAAAATATTATCTTTCTGGCAAAGAATACGTAAAAGTTGAGTGCCAAATCATTATTATATTACTAGATGGTAGCCCGATTGTAACGCATCAGGTATTCTAGAATATGTATGTAGTTTATTTATGAAGATTTTAGAATAATTCATTGAATACACAGGATTCGGCCGTCCGCGACCAATTAGCGAAGCGTGGTTCAAATCCCGCGCCAATTCGCGGCCGGACTGTGCCTGTCGCTGATTGTCCGTGGCCGGCCACGTAGTATATAGCACAGCCACGTAGTATATAACAGCCCACGTAGTAAATAGCACAGCCACGTAGTATACTGCACAGCCACGTAGTATATAGCACAGCCACGTAGTATATAGCACAGCCCACGGAGTGGATAACAGCCCACATAGCATATAACACAGCCATGTAGTTTATAACAGCCCACGTAGCATATAACACAGCTCACGTAGTATATAACAGCCCACGCACGAAAGTATATAACACAGCCCACGTAGTGTATAACACAGGCCACGTAGTGTATAACACAGGCCACATAGTATATAGCACGGCCACGTAGTATATTGCAAAGCCACGTAGTACATTGCACAGCCCACGTAGTATATTGCACAGCACACATAGTATATTGCACAGCCCATGTAGTACATTGCACAGCCCACGTAGTACATTGCACAGCCCATGTAGGACATTGCACAGCCCACGTAGTACATTGCACAGCCCACATAGTACATTGCACAGCCCACATAGTATATAGCACAGCCCATGCAGTATATTGCACAGCCCACGTAGTACATTGCACAGCACACGTAGTACATTGCACAGCCGACGTAGTACATTGCACAGCCCACGTAGTATATTGCACAGCCCACGTAGTATATTGCACAGCCCACGCAGTATATTGCACAGCCCACGTAGTATATAGCACAGCCCATGCAGTATATTGCACTCCCCACGTAGTACATTGCACAGCCCACGTAGTACATTGCACAGCCGACGTAGTACATTGCACAGCCCACATAGTACATTGCACAGCTCACGTAGTATATTGCACAGCCCACGCAGTATATTGCACAGCCCACGCAGTATAGTGCACAGCCCACGCTGTATATTGCACAGCCCACGTAGTATATTGCACAGCCCACGTAGTATATTGCACAGCCCACGTAGTATATTGCACAGCCTACGTAGTATATAGCAATGTGGGCATCATATCCCTGTTAAAAAAAAGAATTCAAATAAAAAATAGTTATATACTCCCCTTCGTTGGCCCCCAGAACCAGACAAAGCGTTTACCGATGCTCCTCGCGCGCTTTGGTCTCAAAAATGCATTGCGGTCTCGCGAGATGATGACGTAGCGGTCTCGCGAGACCGCTACATCATCATCTCGCGAGATTGCAATGCATGGAGCGGTCACCGGAGCGTCGCGAGGAGCGGGAAAGGCCTGTTCTGGATCCGAGGGGCCGACGGACGGTGAGTATATAACTATTTTTTCTTTTTTAATTATTTTTAACGTTAGATCTTTTTACTATTGATGCTGCATAGGCAGCATCAATAGTAAAAAGTTGGTCACACAGGGTTAATAGCAGCGTTAACGGAGTGCGTTACACCGCGGCATAACGTGGTCCATTAACGCTGCCATTAACCCTGTGTGAGCGCTGACTGGAGGGGAGTATGGAGCAGGCGCCGGACACAGATTGCGGGGAGTAAGGAGCGGCCATTTTGCCGCCGGACTGTGCCCGTCGCTGATTGGTCGTGGCTGTTTTGTCGCGACCAATCAGCGACTTGGGATTTCCGTTACAGACAGACAGATAGACGGAAGTGACCCTTAGACAATTAAATAGTAGATTGTACAGACAATAGACATTACAGCATAACAATAAACACAGATCAAAACAGATACCAAGAGGAGTGAGGGCCCTGCTCGCGAGCTTACAAACTATGAGGAAAAAGGGGAGACACGAGAGGTGGATGGTAACAATTGCTTTCGTTGTTCGGACCAGCCATAGTGTAAGGATCGGATGTTCAAGTAAAGCTGCATGAACCAGTTAACAGCCTAAGTATGTAGCAGTACAGACACAGAGGGCTATATTAACTGCATAAAGTGTACGAGAACATGATGTGAGGAACCTGATTATGGTAAAACATTTTTGAATGGGCCACACAGGGATAGTTAGGTTAATGCGTTGAGGAGGTAGGCCAGTCTGAACAAATGCGTTTTAAGGCACGCTTAAAACTGTGGGGATTGGGGATTAATCGTATTAACCTGGGTAGTGCATTCTACATAATTGGCGAAGCACGTGAAACGTCTTGGAGACGGGAGTGGGAGGTTCTGATTATTGAGGATGTTAACCTCAGGTCATTGGCAGAACGGAGAGCACAGGTAGGGTGGTAGATTGAGACCAGAGAGACAATGTAGGGTGGGGCTGAGCCATGGATTGCTTTGTGGATCAGGGTAATAAGTTTGTACTGGATTCTGGAGAGGATGGGTAACCAGTGTAATGACTGGCACAGGGTAGAGGTATCGGTGTAACGACTGGTGAGGAATATAATCCTGGCTGCAACATTCAGGACAGATTGGAGAGGGGAGAGTTTGGTAAGAGGGAGGCTGTTTAGTAGAGAGTTGCAACAGTCCAGAAGAGAATGAGTAAGAGAAACAGTAAGAGTTTTTGCAGAGTCGAAAGTAAGAAAAGGGCGAATTCTAGAAATTCCTTTTTTCTTTGCTAGTTATGACAGTGGCCAGAATGCTGAGCCCTATATAACCCCACCCACACATCTGATTGGCAGCTTCCTGTGTACACTGTCAGCAAGCTGCCAATCAATGACAGGGGAGGGGTTACACAGATTAGCTGGACTGGCGTGCACGCAACGCCTAGTCCTTTTCTTCTGCTGATAAAATACTGAGTTACACATCCCTGGAATCAGGTTCTCTGCCCCTACATTATGCTGCTCTCAGATTACATAACAAACACCTTCTTGTAAGAGGGTGAACTGTAGTCCCACTGAGAGGGCACTAGGATCCTGTGGTTTTTGCCTGTTGCAGCAGAGAACAGATCCTGCAAGACTCCGAGAGACAATGTGTGCTGGGGGGTGGGGTTTGGTATCTCGTGTGTAAAGTGAAACAAGGAAGTGAGAGGAGAGAGAGAAAGGCGGGAAGGAGAGAGCAGAGCTGCTGTGTGATAGCAAAGAGACTGTGAGAGGATTTTACTGCGAGTTTGTTGGAGAAAAAGAAGCTATTGAGAGACTTTGCATTGCTAACGTTTTCCTGGAGAAAAGCTAACCTTTGTTCAACTCTGTGAGAGACCTTCTGTCCCTAACGTTTTTCTGGAGAGGAGCTAACCTTATTTTGAAAGACTGGAACTTTACTGCAAATCCACTACATGTTTGAGAGTCTGTGATTCCCTGTGCATTGATTGGAGAAACGAGTCTGACCGATTGCTGATACAGAGACAGACGGGTTGTCGTGGAAGCATTCCTAGGAGCTACAGAAGAAGAGACAATATCGTGAGGCCACTAACTAAGTCCCCGGCGTTTGGGCTCGGCATCCGCCGATCAGACAAGAGGAGCTTGCTGTAACTTATTGGCGCTGAAGATATAGACTGGGCTGCAGCCTGTGCGGATTCCTACCTGAGAGGAGATCCATTTCAGGATACGGTACCATAAGTTATAGATACCCGGGTATCTCTGCTCTGAGTGTTTAATTGTTACTTAGAAGTGTATCTTATATTAGAGTTGTGTAAGTTATACTCAGTGTGCCATTCCAGGGGCTCCCTTTATAACACTACAATCAATTTACACTTGTTCCTGTTTTAGATTCCTTGTTAGGTAAATTTCTTACTAGTCTGTCATAGCATACAGTTCTCAGGAGACCTTGGAGTGGCACAGTGATTTCAGCTGCTGCTGAGCTGGTGTATCTTGGGGTGCATTTACTTTAAAATTCTCCATATTACCTTTATTGTTTTGCCTTTGAGTAAATACCGTTGGAGATTTCTGCCTTAGTCTTGGTTTGTGACTCACTGGATCTTATTCGGACCTCTGGTCATTACATTTTTGGCGTAGTCGGCAGGATCCAGTGTTTGTCATGGACGAGGGCGAGGGTAGAAATGACCCCGCTGTATCCGCATCCTCCTCGGGGGTTGGGGTTCCCCTGGCAGCCGCGGCGATTTCGGGAGGGTATGTGCCTGTAGGAGCTTTACTTCAGCACATGCCGAAATACGACGGGCGCAATATGGCGTTGCAAGATTGGGCTGAGAGAATCCGGAGTATTCTGCGCATGTGTAATTTGACCCCCGCGTAACTCGCTGAGCTGGCCTTAAATGCACTGGAGGGAGATATTAGACGTATGGTGATGGTGCGCCCAGAATCAGAGAGGGATACGTTAGAAAAGATTTTGGAACTGTTAGAGGGGAGTTTGGGGGGCCGAGCGCGTGTGGCCCAGCTTCGGTCCCTATTCTTTAATCGTCCCCAGAGAGAGTGTGAGTCCCTGATGCAGTACTCTAATATCTTGCAAGAGACGCTAAATGAGATGCAGTGACTAGACCAGGGGGCCATGGGAGCATTCCGGGAGGTAGACCGCTTGCTCCGGGATCAATTCATCACCGGTTTAGCTAATAGACTTCTCCGGGACAAACTGTTGGAAATGGCCCGGGCTGCACCAGAATTATCCTTCTGGCAGATTTACCGAGCTGCAGTGGAAAGGGAAGAGAAATCTGCTCACGTGCCCGAGGGGTCAGTGAACAGTGCCCAGCTGGAGGAAGGTGGGTCATCAGGGTCAGGGGGAGAGGGGTTGGTGAGTGTGGTACAAGCTTTGCGTGCTGAGGTGAAGGAGTTGAAGCTGAAATTGTCTCAACTGACAGTTGATCCCGCTTCTACCCCCTCATGGGGGCCTCCTGCCCCACCCCCTGGAACGGTGACCCCACAGACGGCCAGGTCGTCCTATCAGAATGAGTCAAGCCCTCGTCCACGAGGAGCAATCACCTGCTGGAAGTGTGGGCGCCAGGGACACATCTCTCGTTACTGCCGGACGCTTGCAGCCCCAGAAACCCCGTCGCCGGCTTTAAACTTCCGGCCGCTGCCATGAGAGGGCAAGCAGCAGCGGCCCCACCCACACAAAGCCCTCGACGGAATGAGCAAGATTTGTTTGCATGTAGTCCACTGATAGAAGCAGAATTTGAAGGGCGGAAGATGAGGTGCTTGGTTGACACGGGATCCGAATGCACTATAATGCCACTGGAAATATATGAGAGATACTTCAGTCGACTAGTGATTCCAGAGGATGGCCGAGTGATACGACTGACCGCCGCAAATAATGGTCAACTGTCAGTCAAGGGAATCGTGTGGATGCAACTAAAAATGTTTGGTCAAGAGCTGGGGCAGAAAGGGGTAGTACTGGTGGATCACCCCCCTAGAAGAGGGATGGAAGTGACGTTCGGAATGAACGTGCTGCGAAACTTGAATCACCAGATGTATGCCAGTGAAGGACCCCGATACTGGGCCCGTGCGACAAGACATCGACCCACACAGAGAATTCTACACCGTCTAGTGCTGAGTTGCGACTTGCTGAAAAGTGCGGTCCCAGGCGGCCGGGTGGGCCGGGTCCGAGTGCCATCGAGGGCCCCGATCCTGCTGGGACCAAGACAAGAGGAACTCTTAATGCTGCCTGTGGGAGCTGCACAGAGATTGAATGGGCTTGAAGTGCTACTTGAGCTCGTCCGAGAGGGTTCCTCATTTGCCAAGGTACATGTGGCCCGGTCTCTGGCGATTGTGAAGAATGGACGAGTGCCGGTCCGATGCATCAATGTTTTAGATGAAGCTGTTGCAATTCCTGCTGGAACCATACTGGCTGAACTGTTCGTGCCGGCAGAAAAGGTGCCGGAAAATGCAGGATTCGAACTGCGACCAGACCAACAGTCATCCTGGACCTTTGCGGTCGAGGTAGGCCAGACTGAGCCTCCTACGGAGGAATGGAATGGTCATGTGATCATGGAGCAGATGGGAGTGGATCGGGAGAAGCTGACCCCCGTGCAGTTGGAGCAGTTGGAGAGAGTTTTGTGGGAACATCAAGAGACCTTTTCCCGACATGGAGAGGACTTCGGGTGTACCCAGATGATTGAGCATGAGATTCCAACGGGGGATACTCCACCCATTAGAGAAAGATATCGGCAAATTCCTCCAGCGCTTTATCAAGAGGTGAAGAGCATGGTGGCCAATATGCTGGATAACCAAGTGATCCGAGAGAGCCGGAGTCCCTGGGTGGCTCCTGTAGTTTTGGTCCACAAGAAGGATGGGACACTCCGATTTTGTGTGGATTATCGAAAATTGAACGCCCACACCGTACGGGACGCATATCCTTTACCCCATATTGAAGAATCCCTGTCGGCCCTGGGTCGGGCCAAGTATTTCTCAACGTTGGATTTGGCAAGCAGGTACTGGCAGGTCCCAATGGCTGAAAAAGATCGGGCCAAGACAGCGTTTGTCTTGCCAATGGGGCTCTTTGAGTTCAACCGGATGCCTTTTGGTCTCGCCACCGCCCCGGGAACCTTCCAACGCCTGATGGAACATTGCTTGGGCGATCTAAATTTTGAATCAGTCCTGATATATCTAGACGACATTGTGGTGTTCGGAACCTCATTTGAAGATCATCTGGAGAAGCTGCGTCAAGTTCTCCGGCGGCTCAAGAGCTACGGCCTGAAAATAAAGCCAAAAAATGTCAACTGTTACGAAACCAGATTGAATATTTGGGGCATCTGGTGACCCCGGACGGGGTACTACCTTTAGACAGTAAGATCAAGGCGGTACAAGAGTGGCCACCTCCTTGTGACCTGCGAGAAGTGCGGGCCTTCCTGGGCCTAGCAGGATACTATCGGCGGTTTGTGCCTAAATTCTCACAAGTAGTGAGTCCCTTGAATGAACTTTTGAGAGGGACAGCGCTGGGTCCTCGAAATCGCCCCATCCCATGGGGGCCCCTACAGAAAAAGGCATTTGATGAAGTGAAAACCGCCCTAACGAGTGCCCCATTGCTGGCCTACGCCCGGTTTGACACCCCTTTTTTGTTGTATACCGATGGTAGTCTCCATGGGTTGGGGGCAGTACTAGCACAGGTGCAGGACGGCCGAGAGCGAGTGATTTCTTATGGCAGCAGATCTTTAAGAGACTCCGAGCGAAATCCGGCTAACTACAGCTCATTCCGGCTGGAATTGCTGGCCCTGGTGTGGGCAATGACAGAACGCTTCGCCGAGTATCTAACAGGAGCTGAGGTGCTAGTCATGACAGATAACAACCCGCTAGCTCACTTAGAGAATGCAAAACTGGGAGCGTTAGAGCAGCGGTGGGTCGCCAGACTAGCCAAGTTCAATTACCGTATTAAATTTCGCTCTGGTCGAGAAAACGGCAATGCAGATGCATTGTCAAGAGTGCCCCTTGGGTCATCAGGGGAAGATGTTGACGAACAACTTGAGGACACTGAAACTCCAGCTTTGGGGCAGATACCTATCTTCCAAAGTGTGGTACACTCAAGTGGGGTGGCCACCGGGATGCCCAGTGTGCTGGGTAAAACATCCTCAGATTGGACAAGAGTCCAGGATGAGTGTCCGGACGTTGCACTTGTGCGCCGTTGGGTACAAAACATGGCCTGGCCCAGTGCAGAGGACAAGGCTCAGTTGTCCATGGAAGGAATGAAACTCCTTCGACAATGGGATAAATTGTGTGTGGAACAAGGTCTTTTGTATCGTAAGGTGTACCTGCCATCGGAGCTGCAGCATCGGTACCAACTGATAATTCCTGTGGGGATGGGTCCAGTGGTCGCTCGTGAGGCGCATGAGAAGGGGGCCCATTTTGGAAGTGAAAAGACACTTCAGTGGTTGCAGCGAGTCCTCTATTGCCCTGAGTTGGGAGGGATGGTGGCCGACGCGTGTCGGCAGTGCCGAATTTGTGGGCTCAACAAAAGCCCTGAGCAGCGGGCTCCCACACAGTCTATTAAGACTTCAGCTCCACTGGAGCTACTCATGATTCATTACGTGTTGATAGGGTACTCTACGTCAGGGTACTCCTATTGCCTGGTGATGACAGATCACTTTACCAAGTATGCTGTAGCGGTGCCGACAAGAGATCAGACGGCCAAGTCAGCGGCTGAGGCAGTGTGCCGACATTTCTTCCAAGTGTTCGGGTGTCCGCAGAGAATACATTCTGATCAAGGGGCCTGCTTTCAGGGGACGCTGATGAAAGAGTTGCACCAGCTCTATGGTATCGAGCAGTCGAGAACAACGCCTTACCACCCTCAGGGTAACGGGGCATGTGAGCGTTTTAATCGGACCTTGTTGCAAATGTTGAGGTCCTTAGAGAGTCAGCAACAGACATGCTGGCCTGAGTATCTCCCCGAATTGATGTGGGCTTACAATAACAGGGTGCACAGTACTACTGGTTACTCACCACACATGTTAATGTTTGGTAGACCTGGCCGAGACATTGAGGATTTGAACGTGCCAGATCCCTCCTCCGCCCCCCCTCGGACTGCATCCGAGTGGGTACGAGAGCATCGGCGGCGGTTGAGGGTGGTGCATCAGGTGGTGGGCGATCAGTGCATTGCAACAGTCCAGAAGAGAATGAGTAAGAGAAACAGTAAGAGTTTTTGCAGAGTCGAAAGTAAGAAAAGGGCGAATTCAAGAAATTCCTTTTTTCTTTGCTAGTTATGACAGTGGCCAGAATGCTGAGCCCTATATAACCCCACCCACACATCTGATTGGCAGCTTCCTGTGTACACTGTCAGCAAGCTGCCAATCAATGACAGGGGAGGGGTTACACAGATTAGCTGGACTGGCGTGCACGCAACGCCTAGTCCTTTTCTTCTGCTGATAAAATACTGAGTTACACATCCCTGGAATCAGGTTCTCTGCCCCTACATTAGGCTGCTCTCAGATTACATAACAAACACCTTCTTGTAAGAGGGTGAACTGTAGTCCCACTGAGAGGGCACTAGGACCCTGTGGTTTTTGCCTGTTGCAGCAGAGAACAGATCCTGCAAGACTCCGAGAGACAATGTGTGCTGGGGGGTGGGGTTTGGTATCTCGTGTGTAAAGTGAAACAAGGAAGTGAGAGGAGAGAGAGAAAGGCGGGAAGGAGAGAGTAAAGCTGCTGTGTGATAGCAAAGAGACTGTGAGAGGATTTTACTGCGAGTTTGTTGGAGAAAAAGAAGCTATTGAGAGACTTTGCATTGCTAACGTTTTCCTGGAGAAAAGCTAACCTTTGTTCAACTCTGTGAGAGACCTTCTGTCCCTAACGTTTTTCTGGAGAGGAGCTAACCTTATTTTGAAAGACTGGAACTTTACTGCAAATCCACTACGTGTTTGAGAGTCTGTGATTCCCTGTGCATTGATTGGAGAAACGAGTCTGACCGATTGCTGATACAGAGACAGACGGGTTGTCGTGGAAGCATTCCTAGGAGCTACAGAAGAAGAGACAATATCGTGAGGCCACTAACTAAGTCCCCGGCGTTTGGGCTCGGCATCCGCCGATCAGACAAGAGGAGCTTGCTGTAACTTATTGGCGCTGAAGATATAGACTGGGCTGCAGCCTGTGCGGATTCCTACCTGAGAGGAGATCCATCTCAGGATACGGTACCAATAGTCATAGATACCCGGGTATCCCTGCACAGAGTGTTTAATTGTTACTTAGAAGTGTATCTTATATTAGAGTTGTGTAAGTTATACTCAGTGTGCCATTCCAGGGGCTCCCTTTATAACACTACAATCAATTTACACTTGTTCCTGTTTTAGTTTCCTTGTTAGGTAAATTTCTTACTAGTCTTTTGTAGCATACAGTTCTCAGGAGACCTTGGAGTGGCACAGTGATTTCAGCTGCTGCTGAGCTGGTGTATCTTGGGGTGCATTTACTTTAAAATTCTCCATATTACCTTTATTGTTTTGCCTTTGAGTAAATACCGTTGGAGATTTCTGCCTTAGTCTTGGTTTGTGACTCACTGGATCTTATTCGGACCTCTGGTCATTACATTCTGACTAGTGATGAGCGAGTATACTCTTTGCTCGGGTTTTCCTGAGCACGCTCAGGTGACCTCCGAGTATTTTTTAGTGCTCGGAGATTTAGTTTTTGTTAACGCAGCTGCATGATTTACAGTTTCTAGCCAGCCTGAGTACATGTGGGGGTTGCCTGATTGCTAGGGAATCCCCACATGTAATGAAGCTGTCTACTAGCCGTAAATCATGCAGCTGCGTCAACAAAAACAAAATCTCTGAGCAGTGACAAATACTTGGAGGCCACCTCAGCGTTCTCGGGAAAACCCGAGCTAAGAGTATACTCGCTCATCACTACTTCTGACAGATTCCCTATAAGGCGTATATGCTGAGGACAGACAGTTTGAGATTTTTCCAAACTGTAAGATACATCATATAGTAAAGTGTTAAAAAGATGGAGTGGGCGAGGAAAATGATTCAGTGTAGGCGGGAGTGGCGGGAGAAGATTGAGAGAAATTACACAGTTTAATTTCAAGGTTGGCTTAACAAGAAGAGTTTAAAGCAAACTGTTTTCCAATTTCTTCGCTGCATTCACGTTTCCTCCTGTTCTATGGGGGGATAGAATTTTTTTTCGGTGATATCTCGGGGGACTCTGACATCTCCGTAACATCCAACGGCAGCTGTCTTAGAAAAAAGAATCAATGACTCCATCGGAGTATCCATTAGGTGTGAAGACTGGGATCAGCAGTTATATAACGTGGCGTAACGGTTACCCAGATTTACAGGGATGATGAAGTCCAGCTGCATACGAACGGCGTGCCAGTGGTACAGCTGTGCTTAAATGGGCTAAATTGTGTGCAAATACTTGACATAGCGACTATAATCCGAATGGAATTACATCTCACCGATATTCCAAGCGTAAAAAATGCAAACTCTGGATATCTCTGCCCCTTCTGAAATTAGATCTTATTAATCGCATTGAATAAGGTTTACGAGCCCCTAATTAGCTTCGGGGTTCCCATGGTTTGTGCAATGTCACAAATGTGAATTTTACGCTTAGAGACCTCATTTTATAATAGAATGGTGCCAGATATGAAGGTACTAGAATAAAAGGCTGGCACTATGGGTCCACCGTGTTAGGCTTTGTATATACAATGTCATTATTTGCTTCTCGCTTGGTTGGTTCCTGGCGGTTTGTCGAATATTCACAACCCTATGGGTATGTTTACATATTGCATTTTTGTTGTTTTTTTTTTTTCTGCAGGCAAAACCTGTTCTCTGGGCACTGCAGTAAAGAAGCTGCTTACAAAAAACAGGTTTTGCTGTTTTTTTGGTGTGCATTATATGTGACATTTGCCCAGACTCGGACTGGCACACCGGAGTAGTGGAGAATCCTCCGGTAGGCCGCCCCTGTGAAAGATTGCTAATGAGCAGTGCTATTACACTTGATTCACAATTTGCACGGAATTTGCCTATAGTAAATGTTTAATAAAGTTAGTTTTATTCACCAAATAAGCAGCGAAAATGCATGGTTGCATATTTTTTGAAATTTGTTGCCATTTTTCATTGTTTTCTATGGTGAAAAAACACGGCAGAAATGCTTAAAGAATTGACATACTGCAGGACAAGAAAAACAATTATGTGCATGACATTTCTGCAATCTCATAGCTTTTGCTGGTACCGTAAAAAGCAGTCTTTAATTTGCATAAAAAATGCAGCAAAAAAACACCACTGCAAAAATGTAACATGTGAACAAAGCCTAACCCCTCATTCAGGTCTCCGTTTTTTGTGTATGAATGCTATCCGTGATTTTCATTGATAGCACTCGTACCTGTGATATTCTATGGGGCTAACCTCATGTCCAATTTTTTCCTTGAATTGAGTGAAAAATATCGGAGACATGTCCAATTTTGATCTGAGGGTCGGTAATGCAAGTCTATGGAGCCATGAAAAAATCATACTGACATCCGAGTGGGGTCAGATTTTCAAACACTCAGAATGGAGAAAGTGGAAAAATTGTTTTTGTTTTATTTCTTTCATATACGAAAAAAAAGGATGACACTGACAAAATCGATTCACTTTTCTGGTCCGTGAAAAAATTGGACCTTCTGAATAAGGCCTAAGGCACCATTCTTTTTTTACAGATGAAAAAAAAAATTATACCATTTTTGATCAGCATGCCAAATCTGATTTTCACCGGTGTCCGTTTTGACATTTTGGCTGACTTTTATCTAGATGTATGTGCACTAGTTTTGAGGAAACGTGCTCGGATAAGGTGTTATCTGAACATGCTCGGGTGATAAAAGAGTATCTTCAGCGTGCTCGAATACTATGTTTGGGTCCCCGTGGCTGCATATCTTGCGGCCAGTCACTGGAAGTCAATTGGTGTGATAAAAAAAATTGGAGGGCATAAAGACCGATTTTTACGCACAAGTCTCAAAGGAACCTCAAAATTTCATCAGCCAAGTACAGTAAATTCACAGCGAGGGTACACAGGATAGATGATATATAGATGGGAGAGATGCCCTGTAGATATATAATGTCATAATCCCCCTTTCATGTGGCACTGAAGGGTGTTTAGCCTGGTTTAACCTATTAAATAAAAAATGGATGTGGGCTCTATCCTATTTTTGATAACCAGCAAAGGCGAAGCAGACAGCTGTGGGTTTATATTATCAGACTGAGAAAGTCCCTGGTTATTGTGCTCTTCCCAGCCTAAAAATACCAGCCCACAGCCATCCCAGAAGTGGCGCATCACATGAGATAGGCCAATTCTGGCACTTTGCGATTGCCCTCGTGCGTTGGCAATTGGGGTAAAGAGGCTAGGGGTTGATATCAGCTGTGATTTGTAAGAAAAATATAGCTGGCTTCAAGCCCTAGTGTTAGTGTAAGGTGGCCAGGGTGGTAGTCGTGGCAACAGGCTGCAGTGTTCCCACACCCTGGCACCCCACAGATGAAGCACAATGTCCCCTCTGCTGCATGTATAGGTGCATCTCACAAAATTAGAATATCATCAAAAAGTTGATTTATTTCAGTTCTTCAATACAAAAAGTGAAACTTGTACATTAGATAGAGTCATTACAAACAGTGATCTATTTCAAGTGTTTATTTCTGTTAATATTGATGATTATGGCTTACAGCCAATGAAAACCCAAAAGTCATTGTCTCAGTAAATTAGAATATTTTATAACACCAGCTTGAAAAAATGATTTTAAAATCCGAAATGTTGGCCTTCTGAAATGTGTGATCAATAAATGCACTCAATACTTGGTCGGGGCTCCTTCTGCATCAATTACTGCATCAATGCGGCGTGGCATGGAGGCGATCAGCCTGTGGCACTGCTGAGGGGTTATGGAAGCCCAGGTTGCTTTGATAGCAGCCTTCAGCTCATCTGCATTGTTGTGTCTGGTGTCTCATCTTCCTCTTGACAATACTCCATAGATTCTCTATGGGGCTAAGGTCAGGTGAGTTTGCTGCCAATCAAGCAGAGTGATACTCTTGTTTGTAAACCAGGTATTGGTACTTTTGGCAGTGTGGACAGGTGCCAAGTCCTGCTGGAGAATGAAATTTCCATCTCCAAAAAGCTTGTCGGCAGAGAGAAGCATGAAGTGCTCTAAAATGTCCTGGTAGATGACTGCGCTGACTTTGGTCTTGATAAAACACAGTGTACTATACATGAAAGGCACCAAAGGGTGCAAGTGTTTTCAGAATTTCCTTAGTATTGCTCAGGTGATGATTCCAACACTTTGTAAAAGATTATGGTAAAAATGCATTGAATACAGATATCACACAGATGCTAGCCGAGAAAACAGTCACATGACACTCGTCCTACTTTGCTGGATCAACATCGAAGCCATTTTATGTACGCGAATGTGAGCGAGGTCTACGACTAGGTGCAAACGGAAGTATTATCTCTCATGTGACACAATTGGGCTGATTTTGCAAATCACATTTTGATCAAACTCTGGTCAGACATTGATCAGAGTTTGATCATAGTATGCTCCCTCCGATTCTCTTGGATCTGGAGAAGATGGAGAAATAATGTCTCCATCTTCTCCATCCTGTCAGTCCATGGAAATAGTACTGCACTCAGATGTCATTCAAGTACAGTTTGATTTTTTACCACAGATTGACTCGCGATCTGAATAACGGATCAATCTTGGACATGCTGCGATTATTTCCTCATCTCGGTCCGAAGTAAAAATCGGTCATGTGCACGGCCTCATAGAATACCATTGGTCTGAGTGTGATCCGATGTTTTTACCAGATCGCACCTGGAATGAAAATACAGTCATGAGCATGAGCCCTAACCACTCAGGCTATCCTTTAATAATCACTTGTTCTACTTTACAGAGGAAACTGCATGGAACAGTGACTCATCTTAAAATATCGAGTCCATCGTAATAAAGTCCTTTTCATGTTCTGATCATTTTAGGACAGGTTTCTGATAAATTGGACATGACAAATCCTAACTCCTTCCTTGCCTTAAACATTTCAGGAGAAATCTGTCGGTGCCCCCCTTTTCTATCCTCCTTCAGCAATTGCGGCTTTATCTCTGGCTGAGACAGCCCCGCAGCTCATGCCCTCGGATTTAGCATGTTAAGCTTTCACCAAATTGTAGGATTTTCTATAATCTATTTTTTGCGGAAGTAGATGAATGACGGTCTGCCGTCCGGTTAACCCCTCATTCTGTTGTTGGAAACCTCTCCCTCAACACCTTCTTATCTACTTAACCTTTCAGAAAGGCATCCATGCAGAGCATTAGTTATGTTTTTTCTGGACTTCCAACCTTTTTTTGGAAGCCTAGTATCCATTCTCTAGTCATAACAATGTGTTGCTCATGTATTAGTCTTCTTGAGCCAAGGTTATTTGCTACTTGCATAAAATGTCGTCAACGCAACATCAAGTTCTCAACCACCTGGTTGGACAACTGACCTGTTGATCTTGGTTCTCTTGATCTTGACCACAGCAAATTGTGGTCAACTACATCTCCACTGTGGTCTTGCATTGCACCTATTTCTGCTATAGCCATCATGCAGCTTAGAGTTATCATAGATTCTGTGTACACGGCCATATTACGACCATGAAATTCCAAGGATGGCATCAGATTCTGTCCAGTAAGATCTGGAAAGCCTCCAGTTTGTTTCCATCCTTTGACTCTAAATCTATGGTTCGTGCATGTAGAAGTAATGCAAACTTGTGAGCTCTGAGTAAACAGCCTGGGATATTCGCGCAGTGGTTTCTTCAATATGGCAGAGGTGACCATGTAGTTGTGACCTACTTCTATGTAAGCCTGCACCTCGGGGGGATTATTATGACTAGCTGCGTTCACTATGTTGATTGACTAAATGAAAGCTTTTTGGGTAAATGTAACAACCTTTAGTTAACCAATATTTGGCAGATTTGTCTCAGCCATGGTCTCGCGTGCAGAAAATCCACAGTATCAGCAAAGTGGATGAGTTTTTACAAAAATTCCTCTATGAGAGGTGGAAATATCCGTAGCATAAATTGGCCTGCAGTGTGAATGTATGTTGTGGATTTTGCACTTTGCATTGAAAATCTGCTAAATTTTGGCAATAACATTTTAGACAAATACTGCAGATTTCAGGAAAATCACATCAAGTAAAACCATTGCTGACTTCAGTGACTTTTTGGGATTTTAGGTGGTTTTGGAGACATTGGGACAGTTCTCCAACATGGAATTTGCCGATCCTGGGTACACATGTTAATTAAATGTCAGAGGAGGTATGGACTTTGCAGTTATGGAGTCAGCCGAGCGCTGGTGACTTTTCCGCCTTCTGCTCCTCAGCACTCAGCCTTCCACTCTGTAATGTTACGGGGTCTCCATTCCTTCCACTTCACAATAATATCACTCACAGGTTATGGGGGAAGATTTTGAAGAAAGAAATATCATTTATGGACTTTTTACCCCGGTGGCTCCTATTACAGGACCGCGCTGGTATCAATGATCTCTTTATCACCATCCATTCTGTCACATGTTAGTAAAGGGAGACGACATGGTGAGGGGCCAGATGTTATACACTGGGGGGTGTTGAGAAAGGCCGTGGGGTGACAGGGGCTAAATGTTACACACGTGGTCAAAATCGTTGGTACCCCCTCATTTAATGACAGAAAAACCCACAATAGTCACAGAAATAACTTGAACCTGACAAAAGTAATAATAAATTAAAAATCTATGAAAATGAACAAATGAAAGTCAGACATTGCTTTTCAACCATCTCCAAGCAGCTTGATGTTCCTGTGACTGCAGTTGCACATATTATTCAGAAATTTAAGATCAATGGGACTGTAGCCAACCTCTCTGGACGTGCCCGCAGGAGGAAAATTGATGACAAATCAAAGAGATGGATAATACGAATGGTAACAAAAGAGCCCAGAAAAACTTCTAAACAGATTAAATGTGAACTTCAAGCTCAAGGAACATCAGTGTCAGATCGCACCATCCGTCATTGTATGAGCCAAAGTGGACTTCATGGGAGACGACCAAGGAGGACACCATTGTTGAAAAAAATATTAAAAAAGAGTGACTGGAATTTGCCAAACTACATGTTGACAAGCCACAAAGTTTCTGGAAGAATGTCCTATGGACAGATGAGACAAAAATTGAACTTTTTGGCAAGGCACATCAGCTCTATGTTCATAGACGGAAAAATTTAGCATATCAAGAAAAGAACACTGTCCCTACTGTGAAACATGGAGGAGGCTCTGTTATGTACTGGGACTGCTTTGCTGCATCTGGCACAGGGTGTCTAGAATCTGTGCATCTAAAGACTATAAAAAGATTCTAGAGAGAAATGTGCTGCCCACTGTCAGAAAGCTTGGTCTCAGTCGCAGGTCATGGGTCTTGCAACAGGATAATTACCCAAAACACACAGCTAAAAACACCCAAGAATGGCTAAGAGGAAAACATTGGACTATTCTGAAGTGGCCTTCTATGAGCCCTGACCTAAATCCTATTGAGCATTTTGGAAAGAGCTGAAACATGCCGTCTGGAAAAGGCAACTTTCAAACACGAGACAACTGGAGCAGTTTGCTCTTGAGGAGTGGGCCAAAATACCTCTCGAGAGGTGCAGAAGTCTCATTGACAGTTACAGAAATCGTTTGATTGCCTCAAAAGGTTGTGCAACAAAATATTAAGTTAAGGGTACCATCATTTCTGTCCAGGCCTATTTCATGAGTTTTATTTTTTTTTTAATTCTGTGGAAGCATGGTTGAAAAGCAATGTCTGACTTTCATGTGTTCATTTTCATAGATCTTTTATTTATTATTACTTTTGTCAGATTCAAGTTATTTCTGTGACCATTATGGGTTTTTCTGTCATTAAACGAGGGGTGCCAACAATTTTGACCACATGTGTATTGTACAATTTCACCCTTTGAAAAACAGGCATACATAAGGGAAAAGGTTTGTGTAGATGTAATATTGGAAAAGTAACAAATCCAAGAAAAATATAGAATTTTCCGCTTTCTAATCCATCAGCAATAATCTATAATATAACGCTGGGAGCGTCACTCTGTCCGAAGCCTTTATAGACTGCGCAAGCGCCACAGACCCCACAGAGCGACGCTCCAAGGAGATCGCGGTGTGCGTAAGCACTGAACGCACGCCGCAATCTCCAACGGAGAAGCAGGGACGAGCCAGGAGGGTGAGTATGCAATATTTACCTGTCCTCCGTTCCACCGATGCGTGCTACTCCGTCCTCTACCTCCTCTGCCTGCGACGTTCAGTTCAGAGGGCGCGATGATGCGCTTAATGCGCGCCGCCCTCTGACTGAACAGTCACAGGCAGAGGACCCTGGAAGACAGAGAGGCGCGCAGCAGTGGAATGGAACGGGGGACAGGTAAATAAAGCAAGTGCCGGGGGCCTGAGCTAGCGGCGACTCCGGCACCTGACCCCCACAGCGCACCGGTGTCCCCGCTTGCTCAGGCCCCCAGCACTCAGCGCCCAGCACAGCCACGCACAGCCGCCTGCACTCACCACCGCCACACACAGCCGCCCGCACTCACCGCCGCCACGCACAGCCGCCCGCACTCACCGCCGCCACGCAAAGCTGCCCGCACTCACCGCCCCCACACACAGCCGCCCGCACTCACCACCGCCACGCACAGCCGCCCGCACTCACCGCCGCCACGCACAGCCGCCCGCACTCACCGCCCCCACGCACAGCCGCCCGCACTCACCACCGCCACGCACAGCCGCCCGCACTCACCGCCGCCACGCACAGCCGCCCGCACTCACCGCCCCCACGCACAGCCGCCCGCACTCACCGCCGCCACGCACAGCCGCCCGCACTCACCGTCCCTCACGCACAGCCACCCTCACTCACCGCCGCCACGCACAGCCGCCCGCACTCACCGCCCCCACGCACAGCCGCCCGCACTCACCGCCGCCACGCACAGCCGCCCGCACTCACCGCCACCACGCACAGCCGCCCGCACTCACCGCCGCCACGCACAGCCGCCCGCACTCACCGCCCCCACGCACAGCCGCCCGCACTCACCACCGCCACGCACAGCCGCCCGCACTCACCGCCGCCACGCACAGCCGCCCGCACTCACCGCCCCCACGCACAGCCGCCCGCACTCACCGCCGCCACGCACAGCCGCCCGCACTCACCGTCCCTCACGCACAGCCACCCTCACTCACCGCCGCCACGCACAGCCGCCCGCACTCACCGCCCCCACGCACAGCCGCCCGCACTCACCGCCGCCACGCACAGCCGCCCGCACTCACCGCCGCCACGCACAGCGGCCCGCACTCACCGCCGCCACGCACAGCCGCCCGCACTCACCGCCACCACGCACAGCCGCCCGCACTCACCGCCGCCACGCACAGCCGCCCGCACTCACCGCCGCCACGCACAGCCGCCCGCACTCAGCACCGCCACGCACAGCCGCCCACACTCAGCACCGCCACGCACAGCCGCCCGCACTCAGCACCGCCACGCACAGCCGCCCGCACTCAGCACCGCTACGCACAGCCGTCCGCACTCAGCACCGCCACACACAGCCGCCCGCACTCAGCACCGCCACGCACAGCCGCCCGCACTCAGCACCGCCACGCACAGCCGCCCGCACTCAGCACCGCCACGCACAGCCGCCCGCACTCAGCACCGCCACGCACAGCCGCCCGCACACAGCACAGCCGCCGGCACTCAGCACAGCCGCCGGCACTCAGCACAGCCACGCACAGCCGCCGGCACTCAGCACGGCCACGCACAGCCGCCAGCACTCAGCACAGCCACGCACAGCCGCCGACACTCAGCACAGCCATGCACCACCGCCGGCACTCAGCACAGCCACGCACAGCCGCCGGCACTCAGCACAGCCACGCACAGCCGCCGGCACTCAGCACAGCCACGCACTGCCGCTCGCACTCAGCACAGCCACGCAGAGCCGCCCGCACTCAGCACAGCCACGCACAGCCGCCCGCACTCAGCACAGCCACGCACAGCCGCCCACACTCAGCACAGCCATGCACAGCTGCCCGCACTCAGCACCGCCACGCACAGCCGCCCACACTCAGCACAGCCACGCACAGCCGCCCGCACTCAGCACAGCCACGCACAGCCGCCCGCACTCAGCACAGCCGCACTCGGGCAGTAGAGCCGGAGAGAGAAAGATGAGAGCAACATATGGCAGAATGGAAACAGGAACAGGCAGAATGGGTGCAGCACATTACAACAGAATGGGGGCACAGGATGGGAGCAGCACATGACAGAATGGGGGCGCAGGATGGGAGCACCACATGACAGAATGGGGATGCAGGATGGGAGCAGCACATGACAGAATGATTGCGCACGATGGCAGCAGCACATGACAGAATGGGGGCGCACACATGACAGGATGGGGGTGCAGGATGGGAGCACATGACAGAATGGGAGCAGCACATGACAGAATGGGGGCACAGGATGGGAGTAGCACATGACAGAATGGGGGCACAGGATGGGAGCAGCACATGACAGAATGGGGGCGCACACACATGACAGGATGGGGGTGTAGGATGGAGCAGCATATCACAGGATGGGGGCGCAGGATGGGAGCACATGACAGGATGGAGACGCAGGATGGAGCAGCACATGATAGGATGGGGGCGCAGGATGGAACAGCACATGACAGGATGGGGGCGCAGGATGGAACAGCACATGACAGGATTGGGGTGCAGGATGGAACAGCACATAACAGGATGGGGCGCAGGATGGAACAGCACATGACAGGATGGGGCGCAGGATGGGAGCACATGACAGGATGGGAGAGCAAGATGGGAGCAGCACATACCAGGATGGAGACCATATACCAATATAAATGCTCGCCACCGAGCGTAGAATGGGTTCAATAGCTAGTACAATTATATTGGTTTTGGTCATGACTGGTAGTGAAATTAGGACTAGAGCCCTCAAGTTTTCAGTGTCCGATAGCACAGCTTTCACGTCATGTCTAGATGTCTGGGGACGTACAATGGACTCCACCTAGAAGCTCTACCTCTACCCTGGTATTCATGTTACATCTTGATACTGAATCAGATATTTGCATACGACTCAATGTATAACCGCATCTTATAAGAGCCGAGCGTCGGCCATTTAAACATGTACATAATACAATTAGCGCGATGCTTGGGAACCGCAGTTCGCACATCTGCCCATGATTTTATTATTCATCTCTTATATTGTGTCCATCTCTTCCCACCGTTGGGCCGGTCTCCCCCTCCTGCCGCACCCCCCCAGACTGATTCTTCTCCTGTGCCCCTGGTGATGTTTGTTTTCAATGTGTTTTTATCTCCCTCCCCCCAGTTTCCCACACTGGGAGTCTGTCTCTCACTTTCCCCTCTATTCTTTCCCCCTCACCCAATGTCAGATCCCTGCTGTCTAAGAGGCTCTTTTCCTCTTCACATGCCAATTGTCTGTCTTGCTGTTCTGCTGTATCCAGTTCTCCTGGCATTACCCGTAGATGAAAAGATGGCTACTGCTATTATTTTCCTATTATCTCTCATTTATTTACCGAGGACTATTCTACAGGATGCGCTCCTATCAGAGCATAGTCCTCGACAACTCTCAATCTAATCTCCCTGTATCAGACTCATAAACTGGATACCTGTCACTGGATATTACAAAGCCAACTATCTAATTGTTTTAGGATTAATTAGAAAAAAGGAAGAACATACAGCTGCATTTAGAGTTGGCACCCCTTGAACTAGAACTCTCAATTACGTTGATATAAGGCAGCAGTGCCAACCATTAAAGGGGACTTTTCATTAAATCTTTTAATTTAAAATGACTACCTCCTTCAATTGTCGCTACTCCACTGATTCTGGAACAGTTTTTATTTTTCTTCTGTGACCCTCCATTCCAAAGTTATGCCCCCTAGAAATAAAGATGAAAATTTGCCCTTCAACCAACCATGTTACTTCCCTGTGGGCGTGGCTGTGTTTTGGTTGGTCAGCATCACAGGAAAAAAAACAAACACCACAAAAAAGTTCTGGAGACCTCGCCCAGTTTGTTTAAAGGGAATATTTTCATACTTAATATTGAGGGGCATAACTTTGGAATGGAGGGGCACAGAAAAAAAAGAAAAACTGTTCAAGAATCAGTGGAGCAGCACTAATTGGAAGAGGAACTACGTTTATATTTAAAAAATTCAGTGTAAGTTCTGCTTTAAGTCATCAGGTTTCCCAATAAATGGCAATAAATGCTTAAAGAAACTGTCCACCCTGGCATTAAATGTGACAATAACTTGGCTATGTATAGTGACCCTACCTAATGCCCCCCATTTGCCTCCTCCACAGTGACCTGTGTCCTAGTTCTCCTTCATCCAAGACTGAGGCTGCAGTAGCATGGGGAGCATTGGTTCCTCCACACATCCATAGCACTGTGATACATTTGGAAAATGGGGGTAACTGGAGAACGTGAAGGAAACCCACACAAATATGGGGAAAACATACAAACACCTTTCAGATGTTGTCCTTGGTGGGATTTGAACCCAGGACCTCAATGCTGCAGGACAACAGTGCTAACCACTGAGCCACTATGCATTCTGGGCAGAGTTTATGAGATATGTGTCTGTGTAGCACTGTATTGTATTGTCAGTGATTAAAGTTCAGCCTTGTGTCTCCTTATAAAGGCACCGTAGCACCGCATGGACTTTTAGAGGTGCTGAATTATGCCTCCATATCACTGTGAAACTCTAATAAACTGTTATATGACCTTGTGCATGAGCCCTTAAGGGATCCATGCACATTAGATAAAAAATGGGCTGAACCCGTTGATTTCCACAGGATTGTCTTACCATTCAAGAAGTTGGGGGCCACCCGACTGTTGATTTTAGGGGAGAAGCAGATCCAATTATTGAAATTTTCAATGACCGATCCCAATACAGACCCTAGCTGAGCTGTATATGGAGGAGTTGGGAGAGATATCTGTCTAGTGTGTATGGCCAGCTTTGCTGTGGAGTTAACATTTTTATTGCTCGTAGGCCTTAGACCAATGGGTTTACTTGTGATACTTATTTTCTTACCAGGCCACCATTTTGAAAGCTGCAGTCTTGACGAATACTGAAACTTCACAATGGGGAATGGTGTTTGTCGCTTATTTTTGACTCCGAGACAGAATTCTATCCCCCTTTCATCGAGATCTAAATCTATGGCTCTATAAAAAAAAAAATATTGATGTTGTTGTCTTTGAATTTTTTCCATTTTCACAATTGTTTTCTTTCTCCACTTAAGCTGTACTTTTTCTTTTTTTTTCTTTACAGTTTGTATTATTGTTTTCCAATGTTCACAATTGTTATAACTGATGCTGACGCGGGAGCCATCACATTACGGTTTCAAGGTTGTGGATCGATGCCAATAGAGCTTCTCTGTAATCAGTATGTGATAAAGTGAAAAGAAAATAGAATTCTAGAAATAAAACAAAGTCATTGTACGTTCCCTATCCACCCACAATCATACACATAAAATCAGGCTTGGACTGGCCCACGGGAGAACCGGAGAATCCTCCGGTGGTCCACCACCCTCTTATATGAGCAGTATTTGGCACTATATATTTAAATCACTATGTACAGACAGAGACGGTAACTTATTCATTTATTCTACCCAGCTCATTGTTAGATTAATTTGTGAATGAGGAAAATGTCACATTTGCTTGTAGTTGAAAAGTGGGGTCCTCGAATTAGATACTCGTGGGCCCTTTGCACCCCAGTCCGACACTGCATAAATTTATTATCTACAGCACATGAAGGGATTTTCTTATTAACTGTTCTTTTTTTTTGTTGTCCTGCCATAAATCCATGTTGTGTGGATGTTTCTCTTATCTCAGTCCAGCGTCATCTAAAGGTTGCCTTGATGAAACAATTGGAGAAAATAGAAATGAATTGGCTTCCTATTTTTTTCTTTAAATGTTTATTGTTAAATGGATGTAGAATGGTTGGCGGTCTTTATTGGTTTCTTTTTTAAACATCTTGAGGAAATTATCTAGATTTTTGGATAAATTTGTCAATGTTATTTTTGCTGTTGTGGTGTATTTATTGATTTTTGATTGGAGATCAGTTACAGAGAATAAAGGTACCGTCATATTAAGCGACGCTGCAGCGATATCGACAACGATGCCGATCGCTGCAGCATCGCTGTTTGGTCGCTGGGGAGCTGTCACACAGACCGCTCTCCAGCGACCAACGATGCCGAGGTCCCCGGGTAACCAGAGTAAACATCGGGTTGCTAAGCGCAGGGCCGCGCTTAGTAACCCGATGTTTACCCTGGTTACCAGTGTAAAATGTAAAAAAAACAAACACTACATACTCACCTGCGCGTCCCCCGGCGTCCGCTTCCTGCACTGACTGAGCGCCGGCCCTAACAGCAGAGCGGTGACGTCACCGCTGTGCTGTGCTTTCACTTTTCTGCCGGCGCTCAGTCAGTGTAGGAAGCGGACGCCGGGGGATGCGAAGGTGAGTATGTACTGTTTGTTTTTTTACATTTTACACTGGTAACCAGGGTAAACATCGGGTTACTAAGCGCGGCCCTGCGCTTAGTAACCCGATATTTACCCTGGTTACCATTGTAAAACATCGTTGGTATAGTTGCTTTTGGTGTCAAACACGACGATAAACGCCGGTCTGACGACCAAATAAAGTTCTGAACTTTCTTCAACGACCAGCGATATCACAGCAGGATCCTGATCGCTGCTGCCTGTCAAACTAAACGATATCGCCAGCCAGGACGCTGCAACGTCACGGATCGCTAGCGATATCGTTTAGTGTGAAGGTACCTTAAGGCATATACAGTATTCAGGGTCTCCAGCATGCAGTGATATCATAGAATCCTAGAATGTTAGAGTTTGAAGGGACCTCAAGCTTGGGTCATCGTGTCCAACCCCTTGATCAATGCAGGATTCACTGGACCATCTGTCTAGCCTCTGCTTGAAGACTTCCATTATAGAATCATATCATCATCATGTTGATTTATTGATATGGTTATATTTGTTTTGTCACAGGACTTACTGGAGATGTGGATCCACTGGGTCATTACCGAGTCTAATGTCTAATGGATTAGAAATTTTTAATCTTAAATTAAGTTGTCAACTCTTAAAAGGCTATTTACTTGCAGATTAGAGATCTAGAGTGGATCAGGCAAAATTCGAACTCACCAATTGCAGATTAGAGATCTATTAGAGATCTAGAGCGGATCAGGCAAAATTCGAACTCACCTTTTCACACGTTTTTATAAATTCGATTAGTGGAGAAGTAATTTTCTTAAACTTAATGTCCATTATTACATTCTAGGGCAGGGGTGGGGAATCTTTTTTCTGCTCGAGGCCATTTGGATATTTAGACCATCCTTCGGGGGCCGTACAAATTCCGCCCACAAGGTACATCCTGACTCTAGCACTGGTGTCAGGACGTAATCTTTCATTGCATGCCCTTCAGTGTTCAGTAGTGAAAACTGAATGTGTGCTAACAGAGCAATAAGAAATTAATGAGCTCGTGGAAATCAAAATGCAGCTCCCTGTCCAAGAATGCGGTCCCTGAGAATTTGCCCAGGGGCCTGATAAAAGGTTATCGAGGGCCGTAAATGGCCCTGGGGCCTGAGGTTCCCCACCCCTGTTCTAGGGCTTCTTCAGACACTAGAACATAATAAATGTAAGATGTAAAGAATGAAAAAAAACCTTATATTCACTCTCCACTCAACTCAACCAGCACCTCCCCTCCTCATGCTCACCCGTCCGTTCCTCACTGCATCTTCTAATCGCTGCTACTCGGGCTGAAATCTCTCGTACTCCTTTGCTAGAACATAACTTCCAATTTTGGTGAGGCCGGGAGGATTGCACGCAAGAGTGAAAAAGGTCATGCTATCATGACCTCATGTGCGCGTACATGGGTAGAATAGTGAATTTCAGTGTGAGCAATGGCGATCAGAAAGGTGGTGAGGACCAGATGGAAGACAGTGAGAAGTGGAGGAGCTAGAGAAATGAGCAGTAAGGTGAGTATAAAGATTTCTTTTAGATTTGTTAACATTTGGAATGCTCTTCACAGCTCCAAAAAATGGCTGCCATATTACAGAGTCTGGTCAGAAGTGAATTACATAATCTTGACTTTTGCAGATAATGTGTTGTATTTATGTTTGGGAGTGTAATTGGAAGAGCAGCTACAGGTACGGGTAGAAAATAACATTATATTCTCCCTGCAGCTGCTTACTTCCAGTCATCAGGATGGGTAAAGAAGCTTCTACAGTTATCACTCACAATATTGATTGGCAGCCTGCTGTGATACATGCTGCACACTCTTGCATCTAGATCGACAACAGGGCGCCATCAGAGGTGTACATACCATTGGTGCAACCTGCACAGCCGCACAGTGGTCCCAAGAGTTAAGGAGGACCATTTCTACCTCCAGAGCAGGTGGAATTATGATGAGCTATTGAACTATAAAGGGCCCATATATTGTTCTTTCCCATCGGTGTCCACCCTTGGGTCCCATCCTGTGGTTCTTTGAGTAGAGAGGTTCTTGTTATGCCAATACAAATGAATGCAAATTCCAACCATCTCTCCACTGATAGCGGCACATGACACATTCCTTTTCTCGAGATAGATGCAGGTCTACTTGTTGGGACCCATTGATGCAGGCAGAAGCATATGTCATAAATATACAAAATGAGAATATACCTTCATTGTCAGTGTAATAGCACCATAGTTCCCCAAGGAGCATCTTCACACCATTTCCCGTTGAGGTTCCTTTTCCAAACAGTGAGTACTATAGACCCCATTAATGTTCCTTAGGAATCACCTAGCTATAGGAGCTTTAATAAGTCACCCACAGAAGTCTATGAGAACCAAATATTACCCTGACATAGTACGGCATCAGATGCAATTATTTTTCTATTAAAGTTTTTTTTAGGGGTAAAAATCTTCATAATACATGCGGCACACAAAATGTCTACGTAGCATGGAACCACATCATTTGTGTAGGCCTTTATTCAGGTTATATGCCCAGAAGCCCAAGTACATATCTTTGTCCATCATTTTTCAATAAGTCTAAAAGCAAAGGTACAACATGTAATTATGTCCAAAATTCCACATGTGCCAGAATCTAATACAAAGCAGTCAGAAGACCTATCACTGATGAAATTGTGCAATCTGCAATATGCATGACGTGCCATTTTCTACTGAATCTTGCCCATCAAGGATTCATGAGCCTTGTTTTCCCAGACATGGAAATCTAAATAATGCAAAATTCAGACTTCTCTAAAGTAATAATATACAGATGACCTACAACTTTTACTTCCCGGATTTCCATCTTCTCATGAACTTTGATGTGCTTATAGGGCCTACATATTATTCCCTTCCTCCGTATTCCGATAAAGCAGTCCATTCATTCCTAATATGACATCTGGTCCTTCCCATGATCTTCCAAGACCCTTATTAATAGTTACGACTAATATCTCTATCCCCTATTTTTTATCTTTTTTATCTACTGAACTGTCACATCAAGAGCTTGATGATAACTTTGTTCTTCTCAACCCTTGACCTCCATCGTGGTAATAGGTTTCCTTCAGACGTGTTGCAGTTAATGTGCCCCATTCATTCAGAAAGCGCCTTATAATTTTAACAGTAGGTCTAGTTTGGGATATAAAAGAAAAATAATGTGGACAGCTTGGTTCTTGTGGGAATTTATGTTTGTGAAAAACCGTTAAAAGGCAAAATGGCAGCGCAATCTGTCGCCATCAAACTAGACTTGACCTTGTTTTTGCCATCATTAGCACGGCATAATTAGAGCTTCGAAAATAATAATGACCCCTGAAATGAGGGCATGAAGTGAACAAAGACCCGACACAAACAACAAGCTGAGGGACACTGCTTAATCAAATTACGATTTTTTTAAGAAGACGTCAAGTGTGATGTCAAGCAATTGGGAACAAAAATTCTTCTCCGTTAGTAACTGTTGTTGCTTATGTAACATTCTAATTATAGAAGCAATGTATTGGATGGGAGCTTGGAAGGATCTGGCATTGACCCTACTTTCTCTTTCAATTGCTGATTCTAACTCTTAAACTTGGCACGTAACAGGGCTGAATTAAAGGGATGGTACATAGGTGTGTGCCCCAAGAATTCCACCACTTTGCGGACTTCTCACCCTCTTGTATCACCTCTCTGTGATCCTATTATGCAGTGAAGATATAGTTAATTGTTGCACAAATATCACCCCGGGAGAGTTCCTTACAGGTAGATTGTGACATTTCCAATACTTGCATAGAAGTGCATGGCTATATTACGGAAGCCTCCCCATCAAATATTTCTCCTTTTAATATATTACAATCATCATATTATATAGCACTGTGTACTTACAATTGCTCATTTTGCCATTCTACCCAGATAATTATCTTTTCTCTACTCTATGTAGAAGCAGGAAGTCACTTTTCACTGCATTTATCACTTCCCTCTTCACCTCCTGTCCCAGCTTCTCCCTCCTCCCACCCATGAGGGACTTTTGCAGTGACTCATGACTCATACAAAGAAAATTGACCTCCTGTTTCTACATAGAGCTTAGAAGGACTCAGCTAGACAATTTTTAATCATGTGATGTCATAGACCTAATGGAAAAGAGAAGAATGAACTGTGTAGAAAGGCAAAATGAGCAATTCTAAGTACACAGTGCTGTGTAATATGATGACTGCAATATACAGTATTACGAGAATAAAAACTTTGCTGGGAGGAGGAGGAGAGGTGCTTTTTTATTATCCCATATTTTCATATCAGACAGGAGAATACACCTCTAAAATTCAGATTTCAGATCCCTTTATTAGAATGTGACCCCTACAATAACCCCTTAACCCCCGGAGCTTTTTTCAGTTTTGTGTTTTCATTTTTCGCTCCCCTCCTTCCCAGAGCCATAACGTTTTTATTTTTCTGTCAATATGGCCATGTGAGGGCTTATTTTTGCAGGACGAGTTGTACTTTTGAAAAACATGATTGGTTTTACCATGTCGTGTACTAGAAAATGGGAAAAAATTCCAAGTGAGGTGAAATTGCAAAAAAAGTGCAGTCTCACACTTGTTATTTGTTTGGCTTTTTTACTAGGTTCACCAAATGCTAAAACTGATCTGCCATTAGGATTCCCCAGGTCATTACGAGTTCATAAACACCAAACATCTCTAGGTTATTTTTTATCTAAGTGGTAAATAAAAAATTCCAAACTTTGCTAAAAAAAAAATTGCGCCATTTTCCGATACCCGTAGCATCTCCATTTTTCTTGATCTCGGGTTGGGTGAGGGCTTATTTCTTTGCGTGCTGAGCTGACGTTTTTAATTATACCATTTCGGTGCAGATACGTTCTTTTGATCGCCTGTTATTGCATTTTAATGCAATGTCGCGGTGACCAAAAAAAGCTTAATCCTGGCGTTTTGAATTTTTTTCTTGCTACGACGTTTAGCGATCAGGTTAATTCTTTTTTTTTTTATTGATAGATCGGGCGATTCTGAACGCGGCGACACCAAATATGTGTAGGTTTGATTTTTTTTTTTTTTATTGCTTTATTTTGAATGGGGCGAAAGGGGGGTGAATTGAACTTTTATTTTTTTGTATTTTTTTCTGGGAGTAACAGTCTCATCAGCCACCTCCTGCTGTCATTGCTATCACTTGAATATAACTCTCATCATTCTACCCTGCTCGCACTGATCGCTGGCAGAGGAAGGGAGAATGATGAGAGCCGTCTTCAGCCCCCGGCGCTGGGGAGCAGCGCTTACTGTACCGCTGCTTCTCAGGCACCAGTATGTGTCACACGAATGTGTCATCCGTGTGCATGTGTGCAGGACGTTTTGTGGTCCATGCTGCCAGTAAAAAATGGACATGTCTACTTGTGGGTCATACGGACACACGGTCTGTGGAAACACACTGACATGTGCACAGACTCATTCACTTGAGGGGGTCTATGTGTGTAAGTGTCTCCGGTATGTGTGGTGACTGTTTTCACACATACCGGAGACACGGACGTGTGAAAGAGGTCTAAGGAACATTGAGACACTGAGTCTTCCTGGGTAAAGGCTTTGCAACCACCCTTGTGGTGGCTCTGTCACTTGCATCTTTCTCTCTATACCATGAAATATAGAGTGGGGGCAGCTTCTGAGTGGACAGTGCTTGAAGAAATAGCACGTCTCTTCTTTTAACTGCTTCATACTTTCCGAACCCTGAGCAGTTGAAAAAAGTGACATAAGACACAACGTGTGCACAGGAATGTTGGTTTGACATTACTGTGCACTATGTTCATTTTGTGGGACTTCTTCAGGCGGTTTCTTGGTGGAATCCATCCTGAAAAAAATGTCTTGTGCATGTTATGTTGACATTGATTGCTTTTTTTCAGCAGAAACTCTACAAAAGTAAGTGCACATTGAATCTTTTTGCCGATTTTTTTTTTTGTGGAAACAGAGCAGAAATTTTAGAGGATTTGGGGCGTTTCCATTATGGTTTTTCTCCATAAACTCCTCAAAACACTGAATGTGGTTTTAGAATTCTATTTCATTTTTGGTAGTTTCTGCTCCAAAAAAAATAATTGTGAAAATACCTTCCCTGATTTTTTTTTCAGGTTTTGATATTTGGTATTTTCAAAATGCTAGTTGTCTCATGCTGCTTTAAAAACATACCGTACCTATCGAACAGCCGAGAGTCAGTTCTCTTTTATAGCTGGCTCTATGGCACTTATTGATGACTGGCATTTACCCTAATAAGACTTTTTATGCTGCAGGGAAAAATCAACTAACAGCTTGGCGGTCTCAGAAACAGATGGATTGCCATATTTTGAATTTGCATTTGGAGACATCAATATGTAAATGTTGTATGTACAACATGATTCTGTATTGCCGCCCTCATTTATTAGTCCTACACCTGTGACGTAAAGTTCTATATCATATTTGCTAAATCCCTATTTTTCCTATTGCTTATAACTAATATTACCAATATACTATCATAACTCGTAATAAGAATAATGCAATAAAAAGCTTTTCCTGAAATTATATAAATCCTATTTCCAGGATCTGCACCATTTATCACGTATCTGGTCCATCTCTCCAAGTAGTCATTCATCTCTTGATCCTTAGGGCTCACTCAGACATCCAATTTTTGTGTACGCCTTCTACCCTTCATTTTCATTGATATCACTCCTACCTGTGATAGTCGGGGGCATTCACATGTTCGTGATTTTGATCAAAGGGTCCTGTCAAAATTGACAATGCAAGTCTATGAAAAAATGCACTCAGATGACATCCGAATATGGTTTGATTTTCGAGGACCGTCACAATAGAGAAGTTGAAGAATTTATTTTTTATTTCTCCAAGTACAGTGGGGCAAAAAAGTATTTAGTCATTCAGCAATAGTGCAAGTTCCACCACTTAAAAAGATGAGAGGCGTCTGTAATTTACATCATAGGTAGACCTCAACTATGGGAGACAAACTGAGAAAAAAAAATCCAGAAAATCACATTGTCTGTTTTTTTATCATTTTATTTGCATATTATGGTGGAAAATAAGTATTTGGTCAGAAACAAACAATCAAGATTTCTGGCTCTCACAGACCTGTAACTTCTTCTTTAAGAGTCTCCTCTTTCCTCCACTCATTACCTGTAGTAATGGCACCTGTTTAAACTTGTTATCAGTATAAAAAGACACCTGTGCACACCCTCAAACAGTCTGACTCCAAACTCCACTATGGTGAAGACCAAAGAGCTGTCAAAGGACACCAGAAACAAAATTGTAGCCCTGCACCAGGCTGGGAAGACTGAATCTGCAATAGCCAACCAGCTTGGAGTGAAGAAATCAACAGTGGGAGCAATAATTAGAAAATGGAAGACATTCAAGACCACTGATAATCTCCCTCGATCTGGGGCTCCACGCAAAATCCCACCCCGTGGGGTCAGAATGATCACAAGAACGGTGAGCAAAAATCCCAGAACCACGCGGGGGGACCTAGAGAATGAACTGCAGAGAGCTGGGACCAATGTAACAAGGCCTACCATAAGTAACACACTACGCCACCATGGACTCAGATCCTGCAGTGCCACACGTGTCCCACTGCTTAAGCCAGTACATGTCCGGGCCCGTCTGAAGTTTGCTAGAGAGCATTTGGATGATCCAGAGGAGTTTTGGGAGAGTGTCCTATGGTCTGATGAAACCAAACTGGAACTGTTTGGTAGAAACACAACTTGTCGTGTTTGGAGGAAAAAGAATACTGAGTTGCATCCATCAAACACCATACCTACTGTAAAGCATGGTGGTGGAAACATCATGCTTTGGGGCTGTTTCTCTGCAAAGGGGCCAGGACGACTGATCCGGGTACATGAAAGAATGAATGGGGCCATGTATCATGAGATTTTGAGTGCAAACCTCCTTCCATCAGCAAGGGCATTGAAGATGAAACGTGGCTGGGTCTTTCAACATGACAATGATCCAAAGCACACCGCCAGGGCAACGAAGGAGTGGCTTCGTAAGAAGCATTTCAAGGTCCTGGAGTGGCCTAGCCAGTCTCCAGATCTCAACCCTATAGAAAACCTTTGGAGGGAGTTGAAAGTCTGTGTTGCCAAGCGAAAAGCCAAAATCATCACTGCTCTAGAGGAGATCTGCATGGAGGAATGGGCCAACATACCAACAACAGTGTGTGGCAACCTTGTGAAGACTTACAGAAAACGTTTGACCTCTGTCATTGCCAACAAAGGATATATTACAAAGTATTGAGATGAAATTTTGTTTCTGACCAAATACTTATTTTCCACCATAATATGCAAATAAAATGATAAAAAAAACAGACAATGTGATTTTCTGGATTTTTTTTTCTCAGTTTGTCTCCCATAGTTGAGGTCTACCTATGATGTAAATTACAGACGCCTCTCATCTTTTTAAGTGGTGGAACTTGCACTATTGCTGAATGACTAAATACTTTTTTGCCCCACTGTACAAGAAAAATGGATGACACTTGGACCAGACTGTTGATGACAATAATCGGTCCGTTTTTCTCGTACGAGGAAAAATTGGATGTCTGAATTGACACGTACCAGTGTCAGACTGAAGAACATTGGGCCCACCAGAGGATTTGATTCTGAAGGCCCACCTTTATGTCCCACTCATGAGCCCAATAGCAGCTGCAAGGATTGCACTATTAACTCTCCTGAAGGAGAAGTCAGGGCCCACCGGAGGATTCTCCGGTTCTCTGATGGGCCAGTCCAATCCTGGCCCTTAATCTTAATATGAGATAACTTGACCATAGCTTGATCTGTAGACAAAAAACATTCCAGAGAAAATCATCCATCACCTTTCTCTGGTTCGAAGATAAATATTAGGTCACTAAGGGTCTCCCACCGATTACTATAGTGGACGAAATCACCTCAATGTTCCCAAATTGAACAGCTATTTTGAAGAGTAATAAATCAAAACTAAACTACAATTTGGGCCTCCTAGTATGTACCAATAAAATGTGACTCCTACAAACAATATACAACACTTTAATACGTTAAATACAAATTTTATCAGTAGAATAATATAAATACATCACAGATTTATTTCCAGCAATAGAAAGGTATAGTCATAAGGGACATTACATAAAAAATCCTCTATCTTTTATCCCTTTGACAAAGCATGAAGTGAAACTTTCATCAGGGCACAGCCAGTAATCACGTGGTTGGGTAACTACTATCAGTTTAACCCTGTACAATTTGCCATATTGTCTGGTGTATTGAATTTAGATTTTATATGCTCAATTGTATAGTTATTATTTGACTGTAGGCATGTAACTTTGTGATTAGCGTTTTGCTTTATGCTTTGTCAAGGGGATAAAGGCAATAATTATAGGAATTTATTGGCTTGTTGGTATTTATTTTTTGTAATATTTCCTATAGTATATCTCCAAAAATCAGTGATGTATTTATTTGATATTTCACATATTTAGAATTTTTTGACTAAAAAGTACCAAATAAAATGTATATTTTGAGGAGAAGTTGTTCAAGCTGTTCCTCAATGCCTTATTTTCCAAGACCCTCAAAGTGGTAGTGCAGATAATTCGGTGGTGTGGCTCTCATTTTGCACTGCTAAAAATGTTTTGCATAACTATTCACCTTTTTTCAAGGTCACACCTCTGTGACGCCCTTGTCTTGCACCTCCTGAATGTACCTCTGAATATCAGAGCTCCATTCGAAGATGAAAGTTCCCTGCATCACGCACAGGAAACCTCTGGGTTTTTCTAGAGCAAGCCTCAATAGATTTGGCTATACTTTCTGGAGTCCAGGAGGTGTCCTTTTTTCCCCTAAACCTCCCAGAAGTTCCGATAGAGTTGAAAGCTATGTATATGATTACAACTAATAATAACAATAATAGTTTATGTCCCTACGCAGTCTGACACTGTCCAGTTAGTGTTGAAAGTTTTTTAGATTGTTGCATCCAATAGGTAGTGCTAGAGGTTATGTTCTTTTCCTCTATGAAAAGACTATTTGAATATTTAAATTCCCAGTGGAGCTTTGCATGGCCTAAAAGTCTCCTTACGGTGACCTGGCATTCTCCACAAAGAGAACGTTCCCTCCAGTCAGAGGCCTCTCACTCAGACAAATCACATCTCATGCTCTGCACTGAGGAGGGGCATGATCCCAAAACATGTTTCTTCAAATGGAGTTCCTGATTTGGCTTCTTATCCTTAAGGTACCTTCACACGAAACGACTTTGTAATGATATCGCTAGCGATCCGTGACGTTGCAGCGTCCTCGCTAGCGATATCGTTTAGTTTGACACGCAGCAGCGATCAGGATCCTGCTGTGATGTCGCTGGTCGCTGAATAAAGTCCAGAACTTTATTTGGTCATCCGATCGCCGTGTATCGTTGTGTTTGAAAGCAAAAGCAACGATACCAGCGATGTTTTACACTGGTAACCAGGGTAAACATCGGGTAACCAAGCGCAGGGCCGCGCTTAGTAACCCAATGTTTACCCTGGTTACCAGCGTAAAAGTAAAAAAAACGAACAGTACATACTCACCTGCGCGTCCCCCAGCGTCTGCTTCCTGACACTTACTGAGCGCCGGCCCTAAAGTGAAAGTGAAAGCACAGCGGTGACGTCACCGCTGTGCTGTTAGGGCCGGAGCTCAGTCAGTGTCAGGAAGCAGACGCTGGGGCAGTGGCGTAGGAAGGTGGGGGCGGGGGGGGCGGTCCGCCCCGGGCGGCACAATGCGGGGGGCGGCACAATGCGGGGGGTGAGTCAGTGCAGCGGCTGCAGCCGGCAAGGGGGCGCAGTCGGGCCGCCTAAAGCGGCGGTCCACAGTGTCTCCCCCGGCACTGGGAGTCGGCTGTTCTCTGTGCCGACTGTCAAGCTGACAGCCGGCACAGAGAAGCTGCGGCGCGCGGCTCCCAGTGTGTTCAATTGTACTCGTATCTGTGATGCGAGTACAATTGAAGCTCTGACTGCCGGGTCAGAGCGACGCCAGCAGCGTGATCAGGTCATGTGATCACGCTGCTGACGTCACTCACCTGCGCGGCAGAAGCAGGAGCTGCAGATCGAGCAGGAGACACAGAGCGGTGGTAAGTGCTCCAGTGGAGCTGAAGACACCGAAGCATACATTGGGGGGGGGGGGGATTTACTGTGAGTGGGGATGGGGGGCATACATTGTGGGGGGGATTACTGTGAGTGGGGATGGGGGGTATATTGTGGGGGGATTTAATGTGAGTGGGGGTGGGGTGATATATTATTGGATGGGGGATATTTAATATGAGTGGAGATGGGTGGATTTATTGTGGGGGGGAGATTTAATGTGAGTAGGGAGGGGGGATTTATTGTGGGGGGGAGATTTAATATGAGTGGAGATGGGGTATTTATTGTGTGTGGGAGGAGATTTGTCATGGGGATGGGGGGATTTAATGTGTGGGAAGATCTGAGGACACAAAATGAAGCGCAAAGGGGGAGATGGGGGGCATATATGAGGAAACAGTATGGGGGATGGGTGCAGACAGTTTGGGGTCAAACGGGAATGTATGCGGACACAGTATGAGTAGCGATGTGAAAAACGTATGTGGACAGGGAGTACGGGGAGTGAGGGTGTTGGGATGTGTGCATGCGTAGCATGGGGGGACAGTGTAAGGGCACAGCCAGGAGGGGACAGTATACCAAGGAGGGGGAGTGTGATGAGAGAGTACAGTATAAATACTGGGCCCTATAGGGGGACACAGTATGAGAGGACAGTGTGAAGAGGGGTCCGGTATAGAAAGGGGAGGTCCGTGTAAAGAGCGTGTACCATAAGAGGGACAATGTGGGGGTCATGTTTTATGCAGACAATATAGTGAGGGGCAATTTTTTATACAGGAGCATTATAATGACACTTCTATCTTTAAGGGCGTCATGTGGAGATTTTCTGCAAAAGAGCGAAGAAGATGGAAGTCTGCAGAGACGGCTGTGGATGAGAAAACGCCTCATGGGATCTGGACAAGATGAACAAATGAAGGAGAACAACTCCAGAGACGACGTCATCTATAAGGTACCCCGATGTAAATGTTATTTGTGATACTGACTAACTCATGTTTTTATTTATGTTAGGAGCATTAAAGGGGATGTCCTGGTTTGTGATGAGTCTGCAGTCATTCTTTGTGACTGCAGACTCCTGAATTCTCCCAGTGCGCCCTGCACACTGTCAGGATTCTCTCATGCTGGCGATTTTACATATGTGCGGTCACGTGCTGACTAGACATGAGTGGCCTCACTCAATGAAAATGAAGTGAGCGAGGCCGCGCACATCTAGTCGGAATGTGGTCAGAAGTATACAAATCGCATACTTGTGCTGACATGACTGTCCACCGGCAAGGGAGAATCCTAAAAGTGTGCAGTGCATGCGTTGTGAGATTTCAGAAGCTGCGATGTCAGGATTCAGCTCTGCAGGTTCCAGTCGTCGACACATGGACACTTCACTCATATGCGACTTTCATACTCATGGTCCTGTAACAACGAGCTTCTCTTCTGCTTCTCTCAGTTTTTCACTGAACATTGGGAGCTTAAGGGAGAGGAGCTCGTCGGTACATGACTGAGTGTGAAAATCACATAAGTTCGGGGGGGGGGGGGGGGGGGCGCCAAACTCGGGAACAGCCCCGGGCGGCAAAAGCTCTAGCTACGCCCCTGCGCTGGGGGACGCGCAGGTGAGTATGTACTGTTTGTTTTTTTTACTTTTATGCTGGTAACCAGGGTAAACATCGGGTTACTAAGCGCGGCCCTGCGCTTAGCAACCCGATGTTTACCCTGGTTACCCGGGGACCTCGGCATCGTTGGTCGCTGGAGAGCGGTCTGTGTGACAGCTCTCCAGCGACCAAACAGCGACGCTGCAGCGATCGGCATTGTTGTCGCTATCGCTGCAGCGTCGCTTCATGTGAAGGTACCTTTAGTCATGCGGCAAGGCTTGTTAAACGGTCGATATTGACTTTTAGGATTACTACATTCATTAGCTATCCTCTTGATAAGAGGAAAGATTGTGTTCCCGGTTTTTAGTGTATTCATATATTTCCAGGAGGAATAACGGAAGACTAGTACAGTGCAGCACTTCTATATAAGATGTGCCACAATTATTATTTCTTAAGGAATATGAGTACTATATCTGCTAAAGTAGACATGTCAGGAGGAGCTTCCACATTAGAATTGCCTTTTCTCTAATATTGAAAATGAAGTCTCAAACCAGCCCCCCTAGGAAAACACCAAGTGGTGCTTTATCTTGCCAAATGCCTATCACTTGCCAATATCTTGCCAAGTGTCTGTCACATTATCTTGATTCAACAGCTAGCTGAATTTAATCTGGCCTGATATCAAATGCCAGTCAAATGTTTATGAACTTGATGCTAAGTTTCAGTAATTCTACAACATAGTTTTATTGGTGCACACTTGTATTTGGCGAACCACTTGGGACCCCTCCTTTAGGACCATCACATTAGTACAGCACCTGGACAAGGGGTTGCCTTCATAAGACAACCCCGTTAAATAGAAATTATTCCATTTCTAGTTGAAGATGTGCAGTCTTGTTTCCCATAAAGTGGAGCATGTAGTATAATTAGCAGAAACATCTCTTGGCTAAAAAGAGCCTTTGGGTGCAGTGATCATCTTATGGCTTCCACAATACAATACTGACCTAGTTTTGCAGCAGACGGCTTTGATACACAACCTCAGACTGCAATTATATATTCTGCAGTTGTCAGATACATTCCCTATTTACATTCTCAATTATGATCCCTATTTTGGGTGATTTAGAGGGTGACCTCACCGTCTGCTTATACTGACTTCTCCAAGCATCCCATTAAATAATGAGCTACGTCTGAGTCATACAAAATTATTCTCAGAGCCATTCCCTTGAAATCAACAGGGGGAGATACGATCTATTAAATCACTCCGACATAGAAACATGGAACGCGAGCACTCAGAAATATTCTACATTTGGAAAGTATCTTAAGCAACGAGTCTAAAGCCAAACTAGCTGATATTGAGGAGCTCAGCCAACAGCACAACATGCGGGTCCCCGACAGACGACTGTCGGAGGAGATAAGGATCTGGCATGTCCGATTTTGGACTGCCACTCCTTCTGATCACTAAGAGATGTCTGGCAGCAGCTCTCTCATAAAGAACATAGGAGCGCTCAGCAGAACACGGACTTCACCAGAAAGTCTGCGTTACTCTACGGGTCAGTCCCCCCGATCATCAGGTGTTTGTCGCGCTGTCATGTGCAGGCTGGTTATCAAAATGACGCTGTTTTTTTAAATTATTATTTATTTAGAGCACAGGCGCCGGTTGATGAATACTCCAATCAGCTGCCGCCTGCTCTCACTGTTATTAGTGGCAGCCGAAATTGGCTGATGGGAGCAGTGGTCCCATCAGCCGACGTCAGTGACCGGAGGGAAACTTTTTACCTCTGATCCCAGCTGCGGGCTCACGTTGACGTTTGACAGCATGGGAACCGCAACTGATTAGCAGAATAATTTTATCACCAATCAGAAGCAGTGTTTGCCGGCCAATGAATACTCCCATAAGAGACCGCCTGCTTTCGATGTTATTAGAGCCAGCAGGCGTAGGCTGATGGGAGCAGTAGTCACATCAACCAAAACCAGTGACCGAAGGTAAACTTTTTACCTCCATTCTCAGCTACGGGCTCAAATGACAGCGTGGAGAACGCATCTGTCTGACCGGCGGGGATGATTTAACTGATCAGAAGCAGTGTTTGCCATGCTGTTATGCACATGACAGCATGGCAAACACTGGATGTTCGGGCCCCCCATTCCAATGAATAGGGTTCAGGCTCAGGTCCGGGTACTGTTCTGATACCCAAACCCAAACTTTTTTTAAACTGTTCGGCCAAACCAGTCAAACCCAAACATCCAGGGGACCACCATCTCTAATAACTGTCAATCAATAAGTGAGACCGCCCTCTGAACTCCTAGGTATAGAAATTAAGAATTAAATGAACAAAAAGCAAATTGTTTTTTGTCGCAATTATACTGTATATCAATCTGCTCATCTTATCCGGTGTTTATTATGTTAGCCACAGATAGGAAAGAATGTACAACTTGGTGAAATCCTATCAAAATCTTGATTTGCTTTCTGGGTGACCACGGTATGTACTTTTATGTATTTTTTGTGAACCTTTCCAGAAAATGAACCACAAAAGCATAGTTCACAACTTCTCAGTTGGTTAAAGAGTGATGTTTAATTCCCGCCCCCAGGACTATTCCAGAAGTGCTGAAACATGGGCTAAACCTTCCTTATTTGAGAGATGATTACACAACCCTCTCTCCCATAACTGGATCCTCTTTCCTTCTGGGTAGAAAATATCACAAATTTCTGTCCCTTTTACTGCAGAACTTGGAAAAAATTCAGGATATTTCTATAAAAATGTATCTTGTTTCAAGAACTTATCTACAATTAAACTTCGGTTTTGAGTGTCAACTTTCTGTTTAATACTAGTTCTCAGCAATATGTGAAAATCTCCTGCCGATTCAATCTGTTTCTCCTTATTTATGTCTAAAATATTTGCTAATTTTTCATGAAAATCTTGTTTTTCAAAGCTTGATGAAAGATTATGCTCATTAATTGCATAAATACAGAGACACATATGGCAGCATTTTTTTAATTCCATCTGCTCCCCTTTCCCAGTATACACAGTGCTATTTTCCACCTTGAGCAAAATACCGATTCAATGGACGACCCAACAACTTCCCAACTTCAATTCTTGGCTGTTGTCTTGTGAGATAAAATAGATGGCAATTTATGATGGATGGCTACTTATGGTTGGTCGGCAGTCTTACTTAGTAGATGGATTCAACTTTTGCGAAAGGACTGTGCCCACTAAATGGGTTTGTCCAGTGAAAACAAAGTATCACTTATGGTGATCGGTGGTTGTCCGAACTCTGTGACCAGCACCAACCACCAGAATAGGGTACTTTTTTCTCCTTTTAAATGGAGCGCCAGTGCCCATGCTTGACTGCCACTCTATTCATTCCGCCGAACTTGGCTTCTTCTGGGAGCCCCATAGAGAATGAGTGGAGTGGTCATTGGTCATTCAACGTGCCGATCCATTTTGTAGCGAGTATAAAAATTCTCCATTCTGCCAACTGGTACATGTCCCAGTGGTCGGACCTCCACCGATCAAGTAAGTTATCACTTAGCCTACAGAAAGGTTGTATATATTTTTTCCAGGGACAACCCCTATAATTTTTTGCGGCAAAACTTTCTTATAGCCTTATCATTTATCACCGTTTGGGTACAATCAGATGGTCGTATATATGGGACCAAATGCAGAGCATGAACTGTCCGAATTGGCCAGTGGTTTTCCCGACCCCAGAGTGACAGCCTCATGTATTTCTATGGCAGCTGTTACGCTTGGGTCGGTAGAGCCGACCTGCCAGTCCGTGATCTTGGTCCGTCTGACTGCTCCCCAAGAAATAACATATGATGTGGAATCTACCAGAGGATGATATATACTTAGTTATAAGTAGTTTGTGTTATCGTTTGGGAAGTTTGGACAATTTATGTTAATTTTATGATTGAATGGGGTTATCCACTAATGATAATCCTTTTTTTAGTAGATTTCCAATAATAAGGTTTTCACAGAATTTTCCACTTCTGTAAAACCCAATGATTTGCAAGAATTGACTTTGTAGCAAGTGTTTAATTTTTATGCAGCTCCACCAACAGGAGAAATGAAGCATTACACAGCGCAACATTAGACAGTGGGCTGTCCATGCAATTCAATCCTCCAGAAGGAGAAAATTACGGTAGTCCTAAACTGGGGGAGTCCCCACAATATTAACCGCATACTATAAAAACATAGCAACTATAATAATCAATGCGTTGTATGCTTGATGTGAATGAGTGCAACCGTAGATCACCACATATGTGGTTCCTGTATATCGAGGATTCAGCTGACTAACCACTTTAAATCTCTGCCAGGAAGTATCTCAGATGACAGGCGGTATAACCTTGAAGCTTACAACTTATTCATGTAATTGGAGTTGATAACTCAGAACTTCCTGGCTGTACGGATGTTTTAATCTACAAAGCTGCCATGTTTAAAAAAAAATAAAGGAAAATCATATTTTATTATTCATACTGTATTAATCTCAGTTTTCTGCCTCCTTGACATCTCTAGTGGTCACAAACTGAGAATTATTACATTTTATTTAAAAAAAATGATAACTTTGTACATAAAAATGTATTAGAATTGCTGAATTTTTGAAAAACTTAATTTTCACAAAACTGTTTATTAAAGATTCTCCAAGTAAACTGCTGTGATGTCTTTTATAGGGTTCAATAATAGGAAATCTATGCCAAATTGCTTTAAATCAGAAAAAAAAAACAATAATTTTAATGGTGTCTTAGCAGGTACTGTACATTGAAAAGTTATCCATTCTCTAAAACGTTTATTTTGTCTTTCAAAAATTAATTCAAGGCCCTAAAATCTACTGTTGATAAGATCTTACAAAATTCTCATCCAGACGCTGGAAAGAAAATCCACACCGTAAATTGAGCTGCACTGCAGATTTTACATCTACAGCATGACAATTTATACTGCGGATTTCCAACTTTTTGGAGAAATACAGTACTTGGGAAATCTACAAAGAATATGCACCAGAATCTGTTGATAAATTTACAAATTTTGGTGCAGATTTTGCCATTGTGGATTTGATGCAAAATCAAAAATACATTCAAATTCAATTTTTCAACAATTGTGGTTGTCAAGTCCTCAGACAGTTCTCTTCTCCTCTTTCTGTTCTCCACCCTTAGTGTTGCACACACAGACACACAGTGCAAAGATTGAGTCAACTTCTCCCCTTTTTATCTGGTTTCAGGTGTGATTTTCATATTGCCCACACCTGTTACTTGCCACGGGTGAGTGTGAACAAGCATCACATGCTTGAAACAAAGTTGTTTACCCACATTTTTGGAAAGGTCCCAACAATTTTGTTGTTTAGAGTGAAATTATGTCTAATTTGCATTTTTTCAATTACTTTATTCCCGAAAGCATATGGGGAGTTTGATTTTCTTATGATTTCCGCCAGTATCCACCAAGAGAAATAATTTAAAGGGAGTCTGTCAGTGCAAAATGACTGTACAAACCACACGCATACACTGGGTGCACCGGTAGTGTGGCGAAACAGTTCAGTGCACCTTATAATCTACTTGTCCATTTAGCTTTGGCATACTCTTCCTTAATTGCCAAGTCCGATTTTACATAAGCCAATGAAGGCTGGAGATAGGTGAAAAACATGTAGGTTGGAAAGGTGCTCCAAACTGCTGGGTCACACCACGGGTGCACCCAGTGCCCATGCATGGTTTGAACAGTAATTTGGTGCTGACAGACTCCCTCAAATCCTTTTGGCTCTATAACTTTTTCAGATAAATACTGTATCTAGTGCAGGAAGTATTTACACTGTGTGCAGAATTATTAGGCAAGTTGTATTTTGATCACATGATACTTTTTATACATGTTGTCCTACTCCAAGCTGTTCAGACTTGAGAGCCAACTACCAAGTAAGTAAATCAGGTGATGTGCATCTCTGTAATGAGGAGGGGTGATATCTAATGACATCAAAACCCTATATATGGTGTGCTTAATTATTAGGCAACTTCCTTTCATGTGGCAAAAATGGGTCAGAAGAGAGATTTGACGGGCTCTGAAAAGTCCAAAATTGTGAGATGTCTTGCAGAGGGATGCAGCAGTCTTGAAATTGCCAAACGTTTGAAGCATGATCACCGAACAATCAAGCGTTTCATGGCAAATAGCCAACAGGGTCGCAAGAAGCGTGTTGGGCAAAAAAGGCGCAAAATAACTGCCCATGAATTGAGGAAAATCAAGCGTGAAGCTGCCAAGATGCCATTTGCCACCAGTTTTGCCATATTTCAGAGCTGCAACGTTACTGGAGTAACAAAAAGCACAAGGTGTGCGATACTCAGGAACATGGCCAAGGTAAGGAAGGCTGAAAAACAACCACCTTTGAACAAGAAACATAAGATAAAACATCAAGACTGGGCCAAGAAATATTTTAAGACTGACTTTTCAAAGGTTTTATGGACTGATGAAATTAGAGTGACTCTTGATGGGCCAGATGGATGGGCCAGAGGCTGGATCAGTAAAGGGCAGAGAGCTCCACTCCGACTCAGATGCCAGCAAGGTGGAGGTGGGGTACTGATATGGGATGGTATCATCAAAGATGAACTTGTGGGACCTTTTCGGCTTGAGGATGGAGTGAAGCTCAACTCCCAGACCTACTGCCACTTTCTGGAAGACAACTTCTTCAAGCAGTGGTACAGGAAGAAGTCGGTATCATTCAAGAAAAACATGATTTTCATGCAGGACAATGCTCCATCACATGCCTCCAACTACTCCACAGCGTGGCTGGCCAGTAAAGGTCTCAAAGTAGGAAAAGAAATGACACGGCCCCCTTGTTCACCTGATCTGAACCCCATAGAGAACCTGTGGTCCCTCATAAAATGTGAGATCTACAGGGAGGGAAAACAGTACACCTCTTGGAACAGTGTCTGGGAGGCTGTGGTGGCTGCTGCACGCAATGTTGATCGTAAACAGATCAAGCAACTGACAGATTCTATGGATGGAAGGCTGCTGAGTGTCATCATAAAGAAAGGTGGCTATATTGGTCACTAATTTTTTGGGGTTTTATTTTTGCATGTCAGAAATGTTTATTTCTAAATTTTGTGCAGTTGTATTGGTTTACGTGGTGAAAATAAACAAGTGAGATGGGAATATATTTGGTTTTTATTAAGTTGCCTAACAATTCTGCACTGTAATAGTTACCTGCACAAACAGATATCCTCCTAAGATAGCCAAATCTAAAAAAAAACCACTCCAACTTCCAAAAATATTAAGCTTTGATATTTATGAGTCTTTTGGGTTGATTGAGAACATAGTTGTTGATCAATAATAAAAATAATCGTCTAAAATACAACTTGCCTAATAATTGTGCACACATTGTATATAATTGGCTTTCCATAAATGAGAATTGATATATGGGATTTGTGAGGAACCTCTTGGTATCTGGGGCTGCATCCATAGTACTCAGATTTCCTATGGGACTATGTAAGGAATGCTGGAACATCCTGAAACATCTGAATCCTAAATATATGTTTTCTCTTCTGTCCTCTAGGCTCTTCTTTTCTTAGCTGGCATTGCAGGACTTTGCCTGGCCATCAGCCTTGTCTTAATCTGTGTGTATTTAATCCGATTCTGCTGCTGCAGTCCTCAGGAAGAAGAAGACTCTAAGAGCAATCGCGTCTGCTGCGTCACCTGGAGCTGCGTCGCGGCAGTCATCATATGCTGGTAAGTCGCCATCGCTATTCATTCGGTGAAACTGAATCTGTATAATAGCATACAAGGTTAAACTAATAGAAAAATGTCTGGTGTACTCATGTAATATGCAAATATTCTGCTAATACCAGGACCAGGGATGGGCATATCATTGGTGCAACCTGTCTAGCCGCACAGGGGCCTAAGAGGTAAGGGGTCCACATCCATCTCCAATGCTGATGGAATTGTGCATTATGATGTACTATTGGACTGCAAAGGGCCCATATCTTGTTTTTGCACAGGGGCCCTCTTCTGTCTGTGTCCGCCAGTAACTGGGACCACCAAGGTGTTAGATTTACAGACATTGCCCTAACGTAAAGTCAAGTAAAACTTGGGAAAGTATAGACATGCAAAAAAATCTACCCTTCTAGCTCTTTAAGCCTTGCATTTTTTGCCCTCTCTCACTGCAAAAGTTGCGAAAACAGGAACTGGGGCTAGCTCTAGATTACCCGGTAAATCAGAACTGGAATTATTTTTGACAGTTTTGAATTACTTTTGTTTTGCATGTATTTTGGTAAAATGTCATCAATGAGTTGTAACTTGGGTGCTAAAGATATCGTAAATTTCAAACCCGGGGAAATAAATAATAAAAAACTATATTCACCTTCCAGACTGACTCCACTTCTCCACCTTAGATAATGTGTTCCTCACCTGTCTCTTGATATCAACATCTGTTAAGGGGCTGTCGTGAGCTCCACAACCCGTCAGCGGTTGCTGATCGGCAGGATACTTGTGCGAGTTTCCTCTTTCATACTATCAGTAGAAACTGATTGGCTGCATTTGTCACTTGACGTCACCATTCTCCACCAGATATTGTTTCCTGAAGACCAGTGTTAGACGCAATGTCAAGGGTAGAGGAGCGGGGCCGGTCAGGGAGGTGATGAGACTATAGACATTATTTACTTATTACCTGGGCACAATAAGAATGACTCTTAAAGTAGGGGACAACTCCAATAAATACAGTTGTGAAAAAACTAAGGATATCTTCTTGAAAATCTAAAAAAATCTGGTCCTTACAAGGTCTTAAGATTAGGTAAATACAGCCTCAGATAAACAAATGACAAATTACTATACAACATGACATTTTTTAACAAAAACTATACCAAAATGCAGAAGTAGTGTGTGAAAAATTAAGTTCACCCCATGAAGCAATAGCTTGTAGACCCAGTTTTAGCAGCAATAACTTGAAGTAATCATTTGCTGTAGGACTTTATCAAACTCCCACATCATCCTGGAGGAATTTTGGCCACTCTTTTTCACAATGTTTACGTTCATTGAGGTTTGTGGTCATTTGTTTATACAAATCTCTCTTAAGATCCCACCATAGCTTCAAAAAAGGGTTGAGGTCTGGAATTTGATATGGGCAATTGCAATACCTTGATTAATACCTTGATTCTTTTCTTTTTCAGACATTATGATATAGATTTACTGTTGTGCTTGGGTTTATTGTTTTATTGCATAAACCTGTTTAGCCCAGGCTTTAGATGGTCTCACATTTCCATACCTTATACTATTTTTACATAGAGAAATTCATAATCATAGTTTCGTAGCTTTTAATGTTGAAGGTAAATTTAAGTCCATTGAGTTCAACCTATAGCCTAACATGTTGATTCATAGGTATGAAAAAACCCCATGGATCAGACACTAATAGCTCTATATTAGGGGAAAAATTCCTTACAGACTCCACATACGTCCCATCACAGAATTTAGTGCCCGTAGCCTATAATGTTACATTTTTCAAGAAAGGTACACAAGGCCTTTTTTGAATTTTAGTAGTGAATCAACCATTACAACATAATGTAGCAAAGTTCCATAATCTCACTGCTCTTACAGTAAAGAAGAGTCAACTTAATGACTACAAGGTTCTCAATTTCTGTGACTGCAAAAGAACCACAAATCATCAACCTTCCATCAATGTGCTTGACATGATGTGATTGTGCTGATATGTTGCGTTTGATTTTTTTATGGCCCAATATTTCCATTTTGGTCTCATCTGTCCAAAGAACATTGCGCCAAAAGTCTTTTGGTTTGTACAGGTGCAATTCTGAAAGCTTTAGGTACAGTATGCTGCCATATTCTTTTTCTTCTGGCATCCCTTCCAAACAAGCCATACAGTACATGTTCAGTCTTTTCTATTTGTACTGTCATGTACTTGAATATTCAATGTTCTAACAGAGGCCTTTAGAGTCTGAGCTGTATCTCTTTAGTTTTTTTTTCTGGGCATTGTACAGTCTGACCTAGGGGTGAATTTCCTGGGATGTTTGTTCCTGGAAATATTGACAACTGTCTTGAATTATTTCCAATATTGAATCTTTATCACTGTACAACGATGGACTCTAATTGCTTGTGGGGCAACAACAATTGCTTCTTTGAGATCATTGCTGATGTGTTTCCTGCATTGTGTTAACACACACCTGAATACTCCAGACTAACTAATTGCCAAAACATTTACATCCAGTTACCTGTAGTTTATTTTCTTTATAAAACTGCATATATACAGTATCAAGAAGAACATATTAAACAGTACCATAATAACAAGATAAAAAACTATTTGAAGAGTTCAGCTTCACACTGGTGGAAAGGTCAATGTCATGAGGCTGTCAAAAAAGCTTTCAGCCGGCCATACACCTGAGATATCTGTCAACCAAACGTTCACTTGGCAGACTGCTATCTATCCCGACACCCTACACTCAAATGTGTTCAGCCAAATGTTCAAGTGTTTTAAATGGGGAGAGAGGAGAATGCTGCTCCAAGACTTTTATATACCAACATCTTCCCTGAATACAAAAACGTTAAAATTGCATCTGCTCAATTCTTATTTCCCCTAACATAAGCTGTTGGCGGAGAGTTGGGAGGCCTCAATATACTTCAGCTGATAACACTGGCTGGTTTGACCAACTTTCATCTAATGTGTATTGAGGTCTTTAGATCTATTTTGCGTCAACCAAGATATTATCTCAGATACATCTATAACAAGGTACCTATTAATTTCACACTGCTATGTTATACATAGCATTAGTTTTTTAGAAGTGGTGGGGCATGAGATCCTAGATTATGGTTGAAGGACAATTTTTGTCAAGAATATGCCCCTTCTAAAAGCCAGACCTTTTTCATGCCTCATTTCCCATGCCCAGTTGTGTATTAACATTGAACATAAAGAACAAGGATTCATGGCAAGCCTTTTCTATTTTTCTATATGTCAATCAATTACTTGGAAAACTTTGCCATAAGAGATGCTCTTTACTTCTTGGTTAGCTTTGATGATTCTCTAAGATGTTTGCTCCAAGACTACAGCAGCTCATCGTAAGCTACCTAGTCTACCATACAACACAGAGCCATTCTCTGCAGTCCCATCTAACAATGAAGAGATTAAATGTATCAGCTCTAAAGGATAAATCCTTATTCCGAGTCATCACATCGCAATACATATCAGACAACCTGATAAATTAAGTCTTCAAAGCTTATCAGCCATCCTACGGCTAATATTACTTTATGTCTGGTGGTAAGTCCCACTTTAAGCAGGTGTTCTCTGAATGTTCCAACTGATGTACAACCCCCCGTGGTTATACTTCTACAGGAAAAGACAAAAGAAATCAAGATCATTGAGTTTTTTCAACTTTCCAAGACCTTTATGGAGTTCTACACTTTCTTTGTAACTAATTGGTACAGTTTAAAGAGTAAAACTATTAGGAAAGACATTGGTACGAATATATGTGGTATGTGCAGTACATAAAGGGCTGACATATGTCAATGTGTGCCGTACTTTGACATACCTTATCCAATATGTTAAAAGAATGATAATCCATGATATGGTCCATTCTACCTAAAAACTTCATCAAGTCCATTGCAATTGGGCTACGCGCGTTTCGAACTGGTTCAAAATGGCTGACCCCAGTTGTCTTGATGCTTTTAGATTGATGTGGCATAAAGTTTGAAGTTTTCCGGCAGAACAAACCCTATTCTGGATTATTACTGTTCAAGTCAGAAACACTACTGACCCCACATGTATGGATCCGTGCACCAAGAACCTGTACGGGATCTAACTGCAAATGCAGGGAGCTGGAATCTTTCTTTTGGCTGTATACGTTAAAAGAATGGATTACAGTGTATGGAGTTTTGGCTAGTAATCAATGACTTGGCGCCCTACGGTGTCTTTACAAACAAACGGAACAAATGATCCGTTGCATCGGTTATGCAAATGGAGGTAAGCGTGTTCAATGGAATATTATGGGGTCCACCTGAGTTCCCGCTTTCTTCTGAAAGTTCTACATGCAGGATTTTTTTTCTATCTTAAAAAATTGAGGCCAAGTAATCAATAAGGCCCCTCGACTTTCATTTGCATAACTGATACAACAAATCACTTATTCTGTTTCTAAATTGTAAAATACAACTGGAAAGTCACAGCAGATATGTGAACAGAGCCTTAGCTGGTAGGAAGGCCCACGAGTCATGTCCCATCAAAGAGTAGGCCAACAGTATCACTTTGTTTTTGGAGTTTGAGAAGATCACCTCCACATACTAGAACATAATAACCCTATGGAAATATTGTCCTTGATAGATTCAAACTCAGGACCAAAGTGCTATAAGACAACAGTACTAGGTACTGAGCCTTCATGCTCTTCTAAAAAAGGGAATATGTCAGTAGGATCACTCGTCCTAAGTCGTCTTTACAGACATGCAGGTCATAGGAAGCTGAATAAAATGATACTGTCACACTGCAGCACTGCAGGTAAATGCAAACTCCAATAGATGGCAGCAGAGTGGAAAGAGGGCTAAAAAAACTGCTCAGAGCAGACCAACAGAACTGCAGCGAGCCTACCACCAGGTGGCTGCAGAAGAGTCAGACAAGCCAGGTCGATACCAGAGAGTAGCATAGTACAAAGGGAAATCCCAATCACAGAGTCAGAGGAGCGCTGAAAGGTCAGTAACAGTCCGTAGCGGAAGTACCGGAGGGAAGAGACAGAATCAGGTCAGAGCCAAAGCAGAGTCATGTACCGGGGAATCCAAACACACAGGGACACATAGAGTCTGGGTAGGAAGAGAGGAATGAACAGACACGGGCAAAGCAGCTAAATGCAGCAGGACAAATCAGGGTCTCACCAGAGCCAGCTACACACACCGTAGGCAGGAAATATAACTGGCACTGCCTGCAGGCAGAGCAGAGAAATAGCAGACCCGGCACCAGAACGAACCAGAGAAAGGTATCCCCTGACATGACCAGACCGGGAAAGGAGAGAAAAGACCCAAAACCCGGTCTGGATCATGACAGATACCTTGAATTCTGTGATTCGATGTCTTATTCTAGAGAAATCCACACTTTCTTAATATATAAATAAGCTGCTGAGATCTATACGTGGGACATAGATCTATCTGAGAATCTACCTCCAGAAGTTAGTTTAGGGGAAGTTACCAGTGTGAGACATGTAATGATTGACAGTCCTCTCTCCTGATTTACATGTGTCACACTGGTAACACCCCCTTTCATTTAAAATTAGCCCTATAGGCAGATTCTTGGGGAGATCTATGTCTGGCCCATAGATCTTAATAGATAATTTATATATTATGAAAATGTGGATTCCTCTGGAATAAGACATCGGATCGTAGATATCAATGTGTCATTTTATTCAGCTTCCTATGACCTATATGCCCATATAGATCGTTTAATAGGATTGATCCTACTGACAAATTCTCTTTAACAGCTTTCTGAAGACCATGAATTATATATCTGCATTTTTTATTAGTGTTACATTTTTTCTCCTCTTTCTTCCTGCACAGGAAGTTTTCCATGAGCTATGATGTAGGTTCCTCCTAAAAAAAGTAGACAGACAGAAGAGGTAACTTTTGGTCACTTGCTCATCTTTCTTCCTTAGAAAGTCAAGAAAGTCCAATGACAGTGACACAAGGCTTCATTTGTTCCTGTGTTTGGGTGGCACTGGATCTGTGTAGTCCATCTCTTCCCAGCTGCAGCAACAATACACATCTTGTTCTTATTTTTTATTATTTTTTTTTTTACCAGATCTGAAAATTGTTTCTTGTTTAATTTTCTCTCTTTACATTAAATTCTAGTACACTAATAGAAAACATACAAAATGCACATTATCTTTTCCATTGGTAATAATGGTTCCACATGATTATTCACATGGATGGGATTTGCTCATGGGTGTCTATCTCTATATTCTGTGCATGTGAATGAATATATGTAACCAGTCATCAATGGTACAACCAACCATATGCGTAAATATATATAGCCGCACAATCATCATGTGCATGGAAATTAATTGAAAAGTGTGGGATATTTCATGGCTAGGGCACTTAATTTGCTAGATTGCATTGGCCATATTTATAACAAAGCACAAAAATATTCACCTGTTAAAGGGAATCGGTCAACAGGTTTCTACCACCTAATCTGAGGGCAGCATAATGTGCTCGTTTTCCATTTCTTAAAAAGCGAAATTGCAGTATGTATGAACTAGTGGTACTGCAGTATGGCTGCTGTAGGTGGGACATCAAGTGATGTGACCAGATTACAAATGCGGCTCGATCCAGCCGTCATCTCCACAGACTTCTGCTCCGCTCCTGCCTCCGGGCTTTGTTCTATATTTGGTGCATTGTGAACCTCTATTGTCTGCGTCTATTCATGAATAGGGAAGAAGGGTTTGCAATTCAGATTAAACCCAGTGAGAAATAGACGTCGGACGGGGCAAGAGTGTCTCCATTGTATTCTTAGCGCTGCACTTGGAGGAGTGGAGGTTATAGGGGAACGGATTGGGTCAACGAGAGCGTTGCACCAAACTGTGCCACTAACGAAAGAATGATAGAGAGTGAATGTTCGGCCTTCTGCACGAACAAGAGTCCTATTCAAATGGCGGCAGAATATTCACAAGCCGAGACAATGCGTTCTCTGTCCAACCGGCCTAATAGGACCAGAGGGGCGATGCAAGCTGCGGCTGAAATTAAATGAAATAAAGCAGAATAGAAAAAATCTCTCATTTATTTGTGACATTTTTGGAAATAAGCGGTTTATGTATGGTTTAGACTTTATGTGGCCATATTTCGTTCAGCTTGGGTAATATCTGTTGTGCTGGGGACATATGAGGTCTATTGGGATTACTCTGGTCATATACCGTCATTAAAGCTTTTTCCAGAACCTCCGGAAAAGCGCAAATAAAGCACAATTTCTAATGGTTGTTCTGAGGCAAGTAAGCGTCCAAGAGCAAATCAGAAGGGAACGGCCATGGGGACTAGCCTGTGACATTACAGAAAGGATGTCCATGGTATGGTCATGAACCTCAATTATGTTTCTATTTCATCCATAGTCACCCTTGTCGGAAATGTTCAGAAGGTCCACGTTCCATCCTAAATGTCACTTATGCAACAACCACTTTACGGCATCGAGTCATCAGGAAGACATCCATGATCATCTACTCACAGGGGTTGTGGGAAGTCCTTTTAACTTTATTTCCCATCCATTAATTATATAGATAAGTCTTCATTAAAGGAAACCTGACAGTGGATATGCAGCGCCCCAGAGTCCTGGTCGTTGCAGTAATGTCATTCTTCCACCAGGGGGAGTGATATTACATCTGATGGCAATAAAGGAGATCTTCTGTCCAGGTATCACAACCACACACAACACACTTCACACTCCAGTCCACCAGGGGGAGCAAAGGTTCTATCTACTAGACCACTCCTCACAGTTAGGTAAAACTGGTGGGTTGGTTAGGAAGTTAGACAGAAGCTGACTGGGCTTCTTACAGACAGTCAGATCCCAACGGAGTTTGGCAGAAGCTGGCTGGAGTGGGTTCCAGCCAGATCCAGACTGCGGTCTGTGGAAGACGAGGGTCCACGGAGCTGCACCTGCCCCACGTGCGGCAGCATCCAAAGAGAGAGACATTGAAAAGAAGCGTGTTGTAGTGAGTGAGAAACGAAGGCATAGCAACAAGTGGATACCAGAGAGGATAGTGGCTGAGAGAAGCGGCATCTTCTGGTGCGTGTTCCGGTAGCCAGAATACCGAGGGAGTAAAGTGCTCTACGCCATTGCTTCAGAGACTGGCAGGACAGTCAATTCCAAGTTGGCTGCCCAACCTTAATACCTAAGTATGTGGGGGTCGGGGCGTCTCTAGGGTCCCTATAAACAAGCCTCAGGCCATCAGTCATACGGGTTTTGTTCTATCCGACCACGGGGAACAGAGAGAGAAGAGTAATAACAGTGAGGACCTCATTAGAGCTTAAGCAAGTGAGGACCTACTGTGTTACTGTGCGCATAGGAAGGCTATTGCATTCCACCTGAATAAGGAGACTCTGGATTTGCCTTCAGACTGGCCGAACTCTGCCTACCCTGTGATCAGGTGCCCTGGACTGTGGACACTGAAGCCTTCAGTAAAAGGTAAAGAGACTGCAACCTCGTGTCCTCGTTATTCACTGCGCCTCACACCATCCACCATCTACACTCTGGGAAGCCCTGGGGACATACTTCACCTGAGGGAAGGTATACCATCTAGCTGCCATAACATCACCCCAGCGGACCCCTAAGCAGCATCGGTCACCCTGACCGAATACCACAGGTGGCGTCACGAACACTATCCCTTTAAAGACCTTTCCCTTTTTAATACGGACGTCCCTAGGGCCGCGGACCGGGTCAGCCACCGTGACATCCCCGCTGCGAAACGAAGGACCCGGTGCCGAGTACGCCACGGCTCTACTGGGGGCGCTCCAACTTGGCGTCACGAACAGGATGTACTTAAGCCTGAAGAACCGGGTCATGTGTGCCTAAGAACTGTGCCAGAGTTGTATTTGAACTGTGTTTCATTGCTGAACTGTGTATCGCCATTACCGCAAAGATTCCTGCCGAAACCGCTGCCATTATAGCACCATGTGGCGTGCAGGAGGAGTGGGGCATGTCATCATGGGCATAGCCTGGAAGAATGGCGCGAAAGTGGAGCCAGCCCCTCACAGATGCTACTATGTACAAGAGATATGCCCGTCAACGCGAAAGGTCCGCCTCCTGCTCTGGGATGGTGGACGAAAAAGAAGGAACTGCCCTCCGGAAGGGGAGGAACAAGAAAGACGAGACACCATTAGGCAGAACCTGGTTGGCAGCATGGTGAGCGGAGGTCGCCTGGAAGAGGGGGAGAAACCCCGCACCAGTCCCCGCCAATGGGAGCCGAGCAAGACCCTACCAGGCCGCAGGAACCAGGAAATCCTGGGAGCAGAATTGGAGGAGCTGTGCCAGCAGTTCCGGAGTCTGTGCCATCGCGTGACCACCGGCCATGAGGAGCATCAGCACCGCCAAAACCCCAGTCTGCAGAGGAGGAGACCGGCACCGGAGATGTCGCTGAGGCAGGTAAAGACACCGACCCTGCCCTGGTAGCCGAAGAGTCCCTTCTAGTGGCCGTAGACTCCCCTCCACCACCACCACCCGGCCGGGTGTGTAGCCGCATCGAATGCGAGGCCCTGGGAGACTTTAAACACCTCCGATGTTCCGCTGCAGCCCACCAAGCAGGCGGTGAATGTCCAGGGGGAGTGGGTGATGTTTAAGTGGACCCGTGCTACTACTGACTTGATCGGGTTCCTTGGGGAGCTCCAGCCAGAAGGAGGAAGCTTAGAGGTCGTCTCCCAGCTGGATTATCGACAAAAGCTATGCCGGCAGGAGGAAGAATGGGCTAGAAAGAAAGAGCTCCGACGTCAGGCCGACCGCGAGAGAGACCTGCAGGCCAAAGCTCAGGCTAGACAGACGGGTCTGGAGGATTGTGGCCCCCAGCATTACGGCACAGTCGTGATCTTCCGCTTACAAGGGGGTTGGGGCTTCATAAAGGAGCCGGCCTCGCCCTTGAGGTGTTTGTAAACCGGCGGGATGTGGAGGCGCATCTCATCGAGGGACACCCAGGCCGGGATCTGTACCCTGGTGACCGTGTTCGGTACACACGCCATTGGGGAGACAAGGGGTGGTATGCCCTCCATGTTTATAAATACAAGCCAGAGGTCACTGTATCTTTACCCTACTGCTCTACACCCGAACAGGTGACCCCTGCACCGGTCACCATGTGCTCGAAGTGCACTCAGACCTCAGTGGCAAGAACTGTGAGCACACAGACCCCTATCCAGGGTGCAGACATACTCTACGTGGTAGCAGGTGGTGGTCAACACCCAAAGGGACCGCTCCCTGAATCACACCAATAAACTTTGAAGAAACCGGCCATAAAATGTAAATAGTTCTCTTTAAAACTTTTCCTGTTTGCTTTGCTGCTAAAACCCGTCCTGGGTTAACTCTTAAAGGGATCCCTTTGTTTACCCGGGATCCCTGTTGTTTCAAGTTTTGCACAAGTTTTATCGTTGCCTTTAAAGAACTGCGGAATCATGAACTGTGCATGATCACAAACTGTTCCTGTATATAGTTTGCACCTTCTTAAAGGTGCTCTCTACTGGTTTTACAAGAAAGAGTTTTGCGAAGAGACTGTTCCTGATGACAGTGTGAATGTTCTTGCTGCTTTACCGTTAATAACTGACTTGCAAATTGATTGTTTGCACTACCTCAGAAGAGACTGGAGATTTCCTCTTAAAGGGAATGTTAGTTGTTGCACCTTACTAAAGAGTGATAATGTTGCCTTAAATAGTTGGATAGCAATAATGTTTACATAGTGATAGTATGTAGCTAGGAATAGAAATGTTTAATGATGCACTTTGAATAAAATTGAAGTTAAAGTAAATGATAGGTTTTACAGGAATAAGCTGAAGAAAGATGCAGTGAGCCCGTAGGGGTAGACAGATAGTCCTGCATATGTAGAAGAAGTGAGAATAGCATATTGATTTGCACTTTGAAGTTTTATAGTATGCCCTTAGAGGGTACTCGCACTTAAAGAAAGAAAGACACAGTTTGTACTTGCACTTAATAGATAGCATACCCGTATGGGTGATGGTCATGTATAGTTAGTTAATAATTGTTATTTACTTAATTTAAAGTCGTACGCACAATGTAAATATGTTACTGTTTGCAACGTTCAAGTGTCCTTACCTCCCATAAAGGGAAGCACTGTTAAATTAACTTGTTTTATAGCATTTCAAAAATTTTGTATGTCTTTTTGCTATTGTATCGTTGTCTTCTTTTCCCAGCCTGGGAGTGCTGGATTTATCGGGGGGAGGGGGGGGGGTTGCAGTGCAGCGCCCCAGAGTCCTGGTCATTGCAGTAATGTCATTCTTCCACCAGGGGGAGTGATATTACGTCTGATGGCAATAAAGGAGATCTTCTGTCCAGGTATCACAACCACACACAACACACTTCACACTCCAGTCCACCAGGGGGAGCAAAGGTTCTATCTACTAGGCCACTCCTCACAGTTAGGTAAAACTGGTGGGTTGGTTAGGAAGTTAGACAGAAGCTGACTGGGCTTCTTACAGACAGTCAGATTCCGACGGAGTTTGGCAGAAGCTGGCTGGAGTGGGTTCCAGCCAGATCCAGACTGCGGTGTGTGGAAGATGAGGGTCCACGGAGCTGCGCCTGCCCCACTTGCAGCAGCATCCATAGAGAGAGACATTGAAAGGAAGCGTGTTGTAGTGAGTGAGAAACGAAGGCATAGCAACAAGTGGATACTAGAGAGGATAGTGGCTGAGAGAAGCGGCATCCTTCTGGTGCGCGTTCCGGTAGCCAGAATACCGAGGAAGTAAAGTGCTCTACGCCGTTGCTTCAGAGACTGGCAGGACAGTCAATTCCAAGTTGGCTGCCCGACCTTAATACCTAAGAAGACAGGTGGCAACTTGTGGGGGTCGGGGCGTCTCTAGGGTCCCTATAAACAAGCCTCAGGCCATCAGTCATACGGGTTTTGTTCTATCCGACCACGGGGAACAGAGAGAGAGAGAGTAACAACAGTGAGGACCTCATTAGAGCTTAAGCAAGTGAGGACCTACTGTGTTACTGTGCGCATAGGAAGGCTATTGCATTCCATCTGGATAAGGAGACTCTGGATTTGCCTTCAGACCAGCCAGACTCTGCCTACCCTGTGATCCGGTGCCCTGGACTGTGGACACTGAAGCCTTCAGCAAAAGGTAAAGAGACTGCAACCTTGTGTCCTCGTTATTCACTGCGCCTCACACCATCCACCATCTACACTCTGGGAAGCCCTGGGAACATACTTCACCTGTGGGAAGGTATACCATCTAGCTGCCATAACATCACCCCAGTGGACCCCTAAGCAGCATCGGTCACCCTGACCGAATACCACAGGTGGCGTCACGAACACTATCCCTTTAAAGACCTTTCCCTTTTTAATACGGACGTCCCTAGGGCCACGGACCGGGTCAGCCACCGTGACATCCCCACTGCGAAACGAAGGATCCAGTGCCGAGTACCCCACGACCCTACTGGGGGCGCTCCAGATACTTGTTCCCCGATCCACAGGCTGCATGATTTTAGCCATGTATGGCTGACTCTGAAATCTGTAGTGTCTCAGACAAAAACATACCTTAAAAGCCACCATAACCAAATCACATGACCTGCCTGACCAAACCAAATGGTGGGTCAGGCAGGTCTCCGCCCACTGCTAGTGACTGACAGGTCTCTCCCTGTACACATACGCAGGAAGAGACCCGTCACTCAAGGGGAGTGGGCAGGGAAAAGAGACCAGGGACCCGCCTGTCTGACTAGTCTCCCACGCAGCTGGTCCACGGAAGCTTTTAAAGTATATTTTTCTTGTTTCAGAATCAAATTCTACATCCAGCACCTGATATCAGCTGTCAGATTCCCTACCTCTAGGAAGATTCCCAATAGAAGAATCTGTAACTTTTGTAAAATTAGCACTAAAAAGGATTTGGCTGCTGAGTAATTGCTCTCAGGCACGTGTCTGTCTGCAGTCGTCTTTACATAAGGGCCATAATTTTTTTATATTTTAGCATACTTGGCTATTAAAAGGTTTGTACTGTTTATGGAAAAATAATTCCACCTGGCTTCAGTTGTTTAAAATAATAATAATGTAAATAATAATAAACAATAAATAATAATAATAATAATAGTAACAATAATATAAATATTAATAATTATAAAACAATAAATAATAATACAATGGCACCTTACTTACCCTCCCCTGGTCCAGCTGCTGAGTCTCCACTGCTGACCCCGGTGTCTGTTATTATTTGCAACACTGAAGTCACTTTGACAGCACTGCAGCCAATCAGTGAGCTCAGCTGCTCTGCTCAAGTTGACACAATCCCTGCAGACAATATTAGACACCTGTAGCAGCAGCAAAGACTCGGAGTTAGACTGGAGGAGGGTGAGTAAAGCAGCGTTTGGCTATTTTTTAAACAAACTAAAACCAGGGTATGGGTTTTCCCTACACGTAAAACCAATTTAATGGTCAAGAAAACCCCGTTCTTGGCTCTGAGTGGCTCCTGCTGCCAACTCCTGTAGAGCCGCTGAGCTCAGTGATTGGCTGCAGCACTGCTGATGTTGATCAGCACTGCAGATAAACACCTACCAAGAGCAGTGGTGGAAACTCGGCGCTGCACCCGGGGTAGTTATTATTTTTAAAACTGCAACCTGAGAAAAGAGATTTTCTGAAAATGGAAAACCCCTAAACTAAATTCCCATCACACGTGGAACAACTTAAAGAAAATAGATCACCAGATTTCAGAATCTCAACTGCATTTATTATTACATAGATCTTATAGATCAAAAGAGACTGGTGTACTTACTATGAAAATTCCATGTCAGAAAGACTAATTAATCTTTTTGAAAATTTAAAACTATCCAGTCTGACTGACAGCTCCTCAGTGTCCCTCCTCCCTGCTGCTGCTTAGATCTTACACTGCTCAATACAAGCTGCATCTGTCAGTCAGGCTGAGTGGGCAGAGACAGAATACACTTGCACTTATACAACAATTCTGACATGGATTTTCAAAGTAAGTACACCAGTCTCATCAGGGCTGAGAGACTGAGTTAATAATGTATAGAGTTTGGTTTGTAAAATCTAATGAGAGATCTGCATTTATACAATAAAAATGATCCTCTAGTTTCTAAAGTGGGGCTTCTCTGGGATGTTTTTTCTAATTTTGATGAAAACCTTAGTCACTTAGTAGGCAGAAATAAATTGTTAAATCCATTTTCAGCTGGACAGGAAATTATGTGAATTATACTCCTTAAATCCGTAATTATTGCGACTAGAAAGGCCCCCGTGCATATTGGATGAATGTTGGCCAATTTTGTTTGTTCACGCTGACCATCTGATGTGTATGGGCACCTTCCTACTCATACCCAACACATAATATCGGAGAAGAGAAGGATGTGCAGTTGGAGACAAAAGGATGGGCAGTAAAATTCCAACTGCCCGATCTTTCTCTTCTCCAACATTATGTGTCGGGGATGAATAGGAAGACCGCCATACACATTTGATGAAAGTCGGCTAATTTTTGTTTGGGACTGGCTGACCATCTGAGGTGTATGGGGGCCTTCCTACTGATTATCGACACATAATGTTGGGAGAAGAGAAAGATCGGGCAGTTGGAAATTCATTGTCCAATCTTTTTCCTTCCAAGAGACATAAGCCATTGCCCAAGGTGTCTGTTCTTTCCTCTCGGCTTTCTTCTCTCTACACGTCAAAAACACATGACCAGAGGGTTTGGGTGCATGGGGGCATTCTAACTCTCCCCAGACACATAATGTTGAGGATGAGAAAGATTGGGAAGTTCAAATTTCACTGCCCGATCCTTTTGTTTTCACGAGAGATAAGCTGTTGTCCAAGGTGTCTGCTCTCTCCTCTCAGCTTTCTTCATCAAAAACTCATGACCCAAGCGCTCATGTGCATAGAGGTAGGGAAAGTTAGATTTCAGCAGAACGTTGGTTTAGTAAACGGCATGTGTATGGCTAGCCGTCACGCTGAGTGAAGGATAAGTGCACAACAATGGGAAGAGGGAAGAGGAAGCCCAAACACTAGGGAAGAGCGGAGTGAAGACCCCTAGGAGGCTGTAAAATCACCATGTCTGTCCTAAACATCCCTATATAGGTTGTTCACCTATCACCAAGCAGGATCCTAATCCCTGCCTGACCCTAGCGATAGGCCCTACATAGGGAGGGGATGGGAGATAGTAGTGTGTCCCCACTAAAACTAAAGATAGAGATGGAAGCTGAGTGGGAGGAAAACACATTAGCTTGAGAAGGCAACTGAGATGTCATGCCAGCAATCCTCCAAGGGTCCTCAGAGAAAGACTCTAACCAACTGCTAGAACTTCCAAGACTGAGGCAAGTATGAGCTAACACCCGCTCCATGCTGCAGCAATAGAATCTATTTAAACCTTCAGCACAGGTGTGTGATTAGCAGCAGAAGGTTGAAGTAACTATTGGGTCCTAGAGGGAGAAGGATGTCGCTCCATAGCAAAGAAGCAAAAATCAAGGTGTTAGAGCTAAACGCAAAGACATTCTATAGCCAGATCTAGGATGACTATCTGTCACACCTGACACCCCCGTGACACTAGCTTTCGAATACTTTCCTACGTTTGGCTTTTGATTGATCATGGGATTATTGATGGGGAAAGTTGGATACTGTAACTTGAGGACCACACATTGTATTAGGACACTACTGTACTTAGCAAATTTGCTCATCTGCAGGAGTAATAAAGTTACCGATGCATTACTCTTATCGTACGTTGACTTATGGGATTGCAACATCCACTAGGTATCATAAGCTTTTTCAAGACTCTTTGTCTAGCCTAAAAGTTTTTCTACACCAGCTGGCAATCTCCCCCTTAGTGCTATCTACTTTGCTCATGGCCATGGAATGCTACACGCTGGAGCATATCTACGAATAATGTATGCTAACTTTGACCATTACTTCCTAAGTGTTTCTTTTTTTTAACTTTGGTGTTCAATCCCAGATTCTGTACCTCGTGGAACCTTTATGGACCTTTATAGGTTCCTCTACGTGAAAATCTTAAATAGAAATACAGGACTACAAAAGGGCCATCTGCCGATCCTGCATTATGACCTATGATTGTGTTTTGTAGAAGCCACATCATCATACGTCCTATTAATCACACAATTTCTTTGTCCGGAGTAGGGTTGCAGCTATTTAATATGAGCATTGCTAATAGGACTTAGAAAAAGGAAAAATGATACCTTAACCTAAAATAGAAATGCTTTAGCTAATACTCCATCTGAAAACTAGAAATTCTGCACTTTTTTTTACGTTTTGTAGTTGACAACATGACATGTGAAAACTATTCTCTAGAAAGAAAAGATGGACTTCCTGTACTGAGAAAATTCCCACACCTCCAGTATGTCACAAAGCTGAAGTGCTCATGACCTTAAATCCACCCGAGAGACGTTGTTCCGAGACTTAACAATGGATGCCTCAAGAATAGCACAGCACCATAAAGCACCAAAGCACCAAGAACTTGACAGCAGAAGATTCTTATCTTGTTCTTTTTATTTGTTACACTTTTATATCTCCTTGAGATGTTCAACAGCAGATAAAAGATGGTTATGAGTGACCGATGTACATTTTAGTCATCCATGCACAGAAATATGACATAAAAATATGGCAATGGATCCGGTCTAAATGTCTCCAGATATCCCTAGATTGTATGGAATCTCCCTGATTAACATTGTAACATTTTTTAGATTTTTAGAGTAATTTCTTATTAAATATTTATAGGGGTCATAATTTATTGTTTTCCTCGTCTGAGCTCTAAAACCTCTAAAACGCTTCACCACTTGGAAAGCCAAGGAGAAAACTGCTAACTCCAGTGTAAATATGAAGCTCCTAAGCTCCCTCTACAGGTGGCAAAAAGCATATAGAAATCTATCTTTAACCCCTCCCCCAAACTTTAACCTCTCCCTCAAACTATTAATATGATTGTTTCGGCATCTAAAAAAAAGCCAGTCGATCTCTTGATGACCCCAAAGCATGTATTAAAGTAGACTCTGGAGGTGCATTATGAAGTCACGATGCACTTACAGCTTCCCAGCCTCTATTGTATTTCCTAACTTGAGGCACTCTTCTATGCCTGTGCTTATTGATGGCCGGGTCATTTGCTCTGGTACAAAGTCTCTGACCTGTCAATAAGCCAGAAAGGGGTACTGCTAGTTAGGAAGCACAGGATGAGGCTGAGAAGCTGTAAGTGCACTGTCACTCCCCAATGCACCTCTAGGCACAGCTTCAAAATGCTTAACTACTCACTGCTGGAGTAATACTTTGAGGTAATCAACTAGGCTATTTAAAGGGAACTTGTCACCAGAAATAATGCTATTAACATGCAGATATGCAGTTAATCTACAGGTTAATAGCATTATTATGCTGTCCAGAGCTATTCATTTTATTCTCTCTTCCAGCATTTGGTTTCAGTCATGGAGGTGGGGACACCTCCTTTCTGAGAATACAGAGCAGCCGATGTAGCCACGCCCGAGCCCTGACTGACAGCTGGCCCTAATGCAATGTGGGTGTCAGTCAGGGCCGGGGGCTCGGTCACAGCCCCAGATCTGTATACTCAGAGAGGTGATTGAACCAACAGTGCCCCCGCCTCCATGACTGAAACCAAATGCTGGGGAGGAGAATAACGTTACCGTATATACAGTGGGGCAAAAAAGTATTTAGTCAGTCAGCAATAGTGCAAGTTCCACCACTTAAAAAGATGAGAGGCGTCTGTAATTTACATCATAGGTAGACCTCAACTATGGGAGACAAACTGAGAAAAAAAAATCCAGAAAATCACATTGTCTGTTTTTTTATCATTTTATTTGCATTTTATGGTGGAAAATAAGTATTTGGTCAGAAACAAACAATCAAGATTTCTGGCTCTCACAGACCTGTAACTTCTTCTTTAAGAGTCTCCTCTTTCCTCCACTCATTACCTGTAGTAATGGCATCTGTTTAAACTTGTTATCAGTATAAAAAGACACCTGTGCACACCCTCAAACAGTCTGACTCCAAACTCCACTATGGTGAAGACCAAAGAGCTGTCAAAGGACACCAGAAACCAAATTGTAGCCCTGCACCAGGCTGGGAAGACTGAATCTGCAATAGCCAACCAGCTTGGAGTGAAGAAATCAACAGTGGGAGCAATAATTAGAAAATGGAAGACATACAAGACCACTGATAATCTCCCTCGATCTGGGGCTCCATGCCAAATCCCACCCCGTGGGGTCAGAATGATCACAAGAACGGTGAGCAAAAATCTCAGAACCACGCGGGGGGACCTAGTGAATGAACTGCAGAGAGCTGGGACCAATGTAACAAGGCCTACCATAAGTAATACGCTACGCCACCATGGACTCAGATCCTGCAGTGCCAGACGTGTCCCACTGCTTAAGCCAGTACATGTCCGGGCCCGTCTGAAGTTTGCTAGAGAGCATTTGGATGATCCAGAGGAGTTTTGGGAGAATGTCCTATGGTCTGATGAAACCAAACTGGAACTGTTTGGTAGAAACACAACTTGTCGTGTTTGGAGGAAAAAGAATACTGAGTTGCATCCATCAAACACCATACCTACTGTAAAGCATGGTGGTGGAAACATCATGCTTTGGGGCTGTTTCTCTGCAAAGGGGCCAGGACGACTGATCCGGGTACATGAAAGAATGAATGGGGCCATGTATCGTGAGATTTTGAGTGCAAACCTCCTTCCATCAGCAAGGGCACTGAAGATGAAACGTGGCTGGGTCTTTCAACATGACAATGATCCAAAGCACACCGCCAGGGCAACGAAGGAGTGGCTTCGTAAGAAGCATTTCAAGGTCCTGGAGTGGCCTAGCCAGTCTCCAGATCTCATCCCTATAGAAAACCTTTGGAGGGAGTTGAAAGTCCGTGTTGCCAAGCGAAAAGCCAAAAACATCACTGCTCTAGAGGAGATCTGCATGGAGGAATGGGCCAACATACCAACAATAGTATGTGGCAACCTTGTGAAGACTTACAGAAAACGTTTGACCTCTGTCATTGCCAACAAAGGAAATATTACAAAGTATTGAGATGAAATTTTGTTTCTGACCAAATACTTATTTTCCACCATAAAATGCAAATAAAATGATAAAAAAACAGACAATGTGATTTTCTGGATTTTTTTTTCTCAGTTTGTCTCCCATAGTTGAGGTCTACCTATGATGTAAATTACAGACGCCTCTCATCTTTTTAAGTGGTGGAACTTGCACTATTGCTGACTGACTAAATACATTTTTACCCCACTGTACTTGAGTATAAGCCAAACCGAGTATAAACCGATCCCTCTAATTTTGCCACAAAAAACTGGGAAAACTTAATGACTCGAGTATAAGCCTAGGGTGGGAAATGCAGCAGCTACTGGTAAATTTCAAAAATAAAAATAGATACCAATAAAAGTAAAATTAATTGAGATATCAGTAGGTTAAGTGTTTTTGAATATCCATATTGAATCAGGAGCCCCATATAATGCTCCATACAGTTCATGATGGCCCCATAAGAAGCTCCATACAGTTCATGATGGGCCCCATAAGATGCTCCATATTAAAATATGCCCCATGTAATGCTGCACAAAGGTTAATAATGTCCCCACAAGATGCTCCATAGACACATTTTCCCCATACAGTACTGCATAAAGGTTAATAAGGGCCCCATAAGATGCTCCATAGAGACATTTGCCCCATATAATGCTGCACAAATGTTGATTATGGCCCCATAAGATGCTCCAGAGATATATGCCCCATATAATGCTGCACAAATGTTGATGATGGCTCCATAGAGATATTTGCCCCATATAAAGCTGCACAAACGTTGATTATGGCCCCATAAGATGCTCCATAGAGATATTTGCCCCATATAATGCTGCAAAAACGTTAATAATGGCCCCATAAGATGCTCCATAAAGATATTTGCCTCATATAGTGCTGCACAAACGTTGAATATGGTCCCATAAAATGCTCCATAGACATATTTGCCCCATATAGTGCTGCACATACGTTGACTATGGCCCCATAAGATGCTCCATAGAAATATTTGCCCCATTTGCTGTTGCTGCGATTAAAAAAAAAAAAAAAAAAGACATACTCACCTCTCGTCACTCAGGCCCTCGGCACTTGCAATGCTCACCGGTCCTTGTTCCGGCGCCGCTGTGTCTTCCACGTCCTCTGCACTAACGTTCAGGCAGAGGGCGCGGACTAACCACGTCATCGCGCCCTCTGACCAGAGCGTCACAGCAGAGGATGCGGAAGACGGAGCGGCGCCAGGAACGAGAAAAGGTGAATATCGCACAGTGCTCCCCCTCCCCATTATACTCACCTGCTCCTGGCGCGGTCCCTGCACATCCCTGGTTCTCCGGGCGCTGACAGCTTCTTCCAGCGTTGAGCGGTCACTGGTACCGCTCATTACAGTAATTAATATGCGGCTCCACCCCTATGGGAGTAGAGTGGGGTCCATATTCATTACTGTAATGAGCGGTACCAGTGACCGCTCAACGCTGGAAGAAGCTGTCAGCGCCCGGAGACCATAGGAGATGCAGGGACCGTGCCAGGAGCAGGTGAGTATGTTACAGCCGCCGCTCCACCTCCCCCGCCGACCCCCCTGGGACAATGACTTGAGTGTAAGCCGAGAGGGGCACTTTCATCCTAAAAAAATGGGCTGAAAATCTCGGATTATACTCGAGTATTTACGCTAATTTTCTCCGAGCTGCATACCAGGCGATGGACAACATAATAATAATTTTTATATAGTGCTAACATATTCCGTAGCAATTTACAGTTTTGCACACTATCATTGCTGTCCCCTCACAATCTAAATTCCCTATCAGTATGTCTCTGGAATGTGGGAGGAAACCCACGCAAACACTGGGGAAACTTATAAACTCCTTGCAGATGTTGTCCTTGGTGGGATTTGAACCCAGGACTCCAGCGCTGCAATGCTAACCACTGAGCCACCGTGCTGCCCATAACGCTATTAACCTGTAGATTGACTGCATATCTGCAGGTTAAAGAAGTTGTCCACTACAATCAATTTTTTTTTTTTCATAAATCTTGCTATTATGTGCCACTGAAAACATCCACTGTGTTTATTTTAGCAATGTTACCTTTTATCATGATGTAGCAGCACATCTTCAGTGCTGGATCCAGCTCTCATGAAGTTATTCGACAACTTCCTTTCTCCTGAGTTATTGTGCTCTAATACTACAAGTTCCATGATGCATTGCACTCGCCTGTAACTCTGCACCTGGCACACCCACTCCAAAACACACCCCAACCCCTCCCTCCTCTCCCCCCTCTATCTTCAGAAAGATTTGTGATGTCATTTCTGTCCAACCTCCTCTTTTACATTTGTCCAACCCACACTCCATTACAGATAGATAGATAGATAGATAGATAGATAGATAGATAGATAGATAGATATGTATCTATATATATATGTCTATTTCCATAGATATGTCCATATCCATGTTTCTAAACCCCTTCACCCCTGGAGCTTTTTTCATTTATCGCTCCCCTTCTTTCCAGAGCCATAATTTTTCCGTCAATATGGCCATGTGAGGGCTTGTCTTTAGCGGGACAAGTTCTACTTTTGAACCACACCATTGGTTTTACCATGTCGTGTAACAGAAAATGTGAAAAAAATTCAAAGTGCAATGAAATTGCAAAAAAGGGCAATCCCACACTTGTTTTTTGCTTGGCTTTTTTGCTAGGTTCATTAAATGCTAAGGCTGTGTGCACACGTTGCGGATTTGATTGCAGATCGCAGCGTTTTTTGCCACACGGAATTGCATCAAATCCGTAGTGTAGTGCACAACCAATGTAAGTCTATGGTGTTATGATCCCAAGTGGCGGAGGATCACAAATAGATCAGCAAGTGATTAAACTAAGTACGAGCTCTAGGGAGATGGTAACTGGACTGATCGCAAATCTGAACCTATCCAAAACAACTAGAGGTAGCCGGTGAACGTGCCTAAAAAATTCTTAGACGTCTCGAGCCAGCCTGAGGAACTAGCTACCCCTAAAGAGAAAGAAAGACCTCGCTTGCCTCCAGAGAAATAATCCCCAAAGATATAGAAGCCCCCAACAAATATTAACGGTGAAGTAAGAAGAAGGCACATACATAGGGATGAAATCAGATTCAGCAAAAGAGGCCCACTAGTACTAGAAAGCAGAAAATAGAGCAGGGGTCTATGCGATCAATAAAAAACCCTTACAAAATATCCATCCTGAGATTTCAAGAACCCACACACCAACTAACGGTGTGTGGGGAGAAATTCAGCCCACTAGAGCAACCAGCAAGCGAGGGAATTACATTTTAGCAAGCTGGAACAGAAAACATGATAAACACTGCTGATCTAAAAATGAGCAAACAAAACTTAGCTTATCCTGGATGGACTGGGAGCAAGGTAGTCAGAAGGAATCTGAGTAGCACTGATTACATCGACAGCCGGCAACAAGTGAAAGTAAAACAGAGCTATATAGGAACCTCCCAGAGAATAACGAACCAGCTGATAGCCAGAGACCAGCAGGATAACAAACAAGGCCACCAGGGGGAGCCCAAAGCAAAAGGCACACCATACCACCAGTGACCACAAGAGGGAGCCCAAAAACAGAGTTCACAACAGTACCCCCCCCTTAAGGAGGGGTCACCGAACCCTCATGAAAACCCCCAGGGCGATCAGGATGAGCCACATGGAAGGCACGAACCAAATCGGCCGCATGAACATCAGAGGCGACAACCCAAGAATTATCCTCCTGACCATAACCCCTCCACTTGACCAAATACTGGAGCCTCCGTCTAGAAACACGAGAATCCAAGATCTTCTCCACCACGTATTCCAATTCTCCCTCAACCAGCACTGGGGCAGGAGGCTCAACCGGAGGAACCACAGGTACCACATACCTCCGCAACAACGAGCGATGGAACACATTATGAATAGCAAATGATTCCGGGAGGTCCAGACGGAATGACACAGGGCCAAGGACTTCCAGAATCTTATAAGGACCGATAAACCGAGGCTTGAACTTAGGAGAGGAAACCTTCATAGGAACGAAGCGAGAAGACAACCACACCAAGTCCCCAACGCGAAGTCGGGGACCCACACAGCGACGGCGGTTGGCAAAGAGCTGAGCCTTCTCTTGTGACAACTTCAAATTGTCCACCACATGATTCCAAATCTGATGCAACCTATCCACCACAACATCCACTCCAGGACAGTCAGAAGGCTCCACCTGACCCGAGGAAAAACGAGGATGAAACCCCGAATTACAAAAAAAGGAGAAACCAAAGTAGCAGAACTAGCCCGATTATTAAGGGCAAATTCGGCCAACGGTAAAAAAGTAACCCAGTCGTCCTGGTCAGCAGAAACAAAACATCTTAAATAAGTCTCCAAGGTCTGATTAGTTCGCTCGGTTTGGCCATTCGTCTGAGGATGGAAGGCCGACGAAAAAGACAATTCAATGCCCAACTTAGCACAAAAGGTCCGCCAAAATCTAGACACAAACTGGGATCCTCTGTCAGAAACAATGTTCTCAGGAATCCCGTGCAAACGAACCACATTTTGAAAAAACAGTGGAACCAACTCGGAGGAGGAAGGCAACTTAGGCAAGGGCACCAAATGGACCATCTTAGAAAAACGATCACACACCACCCAGATGACAGACATTCTCTGAGAGACAGGGAGATCTGAAATAAAATCCATGGAAATGTGCGTCCAAGGCCTCTTCGGGACAGGCAAAGGTAACAGCAAACCACTGGCACGAGAACAGCAAGGCTTCGCCCGAGCACAAATTCCACAAGACTGCACAAAGGAACGCACATCCCGCGACAAGGAAGGCCACCAAAAAGACCTGGCCACCAAGTCTCTGGTACCAAATATTCCAGGATGGCCCGCCAACACCGAAGAATGAACCTCGGAGATGACTCTGTTGGTCCATCTATCCGGGACAGACAGTCTCTCCGGTGGACAGCGGTCAGGTCTATCCGCCTGAAACTCTTGCAGCACACGTCGCAAATCTGGGGAGATGGCAGACAAAATCACCCCTTCTCTAAGGATACCAGCCGGCTCTGAATCTCCAGGAGAGTCAGGCACAAAACTCCTAGAAAGAGCATCAGCTTTCACATTCTTCGAACCCGGCAGGTACGAGACCATGAAATCAAAACGAGAGAAAAACAACGACCAACGAGCCTGTCTGGGATTCAGCCGCTTGGCCGACTCGAGATAAATCAAATTCTTGTGGTCAGTCAAGACCACCACACGATGTTTAGCTCCCTCGAGCCAATGTCGCCACTCCTCAAATGCCCACTTCATAGCCAACAGCTCCTGATTACCGACATCATAATTCCGCTCGGCAGGCGAAAACTTTCTTGAAAAGAAAGCACATGGCTTCATCACAGAGCCATCGGGGCTTCTCTGCGACAAAACAGCCCCCGCTCCAATCTCGGAAGCATCAACCTCCACCTGGAAGGGAAGTGAGACATCTGGCTGACATAAGACTGGAGCCGAAGAAAACCGACGCTTCAGCTCCCGAAAGGCCTCCACAGCCGCAGAAGACCAATTAATCACATCAGAACCCTTCTTGGTCAAATCCGTCAAAGGCTTAACAACGCCAGAAAAATTAGCTATGAAGCGACGGTAAAAATTAGCAAAACCCAAGAACTTCTGAAGACTCTTAACAGATGTAGGCTGCGTCCAGTCATGAATAGCCTGAACCTTTACTGGGTCCATCTCAATAGTAGAAGGAGAAAAAATGAAACCCAAAAAAGAAATCTTCTGGACTCCAAAAAGACATTTTGAGCCCTTCACAAATAAAGCATTGTCACGTAGGACCTGAAAGACCATCCTGACCTGCTTAACATGAGACTCCCAATCATCCGAAAAAAACAATATCATCCAGATACACAATCATAAACTTATCCAGATATTCACGGAAGATATCATGCATAAAGGACTGAAAGATTGAAGGAGCATTAGAAAGTCCAAAAGGCATCACCAAGTACTCAAAATGGCCTTCAGGCGTATTAAATGCAGTTTTCCATTCATCACCCTGTTTTATACGCACAAGGTTATACGCACCACGAAGATCTATCTTGGTGAACCAACTAGACCCCCTAATGCGAGCAAACAAATCAGTTAACAATGGCAAAGGATACTGAAATTTGACCGTGATTTTATTCAAAAGGCGATAATCAATACAGGGTCTCAGGGAACCATCCTTTTTAGCCACAAAAAAGAATCCTGCACCAAGAGGGGATGAGGACGGGCGAATATGTCCCTTCTCTAAAGACTCCTTTATAAAACTCCACATGGCAGCATGCTCCGGCACAGATAAATTGAAAAGTCGTCCCTTAGGAAACTTACTACCAGGAATCAAATTTATAGCACAATCACAGTCCCTATGAGGAGGTAGAGAATTGAGTTTGGGCTCCTCAAATACATCCTGGTAGTCTGACAAAAACGTAGGGACTTCAGAAGGAGTGGACGAAGCAATTGACACCACAGGAGCATCACCATGAATTCCCTGACAACCCCAACTTGACACCGACATAGCTTTCCAATCCAGGACTGGATTATGAGTCTGCAACCATGGTAGACCCAACATGACGACATCATGCAAATTATGCAGTACAAGAAAGAGAATCACCTCCCGATGAACAGGAGTCATGCACATGGTCACTTGTGTCCAGTACTGAGGTCTATTCGTAGCCAATGGTGTAGAATCAATTCCCCTTAGTGGAATAGGGAATTTTAAAGGCTCCAAATCAAAACCACAGCGCCTGGCAAATGACCAATCCATCAGACTCAGGGCGGCACCTGAATCTACAAAAGCATTAACCGGGTAAGATGACAGGGAACAAATCAGGGTAACAGACAAAATGAACTTAGGCTGTAAAGTACCAATGGTGACAGATTTATCAACCTTTTTTTTGCGCTTAGAGCATGCTGAGATAACATGAGCTGAGTCACCACAGTAAAAGCACAACCCATTTTGCCGTCTATAATTTTGCCGTTCACTTCTGGTCAGAATTCTGTCACATTGCATAGATTGAGGTGTCTGTTCAGAAGACACCGCCAAATGGTGCACAGGTTTGCGCTCCCGCAAACGCCGATCAATCTGAATGGCCAGAGTCATTGACTCATTCAGACCTGCAGGCGTAGGGAACCCCACCATGACATTCTTAATGGCTTCAGAAAGACCTTCTCTGAAATTTGCAGCCAGGGCACACTCATTCCACTGAGTAAGCACCGACCATTTCCGAAATTTCTGGCAGTACACCTCTGCTTCATCTTGCCCCTGCGAGAGGGCCAATAACGTTTTTTCAGCCTGGTTCTCAAGATTAGGTTCCTCATAGAGCAATCCAAGGGCTAGAAAAAACGCATCTACACTAAGCAATGCAGGATCCCCTGGCGCCAATGCGAAAGCCCAATCTTGGGGGTCACCACGCAAAAAGGAAATGATAATCTTAACTTGCTGAACGGCATCAGCAGAGGAACGAGGTTTCAAAGAAAGAAACAACTTACAATTGTTCCTAAAATTCAGGAACCTAGATCTATCTCTAGAAAACAACTCCGGAATAGGTATTCTAGGCTCTGATATAGAACTGTGAACAACAAAATCCTGAATACTTTGAACCCTGGCAGCAAGATGATCCAGACTGGAAGCCAAGCTCTGGACATCCATGTCAGCAGCTGAACTCAGAGCCACACCAAGATTAAGAGGAGGAGAGGAGAGAAGCTAGCCACAGCAGCTAGACACACGGCAAAAAAAAAAAAAAAAAAAATTCTCAAGGCTTCTTTTCTCCTGCTTCTGCCATGCAATTAACACTTTATTGGCCGGCTGTACTGTTATGATCCCAAGTGGCGGAGGATCACAAATAGATCAGCAAGTGATTAAACTAAGGACGAGCTCTAGGGAGATGGTAACTGGACTGATCGCAAATCTGAACCTATCCAAAACAACTAGAGGTAGCCGGTGAACGTGCCTAAAAAATTCTTAGACGTCTCGAGCCAGCCTGAGGAACTAGCTACCCCTAAAGAGAAAGAAAGACCTCGCTTGCCTCCAGAGAAATAATCCCCAAAGATATAGAAGCCCCCAACAAATATTAACGGTGAAGTAAGAAGAAGGCACATACATAGGGATGAAATCAGATTCAGCAAAAGAGGCCCACTAGTACTAGAAAGCAGAAAATAGAGCAGGGGTCTATGCGATCAATAAAAAACCCTTACAAAATATCCATCCTGAGATTTCAAGAACCCACACACCAACTAACGGTGTGTGGGGAGAAACTCAGCCCACTAGAGCAACCAGCAAGCGAGGGAATTACATTTTAGCAAGCTGGAACAGAAAACATGATAAACACTGCTGATCTAAAAATGAGCAAACAAAACTTAGCTTATCCTGGATGGACTGGGAGCAAGGTAGTCAGAAGGAATCTGAGTAGCACTGATTACATCGACAGCCGGCAACAAGTGAAAGTAAAACAGAGCTATATAGGAACCTCCCAGAGAATAACGAGCCAGCTGATAGCCAGAGACCAGCAGGATAACAAACAAGGCCACCAGGGGGAGCCCAAAGCAAAAGGCACACCATACCACCAGTGACCACAAGAGGGAGCCCGAAAACAGAGTTCACAACACTATGGGAGCTGCAGACTTGTTCTGCACATGCTGCGGAAAAGGCCGCACCGAAACGCAGCTTTTTTTTTCCCGCAGTATGTCACTTCTTTTATGCTGAACTGCAGTGTTTCTTCACCCTTAGACTTTCATTGAGTCGAGCACATCCGCAGCAAAACCGCAGATGTAAAAAAGATCTTCTGTTTTGCTGCGGATGTAGGTCCGAGAAACGCTGCAGTTCGGGAAGAGGGAAGTGTGTGGACAGTGACTGTGTGCGTGCATGTGTGTGCGAGCGGGGTCTGCGGGCTGTTCGGATGTGTGCGGGACTGTTCGGGTGTGTGCGGGTGGGGTCTGCGGTCTGTTCGGATGTGTGCGGTGCTGTGCGGGACTGTTGAGGTGTGTGCGGGGTCTGCGGGCTGTTTGGATGTGTGCGGCGCTGTGCGAGACTGTTCGGGTGTGTGCGGGACTGTTCGGGTGTGTGCGGCGCTGTGTGGGGCTGTTTGGGTGTGTGCAGGGCTGTTCGGGTGTGTGCGGGACTGTTCGGATGTGTGCGGCGCTGTGCGGGACTGTTCAGGTGTGTGCGGGACTGTTTGTGTGTGTGCGAGACTGTTCTATTGTGTGCGGCGCTGTGCGGGGCTGTTCGGGGGTGTGCGGGACTGTTCGGGTGTGTGCGGGACTGTTAGGTGTGTGCGGGGCTGTTTGGGTGTGTGTGGGGCTGTTCGGGTGTGTGCGGGACTGTTCTGATGTGTGCGGCACTGTGCGGGACTGTTTGGGTGTGTGTGGGACAGTTTGGGTGTGTACGGGACTGTTCGGGTGTGTGCGGCGCTGTGCGGGGCTGTTTGGGTGTGTGCGGGACTGTTCGGATGTGTGCGGGACTGTTCGGGTGTGTGCGGGGCTGTTCGGGTGTGTGCAGGGCTGTTCGGGTGTGTGTGGGACTGTTCGGGTGTGTGCGGGGCTGTGCGGGGGGTCTTTTGGGGAGTGTGTGCAGGCATCATCCGATGGGACTGCAAGTATACAGCATCCAATCTGCAGCTAATTCGGATGTAATCCGGACAGTGGACACACACCCAACACTATCCATACATCTATCAATAGATATATCTATCCAGATATATCTATAAATAGATATATGAATAGATAGATGTATGCATCTATAGATCTATCTATATGTAGATCTGTGTTATGACCCCAATGGCAGAGGGTCTCAGGAATAAAAACCAAGTCTGCAAACACAAAAAACCAGCTCATAGGGCAGTGGTAACTGGGCTGACCATATATCTAATCCTAGCACCACAAATAGAAGTAGCCGGGGAACGTGCCTACGTTGGTTCTAGATGTCTCGCGCCAGCCGGAGAACTAACTAACCCTAGAAGGGAAAAGAAAGACCTTTCTTGCCTCCAGAGAAAAGACCCCAAAAGTTGGATACAAGCCCCCAACAAATAATAACGGTGAGGTAAGAGGAAAAGACAAACATAAGAATGAGCTAGGTATTTAGCAAAGAGAGGCCCACTAGCTAATAGCAGAATATAGTAAGATGACTTATATGGTCAGCAAAAACCCTATTAAAATATCCACGCTGGATATTCAAGAACCCCCGAACTGACTAACGGCCTGGGGGAGAACACCAGCCCCCTAGAGCTTCCAGCAAGGTCAGAAATCACATTTAGTACAAGCTGGACAAAAATAGGAGCAAAGCAAATAACTCAAAAAACAAAGAAGCAGGACTTAGCTTAATTTTGCAAGAGCCAGGACCAGTAGACAGGAGCAACAGAAGGATCTGAATACAACGATGCCAGGCACTGGACTAAGGATCCAGGAAGTTTATATAGCGACACCCCTGGACTAATGGCCCAGGTGAGTGCCAAACTGAAGAAAGAAAATCCCAGAGTCATATCACTAGTGACCACAAGAGGGAGCCAAAAAGTCTAATTCACAACAGTACCCCCCCCTTAAGGAGGGGTCACCGAACCCTCACCAAGACCACCAGGGTGATCAGGATGAGCAGCGTGAAAGGCACGAACTAAATCGGCCGCATGCACATCAGAGGCAACCACCCAGGAATTATCCTCCTGACCATAGCCCTTCCACTTGACCAGATACTGAAGCCTCCGCCTGGAGAAACGAGAATCCAAGATCTTCTCCACCACGTACTCCAACTCGCCCTCAACCAACACCGGAGCAGGAGGCTCAACAGAAGGAACCACAGGTACAACGTACCGCCGCAACAAAGACCTATGGAACACGTTGTGAATGGCAAACGACACCGGAAGATCCAAGCGAAAGGACACAGGATTAAGGATTTCCAATATCCTGTAAGGACCGATGAAGCGAGGCTTAAATTTAGGAGAGGAGACCTTCATAGGAACAAATCGAGAAGACAGCCACACCAAATCCCCAACACGAAGTCGGGGACCCACACCGCGGCGGCGGTTGGCAAAACGCTGAGCCTTCTCCTGTGACAACTTTAAGTTGTCCACCACATGATTCCAGATCTGCCGCAACCTATCCACCACAGAATCTACCCCAGGACAGTCAGAAGGCTCCACATGTCCCGAGGAAAAACGAGGATGGAAACCAGAGTTGCAGAAAAATGGCGAAACCAATGTAGCGGAACTAGCCCGATTATTAAGGGCAAATTCAGCCAACGGCAAGAAGGTCACCCAATCATCCTGATCCGCAGAAACAAAACACCTCAAATAAGCCTCCAGTGTCTGATTAGTTCGCTCCGTTTGTCCATTAGTCTGAGGATGAAAGGCAGACGAAAACAACAGATCAATGCCCATCCTAGCACAAAAAGATCGCCAGAACCTGGAAACAAACTGGGATCCTCTGTCAGACACAATATTCTCAGGAATGCCGTGTAAACGAACCACATTCTGAAAGAACACAGGAACCAGATCGGAAGAGGAAGGCAGCTTAGGCAAGGGTACCAAATGGACCATCTTAGAAAAGCGATCACATACCACCCAGATGACAGACATGCCCTGAGACACTGGGAGATCTGAAATGAAATCCATGGAAATGTGCGTCCAAGGCCTCTTCGGGACAGGCAAGGGCAAGAGCAACCCGCTGGCCCGAGAACAGCAAGGCTTAGCTCGAGCACAAGTCCCACAGGACTGCACAAACGACCGCACATCCCATGACAAGGAAGGCCACCAAAAGGACCTAGCCACCAGATCTCTGGTCCCAAAAATTCCCGGATGCCCTGCCAACACCGAGGAATGAACCTCGGAAATGACTCTGCTGGTCCACTTATCAGGAACAAACAGTCTGTCAGGTGGACAAGAGTCAGGTCTACCAGCCTGAAATCTCTGCAACACACGTCGCAAATCCGGAGAAATGGCTGACAAGATAACTCCCTCTTTAAGAATACCAACTGGTTCTGCGACTCCCGGAGAGTCAGGCACAAAGCTCCTTGAAAGAGCATCAGCCTTCACATTCTTTGAACCTGGTAAATACGAGACCACAAAGTCAAAACGGGAGAAAAATAATGACCAGCGAGCCTGTCTAGGATTCAGGCGTTTAGCAGACTCGAGATACATCAAATTTTTGTGATCAGTCAAGACCACCACACGATGCTTAGCACCCTCGAGCCAATGACGCCACTCCTCAAATGCCCACTTCATGGCCAACAACTCCCGATTGCCAACATCATAATCCCGCTCAGCAGGCGAAAACTTCCTAGAGAAAAAGGCACAAGGTCTCATCACAGAGCAACCAGGGCCTCTCTGCGACAAAACGGCCCCTGCCCCAATCTCAGAAGCATCCACTTCAACCTGAAAGGGAAGTGAGACATCAGGCTGGCACAAAACAGGCGCCGAAGTAAACCGGCGCTTCAACTCCTGGAAAGCCTCCACGGCTGCAGGAGCCCAGTTAGCAACATCAGAACCTTTCTTGGTCATATCCGTCAAAGGTTTAACAATGCTAGAAAAATTAGCAATAAATCGACGGTAGAAGTTAGCAAAACCCAAGAACTTCTGAAGACTCTTAACTGACGTGGGTTGAGTCCAATCATGAATAGCTCGGACCTTGACTGGGTCCATCTCCACCGCAGAAGGGGAAAAAATAAACCCCAAAAAGGGAACCTTCTGTACTCCAAAGAGACACTTTGAGCCCTTAACAAACAAAGCGTTCTCACGCAAAACCTGAAACACCAACCTGACCTGCTCTACATGCGAGTCCCAGTCATCAGAAAAAAACAGAATATCATCCAGATAAACGATCATAAATTTATCCAGATACTTCCGGAAAATATCATGCATAAAGGACTGAAACACTGAAGGAGCATTAGAGAGCCCAAAAGGCATCACCAAATACTCAAAATGACCTTCGGGGCGTATTAAACGCGGTTTTCCATTCATCTCCTCGCTTAATGCGCACAAGGTTGTACGCACCACGAAGATCTATCTTGGTGAACCACTTGGCACCTTTAATTCGGGCAAACAAGTCTGACAACAGAGGCAAAGGATACTGAAATTTAACAGTGATTTTATTCAAAAGCCGATAGTCAATACAAGGTCTCAAAGATCCGTCCTTCTTGGCCACAAAAAAGAATCCCGCACCAAGAGGGGAAGAGGATGGACGAATATGCCCCTTCTCCAGAGATTCCTTGATATACGAACGCATTGCGGTATGCTCAGGTACAGACAGATTAAATAGTCTTCCCTTAGGAAATTTGCTACCTGGAATCAAATCTATGGCACAGTCACAGTCCCTATGAGGAGGAAGAGCACTGGACCTGGACTCGCTGAACACGTCCTGATAATCAGACAAATACTCCGGAACTTCCGAAGGAGTAGAGGAAGCAATAGACACCGGTGGGGAGTCACCATGAATACCCTGACAGCCCCAACTTGACACAGACATTGCCTTCCAATCCAAGACTGGATTATGAGTCTGTAACCATGGCAAACCCAAAACGACCAAATCATGCATTCTATGCAGAACAAGAAAACGAATCACCTCCCGATGTTCAGGAGTCATGCACATGGTTACCTGTGTCCAAAACTGCGGTTTATTTTCCGCCAATGGCGTAGCATCAATACCCCTCAGAGGGATAGGATTTACCAACGGCTCAAGAACAAAACCACAGCGCTTGGCAAATGACAGATCCATAAGACTCAGGGCAGCACCTGAATCCACAAACGCCATAACAGGGTAAGAGGACAATGAGCAAATTAAAGTCACAGACAAAATAAATTTAGGTTGCAAATTACCAATGGCGACAGGACTAACAACCCTTGTTAGGCGTTTAGAGCATGCTGATATAACATGTGTAGAATCACCACAGTAAAAACACAACCCATTCTGACGTCTATGATTTTTCCGCTCATTTCTGGTCTGAATTCTATCACATTGCATCAAATCAGGTGCTTGTTTAGACAACACCACCAGAGGATTAGCGGTTTTGCGCTCCCGCAAACGCCGGTCAATTTGAATAGCCAGCGCCATGGAATCATTCAGACTTGTAGGAATGGAGAAACCCACCATCACATTCTTAATGGCTTCAGAAAGGCCATTTCTGAAATTTGCGGCCAGAGCACACTCATTCCACTGAGTCAGCACGGACCATTTCCGAAATTTTTGGCAATACACTTCAGCTTCATCCTGGCCCTGAGAAATAGCTAGCAAGGCTTTTTCTGCCTGAACCTCAAGATTGGGTTCCTCGTAAAGCAATCCGAGCGCCAGAAAAAACGCATCAATATTTGCCAATGCCGGATCTCCTGGCGCTAGCGAGAAAGCCCAATCCTGAGGGTCGCCCCGTAAAAAAGAGATAACAATTTTAACTTGCTGAGCTGAATCTCCAGATGAACGGGGTCTCAGAGATAGAAACAATTTACAATTATTCCTGAAATTTCTAAACTTAAATCGATCTCCAGAAAACAGTTCAGGAATAGGTATTTTAGGTTCAGACATAGGACTACTGGTAACAAAATTTTGTATGCCTTGCACACGAGCAGCAAGCTGGTCCACACTTGTAATCAAGGTCTGGACATTCATGTCTGCAGCAAGCTCAAGCCACTCAGAGGTAAAGGGGAGGAAGAGAGGAAAAAAAAATAAATCAGAATTTCCTTTCTTATAATCCCACTTCTGCAATGCATTAAACATTCAATGTTGGCCTGGCATACTGTTATGACCCCAATGGCAGAGGGTCTCAGGAATAAAAACCAAGTCTGCAAACACAAAAAACCAGCTCATAGTGCAGTGGTAACTGGGCTGACCATATATCTAATCCTAGCACCACAAATAGAAGTAGCCGGGGAACGTGCCTACGTTGGTTCTAGACGTCTCGCGCCAGCCGGAGAACTAACTAACCCTAGAAGGGAAAAGAAAGACCTTTCTTGCCTCCAGAGAAAAGACCCCAAAAGTTAGATACAAGCCCCCAACAAATAATAACGGTGAGGTAAGAGGAAAAGACAAACATAAGAATGAGCTAGGTATTTAGCAAAGAGAGGCCCACTAGCTAATAGCAGAATATAGTAAGATGACTTATATGGTCAGCAAAAACCCTATTAAAATATCCACACTGGATATTCAAGAACCCCTGAACCGACTAACGGCCGGGGGGAGAACACCAGCCCCCTAGAGCTTCCAGCAAGGTCAGAAATCACATTTAGTACAAGCTGGACAAAAATAGGAGCAAAGCAAATAACTCAAAAAACAAAGAAGCAGGACTTAGCTTAATTTTGCAAGAGCCAGGACCAGTAGACAGGAGCAACAGAAGGATCTGAATACAACGATGCCAGGCACTGGACTAAGGATCCAGGAAGTTTATATAGCGACACCCCTGGACTAATGGCCCAGGTGAGTGCCAAACTGAAGAAAGAAAATCCCAGAGTCATATCACTAGTGACCACAAGAGGGAGCCAAAAAGTCTAATTCACAACAGATCTGTCTATCCATTTCATCTATCATCTATTTGTCTATCTGTATGTAATTGAGTGTGGGTTGGACAAATGTAAAAGAGGAGGTTGGACAATAATGAGATCACAAATCTTTTTTTTTGTTCAATAATACATCTTTATTTAGCATTCAAAAACGCATACAAAAACGCACAAAAAACGCACAAAAACCGCACAAAAACCGCACAAAAAATAAAAAAATGCATTAAAACCGCGCAAAAAAATGCACCAAAAACTGCACCAAAAAACGCATCAAAACTGCATCAAAAACGCATCAAAACTGCACCAAAAACTGCATCAAAACCGCAGCAAAAACTGCATCAAAAACGCATGAAAACCGCACCAAAAACTGCATCAAAACCGCACCAAAAACTGCATCAAAACTGCACCAAAAACTGCATCAAAACCGCAGCAAAAACTGCATCAAAAACAATGAAAACCGCACCAAAAACTGCATCAAAACCGCACCAAGAACTGCATAAAAAACGCATCAAAACAGCACCAAAAACTGCATCAAAACCTCAACAAAAACTGCATCAAAACTGCAACAAAAACTGCATCAAAACTTCACCAAAAACTGCATAAAAAGGCATCAAGAACCTGAATCAAAACCACGCAAAAAAACGCACCAAATACTACGGCAAAACTGAATCAAAACTGCGCAAAAAATGCACCAAAAACCGCACCAAGAACTGCATCAAAACGGCACAAAAAACCGGCATCAAAACCGTGCAAAAAATGTGAAAAAAATGCATCAAAACGCAGCTGCGTTTTCTGCAAGGAGATGCAGATTTTGTGCAGAAAATTCTGCACCCAAATCTACAACGTGTGCACACAACATAAAACTGACCTGCCATTATGATTCTCCAGGTCATTACGAGTTCATAGACACCAAACACGCCTAGGTTATTTTTTATCTAAGTGGTGAAAAAAAAATTCTAAACTTTGCTAAAAAGAAATAAAACAATTGCGCCATTTTCCAATACCCATAGCGTCTATATTTTCTGAGATATCGGGTTGGGTGAGGGCTCATTTTTTGCATGCCGAGCTGACGTTTTTAATGATACCACTTTTGTGCAGATACATTCTTTTGATCGCCTGTTATTGCATTTTAATGCAATATCGCGGCGACCAAAAAAACATAATTTTGGCTTTTGAATTTTTTTCTCGCTACGTCATTTAGCGATCATGTAAATTTCTTTTGTTGTATTGAAAGCAGCTGACATGTTGCGGCTTTGAAGTGGGCTCACCGCCGAAGCCCACTTCAAAGCGGGGGATACTGCCAGCTGACGTACTATTCTGTCAGCTGGCAGAAAGGGGTTAATGAACAATATGTTTCAGTTTAAAAAAAAATTAAAAATGGCGTGGGAGCTCCCACGCAATTTTCTGCGCCAGAGGGGGAAAGCCGACGGCCAGAGGCCAATATTTGTAGCCTGGGAAGGGGGTAAAACCCATGGCCCCTCCCAGGCTATGAATATCAGCCCGCAGCTGTCTGCGTAGCCTTTACTGACTAAAAAAAAATATAAATAAATAAAAATAGGGGGACCCCCCCAAAAAAATGACGTGGGGTCCCCCTATATTTTATAGCCAGAAAGGCTACGCAGACAGCTGCGGGCTAATATTCATAGCCTGGAGAGGGGCCATGGATATTAGTTCCTCTCTTCCCACTCCCGAGTAGCGGTGGGATATGGGGTAATAAGGGGTTAATGTCACCTTGCTATTGTAAAGTGACATTAAGCCGGGTTAATAATGGAGAGGCGTCAATAAGACGCCTATCCATTATCACAGGTCAACAAAAAAAAAATATTTTAATGAATTTGGGGTATTTTTGGGGTGCTGATTCTGAATATGCTATCAGTTTTGCCAGATTGGCTCAAGTTTTTGACATTTTTGGAATTTCTGTGCAGTGCAAGTGCAAGGATTCAATAAGCATAAGAAACGAAAATGGGAGTAACATGGAATCTGCAAGAAGGCCTGTCCCTCATTGTGAAGATGTGCCTGTACCTGTGTTTACCATAAATAACAGTCATCATGATGATTTTTTGGCTCTCTCCACACCATTGGAACACCAAATTTGAAGCTTTTTCTTTGTCCTTTGCTCCATTTTCGTAATAATTCGATACATGCTTTGCACACTATGTGTGGTGCCCAAAACTTGTCTTGGTCCCCAAGCATAACCCCAAAATAGGCAAAATACACTTTTTTTACGAAGTCTGTTATGTTTCTTCTATGTTTTGGCAGTGTGTATTCACCACAAATGTAACAGAATGAGTCTGGATCGTTAAGACAACTTCTTCTTGATGAGTTCATGCTTTTCACTGGAAAACAGACAACAACATAAAGTTAGTGCAAAAATCAAGCTATGAACAAACTTTTAGAACACTAATTAACACAAAACTATATTGAGAACTGCTCAGTTCAAGTACTAATCCAAAGAAATTAATGAGATGATGCGTCGCATTTACCAACAAGTGCTATAAATAAGATACCAAAAATCTCAAAAACTTGAGCCAATCTGGCAAAACTGATGACATATTCAGAATCAGCACCCCAAAAATACCCTAAATTCGATGAAATATCTTTGGCACCAAAAATGTTGTTGACCAGTGTTATTAATCCTATAGTAGTGAAAGAGTTAAAAAAAAGACACAGCCAGAAAAAAGTATTTTAATATTCTTCATTTAACCATACTTACCATACTTCAGCGCCTGCAAAAAACGTAAAATAATAAACCGTATACTACCTGTCCGACACAGTCCAATTAATAACGAGTGTCCCACGACGATCTCCCCTATAGAACAGTGACATCGGGTGATGTCACTGCTCTATAGGACCCTCAGTGACATACTGACAGGAGACAATGGCTCCTGCAGTGCATCACTGAGAGGTTACTAGAGTTCAGGGTCTCACTTTATGGCAATTGCTGCGTGGGAACTTTCTCACACAGCAATGCCAAAAGTGAGACTAGGGACTATTTTCTCACAGGGGCGTAGGAATACATTGTGGGGAATACATTGTGGAAGGATACCTTCCATCATTGCATTCCTGGAGCCCCTGGGGAGTGGTCGCATTAGCTGATGCTGCTGTTCTCCACAGGAGATCGTAGTGGGACACTCATTTTAATTGGATATCTGCGGATCAGGGAGTATAGTGTTTGTTTATTATTTTAATATTTTTTACAGGTGACACTGGCTTCGGGGATCAAAGTGACAAGTGATGGTGAGTATGTACTCTATGTTATATGTACTGTATGTCTATATGTATGTTGTATATATGTACTGTATGAGACATGTTGCATGTCGTATGTCACATGTTGCATGCTGCATGTCACATGTTGCATGTCACATGTTGTCACATGTTGCATGTCGCATGTGCATGTCGCATGGTGCATGTCACATGGTGTCACATGTTGCATGTCGTCACATGTCGCATGTTGTCACATGTTGCATGTCACATGTTGTCACATGTTGCATGTCGCATGTCGCATGGTGCATGTCGCATGGTGCATGTTGTCACATGTTGCATGTCGCATGTGCATGTCGCATGGTGCATGTCGCATGGTGCATGTCATGTCGCATGGTGCATGCCGCATGTCACGTCGCATGGTGTATGTTCTGTATGTGTGTAATGTATGTTGTCTGTACTGTATATGTGTGTATGTGTTTTTTATTTTACATTCAACACATTAGCCGGATGATGGGACTACTACTGTCCCATCATTGGCTAATGTGTCACTCACTGTCACTGTAGCAGGCAGAGCCCGATGCCACTTGTAGTCCCTTCGGACGATGCCTGCACACAGAGACACACACACCAATGACCCCACCGCACAGCCCCGCAGACCCCCCGCACACTCCAGCACCTTCCGCAGACCCCCACCACCGCACCGGCCGCCACCACACCGGCCGCCGCCACCATCACAACCGGCCGCCGCCACCACCGCACCGGCCGCACATCTCAGCACATTAGCGCGGCTGGCCAGCAGACCCCAGCCCCGCCCGCAGATCCCAGCCCCGCCCACCCCCAGCACAGCCCCGCAGGCAGCCCCCAGCGCCACCCACAGCCCAGTCACTCTTGAGTGACTGCTGACTGTGAGGCTGGGTCATGCCTGCTGCTGACATCACATCAATTTCCAGAGTCTAGAAATTGACGTGACGTCGGCGGAAATTAGCGGCGGCTGCAGCCTGGGGGTCATGTGACCCGGACTCAGCCGCCACCATAGCGCCGCTCACAGGCAAAAACGGCAACAGAAGGTATTTATAAAATTCATTAGGGGCCCCGGGGGGATACATTGGGGGGTTAACTGAAAGTAGTGGACAACCCCTTTAATAGCATTATTTCTTTTGACAGGTTCCCTTTAAAAGGCTATGCAATCATGTTAATGGTTTGGGGGCGGAAATTTTATCAGATTTCCTTTAAAGTTGTTTTACTGGTTTTCTTTAAATTTAAACTGAGTTCCTCCTCTGATTGAACCATAGAATCCTAGAATGTTAGAGTTGGAAGGGACCGCCAGGGTCATTGTGTGGAACCCCCTGCTCAATGCAGGATTCACTAAACCATCCCAGACTGATGTCTGTCCAGCCTCTGATTGAAGACTTCCATTGAAGGAGAACTCACCACCTCTCGCGGCAGCCTGTTCCACTCATTCATCACCCTCACTGCCAAAAAAGGTTTTTCTGATATCTAAACTGTATCTTCTCCCTTTCAGTTTCATTCCATTGCTTCTTGTCTTTCCATGTGGAAATGAGAATAAGGATGACCCCTCTACAGTGTGACATCCCTTCAGATATTTGTAGACAGCTATTAAGTCTCCTCTTAGCCTTCCTTTTTTGCAAGCTGAACATTCCCAGATCCTTTACCTGTTCCTCGTAGGACATAGTTTGCAGTCTGCTCACCATCCTGGTAGCTCTTCTCTGAACTTTTTCCAGTTTTCAATGTAATACACCCTTCACCCCCAGAGCTTTTTCCGTTTTTCCGTTTTCGTTTTTCGCTCCCCTCCTTCCCAGAGCCATAACTTTTTTATTTTTCCGTCAATTTGGCCATGTGAGGGCTTATTTTTTGCGGGACGAGTTGTACTTTTGAACGACATCATTGGTTTTAGCATGTCGTGTACTAAAAAACGGGAAAAAAATTCCAAGTGCAGTGAAATTGCAAAAAAAGTGCAATCCCACACTTGTTTTTTGCTTGCCTATTTTGCTAGGTTCACTAAATGCTAAAACTGACCTGCCATTATGATTCTCCAGGTCACTACGAGTTCATAGACACCTAACATGACTAGGTTATTTTTCACCTAAGTGGTGAAAAAAAATTCCAAACTTTGCAAAAAACAAAACAAAACAAAATTGCGCCATTTTCCGATACTCGTAGCGTCTCCATTTTTCGTGATCTGGGGTCAGGTGAGGGCTTATTTTTTGCGTGCCGAGCTGGCATTTTTAATGATAGCATTTTGGTGCAGATACGTTCTTTTGATCGCCCGTTATTGCATTTTAATGCAATGTTGTGGCGACCAAAAAAACGTAAATCTGGCGTTTCGAATTTTTTTCTCATTACGCCATTTAGCGATCAGGTTAATGCTTTTTTTTTATTGATAGATCGGGCGATTCTGAACGTGGTGATACCAAATATGTGTAGGTTGGGGGTTTTTTTTATTGATTTATTTTGATTGGGGCGAAAGGGGGGTGATTTAAACTTTTATATTTTTTTTATTTTTTTCACATTTTTAAAAACTTTTTTTTTTTACTTTTGCCATGCTTCTATAGCCTGCATGGGAGGCTAGAAGCAGGCACAGCCCGATCGGCTCTGCTACATAACAGCGATCATCAGATCGCTGTTATGTAGCTAAAATGCAGGTGTGCTGTGAGCGCCGACCACAGGGGGGCGCTCACAGCCACCGGCGATCAGTAACCATAGAGGTCTCAAGGACCTCTATGGTTACAATGGAGGAGCATCGCCGACCCCCGATCATGTGACGGGGGTCGGCGATGCGCTCATATCCGGCCGGATGCGGTAGTTAAATGCCGCTGTCTGCGTTTGACAGCGGCATTTAACTAGTTAATAGCGGCGGGTGATCGCGATTTCACCCGCCGCTATTGCGCGCACATGTCAGCTGTAAAAAACAGCTGACATGTCGCGACTTTGATGTGCGCTCACCGCCGGAGCGCACATCAAAGCGGGGGTCCCGACATGTGACGTACTATTCCGTCACATGTCGGGAAGGGGTGCCCAGAACTGGACACAGTATTCCAAATTCCAGATTGCCGCTACTCCATTCATTCTGGAACAGTTTTTCTTTTTCTTTCTATGCCCGTCCGTTCCCAAGTTACACCTCATGGAAATAAAGATTCAAATTTTTCCTTCAACCAACTGGGCGTGTAGCACAAGACTTCTTAGTGGGCCTTTGCGCTTTCTCCTCTGATGCTGGCCAATGAAGATACAGTCGTGCCATCAAAGGAGTTCTGGAAAAGAACAGTTGGTTGAAAACCTGCACCTTTATTACCGGGGGGCGTAACTTTAGAACAGAGGGGCTCTGAAGAAAAAGAAAAATTGTTCCAGAGTCAGTGGAGCAGTGACAATTGGAGAAAATACATTTAAATAAAAAAAAATCCAGTGAAAGGTCGTCCTGTCTAACACTATTATATACATGTAAGGAATTTGGACAACTATAATAATATTTCAATAATTCGATTGGCGCAGAAGTTTGGATTTATTGAAATGAATGTTACCAGTCTGACTACCTCATATCTCTCCCCCGTCCCATGGACTAAGATGAACACCAATGTTAACAGAAATTATGCGATCACCAGCTTTAAAGGGAACCTGTCAAATGAAAAAAACGCTATTAACCTGCAGATATGCGGTTAATCTGCAGGTTAATTGCGTTCTGAATCTACCCAGCACTGGCACTTAGAGCCAAGCTGCCGAAATTAACTTTACTCAGCCAGGCAACTTTTGGGTTTTAGTAACTGGGTGGCGCTGGCGCGGGTTCAGTCACCACTGTATGTATACAGAGCGGCGGCTGTAGCCGCACCCCCAGCACTGACTGACAGCCTGTTAAGCATTAGAGCCGGCTGTCAGTCAATGCCGGGGGGCGTGGTTACAGCCACCACACTCTATACACAGAGCGGTGACTGAACCCTCACCAGTGCCGCCCCCGTAACTGAAGCCCAAATTCTGCCAGGGGAAATAAAAGTAAAAGGCTCTAAGTGTGTACGTTGGGCAGGTTCACAACGCTATTAACCTGCAGATTAAGTATATCTGGGGGTTAATAGTGTTTTTTCATAAAAAATACAATTAAAATATAAAAAATCCCGTTAAAAAATACACAAAATCAAATGTAAAAAATATATATATAAACATGTGTTTATTTATATATATGCAACTTTAGGTATACAGTATATACATGTGTTTAGGTACATATGAGTCTAAAATATTATATGAATATATGTTAGTTTATATTTTAAACTTGCATATACCTATGTAGGTGTGTGTGTGTATATATATATATATATATATATATATATATATATATATATATATATATATATATATATATATATGCAGCAGTTTAAAATGTAAAATAATATATAGTCTCCAAATTGTTTTCTAGAACTTTAATGTAATAAAATACTGCAAAAAATGTGAGTAACAAATAGAGTAAAAATAAAATAGTGCAGAACATAAAGCTGCAGCTTCCCAGAAAGGTTTTAGAAAGGTTTACAGTTTGACTGTCTGGGGGAGAAGAAAAGAAGCTTTTTTTTCTACTACCCCTCCCATCTTTAAAGCACTATCATTTTCCCACCAAGAATTCCTCTAGTGAAAGAAAAGGGTCCCATTAGCATGATAATGGCTCCTTTCTTACAGTGGTGAAGCTTGTCTCCATGGAGACAAAGAGAAGGAGGGAGGGAACTCCATATAAATGAAATATGGAGGGAAGGGAGGTGGATGTCTGCGGAGGAGACCCCTCAAGGTCATAGGTCAATTCCCATCACTAGTTCCTAGTAATAAATGGAAGTACAGTATATAGCACTGTGTGATTATGTGACTGCTCTGGAGATTGGATTCTGTACTTATTGTTTTGAACAGCATTTTAATTTTATTTTTTTATGCTCCACTTTTATTACTTTTCATGGGTTACAAGTACAGTCGTGGCTAAAAGTTGTGAGACTGACACAGAATTTGGTTTTCACACATTTTGCTGCTTTAGTGTTTTCACATTTTTTTAGTTGGATGTTTCTCTGGTAACTTACAGTACAACTATAATAATAATAATCTTTATTTTTTATATAGCGCTAACATATTCCGCAGCGCTTTACAGGTTGCACACATTATCATCGCTGTCCCCGTTGGGGCTCACAATCTAAATTCCCTATCAGTATGTCTTTGGAATGTGGGAGGAAACCGGAGAACCCGGAGGAAACCCACGCAAACACGGAGAGAACATACAAACTATGACCATTTCATATGTTTTTACACTTTTATTTACAAATATGTCAAGTTTATGTAAAAAGACTCAATTTTTATAGAGATTACAGAGTTGACTCTTACTTCTCCAGACTTCTGCCCTTCACCCTGGCAGCTGGATATCGGCTTCTGGGCTAATTCCTGACTGATGATGACCCATTCTTGTCTAATCTGTGCTCAGAAGTTATCAAAATTTGTGTTTTTGTTTGTCCTTGTTCTTTTTGTGGATTGACCACAGTTTCCCAATGGGTTTGAGATCTAGGAAATTTCCTGGTCTTGGACCCAAAATGTCAATGTTTTGTTCACCGAGCCACTTAGGTTTCATGGTTAAATATTTTCAGCTGATATTGATAGTGTTACACTCAGTTCCTATCTACTAGCAGTCGTAGTTGGATGTATAGAGGAGGAAATACTAATTGGGTACATCCAGCTAATGCACGCTATAGTGATGTAGTACAGTAGCATAAGTCACCCACAGTGGCACAACTAGAGTCTAATTGGAACCAGTGCAGAATGTACACCTGGGGTCCCACCTGCATGTTGGTCAGATGTATGGGCCCCTTTAGCATCATAAATCCTATAATGACATGTGTTCACTCCACATTTAATGATGTCCCCCATCCTGATACTTTCTTGTAATGATGTCCCCTGTTATGACCCCAATGGCGAGGGTCTCAGAGGAACGTGGAAGTCTGCAGAATACAAAAATCCAGCTCATAGGGCAGTGGTAACTGGGTTGACCATATATCTACTCCTAACGCCAACACTAGCAGTAGCCGGGGATCATTCCTACGTTGATACTAGATGACACGCGCCAGCCGGAGAATCTAGCTACCCCTAGTAGAGGAAAAACAAAGACCTTTCTTGCCTCCAGAGAAGGGGACCCCAAAGCTGGATAGAAGCCCCCCACAAATAATAACGGTGAGGTAAGAGGAAATGACAAACACAGAAATGAACCAGGTTTAGCACAGAGAGGCCCGCTTACTGATAGCAGAATAAAGAAAGGTAACTTATATGGTCAACAAAAACCCTATCAAAATCCACACTGGAAATTCAAGAACCCCCGAACCGTCTAACGGTCCGGGGGGAGAACACCAGCCCCCTAGAGCTTCCAGCAAAGGTCAGGATATAGATTTGGAACAAGCTGGACAAAAATACAAAACCAAAACAAATAGCAAAAAGCAAAAGGCAGACTTAGCTGATATAACTGGAACCAGGATCAGTAGACAAGAGCACAGCAGACTAGCTCTGATAACTACGTTGCCAGGCATAGAACTGAAGGTCCAGGGAGCTTATATAGCAACACCCCTAACTAACGACCCAGGTGCGGATAAAAGGAATGACAGAAAAACCAGAGTCAAAAAACTAGTAACCACTAGAGGGAGCAAAAAGCAAATTCACAACAGTCCCCCATCCCAGGCCCCTTCCTGGAATAAAGTCCCCCATCCTGGGCCCATTCCTGATATAATGTCCTACATCCTGGGCCCCTTCCTGGTATAATGCCCCCCCATCCTGAGCCCCTTACTGATAGAATGTTTCCATCCTGGGCCCCTTCCTGGTATAATATGCCCTATTCTAGCCTCTTCCTATAATAATGTCCCCCATCCTGAGTCCTTTCCAATGGTAATGTTACACGTTCCATTACAAAACAGTTTTTAAAAAAATTCTTCTTACCTTCATCTACTCTCATGATGTGTAGTGTCATCTTCTATAGACGGTGCAGGAGCCTGCAGCTGACTTCACTTGCATGGCTTGGCACATGATGTTCCTGCTGTGCGCCTCCCCCTGGCGGGCATGCCAAAGTTAGCTGTTGGCGTCTGATTGGCCAGTGGTGTGTATTGCAATGCAGGAATCTGGCGGATCTCTGTGACGCTATATATTTCAGCTAAATGTGCATCCTCAGACCCACATCAAGCTGAAATAGGTGCTGGTGTCGGCAGGTCCCCTTTCTGCATGGCCCGGTCACGGTTGCACACTGTGCGACCGCGATCGTTATGCTCTTGGTCACCCAATGTGGAAAAAAAGCATAATTTGCTTTTTGTGGGGTGTGAGCCTATAGATCTGTTTGGCCAGGGTCACTCCTTTCACGTACACCTAACCTATTCAAAGCAAAAGATATCAACAACACCATCTTACGGCCCCCATTAAACTAAAGTTGTACTAAATAGACAATTTCAACCAAATCTATTATTTGTTGTAAGGTTTTTAGGTGACAATTGATCAACTTTTGGTTGACAAACCATCGTAGCTGTCTGAAAGATCTCTTGGACGTGTCTGAAATTTCACACGTCTGTTGTACATGGCATAATGTGTATGTGCTGATCATTCGGAAAACTTTATTTCATTAGATCCACCCCATTATTTATGTTCCCAATTCATTGTAAGTATTAGCTTTATCTAAAAGTTAAGTATAGTGTAAATGGACATGTGTAATTAGAAATACCCTATCGATCTTTCGGACAACTACGATCGTTTGTCACCCAAAAGTCGATCACTTGCCACCTAAAAACCATACAACGAACAACCGATTTGGTCAAAATGCTCTATTTAGTACAACTTTGGTTTAATGCGTATGGGGGATTTTTAGAGTAAAAAAGAAGCAATCACTGTGCAGCATACCATTACATTACACGACAAATCCCTGCTTGGTAAGAAGGCTTTGGGCTTTTTCCTAGCCAATGGATTACATGCAGTGAAAATTTCCTTCCAAAGTCATTGTGTGCCTTGTGGATTCATTTATCCATTCATATGGAAGACATTACAAGTTTGCAGTATGGGATAGCCCCAGAAAGAACAGGCCGCCAGTTTCTGGATAGGCGCAAAGTTATAAGCTTTTCTTGTGTATTATTGTGTGCTGACTTATGGCCATTTGTGTCCTGCTGTATAATAACTACCGTAGTTTGCATTAAAACTTTATCCAGGACTTTAGTTAATTCGTATCTGTAATGTAACATCATTATCGGAATTAAGTGGTAATGGTTCTCCTTGTGGAATGTGACATGCCTGACTTCCCAATGTAAGGTGACTTATAGGCCATGCAATGCTCCACTGGGAAAGTAAATATGCAGAGTGGAAGTGGACCACTGTATGGCAATAGGTTTTAACTGAACATTTGTCCATGGACGTACATTCAGTTAGTGAACAGACAGAATTTTTCCCTGGGGCCGGGTGAGCAGAAGCAAAAAGAGCTTCTGCTCACTGGGCCCCATACACCAGTAAGGGTAGTAATGCCCTGATGGCGGCCCTGCAACTGTACAGAGAACTCTCATGATATTCTACTTGTGAAGCGAAGAAACCCAACAAACTATATCTGATAATTGTTAGTTGTGCAGTGCCCTTTATTCAGATTATATTAAAAGTATTTTTACATAATGCTACAAGTTTTGAGGGAAGGAGTTTCTAAATACTGGGAAGGATGGAAGAATTTGCGATAATTAATTTGGTAGGTTGGGTACCAGATGAAGAACTGGGTGAATCTTTGAGAACTTGTGGCAAAATTGAGTTCATTCCTCTTTTCCTTATATCCAAATTAACTCCTTCCCGACCTGTGATACAGCGTATGCATCATATGCGTCACGGTGCCAATCTGACCTGTGACGCATACGCTGTGTCACAGAATGATTGCGTTCCTGCAAGTCGGGTGAAAGGGTTAACTGAAATTTCACCCGACCTGCAGGAACAGGGGGCTTGTACTTGAGCCCGGGGGAGTGGCTTTGCCCCCCCATGGCTACGATCGCTCTGATTGGCTGTTGAAAGTGAAACAGTCAATCAGAGCAATCGTAATGTTTCACCAATGAAACTTGGTGAAATATTACAATCCAGCCATGGCCGATGCTGCAATATCATCGGCCACGGCTGGAGACCGCGATCTGCCTCCGCCACCGACTGACGGCGCGGATCTGCACTTGGGGGTTCAAAGTGCTCACCACACATCTAGATAAGTTCCTTGGGGGGTCTAGTTTCCAAAATGGAGTCACGTGTGGGGGGGGGGGGTTTCTAATGTTTAGGCACATCAGGGGCTCTCCAAACGTAACATGATGTTCATTTTTTCCTTCCATGTTGCTTCTGCTGCTGTGAAACACCTGAAGGGTTAATAAACTTCTTGAATGTGGTTTTGAGCACCTTGAGGGGTGCAGTTTTTAGAATGGTGTCACTTTTGGGTATTTTCAGCCATATAGACCCCTCAAACTGACTTCAAATGTGAGGTGGTCCCTAAAAAATGGTTTTGTACATTTTGTTGTAAAAATGAGAAATCGCTGGTCAAATTTTAACCCTTATAACTTCCTAGCAAAAAAAAAATTGTTTCCAAAATTGTGCTAATGTAAAGTAGACATGTGGGAAATGTTATTTATTGACTATTGTGTGTCACATAACTCTCTGGTTTAGGAGAATAAAAATTCAAAATTTGAAAATTGCGAAATTTTCAACATTTTCGCCAAATTTCCGATTTTTTCACAAATAAATGCAAAAAATATCGACCTAAATTTACCACTAACATGAAGCCCAATATGTCACGAATAAAGCGTTCCTGAGTTATTACCTCATAAAGGGACACTGGTCAGAATTGCAAAAAATGGCCAGGTCATTAAGGTCAAAATAGGCTGAGTCACAAATATTTGAATTGCGACATCCTCAAAAGACCGATTTCTGAAAATCAAAAATTATGTAACCCTTATGTTAAATGTTGTAAAGGAAGAAAAACAAATTGTAACGCCGCAAATTAATATAAAATACTTCAGCACAAAATTTTTTAGTGGGGTTGAAACTCCTCCTCCAAAAAATTCAATAAAAAGTGATAAAAACATCAAATGTAGCCCAAAATAGTACCAATAAAAATGTAATTTCACTATACAAAAAACACTCTCAAACCATTTCACATTGGTGAATTCTTTTTAACCACTTCAATAAAAATGAAATGATGCAAGATTGATATCACCGTAATAACACTGACTCATGATGCCAGATAACCTTTACCATATAATGAATTATGTCAAAACGAAAGCCAAAAAACAAAGGTGGAATTGTCTTGTTTTTCATCATTTCATCACATCTTTTCCCCATTTTTACAGTATACTGAATGGTAAAATGAATGGAGTCATTCAAAAGTAAAACTCATTCCATAAAAAAAACAAAAAAACCCTCATACGGCTGTTATTGGAAAAATAAATACGGTATATGTTATGACCTGTGAAGGAAGGCCAGGAGAAAACGAAAGAGCAAAAAAATAAAATTAGCTACAACAGGAAGGGGTTAACCGTGCACATGGTGCCTTATAGATGCTGGCACAGCCACCAAGGTGAAGATGTTTAACACTAGTTTCGAAAAGTCGCGAGACATGTAGGCATGGGAACTCGAACATATTTGTCCCTTATTTGTCCCCAGCTTTGTCCCTTCCCAAAAAGTCATAATTCCATCACAACTGAGTTTACACATAAAGTGTTAAGTGAAAATCTGTGTTTCAAACTTGTCCTCCATGGATGTGATAGATGTTCCAATAATCCCAAGGCATTTTCTGCCAACATTCTAATGCTGCGGGGAACTGTTTGTAGCAACATCTGGGTCACTTTATTCCAACGGAGATGTGTCAGGTGCTTTGTCTGTGAAGTTCTCAGTGTTGTCAGACAAAGATCTGTAATTATCTTGTTCAGGCTTTGTTAATGATAGGGAAAGTTGGAAGGAGAGGAGAACATAGAAACAAAATATGGGTGAACAGGCTAGTCGGTAATTAAAACGGAGAAAGGCGATCATTATTCCCTCTGTTATCTCTCCTCAAGAGCTGGATAAATTAAATGCTCGCTTGTTGAAGTAAGATGGAAGAAGACAGGAATTAATGATTTTTTTAGCCTAAAAATCAGGTCCAGGATAGAGTTAGGTCTCAGAATTTTTGAAAATATGTCATATGTGAGTTTACACCTGAAGGTCAAGGGGCGACCTCAACTATTTGCAACTTTTTACTTGAAGAATTGCTGTTGTTTCAGGAGACTTTTCAGAACAATGTGACAAAATTTTTCAGCAATTTTCAGCCTCTGCAAGCTTCCCCTCTAAGGGTATGTGCATGTTTATTACCTGCCGACACAGCCACCTAGTTTTCCCAGAAGAAACGCCTTCACCAGTGCCAAGCCGCCGACATCTTTTACTCTATACTCTCAGTAGCAGTTTCGGCTAGGAGAGGACTGAGCATGTTACTTCTCTTAACCGCCTTAGGGTTTTTGAACCCCAGAGGGGTTGAAAGAAGTGACATAAGAGGGAACATGTGCACAGCAATGTCGTTTTGACATTGCTGTGCAATATATTAATTTCATAGGGAGCTCCTGTGGTGCCTTTTCAGGTGATTTCAGGGCAGAATCCTCCTGAAAATGATACCTAGGGCTACCTGCAATTGTAGTCTTTTTTGCTCATTTTTCAGAGTAGAAACTCAAAATTTTTGAGAGGTTTTGAGATTTGGAGAAGGAGCTGCTTATGCACTTCTCAAAAACTTTTGTTTGCACATATCCTAAATCCTGAAATCCTTCAAATCCTCATCCAAATCTCAAAAAGTCTCAAAAACTGAGTTCCGACTCGGTTTCTGCTCTGAAAACTGAGCAAAAAGATTTTGTGTGCACATAGCCTTAGGGTATCTAACTCATCATTACCGTTTCTCCAATATTCTGTAGAAAATTTGTCCTTTTCGAGTGGCTTTTGTATTTGCTCCTTATTTTCTACACTTCTTGCCCCCCTGACAACTTTTGCTTACCCAGATGTTTTATACAGATTCATGAAATGCAACTATTACGAAAAGTCACATTGTTTTTTAGTTCATCTCACTCCAGGTACCCCCCCCCCCCCCCCCTGGAATAAGGTTTCTGGAGGAGTTTATCAATGTGGAGCAGTTTTAGGCAACTTTTTCTAGTTTTTGCAACTTTTGGTGCAAAAAGCTTTAAAAACTGGTTAAAGGCAGAAAAAAACAGTTTTGATCTTGTAATGAATTCATTAACCACATGCGGTAGTTTGAAAAATTTGACATAAAAAATGTCAACAAATCCCGAAGGGGAAAAAAAGAAAAGTGACTTCAAGAAATCACAAATTATGAATTTGGGTAAATGTGTTTTTCAGGAAGATTTCAGTGGAGATAATTCTCAAAAGAATGAACATTTATATGTAAAAAAAAGGCTTCTGTTCATGCTTTTGAGCTTTTTTTAACCTCTTTAGGTTTCAAAAGATACCAAGCACCTAAAAGAAGTGAGCAGAGCATTTTTCAGGCCTCTTCCACTTGGAAGATGCTCTGTACGTTACAAGTCAATGGGAAGCCTCAAAAGATGCCCAGGAGACGCCTGGGTGTCATTTTCAGCATTTTCCTAGTATATTAACTTCAGAAACCAGTTGAATAGAAAAAAATGTAAATATGGTAAATGACAGTGCACAAAACAACCCAAAAATGATGGGAAAAAGCTCGAAAAAAATGCAGACGGTCTAAAAAGATGAATCCAGCGCTCAGGAAATTACCAACGAGACGCAAAAAAAGGTGGTTCAGGTCCGAAAAATCACCAATGTGTCCTGAAGCGTCCTCCTCTTGGAAAACGTCGCTTAAGTTTATCAGGCATCGCGTGCGCACAACCCATTTTTTGTACGAGTGCTATCCATTGTTTTCACAGATAGCACTTGTACCTATGATATTCTATGGGGTTGTGCACGTCTGCTTTTTTTCCTCGGACTGAGTGATCCACGTAAAATATCAAATCGGAAAATGTGTAGGATTTTGATCTGGGAGACAAATCAAAATCTATAGATGCATGAAAAAAAATCGGTCTGATTTTTACGGGCTAACAGAATGGAGAAGGTGGAAAAACTTATTTTTTTATACCTGTTGCTCCTTTGAGCATTTTTTTTTTAAATCCACCATACGGCTCTAGAAATATGGGCCTTTTAATTTAATGCGGCTTTTTATTTTTACTTTTTTTTTTAGAAAGGGTGTAGCTTATAGGGTAATTAAGCAGATCAGTCTAAAGACACGCCCCTGAGGATCCTGTGAGCATTGGTGTCAAATGTTGGCCGGCTGTTATTCTGCCATACCTTCCCATACATAATGTACATTCAGTTCAGCTGATCATGCATTTATTCTGGATAAGGAGAGCGGAGTAAGTTGCTGCAGGACAACTTTGGTCGTGGATTATTTGAGGTGAAAACAAAAGGATCAGCTATGTGAAAATATTCATCATCCAAACGAAAGTGAATGAACCTCAACCTTGGGATAATGTCTATGGTCACATTTACCTACAGATTGTACAGTATTGGCTGTGATATCTAAATAAGTTTACTTTCCCAACATCACGGGAATGGAGGAATATTTTGCTTAATTTCTTTTACACAATGACAATGTGTCACCCCTCAGCCATCCAAATTGAGACAACCTCTAACCATCTGTTCTACAAACATTGCACCAGATGTAATACTGTGACTTACAGTTATGTCATGGAGGCTAGACGTATGAGAGGATGGGTTTCTCATCTTATTTCCATGCAAATGTGTGTTTGTGAGAAGAAAATTTAGATATAGTAAGGTTATGGGAGAAAAAGGATCCTGATTCCATGTCATCTGGGCACACAGACATGTAAATTTTGTAAATTTTGCAAAACCAAAATCAACATGGGACATCTCTCCGCTCTAAGGGCTTCACAAGTCTATAGAGGTCTCTGGATGTTCAGTTTTTGGTCAACCTTAAATTCATTTTTCAATTTTAATCTGTCTCGCATTTCCACAAATTCCTCTAGTTTTACCTTTCAATTTAATTACCCTAGATTTGACCTAAAATTTGATTTGCATTGTAAATGAAATGAGAGTAATCTGCATGTTCATGTTTGCATATGTATAAGTTCTGAGCTGCCTAAACATAGCATAGAGGGCATGTTCTACCTATATGTTTTATCCAATTAATTAAGGGAATATTGAGCCCTGGGGACGTTGCAGACATATTTGTCGGAAAATGTTGAAGAGGCAATTATTTGTTATTCGTGTTTTACTGTGGGACATGTCTTTTGGATGGACACAATTTTATTGATTAGTTGCCTGACTACACTGTGTGCAGAATTATTAGGCAAGTTGTATTTTAGCAGATTATGCTTATTACTAGATGGTGGCCTGACTCTAACGTATCGGGTATTCTAGAATATGTAGGTAGTATATAGCACAGGCTACGTACTATATTTCACAGTGACGTAGTATATAACACAACCGACGTAGTATATAACATAGCTACGTAGTATATAACAGAGCTACGTAGTATGTAACACAGCGTAAATAGTATATAGCAGAGCTATGTAGTATATAACACAGCCACGCAGTATATAACATAGCCACGTAGTGTATTGCACAGGTATGTAGTATATTGGTCAGCCACGTAGTATATTTTAGAGCTATGTAGTATATTGCACAGCCACGTAGTATATAACACAGTCGCGTAGTGTATTGCACAGATACGTAGTGTATTGCAGAGCTATGTAGTATATTGTTCAGTGACGTAGTATATAGCAGAGCAACGTAGAATATAACATAGCCACAGTATATTGCACAGCCACGTAGTATATAAAAGAGCCACGTAGTATATTGCACAGTCAAAGTAGTATATAACAGAACCGACACAGCCACATAGTATATTGCACAGCTACGTAGTATGTGACAAAGAGAACATAGTATATTGCACAGCCACGTAGTATATTGGACAGTCACGTTATATATTGCACAGTCATGCTGTATAGTGCCCAGCTACATAGTATATAGCACAGAGATGTAGTATATAACAGAGCCCACACAGTATGTAACACAGCCCACGTAGCCCATATAGCAATGTGAGCACTATGTGCGTGGTTAAAAAAGACTTAAAATACAAAATAAACATATACTCACCTTCCGAAGGCCCCTTGAAGTCCTGGCGCCTGTGTGCGGTGCACGCGGCAGCTTCTGGTCCCAGGGTTGGTATGAGTGCAGGACCTGTGATGACGTCGCGGTCACATGACCGTGACGTCATGGCAGGTCCTTCTCGCATAGCATCCTTGGCACCGGAACCTGCCGCTTGCACTGCCGAGGACAGCGGACGACGTCGCAGGGTGAGAATACCTTTATTTTTTTATTATTATTATTTGTAGCATTAGATCTTTTTACTATTGATGCTGCATACGCAGCATCAATAGTAAAAAGTTGGTCACACAGGTTTAATAGCTGCGTTAATGGAGTGCGTTACACCGCGGACTGTTAAAGCTGGCATTAACCCTGTGTGAGCGCTCAGTGCTGACTGCAGGGCAGTAAAGCAGCGGCGATTTCGCTGCCACACTATGGCCGTCGCTGATTGGTCGTGGCAATAGTCGTGGGCGTTTTGCCACGACCAATCAGCGACTTGGATTTCCATGACAGACAGAGGCTGCGACCAATGAATATCCGTGACAGACAGAAGGACAGACAGAAAGACGGAAGTGACCCTTAGACAATTATATAGTAGATTGACCAACAACTATGTTCTCAATCAACCCAAAAGACTCATAAATATCAAAGCTTAATATTTTTGGAAGTTGGAGTGGGGATTTTTTTTCAGATTTGGCTATCTTAGGAGGATATCTGTTTGTGCAGGTAACTATTACTGTGCAGAATTATTAGGCAACTTAATAAAAACCAAATATATTCCCATCTCACTTGTTTATTTTCACCAGGTAAACCAATATAACTGCACAAAATTTAGAAATAAACATTTCTGACATGCAAAAACAAAACCCAAAAAAATTAGTGACCAATGTAGCCACCTTTTTTTATGATGACACTCAGCAGCCTCCATCCATAGATTCTGTCAGTTGCTTGATCTGTTTACAATCAACATTGCGTGCAGCAGCCACCACAGCCTCCCAGACACTGTTCCGAGAGGTGTACTGTTTTCCCTCCCTGTAAATCTCACATTTTATGAGGGACCACAGGTTCTCTCTGGGGTTCAGATCAGGTGAACAAGGGGGCCATGTCATTATTTTTTCTTCATTGAGACCTTTACTGGCCAGCTACGCTGTGGAGTAGTTGGAGGCATGTGATGGAGCATTGTCCTGCATGAAAATCATGTTTGTCTTGAGCGATACCGACTTCTTCCTGTACCACTGCTTGAATAAATTGTCTTCCAGAAGCTGGCAGTAGGTCTGGGAGTTGTGCTTCACTTCATCCTCAACCCAAAAAGGTCCCACAAGTTCATCTTTGATGATACCAGCCCATACCAGTACCCCACCTCCACCTTGCAGGCGTCTGAGTCGGAGTGGAGCTCTCTGTCCTTTAGTGATCCAGCCTCTGGCCCATCCATCTGGCCCATCAAGAGTCACTCTCATTTCATCAGTCCATAAAACCTTTGAAAAGTCAGTCTTAAGATATTTCTTGGCCCAGTCTTGACATTTTATCTTATGATTCTTGTTCAAAGGTGGTCGTTTTTCAGCCTTCCTTACCTTGGCCATGTCCCTGAGTATTGCACACCTTGTGCTTTTTGTTACTCCAGTAAAGTTGCAGCTCTGAAATATGGCAAAACTGGTGGCAAATGGTATCTTAGCAGCTTCATGCTTGATTTTCCTCAATTCATGGGCAGTTATTTTGCACCTTTTTTGCCCAACACACTTCTTGCGACCCTGTTGGCTATTTGCCACGAAACGCTTGATTGTTCGGTGATCACACTTCAAAAGTTTGGCAATTTATTATTATTATTATTATTATTATTATTTATTTATATAGCACCATTAAAGGGCCACTGTCACCCCCCCTCCCCCAGCCGTTATAAACTAAAAGAGCCACCTTGTGCAGCAGTAATGCTGCAGTCTAACAAGGTGGCTCTTTTAGTTTTTGATTCATTTATTACCTCAATAAAGCGTTTTAAAAATTGGCCACACATACCAGATATTGTACCAGGAGGCGGTCCGAATCGTCCTCTATCAATCTTCCAACTGCCGTCACTCTTCTCTTCAGGGCCGATGGTACCTGCCCCCTTCGCGTTGTTGCTTCTTAAATCCGGCGCCTGCGCTGTGCGTGCCTGCCTGGGGCCTGCGCAGTGTTCTTTGTCAGTCACATCTCAGATGCCGGGTGCCTGACTGCACCCTGTTACTGAATCCCCGCCCCGCACTGTGTTATTCATTATGCACAGTGCGGGGCTGGGGTTCCTGGGAAGGCGGGGGAGCGTCAGAGATGGGAGAGCGTCCGAGACGGGGGAGCGCCTGAACAGCGCAGTGCGCATGCCCAGGAATGCCAGCCCCGCACTGTGCATAATGAATAACACAGTGCGGGGCGGGGATTCAGTAACAGGGCGGCCGCACTGTCCGCACAGGCGCAGTCAGGCACCCGGCATCTGAGATGTGACTGACAAAGAACACTGCGCAGGCCCCAGGCAGGCACGCACAGCGCAGGCGCCGGATTTAAGAAGCAACAACGCGAAGGGGGCGGGTACCATCGGCCCTGAAGAGAAGAGTGACGGCAGTTGGGGGATTCATACAGGACGCTTCGGACCGCCTCCTGGTACAATATCTGGTATGTGTGGCCAATTTTTAAAACGCTTTATTGAGGTAATAAATTAATCAAAAACTAAAAGAGCCACCTTGTTAGACTGCAGCATTACTGCTGCACAAGGTGGCTCTTTTAGTTTATAACGGCTGGAGGGGGTGACAGTGGCCCTTTAATTCCATGGTGCTGTTCATGTGAAAAGGGGTTACATACAGGGTTATAGATATCGTTAACAGTAAACAAATTTACAATGACAGACTGGTACAGAGGGGAGAGGACCCTGTCCTTGCGGACTTACATTCTTCTGGATAATGGGGAAGAGACAGGAGGTCGGTGTGCTGCAGCACTGGTGGTGGTGAGGCGGCAGCTCTGGTGGTGGTAAGGCGGCAGCTCGGGTGGTTGGTGAGAGGCAGCTTGGGTGGTTGGTGAGGCGGCAGCTCTGGCGGTGGTGACGCGGCAGCTCGGGTGGTTGGTGACGTGGCAGCAGCTCAGGTGAGTGGTGGTGCGGCAGCTCTGGTGGTTGGTGAGGCGGTAGCTTGGGTGGTTGGTGAGGCGGCAGAATGGTTATTGCAGGCTGTAGGCTTTCCTGAAGAGATGGGTTTTCAGGTTCTGTCTGAAGGATCCGAGGGTGGTGGATAATCGGACGTGTTGAGGCGTGGAATTCCAGAGGATGGGGGATATTCGGGAGAAATCTTGGAGGCGGTTGTGTGAGGAACGAATAAGTGTGGAGGAGAGTAGGAGGTCTTAGGAAGATCGAAGATTACGTGAGGGAAGATAGTGGGAGATTAGTTCAGACATATAGGAAGGGGACAGGTTGGCTTTGTAGATCAGTGTTAGTAGTCTGAACTGGATTCGTTGGGGAATTGGGAGCCAGTGGAGGGATTTGCAGAGGGGAGAAGCAGAGGAGTAGCGAGGAGAGAGGTGGATTAGTCGAGCAGCAGAGTTGAGGACAGACTGGAGTGGTGCAAGGGAGTTAGCGGGGAGGCCACAGAGGAGGGTGTTGCAGTAATCGAGGCGGGAGATGATGAGGGCATGCACAAGAGTTTTAGTAGATTGTGGGCTGAGGAAGGGACGGATTCTGGCAATATTTTTTAGTTGGAGGCGACAGGAGGTGGCAAGAATGCTGCATCCCTCTGCAAGACAGCTCACAATTTTGGACTTTTCAGAGCCAGTCAAATCTCTCTTCTGACCCATTTTGCCAAAGGAAAGGAAGTTGCCTAATAATTAAGCACACCTTATATAGGGTTTTGATGTCATTAGACAACACCCCTCCTCATTACAGAGATGCACATCAACTGATTTACTTAATTGGTAGTTGGCTCTCAAGCCTGAACAGCTTGGAGTAGGACAACATGTTTAAAAAGTATCATGTGATCAAAATACAACTTGTCTAATAATTCTGAACTCAGTGTACATCTAAGTTTGCAAAGAACAGACATAATCAGTGCAAAATTATGGTTCCTTTGGCCTACCAGGGAAAATTATTAAGAGCCTAACCGTTTCATTGGTTCCTTATCGCCCCCAAATAAACATGGTTTTGGAGCTTTGGATATTTTAATTAACCTAGGGTCTTTATTTGAGTCATACAAAAGAAGGTCGCACAAGCCATCAGATCTAGTGATTCAGAGGGACAACCCCCCATCAGGCTGCCACGAGAGGTGGTGAGTTCTCCTTTAATGGAAGTCTTCAAACAGAGGCTGGACAGACATCTGTCAGAGATGGTTTAGTGAATCCTACATTGAGCAGGGCTTCAGACATGATGACCCTGGAGCTCCCTTCCAACTCTAACATTCTAGGGTTCCATGATCGGTGTAGATCATTTACATATCATTGTAAATTTCCTTGGTATTTTTGAATACAGAAGATGAATAAAAGTAAACTCTATTTGTGAAGCAACTAATAACAAATAGACCCTAGAGATTGTCACCTCTGGAGATGGTTGTCTTCTTCTGAACCTTTGAGGACCATCATTGTGGTAGAACCTGGTCCTATTGGATGATTCTCTAGTCCTGTACGTAATAGAGCAAATGGAGAGATAAGTGTACTGTAAATACATAAAATCCAACATAGATTGAATATACATCTGAAGATTTTTTTTTATTTTTCTAGGCTATCTAGGCAGACCTAGATAACAACTCCTTGGAGATATCGGGCCGAGCCACTTAAAAATTCCTTTTAAGATGCAAGTTAATTGGGACTTTTAAGCAGTGTAAATTAATTCCTTGTTAATGCTATCTTGGGATTTACAGTGACACAACACTTCTATAACCTTTTTTTTTCTCCTCACAGTGCTGGTATTGGTATCGGTTTTTATGGAAACAGTGAAACAAATGATGGCGTATATCAAGTGACCTACTCTCTGATGAATGCCAACCACACGTTGGCCTCCATTGACTCGTTGGTGAGTTTTTCAGATATCATGTATGATATGCATCACCTAAATGTTATCTTTTTTTCATAGGTTGTCCATTATGACAAAGACAAGACATGGTCCACTTTTAGGTCTCCATAAAATGAGCCTAGGGGGGCTTGCCTTGAAATTTCCTTAAAGGGTTTGTCTGAGACTTTAACATTGATGGCCTTTTCTTAGGAAAGGTCATCAATGTCTAATCAGTGGGGGTGCAACACTAATCAGCTGTCCCACAGCAGTTACGGAGTTGGGTAGCACAGCTCCGTTGAATATATAGTGGCTGCGGCCGGGTACTGCACATCCGCCTCCTATTCTAATCAATAGAGGGAGTGCAGTACCCGGCTGCGGCCACTATTCTGTTGATGGAGTCGTTCCAGCCACCACTGACACTGGGAACAGCTGATTTGTTGGGGTGCCGGGTGTCGCACTTCCAACTGATCAGACATCGATGACCTATCCTATGGATAGCCCATCAATGTTAAAGTCCTTTTAAGGAAATTTCAAGGAAAACCTCACCTAGGGCCACCTACAAAGTTAATTCACAGCTTAAGAAAGGTTACAATTTATTAAAGGGGTTTTCCAGTTTCCAGAAAACCTTTGACCCCAGATATAGTTTCCACTGTCAGTTATTGTCTGCAGAACTGCCATAGTTTTGCCAATCTGAGCTCAAGTAGATGACACAAGCCGCTCAGAGCCGCCGAGTGGCTGCAGCGCTATCAACATGACATCAACACCGCAGACAACAAAGATACCGGGAGCAGCGGCAGAGACTCGATGTTGGACCGGGAGAGTGAAAAAAAGCACAATAATTTGGTTTTTAAATGGGGTTTTCTGAAACTGTAAAAAAAGCCACGTTTCTGCACTGTACTGTGCCTTCATCAGACCTTCAATGTTCAATTTCTTTACTTCCATGTTAATATGGGATTGATAGCATCCCGTTGGGTAAAGTCCGATGCACGGGTTCATAGAGGGCTATGGGGACTGTCTGTCTGATATGAGACACCACTGCAAAACACAGCGAGAGCTTCCTAAAAAAGTGGCCAACAATGCATCCAAAACTGGTTTACCTGCTGTATTTGTTTTTGGAGACACAGTTGGCCACAGTGTCATGAAGGAACTTTGGGTTTCTTATCTCCGGCCTTACTAATCTATATGTATGACCCATCTTTAAGCTTATGTAGCAGCAATGGCCAAGGACAGGAACTACAACAGAAAGTAAAGAACTTCACAAGTGACGAAGAAGGTCCGTGTAGGATTGAAGGAACTTCAAAGGAGGCTCAATCCACTTAATTCTTCAGAGTCGCTGATACTTTTGAAGTATCTTAAAGAATTCGACTTAGCACAAGTGAGTTAAGCTCTGACCTGTATCTGGGACCTAGAAGTTGACCTAAGTGGTCATATAGGTAATCCTGGGATTGTTTTTGATAGAACTTCTATACTAAGAAAACAAGAAAACCTTCAAAGATGGATTTCTTTGATCTCGTAATTCCTCAACATCTAACATTCTTAGCGGCTCTATCACTGAAAATAACTGGCTCTTCCTTACCGGCAACTTTCTCTCAAGAAGTCAATCAAGTTTGCTGGAAGATGTCTTGTGGCATCATATAGGAGTGCAATTGTTAGATCACAGGTTGGGTCACAGGTCAGTAAGTTCGTATCCACCCACAGCTAGGTTTTCCTACAGATTCATATCCTAACTTTTTACCTTGGCCAAGGAAGAATTACTCTTTGGCATCTAGAACCTGAACTTCTTGTTCCCAGATTTAGACAACTCCTTTAAGAACAGTCTAGCTGAGCTCAGTTTGTAAGAACTTGACTGACATATAGAGGCATCACAATCATGGTCACCACGACTGGAACAATGCCGACGCCAACGCTTCTTTCACCTAGATGCGTGTCCTTGGATGCTCACTCTGTTGAACTGTATTACGGCACTGGAATACTCACTGCCGGCCAATCAGAAGCCAGCAGCAAATGCCGGTGCTGCCTGTGCCAGCACACTGAAGTCAGCTACCGGTTACCGCATTGGCTTTAGAGGAAGATGCCGCATGTCGTGGGAGCTGGAGAAGATAAGAATAAACATTTATTTATTTTTAAAATGTACTTGAGAAGAACAGAATGGCCCTGGATGGGGAGCATTATACCATGAGGGAGGACATTTTACCAGGAAGAGGCCATTATACGAGGAAGGGGCCCTGAATGGGTGACATTATACCGAGAAGGGGCGCAGGATGGGGGACATTATACAATGGTGAGTGACATTATACCTGGAAGGGGCCCAGAATGGGGGACATTATACCAGAAAGGGGGTCTGGATAAAAGGCATTATACCAGGAAGGGGCCCAAGATGTGGGACATTATACTAGGATGAGGGACATTATACCAGGATGGGACCCAGGATGGGGGGCATTATAACAGTAAGGGGCCCAGTATGTGGAACATTGTACCAAGATAGGGACATTATACCAGGAAGGGGCCCAAGATGGGGACATTATACAAGGAAGGGGCTCAGGATGGGCACATTATACAAGGAAGGGGGCTCAGGATGGGGGATATTATACTTGAAGGGGCCCAGGAAGTAAGGCATGTATGTCCTTGGATGCTCATTCAGTTGAACTGTATTACGACACTGCAATACTCACTGCCGGCCAATCAGAAGCCAGCAGCAAAGGTCGGTACTGCCTGTGCCAGCACACCGAAGTCAGCTACCGGCTTCCGCATTGGCTATAGAGGACTCTGCATGTCGTGGGGTCGTGGGAGAAGATAAGAATAAACATTTATTTATGTTTACAATGTACTGGATAACAACGGAATGGCCCTGGGGGACATAATACAATGATGAGGGACATTATACCTGGAAGTGGCCCGGAATGGGGGACATTATACCAGAAAGGGGCCCTGGATGAAAGGCATTATACCAGGAAGGGGCCCAAGATATAGGACATTATACTAGGGTGAGGTACATTATACCAGGAAGGGGCATTGGATAGGGGACATTATACCGGGAAGGGACCCAGGATGGGGGCATTATACAAGGATGGGGATCAGATGGGCGATATTATACTTGAAAGGGCCCAGGATGGAAGGCATTATACCAGGAAGGTGCCCAGTATGTGGAACATTATACTGGAAAGGGACCCAGGATTGGGGGCATTATACCAGTAAAGGGCCCAGGATGTGGAACATTGTACCAAGATAGGGAATATTAGACCAGGGAGGAGCCCAAGATGGAGACATTATACCAGGAAGAGGTCCAGAATGGGGGATATTATACAAGGAAGGGGCTCAGGATGGGGGACATTATACTTAGAAGGGGCCCAGGATAGAAGGCATTATACCAGGAAGGAGCCCAGTATGTGGGACATTATAGCAGGAAGGTGCTCAGGATGAGCACATTAATCCAGGAAGGGGTCCTGAATGGGGGGACATTATGCAAGGAAGAGGCCCAGGATTGGGGACATTGTTATAGCTTGGTGCCCATGGTGGTGGGCATTATTACTGGAAGGGGCCTTGGATAGGGGACATTATACCGAAAAGGGTCCCAGGATGGGGGGCATTACACCAGTAAGGGGCCCAGGATGTGGAACATTGTACCAAGATAGGGAACATTATACCAGGAAGGGGCCCAAGATGGGGTCATCATACCAGGAAGGGGCCCAAGATGGGGTCATTATACCAGGAAGAGGTCCAGGATGGGGACATTATATAATAAAGGAGCTCAGGATGGAGACCACTATACTTGGAAGAGGGCCAGGATTGGGGACATTGATATAGCATGGTGCCCATGATGGGGGCATTATTACTGGAAGGGGCCCCGGATGGGTACATTACAGCAGGAAAGGTTCAGGATGGAGGAGATTAATACAGGAAAGAGCCAGGATGGAGGACATTACTATATGTAGGGTGAACACATATGTCTTTATAGGATATAGAACGCTACAACGGCCCATACTTCTGACCAACATGCAGGTGGGGGACTAGATCCAAATTTTCCACCCTGGCCCATCATCACAGCCAACAAACTCCTTTGAGATACCTTGGAGAGCCAATTGTGAGCTGGACCGTATCATCAGCCAAAGTCTGACCTCACTAATGCCCTTGTATCTCGAATCGCGAGTAGAGCTTTAAAGGGAATTGTAAAAATAAGCAGATTGCTTGGTGGAGGTTGCTAGTAACCCACAAGTTAAGTCCTTTCCTACTTAACCTACACAACAGACTTATTGCTGCATTTTTTTTGGTAATCCCAATATGTTCCTCCAGATGTGAGCTATCTATAGCTTTTTAATCTAGGGATTCCATTCTCATCCTTTTCTTTATTTTTAAGTGTCAGTATTTGGTGGGTCCATTTTAACCCCTAGAACGTCTACTACACATGTAGAAAGCGTCCTCCTCGGCTGCCGAGCTCCTGCCTCCTCTAATATCCCAAGGGGGTTAGTTGTCACAATGCATCGCAGCAGCGAGTCATTCATGCGGAACCGTGTTGGCTCATTGTGTATCCTAAGCCGCTGGCAAAAAGAAAAAAACGAAATGCTCTGCTATGCCTGGTGATGAGTATATGAAGGGGGCCACTTTAGGGTTTGCTTTCTGTACTACTGATGTGGACCTCTGTAGCCAGTGGCGTAACTACAAAGTTATGGGCCCCGGTGCGAACTTCCAAATGGGGCCCCCCCCCGCCATAAAATTCAATGTAACCCCCATAGAATACAATGCAGCCCCCCTCATAGTATAATGCAGCCCCTCCATACAGGGGCAGTGAGAAAGACACGAGCAAATGGTGACTAGGGGGCAGGGGAGAGGGCACAAGTGTGCAAGGAAGACAGGCACAAGGGGACACATGGGGGCTAGGAGGCAGGGGAGAAGGTTACAAGGGGACTAGTGGGCAAGGGAGACTGACACAAGGGGACAATGGAGACTGACACAAGGGGCACACGGGGACAAGTGGGCAAGGGAGACTGACACAAAGGGCACACGGGGACTAGTGGACAAGGGAGACTGGCACACGGGGACACAGGGACTAGTGGGCAAGGGAGACTGATACAAGGGGACTAGTGGGCAATGGAGACTGACACAAGGGGACACACGGGGACAAGGGACAAGCACAAGGGGACAAGGGAGACAGGCACAAGGGGACAATGGAGACTGACACAAGGGGCACACGGGGACAAGTGGGCAAGGGAGACTGGCACACGGGGACACACGGGGACAAGGGACAAGCACAAGGGGACAAGGGAGACAGGCACAAGGGGACACACAGGGACTAGTGGGCAAGAGACTGACACAAGGGATACAAGCACAAGGGGACACACAGGGACAAGTGGGAAAGGGAGACTGACACACAGGGACAAGTGGGAAAGGGAGACTGACACACAGGGACTAGTGGGCGAAGGAGACTGACACAAGCACAAGGGGACAAAGGAGACAGGCACATGGGGACACACAGGGACTAATGGGCAAGGGAGACTGGCACATGGGGACACAAGCATAAGGGAGACAGGCTCAAGGGGACACACGGCCCCCTGACCTGCCAGAGCCGCTTGCAGCTGTGACCGTGGTAGTTACGCCGCTGCCTCACACACACTCATACTACAGATATCACACACACACTACAGATATCACACACACACACACACATCATACTACAGATATCTCACACACACACACACACACACACACACATCAGTTATCACACACACACTACAGATATCACACATACACACATACTACAGATATCACACACACACTACAGATATCACACACACATACATCATATTACAGATATCACACACATACTACAGTTATCACACACACACTACAGATATCACACACACACAGACATACTACAGATATCACACACATACTACAGTTATCACACACACTACAGATATCACACACACACTACAGATATCACACACACATACATCATATTACAGATATCACACACATACTACAGTTATCACACACACACTACAGATATCACACACACACAGACATACTACAGATATCACACACATACTACAGTTATCACACACACTACAGATATCACACACACACATACTACAGATATCACACACACACAAACACACACACCAGAGATACCAGCTCATATACACAACTCACAATCTCCTCTCTGGTACAGGGGTGGCTGATGTAAACCGGCTGCAGCTCCTCAGCTTCTCCTGACTAAAGCGGCTCTGTCCCGCACCTCCCCCCTGCTCTCGCCTTCTGTCCCGGGGTTATTTTGGCTTTCTCTTAAATACGATCTCATTCAGAGGTACATGAGATGTATGAGGGGGGAAAAAACAGATTGAGAAGCTGTCTCATCGTGATGACTGGAGCTGCTTCCTGTCTCTCACGTGCCCCGGCTGCCCCCTTCCCCTAGATACGCCTCGGACTGTTGTTGTGCAGGAGGAATCTCCTGCACTGCAATATGGTGTTGGGTGCCAGCACAGCCCGCACAGTGGTCTATCCAGCACAGCCCGCACAGTGGTCTATCCAGCACAGCCCGCATAGTGGTCTATCCAGCACAGCCCGCACAGTGGTATATACAGCACAGCCCGCATCTCTCGCCCCCCCGAGAATGCCCCCACAGTCCAGTAAAAAAACAAAAAAACACTCTCCTTACCTTTCCTCTTGCCAGCGTTGCTTCCTGCTCCGATCTCAGGCTCGGCTGCAGTCTGCCCGGGACACAGCAGGTGCGCGATGATATGACGTCATCGCGCACCTGCAGTGTCAGAGGCAGAGCGGGGAATGATGGGAGAGGGAGCGTCTGTAGACGCTCTCTCCTCCGTCATTGCATTCAACTGTACCGGCGTCATAGACGCCGGTATAGTTGAATGTGACGGCAGGGGGGGTGAGTCGGCGGCGGCGGGGGGAGGCGGATCGAGCGGCCCATGACTGGCACCGGCTCTTCTGGCATTTGCCAGAAGTGCCCGATGGCCAGTCCGGCCCTGCTCTGACCTGCCGGCCCCGGGCCCCTGGCAGTGGCGACCGCTGCAACCGCGGTAGTTACGCCCCTGTCCATACTGTACAATGGCCACACATAGTGCTCCATACTGTACAATTGGCCACACATGATATTGCCTACAGTATAATGGCCACACATAGTTACTCCTACACACGCGGCTGAGCTCCGTACACATTGCACATGCGGCTCCCCTCCGTACACCTCGTACACACCCGGCTCCGCTCCATATACCTCGTACACACATGGCTCCGCTCCGTACACCTCGTACACACACGGCTATGCTCCGTACACCTCGTACACACACGGCTCCGCCTTGTACACCTCGTACACACACGGCTCCGCTCCGTACACCTCGTACACACCCGGCTCCGCCTTGTACACCTCATACACACCCGGCTCCGCTCCGTACACCTCATACACACCCAGCTCTGCCTTGTACACCTCATACACACCCAGCTCCGCCTTGTACACCTCATACACACACTGCTCCGCTCTGTACACCTCATACACACACGGCTCCGCTCACCTCATACACACACAGCTCCGCTCCGTACACCTCATACACACACAGCTCCGCTCCGTACACCTCATACACACACGGCTCCGCTCCGTACACCTCATACACACACGGCTCCGCTCCGTACACCTCATACACACACGGCTCCGCTCCGTACACCTCATACACACACTGCTCTGCTACATCCACACAAACCCCTCCTGACCTCACACAAAAGCTTACCCTCCTCCAGCATGATGACAACCAGCACTGCACTACTGTCCTGCACTACACGGAAGCCCTTGATCATGTGACTCCGACTCCTCCCCTCCTGTGACCTCATCACAGGTCCTGTGCGCACAGAGCAGCTGCAGCTATAGTAGTGGTGTGCGGCTCTCTGCGGTGGAGGGGCTCTGCTGCCGTGACAAGTGCAGTCCCACCCGTGATCGCGCATGCACTGAGAGAGTGCACGCGCACCAGGGCCTGTAAAGAAGGTTTATTTAAAGGGCCGGCGGCCCATTTTGTAGCTCAGAGTTCTTAGGGGCCCCTAAGCACTGCGGGCCCCGTCGCAATTGCGACCCCTGCGACCGCGGTAGTTACGCCCCTGTCTGTAGCCCTAGCGCCTCAGGTGTTCTCAGGACTTAGACACAGTAACAGGTTGACTTGTCAGTCCCACATCTTCTTGAAGAACATTGCGGCCTGAAATTAGGGGTTGTCCCCCTTTTTTTTCCTTTTACTTGGCTAAGAACTATTTTTGTTATTGTGGGGGTTTTTTTACAATTTTTACACTGTTTACCTACTATAGCCTCCATGTTGTGTTGTCTATTGCTGTCTTCAAAATTAAATAATAATAATAATAATAATTAAAAAAACAATGTTCCCCAGAGGTGGACAATCCCCATGTGCAGGTTGTGAATGTTAAGGTTTATGCTACAGGTTCCCCAAATCCATTGCTAAAAAGTGATTAGGAGGAAATATTGGGGGTGTATAGAGATGGCTTTACTGCTCTCCAATATAAAGGAATCTAAAAGAAAAACCTACCAAGTAGAAAATTGTTTGTGGCTTTTCCAAGTTTATATGTAATGCTTCACTTCTCCTGCGGGGGAGCTGCAGGGAAATTAATCACTTGTCACAAGGATTTCCCACACTTTACAGCTGCTCACTGGAGGTCCAGAGTGGCAAGATATCACAATTAAATCACAGGTACAGAAACATGTAGGACTATTTTCTGCTTGTAATTCTTCCCATAACAAGTTTTTGGTGAGTTTTTGGCGCAGCTTCTTATAGTTTTAGCAAAGTGGATGGGATTTATAGAAATCTCCTGCCCACTGTGATATTTTTTTGCACAGCGTAAGCTGACCTGAGGAGCGTGTTTCGAAATGAAAGTATGACAATGTCCTTTGCGGGTACGCAGAGTTTTCTGTTCGGAATTTCCCCATAGACGTGCGTTAGATACGGATAATCCGTAGGTAAAAACCGCATGTAATCTGCAACATCAAAACCTCACCCAATACTCACTGTGAGACCGTAGCCTCAGGGTAGGTGCACACACTTTGTATTTGAAACAAATTTTTCTACTGCTAAGTGTCGACAGGAAAAAAAATGGAGTAAAATACCTGCTTTTTGGGTGCGTTTTTTTGGGTGCGTTTTTGATGGGGTTTTTTTACTTGCTTTTTGTTCCCAGTCATTTGCATGGATTAAAAATTCTGTGAAACAATGAAAGAATTGACATGCTGCAGATGTGAAAAAATGCTTTAAAAGGTTCAAACCTGTAAGGAAATAATAGGCATGAGATTTCAGAAATGTCATTCATTTTGCTGGTACATTAAAGCATGCTGAAAAAAACGCGGCATGTGAACATGTCGTTACAGTTTTACATATAGATCCGATGGGCCCTGGGTCAAAATTTGGACCTGGGCCACCAGCTGCCTGTTAGACAGATGTATAAGCCCTTGTAGCATTCCAGATCCTATAAAGATATATGTTTGCCCCTCCCACATGTAATAATGTCCCCTATCCTGTAATAATCTCCCTGATACCAGGTCCCTTCCTGATATAATGTCCCCTATCCTGGCCCCTTCCTGTAATAATGTCCTCCATCCTGGCCCCTTTCCTGTAATAGTGAACTCCATCCTGGCCCCTTCCTGTAGTAATGTCCTCCATCCTGGATCCTTTTTGTAGTAATGTCCTCCATCCTGGCCCCTTCCTGTAATAATGTCCTCCATCCTGGCTCCTTCCTGCAATAATGTACTCCATCCTGGCCCCTTCCTATAGTAATGTCCTCCATCCTGGCGCCTTCCTGTAGTAATGTCCTCATCCTGGCCCCTTCCTGTAATAATGTCCTCCATCCTGGCCCCTTTCCTGTAATAGTGAACTCCATCCTGGCCCCTTCCTGTAGTAATGTCCTCCATCCTGGATCCTTTTTGTAGTAATGTCCTCCATCCTGGCCCCTTCCTGTAATAGTGAACTCCATCCTGGCCCCTTCCTGTAGTAATGTCCTCCATCCTGGATCCTTTTTGTAGTAATGTCCTCCATCCTGGCCCCTTCCTGTAATAATGTCCTCCATCCTGGCTCCTTCCTGCAATAATGTACTCCATCCTGGCCCCTTCCTATAGTAATGTCCTCCATCCTGGCGCCTTCCTGTAGTAATGTCCTCATCCTGGCCCCTTCCTGTAATAATGTCCTCCATCCTGGCCCCTTTCCTGTAATAGTGAACTCCATCCTGGCCCCTTCCTGTAGTAATGTCCTCCATCCTGGATCCTTTTTGTAGTAATGTCCTCCATCCTGGCCCCTTCCTGTAATAATGTCCTCCATCCTGGCTCCTTCCTGCAATAATGTACTCCATCCTGGCCCCTTCCTGTAATAATGTCCTCCATTCTGGCCCCTACCTATAATAATGTCCTCAATCCTGGCCCCTTTCTTTAATAATGTCCTACATCCTGGCCCTTCCTGTAATAATTTCCTCCATCCTGGCCCCTTCCTGTAATAATGTTCTCCATCCTGGCCCCTTCCTATAGTAATGTCCTCCATCCTGGCCCCTTCCTATAGTAATGTCCTCCATCCTGACCCCTTCCTGTAATAATGGCCTCCATCCTGGCCCCTTCCTGTAGCAATGTCCTCCATCCTGGCCCTTTCCTGTAATGTCCTCCATTCTGGCCCCTACCTGTAATAATGTCCTCCATCCTGGCCCCTTCCCGTAATAATGTCCTCCATCCTGGCCCTTCCTGTAATAATTTCCTCCATCCTGGTCCCTTCCTGTAATAATGTCCTCCATCCTGGCCCCTTTCTTTAATAAGGTTCTCCATCCTGGTCCCTTCCTATAGTAATGTCCTCCGTCCTGGCCCCTTCCTATAGTAATGTCCTCCATCCTGACCCCTTCCTGTAATAATGTCCTCTGTCCTGGCTCCTTCCTGCAATGATGTACTCCATCCTGGCCCCTTCCTATAGTAATGTCCTCCATCCTGGCCCCTTTCTGTAGTAATGTCCTCCATCCTGGTCCCTTCCTGTAATAATGTCCTCCATTCTGGCCCCTACCTGTACTAATGTCCTCAATCCTGCCCCCTTTAATAATTTCCTCCATCCTGACCCCTTCCCGTAATAATGTCCTCCATCCTGGCCCCTTCCTATAGTAATGTCCTCCATCCAGGCACCTTCCTATAGTAATGTCCTCCATCCTGGCCCCTTCCTGTAGTAATGTCCTCCATCCTGGCCCTTCCTGTAATAATTTCCTCCATCCTGGTCCCTTCCTGTAATAATGTCCCAAATTCTGGCCCCTTTCTGAAATAATATCCTCCATCCTGCCCCTTCCTGTAATAATGTCCTCCATTCTGGCCCCTACCTGTACTAATGTCCTCAATCCTGCCCCCTTTCTTTAATAATGTCCTCCATCCTGGCCCTTCCTGTAATAATTTCCTCCATCCTGGCCCCTTCCCGTAATAATGTCCTCCATCCTGGCCCCTTCCTATAGTAATGTCCTCCATCCAGGCACCTTCCTATAGTAATGTCCTCCATCCTGGCCCCTTCCTGTAGTAATGTCCTCCATCCTGGCCCTTCCTGTAATAATTTCCTCCATCCTGGGACCTTCCTGTAATAATGTCCCAAATTCTGGCCCCTTTCTGAAATAATATTCTCCATCCTGCCCCTTCCTGTAGTAATGTCCTCCATCCTGGCCCCTTCCTGTAGTAATGTCCTCCATCCAGGTATAATGTCCCACATTTTAAGCACCTTCTTGGTATAATATCCTACATCCAGGTATAATGTCCCCCGTCCTGAGTCCCTTCCAGGGATAATGTCCTGGGCCTTTTTTTTTGTGTACTTTCCCCTATCCTGTTATCTTGTCCTCGGACAAACATTGAGCTGAAATTGGTGCCTCGCTCATCCAGCATGGGCCCAGTTGCGGTCAGATTCTCTACGACCACAATCGATATGCCTCTCTGTGCAACTGATAGAACATGTTTTATTTGGCAACTCTAATTTCTCAGTTTTAAGATCTCTGCTTGCCATCAATGAATAGTAACATTTTTTCCATTCACATGCACAGTAACAGTATTAGGGCTAACGCTTCCAGAAGCAGGAAATCTGGGAAGTGTTTTATTGTCAGGATGCAGAGATCTTAAAAACTGTGAAAAATTAAATAAAGTGTAGATCAGAAAAACTTTTGTAGAAATCTGATGATTTCATAACTGACTGTGAAAGTTCCAGAGCCGTAAAGTGAAGTTTCTGGACCATGATGGAAAAAAATCTGCAAGTCTTTTTTTGTGGCACCTACACCATTGGGCTTCGCCGAGCAGCGAGGCCCCATTAGCACCGCAGCCCCGTTAGCACCGCTACCTGTGCACCAGCCCCCATAGTTACACTGCTACCTGTGCACCGGCCCCATAGTTACACTGCTACCTGTGCACCGGCCCCATAGTTACACTGCTACCTGTGCACCGGCCCCCATAGTTACACTGCTACCTGTGCACCGGCCCCATAGTTGCACTGCTACCTGTGCACCAGCCCCCATAGTTGCACCGCTACCTGTGCACCGGCCCCCATAGTTGCACTGCTACCTGTGCACCGGCCCCCATAGTTACACTGCTACCTGTGCACCAGCCCCCATAGTTGCACTGCTACCTGTGCACCGACCCCATAGTTGCACTGCTACCTGTGCACCGGCCTCCATATTTGCACTGCTACTTGTGCACCGGCCTCCATAGTTGCACTGCTACCTGTGCACCGGCCTCCATAGTTACACTGCTACCTGTGCACCGGCCCCATAGTTGCACTGCCACCTGTGCACCGGCCCCCATAGTTGCACTGCTACCTGTGCACCGGCCCCCATAGTTGCACTGCCACCTGTGCACCGGCCCCCATAGTTGCACTGCTACCTGTGCACCGGCCCCCATAGTTGCACTGCTACCTGTGCACCGGCCCCATAGTTGCACTGCTACCTGTGTACCGGCCCCCATAGTTGCACTGCTACCTGTGCACCGGCCCCCATAGTTGCACTGCTACCTGTGCACCGGCCCCATAGTTGCACTGCTACCTGTGCACCAGCCCCCATAGTTGCACTGCTACCTGTGCACCGGCCCCCATAGTTGCACTGCTACCTGTGCACCGGCCCCATAGTTGCACTGCTACCTGTGCACCGGCCCCATAGTTGCACTGCTACCTGTGCACCGGCCCCCATAGTTGCACTGCTACCTGTGCACCGGCCCCATAGTTGCACTGCTACCTGTGCACCGGCCCCATAGTTACACTGCTACCTGTGCACCGGCCCCATAGTTGCACTGCTACCTGTGCACCGGCCCCATAGTTACACTGCTACCTGTGCACCGGCCCCCATAGTTGCACTGCTACCTGTGCACTGGCCTCCATAGTTACACTGCTACCTGTGCACCGGCCCCATAGTTGCACTGCTACCTGTGCACCGGCCCCCATAGTTGCACTGCTACCTGTGCACTGGCCTCCATAGTTGCACTGCTACCTGTGCACCGGCCCCCATAGTTGCACTGCTACCTGTGCACCGGCCCCCATAGTTGCACTGCTACCTGTGCACCGGCCCCATAGTTGCACTGCTACCTGTGCACTGGCCTCCATAGTTGCACTGCTACCTGTGCACCGGCCCCATAGTTACACTGCTACCTGTGCACCGGCCCCCATAGTTGCACTGCTACCTGTGCACTGGCCTCCATAGTTACACTGCTACCTGTGCACCGGCCCCATAGTTGCACTGCTACCTGTGCACCGGCCCCCATAGTTGCACTGCTACCTGTGCACCGGCCCCCATAGTTGCACTGCTACCTGTGCACCGGCCCCCATAGTTGCACTGCTACCTGTGCACCGGCCCCCATAGTTGCACTGCTACCTGTGCACCAGCCCCATAGTTGCACTGCTACCTGTGCACCAGCCCCATAGTTGCACTGCTACCTGTGCACCGGCCCCCATAGTTGCACTGCTACCTGTGCACCGGCCCCCATAGTTGCACTGCTACCTGTGCACCGGCCCCCATAGTTGCACTGCTACCTGTGCACCAGCCCCATAGTTGCACTGCTACCTGTGCACCGGCCCCCATAGTTGCACTGCTACCTGTGCACCAGCCCCATAGTTGCACTGCTACCTGTGCACCGGCCCCCATAGTTGCACTGCTACCTGTGCACCGGCCCCCATAGTTGCACTGCTACATGTGTACCGGCCCCCATAGTTGCACTGCTACATGTGTACCGGCCCCCATAGTTGCACTGCTACCTGTGCACCGGCCCCCATAGTTGCACTGCTACCTGTGCACCGGCCCCCATAGTTGCACTGCTACCTGTGCACCGGCCCCCATAGTTGCACTGCTACATGTGTACCGGCCCCCATAGTTGCACTGCTACCTGTGCACCGGCCCCCATAGTTGCACTGCTACCTGTGCACCGGCCCCCATAGTTGCACTGCTACCTGTGCACCGGCCCCCATAGTTGCACACATGTGCAGACACAATTAGACTATTTCTAGATTATCAGACAGACATGTTGCCTCAGGGTTGTTCACACTGTAATGTTGCCCACCCGCCATCGTAACCATTGCATCACATTTTAGCAGTCCTTCTGTCGTTAAGCCATACTTAGGAAGCAAGAGGTTAAGACTGGGCGTAGGATTAGCACATTGCAAGCTGCTCACCGTCTTTAACTCTCCATCGTAAATCAGTATTGAAGATTTCATGACATTTCAGGAGGAGGAGTCAGTGTTTGGCTAATATCAGCCACATAGACATATGTGCAGCACATTATTGGATGTAGAAAAGCTAAAGGTGCAGCAGAAATAAGGACAATGTTACATAAATGCTACATGGTCACTTCCGCAAACTTTGCATCAAACAATAGTAAAAGTAACGAAGAAACTTTGTAATATATTGCAAAGTATACTCGTCTTCCTTCACATTTGAGCCTTTTTCTTCTCCACCCACCACCTGAACTCATTATTCACTTTAAAAGGGGGGGGAAGGAGGAGGAGCGGTGTGAGTGAAAGCTGATACCTTCAAGTATGTGTTTTATCTCCCCTAGTACTGTATTCCCATTAACACTTCTCAGTACAGGATTCACAGTTACACTTTCAGTGCTGGATTCACAGTTACACTTCTCAGTAGAGTATTCACAGAGTATTCACAGTTACACCTCTTAGTGCAGGATTCACAGTTACACTTCTCAGCACTGGATTCACAGTTACACTTCTCAGTACTGGATTTACAGCTACATTTCTTAGTACTGGATTCACAGTTGCATTTCTCAGTACTGGATTCAGAGTTACACTTCTCAGTAGAGGATTTACAGATACACTTCTCAGTACTGGATTCACAGTTACACTTCTCAGTAGAGGATTCACAGTTAAACTTGTCAGTAGAGGATTCACAGTTACACTTTTCAGTACTATATTCACAGTTACACTTCCAGTACTGTATTCACAGTTACACTTCTCAGTAGAAGATTCACAATTACACTTCTCAATACAGGATTCACAGTTAAACTTCTCAATACAGGATTCACAGTAACACTCCTCAGTAGAGGATTCACAGTTACACTTCTCAGTACAAGATTCGAAGGGTCTAGATGAGGATCTACCCAGCTTGGGTTCAATTACATGTACTGAAGATCTTGCCAAAAATTGGCCACACTGCTTGCTCTTTTGTTTGCACATTGGAGATTAAGAAATATATTGATATGCTAAAATGTTATGGACTGAAAGATAGTTGTTACATTTATGGAAATTTTTTTCAGATATGCTAAAAATGCCTAATAGTTGCTGGTCCCATCTTGCAGAAACTGTAAATGGAGAGGTGTCCAACTCAGCTTTTTTTGGAACTTCCTAAGAAATGAAAGCGAGAAGATGAGCATTCAACGCCACCTATACCATGGTGATAGGTGTGGACTGGCATGTAATAGACATACTTAGGATATCCTCAAATCATTATGTTCAACTTTACTTTTACTAATGATCCCTGGGTCATCACCTATCACAATTCTTTCTGAACGAGAATCCTTTAATGTGTAGGTCTTGATTGCTTCCTTCCTATGGCTTTAGAGAAATCACCAACCTGGGGCTGCAAACTCTTTTATTAAATAAAAACGGCAGCCACAGACTGGTAATAGGAAATGCTTAAAAGAAGGCTAGTCCTTGTCAACCTACCCTATAATGCAGACTTGTAGCCTAAGGCTATAGAGCTCCTTTAACTTGGGAACCCTTGCTGAAATCAAGACAGAAGAGACTACATTCTTTTTTATAAAAACTTTCTCTAACTGAAAAACTTAACTAAAAGTTAAGCACACACATTTTAACAACTAAGCCCCATCCCTTTTCCAGGACCTTTTGGAATCTTTTAACTTCTCCCTAACCAGTGTGTCTGCAATTGCTGATATTTACAATAACGCAATGAAGAAACCCTATAAATCTCTCAATGCCTCATTAGGAAAATGAGTACAATGAATTCCAAACTTTGCAAAAAGCCTTCAAAAAATGCTGTCTTCTTCATCACTCCTTTAAAGATGTTTGTAAGGATCTGATCACCAGGGTGAGATCAATTGGGATGACCCCCATTAAAGGGAATTTGCCAGTGGGATTTCGCTATATAATCTGAGAGCAGCATGATGTAGAGGCAGAGACCCTGATTCCAGTGATGTGTCACTTACTGGGCTGCTTGGTGTAGTTTTAATAGAATCACCGTTTTCTCTGCTGCAGATGGAGCAGTGCTCGGAATGCTGAGCTCTGTATAACCCCGCCCACATCACTGATTGGCAGCTTCCTCTGTACAGTCAGCAAGCTGCCAATCAGTGGCGGAGGCGGGGTTGTCAGATTAGCTGGACTGCTGTGCACGGGAGATCTAGTTTAGAGGTGAGAAAACCCGAATTGTAAAGTTTGGGTTTTGTACCGGACGCCTAGTATCTGGTGCTGAACTCTGAACATGGACTTCTCCTGGAAGTCAGTTATACAGTTCAGGGAGATTGGGGAGAGAGAGATTTTCAAATTCCAAAGTTCAGGTCCCCCTTTAATTTCAGGTTCAAGTTTGGGTACAGTTCTGTTACCCGACTAAAGTTCGGTCTGCTCATCACTAATCTAGTCCTCTAGTGATAATCTTCTGCTGATAAAACACTGATTGTATTGAAACAGAGATCTCCAAGTAATAAGACCACAAAAACTAAAATTTGGGGAAACATGAGATTTTGCCCATATCCATTCATTAGGCAAATTATTTTTTTCTCCTAAAATTTTATACTAAGGTGATTTTTTTTTGCTTGGATGTTGATATAACAATTTTTTTTTAATAAACGCCAATCTATTTTCCCACAGATCTCGGATACAGTGCAACTTCTGAACTCCGTCGTGAAGAGCGACCTTACTCAGCTGGAAGAGATTTTTTCGAAACGTACGGATTTTCTGGTCATTGTTCGGAACACCAGGAGAGAAGTGGAGTCTGTTGCTCAACACTTGGCGGAGATTTCCTTCTGGAAGGGAGCGGAGGTGAATCCAAACGTTGTGGCGGAGCAAGTCAATTTCATCGAAGATTATAGGTGAGAATTTACAGACTGGATTTTACATCATCCCTCACCTGTCTGTTATAGAATTAATCTGCACGGAAAGATGAGTAAAATTGTAAATACATTTCATTACTTATCTTGCACTGATTCCGAGTTACAGCCCTTAGTATGTCAGAGCTGCATTGATAATTCTGCAAGCTATAGGGTATGTGCACACGTCAGGATTTCTTGCAGAAATTTCCTGAAGAAAACCGGAAATTTTCTGCAAGAAATCCGCATTTTTTTTTGCGTTTTTTTCACGTTTTTTTTTAGCATCTTGCAAGCGTAATTAGCTTGCAGAATGCTAGAGTTTTCCAAGCGATCTGTAGCATCGCTTGGAAAACTGACTGACAGGTTGGTCACACTTGTCAAACATAGTGTTGGACAAGTGTGACCAACTTTTTACTATAGATGCTGCCTATGCAGCATCAATAGTAAAAGATAGAATGTTTAAAAATAGTTAAAAAAAAAATAAAAAAAGGTTATACTCACCTGCAGACAGCCGATCTCCTCAGCGGCTTCCGTTCCTATAGATGGTGTGTGTGTGCAGGACCTTCGATGATGTCGCAATCATGTGACCGCGACGTCATCGCGGGTCCTTCACACACACCATCTATAGGAACGGAAGCGGCAGCGTGCAGCGGAGAGGCGGGAAGACTCCGGGGCCATCAGAGGGTGAGTATATGACTATTTTTTATTTTAATTCTTTTTTTTTTACCAATTATATGGTGCCCAGTCCGTGGAGGAGAGTCTCCTCTCCTCCACCCTGGGTACCAACCGCACATAATCTGCTTACTTCCCGCATGGTGAGCATAGCCACATGCGGAAAGTAAGCAGATCAATGCATTCCTAGGAGTGCGGAATCCCCGCATTTCCGCAAATTTAATGAACATGTTGCTTTTTTTTCCGCGATGCGATTTTTTTCGCGGAAAAAAATGCAACATTTGCACAAGAAATGCGGAAAACACTGAAAATAATGGGAGGCATATGTAAGCTTTTTTTTGTGTTTTTTTTTGCGTTTTTATCACGTTTTTATAGCGAAAAAAACGCGAAAAATACTGAACGTGTGCCCATGGCCTTAGAGCTGAAATCTCCCCAGCACCCCCTGCTGGTTCAATGTCTGCACAGAGCTTGCCCTAATCATTAATAAAATAGGCACTTTAGTACGTCTATCAGTCGCTATACCATAACCTTGCAAGAAAACAACATTTTCATCTGCAACCAGCTGAATTATGAATGCAGCTCTGGGATATAATATAGGCTGGGAAGTCAGTTCCAGATACGTAATGTAATGTATTATGCATGCAATAATTATGTAGATAAGAGTCTATTTTTAAAAACTGTCGTACAAAGGTGAACACAGGCTTTAGGCAGAATATGACTTTTTGGGTTACAAAGACGCTTTTGGAAAAAAAAAGATAAATGTTTAAAAAAAAAAAAGGATAAAAGGAGACCGAATTTCTTCCTTTTTAGCGGAAATATAAGTATAATCCCCTAATTTAGGCACACATTTATATTTAGGCTGGAATTTTGTAATTTTATTTTTGCAATTTTTTTTTCATTGCCGCTCTTTATGTCATTATTTAAAATAAAGGCACGGATGCTACTTTGACGCCTAGAGCAAAGTTTTGAACAGTGTACGTACAAAGCGCTTCAGTTTTAGAATCTTTTTTTTTTTTGCTGTGAGGCTGGCATCCCGAAACCATTTTTTTAATAGTTTTTTTTTTTTAAGGGAACATTTTAAAAACAAAACAAAAAAAAAGTCAACAAAATCCATAACGCTCACAGAGGAGAATTAAGACTGGCATTTTAGAGTTGATAAATACGCCAGAGATTTCCACTTCGATTTCAGCTAATTTCTGATCTGATCTGTTGGCCGCAGTTGACTCCTTTAACCCCTTCACCACCTTGGGTTTTTCCATTTTTAACTTTCCGTTTTTCGCTCCCCTTCTTCCCAGAGCCATAACTTTTTTATTTTTTTGGTCAATATGGCCATGTGAGGTCTTGTTTTTGCAGGACGAGTTATACTTTTGAATTTACTATATAGTTCACAGGAAACCGGGACAAAATGCAGCAAAATTGCAAAAAAAGTGCAATTCCACAGTTGTTGTGTTGTTTTTTTTTTACTATGTTCACTAAATGTTAAAACTGACCTGCCATTATGATTCTCCAGGTCATTACGAGTTCATGGACACCAAACATGTCTAGGTTCTTTTTTATTTAAGTGGTGCAAAAAAAAAAAGTCACAATTTTCCGATACCCATAGTGTCTCCATTTTTCATGATCTGGTGTTGGGTGAGGGATTAATTTTTGCGTGCTGAGCTGACGTTATTATTGATACCATTTTGGTGCAGATACAAACTTTTGATCTCCTGTTATTTCATTTTAATGCAATATTGCGGCTTCCAAAAAACCCTAATTCTGGCATTTTCATTTTTTCTTATTACGCTTATTACGATCAGATAGATTATTTTTATATCTTGATAGATCGGGCATATGTGTATTTTTTTATTATTATTATTGTTTTATTTTGAATGGGGGGTGATTTAAACTTTTATATTCTTTTATTTTTTTAATATTTTTTAAAACTTTTTTTTTAATTTACTTTTTACTTGCTTCAGTTGTCTCCATGGGAGATTAGAAGCTGCGATGTTAGGGTTGACGATTGCACTGAATAAAAATAAATGGGGAAGTGTAATCGCAACCCGGGGTCCACCGTGCAGACGTATAACTGCTGCTAGTGAACAACGGTGGAACTAGACAGCGAGCGATCACCACAAACGCCACACAGTGTGCACAGGACTCAGAGCACCCAGCGCAGTTACTGCACGGAGTGGTACTGTGAGGAGTAATTAGCGTACTAAACCCTGTTAAACTTCACAAGGGAAGTAGCACAATGGTAGAAGCACCGGAAGCAGGAGCGGTGTAGCGGAAATGAACTCAAGTGGCGCTAGGTGCAAGATCCTGACGCTTTCCCTGAGAGGTGTAGCCTGAGGGTTGGACTCGCTCTGTAACTCAGCTGTGCTAACCACACACATGAAGGAAACAGATGCTAAGCTGAGGAGTAATTACCCAGTCCTAACCCTACCTGCTACCATAGTATTGCAATAGGGAACGGGGAAATGGACACCTCCTGCACTCACCTGAGGATGTGCCCTGATCTCCCTGACGCCCCTATACAGGCTTTTTCAACCTGTTGCCGAGCAGGATACCTAATCCCTCACTTGCCCTGCTCCTATCTCTAAGTAGGGAACTGGCAGGTAAGAGCACTGGTCCCACCGCTGCACTAATATAACACAGGGGAAGTTACAGACAACAAAGGGATAAATAAACAATAAACACCACACAGCTTTCTCTACTGCAATGCACCGCACAGCAGAGTAAAGCACCAGATATCAGAATTCAGCTGAAGAACCACAACACTCAGCAAGCTCCTTCTCCAGCAAGGTTGGTCTCCAAAAGGACCTGTATAACCAACAGTCAGCTGATGCATCAGGTGACCTTTTAAAGGAAGGTGGGAGTGGTCACCACCCACATCAGCTGACCCAGTAGCAATGCAATTACACCAGCAGCCTCCGGGAAAAAACTGTATTAACCCCCTATAGCCTGAAAGGAAAAAACTTTAATTCTGAGAGGCCAAATCTGCCACAGATCCAAACATGGATCGTGACAAGTACTTCCTGAGTACAGAGCGACAGACTCAAACGCACAACCAGAGTGGTAGAGTATCCACTCACAAACACCACACATTAGTGATACTAGCGCACCCACGTGTGCCGCTGGAGGTCTTTTATACCCAAGGCTCCACCCCAAACACTCAGGCCCAGTCGGCTGAGGCGTCACCTGCGGGCCAATCCGAAGCTACCACACCACCAGAGCAGCTAATGTCCCACCACCAATGAGAAGACGCCACATCACAGACATGCTCAGTAAGGTGAACTCTGGACTTCCAAGCATCAGGCTGCACCTGCATATCCCTGGTTACCATAGGCTTGGCTAAAGAGCCAGCAGCAACCAATCGTATACCACAAGCCTGAGCAAGACGCTGGGACAGACATCTATGCTGAGCAGCAACCGCACCAGCCGCTCCAGAATGAGAGACCACAGCACAAGGCAATGCTTGGGATCCATCCCACACAGCGGGAGATCCCAACGTCTAACATGTGATCATCCGATCGCTTGTGCTACATAGAGGTCGGAAAGCGGCTCAGGGAATCTGTGGACAGCTTTTTGCTATGTAATCTATGAGAAGCATAATGTAGGGGCAGAGATCCCGATTCCAGGGATGCGTCACTTGCTCAGCAGATTGCTGTAGTTTCAATACAATCAGTGTTTTATCAGTAGGAAATTATCACTGCAGGACTATATGTCGCGTGCCAGGCAGTCCAGCTAATCTGTATAACCCCACCCCCACCACTGATTGGCAGCTTGCTGACAGGATACATGGGAAGCTGCCAATCAGTGGTGTGGGCGGGGTTATACACAGCTCAGCATTCTGACCACTACTAGATCTGCAGAGGAGAAAACAGGGATTTTATCAAAATTGCTCCAAGCTGCCCAGTAAGTGACACGTCACTGGAATCAGGGTCTCTCCCCTGCATTATGCTGCTCTCCGAATACATAGCAAAATCTTGCTAAGAGATTCCCTTAAAGACTTAGCACTGCACACGCTTTAGAAAAATGGCGTGACCAGTGTAAAATGTGAAAAAGTTGCAAATCTTTGCACAAATCAGAATCAGTAGAAGCCACAATTATTTTTTGACAGAAAACTGGAACAAGAAGCCAAATACATCTTCCTTATAGGGGATTGAATGTAGCCCCCTCCAGATGCCCCAGCTTTTCCATTCAAAGTCAACGGGGTTTTCTGTCAATATGCATTGTACTCAGAGAGCTGCCAATCAGTGGTGTGGGCGGGGTTATATATTGTACTTGGAGAGCTGCCAATCAGTGGTGTGGGAGGGGTTATATATTGTACACGGAGAGCTGCCAATCAGTGGTGTGGGCGGGGTTATATATTGTACTCAGAGGGCTGCCAATCAGTGGTGTGGGCGGGGTTATATATTGTACTCAGAGGGCTGCCAATCAGTGGTGTGGGCGGGGTTATATATTGTACACGGAGAGCTGCCAATCAGTGGTGTGGGCGGGGTTATATATTGTACTCAGAGGGCTGCCAATCAGTGGTGTGGGCGGGGTTATATATTGTACACTGAGAGCTGCCAATCAGTGGTGTGGGAGGGGTTATATATTGTACGCGGAGAGCTGCCAATCAGTGGTGTGGGAGGGGTTATATATTGTATATGGAGAGCTGCCAATCAGCGGTGTGGGAGGGGTTATATATTGTTCACGGAGAGCTGCCAATCAGTGGTGTGGGAGGGGTTATATATTGTATATGGAGAGCTGCCAATCAGTGGTGTGGGAGGGGTTATATATTGTACTTGGAGAGCTGCCAATCAGTGGTGTGGGCGGGGTTATATATTGTACACGGAGAGCTGCCAATCAGTGGTGTGGGAGGGGTTATATATTGTACATGGAGAGCTGCCAATCAGTGGTGTGGGAGGGGTTATATATTGTATGCGGAGAGCTGCCAATCAGTGGTGTGGGAGGGGTTATATATTGTATGCGGAGAGCTGCCAATCAGTGGTGTGGGAGGGGTTATATATTGTATATGGAGAGCTGCCAATCAGTGGTGTGGGCGGGGTTATATATTGTACGCGGAGAGCTGCCAATCAGTGGTGTGGGAGGGGTTATATATTGTTCACGGAGAGCTGCCAATCAGCGGTGTGGGCGGGGTTATATATTGTACGTGGAGAGCTGCCAATCAGTGGTGTGGGCGGGGTTATATATTGTACGTGGAGAGCTGCCAATCAGTGGTGTGGGAGGGGTTATATATTGTATATGGAGAGCTGCCAATCAGTGGTGTGGGAGGGGTTATATATTGTACGTGGAGAGCTGACAATCAGCGGTATGGGCGGGGTTATATATTGTTCACGGAGAGCTGCCAATCAGTGGTGTGGGCAGGGTTATACATTGTATACAGAGAGCTGCCAATCAGTGGTGTGGGCGGGGTTATATATTGTATGCAGAGAGCTGCCAATCAGTGGTGTGGGTGGGGTTATATATTGTACACGGAGAGCTGCCAATCAGTGGTGTGGGAGGGGTTATTTATTGTATACGGAGAGCTGCCAATCAGCGGTGTGGGAGGGGTTATATATTGTATGCAGAGAGCTGCCAATCAGTGGAGTGGGCGGGGTTATACAGATCTCAGTATTCAGAGAACTGCTAGATCTGCAGCAGAGAAAACTGATTATATCAAAGTGGCAGTATGCAGACTAGCAAGTGACATATCGCTGGAATCAGGGTCTCTACATGGCCCCTACATCTACATTTAAATAGACTAAATATGTGAGAAGTAGAACACTGGCTCAGTGGTTAACACTGCAGCTTTGAAACTCTGGGATCCAAGTTTCCTCCCACACTCCAAAGATATACAGATAGGAATTTTAGATAGTGAGCCCCATCGGGGCCAATGATGACGCTGCAGAATATGATGGCGCTACGTACATAAAATAAGAATCATGGATGGGTTCTGGAAGTGGGGCACTGCTTTAGGGATGTGTGAAATGCCCGAGATACAATATCCACCTGGGAAGGCTCGAAATTGGCAAGAATGACTTACGGTATATTGTAGTTTTTTTTCATCTATTGGTGCATTTTACATCTTAGAAATGTTCACATTTTGATAATTTTTGGACTAATATTAAAAGATAAATATTATAAATGGGCTTTAAAAAAGATTATTTTGTACAATATGCAGTAAGTGCGCCTCTCCGAACCTCCAAAATGTCAGGAGGCAATGAGCATTGAGCCTTGACAAAGATTTTAGCATATTTGCCATACACCAGGCCAGTACCTAAGTCAAAGAAGCTGCCTGCAATGAATCTGATCCCCGACGCGCGCCGGGGTCTGGCCCATGCTGTCACAAGTATTTCAATTGTGCGTTTCCCTTTGCTTTGTCTGTCCGCAGGTGGTTGGCGTACATATTGCTGCTTCTCTTGGATCTGATTATCTGTCTATTCACCTTATTGGGCCTGGCCAAGCAGATCAAGTGGCTTGTTATTGTGTGAGTATGCCCCCTTGTGGTTAGTGTTTGCAATGCAGCCAGAAATAAATGTGATCAGGGTGTAAGCAGAAATGGTTTCTAAATACTGTCGCCCCTAAGGAAGCAGATAGATATATATTGTTATATGTAGGCAAGATAAAGGCTTTATTGAGGGTCTCGTTTCCCCCTAATCTCTACCATGATATCAAATGGGTTATGTCTCACAGGATATATTGTGCCAATATCAAAATGTTCTTTGAGCTAGACTTAAATTACCACGGGGTTGTATAGTCGACTACATTCTGTCCAGTAGAAGAGGTTTTAGGGCCGAAACTTTCTAAAAAAATGTAAAAACTCTTGGAAAACTTTTTCAATTCATTTTTATGGGAAATCTATTTTGCTGTTCATAGGTTTTTAAAAAACTGAGTTTTTTTGAGGAGCACAAATCGAGCATAAACTCTCCAAATCCTCCTAAAAAAACGCAAAACCCTTCAAAAACTTGGAATTTTTGCTCATAAAAAATCATCAAAAAGACTTAATTTGCACATACCATTATGGGGGAAAAACAGAGCATGTCACTTCTTTCAAGCAGATCTGTAAAGAAAGTTCTCCAAACTAGGCAGCGTCCAATCAAAAGAGTACAGAAAAATTTTTGGGAAAAAGAAACTCTTCAAAATGGGTTCAGGAAAAAAAAAAATCCTACAAAAATGTTCCAATAATTGAGAATTTCCTGTAGGGGTTTTTGCTTGAAAACTGGGTTTTTTAACCCCTGAAAAAAAACTCTGTGAACATAACTCGAGGGTATCCAAATAGTGAAAGAAAATGGAAGTATAGATGTACGTTGAGGGTGGGTGCCCACGCCATCTTTAAGACGCCGAAGCATCCACCAAGGTTTTCCTAGTTGAAGCCCAAGGTACCTGGGGGGCTCAAAGAGTCTGGCCCATTTTAGAAGACCAATACTACAAAACACCTATGAAGGCTTTTTTGGAGATTTTGTTTTGGGGCCCACAAGCTTCAAGTTGTGCCTAGTAAGCAGTGATATTGTGACGCTAGTCACAACTCACGGACACACCGCGAGGCAGAGAAGTCAGACATTCCGGGGTCAGTACCAAGAGAGCACGTAGATCACCAAGGGAAAAGACAAAGGCGTATGTCAGGTTACGGTCCAAGGGTCAAAATGCCAGGAGATAGCAGATCAAAGCAAAAGGACATGACAAAGGGATAGTCAAAACACGGTGCAAAAGGTCAGGTAGCAGAAGATAAAAACTCTAATCAACAGAATCAGGCAAACACTGACGAGGAATCACAAACTACGTCTGGCAGGGATCAAAGGCAGAATCTCAGTTAAATAGCTTGAGCAATCTCCAGAACACAGAACACCTGGAGAAAGTCCCGCACCTCCCAGTCAATTAAAGATTGAATCGCCTAGCTGTCAATCAAAGCACTGACAACTAGGCATTACCAAGTTTCCATAGGACAGCATAATAATCACTGAGTTAGCGAGGGAATTATGCCAGATATCATATATTTCCCTATTTTAAATATTCACCTAAGAGGACAATACAAAAAACTTGGGAATGAATACGATTCTGTTTCACACTTACATGATCAGAAGAATATAAATTAGGAAGAAGGAAGCCTGTTTTACCCATTACAAAATCAATGGCACAGTCATTCAGTCAGAGAGAATGCTTGATTGGAAAACGGGGGATGGGGTCTTGCTAAAAATCTATTTTCTTTAGAACAAAATGATCCTTTAAAAAAAAAGTAGAATTTAACTGATTTGGTGACAACTTGTGAGTCTTATGTAATGTCTTCATCATTTGAGCCCTGGTTCTTCTGCTTTTGAGGAGCCAGAGACATCATTGCTACTTCCACAGTCATAGGCAAGCATTGAGCGGCCGGAAATCTCTGTATTCAGGATATGATGATCTATAGATTCATTACCAGGGTCATAGATTATGGTGATGCGATCGATAAATACAAGGACTCTGAGACATCCCAAGTAATTAATAATGCACATGGATTCAAAACGCCAAAACTCCAAATGCCAGAAGCTCGTTTTCATCATCACGTCTCGTGTCGTCAAACACTTATGTATTTGTTGGAAATCTCTTGACCTAAGTTGATCCCTTTGCAGGCTCTATTTTTCAAGATTTTGTATCATCAATGTTGGGATCTTCTTCCATTGAGCCACAAGAGCATTGGTGAGGTTAGACTTTGGCCAATGGTCAGGCACGTTATCTCAAAAGTGTTTGTTGACATTGATCTGTGAATTTTCAGTTAAGTTCTTACAAAGTAAGACTGTTCTTAAAGGAATTGTCCACCTTTAAAAACATTTTTGTAATTTGAATACATTTATTTTTGGTTAATCTTCCTTTTTCGTAATTGGATTTTGCTAAGAATTTTGCTCCATTTGTCTTCTTTATGACCAAAGACCATGAAGCAAAACGGTGCAAAATTTTCAATGAAACCCCCAAAAAATGTCATCAGAGGTGGAAAGCTCCTTAAGGCATCTAGTCTATAAGGAACAGTACTTAGCTATTACTGTTGAAGTTGACAGATTCACTTTCCTTTAAGGATGTTATGTGTTTTCCCAGAAAACTTCTGTCTTTTGATGTATATTCATTGTCTACATTCACGCAAAGTATTTTTTCGTACCATCTAACAAAGACATATTGTGTTCTGAAGACGCGCACATAGAGTCTCGATGTTGCCATTGTTACCAGCAGAACTTTATGGGAAAAAGAATATTGTTTTCTTTTATTTATTTCAAAAAGTTTTTTGTTTTTTTTTACCAATGAAATATTGTACAGACTATACATTGAAGAGTCCGTACATATGTATCACAGCGGCCAGCGGTAAGAATAAAGAGAATTCTAGAACTCATCTAACCATGGAACTATTTCTGTACAAGAGACATAAAATAAAAAATGTCCCCAAACTCTCATCTAAAAAACCCTCAGTATGTGATATTATTCCATGTTTACCTCTACACTTCCCATAAAAGAGTAAGATGGTGTCTGGGATCTTAATCCTTCCTTACTAATTTACCAAATTACTGTAACCAAATTTATTACAATCAAGTGTGTAAAAAGTAACGACTGAGCCGGACCGTCAGGGTGTGACCAGTGTGAAACCCACCAATTACAATGATGCGGAAGCAATTTTAGAAAAGTGTTGTGATCTTGTGCCCCTCTGGCTAGACCTTTTTTAGAAGATGCAAAATCAGTGTATTCTAATCAATGGCCAACAAAGCAGCCACCAGCAAGGCCGAGCAAAGCCGACAAGTGTGAAAAAGGCGCAAGGTTTCTGTGAGTCGCTGCCAAAGACATCGGTGGCACATCAAACCGTTATAAGCACTATCTACTGTATCTATCTATCTATCTATCTATCTATCTATCTATCTATCTATCTATCTATTATCTAAGTTTCATCTATCTATTATCTATCTATTTTCTGTCTATTATCTATCTATCTATCTAGTATCTATATATCTATTATCTATCTATTTATCTATTATCTATCTATCTATCTATCTATCTATTATCTATCTATTATCTATCTATCCATTATCTATCTATCTATCTATGATCTATCAATTATCTAATTATCTATATATTATCTATCAATTATCTATCTATCTATTATCTATCAATTATCTATCTATCTATCTATCTATCTATCATCTATCTATCTTCTATCTATATATTATCTATCTATCTATCTATTATCTATATATCTATTATCTATCTATCATCTATCTATCTATCATCTATCTATTAGCTATCTATTATCTATCTATCTATCTATCTATCTATCTATCTATCTCTATCTATCTATCTATCTATCTATCTATCTATCATCTATCTATCTATTATCTATCTATCTATTATCTATCTATATATTATCTATCTATTATCTTTCTACAGATCTATCTATTATCTATCCATATATCTATCATCTATCTATTATCTATCTATTATCTATATATCTATTATCTATCTATCTATCTACATTTTATCTATCATCTATCTATTATCTATCTATCTATCTATCTATCTATCTCTCATCTATCTATTATCTATCTATCTATTATCTATCTATATATTATATATCTATTATCTATGTATTATCTATCATCTACAGTATCTACTATCTATAGATCTATCTAGATCTTGATCATTTAACCACCCCCTGGTGTGCTGGCCCCAGCTGCCAAATTATCCCCACCCTGGTCCCATAATCCATCTCTTCTGACCAGCATTGGACTATAAATGTAGAACCATCCTTAGGGGTGCACGCAAGTGGGGGTGCACGCATCACAGAAGCAAAGCGTCACGAAGATAAGCGTCGTGATACAGCAGTTATTCCATGGCAGTTAGTCAGGGCAGGAGTCAGGTAACCCACACTCTGCACTCCCTTCTATCCATGTGCTTTATTCCTATCCTCCTATGCTCCCTTGCAATCCACATTCACCGCCCAATACCCAATCCACCACGACTCATACACATCAGCCCCTCACTCCTTCCATCTCCCATGTACAGCTCCCATGCACTTCTCACCTTCCTGAAAAACCTCAGCCCATCTTACCCAAACACACTGCACAAAAAAACTCATTACACTTCAAAAAACTACTTGCGTTTTATCTTGTTACTCCTACTGATTTTGGGGGACATATCCCCCAACCCCGGTCCCCCATCCCCCAACCTCAACCGCTACCCTACCTCATATCAAAACCATACTAACCTTATTAATATTACTTGCACTCCCTCATCTCTCTCTTTCAATTGTGCCCTTTGGAATCCACGGTCTGTATGTAACAAGCTTCCTTTCCTGCACAACTACTTTCTGAACAACTCTCTGAATCTGTTGGCTCTCACTGAAACCTGGATCCAGGACTCTGACACTGTCTCCCCTGCTGCCATTTCCCATGGTGGCTTACAATTCTCCCATTCCCTAAGACCCACAAACAGACCTGGCATACTCTTGTCCCCCCAATGCACGTTCCAGGTTATACCCCCAGTTCCTTCACTTTCATTCCCTTCTTTTGAGGTCCACACCATCAGGCTCTTCCGTCCCCTCTCCCTCAGAGTAGCGGTCATATATCGGCCCCCAGGCTCGCCCACCCACTTCCTGGACCACTTCTCAGCCTGGCTGCCGCACTTCATGTCCTCAGAACTACCAACCCTTATCCTGGGAGACTTCAACATTCCCATTAACAGCCCCACTTCCACATCTGCATCCCAGCTTCTATCACTAACCACTTCCCTAGGCCTCTCACAGCTCTCAACCTCTGAAACACACAAAGACGGTAACACCCTGGACCTGGTCTTTGTCCGGCTCTGTTCAATCTCTTACCTAGATAACTCACCACTTCACCTCTCTGACCACAACATTCTCTCCTTCACACTCACAATTCCTCGCCCACCCCAGCACTCTCCTACCTACCACACATTAAGAAATCTACAAGCCATTAACCCTAATACACTTTCAGACTCCTTACACTCATCACTGTCCCCAATCTCCTCTTTTTCCTGTCCTGATCTGGCGGTACATCACTACAACGACACTCTTAGAAGCACCCTAGACCAAGTAGCTCCCCTCACTGTCAGAACCTCCAAACACAGAGTGAAACAGCCCTGGCTCACATCGCAAACCCGATTTCTCCAGCGATGCTCTAGGAGTGCTGAATGCTTATGGAGGAAAACTCGCACCCCAGAAGACTTCATACACTTCAAATTTATGTTAAGGACCTATAACTCTGCCCTTCACCTCGCCAAACAGTCCTACTACACCACCCTGATCTCCTCACTATCCAACAACCCCAAGAAACTTTTTAACACCTTTCACTCCCTCCTCAGGCCAAAAGCACAAGACCCTATCACAGACATTTGTGCTGATGACATGGCCTCCCACTTTATAGAGAAAATAGACAATATCCGTCAGGAAATCCGCTCCCAGACACCAAGTGCAATGACTCCCATTCCTCCCTGCATCTCCCCTGGCTCACTCTCTGCATTCGATCCCATCACAGAAGAAGAAGTCTCCAAGCTCCTCTCCTCTTCTCGTCCGACTACATGCACCACCGACCCCATTCCCTCACACCTCCTCCAGTCTCTCTCTCCAGTCGTCACAACTCACCTAACTACAATTTTTTATCTCTCCCTTTCCTCTGGCATTTTCCCATCCTCCTTCAAACACTCTATCATTACTCCATTACTAAAAAAACCCACCCTTGACCCATTATGCACAAACAACTACAGACCGGTCTCCAATCTCCCCTTCATCTCAAAACTCCTGTGGCGCCTAGTATACTCCCGCCTTACCCGTTACCTCTCCACTCATTCCCTCCTAGACCCTTCACAGTCCGGGTTCCGCCCCCTACATTCGACAGAAACTGCACTCATCAAGGTGACCAATGACCTTCTGACAGCAAAATGTAACGGTGACCACTCTCTGCTCATTCTCCTTGATCTTTCTGCAGCTTTTGACACGGTTGACCACCCTCTCCTACTCTCTAGGCTCCAGTCACTAGGCATTAAGGACACTGCTCTCTCCTGGTTCTCTTCCTATCTTTCTGAACGCTCCTTCAGTGTTCTGTTCTCCGGCTCCACTTCATCTCCTCTTCCTCTCACTGTCGGGGTACCTCAGGGCTCAGTCCTTGGCCCCCTTCTCTTCTCCCTCTACACAGCCCCAATTGGACAGACCATCAGCAGATTTGGCTTTCAGTACCATCTTTATGCTGATGACACACAACTATACACGTCATCCCCTGACCTTACCCCCGCTGTACTACAGAACGCCACTGACTGTCTGTCCGCAGTCTCTGACATCATGTCCGCTCTCTATCTGAAACTCAACCTCTCCAAAACTGAACTTCTTCTGCTCCCGCCTTCTACTAATCTCCCTAAATCTGACATTTCCTTCTCCGTGGGTGGCACCATAATAACACCCCGGCAGCAGGCACACTGTCTGGGTGTTATGTTTGACTCTGATCTCTCCTTCACCTCCCACATACAATCTCTTGCCCGCTCGTGCCGCTTACACCTAAAGAACATCTCTAAAATCCACCCTTTTCTCACCATGGAGACAACAAAAACTCTCACTGTCGCCCTAATCCACTCCCGTCTGGACTACTGTAACGCTCTATTAATTGGCCTCCCCCCTCACGTGACTTTCCCCTCTCCAGTCTATCCTTAATGCGGCAGCCAGGGTCGTCCATCTGGCTAATCGTTACTCGGACATGTCTGCTCTTCGCCAGTCGTTACACTGGCTGCCCATTCATTACAGGATACAATTCAAAGTACTTGTTCTCACCCACAAAGCTCTCCACAGTGCGGCACCCCATTACATCTCCTCCCTCATTTCTGTCTATCGGCCTAGCCGACCACTGCGCTCTGCAAACGACTTTCGACTAACCTCTGCACTAATCCGTACCTCCCACTCCCGACTCCAAGACTTCTCCCGTGCTGCGCCAATCCTCTGGAATGCTCTACCCCAAGATATTAGGACCATCCACAACTTGCATAGTTTTAGGCGCTCGCTCAAAACTCATTTGTTCAGAGCGGCCTATCACGTTCCCTAATCAAACTCATTTTATGTTTGTGTGTCTGTAGCCCATTCACACACACACTATCTCCACCTACCCCCCACCCCCTGAAGATGGCTGAACCATCATTGTTAATACATCATTGTAAATACACACCTGTACTTTGTATCTCCCCACCTCATTGTAGATTGTAAGCTCTCACGAGCAGGGTCGTCTTATTTTGCTTTATTACTGTATTGTTAACATTGTTACCTATGACTGTTGTGTTTGAAACTGTTAAACTGTAAAGCGCTGCGGAATATGTTGGCGCTATATAAATAAAGATTATTATTATTATTATTATTATTATCTATCTATCATCTATCTATATATTATCTATCTATCTATCTTGGCTCCATCTAATTTACTAATCTTATAATGTACTTAGCATGGACATTCCCAGCCCTATATCTAATTGCAGACTGTCATGATTACTATTGATCTGGCCAATGTCCCCTCATCCAGTAAAAGGGATTTCTCTAAAATGTCATTTTTCAGTATAAAGAGCTGAAGTTAATTATGTCTACAATTCCTGGCCATTACTTAGCCACATCAGTGTCATGACGAGGCTTTTTTGCTGAGTCTTCTCTTCTAAACCAATTAGACTCATGTCCCATTGAGAATCTGCGGGCTAAGACTTATTGGATTATTAAATGGGTCTTGTGACATGTAACAATGGGCACGGTCGTTTATCTGTTGCACCAATAGTCGATGACTTGCATCCTATTAATTTCCTGGACATAAGTCTCTGATGTGTAACTGTTGTCTGGAGAGTCTGTGAGCTGCAGCCCCAAATGTTGCTTTGTGGAATATTTCTTGTAGGCATCTATCATGGAGGCCACTGTAGTAATCATTGGAAGGGATAGGATAGACGACCTATCGGAACCATCCATGCCCACTAATACCCTTTACTATATACTACCATACATTAGGAGCACAGTGCCTCAGATGACCCCCTTCATTGCCCTTTATATGTCCCCATATAGCTAAAAGGACCTCAACTTTGAGAAGACCACCTTTCTAGAAGATTGTTGCACCGCAAATTTTTGTGACCATCAGAAAGGGTCTCACCATACCTTAGGAAGGTGATTAAACCTAAAATATCTCATTTACTCATAGAAAAAGACAAAAACAGCAAAGTAGATGGCAAAGTAAAAAGTGAGAGTCCTCAAAATTTTAATTCTTTCATTGGCCAAGGATGTGTTTACATTAGGCGACCTGCGGCTGACGACGACCACCAATCGGCTACATGTTTGCTGATCGGCGCTCATTTCGTAGCCTGTTAAGACAAACCGACCAAGCTTCTGATACACACAGGAAAAATGTTCATAGGCTGTCATTATTCTCAGCATCATATCTCCAGTTTACACAGGACAATGTGCTGCCGAGAATTTTGATTATCGTTCTGTGTTCTTAGGCTGTCATTTTTCTCGGCAACATATCATCTGTTTACACAGGACAATGTGCTGCTGAGAATTGTGATTATCATTCTGGGTTCATAGGCTGCCATTGTTCTCGGCAGCATATCTCCTTTTTATAAATGACAATGTGCTGCTGAGAATTGTGATTATCGTTCTGTGTTCATAGGCTGTCATTTTTCTAGGAAATATATCATCTATTTACACAGGACAATGTGCTGCTGAGAATTGTGATTATCGTTCTGTGTTCTGCGTTCATAGGCTGTCATTGTTTTCAGCAGAATATTTCCTTTTTATACAGGGCAATGTGCTGCCGAAAATTGTGATTATCATTCTGTGTTCATAGGTTGCCATTGTTCTCGGCATCATATCTCCTTTTTACAATGGACAAAGTGCTGCCGAGAATCAAAAGTATTGTTCTGTGTTCATAGGTTGTCATTATTCTTGGCAGCATATCTCCTTTTTACACAAGAGAATGTGCTGCCGAGAATTGTGTTTTTTTTTTTTAAGCAAGCGCAAAAATAATTTCATCCCATGAATGAGCGTTTTGCTCGTTCGTCAGGTGACTGGCAATCTGTTTACACTGGCGAACTATCGGGAAGTGAGCGTTCCAAATGCTCATTCCCAAAAGCCGTAGGGTGTAAAAGCTCTTTATGTAAAAGCTCATGAGGCTTTCAAGACTCCGTGGGTATTATTCATCATTTGAAGGAGGTTTTTTAAAGTCACTTTTTGGGGGGGCTTGTGGGATTCATTGACATTTTTGCATCAAATTCTTCAAATTGGGGTAAACGCTTCATGAATTTGCGCAAAATAACAAAAAAGCTCTTTATTTTTGCCTGTAACCTATTTTGTCACTTTATAGCTCAAAAAGTTACATTATCTGCTAAAATGAAGCAAAATTTGAGCAAAAATTATGGTCGGAAAAAAAATTCCTCCAGAGGTGGACTTTAGTATATTTACTCAAAAGCTTAGGAACTGTGTAAACAGTCGCAATTGATGAATCTCCTGAAAACATTGGAAAACCCAAAACCTTGCCCAAAATGTCAAACATAAATATAACCAGTGAACACATACTGCGTAAAATAGACTTTTAAAAAAGGTGCAAAATAAAAGAAGAATAAGGAATAAATAAAAGTCAGGCAAAAAACACCAAAAACACAGGGAAAAAAGGCTCAAATGCAATAATAATTCGAGTAGGAAAATTAGAAAAATATTCCAAGAATTAGTTCATGCCATGATATGGTTTTATAACAGTGCACAGCAATGGATAGGAGAAAAGGAAGATCCAGCACAAGGCAAAAAAAAAAGTTTGGATTCTTAATTTCATAATATTAATAAAGTCTTATTATTAAAATAGTCTTATGATCCAACGCGTTTTGAACCGATATTACTTAATGGTTCTTAGTCATGGCTAAAGATATTATGATATAATTGATATTATTAAATTATTCTTAGTCGTAGCATAAAATATTATAATTTCTTTAGCCATTACTTAAATGCATTTATTAAAATCGGTTTGAAACGCGTAGGCTCATAAAGCTATTTTTTTCCTTCTTGCATTTTTGTACTTTTTTTTATGCTCCTGGTTGTCATTATTTTTTCAGTTAGAGAAAAAATTCCAAAAATGTTGACTGGTGCATATTATATACTAACACGTGGGATTTTATATAACTACCGTACAATATAGCAATGATGTCGTAATAAACTAGTTATGAATGATATCTAGATGACATTATTTTGTATTAATCTCTCCCTACAGAATGACAGTGGTCAGCTTCTTTGTACTTTTGCTCAGCTGGGGATCGATGGGACTAGAGATGGCCACAGCAGTGGTAGGTTTTTCTGCATTTAGTATTGCGTGTACGTAATATACCGTCTAATCTGCTATGATAAAAGGTTTGATATATTACAGTATTACACAATTTTTGTAGAGAGATTAAAAAGAGCAAAAATTCCAATTTTGTTTTACGTTTACGCTTATGGAAAATGTTTTATGGAGGAAAAATGTTCAGCCTGAAACGCGTTGAACGATAAACTATTTGTAGCCTTGAAACTGTCTCCTTGTGTGAAGACTCATAATAATCAGCAATGCAGCATTTCAGCCATGTATAGCCCAATATGTCTCATAGACATCATATCAGCTCGTCTCCACCCAGTAGCTCAGAGAGAACTGAAAATTACAGATGAGGCATGCAGAGGGGAAAACTAGAGAAAATGGCAAGATACAAGTCATAAATCGTAACTTGTTTTATTCTTCATGTACACACAAGACAGCTTCAGAGCAGCAATAAGAGCTTAACTCAGATCGCTGCAGTTGCAAGTAGATGTTGGCTGTGTTGCACAGCCGGCATATGCTGGATATGGTATGGGACTTCTCTACATTGAACGTACTAGTAGGTTCGATATCAGGAAGAAGTTAAATACTGAAATAGAGTGTAGGCAGCACTCTAAGTTAGTGGTCCGTTGTTATTCACCCACTCCAAAATTGTAACCTTAATCAAGATATAAAGATATAATTGATGAAATTTAACAAGAAATATGATTGTTCTCACTGTTGGATAGTCTGTAGCATTTTCTGATCCTGAAATAGTCGATTTGTAGAAATCCTGCGGAGAACAAAGAGTTTAATCTCCCGCTGATTCGCCCCATCTTCAGCCAGTGACTGGTCGAAGAGGAAGAGCTTAGGTGTTATAAATCTTCTGCCTTCTGCAGATAGGATGGGGGGAGGCTCCGGCTGCAGCCAGTTACCTGCCTGCTGCAGACAGGATGGGGGGAGGCTCCTGCTGCATCCAGTTACCTGCCTGCTGCAGACAGGATGGGGGGAGGCTCCAGCTGCAGCCAGTCACTTGCCTGCTGCAGACACGATAGGGGAAGGCCAGTTATCTTACATAGTGATGGACTGAATAGTGAGGAGGAGGAGGAGGAGGAGGAGACACAAGGCTGATCTCTGAGACACCCAATAATGTTATAGATTTTTCAGTTTTAATTGTAATACGAGATAATATGTGATCAAAGAAAAGGAGGAGACTAATGGAGACATTGCTCAGATATTTAGCACTTTTTACCCCACCACTTACCCCAAGGCCGGACAACCTCTTTAACATACATCTTGTGGCACCATTCTAGTATTTGACACCAATAAGTGAACACCCGTCGGCTGTACGACACTTCTGTCCATCCATTCTAGGTATAACATTGCTATTTGTAACTACTGTCCATCCAATTGATAAGATCCAGTTGAAGGTAGTGGTCCAAAAATGTTGGTAATTCATTGACTTTGGGGGGTCTATAGCCGAGACAAAATATTTCCTTGGGTTTTGCAGAGGTAAAGTTCCCATCCAGGCCCAGATACTTAGGAAGCCTAAATCCCCCCTTCCATGCAAAGCCATCAACCATCACAATTTTACGGTGGTTCTCTGGAGTGCAGGCCACCCCTTTACGTACCCCAACGGAATATTTTCGGTAATTGTTTATGGTGATGCTCACTTTCTACATATTCTCGGATTCATGTCAGAGACAATCATAGTCTATGGAATCAAGGCAGCTTCTCCCTTGAAGACAACCTCCTGGGGTGTCCTCTGCGCTGGCGATATAAGTCTAAATCTCTGTAGAAATTGTCAGCAACTGTGCCGTGTCTTTCATTTGCTCTCTGCTGGAGGGTCCTCCCGCCTTCATTCTCCGCTCCGTCATGCCCGCTTGCCCATCAAATCCGATGGAGCGAGATAATTTAATTGGTCTGTTTTATGTGCTGGGTCAGTGGTTCCCCCCCATCCCTCGCCCTCTGTCACATCTGTCAGCCTTAATTAGCTTCCAAAACTAGGTATGAATGTAGTCCTACTGAACCAGAATCACGTTGCCCAATTCGCAGACACCTCCTCTGCCTCTCCGCCCGCGAGCCATGTTTAACTCCCCATGGGTCCGGAGTTCAAGTTCATTACTATTATGGGAATAGTTAAAACGAAGGTGCTTTCAGTCAATGCATACTCAACTGTGAAAGCGCTCGTCTGCTCGGCCAATTGGGAAAACAGCGGGATGAGATGTTCTCCGGCACGCAGAGAGCGCATAGCTATGGACTCCAGAATGGCCTCGTCAGTTCCCGTTCATTGGGATGCCATGTCTGTGCTTCTTACCTGCCTAGAAAAAATAATAAGGCAGAAACGTGGGATAAATGTGCGGCTTCTGGACACTGCAGACATCAGATCAGCTTTTTTAGTACAAGACCCCGTGATGGACCTATTTAGCTTGGGCATCATTCACACCCCCAATAAAATATTTTTTGGCCAGTTTAAATTTCCCCTGAAAATAGTAATAAAATAATAATAATAATGCAAATATAAATTAAATAATAATCATAACAACAATAATAAATATAATGATAATAATAAATACAATAATAATAATTGTAATAATAATAAATAAATAAAATAATAATGATGATAATAATAATAAAATAATTATAATAATGATAATAAATTATAAATTAATTGATAATGATAATAATAATACAAAATATAATGATAATAATGATAATAATAATAATAATGAGGATGATAATAATAAATAAAATAATAATCTTAATAATAATAAATACAATAATAATGATGAAAATGATAATAATAATAATAATAATAATAATAATAATAATAATAATAATAATAGTGATAATAAATAAAATAATAATAAATAAAATACTACCACAGAAAATCATTATTTAAAGAGTTGCCATAATTTTCAGTTTTATTTCATAAATTAATAGCATACAGGAAAGTACAAAACTTTGTGATATATATTTTAAGAGAAATCTGCTTATTTTTCCTCCTGGACTGATCTTTCACTCTTAAGATCTGTAAAATTTGTCTTCAGTGAAGAGTTTCCCAATAATGAGATAGGAGGTGACAGTTGGTGCTTTTTTATTTCTATGGAACTAGCGGCAGACACAGACATACTGTTGCAAGTTCTCCTGAAATAATGGTTACATTTCTTCCTAGAATTTTATAAGCACTAACGGTACCTCTTGTATCAGTAACGGAGAAATCTGTCTTCACTGGAGACACATTTTACCTATGAATTGAGAAATTTGAGAATGAAAGATCAGTCATTGAGGAGAAAGGAATAAAAATGGTAATCTGTTGAATTTGCAGGATTGAGAGGTCACATTTACTGAAATCAAAAGCTTCTTCAATCAAAAAAACATGTTAACAGGCCAAGTCACACGTAACATAGGAACCCTTCTTTGATATCACCTTCACAGTTCTGGAATCCATTGAACTTCTTCTTCTTACATTTATCTGCAGGATGTCAGAATAGCCTCCCAGAGCTGCTGTTTTGATGTGATCTGCCTCCCACCCTCATAGATTTTTCTTGAGGATTCTCCAAAGGTTCTTAATAGGGTTGGGGTCAGGGGAGGATGGTGGCACCACCATGAGTTTCTCTGGTGTCCATAGCAGCCAATGACTCAGAGGTCTTTGAGATGGGTCATTTTCATGAAGATGATTTTGCTATAGATGGCACGGTTCTTTGTTTTATTACAGGGAAGAAAGTGGTCAGTTAGAAACTCTATATACTTTGACAGGGTAATTTTCACACTTTCAGGGACCCTAAAGGGGCCTACCAGCTCTCTCCCCATTATTCCTGCACAAAACATGATTCCGTCACCTCCTTGCTGACGTCGCAGCCTTGTTGGGAAATGGTGGCCATCCACCAACCATTCACTACTCCATCCATCTGGACCATCCATGGTTACATGGCACATATCAGTAAACAGGACTGTTTTAAAATTAGTTTTCATGTATTTCTGGGCCCACTAGAAAGCTGCTCTCTTTATCTGATGTACTTTTCTGGCAGACACCTTCCTTATTATGCCTTTAGCTGCACAAACCCATCTGTGCTCTGCATCCGCCACAAATCTCTTCACGGTATGACAATCACACTTAAGTTTTCATGAAATATCTAATGTTTTCATACCTTGTCCAAGGCATTTCACTTTTTGATGCTTTTTGGCACCAGAGATGTTTTTTCTTTCCCATATTACTTGAAAATTATGACTGCTTAGTAATGTGGAATGTCCTTCTTAAAGCCAACCTGTCATCAGAATCAAGCATGATAAACTAAAGATATGGGCATAAAGGCGCTGTTCTGCTGATTTAATAGGAACCTTCACTGTAGAAATGTTGCTGCAACAAGATGTTCGTGCATCTGGGTGGGCTTGTGGGGTAGGACTGTGGGTAGGGTCTTCATCTATGCCATGGCCCCTCAGCTGCCTCTGATGTAAGGATCTACATACTGTTTAAAATTCCATACTATGCCATCCAACCGCGGGCGGCACTTGCGCAGATTGATCTGGTTGAGTAAAATGGCGCCGGTGTCAGTGCATGCACATGTTAACCTCCTGGCAGGCTTCAGAAAAATGGCACCGGTATCTGTGCATGCACATGTTAACCTCCTGGCAGGCTTCAGGAAAATGGCGCTATTGGCGCTATAGGCAAAGCATACTGTGCATGCGCAAGGCAAGATTGCCTTGCGCAGGCGTGTACTACGGAGGACAGAGAATGAACTTCAATCCAATATTGCGGCCAGCATGCAGCCAGCGGGTAAGGAAAGGGTGAATCAAACACCCGAAAACTCCGCCCATATGACCAAAACCGGTCCCGCCAAATTCAGGTGACAGGTTCCCTTTAAGCTCACACAAAGAAGCTGGAGTAGCACATGGCTTTAGTAATTTATGGCATAACTATAGATACACAGGCGCCTATTTATCATTGACTTTGCGCCTGTTTTTTCCCTTTTTTTTCTTTGCACCCAGTTCATTCTTCTATTTGTGCCTTTTCTTTAGTCTGTTTTTTTTTGTGCTTGTTTTCCACTTTATGGACGGAATTTAATGATTCCAGATGTTTTCAGAAGATTCATCAATTATGACTTCTTTTTTTTCAAAGAGTCTCAAAATTTGGCGCAACCTTATTCCAATCGCCTCCGTGGTGTAGTTTTCTGTAAGTTTTTCAATAAAAGTTGCATCTTTTTTACGATATTTTGGGAAAGATGAGACTTTTTTTTGCTTTAAAAAAAAGTGGCAAAATAGTTAAATAATCCCTTTTTATGACTTTGCGCCAATTTTCTAAGTAAATATTAATATCGTATTTTCTTTCTTTCTTTGTGCAGGGGTTGAGCGATTTTTGCTCGGATCCAGATGCTTTTGTGTTAAATCAAACCCAAGTGATCACAAATATCAGTCCAGGTAAGAAAAGGATGTATTATTTAAAATAATTGTATGACTTCTATCCGGACATTCTATCACCGTGGGACAAGTTGTGCCGTGCCTCCTAGTCCAACCACGCCCCCAGTACTGATTAGCAGCTTTCTGTCAATACACTGAAAACAGCCAATCAGTGGTGTGGGCGGGGTGATACACAGCTCAGCATTCAGCAGAGAAAACAGTAATTGTATTATTAAATTACAGCATGCAGACTAGTAAGTGACACATCGCTGGAATCAGGGTCTCAGCCCCTACATGATGCTGCTCTCAGATTACATAGCACAATTCTGGTGAGGATGACAGATTCCTTTTAAATGCTTGCAATTGGGTTGTGTTGACGTGTTGTCAGTGGGTCAGAGGCCTCCACGATGCTGAGTTTCTGGTCTTGCTGTTCATGCTGAATCATAATGGACTAGATATAAAGCTGAAAGGGTAACATAAGGCAAATCTGTAATCAGATTTCAGTACACAAGCGGCATACATTATTAAACAGATCTCGAAGACCTGCTGAGGCAGGTGTACTTACCTTGTAAAATCCATGTCTGATTGAATATATAGCTGCACTCATAAAACACTCCTTTTAAATTCAGGCTTAAAAAGCCATTTTAGTATTAATTATCATAGTAAGTACACCAGCCTCAAAAGGTCTAGGTAATCTAATTTTAACTATGTAGGCGCTTCTATTGGGATATCTGGTGGCTGATTCATTTAAAATATAAAATAAATAATTTTATATAAAGTCTCGGTGAAACGTTTTGTGTCTACAGCTCCTATGCAGACATGAGATCTAATTTTTTAATTTTTGCTACCTGACTAAATGTACATAGGTAATAATTAAGGCATGGTTAGAAAAGAGTATGAATGAAATACAAGAAAACACATTGGTTTTTTTTAGTTTGAAACCATAGAGACACTAAAAGGTTAATCCCCATCTTTATAGATCATTTTTGTCAGATTGTCAAAAGAAATACTTTTTCAATTTACTGGTTTTGAAAATTTGTAGCGATTCTTGAGATATTAACACTTTTCTTTTGTTTACTTTTCGTTGCCTAGAAGACCGACCACCACTGCTTTCTAGATTATAAGCACTGCAATGAAGCTGGACAGATTTAGGAGGCAATAGCTCGCTCCAGTGATCCTGGCTAGCTTTAAAACTGCGCTTACAAGCTCAGTAGAAAGGAGCTTGTAAGCACTGTGCACGTTCTGCTGTCTAAGGCCGGGATCACACATACGCGAGATACGGCCGAGTCTCGCAGGTGAGATCCCTCCTCTGGCGCCGGCACTGCGGAATGGAGCGTGCAGCCGCACATCAATACATGGAGCTGCACGCTCCGCTCCCAAGTGCCGGCGCCAGAGGAGGGATTTCACCTGCGAGACTCGGCCGTATCTCGCGTATGTGTGATCCCGGCCTAACACTGGTGGTCGGTCTCCAAGGCAATAAGCTGTAAACAAAAGTGTTTATATCTAAAGAATGGCTGAAAACTTTAACAAGCAGTAAATTGCAAAATTGCTTGTATTTACAAGCACTATCCGACAGTATCCATATATTAAATCTGCATAGAAACTGTGGACACAATGGTACCTTTAAAAAAAAAAATCAATCTTAATAAAAATAAAGGTGCAAATAGTAGGCAGACTTATAAAGTAGGTGTAAACCAAAAGAGTAATGTAGGGTTTCTTCACATGAGTTATTTGGGCATTGAAATAAAATCTGCTCTGAAATTCATAGAAAAAAAAATCATATTATATATACGGTATACAAACGCAGCTTCAGTAACGTCAAAGTGACCTCAGCATATATAGGAATGGGTAAAAAGATGGTAGTCGGTCTTCACTGCTGTCACACACTATCTGTAATGTTTACTCAGTGTTTTATGGATTTCTCTCTATGGCTAAGTTGTTAGCGGTGACGTCCTCTCAGTATCCAGATTCACTCCAAAATGGCTGCTGCGTTCCCTGCCTTGGCTTTTATACAGGCTATGATAATCTCTTCTGATTGGATGTGCTATATCCCTGCTGTACTTAAGGCCATGTGAGCCTGTTATTATGTGGAGGCTCGTATTGAATCTTTTTGTACAGTGGAGAATAGTCACTTTAGGAGACTCTGGACGTATCTCCTTCACTTCTGCACTTTGTCTTTGTCAACCTTGATTAAGTTTCTCTCCCTATAGAACCAGTCCTACCTTTTTTGTTCCCCAACTATTTCCTAACATGTATCATTTCCTTTATTTTTATGTTTATTTCAGATATTTTACAGTATTATATCTCCTGTAACCAGGAAGTGACAAACCCGTTCCGCCAGGTACGGCTATCTGTTCCCTTCTTTTGTGAAAACCAATACTGACTTACATTACATGTTACTAAAAATATTAGTAGAAGTGGCATCCGTCTCATCTCCAGAAGCATGTTATCCACTTCCCTACTTGCAAACTATCTGAAAATGCCTGAAAAACCCACTCTATTCACAAGGAAGTGGTGGGAGGGGGGGGGGGTATGAAGCTGCAGAATTCAGTGAAAGGGCATAAAAGAGGGCAGAGGAGTCAGGAAAACAGGCATATATGTCTAACTAACAGAGTACACAGAGATCACGCAAGATCTTGTCCTCAATACAGGTATAGTAAAAAAAAGCATAGTGGAGACCCTCGAAATATGCAGATTATATTTCCTGGCTGTTCATTATACACATCTAGAGCTGCTGAAAGATGGATTGTGGTTTCAGTTTTTGCAATCACAGGAAGACTTTAAAGGAAGCTGTTATGTCCAAAATGCTATTTACCTGCACATATAGGGTTAATCTACAGGTAAATTGCATTAAAATCCCATCTAGCTGCCTTACTGGGGTGGGAGATACTGGGAGAAAATGAACTTATTAAATCCCTGCGGCTCCTCAGGGGCGGAGCTATTACAGTCACCGCTCTCTATAGTCAGTGAGCAGTAGTAATCACTACCCTGCACTTTGATTGACAGCCTGCTCTGCACACTTGTGGGGAGTCCAACATATTTACGAGCACGCCAAAGTCACTTGGCACCCGAGCATGCTTATATAACACCTTATCCCAGCACTTTCGCTCATCACTAGTGCTTATGCTAATAACTGGAACCAAGCGGCTACAGGGAGGATTTCAGTTCATTTTCTCCTTGTTGCCGCTGCTCCAGTGAGGCAGCCCAGCATGAGTTTAGCGCTATTCACCTGCTGATTAACCCTATATCTACGGGTTAGATAGTATTTTTGGACATAAGAGGTACCGTTAAGTACTTCCCATTTAGCGCCTCTGCAAAGCATTGTTAGTAGGGGAAAATATCTCCAACAGTGCAGAAGTGAGGGGGTCTCTGTGCGCCATTATACAAGGTGTGCTGACTGCATGACATTATTTTGATCTTACCCTTCATTTAAAGTAATTTCTAAAAAAAAATGCTTATTTTTGTGTGCAGAGGCTGACCATGTCACAGCGGGCGCTCTCAAACATCCACCCCCAACTTTATGGATTGGAAAGAGAAGCAATACCCCAGTTTCCAGCTGCGGAGGTGAGTTGGTCCTGAAGAAGAGCATTAGAGATACACAGGTTTATCCTGTAAGGCGAGTGTTTCACTATTAGAGCAGTCTCTATCAGCCATATGAAACATATTTTTATTATGCACTGATAATTCATCTCACTGACAGTTTTCTTGGGAGGTGCTCACTGATTGACTGCTGGGAACGATTATCCCTCTCGGAATTAAACAGATTGCTCACCTTTACTTCTGATTTTCAGAAATCAATAAGATATCAATGACCTGAATCCATGATCTTATTGCTGTACTTTCAGAGACACTTACTAGTTGTCCAAGCCATGCTGAATACCACAGAAGGGAACTTCCACCATCTAGTAGCTCTGTTGAATTGTCGTGGGCTCCATAAGGTAACAGAATCCTTTCATTTCACCCCAAACCTGTAGAAAAGCCTGTTCTTGCTGCACACATTCCCCACAAAAAGTAAAAAAAATACTTTTGGCGCATATTCCAATCAAATAAGTCAAGGAACTATCCAGATTCTCATGCTCTGTAATTTGACATTCCCTGATTTTAAGTGGCCAATTCCTTTCAGTCAGCATTCGGCCAGCATTATAGGTACTGGATCTTTCTTTCTCACACTTTCCAACGTGCATTATTCCTGCTTGCCAGCCCCAAACTAACAGACTGTCATTCTAATATGTCTGTATGGAAAAGCCTCTTTTACAGAAAAACTATAATCTGCCCCATTGTCTCTACTACTAGAAGTAGATTACTCTTAAAGGGAACCTCGCAGGTCCTCGAACTGTTCCAAACCGCCACTGTGGCACTCTCTACGCTGATTGATTTGTTCTATTTCAGTCTTTTATTTTGCACAAAAACACTGCAATCTTTTTAAAAAAATACTTTTAATGTGCTGCTTGTCACGTACTAATGATGCAGGACTAGTCCAATGGGATTTCACTAACCCCAGACTAGTCCTGCCTGGGATAGTCTAATCACACTTCTCTGGGTCTGATTGACAGGCGCATTCAATCCCCATCATGGCTGGGCTGTAAGAAATCTTTGGCATTCCCGAGATGTGCTAGTGCTACTGCCATGACATGGGATTGTATGGCGAATGTCCGTAACGGTCAGGGAGGTGTATTTAAAGGTTTCAAGGCAGGATTGGGATCGTGACACCCTTCCCGACTAGTTCTGCCGACAACTATAAGGGTAGTGACACCCTTCCTGACTAGTCCTGCCCACAACTATGGGGTAGTGACACCCTTCCCGACTAGTTCTGCCGACAACTATAAGGGTAGTGACACCCTTCCTGACTAGACCTGCCCACAACTATGGGGTAGTGACACCCTTCCCGACTAGTCCTGCCCACAACTATGGGGTAGTGACACCATTCCCGACTAGACACCATCACGTGTTTCTCAACGCAAGCAATGAATACCAGGTCTTTCACCGGGAAGGAACAACCATGGAACCAGGAACAACTATGCCAAAACATGGTATCCATCCACAGACAGCTAGGAGTAGGAGTAGGAAACTAGCTATAGGTGGTTGTCCTTTCTTGGATGCTGCCCTTCCCGTGGTTGTTCCTTCCCGGTGAAAGACCTGGCTATTCATTGCTTGCGTTGAGAAACACGTGATGGTGTCTCCGCAGCTTTTCTACATGTATTTGCATATTTTCCTTTAGGGATGGGGGCAGTGTTCTGGATCACTGCGTTGAGAAACATGTGATGGTGTCTACGCGGTGTTGGATGTTTTGATCTCCCCGAGGTCATTCATCCTTATGTTTATAGTCTTTTCACTAGGCACTGCTCCTAATAGCCAGTTTCCTACTCCACACTGATGAGGGGCAAATACCCTGAAACAGCTGTCTGTGGATGGATACCATGTTTTGGCATAGGTGGTTGTCCTTTCTGGGATGCTGGCCTTCCCGTGGTTGTTCCTTCCCGGTGAAAGACCTGGCTATTCACTGCTTGCGTTGAGAAACACGTGATGGTGTCTCTGCGGCTTTTCTACATGCATTTGCATATTTCCCTTTAGGGATGGGGGCAGTGTTCTGGATCACTGCGTTGAGAAACACGTGATGGTGTCTCCGCGGTGTTGGATGTTTTGATCTCCCCGAGGTCATTCATGCTTATGTTTACACCCTTCCTGACTAGACCTGCCCACAACTATAAGGGTAGTGACACCCTTCCCGACTAGACCTGCCCACAACTATGGGGTAGTGACACACCTTCCAGACTAGTCCTGCCGACAACTATAAGGGTAGTGACACCCTTCCCGACTAGTCCTGCCTACAACTATAGGGGTAGTGACACCCTTCCCAACTAGTCCTGCCCACAACTATGGGATAGTGACACCCTTCCCGACTAGTCCTGCCTACAACTATAGGGGTAGTGACACCCTTCCCGACTAGTCCTGCCTGCAACTATAGGGGTAGTGACACCCTTCCCGACTAGTCCTGACCACAACTATGGGGTAGTGACACTCTTCCCGACTAGTCCTGCTGACAACTATAAGGGTAGTGACACCCTTCCCGACTAGACCTGCCCACAACTATGGGGTAGTGGCACCCTTCCCAACTAGTCCTGCCTACAACTATAGAGGTAGTGACATCCTTTTTGGACTTGTCCTGCTGACGACTAGAGGTAATGACATACCTCCTGACTAGTTCTTCAGATGACTATAGGGGTGGTGACACCCTCGGCACTAGTACTGCAGACTACTAGAGAGGTAGTGACACCCCTCCAGACTAGTCCTGCAGATGACTATGGGGTAATGACACCTGTCTGGACTAGTCATTCAGACAACTGTAGGGTTTGTGACACCCCTTTGGATTAGTCCTGCAGATGACTACAGGGGTGGTGAGACCCCTTTGAAGTAGTTCTGCAGATTACTATAGGAGTAGTGAAATCCCTTCTGACTAGTCCTGCAGATAACTATAAGGATAGTGACACCCCTTTGGACTGGTCCTTCAGACAACTATAGGGTTTGTGACACCCCCTTGGGTTAGTCCTGCACATGGCTATAGGGGTGGAGAGTCACCTTTGGACTAATCCTCAAGATCAAAATACTATTTTGAAGATAGCAGCAGTGTTTGTGTTCAAAATTTTTCAAAAACATTATCAGAATATAATAATCACCATTTATCACACAATAACGGCAGTTTGAAACAGGGGGTCTTTAATAGGACATACTTACCACATTTTAGACAATTAAGTCCAACACTCAAGAATGCCTCAGAGCACTTCCACACATTGTAATTAACTGTGATATTACTACAGTGTGCCCTTTTGTTGTCCAGATCCTGGGGTTATCCCTGCAAAATCTGGACTAAGAACAAATATGGAGGGGTTGGCCCATAACCAACATGTATCACCTGTTGCTGGGGGGGGGGTGAGCCCCGGGACTTCCAAGAGAATGGTGGTCCCAATGTTTCCTTTAAGGATGGGGTGGTAGGTCTCAAGCATGACTACCATTCACTGTCCACACATGCGCACTACCACACCATTCACACTGGAGACTTTAGCGGCATTGTCCAAGCAGTTGGATCTCCAGCCACCCAATACATATGGCAACTATAATGTTGTATTTATAGGACAACCCCTTTACCTTTAAGAGGCAGTGGTCAGCAAGTTATACAGAAGGGACTCGCCTAATGGCCACCACTTTAAAGCATTTTGGTAAAAAGGAAACTTTATTAGTCATGGCGTTGGCCATCGGAGGGGTCTCCGGTGACTATATTAGGAGGCCAGTTGCATATGATGTGAAACTGCTTTTAGACATAAACATGGGTCTTGAATGTCCCTTTTTCTTTTAGGACTATGTGGATGCCCTCAAAGGACTCTGTTATGACGGCATGGAAGGAGTCCTGTTTCTATTACTGTTCTCCTTCCTATCGGCCCTTTCTTTTACTGCTGCTGTATGCAGTCTGCCTCGTGCATGGAAACGGTTTCAGAACAGGTGGGTAACACCAAGGGTCTGGCTAACTTTCTTTATACCTTCAGTTGCAAGAAAAGTTCTGTCCCCTTTTACAGTTTGTTTTAAAAAAAAATTTCTTCACTCACTATCCCCAGGTCTGGTACTGAGTCTCCACCACTACTCTCTTTGTGTCCTATTATCTGCAGTGCTGATGTAACATCGATAGTCCTGCCGCAATCTGGGAGCTCAGCGGCTCTGAATAGCTTGTGCCATAGACTAGGTCTGAAGTCACTGATTATGAGACAGTAGCAGACACCGTGAGTAGCAGTGGAGACTCATCCATGGACCAGGGGAGGGTGTGTAAAGCTTGACCCTTTCTTGTACTGCTGCTGTATGCAGTCTGTCTCTTGCATGGAAATGGTTTTAGAACAGGTGGGTAACACCAAGGGTATGGTTAACTTTCCTTCTACCTACGGTTTCAAGAAAAGTTCTGTCCCCTTTTACAGTTTGTTTAAAAAAAAAAATGTTCTTTACTCACTCTCCCCGGGTCTGGTACTGAGTCTCCACCACTACTCCCTTTGTGTCCTGTTATCTGCAGTGCTGACGTAACGTTGATAGCCCTGCAGCCAATCGGGGAGCTCTGAGTAGCTTGTTCCATCCACTGGGTCTGAGCTCACTGATTATGAGACTGTAGCAGACACCGTGAGCAGCAGTGGAGACTCAACCATGGACCAGGGGAGGGTGAGTAAAGTTCGGTTTGTTTTTAAACAGACTGTCAGCAGCAGAAAGAGGTTTTCTAAAACTACAAACCCCCTTTAATCCGTGACTTTGGCTAGCTAATTCCTGACTGTCTTGGTTAGTACTGCCAGGATTCATGGCGTGACTGACTACCCCTCTGCAGATACTCTTTATCTAATAAATGAGAGTGCATGCGGTCATCTCACAGATTGCTTTATTAATGCAGCACAGGATTATTAGATTAAAGGATGAATGGCGATGTAGTTTTTAGCATATATGGAGCGTTAGAAGACAAACAGAGGTCACATGAAAACTCAGATTGTCATTTTATTATGTAAGAAAATGTATCAAGGATTTTACAGCTCATGAAGAATATGGCTGATATTTAAGCTTGCTATTTTTGAGACTTTTTACCTTTTTTGCTTGTTATTTTTGCGCAGAAATTTGAGACTTTTTACCTTTTTTTTTTTTTTTAAGTTGGGAGGAAAGAGGATCAGGTTTTGCAGCCCAATGAGGTTACATTAATTTACACCAGAAAGTGACATCAATTATAGCGCTAATTTCGGATTTAATCAATGAGACAAGTTTTAGAAAATCTCCCCCTTTAAAAGTTCAATCTATGAAAATATAAAATTGTTTAACCCACATTGTAAATGACAAAAACAAAAAATCATGCAATTAAAAACAATCAAAACATCATATATGCCCCCAAAATGATACCCGTGAAAACTACTGCTGGCCATATAAAAAATAAGTCCTCGTCCGGCGTCATAAACGGAAAAATAAAAAAAGTAAAAATAAGTTACGAGTCTCAGAAAAGGGCTAAACAAACCCAATTTTTTTAATTTTTTAATTTTTATGTATTTTTTTAACAACTAAAATATTAAAAAAAAAACTATACAAGATTTGTCCAAGAATTGCCGTATATTGCCAGGTCACTTTTACCGCATACTGAATTTCGTAAAAACTAAATCATAAAACAATGCCGGAATGTGTTTCTTTTACTATTTCGCTACACTTGGTGCCTCTACAAACTACATCTCCTCCTGCAAAAAGCGAGCTCTTGTAAGGCTAGAATAAATTGTGCTTTTGGAAGAAGAGGGAGGAAAAAACGAAAGCGCAAAAATAAAAATTGACCAAAATGGAAAGGGATATTCTGATCTTAGATGTTAAAAGGAATCTTTCAGTCTTTTTTTGAAGAGCAGCATAATATAGGGGCAGAGACCCTGATTCCAACGATGTGTCACTTACTGGACTCCTTGCTGCAGTTTTGATAAAATCCTGGTTTTCTCTGCTGCAGATCTAGCAGTTCTCTGAATGCTGAGCCCTGTGTGATCCCGCCCACATCACTGATTGGCCGCTTTCTGTGCAGACCAAACCAGAAAGCTGCCAATCAGTGGTGGGGGGGCGGGGTTACACACAGCAGAAAGACTACATGGCACGAGGCAGCTAGTCCTCTAGTGATTGATCACTCTTTTGTCAGCAAGAGATGAACAAAACTACATCAAGCAGCCCAATAAGTGACACCATAAGGGCCAGTGATTGGCTGCAGCTGTTATATGTGTAGATAGGACATTATTGCTGTATCAGTGGTAAACTGAAGCAATGGAGGATTTTAAAGGTAAGTATGACATGTAATTACCATACAGGTTTACGTGTTTGTGTGATTTGAGGTTAGTTTTATAAACTACAGTGACAGCAGACTGTTTCTTCTTTCTTCCAGGGACTTGGATTACGATGATATGGACGAGGACGACCCCTTTAACCCCCAGGCACGTAGAGAGATGCTGCGCACGGCACGCAGACCTCACCTGCCCAGTTTCTATAGTTACAGCAGTAGCTGCGGCAGCCACAACAGCCTGCGGGTCTCGGCCCCGCCTATTTCCAACGCCCCCGTCTCACAGTACATGTGAGTAGCCGCAGACACAGGCCGGCAGCCACATGGGGGCTTTTTTTATATATATATAAAAAAAAGCCATTAACAACAATAAACTAAAAAAATCTTAACAACTCAGACCTATAGAGACCCCGCAGTTGAATGCTGCTACGCTCTGGAACACTTTAAAGGGGTTGTCCACCTTCTTTAGACAATTTTATTTTTTTACATAAATGCATGTATTAGGGGCTAAAAATCATTTTTGCAATTGGGTTTCAGTGAAAATTTTGCACCGTTTGCCTTTTACAGCCTCCGTTTATGTCTGGCTACAGAAAAACTTTGCTAAGAATCCATCAGTAAACGCGCTATAAAAACCAAAAGGTGCAAAATTTTGAATGCAACCCAATAGCAAAAATGAATGATATCCCCAAATACATACATTTAAGTAAAAAAAAATGTCTTCAGACCCCCTTTAAATTAGTGTATGACTGTTCAAATTAACAAGCACATATAGATTACACAGCTGTCGTCCAAGTGATTGTTCGGCTCACAAATATCTCTCTTGACTCCCCCATACACAAGAGCCTTGACCCGCGTTTCGCCTACTGCTTTTACAAGGGGTCTCTGGTCATTTAATACCAGGTTTCAGACGTACAAAATTGCCCCAAACATAATCCAGCCAAAGGGCGGACACAGACAGAAGGGGTCCCCTTGCACAAGATTTTTAATAAAAACCCAATTGCAAATTTTTTTTTATACAACCCCTGGCAAAAATTATGGAATCACCGGCCTTGGAGGATGTTCATTCAGTTGTTTAATTTTGTAGAAAAAAGCAGATCACAGACATGGCACAAACCTAAAGTCATTTCAAATGGCAACTTTCTCGCTTTAATAAACACTAAAAGAAATCAAGAACAAAAAATGTGGTAGTCAGTAATGTTACTTTTTTTGAATAAGCAGAGGGAAAAAATTATGGACTCGCTCAATTATGAGGGAAAAAATTATGGAATCATGAAAAACAAACAAAACAAAAAAACCACTCCAACACATCACTAGTATTTTGTTGCACCACCTCTGGCTTTTATTACAGCTTGCAGTCTCTGAGGCATGGACTTAATGAGTGTCAAACTGTACTCGTCATCAATCTGCCTCCAACTTTCTCTGATTGCTGTTGCCAGATCAGCTTTGCAGGTTGGAGCCTTGTCATGGAGCATTTTCTTCAACTTCAACCAAAGATTTTCTATTGGATTGAGATCCGGACTGTTTGCAGGCCATGACATTGACCTTATGTGTCTTTTTTCAAGGAATATTTTCATAGTTTTTGCTCTATGGCGGGATGCATTATCATCTTGAAAAATGATTTCATCATCCCCAAACATCCTTTCAATTGATGGGATAAGAAAAGTGTCCAAAATATCAACATAAACTTGTGCATTTATTGAAGATGTAATGACAGCCATCTCCCCAGTGCCTTTACCTGACATGCAGCCCCATATCATCAATGACTGTGGAAATTTGCATGTTCTCTTCAGGCAGTCATCTTTATAAATCTCATTGGAACGGCACCAAACAAAAGTTCCAGCATCATCACCTTGCCCAATGCAGATTCGTGATTCATCACTGAATATGACTTTCATCCAGTCATCCACAGTTCATGACTGCTTTTCCTTAGCACATTGTAACCTTGCTTTTTACTGTTTCGGTGTTAATGATGGCTTTAGTTTAGCTTTTCTGTATGTAAATCCCATTTCCTTTAGGCGGTTTCTTACAGTTCGGTCACAGACGTTGACTCCAGTTTCCACCCATTCGTTCCTCATTTGTTCTGTTGTGCATTTCCTGTTTTGGAGACATATTGCTTTAAGTTTCTGGTCTTGACGCTTTGATGTCTTCCTTGGTCTACCAGTATGTTTGCCTTTAACAACCTTCCCATGTTGTTTGTATTTGGTCCAGATTGTAGACACAGCTGACTGTGAACAACCAACATCTTTTGCAACATTGCGTGATGATTTACCCTCTTTTAAGAGTTTGATCATTTGTTCCTTTGTTTCAATTGACATCTCTCGCGTTGGAGCCATGATTCATGTCAGTCCACTTGGTGCAACAGCTCTCCAAGGTGTGATCACTCCTTTTTAGAAGCAGACTAACAAGCAGATCTAATTTGATGCTGGTGTTATTTTTTGGGAATTGAAATTTAGAGGGTGATTCCATAATTTTTTCCCACATAATTGAGTGATTCCATAATTTTTTCCTCAGAATTGAGTGATTCCATAATTTTTCCCCTATGCTTGCTCTATAACAGTAACCATTACTGACTACCACATTTTTTGTTCTTGATTTCTTTTAGTGTTTCTTAAAGGCAGAAAGTTGCCATTTGAAATGACTGTAGTTTTGTGCCATGTCTGTGATCTGTTTTTTTCTACAAAATTCTACTGAATGAACATCCTCCAAGGCCAGTGATTCCATAATTTTTGCCAGGGGTTGTACATGCATTTATGCAAAAAAAAGTTCCCCAAAAGCACAAAAGAGCTTCAATATATGTTGGTGAGTGACTCCCAGAACAGAGCAGTAATCTCATCTTCCGCTCCCTGCAGCACATTCTCAGGTTATGTTATAAAGCATGTGCCTGCTGTGTCCTCTATGTTCTGGGGGATTTATTACACATTTGACAGCGTAAAAAAGTTGCACATTTCGTGGCATGGCTCATTTGGATTAAATTTTTATAATTTATCTTGATACTTTTTAAAAAGAAAATCTGATTGGGTGGCGAAGTTACCTGGGAGGGGGCGAAATATACAGAACATATACGGTGGAGACCAAAAGTTTGGACACACCTTCGCATTTAAAGATTTTTCTGTTTTTTTCATGACTATGAAAACTGTACATTCACACTGAAGGCATCAAAACTATGAATTAACACATGAGGAATTATATACTTAACAAAAAAGTGTGAAACAACTGAAATTATGTCTTATATTCTAGGTTCTTCAAAGTAGCCATCTTTTGCTTTGATGACTGCTTTGCACACTCTTGGCATTCTCTTGATGAGCTTCAAGAGGTAGTCACCGGAAATGGTTTTCACTTCACAGGTGTGCCCTGTCAGGTTTAATAAGTGGGATTTCTTGCCTTATAAATGGGGTTGGGACCATCAGTTGTGTTGTGCAGAAGTCTGGTGGATACACAGCTGATAGTCCTACTGAATAGTCTGTTAGAATTTGTATTATGGCAAGAAAAAAGCAGCTATGTAAAGAAAAATGAGTGGCCATCATTACTTTAAGAAATGAAGGTCAGTCAGTCCAAAAAATTGGGCAAACTTTGAAAGTGTACCCAAGTGCAGTGGCAAAAACCATCAAGCGCTACAAAGAAACTGGCTCACATGAGGACCGCCCCAGGAAAGGAAGACCAAGAGTCACCTCTGCTTCTGAGGATAAGTTTATCCGAGTCACCAGCCTCAGAAATCGCAGGTTAACAGCAGCTCAGATTAGAGACAAGGTTAATGCCACACAGAGTTCTAGCAGCAGAGACATCTCTACAACAACTGTTAAGAGGAGACTTTGTGCAGCAGGCCTTCATGGTAAAATAGCTGCTAGGAAACCACTGCTAAGGACAGGCAACAAGCAGAAGAGACTTGTTTGGGCTAAAGAACACAAGGAATGGACATTAGACCAGTGGAAATCTGTGCTTTGGTCTGATGAGTCCAAATTTGAGATCTTTGGTTCCAACCACCGTGTCTTTGTGTGACGCAGAAAAGGTGAACGGATGCACTCTACATGCCTGGTTCCCACCATGAAGCATGGAGGAGGAGGTGTGATGGTGTGAGGGTGCTTTGCTGGTGACACTGTTGGGGATTTATTCAAGGTTGAAGGCATACTGAACCAGCATGGCTACCACAGCATCTTGCAGCAGCATGCTACTCCATCCGGTTTGCGTTTAGTTGGACCATCATTTATTTTTCAACAGGACAATGACCCCAAACACACCTCCAGGCTGTGTAAGGGCTATTTGACCAAGAAGGAGAGTGATGGGGTGCTACGCCAGATGACCTGGCCTCCACAGTCACCAGACCTGAACCCAATCGAGATGGTTTGGGGTGAGGTGGACCGCAGAGTGAAGGCAAAGGGGCCATCAAGTGCTAAGCACCTCTAGGAACTCCTTCAAGATTGTTGGAAGACCATTCCCGGGGACTACCTCTTGAAGCTCATCAAGAGAATGCCAAGAGTGTGCAAAGCAGTCATCAAAACGAAAGGTGACTACTTTGAAGAATCTAGAATACAAGACATATTTTCAGTTGTTTCACACTTTTTTGTTAAGTATATAATTCCACATGTGTTAATTCATAGTTTTGATGCCTTCAGTGTGAGTATACAATTTTCATAGTCATGAAAAAACAGAAAAATCTTTAAATGAGAAGGTGTGTCCAAACTTTTGGTTTGTACTGTATATATTATTTATCATGACAGAGAAATTCTTGTAAATCTATGCCTCCTGATAAAAGTCGGAGATTTCAGTTCCTGCCTATAGGACATCCCAAGATGCTCTAAATTTGACACTTCATAGTGTTGTAGCATGTGCTCCAATAGATTTAAAGGGAAGCTGTTAGTAGGATCAACCCTCCTAAGCTGTCTATATGGCCATGTAGGTCATAGGAAACTGAATAAAATGATACCTTGATATCTGCGATCCAATATCTTATTCCTGAGAAATTCTTGTATTTCTTAGTATGTAAATTAGCTGTTAAGATCTATGGGCCGGACATAAATCTCCCTAAAAGTCTGCCTCCAGAGCTCATTGTTAATGAATGCTACCAGTGTGAGATATGTAGATCAGGAGAGCAGACTGTCAGTCATTACATGTCTCACACTGGTAACCCCTGTTTCATTTAAAATGCAATCTGGAGGCAAATCATAGGGGAGATCTATGCCCCGCCCTTAGATCTTAATAGCTCATTTACATATTAAGAAAAACATGGATTTCTCTAAAATAAAACATCGGATCGTAAGTATCAAGGTATCATTTTATTCAGCTTCCTATGACCTATAGGCCCATATAGACGGCTCAGGAGGATTGGTCCTGCTTAACATAACAAAGACTACAGAATTGTAAATCAGGACTGCGGCTCTTTCATTATAGTCATTGTGGGAATCCTAGTGGTTAGAATCCTGATAATCCGACGTTGTAGGCACAGCCGATCACCATCACTGACCCTAACAGGAAGAGTCTTAGTAGAAACTGAAGTGGAAAATGTATCGAGTCACTTTCCAGAAACGATGCTACTGCTATCCACTGCCATGTTTGCTCTTGTATCTCAGCTCAATTCACTAGAATAGGATTGAACTGCAATACCATACACAGCCTAAACTCAAGAGTGGTGCTATGGTGCTGATAGAGCTATCATAAGCAGTCCATTATTACATAGACACATGACAGTAATAGAACAGCATAATTCTCACAAATGGATGTGTTGCCTGTTTTGTTATGAGCCTTTGTGTCTCCCCTTTATTCTCCCGGTAGGAATCAAAGCGGTTTGTTCAGTGGCAATCCTCGATATGAAAATGTCCCCTTGAATGACAGGCAGTCCCCGCCCCCTTCGGTAAGTAGGACTACAGATTACATAAAGTTCATAACTTTCCAAATTGAGCGAATATTAATTCTTGAAGTTTCTATGAAAATGAATTGAGAATTACATACCTAGAAATTTCATAATAATGTAAGTGGAATGGCTCGAAACAGCAGCAGAAGCGATCCAAAAAGTAGATTTGCCAAAAAAGAAATTCTGGTACTGTTTCTGTCATTGGAAACCCCATTCAGATGAGTGGATTTAATGATAAGTGAAGAAGAAAGAATCAATTAGAAGCCAATTGAATTCAATTAGAATTTCCCCAAATGTTTGTATTCAAGCAAGTAGAGATTTATTTTGCCCAGATTTATTTCGCCCAAATCCAGCAAAATAAAAGTTGGACATCGTCTAGCAAGATTTTAAGGAGAGAAGTTAATAAAATGTAAAAATCTCCTTCTTTGATACTTTTCACCCCATATTTCTATGATAACTCTATATTTCGAGAACTGTTCTTCACTCATCTTCTAGATACCCCCCGGTAAGTTTCTGCAAATTTTGACGGCTATCTGGTTGCTGAAGAGAACCGTTGAAATATTCAGGGTTGGATTTCTCCTCTGCAGAAAGCAAGACAAGTTTAATATCAAAATATTGGAATATATTCCAAAACTCTCAACTCTTTGTGAATCTTACCACTAGAGTATGAACATTATCCAACATTTTCCAGCTCAAGTTGAAAGTACAATAAGATCTATGGAGCCGTTTGCTGAGATTTATGGTGCTTCTTACACTGTTCATTCATTTTACGAACAAGCAGTGATGGAGTTGGTTACTAGGGTCTTCCGGGAGTTTCATATTGGTGACCTTTCCTTAGGATAAGCCATCAATGTCTGACCCTCGCAAGGATAAGTGCCGTGACCCCATTCATCTTTATCATGTGCAGAGATGTTAATACAGTGGTGATCAAAAGTTTTGCATTTTTTTTAACAATGTGATTACTTCTGTCTGGTTGTTGTGATGACATTTTCATGGTGATGAATTGAAAGTGCGTGAAGATGTCATTATGCAAGAGCTTAATTTTAACCAAAATGCTTTAGAATATAGGTATGGTCGTTTAATGAAAGAAAACTGACTGCCAAAAGTTTTGCATCTAATCTTTAATTACTGCACCACAACGACGGGGCATTGTAGCCACTCGGGTATTCATGACATCTTGATGGATCTTGCTCGATTCCATTTGCAAATCTGCAAACAATTCATCTTTATTGCTATGGGTACAAGCCCCAACTCATCCCAAAGGTGCTCTATAGGGTGTAAATCAGGTGATTGGCTTGGTCATTGCAACTCGCGAACATTTTTCTTTACTAACCAATTTTTGACTAAATTGGATGTGTGCTTAGGATCATTGTCTTGCTGGAACTTCCAGCCCCTGCATACTTTGGTTTTACCATGTGGCAGCATTACATTCTCCAGTATATCCTTGTACATGGTAGCATTCATTTTTCCATGAATTCTATGCAGAGCGTCAATGGTAGATGCAGAAAAGCAGTCTCAAATCATGACATTGCCACCACCATGTTTCACTGTAGGTGTTTGGTATCTAACATCATTACATTTTCCAATTGTGCGATATATATAGTGCTTCCATCACTACCAAACAGAATAAACTTTGCCTGACTTCACTCTCATAATAATAAGCTTCCTGGCATCTAGTGATAAATTTGGCTTTGTCTTTGCCAAGTTTTTACCAAAAAAACACATTTAAAAAAATGTAGGAAAAATTTGACTACCCATGACAAAATATGCAAAACATTTGTCAAAGCAAATGTTGAAAACTAACACATAAAGGCATAAAACAATGTCAAACACAATATACATCCTTATATCTGACAACCATTTGCTTCCGGTTTACTAAAATCACCAGGAAAATTGCATCATAACAACCAGACAGATTTAATCAAACTTTACAAAAAAAATGCAAAACTTTTGGTCACCACTGTATGTTAGAGACTTTGCCTGGTTTTCAAGCTTAGTTCCATTTGTTTGACTCCGACCTTGATTTGAGGGCTGCAATACCAGACTCAGTAACTTCCAAATGCATGACTGTACCTAATAAACTATTAGGGGGCTATGATGCTTCAGTCATCTAAATAGTAGAGGTCAATACAAAATAAAAGAAGAAAAAGATATGACAGCACTGCCCAACAGCGAGATCAGGTATAAATTCAGTGGTCAATGCTTGAACCCGACACTCTCGGGAGGTGCTCGCATCCGGAATGAAGGAAGAACCATGCAGCAGGAATAGAAAAGAACGCGGCAACACTCACCGGATCTGTGATCCAGACTTTTCCTTTTATTGAAGCAACTGTGAACACATCTTCACGGCACGGGGGAGACAAGGAACAAAAGAGGTGAGCGGGGAGAGGACTACGGCCGTTTCACGCCAACACCGGCGCTTCTACGGGTCCACCTAGAAGCGCCGGTGTTGGCGTTGATCTGAGTGGGATCAATTTTTCTTGGAGGTGAAGGAAAAAAATGTCTCCATCTTCTCGATTCGGTCAGTCTGTGAAAATCGTCATGTCATCCGAATGTGGTCCGATTTTTTGGCTCAAAATTGGACATGCCTCTGATTTTTTCCATGGACCACTCAATCTGAGGAAAAAAATGGACATGCACACAGTCCCATAGAATATCATAGATACGAATGCTATCTCTGAAAACCACGGATGTCACAATATAATCGGTCATGTGCACAAGCCCTAACTGCAATTATTGCACATGCCCATTGTGGTGACGACCGCACAAACTGGAAACCAGAGTGGAATCCTTATGTGTATATTTCACTAGGATTTGGCATGATATAATCAGATAAAGTCCCTGGTTCTGTTTAAGGACCGCATTTTTTTCTTTTTCATTGCTGAATTCCAAGAGCTGTAACCTGTATTTTACTCTTTATTTTCCGTGGTTTTATTTATATCAGTTGGAAAGCGCAGATTTTAAACAGTTTCAGAATTCAATCTACGAGAGGAGCGTCAGACAGCAACTAATGAGCGACGCCGAGCTGGAAATCACAGAGATGGCAATGTGACAGATGGAGGCACAGAGAACGGATGTATCAACAAGGTCAAATGGAGAACACCGTACAGACGCAGAACAATGAACTGCAGAGAATCATCAAGAAGGAAAAATGGAATCTGTGATCCAAACAACCAGGACATAGATAGATAGATAATAGATAAATAGATAGATAGATAATAGATAGAAGATAGAGAATAGATTAGTCAGTTGTTGCTCTTCGTACCTTATAACAGGTACTTTTAAAAAACGTGTCCCGTTTAAACTGACTAAATTAATTGGCATAGAGTCGAAAACAGTGTATGTGCAGAGTGTTTGCCTACGGTTATGAACTTTGTTCTGAACATGCATCGGTCACCTTGCAAGCACAAACTCTCTACTCAAGCATCATTTTCCATGTAGGTACCATCCCCGTCTGTAAATTGATTGGAGGAAGCTTAAAGATTGACCAGGACTTAGGTTAGCATTCCTTTGGGTTTGGTGAAGGAACTTTAGTTTTTATGAGGTGTGCAGCTCTACGATTAACCTATGATATGGTGAATGACATTGGCATGAGTGGCTTAAAGATTCCATTTAATGATTTGAAAAAAACTATTGAAATGATTGTACAATCTAAAATAATTTCTTTTCCTTTACTCCTCCTTCACGTTTATCATGGATCCCACCAGTATTCTCCTAGCATGCGAACATCCTTCATCAGTGCAACCCAAGAAGAGACCAATACTTATTGCCGAACAGAAGTCGTATCGTAGAAGATTCCTTTCGCTGTCCTCACTTTTCCTCCAAGCTGTAAAGATGACTAACAGAGACAAAAAAAAGACTGAGCCTTTGTTGCTCTTTAACTTCTTTTTTGGCAAGGATACTTGGGTGCTAAACCCTTTCAGCTTTCCCGTGATTGGTATTAAACCCTTACCCTTTTGTGTCGCCAGGGTAATTTTCACTGAACTGTCCCTCTGCCTTCAGTTTTATATATTTTTTGTATTGGTTCATGTTCTTTTTATCCAGCAAGACTTGTTCCCAATTTTTTTTTTACCACATATTGGACCTTGCAGTTGACTTCCAAAGGGGACATCATGGGGAGTCTGTACAGGAGGATTTTTTTTAGAAAGACAATGGAAGAGCCTAAAATGTTCACTCCCGAAGGAGAAATTACTGTTATCAACGGGAATCCAAATCATCAAATAGCAAAAAGCTTCTGACATGGAGAAAACTGGACATCTGGATGTAGAGACCAGTGATTTGGTCACCGACTGACATGAGGCGTATATACTGTGCTGTGTGTTTGTGATGTGGAAGTGAGGAGGACATAGAATGCATTGTAGAGAAAAGGAGTGAGGACACTGCTGCTGCAAAACTCTTTCCTCCACAGATGGATCTGTTTTTAATTAGAACATTTTAACACTAACTCATATTTTACACTGACTTTAAATAAAAGGGAAAAAACACACTTTATTTTAAAAAATATATATATTTTTCTTGTTATTCTTGACTTGTCTGGATATCGGGGGTACGGGCAACATTATCACCATCTGGTTTGGGCAGTCGAGTTGCAATGGCAGTAAATGACAAGTCTGACTTTCTCAAAAAAATTAAAAACTGATGATAAAATGGTAAAAGACGCTAGTCTGATTCATTGTAACTTCTGTTGCTCCAGCACATATCATTCTGGTGGTCTACGCTGGGAAAAGAAGCAATGATGTACTGTTCATAGGTCTCAGAACGCTGAGACCTGTGACCGGAACAGGATGTTTTCAGATGCGTCTCCGACGACATCCCATTCCAGTCTCCTGACCACTGAATCATCTAGCTTCGGAGTGACTTTCATTATTTTATCATACGTTCTGACTTTTCAAACTTTTTGGTAGACGTTGTACGATTCCTTTAGAACACCTAATTCCTGACATTATTACTCTAGGGGAAATTCTGAAAAAATGTCTTCTCCCAGGGATCCCAACCCCCTTCTTGATGTTGGGGCAAGTAAAGATTTATATGGTCCATATTTTCGGAAATATTTTAGACTTCCTTGTCTGACCCCATGCCAGGCATACTTGGGTTAGCTAAATTCATTTGGCCATCTCAATAATACCTGTAATTTCAGTTAACTCCAAAATTCTAGGGAATCATGGTTTGGATACACTGTGTTACAGGGTGAAAGCCATGGTCCACCCATTTAGTTAGCAGCATAAATCCTACAAAGAATAATCTTTAAAGGGTTTGTCCAGTGAAAACAAGTTGTCACCTGTCACAGGGATAGCACTAATCAGCTCCCTGTCCTGACAAGCAGCCACAGGATGAGACCACCTAATCATGCTTCTGTCGTTTTACCGCAGAGCACAGGTGCCGAGAATGGCAGATAAGGTAAGCGGTAAGTGCTCCATATAGAACCTGGAGAATAAAGTGGCTTTTACTGCAGACTTGGAGGTGGGAGATTGGATGGAGTGGGTGGCCTTATGGAGAGGAGGTGGTGTATGAAAAGAGGTGCAAAGGGGGCAATATTTAGAGAGAGATGGGGTATGGTTTGCAGTTGGGTTACAGTTTGGACACAGTGTACACTGTGTCAGTAGGAATAATGAAGAGAGGACAGCATGGAATGGGGATAGTGTCGCGCCAAAGATCATAAGGGGGAAGGTGTGGTGTCATGGTTCATAAGGGAGGATAGTGTGGCATCGTAGTTCACAAGAAGCATGGTGTGGAGTCCATGGTTTATAAGGGAAGATGCTGTGGTGGTAATTGTTAATAAGAGCGTAAATAGTTTATAAAGGGGAGCATAGTTCATAAGGGAGGACAGTGTAGTGATCATAGTTAAAAAAGATGACAGTGTGGAGGTCAAGAGTTCATGGAAGGTATGGCAAGGTAGTTATAGTTCATAAGGGGGGACAATTTAGAGGCCATAGTTCATGACAGTGGACAGTGTGGTCATCTTAGCTCATACGGGAAAAGTATAGGGGTCATAACTCTTAGGAGGATTGTACATAAGGGAGGATGGTTATAGTTCAAATTGGGACAGTATACTGGTAGTAGTTCATAAGGAAGGACAGTATGCAGGCATTATTTTGTAGGAGAGGACAGTGTGGAGGCCATAATTCTTAAGAGGGACAGTGTGGAATCATATTTTGTGCAGGAAACACACTTAGGTCAACTATTTATTCTGGAGCAAAGTATGACTTGCTATTTTTATTCAGAGGGCACCGTAATGATACTTATTTTTAAGGGTGCAATGTCAGGATGTGCTTGAGAAAACCTGAGAAAAGAGAAATCTGCAGAGGTAAGTTCTGGCTGTGAAAAGTCATCATGGCATGTGGACCAGATGAGGAGAAAAGAAAGAGAACAATTGCAATCAGAGAAGATCTAATGTATACCTGGATGTAAATGTTTATTTGTGATACTTACTACATCTCATCAAAACTGTGATTCTTGCATGGTCCGCAGTTTGATGTTGGCTAGGAACCACTTCCAGCATTTCTTTAGCATTGCTAAGCTCATATTGGGAATTGCAGATTCATGAGACACAAATGTTTATAACAGGCTGACACAATTGATTACTGTACTAGGCTTGGTGCTGTATTCATTTACTCATAATGGTTCTGGTAATTTTTTCATGTATGGATGGTTGTTCTGATTCTATTTTCATATACTAATGCTGGTTCTAATGATGTATTCATGCAATGATGGTGATTCTGGTATTGTTGTCATGTACTGATGGTGGTTCTAGTGCTGTTCTCATGTACTGACAGTGGTTCTGGCACTGTTTTCTTGTACTGATGGTGGTTCTGGTGCTTTATATAATAATGGTGGTGGTCTTAGTGATGTATTTATGTACTGATATTGTTCTGGTACTGTATTCATGTACTGACAGTTGTTCTCATGATGTATTTATGTAATAATGGGGGTACTAGTGATGAATTAATGTACTGATAATGATTTAGGTTCTTATAGTGGTTCTGGTGCTGTATTCATGTACTGATGATGGTTCTGGGCAGTATTTGTTTACTGAGGATGGTTCTGGTGCTATATTTGTGTGCTAATGGTGGTTCTCACTCTGTATTTGTCTACTAATGTTGGTTCTCGTGCTGCATTTGTGTACTGTTCTTGGTACCAGTACTTATATATAATGAATAAGGGAGGGGTATGTAACTGGATGTGGTTTGAAAAATGGGGCATGGAATTAAAAAAGGCATGTATTTTTTCTCACATGAACAGGGATCCTGTTGCTGAGAATTTTAATCTTACCTCTGACTGAATGGATCTGATGTAATGCTATCCACAAATATCAACTCTACCTGCCAGCCTGTAATGAGGTGACATGGCCCTGATATAGAATAGTTGATATACTGTACCTATTTCATCCATGTTCGTGGGTAGACAATGTAATGGTTACCATTGTAAACACTGGAAATTCACAAGCTATGGTCTGCAGGTGAATGGTTTAAAACCATTAGGTAAGTGCCATAAACTCATTTTCGCCAGAAAAATCCTAAATCCCAGACATCCTCTGAAGAAGTACGCCAAGCTTGGACATTGCATGCTTAGTGCAAAGCATTAATTTATTTATTTAGGTCAATTGTGTCCTCTTTTATAAGTTGTTGCAAACTACAACTGCATCTGTTTAAGCACACAGGCAGTTGTACCTTAGCGGCAGCTGGAAAGTCATGGTGGTGGCCACCACTTTAGGGTCCTTTTTCACGAGTACATAATGTACCCATAATAAGCTACAATGATATATCATGTGGAACAGCTCTCGTTATACTTCCATTTACATGCAGCGTTCCTCTGAATTTGCATACTGTATTGATATCTCCATGGAATTGGCATATTCTCTGCAGCATGTCATCTGTTTAGCCTGTTGAATAGCAGAGATTATTAGGTCATATAAATGATGGAGTTTAAAAACAAACGAGTTCATAGGTATTCCGGGTTTGTTCCCGTCTCCTGGGTCCACTGCCCTCTGTTGTGCTCCACGTTGGGTTTTGCAGTTTGCCCAACATGGATCAATGATATCATCTCCCTAGACCTATATAAGGCCTAATTGACACACATACACCTGTCTTGGGATTGACACTTTAGACCTTTATGTTTGGTGCGCTCCACCTTCTGCGCTTACTTTCTTCCATCACTGCTGGGTTCCACTTCATCCATCCTGATGCCTTGAGATTCCTGAGTGTGCCAACTCCTTACTGCCCAGGTACGTTCCAGCTTACTGTATCAATGCCTTGGGTTGTGTGCCCACATGAGCCTGGGTCTTAGAGAATCCACCTTTCCTGTTGTGCCTAATAGCATGTTTAAGCCGAGTAATGACTCGGAGCATAAATGTCTGTGAATATTAATAGACATTAACTTGCTATACATTTCTCAACTAAGATACACAACAGACACATCATGGCGGTAGTTGGTAATTAGTGATGGGTGGACTCACAGAAGTTTCGGGTCCTGCAAGTCCGTCCAGGCTTTAAATAAAGTTCGAATCGGGACCCGAACCTGACCCAAATGTGACCATGGATCCCATCCTCATAAAAATCAATGGGGACCAAAACTTTAGGCTGTAAAATGGCTGTAAGATGTTTATAGTAACTGCTAGGGGGCAGCAAAAGGAAGAAAAATGTGTGTAAGAGCAGGACAATTGTCCTGCAAACAAATGTGGATTGTGAAAAAAAGTGGATAGGGCAAAAAAAAAATATGGTGGGGTACTCCCATTTTTTATAACCAGCAGCCCTCAGCTGTCAGCTTTATCTTGCCTAGTTATCAAAAATAGAGGGGCCCCCATACTGTTTTTTTTTAAATTATTTAAATAATTAACAAAAAATGGCGTGGGGTTCGTCCCATTTTTCATAACCAGCCAAAGTAAAGCCGGCAGCTTGGGGCTGGTATTCTAAAGATGGGAAGCTCCATGGTTATTGGGTCCGACTCCTACCCAGCCTAAAAATAACAGCCTGCAGCCGGCGCAGAAAAGGCGCCTCCATTCCTGGCTCTTTGCCCGACTCTTCTGGCTTGCCCTGATGCATTGGCAAATGGGATAATATTTTGGGGTTGATGTCAGCTGTGTAATGTCCGCTGATATAAAGCCTAGGGGTTAGTAATGGAGAAGTGTCGATCAGACACCCCCATTGCTAGTTAAAAAAACACAGGAAAAAAATACTTTACTTGAATAAAGACTCCCTGACACTCCCTCGTTCACCAATTTCTTATTAAAAAGGGTCTAACAAAGCTCCAACGGTAATCCAATAAAGAGTAAGGACCCCCCACTCCTTTGTTTACCAATTTATTAATTAAAAATAAATCAAGGAAGTTACGATAGTAATCCAAGAGTGTAATGTCCATTGAATTCTATGGCGTCTCATTCTGAGAAAGTTCTCAAAATGAGACTTCAACGTTCACTCCCGTTCAGTGGCAGACACAGAAATTATTATGCTTATGCCTGCCGCTTCCCCTGAGTAACCCTATTGAGCCTCGTCCAGTGAACGTTCGTTTTACAGAATTATTTATTTAAATAAATTACAAAAACGGCGTGAGGGTCCCTCTGTTTTTGATAAACAGCCAAGATAAAGCTGACAGCTGAGGGCTGCAGCCCGCAGATGTCTGCTTCACCTGCATTTGTTATAAAAAAAGGGGGAGCCCAAGCCTTTTTTTTTTTAATTCTTATTTTTTTCACATGGTGCATTGGCCAATCGCAGACATGCCAATACATGCCCACAATGGAAAAGCTTGTTGGTTGGCTTCAGCCTTTCAACAAGCTTTGTTCAGGCTGCCGAACCTGAACAGTAACAGAAACTTCAGTGAGCAGTCTGTGTTCAGCGTCCGTACATGGACACTTGGTGTCCGGTACTGGACCCCGAACTTTAGCATTTAGGTTCGCCCATCACTGCTGGTAATGATGACAATGTGTGCACAGAAACCAATGCAGAAGGATTAAAGGGAGCCTGACACATCATTATGCTGCCCAAACTAGACTGGTACTGCATTGCAAACTTGTATGTTTTACTCTGAAATGCTGCAAAGTTTCAAAGATAATCATAGTTTATGCTCTCGGGTGAGGATGAGATGACTAGTTAAAAAATCAGGTCCCCACTGGCTTCTTTCCACCAGCTCAGCTAAACTGAAAGGTCTCTCCCTAAGGGTACCGTCTCACAGTGGCACTTTGGTCACTACGACGGTACGATCCGTGACGTTCCAGCGATATCCATACGATATTGCAGTGTCTGACACACAGCAGCGATCAGGGACCCTGCTGAGAATCGTACGTCGTAGCAGATCGTTTGCAACTTTCTTTCGTCGCTGGATCTCCCGCTGTCATCGCTGGATCGTTGTGTATGACAGCGATCCAGCGATGCATTCGCTTGTAACCAGGGTAAACATCGGGTTACTAAGCGCAGGGCCGCGCTTAGTAACCCGATGTTTACCGTGGTTACCAGCATAAAAGTAAAAAAAACCAAACAGTACATACTTACATTCCGGTGTCTGTCCCCCGGCGTTCTGCTTCTCTGCACTGTGAGCGCCGGCCGGCCGGAAAGCGAGCACAGCGGTGACGTCTGACGTCACCGCTGTGCTTTCCGGCTGGCGCAGACACAGTGGAGAGAAGCAGAACGCCGGGGGACAGACACCGGAATGTAAGTATGTACTGTTTGTTTTTTTTTACTTTTACACTGGTAACCACGGTAAACATCGGGTTACTAAGCGCGGCCCTGCGCTTAGTAACCCGATGTTTACCCTGGTTACCCGGGGCCTTCGGCATCGTTGGTCGCTGGAGAGCTGACTGTGTGACAGCTCCCCAGCGACCACACAACCACTTACCGACGATCACGGCCAGGTCGTATCGCTGGTCGTGATCGTTGGTAAATCGTATAGTGTGACAGTACCCTAAGTGTTTAGGGAGAGATAAGTTCCTGAGGTCCATTGTGATAAGATATTACAGTGGCACTCCTTAACTTCTTTAATTTTGTATAATAATTCAGCATATGCAGATACAAAAAAGGTAGAACGGCTCTCCCACCTGGCCAATGCTGTTTCGTGTGCACGCATGCTTTTTCTAGGCCTCCCTTGAGCAAAAAGGGACCAAGAGGCATGTGCCCATTAGCTACTCCCTGCTCAGTTAGACTGACAGCTCTCTCCCTACATGTATCTAAAGAGAGACTATTAGAAGAGATGACAAGTCCAAAACATATGTCCCTGTTGGTTTCTCCCTGCCCATTCAGCTAGACTGACAGGTCTCTTCCTATGTGTACATAAGGAAAGACTAATCCAAGAGGTATGTCCCTCGCTAGCTTTTCCCTACCAGCTCTGCTAGACTGACAGTTCTCTCCCTATGTGTATATACCGTAAGGAAAGACTAGTCCAAGGGGTGTGTCCCTGCTGGCTTCTCCCCACCCACTCAGCTATACTGACAGGTCTCTCCCTGTGTTTATATAAGGAAGAGCGACTAGTCCAAGATGTGACTATTAGTGATGAGCAAGAATACTCGTTGCTCGGGTTTTCCCGAGGCGGCTCGGGTGGTCTCCGAGAATTTGTAAGTGCTCGGAGATTTCGTTTTCATTGCCTCAGCTGAATGATTTGTGGATGCCAGAAAGGCTGAATACATGAGGGGATTCCCTAACAAACAGGCATTCCTCACATGTATTCAGCCTGGCTAGCAGCCGTAAATCATGCAGCTGAGGCGATGAAAACTAAATGTCTGAGCACTAACAAATACTCCGATGTCACCCGAGAATGCTCTGGGAAACCCGAGCAACGTGTATACTCGCTCATCACTAGTGACTAGTCCAGGAGGTATGTCCCCCCTGGCTTCTCCCTACCTGCTCAGCTAGACTGACAGGTCTCTCTCTAGGTGTATATAGAGAGGAGAGACAAGACCAATATCTGACTAGTTCAAGAGGTATGTCCCCACTGGCTCTTCCCCACCTGCTCTGCTGGACTGACAGGTCTGTCCCTATGTGTATGTAAGGAGGAAAGACTAGTCCAAGAGGTACGTCCCCGCTGGCTTCACCCTGCCAACTCAGCTAGACTGACAGGTCGCCCCTTATGTGTGTATAGATAGACACCTGTCAGTTTAGCTGAATGAGCGAGAATCTGGCAGACATACCGATTGAACCAGTCACACTGCCCCAGATCATGCCTTCAACTACAGTACAGACCAAAAGTTTGGACACACCTTCTCATGTAAAGATTTTTCTGTATTTTCATGTCTATGAAAATTGTACATTCACACTGAAGGCATCAAAACTATGAATTAACACATGTGGAATTATATACTTAACAAAAAAGTGTGAAACAACTGAAAATATGTCTTATATTCTAGGTTCTTCAAAGTAGCCACCTTTTGCTTTGATGACTGCTTTGCACACTCTTAGAATTCTCTTGATGAGCTTCAAGAGGTAGTCATCGGGAATGGTCTTCCAACAATCTTGAAGGAGTTCCCAGAGATGCTTAGCACTTGTTGGCCCTTTTGCCTTCACTCTGCGGTCCAGCTCACCTCAAACCATCTCGATTGGGTTCAGGTCTGGTGACTGTGGAGGCCAGGTCATCTGGCGTAGCACCCATCACGCAGCCCTTACACAGCCTGGAGGTGTGTTTGAGGTCATTGTCCTGTTGAAAAATAAATGATGGTCTAACTAAACGCAAACCGGATGGAATAGCATGCCGCTGCAAATGCTGTTGTAGCCATGCTGGTTCAGTATGCCTTCAATTTTAAATAAATCCCCAACAATGTAACCAGCAAAGCACCCCCACACCATCACACCTCCTCCTCTATGCGTCACGGTGGGAACCAGGCATGTAGAGTCCATCCGTTCACCTTTTCTGCGTCGCACAAAGACACGGTGGTTGGAACCAAAGATCTCAAATTTGGACTCATCAGACAAAAGCACAGATTTCCACTGGTCTAATGTCCATTCCTTGTGTTCCTTAGCCCAAACAAGTCTCTTCTGCTTGTTGCCTGACCTTAGAAGTGGTTTCCTAGCAGCCATTTTACCATGAAGGCCTGCTGCACAAAGTCTCATCTTAATAGTTGTTGTAGAGATGTGTCTGCTGCTCGAACTCTGTGTGGCATTGACCTTGTCTCTAATCTGAGCTACTGTTAACCTGCGATTTCTGAGGCTAGTGACTCGGATAAACTTATCCTCAGAAGCAGAGGTAACTCTTGGTCTTCCTTTCCTGGGGCAGTCCTCATGTGAGCCAGTTTCTTTGTAGGGCTTGATGGTTTTTGCCACTGCACTTTCAAAGTTTTCCCAATTTTTTCGGACTGACTGACCTTCATTTCTTAAATTAATGATGGCCACACGTTTTTCTTTACTTAGCTGCTTTTTTCTTGCCATAAAACAAATTCTAACAGTCTATTCAGTAGGACTATCAGCTGTGTATTCACCAGACTTCTGCACAACACAACTGATGGTCCCAACCCCATTTATAAGGCAAGAAATCCCATTTATTAAACCTGACAGGGCACACCGGTGAAGTGAAAACCATTTTCGGTGACTACCTCTTGAAGCTCATCAAGAGAATGCCAAGAGTGTGCAAAGAAGTCATCAAAGCAAAAGGTGGCTACTTTGAAGAACCTAGAATATAAGACATAATTTCAGTTGTTTCACACTTTTTTGTAATTCCACGTGTTAATTCATAGTTTTGATGCCTTCAGTGTGAATGTACAATTTTCATAGTCATGAAAATACAGGAAAATCTTTAAATGAGAAGGTGTGTCCAAACTTTTGGTCTGTACTGTATGTTTTTCTCTGAAACTTCAGCATTTCAAAGTAGCATACATGTAAGCAATTCAGGATCTGCACATAATGAATCCTGAGAAAGGTTCACTTTAAATATGGGATGATTAGCTGCAGAAAGCCTGAAAACTTGAAGACCTCAATTTCAGAGATAGCGATTGGGTCAGAGGTACACTGTGTCAATTTTGGTAGTGCTATCAGTTAAAGAAGTTGTCCACTACTATAACCTTTTTTTTTTTTTTTTCATAAATCTTGCTATTATGTGCCACTGAAAACATCTACTGTGTTTATTTTAGCAATATTACCTTTTATCATGCTGTAGCAGCACATCTTTAGTGCTGGATTCAGCTCTCATGGGGTTAATCGACAACTTCCTTTCTCCTGAGTTATTGTGCTCTAATACTACAAGTTCCATGATGCATTGCACTGCTACTAAGCACGAACCTACCACACCCACTCCAAAACACACCCCAACCCCTCCCTCCTCTCCCTCCTCTAGCTTCAAAAAGATTTGTGATGTCATTTCTGTCCAACCTCCTCTTTTACATGTGTCCAACCCACATTCCATTACACACAGATAGATAGATAGACAGACAGACAGACAGACAGACAGACAGATAGATAGATAGATAGATAGATAGATAGATAGATAGATACAGATATATCTATGTCTATTTCCATAGATATGTCCATATCCATGTTTCTAAACCCCTTCAACCCCTGGAGCTTTTTTGTTTTCATTTATCGCTCCCCTTCTTTCCAGAGCCATAATTTTTCCGTCAATATGGCCATGTGGGGGCTTGTCTTTTGCGGGACAAGTTCTACTTTTGAATGACATCATTGGTTTTACCATGTCGTGTAGCAGAAAATGTGAAAAAAATTCAAAGTGCAATGAAATGGCAAAAAAAGTGCAATCCCACACTTGTTTTTCGCTTGGCTTTTTTGCTAGGTTCACTAAATGCTAAGGCTGTGTGCACACGTTGCGGATCTGATTGCAGATCCGCAGCGTTTTTTGCCGCACTGAATTGCATCAAATCCACAGTGTAGTGCACAACCAATGTAAGTCTATGGGAGCCGCAGACTTGTTGTGCACATGCTGCGGAAAAAGCCGCACCAAAACCACACCAAGAACTGCATCAAAACCACACCAAAAACTGCATCAAAACCGCACCAAAACTGCAAAACTGCACCAGGTTTTGATGCAGTTTTTGGTGCAGTTTTGATGCTTTTTTTGGTGCGGTTTATGCGCGGTTTTAATGCCGTTTTTGGAAATAAGTAAATAAATGGAAAATGTGCATGATTTGAATGGAAACATGCCTGAAAAAACGGATTCCAAGGCCGGATTCATCATTTCACAGCTCAGTTTCATACGTTTTTTTGCCGGATCCGTCGCTGTGCGTTTTTTCGCCGGACAGAAAAAACGTTCCTCTGTATGTGTTTTCCATCCGGCGGAAACCGCTTTTTTGACGGATCCGGCAAAAAACGGATGAAACGTGTGGCCATCAGGCGCAATCCGGCGCTAATACTACTCTATGAGAAAAAAACGGATCCGACGGAAAAAAATGGATCCGTTTTTTTCAAAACTCGCCGAATTATGCCTCACGGCAAAAACCTGATGTGTGAAAGCAGCCAAATATATGGATAGATACATCTATGTATCTATAGATATATCTATCTATAAATATATCTATGGATAGATATATCCATAGATATATAATAGAAAGGTCGATGTTTCTAAGGCCTCTTTCACACTAGCGTCGTGCACTGCACGTCGCAATGCGTCGTTGTGGAGAGAAAACTCGTCCTGCAAAGTTGTCTGCAGGATGCGTTTTTTCTCCATAGACTTTTATTAGCGATGCAGCGCGACGGACCCTTACCGATGCTAGTGTGAAAGCAGCCTAAGGCTACTTTCACACTTGCGTTTTTAGCAATCCGTCTTTTTGGGAAAAAAACGGATCCTGCAAATGTGCTCGCAGGATGCGTTTTTTACCCATAGACGTGTATTAGTGAAGGATCACGACGGATGGCCACACGTTGCGTCCGTCGTGCAACGGATGCGTCGTGTTTTGGCGGACCGTTGGCACGTCCGTCGCGTCTGCCATTTTCTACCGCGCATGCGCAGCCAAAACTCCGCCCCCTCCTCCCCGGACTTCAGAATGGGCAGCGGATGCGTTGAAAAACTGCATCCGCTGCCCACGACGTGCACAAATTTCACAACGTGCGTCGGTACGTCGGCCCGACGCATAGCGATGGACCCGTACCGACGCAAGGGTGAAAGAGGCCTTAATGAGCATTTAATTTAATAAAAAAACGGAAAAAAACGGCGTGGGCTCCCGTGCAATTTTCTGCGCCAGAGGGGGAAAGCCGACGGCCGGGGGCCAATATTTGTAGCCTGCTATATCAGCCCACAGCTGTCTGCGTAGCCTTTACTGGCTATTCAAATAGGGGGACCCCCCCAAAAAAATGACGTGGGGTCCCCCTATATTTTATAGCCAGAAAGGGTACGCAGACAGCTGCGGGCTGATATTCATAGCCTAGAGAGGGGCCATGGATAATGGTCCCCCCCCCGGCTACAAATACCAGTCCGCAGCCGCCCCAGAAATGGCGCATCTGTAAGATGCGCCAATTCCGGCACTTAGCCCCTCCCTTCCCACTCCCATGTAGCGGTGGGATATGGGGTAATAAGGGTTTAATGTCACCTTGCTATTGTAAGGTGACATTAAGCCGGGTTAATAACGGAGAGGCGTCAATAAGACGCCTATCCGTTATTAATCCAATACTAAAAAAGGGTTAATAAAACACGCACACATTAGGAAAAAGTATTTTAATATTCTTCATTTAACCATACTTACCATACTTCAGCGCCTGCAAAAAACGTAAAATAATAAACCGCATACTACCTGTCCGCCGTAGTCCAATTAATAACGAGGGTCTCACGACGATCTCCCCTATAGAACAGTGACATCGGGTGATGTCACTGCTCTATAGGACCCTCAGTGACACACTGACAGGAGACAATGGCTCCTGCAGTGCATCACTGAGGTTACTAAAGTTCACTGGTCTCACTTTATGGCAAAAACTGCGTGGGAACTTCCTCACACAGCAATGCCATAAAGTAAGACTAGGGACTATTTTCTCACAGGGGCGTAGGAATACATTGTGGGGAATACATTGTGGAAGGATACCTTCCTCTCCTCATCAGCAGATGCTCCAGCTCTCCACGGGAGATCATCGAGGGACACTCGTTTTAATTGGATTTCTGCGGATCAGGGAGTATAGTGTTTGTTTATTATTTTAATATTTTTTACAGATGACAATGGCTTCGGGGATCAAAGTGACAAGTGATGGTGAGTATATACTCTATGTTATATGTACTGTATGTATGTATGTACTGTATGTCTGTATGTATGTATGTATGTACTGTATGCGGCATGCCGCATGTCATCGCATGGCGCATGTCGTCGCATGGCGCATGTCGTTGCATGCCGTCGCATGGCGCATGTCGTCGCATGGCGCATGTTCTGTATGTGTTCTATGTATGTATGTACTGTATATGTGTTTTTTTTTTCTTTGTTTTTTTTTTTACATTCAACACATTAGCCGGATGATGGGACTACTACTGTCCCATCATTGGCTAATGTGTCACTCACTGTCACTGTAGCAGGCAGAGCCCGATGGGACTTGTAGTCCCATCGGACATGCCTGCACACAGAGACAACGCCGCCGCCACCACCACCGCACAGCCACCTTCAGCACCACGCAGACCCCCGCCGTCGCACCGGCTGCCGCCGCCACGGCACCGGCCGCCGCCGCGGGACCGGCCGCCAACGCACCGGCCGCCGACGCGGGACCGGCCGCCCACGCACCGGCCGCCGCCGGTACAGTACAGTACACCGGCCGCCGCCACCACGGGACCAGCCGCCGCACATCTCGGCAAGCAGATCCCAGCACCAGACACCTGCAGTGCACAGCCCCGCCTGCCCCCAGCAAAGCCCCGCCCGCCCCCAGCACAGCACAGGCAGCCCACAGTCCCACCCACAGCCCAGTCACTCTTGAGTGACTGCTGACTGTGCGGCTGGGACACGCCTGTTACTGACGTCACGTCAATTTCCAGAGTCTGGAAATTGACGTGACGTCGGCGGAAATTAGCGGTGGCTGCAGCCTGGGGGTCACGTGACCCGGACTCAGCCACCAGCATAGCGCTGCTCACAGGCGAAAAAGGCAACGCAAGGTATTTACACAATTCGTCAGGGGCCCCGGGGGGATACATTGGGGGGATAATTGAAAGTAGTGGACAACCCCTTTAAGCTAGGGGAGAGGAATAAATCAACTATGTGTCCATGTACAAAGATAACAGGGTCATAATTCACAGTATGAGCCACTATCCGAGAACTGCGGACTATAATGCTTTTTACTTATTGATTACTTATTGTTTAGTAAATAGATCTGGCCGCCTGCCGTCACCACTAGGGGGAGCTTATAGCATATAAACTTTATATTGCACTCAATGGTTCATAAATAAATTAGTATTGGCCAAAACGAGGCATCCAATGCTGTAACCTGTCTGTATAATGATGCCAAGTGACCATAGTCGCTAACTGCTGCCCTAAGTCATGGCATGGTGTCAATAGGACACAATCATAGCAGACTGTAAATGGCCAGCGGTGCGGACACACAGAAATTCTATGTTTCATGTATTTTGAAAACATTAAAGGGGCACTGCCACCATGGACATTTATGACACTTCCATAGTACATGGCATAAATGTCTGATGAAGTGGGTTACAGACCACCATGCTAGCTGGGACCATGTTTTAGAAAGAGACACACATGTGCAGCCAAATTCCTGGAGGCACAAGACACATTAGCATTTAATGGTGCCACTGTAAGGGTTGGTGGATTGCACTAAATAAAATAGTGAAGTGCAATCGCAACCCGGGGTCCACCGTGCAGAGATGGAAAGCTGCTGCTATAGAGCAATGGCGGAACCAGGCAGCTAGGTGGAAACTTAAGCGTACAGTGTTGAAGCGACACACTGTGTGAACAGAACACTACATGTCCAGCTCTGTTACCGCATAGAGAGGAACAGTGAAAAACAAAGTGCTGACCCTATTACACATCGCAGGGAACCAGCACATGGGAAGAGCTCGCACTGCGAGGAGATTGTGCTAACCATACGAGACGCTAGATGCACCACCTTGCCGCTTTCCCAGAGAGGTCTAGCCTGAGGGTTGGTACTTGCTCTGTGACTCAACTATGCTAACCGCACACAAGGAGGAAACAGATGCTAAGCCAAGCAAAGTACGACGAACTAACCCTGCCTAGCCACGTAAGTACTCTCTGGGATTAGGACGACTCATTCATGAGTGCAGACTGAGTGGCAGAGTATCCACTGGCAATAACCACACATAAATGATACTAGCGCACCGGCGTGCACCTCTGAGAACCTTTTATACACTAGACTCAGGTCCAGTCAGGCAGGACCTTGCCCGTGGACCAATCCGGCACTGCCACATCACTAGAGCAGCTGACGTCCGACCACGGACATGCTCAGTATGGTGATCTCCGGACTTAGTCTCCAAAGTGCCGGACTGCACCTGAATATTACTGGTTACTAAGGGCTTGGCTAAAGAGCCAGCGGTAACCAAGTGTACACCATGAGCCTGAGCAAGACCCTGGGACCGATGTCTATGCTCAGCAGCGGCTAAAGCTGAATGGGAGACCACAGAGGCAGGTAAGGCTTGGGATCTATGCCGTGCAGCGGGAGATTCCTAACAGCCACAGTAATGCCCTATGACACAATATACAGTGAGTACGGAAAGTATTCAGGCCCCTTTAAATTTTTCACTCTTTGTTTCATTGCAGCTATTTGGTAAATTCAAAAAAGTTCATTTTTTCTCATTAATGTACACTCTGCACCCCATCTTGACTGAAAAAAAACAAATGTAGAATTTTTGCAAATTTATTAAAAAAGAAAAACTGAAATATCACATGGTCATAAGTATTCAGACCCTTTGCTCAGTATTGAGTAGAAGCACCTTCTGAGCCAGTACAGCCATGAGTCTTCTTGGGAATGATGCAACAAGTTTTTCACCCCTGGATTTGGGGATCCTCTGCCATTCTTCCTTGCAGATCCTCTCCAGTTCCGTCAGGTTGGATGGTGAGCGTTTGTGGACAGACATTTTCAGGTCTCTCCAGAGATGCTCAGTTGAGTTTAGGTCATGGCTCTGGCTGGGCCAGTCAAGAATGGTCACAGAGTTGTTCTGAAGCCACTCCTTTGTTATTTTAGCTGTGTGCTTAGGGTCATTGTCTTGTTGGAAGGTGAACCTTCGGCCAAGTCTGAGGTCCAGAGCACTCTGGAACAGGTTTGCAATAATGTTCTGGGATAAATACCTGATTTTCTGGGACAATTTTAAGGTTGCCAACACTTTCCACCACGACTGTATAGCCAATTTATTACCATGTAAAATCATCTACTATATAATTGTCTAAGGGTCACTTCCGTCTGTCTGTCTGTCTGTCCCGGATATTCATTGGTCGCGGCCTCTGTCTGTCATGGAAATCCAAGTCGCTGATTGGTCGTGGCAAAACGGCCTCGACCATTCAGTGACGGGCACAGTCCGGCGGCAAAATGGCCACTTCTTACTCCCCGCAGTCAGTGCCTGGCGCCCGCTCCATACTCCCCTCCAGTCAGCGCTCACACAGGGTTAATGGCAGCGGTAACAGACCGCGTTATGCCGCGGGTAACGCACTCCATTACCGCTGCTATTAACCCTGTGTGTCCCCAACTGTTTACTATTGATGCTGCCTATGCAGCATCAATAGTAAAAAAATTTAATGTTAAAGGGCCACTGTCACCCCCTCCAGCCGTTATAAACTAAAAGAGCCACCTTGTGCAGCAGTAATGCTGCATTCTAACAAGGTGGCTCTTTTAGTTTTTGATTCAGTTAATCCCTGAATAAAGCGTTTTAAAGTTTGCCACAAATACCTGACTTTGTACCTGGAGGCGGTCCGAAGCCTCCTCTATGAATCTCCCAACGGCCGTCACTCTTCTCTTCTGGGGATGTGGTCGCTGCCCCCTGCGCTCTGTTTCTTCTTAAATCCGGCGCCTGCGCTGTGCGTGCCTGCCTGGGGCAGGCGCAGTCTTCATTGTCAGTCACAGCTCAGATGCAGGTTGCCGCAATATACACTAATCCTCACCAGCGTTTGTAATGAGGCAGCCGCAAATAACAATGCTGGAAGGCAGGGGAGCAGGGGAAGCGTCTGAGATGGGGGAGCGCCTGAACAGCGCAGTGCACATGCCCAGGAATGCCAGCCCCGCACTGTGCATAATGAATAACACAGTGCGGGGCGGGGATTCAGCAACAGGGTGGCCGCACTGCCCGCACAGGCGCAGTCAGGCACCCTGCATCTGAGCTGTGACTGACAATGAACACTGCGCAGGCCCCAGGCAGGCACGCACAGTGCAGGCGCCGGATTTAAGAAGAAACAGCGCGCAGGGGGCGGCGACCATCGCCCCTGAAGAGAAGAGTGACGGCCGTTGGGAGATTCATAGAGGAGGCTTCGGACCGCCTCCAGGTACAAAGTCAGGTATTTGTGGCAAACTTTAAAACGCTTTATTCAGGGATTAACTGAATCAAAAACTAAAAGAGCCACCTTGTTAGAATGCAGCATTACTGCTGCACAAGGTGGCTCTTTTAGTTTATAACGGCTGGAGGGGGTGACAGTGGCCCTTTAAAAATAATAAAAAAAACAAAAAACCTGCTATTCTCACCCTCCGTAGTCCGCCGAGCCTCACGTGGCTGCCGCCATCTTACGTTCCCAGAGATGCATTGCGAAATTACCCAGAAGACTTAGCGGTCTCGCGAGACCGATAAGTCAACTGGGTAATTTCGCAATGCATCCTGGAAACAAAAGATGACGGCAGCCGCGTGCGGCTCGGCGGAGCTTCGGTGGGTGAGTATATCACTATTTTTTATTTGAATTATTTTTTTTTAACAAGGATATGGTGCCCACACTGCTAAATACTGCGTAGGCTGTGTGATATACTGCGGGGGCTGTGTTATATACTACATAGGCAGTGTGATATACTGCGGGGGCTGTGCTATATACTACATGGGCAGTGTGATATACTGCGTGGGCTGTGCTATATACTGCGTGGGCAGTGCGATATACTGTGTGGGCTGTGATATACTGCGTGGGCTGTGCTATATAATACGTGCCCTGTGTTATATACTGCGTGGCTGCTATATACTGTGTGGGCTGTGTTATGTACTGCGTGGCCTGTATTAACGCATCGGGTATTCTAGAATGTGTATGTATATAGCAGCCATATAGTATATAGCACAGGCCACGTACTATTTGTCTGCTATATACTACATGCCTCCTATATACTATGTGGCTGCTATATACATACATACATACATACATATTCTAGAATACCCAATGCGTTAGAATCGGGCCACCATCTAGTAAATAATAAAAATCCAATGATGGGAGTGCAAAACAAAAAGACAATTCAGACAAATAAATAAATGTCACTGCATATGCAACAAATTATTTCATAAAACTAATTATTTAAGTTAATAAATGGCAAAACAAAATAGATTAAAATAAAGTTTCAACAAAATCGTGTTTTTTGTTGCAATTTTATCGTAATGCTAAAATAAAGTACAATAGTTTCACAAAAAAAACCTGTACAGATTTATGCTGTCCTGATATTAAAAAAAGCTATGCGTTTAGGAATGTTGTGGCGCAAAAACATTTTTTTTTATCTTTGCTGCCAGTTTATCTAATAATATGCACTAAAAGTCTCATTCTGCATCTTACTTTATTCTTAGATCCCAGGTTTCGCCAGACTTTGTCACATGACGTTAGAAAATCACTGGCATTGGATTTCTTTTAATGACAAGTCTGCCATCTTGTGGTGAAACTGTGCATCTCAGCTATCCCAGAAAACCTTGCAGGGAAAGCCACTCTGTCAGGACTTTCCTCTCTATGACCGCTGCCATGTGACTACATCGCTTCCTGTGTGTTTTGTTACCTTGTTTGCAGTAGCCAGGGACTATGACGTAAGTTGCCGGTGAGTCATGTACATAAACCAGATCATCCACGGTGCAAAGTGTCAGGGTAGAAGGCGAGGAAAGGAGGAAGAGAGAGGAGACGCACTCATTTCTGTAAGTTTGGACATTAAAAGTTAAATCCTGGCTGTGATTCCAGAGAGGGGGGATCTGAGCTACTGAAGACGTCAATTATTGCTCCGTTTCATAAGTAACTATGACATTTATTAAGTTTGGTACATTGATTTTATTTCCTGGTGATCGGGTCATTTTTTGCATCCTTTTGGTGATGGTATCTACTATATATATATATATATATATATATATATATATATATATATATATATATATATATACACACAGACTTGGACTGGCCCACTGGAGATCAGGAGAATCCTCCGGTGGGCCGCCCTGCAGCAATAGTCTCTCTATTCCACCTATATGAGAAGTAGTTGGCACAATACATGTTTCACAAGGTACAGAAATGGGCATCATCTCAACATTTATTTAACAAACTACCCTGTTTATTGTTCCATATAAACACGGCAAATTTGTGAATGAGGGTAATGTGATATTTGCATGTAGCCGAACAGTCGGCCATCAGAGTCAAGGTTACTGGTGGGCCCTTGGCACCCCAGTCCGGCACTGATATACCCCATCTGACATAAACTCGAGGGAAAGGGATTTCCGTAAGGCTGCATTCACACATCCTTAGAAACAGACATTTTTTTTTTTTCTTAGATGCCATCCTAATTGCTTAAGTTTTTTTTCACTGAAACGGTCAAAAAGTTAGAACTTTTTTTTATCCATAGACTCTTAACAATGGATCAGTTAAAAAAAAAAAGATGGAAATCAGATGGATCTCCAAAGTCCGCCTTCCATATTTAATCTGTTTTATACGGATCCCCATAGACTTTAATGGAGGAGATGGATGCGAATAGGACCAGGTACAAGGATTAGTTTGTGATCAGGGCTGGTCCAGATGAGTGTGTAATAAGGATGTGATCTGTCCCAAAAAAAAAAAATCACACTAATCAATGTAATCCAATAGGGCTGCTCAGATGATCATTTTTATCACATGGACTGAGTATCCGTGTGATAAAAAAAATTGCAGAGTCCACCATGACACAGCATTGCATTAGAAAAATAAAAAAAAACATGCAGTCATTGCATAAAATTCTTTAGGGTAGAATTTTTACAATTGTCACAAGATTGTTTGTGATATTAAAGACCTGGGAAGAGTTGCAGTAATACTATGATTTTAGGTAATGTCTTGAATCCCTAGCCTAGATGTGACACCAAAGTATAGTTGCGTAGTCCCACCCAAAGGATTGGTCAACACGTATTTTACTAACCTAATTTTCCTTCCTTCTGTCATATTTATCCTTACCGTCACTTCATGTTTTATCTTTCCATAGTAATAAAAGCTAAGATATGGAGAGTACAGACAATGACGGTGACACAATGAAGGAGTCTATAAAGGTGGACAATGAGTTCAATATGGAAGGAGCGGCCGCACAGAATGAGGAACCTGGAACAACAGAAGGAGAAGTAACACCTGATGATTCTATCTGTCAATTTTTTCTATTGGGGCGCTGCAGGTTTGGAGACAAATGTAGGAACCACCATATCGGAGAGCCTTCAGCATCCAATGACTCTCATGTCACTAAAGATAACAAAGGAAAAGGTAATCAAGCATCTAAACCAAAGGGGAAGAAGCCACCAATGAAGACAGCCAGTGATGTCATCTCCAGGATTCAATGGGACGCACACTTGCCAAAAGAACATTTCATCGTTGGCTATCTTGATAGGTTCTTAGGAACAATTGAAAAACCTTTCACGGCTTTTTGTTGGGAAGACTTGGCATCTTTAGGGGTAGATGTTCTTGCTATACCCAAACATCGCATTCAATATTTCAAATATCAAGATTTGGTGGTGTGGGACAAGGTCAGCCGCATAGATAACATCTTCGGGTCAACAGGAAGCGGCTTGACAATCTTGGATATCATTGATCAGTATGAGTCAATGATGCAAACAGAAAGAAACAAGGTGGGAGATACTAGTGGACAGGAGCAAGATGATGTGACTGTTCATGAAGTTGAAGAACTCGAAGCCCAAGAATTTGAAAAGAAGGATTGTGCTACAGTAGATCACGCAGATACCAAAAAATTGAGACCCACACATTTCATAGCAGTCCGTATAAGCAGTGAAGATGTGAAAAGTACAGTAAAAGAAGTTCAAAATGTCCTCCAAAAACATAACGCTGATATTGCAGAATTTTGTATCCCATTGCCAGAACTTCATTTAACTTTGTGCCTTTTGCATTTGGAATCTCCTGAGGATATCGAAGTTGCCTACACGGTGCTTGAAGAACTAAAAAGCGACATGCAACGTCTTCTTCCTCCAAGTCTTATCCTAAGTTTTGAAGGACTGAAGGACTTTCATTCACGAGTGCTGTATTTGGAACCTGCACCCATTCCAGGGTTTGGAAGTTTTGTCAACCGACTAAACCAAAGTTTTCGCAGTAAAGGTCTGAAAATAATTGATCCACCACAAGCCAACAGCTTCCATTTAACCATAGCAAAGATGCCCAGAAGTGTGGCAAGTAGAAACCCAAGTCTTCTCTTCAGGCCTGAGGTGTACAGAACTGTTCAGCTGACCCACTTGGGGTCACAACCTATTGATTGTCTTAGTTTCTGTTATGCTGGGAGCTCAAGGCGGACTGATGGCTTCTATACAACACTTCTAGAATTACCTCTGTACTGATTTCACCATGCATAACTCTATAATTAATTCTCACTTGCTGGCCAAATCCTATATGTGAGAAGACCCATAAATTAACCGTCTCAGAATACCGGAGAACCATGGCCTAATTTTTTTTTTTTCAGACTTCATAGGTTCTCTACCTTGCTTATCTGGACTATAGCATTCATTATCGTACAGAGCTGCATTCTTAATTCTACTGGCCACAGAGCTGAATTTTCTCAGAATTCCTTGGTGGGTTAACGCCATTCTATAGTAATTTGGAAAAATAAATTGTGCCAATGTAGTAAAGGGGCTTGACTAACCTAATAAAGAGGGGTTTAGACGATAGGATAAAAGATAGCGCCAGTCCATGGGATAAGATGGTTATTGTAGCCGACCCATTGCAATATGGTTTTGTTAAAAAATTTTGCCCCGATTCCCTTCTATAGCTCCTGTGTTGCACCCTCTATTGCTGGTTGCAGACTGAGTTGAGCATGTAAAAAAAAACTATGTAAAATTTTAAATGAAACTGAATTGCAAAAATGATTTTTTTAGCCCTAAATACATGCAGGTAAGCATTAAAGGAATTGGACAACTCCTGTAAGTCCCATCCTGGGAGCACAAGGAAACCTACTTTTGGGCAGAAACTTACTCCTGGAGGGGATTTACGTAAATTTTTGTGTTTTTTTTTTTGCTTTGGACATGCCAGCATTCCTGTTTGGCAGCTTTCTGTGTACACTATGCATAGGCAGAAAGCTGCCAATCACTGGAGGGGACGAAGTTAACAGAACTCATGAATATGGAGGACTACAAGGTAGCAAGTTTACTAGTCCTCAAATAATAATTTCCTGCTAATTGATTTTATCAAAACTACAGCAAGCAGCCCAGTAAGTGGCACATTGTTGTAAGAAGGGTGAGATTAAGTGCAAAAACATGGGGATTCCCTTGACGGGGGTTGTGGAGAACCCTTTGAATAAGATGACTCCACTTAAGATTATATATAAATGTTAATTATATAATGGTGTCCTCCTTGGGTGCTAGGCAATCTTTCATGTAGAATGTATATTAGGAAATACTGTTCTATCGATACGCCACATTCAAAATTTCGACAAATAAAAATATAATGGGAAGTTTTTCTCTTGTGTCGTCTGGTTACTCGTCAGATAGTCGTGACACACTGCTGGACTGAAGCCACAGTTGTAAATCTATTGACGGTAAGGCCACACTAAACAAGGCGACCCTGGTTTAGCATCTGTATTGTGCCGCAAGACGCAGATCACTAAGGTTCAAACTGTTCCATTCATTTTTTTTAGCACACAAACAATTAAAACATGAAGGCTATTATACAGCAGGGTCTTTACACTAGTAAAGACTTGTAAGAAAGTTCATCCGGGTCGTTCTATTTCATCAGCCTGTTTCCTCTCCCTGCTCCTTACTACTCTTCCCATAGAATGTATTTCTGTTTCAAACGACCACTCGAATTGTCCACATAATTGGGTGTAGCAGCAGATTTCCCAGTGGTGTAATGCTTTGCTGAATCAATTGACCTTTTTTCCTCATTGTAGCGTCTTGAGTTACGCCAGATCGCTTTTCTGAGGTTTTACCCCAATTCAAACAGCTTGTGCCACCACTCCATTGTGGTTCACCTATTAGAAGTCACATTCATTAATTATCTCATTGGTGGTTATGATCCTCCGAAATTCTCAACATTGACTTAAGCCTTGTCCCATTTGTGACATAAGGACAAAAAAAAAGCATGTGATTTTGTGCAAAATTCATCAACCCATATACACCGTTCTGAGGAATTTGGTGCTATAAGGGGGCAATGAATACCACAAGACAGAAAAGTCACTTAATGCTGTATGAAAGTGAGCGGTCATGGAAGATTCAGGGCAAAGAAATCCTATTTTGTCAATTTGATAGTGATACAGGTTAATGCCAGTTGGGAAGGGATCTTTGAATATGTTCTTCATTTTCTTGGATGCCTTAAACTGAAGAATTATATTTTGATGATTCCTCCAAAGTCTTGAGATTTCCAGGTACCTTAGCAACTCTTAAGAAATGTTTAGACATTTTTTGTGTAACAAACAGTAGTGTTCAAAATAGCAGTGTGTTCAAAAACATGAGTTAACCAACCATTGTACACGGTTTTCTAATTCAAAACATGAAGGGAAATGTATAATTGTTAACTTGCTTACAAAAAATAACAAAAAATGAACATTGGGCCGCTCTAAAAAAAAATAGCAGTGTCTGCGTTTGTCTTTATAAACTCCCAATATGTACTTTTTTTGAGGATTACGCATTCCTGTGAATCATTGACCCAATATTTAGTTACGGTATATACCCAGTTTTTTTTTAGAACTGCTTCACATCTATGTTGCATAGTCAACCAAATTCTGGCCCCTGTCACCTGTTTTTTCAGCCCAGGATGCTTAGACTACCTCCCACAATAATTTAGCATTTGTTGACTTTGCCTCAGAACGTCATTTTTTAGGTCATCCCACAAGTGTTATATCGGATTAAGGTCCGGTAATAGGGCTGGACACTCCATAACCTCAATTTTGTTGGACTGGAACTAAGCTTTTGCTCGTTTACTGGTGGGTTTTGGGTCATTATCTTGTTGAAACCCCCATTTCAAGGGCATGTCCTCTCCAGCGTAAGGCAACATGACCTCTTCAAGTATTTTATTACATGCAAACTGGTCCCTGATCCCTAAGGTGTGCAGTAAATAGGTCTGGCACCATAGTAAGAGAAACATGCCCATATCATGATGTGTGCACCACCATGCTTCACTGTGTGCAGGGTGTACTGTGGCTTGAATGCAGTTTGTGGGTCGTCTGATGAACTCTCTGCAGCCCTTGGATCCAAATAGAACAATTTTACTTTCATCAGTCCACAAAATGTTTCCCCATTTCTCCTTAGGTCAGTTGATGTGTTCTGTGGCAAATTGTATCCGCTTAAGTACATGTCTTTCTTTTAACAGTGGGACTTTGTGGGGACTTTTCTAAGAAAGTAGCTTCACACAGATGTCTTCTAATTGTCACAGTCCTCACAGAGAACTTGAGACAGTCTTTGATCATTGTAGAGTTGAACATTGGCTGAGCCTTTGCCATTCTGGCTATTCTTCCATCCATTCGAATGGTAGTCTTCCGTTTTCTTCCACATCTCTCTGGTTTGGCTTTCTGTTTTAAAGCATTGGAGATCATTTTAGCTGAACAGCACATCATTATCTGCACTTCTTTATAAGTTTTACGCTTTCCAATCAACTTTTCTAAGCAAACTACGCCGTTCTTCTGAACAATGTCTCGAACGACCCATATTTCTCAGGCTTTCAAGAAAAACGCATATACAACATGTCCTGGCTTCACCCTTAAATAAGGACCACCTGATTTCCACCTGTTTCTTCACAGAATGATTTACCTCACTAATTGAACTCCACACTATTATTTTGAACTCCCCCTTTCAATTAATTATTCTAATACACAGACTCAAAAACCTGCAGATCATGAATGCGGAGTCTGGTGGTTTTCTTAGAATCTAGTGCACCAACTGGTAAATTGTGACATTTCGCAATATAGTTTATACCAAAAACAGGGATTCATCTGGTTAGTCATTTTTAGGTATAGTTTCTACTATAAGAGACCACAGTACATAGTATTTTAAGATCTGGATGATAGATGGATACCAACTGGTTGAAGAACTCCGATCGCATTGCAGATACGTGAATTTAAAAAATTGCCAACAGCATCCGGTTGTACTGGATTTCTAGATCGGAGACACCCTTTAGTAGACGCACCAGCCATTGAAAGGGAATGTCAGCAAAACTGGGTTACAAAAAGTGAACAAGGAAGGATCTTATGTGAAGGCCGATAGTTGCAAGACTCGATGAAGGGTGTGGTTTGTTGCAGAACAAAGAAAAGGCTGGTGTGATCCTAGAGAATGTGCAAACTAGGTCTTCTCACTAACATTTGAAAGACAGCTCTTCAGAAGAAAAGTATCTGCTGACTAAAAGAAGAGGGGAGACCCCACTGGAGTGGGCAATGTACCACCAGGGTAAGTCTAGGATAATCTATCTGCTGGAGACAAAGTGTAGTGAGCATGAAGACACCTGCAGAACAAATTCTATGAAAAGGGGAGAGGTCAGGCTGGGGAAAAGGACACCAGATAACACAGGAAGGAATTGAAAGCCCAACATAAATATATGCATCTCGATAGAATGGCCATCTAGCAAAGCAACAGACAATTGAACTCTAAAGGAGAGGGACATTCATAGAGACATGTCTGAAAACATCTGCTCAGAACTAGAAAACATACTGTTTGTTAGAAGAGCCTGCATCACAGACCTAGCATTGACCCAGGAGTTGAGAGAAGTCCAAACCATAAGTGTTGAAAATCAGGGATCAGTTCTGAGATGACCCCAAGAGATTATCTTATTGAACATTGGTGGACCATAGAAAACCCAGTTTTTTATGGGTTTGGATGTTGGCGCCAGGGAGGGAGAGTGCGAGACACTTCTAGGTAGAGCCTCCTAAGGGGGTGGCAATCTCTTGAACTGGAGGCATATGGCCAGAAAATGATGGTAGAATATAATTCTTGTGGGGACAGCAAGGGACAATGTGCCCAGGGCCTCCCCAGAGATGAGGCAGGAGAACAAAATTGTCCAAATGAAATGAAAATCCAGAAAACAAAGTAATGGTTAGGGAAGTTAATGTGAAAATGAAATTTTAGGGAAGACATCCAAGATGTAAGAAAAGTTAATAGTAAAGATGAATCTACATATAGCAGGTTATTCACCCATCTTCATGCTTTCATCCTTCAGCAAGGTCACTCAAATAGAAAAGTACAATGAAATAGAGTGGGAGCAGAACTGCTTGGTATACCTACTTGTGTACGATCTTTTATAGAGCACAAGCCAATTAGTGACAGCGGTCTACACTCATTCTTCTATAACGGACAAGATTGAGAAATTTAGGAACATGGATTTAAGTTGTATTCTACAAGTGTGACCGTGTGCAACTGCTTAGATGCAGGCCATCATCAATCCCAGGACAGCAAGTCTGCTGATAATGTCCAACATCCCAAAAATTAGAAGATGTAGTCAGGTTCCTTTATTGTTAAGACATTCAGGCGACATGATCCTTTACTGAATTGGTATCTATCAGGTCTAATAATTTGACAATGGTGAAGATCATCGCTCAGGAAAGGAGCGTCAGCTGACAGTAATTCTACCTCTTTTACCAAGGTTGTGCCTGTAACCTCATTAGGTGGACACATCCCACACTATCCTACCTCTATGTTCCAAGTTTATCCTTTTTATCTATTAGATTTAGAAATGCCAATAGTCCTTTCCCAGATAAATTAAGAGAAACTGAACAAGACAATCATTTGGATGACACTTTCTTAAAGAAATTATAAATAGGATAAGCTACTGTCAGGGGAAATAGGGCATCACCTGCATCTCCAAAAACTTCTGCATAAACGTGTATTTACTATTTTGTCCTAATTTACAGTAACTAAAGAAGAAAGATATACACTGCTCAAAAAAAATAAAAGGGAACACAAACAACTCCAAGTCAATCACACTTCTATTAAATCAACCTGTCTAGTTATGAAGCAACACTGACTATGAATCAATTTCTACTGCTGTTGTGCAAAAGGAACAGACAACAGGTAGGAATGAAAGGGAATTAGCAAGACAACTTTTAAGGAGTGGTTCTGCAGGGGTGACCACAGACCATTTGTTTTCTTCCTTTTTGGGTGTTTTGGTCACTTTTGTATTTTGTCATTGCTCTCACCCCTAAAGGTACAGTACAGTAGCATGAGGCGGTGTTCACAACAAGTTGGTCTTGTGCTTACAGCCCAACACCATGCAAGGGGATTGGCATTTGCCAGAGAACACCAAAGATTGGCAGATTCGACATTGGCACTCTGTGCTCTTCACGGATGAGAGCAGGTTCACACTGAGAACATGTGACAGTCTGGAGATGCAGTAGAGAATGTTCTGCTGTCTGTAACATCCTCCAGCATGACAGGTTTGGCAGTGGGTAAGTAATGGTGTGGAGAGGCATTTCTTTGGAGGTCTGCACAGTCCTCCATGTGCTAGCCAGAGCTACACTGACTGCCATTAGGTACGAGGATTAGATCCTCAGACCTATTGTGAGACCATATGTAGGTGGAGTGGGCCCTGGGTTTCTTCTGATGCATGACAATGCTAGGCCTCATCTGTCCATTCCCCAGACCTGAATCCAACTGAGCACATCTGGGACATCATGTTTCATTCCATCCACCAACAACATTCCATCTAACAAACAGGCAATCCCTGCATGTGTTGCGGCTGTCGAACAGCCGCGAGACTTGCAGCCACAGCGTCTCGAACACAGTATTCGAGCACGCGGAAGACACTAGCATGCTCACTGATCACTATTCCTTACATAAAAGATCCAATACAATTTCCATTTAAGACGTCACTATAAAAAGGCAGTGCATTAAAAGTCATCCGATTCTGCCATAAATACACGATAGGGCAATTGTTAGGTGCAAAACGAAAGCTCTGTTCGAGTTTATACACTGGAGCAGATTTGCTGATTAAGTGTCTGCAACAGTCCAATTCATCTGATTTTCAGATCCAGCTCAATCTGCAATTTTGAGGTGTTAATTCTCCCTTACACTGCAACAAGACAAGCCCCTAGGTGAGTCGTTTTTTCTGCATCTGACAAGTTTTTTTTAAAGAGAAAAATAAAAAAATAAAACCACAGAAGCCACTTGCAACTCAAAAAAATATTTATTAGAGGGAGAAAGGAAAATTAAAAACAAACATCTGCAAAGAAAGGAGCAACTGGGGACAACTGTCAATATTGCACATTTTCTCACGATTACATCCTCAAAATGGCAGGATAGAATTAAAAAGAGAAAAAAAAGGAAGACGAGCTAAAGATGGGTGGAGAAAGGAAAGGGGGAAAAAACAAAATAGAAAAATCAGTGAAAGAAAAAAAAAAAAAAAAAAAAGTGGTGAAAGAAGGTTCAAGTAGCTATTACCTAATATTTACCTGATAAATTATACTAACCCAGCAAAGAAAAGAGGGGGAAGAAGAAAATAAGGAAAAAGGGGAAAAGGAATTCTTAAATGAAGGAGTAAATTGTACAAACATCTTCTCACAGGTTCCAGCAGTAGGCGATTCCAGAGATGGAAGGAGGATTTGATTCTACTTTAAAATTAACTGTAAACTTCTTTCTTCGTTTTAGTGGACTTGTTGGATGCTAAAAGTTCTTTACATTACAAAGTCTCTTTTCTTCTGTGCTTTTTTTTTCCCCCTCTCTGGAACTTTGTGTCACTTCTCCCAATCTTTGAGTTGACTTTTCCTGTTAGGTGCCTTCTCCCCAGAGCCGCATTGGTGTTGTGTCTTGTGCAGCACGTGGACAGAGGCTTTGTGCAAGTGAGGTAAAGAGAAAAGAAACTGAGACATCGTTAGTTTCTGATCATAGTATCTCAAAAGGCTCAACAGATTTAACAAAAGTCATGTACAAAAAGAAAAAAAAAAGTGAAAATAATCCCTTTTACCCACTTCGAAATGTAAAACCTATTCACAAATATTCACATAGCTTATTAAAAAGCTAGCACATCTATAATATTGTGGTCACGGCGTAAAGACGACAGGCGGATCTCCCTTACAAGTGGTCTGAATGCAAGGATATACAAATGTCTTCTACAGCTCTACTTAGTATATCGACATCTGAATTTTCACTTCACCGAAGAAATTCACAGCACCAGTTAACAAAAAACATTTTCTACCGACAAGTGTGTAAAATTTCTTCGTGACGACTTGATGTTTGGTAATTTCATGTTAAAGGTGCTATATATAAAATATATACAAACACAAGTCCGACCACAGAACACAGGAAATTACCAACGCCCGAGTTTCAGTTGCTGACATTCTGGCAAAACAGAGAAACCCAACACAGTCTTGTTTTGGGAAGCCCGGTCTTGGCCTGTACCCTCTGATCCAGAGGTATTCGATCTGGAACGACAGATCCGATAAAGATAGACGGTATTTCACGTGCACACACAGTGTGGAGCATTAAACATGTGTCGAAAAAACAAACACATTGGTAGGGTCTGGTAGGAAACGCCTGGTTTAGAAGTTAGGCAAGACTGCTAAGCTTTGCTTGCAGTCAATCTTGCTGGTGTCGTTCCCTGCATAGGTAAGAGACAGGGAAGCCAGGAAACTCTGGCATTCCTCCTCACTCTCGAAGGCCAACTCTGACTGAACGTAGGAAACTGGTAGCACCGGCCGAAAACTAAAGAGTTAAAATAAAATAAAAAAAAGTAGTAGAGAAAAAAAGAGCAAAGGAAGAAAAAAAAAACACAAGTTAGAACAGCAATGACAATAATTGACATAACCTTCTAAACAGAAAGTTCTAAGACATTTACGACAAGAACACGTACCCACCTTCAGTCATTATCTAAGTGTGCAGAACCATGCTAAACACTGACCCGTATCTGGGCTCAAGCTATAGTTGAAATATACGCTGCTAATAAAGTGCTATATATAATAAAAATTCAATTAATTTGAGAAATTATTTTTTCCCCCCCAATGGAAAACCCAAAAGAATTCTTTAGGGAAATGCAGGGAAGCACTCAGTGAAAGAAATAAGAATGCCCAAATGTGCCAACAAAATATTTATCGTATATACTTGAGATTTTCAGCCCATTTTTTTCGGCTGAAAGTGCCCCTCTCGGCTTATACTCGAGTCATTGTCCCAGGGGGGGTCGGCAGGGGAAGGGGGAGCGGTGGCTGTGACATACTCACCTGCTCCTGGCGCAGTCCCTGCATCTCCGGGCGCTCACAGCTTCTTCCAGCATTGAGCGGTCACATGGTACCACTCATTACAGTAATGAATATGGACGCGACTCCACTCCCATAGGGTTGGAGCTGCATATTCATTACTGTAATGAGCGGTACCGGTGACCGCTCAATGAAGGAAGAAGCTATCAGTGCCCGGAGGAGACCATCAGGGAAGCTGCCAGGGACCAGGTGAGTATAACACGGAGGGTGAGCAGCATTGTGCAATATTCACCTGTCCTCGTTCCACCGCCGGGCGCTGCTCCATCTTCCGCGTCCTCTGCTGTGACGCTCAGGTCAGAGGGCGCGATGACGTGGTTAGTGCGCGCCCTCTGCATGAACATCAGTGTAGAGGATGCGGAAGACGGAACCGGCGCCCGGCGGTGGAACGAGGACAGGTGAATATTGCAAGTGCTGGGGGCCTAAGTGACGAGAATGTCTTATTTATTTTTTTTAATCGCAACAATAGAATATGGGGCAAATATCTCAATGGAGCATCTTATGGGGCCATAATCAGCATTTGTGCAGCATTATATGGGGCCAATATCTCTATGGAGCATCTTATGGGGCCATAATCAGCATTTGTGCAGCATTATATGGGGCCAATATCTCTATGGAGCATCTTATGGGGCCATTATTAACCTTTGTGCAGCATTATATGGGGCATATTTTAATATGGAGCATCTTATGGGGCCCATCATAAACTTTATTGAGCATTATATGGGGCGTATTTTGTATGGAGCATCTTATGGGGACATCATAAACTGTATGGAGCTTTATATGGGGCTCCCTATTCAATATGGATATTCAAAAACACTTAACCTACTGATGTCTCAATTAATTTTACTTTTATTGGTATCTATTTTTATTTTTGACATTTACCGGTAGCTGCTGCATTTTCCACCCTAGGCTTATACTCGAGTCATTAGGTTTTCCCAGTTTTTTGTGGCAAAGTTAGGGGTCTCAGATTATACTCGGGTCGGCTTATACTCTAGTATATACGGTACATCCAATTAGATTTGGTGCTGTCATGTATACAGTTTTACCTTTTAAAATGGGTCGTCCTATACACACTCATAAGAAAGCTGGTGAGCGGGACTTTACATACATGGATGTTACTAAATTGTAGGATTTTCTATTTTGCAAATCGTTTATCCCTTATTAGAAGAGAGCACAGCCAATACGGTCTGATAAAAGCTAGAAACCCTGACAGCTTACTGCTATATAAGTTGGTTTTGTAACTGATTTTTATAATATTTGATGACAACGCAATGTAAATTAAAGGGGTTACCCACTACTATACTTATTGTTATGGATGGCCTTTGCTTAGCATTTGAATAGGGCATGGATCTTCCATACACGGCCGCCAGTAACTATAAGAAGAGACGGAGCTGCCGTGTTCTGGCAGTATCACTAGTCAACTTTTGGCCGGAGCCCGTAACAGCCAATCTGAGGGGGTGCTGTGTATCCCACCCCCACCGATCAGACATTGATGAAAACGGAAGAGACCAACCCCTTTAACCATCACAATACCCTTTGAATGAATATGAATGAGCTGTCAAATGCATTTGTAGTGTAACCGTTGTTTTAATTTCAGAAATCAATAGTTCCCATTAAAATACTTAGCTTTGCAACATATCTTATTAGAGAAATCTGCTTCTTTCTCTGCCGGGACAGATCATTTAGTCTCAAAATTCTTAATTCACGGGTAAAATCTGTATTTAGTGAAGACCGAGATACATTATTGACAGAGGAAATGACAGTTGGTGTGGATAAGTAGGGATGAGCAGACCCATGGATGGTCGAGTCCGACCAAAACTTTAGTACAAATTCAGTTCAGGTACCAGAACCCCATAGACGTTAATGGGGACCCAAACATGAGCTATTTTCCTTTTTTTGCCTAGTGTCAGCCTCCTAGCGACAGCAGCATACACCCATGGAAGCGATAAAGAAATGTTCATAGTAAGGGCTAGGGGGCTGCCAAAATAAGAAGAGTACATGGCAGAGTCAGTCTGTCTCTCTCTGCCCCTGTGAATTGAGAAATTTCAGAGTGAAAGCTACGTTCTGGAGAAGAATCCGATTTCTCCTATAAGATATATTACAAAGTAATTATTTTCAGGGGTACTACTGATTTTTTTTTTTTTTTTTATAAAAATTAAAAAAACGCTGCTCTTTAAAGGGAACCTGTCACCCCCAAAATCGAAGGCGAGCTAAGCCCACCGGCATCAGGGGCTTATCTACAGCATTCTGCAATGCTGTAGATAAGCCCCCGATGTATCCTGAAAGATGAGAAAAAGAAGTTAGATTATACTCACCCAGGGGCGACCCTGTTCTGGTCCGAAGGCGTCGCGGTCTGGGGCCTCCCATCTTCTTACGATGATGTCCTCTTCTTGTCTTCACGCTGCGGCGCAGGTGTACTTTGTCTGCCCTGTTGAGGGCAGAGCAAAGTACTGCAGTGCGCAGGTGCCGGGAAAGGTCAGAGGGGCCCAGCGCCTGCGCACTGTAGTACTTTGCTCTGCCCTCAACAGGACAAATTACGCCTGCGCCGGAGCGTGAAGACAAGAAGAGGACGTCATCGTAAGAAGATGGGAGGCCCCGGACCAGACCGTGATGCCTATTCGGATCGGACCGCCCCTGGGTGAGTATAATCTAACCTCTTTTTCTCATCTTTCAGGATACATCGGGGGCTTATCTATAGCATTACAGAATGCTGTAGATAAGCCCCTGATGCTGGTGGTCTTAGCTCATCTTCGATTTTGGGGGTGACAGGTTCCCTTTAAGTAAAACACATACAATTATCACTTTCTGTATTACAATTAAAAAAAATTCTAGAATTCTAGTAAAGCAGCGTTTTGCAACTTGTGGCTCTCTAGCTACACAATTCCAAGCATGCCCTAATATGCTGGAAATTGATCTACCCTGGCAACAGAAAACTCGCCCAGACTATATGTAGTTCTTATTCTTGTCAATTTTGTTACAAAAAAAATAATGTTCATGTTGCTAAGAATAGTTTCATATGAACAAACTTTTTGAATCTACGTATAGTAAAAAAATTAATTCTAACATATGGTTACTGTTCTGGTCCCCTAAATTTTAGATTTAGTTTGCTCACTAATGAATGCTTACTCAGAGGACCATTTCATCTTGATCATGAAACCATTTTTCAATTACCTCGGTGTATCCCACTATATCTTAATATTTGTACAGAACTTAAAAATAGGAGATGTGGTGGCTTGAATAACAAAATACTGTACACTTTTCCCAATATATATACTTCCTTTTTACATGACTGCATGCATCAATACTTACCTTAAAAAATAAAGATTAAAAAAAAAAAACAGACAGGTTTGCAAAGAAAGAATGAACCCCCCCCCCCAATTCTGCAGTGACGCTAAGCTACATGCCAGGACCAGCCCAGATATGGAACGGGTCTAGTTACTATCACATGGTACGATCTTGTATGGAACAGAAGTCTATTCCTCTATTACATCTGAAATGCTGGCAAAACTTTTTTTTCTGAAAAAAAAAATAAATAAAGGTATTTCTGCATCTAGCCTAAATTCAATCATGATATGCACAGCCAGAGAACATTTTGTTTAGTACTCATGTTCTCGTAAACCACCAGAGAAAACGTTTTGGCTCCAAGTAACATTGTAAGATCAATGACTAATCTCCAAATTTCTAGTCTCCATCTGAACCTACAAAGATCTAGTTTTGGGGAGAATTACATAATATGTAGCATTTAAAGGGGCGACAAGTGACTTGAATTCGGCCCCAGTCTGAATAATTATTGAGTGAAATAAAAGTGCCTCTTACGGCCAGACCTACAGGAAGACCATGCCCCGCAAACGTATGTGTCACTTCATAGATTTCTTTCTTGTCACCTTCTCATCTGCTTCTATCACTAGACCTCCCAAACCTTTATAAAACCCGTTGTCAGCTACACACAATCCTTAAGTCATGTGTGGGTCGTGGTTAGAAATGCTTTGATATATTACCCCAGTATCTACCTGTCCACACTATTAAAAATACAATGATGCATGCCAAAGAAGCTGAAAAAAGAAGGCTTCATTAAATACACTAATTGGGCAGCCTGCACATACGTTTTAATCATGGCCTTAAGGGCTGACTTCCTCTCCCTTTCTGCAAACTTGTCGATGAGATAAGCAGACATGCGCGGAGCTTCTCTATAAAGCTTGAAAAATCGATGATAATTTGAAAGAGCCCAAGCGCTGCGAAGAGCTAGAGCGTGCGCAACACAAGAGTCTTCCTTCAGCTCTTTAGTCAGATACGCCATTTCTGTCGTTAGATCTGGAAGAGAAAGATCACAAATCAAAAGCCGCAAAACCCTATACCTGTTACCCTATGCCCACACTGCATGTGCAGAGGAGGTTTAGCCATTTGCTTACCCCCAGAATTCTGTGTGAAAATGTAATACAATATACGATACGCTGTAAACTCTCCAACATTTCCGGTAAGGTTTTCGCAGTATAAGGATTTCAGCTGGGCCTGACATTGGTTAAATTCCTCATGGTCCCCCTACATTAGACATAAAGGTTACAATCAAATACAACCAGAAATATTATGCACTATCAGACCTATCTGAGAGAGGCATAGGGTAGAAAGAGAGATGTGGAGATTAGAGAACAGGTTTGTTGTAATTCAATATTTTTATTAAAGGACTTCAAAGACTTCGAGATAAAGCTAATGATTGACAGCTTTCCTGCATGACTGGCAGACAGGAAAAACTGTCACTTATAACCCTTATATATCTTCTGACTTTAATGTTCAGATTCTGACCTCAAGCATATTAACCATTTCCCCGCCCCATATTTTATAGATTTCAGAAAAGTAAGTGGTGATCTCCGTTATCCATACCAATGCTTTAATACATCAGAAAAATTACCTTTTCCAGTGCTATCCGTGCATGGGTCTCGTACACATCCACAGTGAACTCTGTGCGAATGCCTTGGACCTGCAGTGCATACCAAAAAAAAAAAAAAATAGAAATTAAAAACAAAAAAATTAAAAACATGCTAAAAATGAGTTGTCTGGGCTTTGAACAAAACATCTGCAGACCGCCAAATTGTGACAGTGTGCGGGTGTACATGCGGTCACTATTCCTCAGTATTACTGATTCGGGTGACGTTACCACATGTATGCGATTTGCATCCTATCAATTCACTTCTATTTAGAGAAGTTGAAGGCATCAAGTCAGCATGTGAACCTGAGGCCTCAAATCGCATACATGCAGTCACAAAACGGTTTCTATATAGGACTTGAAAAAAGGCAGAAAAAAATATAAATATATGTATTTTTTTTCTGCCTTTTTTCAAACCCTATACAGAAGCTGTTTTATGACTGCATGTATATAGCTCTCTATAAAAATATGCAGACTTTTTTTTAACAAATGTTTAGTGCCAAATAGTGGTACATACCGTTAGGTCTTGACGAATTGATTTCAACTGCTCACAAGCGAATGCATAGTCTTGTTTTTCTTTAAAGTGCCCTTTAACCATTGTCAAAGACTTGCGCAAAACCTAAGAATCAAGAAAAAGATTTGTAAATGCTAATACAACAAACATTAAAACACATCACACATGTCAACTACTTCATCCTCTCTGGTATGGACCTAAAAGGACATACTACCAGCACCCCTGTAATGAATACATGCACTAAAAACAATTGTGTATTATGGAAAAAGCAAAGACAGTAAAGTCTTACGTGAACAGGTCGAACGGTTGATGGATCTGGAGCACAAGTCAATCGTAGGTAGGTTTTTGTGATATCCTGTGAAGTTCCAACAATTTTCAGCTCGTTCCAGTCCAAGTTACCCGATTCACTTGGATCTAGATTAATCTGCAGAACTAAAGGCTCAATGCGCAGCTTCCTTGGACTGTGCCCATGCTGAAACCGCGCTGCACGCTTTTCCTTTTTGAAATCTTTTTCTGGGTCTTCAAAATCCATGGTCATATTCTTTTTACGGTTTCGTTTATTTAAGTTTTGTTCATTCCTAACAAAAAAAAAAGGAATGAGAGTCACATTGACCTAATAAATAAAATAAAAAGGAGATTTTTGTGTACACACCGTAAAATCCTTTTCTCCGAGCCAATCATTGGGGGACACAGGACCATGGGTGTTATGCTGCTGCCACTAGGAGGACACTAAGTAAACACAAAGAATAGCTCCTCCCCTGCAGTATACACCCTCCTGCTGGCTCGCAGTGAACCAGTTCGGTAACAAAGCAGTAGGAGCTTAACCCCTTCACCCCCAAGGGTGGTTTGCACGTTAATGACCGGGCCAATTTTTACAATTCTGACCACTGTCCCTTTATGAGGCTATAACTCTGGAACGCTTTGACGGATCTTGGCGATTCTGACATTGTTTTCTCGTGACATATTGTACTTCATGTTAAAGGTAAAATTTATTCGATATAATTTGCGTTTATTTGTGAAAAAAATGGAAATTTGGCGAAAATTTTGAAAATTTTGCAATTTTCCAACTTTGAATTTTTGTGCCCTTAAATCACAGACATATGTCACGCAAAATACTTAATAAGTAACATTTCCCACATGTCTACTTTACATCAGTACAATTTTGGAACCAAAATTTTTTTTTGTGACGGAGTTATAAGGGTTAAAAGTTGACCAGCAATTTCTCATTTTTACAACACCATTTTTTTTTAGGGACCACATCTCATTTGAAGTCATTTTGAGGGGTCTATATGATAGAAAATACTCAAGTGTGACACCATTCTAAAAACTGCACCCCTCAAGGTGCTCAAAACCACATTCAAGAAGTTTATTAACCCTTCAGGTGTTTCACAGGAATTTTTGGAATGTTTAAATAAAAATGAACATTTAACTTTTTTTCACACAAAATTTATTTCAGCTCCAATTTGTTTTATTTTACCAAGGGTAACAGGAGAAAATGGACCCCAAAAGTTGTTGTACAATTTGTCCTGAGTACGATGATACCCCATATGTGGGTGTAAACCATTGTTTAGGCGCATGGCAGAGCTTGGAAGGGAAGGAGCGCCATTTGACTTTTCAATGCAAAATTGACTGGAATTGAGATGGGACGCCATGTTGCGTTTGGAGAGCCCCTGATGTGCCTAAACATTGAAACTCCCTACAAGTGACACCATTTTGGAAAGTAGACCCCCTAAGGAACTTATCTAGATGTGTGGTGAGCACTTTGACCCACCAAGTGCTTCACAGAAGTTTATAATGCAGAGCCATAAAAATAAAAAATCATATTTTTTCACAAAAATGATCTTTTCGCCCCCAATTTTTTATTTTCCCAAGGGTAAGAGAAGAAATTGGACCCCAAAAAATGTTGTGCAATTTGTCCTGAGTACGCTGATACCCCATATGTGGGTGTAAACCATTGTTTGGGCGCATGGCAGAGCTTGGAAGGGAAGGAGCGCCATTTGACTTTTCAATGCAAAATTGACTGGAATTGAGATGGGACGCCATGTTGCGTTTGGAGAGCCCCTGATGTGCCTAAACATTGAAACTCCCTACAAGTGACACCATTTTGGAAAGTAGACCCCCTAAGGAACTTATCTAGATGTGTGGTGAGCACTTTGACCCACCAAGTGCTTCACAGAAGTTTATAATGCAGAGCCGTAAAAATAAAAAATCATATTTTTTCACAAAAATTATCTTTTTGCCCCCAATTTTTTATTTTCCCAAGGGTAAGAGAAGAAATTGGACCCCAAAAAATGTTGTGCAATTTGTCCTGAGTACGCTGATACCCCATATGTGGGTGTAAACCATTGTTTGGGCGCATGGCAGAGCTTGGAAGGGAAGGAGCGCCATTTGACTTTTCAATGCAAAATTGACTGGAATTGAGATGGGACGCCATGTTGCGTTTGGAGAGCCCCTGATGTGCCTAAACATTGAAACTCCCTACAAGTGACACCATTTTGGAAAGTAGACCCCCTAAGGAACTTATCTAGATGTGTTTTGAGAGCTTTGAACCCCCAAGTGTTTCACTACAGATTATAACGCAGAGCCGTGAAAATAATTTTTTTTTTTTTTCTCAAAAATGATTTTTTAGCCCCCAGCTTTGTATTTTTACAAGGGTAACAGAATAAATTGGACCCCAAAATTTGTTTTCCAATTTGTCCTGAGTATGCTGATACCCCATATGTGGGGGGGAACCACTGTTTGGGCGCATGACAGAGCTCGGAAGGGAAGGAGCGCCATTTGGAATGCAGACTTAAATGGATTGGTCAGCAGCCGTCACGTTGCATTTGCAGAGCCCCTGATGTACCCAAACAGCACAAACCCCCCACAAGTGACCCCATATTGGAAACTAGACCTCCCAAGGAACTTATCTAGATGTGTTTTGAGAACTTTGAACCCCCAAGTGTTTCACTAAAGTTTATAGCGCAAAGCCGTGAAAATAAAAATTCTTTTTTTTTTTTTCACAAAAATTATTTTTTAGCCCCCAGTTTTGTATTTTCACAAGGGTAACAGGATAAATTAGACCCCAAAAGTTGTTGTCCAATTTGTCCTGAGTACGCTGATACCCCATATGTCGGGGGGAACCACTGTTTGGGCGCATGACAGAGCTCGGAAGGGAAGGAGCGCCATTTGGAATGCAGCCTTAAATGGATTGGTCTGCAGGCGTCACGTTGCATTTGCAGAGCCCCTGATGTACCCAAACAGTACAAACCCCCCACAAGTGACCCCATATTGGAAACTAGACCTCCCAAGGAACTTATCTAGATGTGTTGTGAGAACTTTGAACCCCCAAGTGTTTCACTACAGTTTATAATGCAGAGCCGTGAAAATAAAACATCTTTTTTTTCCCACAAAAATGATTTTTAGCCCCCCAAATTTTTATTTTCCTAAGGATAACAAGAGAACTTGGACCCCAGAAGTTGTTGTTCAATTTGTCCCGAGTACGCTGATAACACATATGTTGGGGTAAACCCCTTTTTGGGCGCACGGGAGAGCTCGGAAGGGAAGGAGCACTGTTTTACTTTTTCAACGCAGAATTGGCTGGAATTGAGATTGGACGCCATGTTGCGCTTGGAGAGCCCCTGATGTGCCTGGACAGTGGAAACCCCCCAATTCTACCTGAAACCCTAACCCAAACACACCCCTAACCCTAATCCCAACGGTAACCCTAACCACACCCCTAGCCCTGACACACCCATAATTCTAATCCCAACCCTAATCCAAACGTAAATGTAATCCAAACCCTAACCCTAACTTTAGCCCCAACCCTAACTTTAGCCCCAACCCTAACTTTACCTCCAACCCTAGCCCTAACCCTACCCCTAACCCTAAACGTGACTGAAATACGTGGCACTGAAATACGTGGCACTGAAATACGTGGCACTGAAATACGTGGCACTGAAATACGTGGCACTGAAATACGTGGCACTGAAATACGTGGCACTGAAATATGTGATATGTGGCACTTAAATACGTGGCACTTAAATACGTGGCACTTAAATACGTGGCACTTAAATACGTGGCACTGAAATACGTGGCACTGAAATACGTGGCACTGAAACACGTGGCACTGAAACACGTGGCACTGAAATACGTGATACGTGGCACTGAAATACATGGCACTGAAATACGTGGCACTGAAATACGTGGCACTGAAATACGTGGCACTGAAATACGTGGCACTATGACTGTCAGAAAATGTTCATTAAACGGTTAGGGGTGAGGTTAGGGGTAGAGTTAGGGTTAGGGTTTGGATCCCTTTATCACCTTGATGGTGGTGGGTGGCTTTTCAGTGTGTTTTCTGTTTTTTTCGATAAAAATGCATGCGTTTTTAACGCAAACAAACGCATGTGCTTAAAACCGCAAGAAAATACTGCAGGTTGTATTTCTGAAAATGAACGCATGCAGAAAAAACCCGCATGCGTTTGAAAACGCGACCAAACGCGTACAAAAAAACCGCATGCGTTTTCAATGTTAAATATAGGCAAAAAACGCTGCAGACAAAAACGCAAGTGTGAAACCAGCGACGCTTTTTATAGCAAAAAAGTTTTTGCGTCTCCACATTTTGAGACCTATAATTTTTCCACATTTGCTCCACAGAGTCATGTGAGGTCTTGTTTTTTGCGGGACGAGTTGACGTTTTTATTGGTAACATTTTCGGACACGTGACCGTTTTTGATCGCTTTTTATTCCGATTTTTGTGAGGCAGAATGACCAAAAACCTGCTATTCATGAATTTCTTTTGGGAGAGGCGTTTATACCGTTCCGGGTTTGGTAAAATTGATAAAGCAGTTTTATTCGTCGGGTCAGTATGATTACAGCGATATCTCATTTATATCATTTTTTTTATGTTTTGGCGCTTTTATACGATAAAAACTATTTTATAGAAAAAATAATTATTTTGGTATCGCTTTATTCTCAGGACTATAACTTTTTTATTTTTTTGCTGATGATGCTGTATGGCGGCTTGTTTTTTGCGGGACAAGATGACGTTTTCAGCGGTACCATGGATATTTATATCAGTCTTTTTGATCGCGTGTTATTCCACTTTTTGTTCGGCGGTATGGTAATAAAGCGTTGTTTTTTGCCTCGTGTTTTTTTTTTTTTTCTTACGGTGTTTACTGAAGGGGTTAACTAGTGTGGCAGTTTTATAGGTTGGGTCGTTACGGACGTGGCGATACTAAATATGTGTACTTTTATTGTTTTTTTTTTTTAATTTAGATAAAGAAATGTATTTATGGGAATAATATATTTTTTTTTTTTTTCATTATTTTGGAATATTTTTTTTTATTTTTTTTTACACATTTGGAAATTTTTTTTTTTACTTTTTTACTTTGCCCCAGGGGGGGACAATACAGATCGGTGATCTGCCAGTTTGCATAGCACTCTGACAGATCACCGATCTGAGAGAAGTGCAGGCTGCTTCACAGTGCCTGCTCTGAGCAGGCTTCTGTGAAGCCACCTCCCTCCCTGCAGGACCCGGATCCGCGGCCATCTTGGATCCGGGTCTGGAGCAGGCAGGGAGGGAGGTAAGACCCTCGCAGCAACGCGATCACATCGCGTTGCTGCGGGGGGCTCAGGGAAGCCCGCAGGGAGCCCTCTCCCTGCGCGATGCTTCCCTGCATCGCCGGCACATCGCGATCATGTTTGATCGCGGTGTGCCGGGGGTTAATGTGCCGGGGGCGGTCCGTGACCGCTCCTGGCACATAGTGCCGGATGTCAGCTGCGATATGCAGCCGACACCCGGCCGCGATCGGCCGCGCTCCCCCCGTGAGCGCGGCCGATCGGCTATGACGTACTATCCCGTCGGCGGTCATACGGGCCCACCCCACCTCGACGGGATAGTACGTCGGATGTCAGGAAGGGGTTAATATTTAACAAGGAAGAAACTGTCAAAAACCAAGTTAACTCAACAAAAACCAAAGCCAATAGGCTAACAGGGTGGGTGCTGTGTCCCCCAATGATTGGCTCGGAGAAAAGGATTTTACGGTGAGTACACAATCTCCTTTTCTCCTACGCCTCATTGGTGGACACAGGACCATGGGACGTCCTAAAGCAGTCCCTGGGTGGGAAACAATTAACTGCAATTGCTACTTGCACCCACAAGTTACAGATGCGGCACAGCCGCCTGCAAAATTCGTCTGCCGACGGTCGCATCTGCCGAGGCCCGAGAGTGAATATGGTAATGTTTTGTAAAGGTATGCAGGCTGGACCAAGTCGCAGCCTTACAAACTTGTGCTGCCGAAGCTTGGTGCCGGATGGCCCAAGACGCACCGCACCCACTGACCGAGTGGAGTGAGCCTTAATCCCTGCTGGGACAGGAAGACCTCTGACTCGGTAGGACTCCTGAATAGCCGAACGGATCCATTTGGCTATTGTCACCTTGGAAGCGGAAAACCCTTTCCTCGGTCCTTCCAGGAGCACGAATAGGGCATCTGACCTGCGGAAAGATGCTGTCCGCGAGATGTATCTCCTAAGAGCTCTCACTAAATCCAGTGTGTGAAGGGCCTTCTCGATGCGATGGACTGGTGCCGGACACAGTGAGGGTAAGACAATCTCCTCATTGAGATGAAAAGAGGATACAACTTTCGGTAGAAAAGACGGGGATGTCCTCAAAACCACCTTATCCTGATGAAAATTCAGGAACGGAACTTGAGAGGACAGAGCCGCCAGCTCGGAGACTCGTCTGATAGAGGTGACCGCAACTAGAAAAGCAACTTTCCATGAAAGGAGAGACAGGGAAACCTCCTGTAGAGGTTCGAAAGGAGCCTGTTGCAAAACTCCGAGGACCAGATTAAGATCCCATGGTTCCAACGGCATCCTATAGGGGGGCGCCCAATGGGAGACTCCCTGAATAAACGCCTTGACCTGTAATCTGTTGGCAATCCTGCGTTGGAAGAGAACAGACAGGGCTGAGATCTGCCCCTTGAGAGAACTAAGGGCGAGACCCAAGTCCAAACCCGTTTGTAAGAACTCGAGAATGGAAGGGATGGAAAAATGTAGAGGAGAACGTCCTCGGTCGCTACACCATGAAAAAAAAGTCTTCCAAGTGCGATGATAAATACGCATAGACGTAGGCTTTCTAGCGTTGATCATGGTAGCTATGACTTCTGAAGAGAAAACTGCCTGGGTTAGGACCCAGGACTCAACGGCCATGCCGTCAAACACAGAGCCTCTGAGTTCTGGTGGTAAAAGGGGCCTTGAGATAGCAGATCTGCGCGATTCGGTAATCGCCAGGGAACGTCGGCAACTAGTTCAATTAGTTCGGCGTACCACGCCCGGCGCAGCCAATCTGGCGCAATCAGGATTACCGGTACCCTCTCCGCTCTGATTTTCTTGATGACTCTCGGTAGGAGAGGAAGCGGGGGAAATATGTATGGAAGCCGAAAATGATGCCACAGGAGTACAAGAGCGTCTGCCCCGATGGCTGCCGGATCATGGGACCGAGCCATGAAGTCGGGAACCTTGGAATTCAGCCGTGAGGCCATCAGATCAACGTCCAGGGTTCCCCAACGACAGCAGATCTGGTGGAAGATCTCCGGATGGAGAGACCACTTCCCGGAGTCGAGGCATTGCCGACTGAGGAAGTCTGCCTCCCAATTGTCCACTCCCGGGATGTGAACCGCAGAGATCATTGAGCGGTTTTCCTCGGCCCATTGGAGGATGTGGCCTACCTCTGTCATGGCCGCCCTGCTGCAGGTTCCCCTTTGGCGGTTGATGTATGCCACTGCAGTGGCGTTGTCGGACTCAATCCTGATTGGGCGACCTGCTAGGAAGGGATGGAACTGGAGAAGTGCTGCCAGCCTGATCGCCCGGATTTCCAAGATGTTGATTGGAAGGCGTGATTCCTGAGGGGACCAGCGGCCCTGAGCGGTGTGATGAAGGAACACCGCTCCCCAGCCTACAAGACTGGCGTCACAACCAGCCAGTGTACTGGAAGAAAAGACTTCCCTTGATTGAGGGAGGATTTCAATGTCCACCACCTGAGAGACTGTGACTCGCTGGGGAAGGAGGAACCAACGGTCGAGGGAGAACGGGTTCCTGTCCCAAACAGCCAAGAAGGCATGCTGTAGGGGGCGGAGGTGTAATTGAGCAAATGGAACCGTCTCCATAGCTGCTACCATCCTGCCGAGGAATCTCATACTGAAGCACAGAGAGTGAGAGCGAGGCTGAGAAAGCTTCTGAGCTTCTCACTGTAAGACTGAGATCTTTTCCGGGGGGAGAAGAACCAACCCCCCGGGAAGAGTCGAGTATCATTCCTATCAAATATAAGTAGAAAATACTTGGCACTCAGAAGAGTTTTTTTTGCAAACTTGAGAAATAGATTTTTATTCGGTGCATCCAGTTCAATATTTAAACGTTTTCGGTCTTATACAATCAGACCTTCATCAGAAATAGTTGTGAAACTGAAAAGCATATATACAAAAAAGAAGAGAACATATTCAGACAACATTCATGATGCACAGCGTATATACAAATACATATATAAGAAAACAGCTCATGACATTTTACCATAACATATTGTTATACAAACACGTGATAATAATAATACAGCAACCGTGGCGGTCTAAACGAATCCAGCCTGGAGTGATGTGAGACGTACGTCCTATGCTGAAGGTTCTAGAGCTGGAGAGCGTGATAAGGATAAAATATGTACAGTGAGGTGATATATACAGTCTATTACCATGTGACAATGGGGCATACGGCTGACGGATACATAGCTCCATAAGGATACAGGCTACGGAGTGGCCCCAGAATAACAGGAATGTGCGGGTATAGTGCACAGTGAGCTGCCTAGAATAAAAAGAAAACAGGCACATGAACACATAAGATACTCGGCGTGATGCTCGGTGATGGACCATTCGTTTAGACCGCCACGGTTGCTGTATAAGACCGAAAACGTTTAAATATTGAACTGGATGCACCGAATAAAAATCTATTTCTCAAGTTTGCAAAAAAACTCTTCTGAGTGCCAAGTATTTTCTACTTATATTTGACGGGTTGGATACCTAACTTGAGCACCTCCAAGATACCTTGAGTGCCGTGGCTTATATTTCCATCATTCCTATCAAGAAAATTCGCTGAGCCGGTACTGGGGAAGATTTTTTGAAGTTTATCTTCCAACCCAGGCGAGAAAGGGTATCTATTTGTGATGGCCACGGCTTCCTTGCAGGAGCGGAAAGAGGGGCCTTTGATGAGGATATTGTCTAAATACGGGAGGGCCACCACTGCTCGGGTGTGGAGTATGGCCATGGCAGCCGCCATGACCTTGGTGAATACCCTGGGAGCGGTGGCGAGGCCGAAGGGCAGAGCAACGAATTGTAAGTGATCTTCCTGAACTGCGAAGCGAAGAAACCTTTGGTGAGAAGGTAAAATAGGAATGTGGAGGTATGCGTCCTGGATGTCTATAGACGCCAGGAACTCGCCTTTATCCATGGAGGCGATGACAGAACGAAGCGATTCCATCCGGAACCGTCGTACCGACGAACCTGTTCAGCAGTTTTAGGTCCATTATGAGCCGTACTGTACCGTCCTTCTTTGGAACAATGAAGAGGTTTGAATAAAAACCTTGAAACCTTTCGCTTTGAGGGACCGGAATAATAACTCCGTCTTTTCTCAGAGAGCTTATAGCTTTGAAGAACTCTGATGCTTTTGCCCTGGGAGGAGAAGACAGGAAAAAACGGTTTGGAGGATGAGATAAGAGATCTATCTTGTATCCGGAGGACACTAGATCGCGGACCCACTCGTCGTGAACGACCGAGAGCCACGCGGCACTGAAGGAAAGCAGGCGGCCGCCATATTGTCTATCGGTTGGATTTTTGATGGAGGCGCCCTCCGAGGAGAATAAAACAGATTTGGCAGCCAGGCGCGATACCAGAGGATCTACTGGGGGAGATTGTGACCAATCTTTTCTTAGATCCTGGGCAAACGGATATTTGGACTCCATGGGCTTCTGTCCTGTGGATCGTTTATCTGGACGGATCCTGTGAGATTCAACAATTTGCTTAAACTCAGGATGAGTGGCGAACACTCTGTGAGCTCGTTTGGTCCTCTTAAAGGACACGGCATGATCCGTTTTAGATAAGGGTTCCTCCTCAAGTCTTAAAGCCTTATTCACTGACTCAATTAGAGAGTCGAGAGTCACCTGATCGTGATGAAATTCCTGATCTAGGGACGTATCAGAATCGTCCTCTGAAACAGGTTCTCTACTAGCCCCAATGGAAGGGGAGTGAGAAATGGAGCTCTCAGAACCTGAAAACCGTTGATGGTCTGGGGATATGGCATGAGTCCTTTTCCTGGAAGAGTGAGAACTCCTTGGCAAGGTACGTCATTTCCGGCCGCCCGGATGGGGTAGTTAAATGCCGCAGTCTGCGTTTGACAGCGGCATTTAACTAGTTAATAGCGGCGGGTGAATCGCGATTTCACCCGCCGCTATTGCGGGCACATGTCAGCTGTTCAAAACAGCTGACATGTCCCGCCTTTGATGCGGGCTCACCGCGGAGCCCTGCATCAAAGCAGGGGACCTGACGTCGGACGTACTATCCCGTCCGACGTCAGGAAGGGGTTAAGAAAATACCTGGAGTTAAGTCCTCTGCTTGTAATTTTTTAGTCACTGTAAATGGGTGCTCTAGCAATTTTTCCAGCTCAGTCACCTGATTCCACTGACTTTCATTTAGCGTCAGTTGAGGGTTAGCCATGTCTACAAGAAAGGTTTTCAGTTTAACCAAGCGCTGAATCATTAAGTAAGTACTGCCCCATCGTGTGACTTGATCAATAATTGCCCCTTTTCCAGCACGTCTCTTCAAAATTGAGTCAACTTTAGGGGTTCTGGCAACAGTAGCCAATTTTCTCACCTTGCCAATCCGTGCAGCAGCATGTCCTTCTTGCAGACTGTCTCTTATAGCCAGCTGTAGCGTATGCACAACACAGCGCATGTGATGAATAAAAGAACGTATTGACACAGTTTCAACAAGATCATCTAAACTATCATGTTGCTGTTCATCTGAAGCAACTTCAGTTTGCTTCTCAGTTACAATACTGTGTTCCTCTATTTTAAACATTTCTGTGTCTGTGGACCCGGAATGTTCTTCTAGCTGCTGGTCACCATCATTACTCTCATTCATTAGCTTAATAGTACTTATCATATTTGAAGCATTGTCAGTTACGACAGAAAGAACTTGCTCTTTTTAAGATCATAGTCTTGCAGAACCTTTTCCACCAAGACCTGGAGAAACTCACTGGTGTGATGAGCTTTGGTGTCTTTTACTGCCAATGTCTTGGCAACTATTTCATTTTTGTCACAAACAAAGCGGACATTGATGGCAAAATAGTTCACTCTGAGACGTGTGCAGGCATCCATTTTAAGAAACCGAAAGTGTCCCTTGAGTTTTTTTTAAGTTCTTCCTTTTGTTTAAAAGCTTCTTCGATTACTAATTTTCTAATACTCTCTCCAGAGAAACACCAAGCTTGCGGGCCATTTCCCCATTCAGACACATAAAAGCTGGTCGTGAAAATAATGAAATAGGCACACTATCCGTTACAACAAGCTCTATGATCTGTTTTTTAAATGTATTTACTGTCATTGTCACAGTAACTGTCACTGACAAAATATCTTGCAACTGATGGCTGCAAAGTTCTTTGCTCCTTTGTTTGGCTGGAAGAGCTGGGCACTGGTTCATTGGTTTGGATCCAGTCTTTCTCATCCACTGCTTTCAGTACTTCTGGATGAAAGCGCTGTAAATGTCTCTTTAGATTAGAAGCTCTGGTAGGAGCATTTTTATCTTTGCCTGACTATGCACTGATCTTGGCTTCACAGCATTTGTTTTCGTCTGGATCATTTGTCATACACTGACAGACATGATGTTTTCTATCTTGAGTGATGGTGAAATGTTCAAATACAGCTGATTAAATGTGACGCTTATTTGACATTCTCAGGTTTTTAATTCTGCATTCACAATCCAAATGACAATTGTTTTTCCTAAAAACAGTTGTACAAAATTATTGCCAGGTCGTACAACTGATATAGTGGTCAGTAATACTGTTATTCCTCATGTACTCACAGTTAACTGATGCAAAGTTTGTTGAAAGGATAATACTTCTTACAGTCTTCCTCTTCTGAGTAGCAGCTGTGAGATGCTTGGAAGACGCACACCTAGTAAACATCTAGTCTAGAGGAGGAGCTTTACTACTAAGAATTTGCAACACATTTTCAGTTTCTTACACTGTAAGTAGGGGGGTTGGGGCAGCATGAGGTTAACCAAGTATAAGATTAGATAAGGGCAGTGGAGAACAGTGACACACAAGAAGGCCCCGTCACACTTAGCGACGCTGCAGCGATACAGACAACGATGCCGATCGCTGCAGCGTCGCTGTTTAGTCGCTGGGGAGCTGTCACACAGACAGCTCTCCAGCGACCAACTATGCCGAGATCCCCGGGTAACCAGGGTAAACATCGGGTTGCTAAGCGCAGGGCCGCGCTTAGTAACCCGATGTTTACCCTGGTTACCAGTGTAAAATGTAAAAAAACAAACAGTACATACTCACCTTCGCGTCCCCCGGCGTCCGCTTCCTGCACTGACTGAGCGCCGGCCCTAACAGCAGAGCGGTGACGTCACCGCTGTGCTTTCACTTTACGGCCGGCAGTCAGTCAGTGCGGGAAGCAGACGGCAAGGGACCTGACGGACACCGGAATGCGAGTATGTAGTGTTTGTTTTTTTTTACATTTACGATGGTAACCAGGGTAAACATCGGGTTACTAAGCGCGGCCCTGCGCTTAGTAACCCGATGTTTACCCTGGTTACCAGTGAAGACATCGCTGAATCCGTGTCACACACACCGATTCAGCGATGTCAGCGGGACCTCAACGATCAAAAAAAGGTCCAGGCCATTCCGACACGACCAGCGATCTCACAGCAGGGGCCTGGTCGCTGCTACGTGTCAAACATAGCGAGATCGCTACTGAGTTCGCTGTTGCGTCACAAAACTTGTGACTCAGCAGCGATCTCGCTAGCGACCTCGCTTAGTGTGACGGGGGCTTAAGAAATGTCTCTATCTCCAGCAGAACTGCTTATCACTGTTGTTCATAGTTTGATAGAACATATATATTTGAGTAACATTTATAAAATTCATATGAAAGTTCAATTATGAAATATTAATACATCTTTTTTTTTTAAAGCTGGAGTCGGTACATTTCTACTGACTCCAACCAAAACTAACTCCGACTCCACGACTCCGACTCCACAGCCCTGCCGTAATGTGAGCTCAGGGCTGGCATCCAACGTTGCAGGAAAGGATACGGGAGGAACGCTCCACGTACTTGCCTGTTGATGGTTCGGGGGACATCGGAGCCTAGAAAGGATCTGTCGCCCCCATTCGCTCCGTTAAAGAAAAAAATAGAACAAAAAATCAAAAATTAAAATAAAAACGGTGGGGTCTGAAACAGACCCAAGTGCCTCCTACAGACACTAAGCAAGAACTGGTTCACTGAGAGCCAGCAGGAGGGTGTATACTGCAGGGGAGGAGCTATTCTTTCTGTGTTTACTTAGTGTCCTCCTAGTGGCAGCAGCATAACACCCATGGTCCTGTGTCCCCCAATGAGGCGTAGGAGAAACAGATACTAACTATAAATACAATTTTTAAAAAAGTTATCACAATATTGGTATTTGCAAGATGTATGCAGTCTGAAGCTATTCTGCAGTAGCCAGATGTGACCGCCACACATTGAATAGCCCAGTTTGATGCATTTACAACAGACGACTACCAAATTTTCAGCTTATCTGTAGGTGTGCTTGGATTTCTGCCCAGACAAACCCTTTAACTTTTAAAGCAACCTCGTGACCTCGACAGACGCCGAGAACAAAGAGCCACAAATTCTTCTCAGCAGGATGATCATGTGTGGTCATTCTTCAGACAGATGAACTGTACCATCAGAAGCATCCAAATGCTCATTACTTGACAGTTCCTGACACCAGTTATTGCTATGGAGAACAACGACGCATACTCAATCTCATCTCCTGCCAAGAAGGTGGATTTGAGCTCCCTTGTTCTCAATGATGGGCATACTAAAGGGAGGACGACTTCAGATCTCATCACTAACCTGACTAATTCACGAGCTATAACTTACAAAGAGGTTAGCAAGTGAAAATGTAATACCGCTATGAAATGACCATTTTGATATCTATGTGAACATATATTTCAACCTAAAACGTGACGACCGTTTGTATTTAATAAAAGACATTGCACTTTTCCCTATACAGGAAGCAAGTGAGATCTATGTGATCCATACCACTACCATTAAGTCTGGACATGGCTCGAAAACATCTCTAATAATGGAGCCAAGTTAAAACTTATAGTCCTACTCCCACCTTTTGCCTCGCTGATTTCGTCCACGGCCACGATCCATATGTCCTCCCCGACCACGTCCCTTCTGAAAGTTTCTGCGACTATTTGATCGACTTTCGTTTCCAGATAATGAACTGCTTTCAGAGTCTGAATCACTGAGCAGAAAACATCCAGTTGTATTAAATGGTATAAATCTTAAGAGAAATTAAAACCATGCAGACAAAATTTACAATTTCACCATGTTTGTTACCTGCGACGGTATCGTTTGTGAGGGGACCGTGAAGAGGACCTTGATCTTGACCTTGAGCCAGCGCTTGAAGAAGAACTGGTGTCTTTCATGAAAACATTCCTGTTTCCAAACCTTGTAGGAAAGCTGCCACCGCGTCCTCTTAGTGTATTAGTATTGTTATGGACTCCGCCACGTGAGGACTGTGTGACAGTAATGGTACTGCCAAGAGAAGACTGCAAAGTACTTTGCTCCCAGCGCTTTTTCTTTGGACTTCCCTTTGCACTTTCCTTGCTGAAAATAATAAGACATTAAAAAAAAAAGTAAAAAACACATTTCACTCTAAATCTAGTTTATAATTACAGACTGTCAAAGTGTCTTTGTGATATTCAAGATGATCATTTCTAAAGTCCAATCTATAAAAATAGTCCAAAAGAGGGTAGGGAAAAACCAAAACATGTGCTCACTTACAAAACTCTCATTATAATGCTGCCTGTGGCTCCAGTCAGTCTCTCTTCTGGCACAGACAAAACATGAAGGCTGCAGTTAATTAGGCAGCTGATTGGCTGCAGCATTCACATGATGTCACCCACAGTAAGAGGAAACCCAGCCACTGAAGGGAGAAAGGAAGCAGTGTGGCAGGACAGAAAAAAATCTTTTTGAAGAGCTTATGTTCTTTTTTTGTTTTTACACCCCTTAGCTGCATTTTTAATATTTAAAGGGAAGGTCCCATCAAAAAATTGCAATTGAAAATATGTTAAGAATTAATGTTTACATTTTCTTAAAAAAATATTATAATTTGTTTATAATTTAGTAAAATATGAAATTTTTTTTAAAGGTTTGGCATTCCCACTTTTAAACACTAGGGGGAGCAGCTAATAAAATTTGACAAAAACCTAGTGTACAACTAGCTCACATTACTGCACTGCAGTAATTATGGGCGGAGTCTGCTGACATGGCTGTGAAAACAGTGAGAAGCCATTTTGTTGGTGACTGCAAAGTTATACTGACAAGTAGACAGTCACCGAGGATGGCAGGCAGCAAGGATTCTGGGAGATATATGGTGGAGGGAGCAGGGTGACAGCAGCACAGAGTATTTCAGGAGAGCAGTGTGCTGGTTTATGGGGGCACCCTGTTCGGTGCGCGGAGCAGCCAGGGATTGTACATAGAGCGCTGTCTTTTATACACATGGATGGACCGTCTGCTGGTCTGCTCCACTGAAATCTAGGACACATTTCTGCGGATTGATGGCCTGCTCTGATCCAGACATTGCATGCAAAGACCCCATTCCCCTTCTCAGATCCTGTCCTGGCGATGTGTGAAAGCGAGGTGACAGGCGCAGTCGGGTGATGCTGGGAAGGAAATGTAGCCATATAGTAACAATAAAAATGAGAAGCCTCTCTGCAGCTGCCTCACCAGCCTTCCCCTGACTGCACCTAACTGGAGGTCATGCTGCCCCCTCTATTACCCCCGACCCGTGTGCAGGTGCTCAGCCAGAACCACCCTAGAATGGGTCCCCTTTCTGAATACTGCCATAGTGTTCTCACATAATACCGCCATACAGATCACACATAATACTGTCCTATAGTTCTCACATAATACCGCCATATTCTTCACAAATAACGACGCCATATAGATCACACATAATACCGCCATATACTTCACACACAATACCGCCATATAGATCACAGATAACCGGGGGGAGAGGAGAGCATAGGAGAGGATTAGATACACGGCCCAGCAGTTAGTATCACACAAAGGAGGATTAGATACACAGCTCAGCAAGTAGTTTCACACCGGATAGTATTAGGTACACAGCTCAGTCAGTATCACACCGGAGGATTAGATACACGGCTCAGCATACAGTAACACACAGAATAGGATTAGATACACGGCTCAGCACAGAGTATCCCACAGGAGAGGATTAGATACACGTCTCAGCGCAGTATCACACAGAGTAGGATTAGATACATGGCTCAGCAGAGAGCATCACACAGGAGAGGATTAGATACACAGCTCTGTCAGTATCACACAGGGTAGGATTAGATACATGGCACAGCAGACAGCATCACACAGGAGAGGATTAGATAAACAGCTCAGTCAGTATCACACAGGGTTTGATTAGATACATGGCTCAGCACAGTATCACACAAGGTAGGATTAGAAACACAGCTCAGTCAGTATCACACACGGTAGGATTAGATACACGGCTCAGCATACAGTAATACACAGAATAGGATTAGATACACGGCTCAGCACACAGTATCCCACAGGAGAGGATTAGATACACATCTCAGCACAGTATCACACGGTAGGATTAGATACACAGCTCAGTCAGTAACACACAGGGTAGGATTAGATACACGGCTCAGCATACAGTAACACAGAATAGGATTAGATACACGGCTCAGCGCACAGTATCCTACAGGAGAGGATTAGATACACGTCTCAGCACAGGGTAGGATTAGATACATGGCTCAGCACAGTATCACACAGGGAAGGATTAGATACATGGCTCAGCGGACACCATCACACAGGAGAGGATTAGATACACAGCTCTGTCAGTATCACACAGGATAGGATAGGATTAGATACAGCCAGCACAGTAACACACATGGGAGGAGATACACTGCTCAGAGTCAGCATCACAAAGGATAGGATTAGATTACCTCTCCCCCTCCCCCGCCGATATTACTTCACTGCTGCCGACGCTGCTCCTTTCTGCCTCCTATGTCGTCCTTGGTCTCCTCCTCCTATAACAGCAGGGCTCTCAAGTGGAGCTCACAGACACACTGTGAGCTCCAGAAAGATGGCGCTGATCTCCTCCCTCTGCTGTGATGTGGACGGCTCAGGCGGTGTGGCCAGATCACAGCAGGGAGCAGCTCAATGCTAGGTATAGGGTCGGATGCCGACCGCTGTCTCCTATGCCCAGGGCTGCCGTATTTGCAGAGTGTAAGTGTCGTGCAGCTACACTTACACTCCTGCAAAGCAAAATGGCAGCGCCCAGTGGCTGAAAAATTAATAAATAAAATGAAGTTAAAAAATGTAAATTTGTATTAAAAATAATTGTTTATATAAACAATCATTTTTAATACAAAAAATAAAATGCGGCACCTTCCCTTTAAAACAAAATGTGTTGGATAGCCACATTTAACACATACCCTGGCAAAGGCTCTCTACTCCAATCAATGGTATAAGCCGATCCATCTTGTAATCTGGCCTGCAAGACTTCTTTTAGCAGTTTTTCTGTTCGATCTTTGTCTTCCTCACTTTCACACGCAGTAAAGCAGCGCTGGACATATTCCTTCATAGCTGGAGGCCAATCTTCAGGCTTAGCGGAACTATTACTGCAAAAATACAAAAAAGACAAAATTAATTAGAAACACTTCAGCCTTTACTAAAAAGAGTGAATTGCTAAACCAGGGCTCCGCAGAAGGGGTTAGTGATAGCGCCCTTCACAAAAGAAGCAAAATATTCACCTGTGCTCATGGCTCTTCTCCGCTTGCTGCTGCTGCTGTAACCCGTGGTGGTGCATGCGTGCGTGCTGCGACATGCCAGTATGGTTACCGTGTTGCTCATTAGATGAAAAGATCTGATTGGACATTACAAGTGGACGCTTCTGAATATTAAACTTCAGACCTCCAGCTCCTGGAGCCTCTATTAAAACAGAATGAGCAAAATAAGAAAGTGCATAATATCTCACAGCTGTTGCCAACATAAAATCAGATCATATCCAAATGAACCAGTGTCTGCACCAAATCAGGGCAGAAGCTTTTTACGGCCTGTGTGTTCATGGAAAGCTATGGAGCTGGGAGGGGTGGGGGGGGGAGTTTTCAGCCCATGAACAACTCTATGGAAGAAAGTACTGGACAGAAGACAACTTACGCTTCATTCGGTTCCATAGTTGATGGCCTTTCTTTGATTTGGGGCCGTCGTTGTAGGAATGTTGATTGTAGCTGTTGGCGTTACTGGATGGATGCTGGGGCGAGAGATGGTTGCCGCCTCCTGGGTTTTGCGGACAGGACTGTGACAAATTATGGTTGACATGTTGGTGATGTGGTGAAGTTTGGTTGGCAGAGGCGGACACTTGAGACTGCATATTCGAGTAAGGAATCCCATCTTCAATACCAGGGACACCGGGCTGGAAACATGAATGCAATGTATTATCATCGGACAGAAAAAGCAGCAGGTTAAAAGGGGGTTTTACTATTTTGTAAAACCCTCTTCCCCCATCTGAGCTTTACTCACCGTCCTCGGGCCCAGTGTAGTCTGCATCTGCTGTGTCACTGTCTGCAGTGCTTATGCCATGTTGTCAACGCTGCAGCCAATCAGTGAGCTCAGAGCCACTGAGCGGCTCGTGTCAGCACCTCATGCAGGGGCACTGAGCTGTTGACTGCAGCGCTGCCGTCATTTTCTGGAGTGATGGCGTCACAACAGACACCGAGAGCAGAGACAGGATTCAGCACTGGACCTGGAGAGAGTGAGCTAAGGACAGCAATTTTTTTTTTCTAAAACAAACTGTAGTTAAGGAACATGGGTTTTTTAAAACCGTAAAATTAATTAATTATGTATCCGAACTCCCAAGTGGTTGCCAAGTTGGGTCCAGAATAATACACAGGATAGGCTGTATAAATGTACGATTCACATGTCGGGAGTCCCAACTGAGACACTACTGATCAAATGAAGGAAATATGTCATCTCTATGAACAGGACAGTGGTCCATTTCTGTATCTAAGGATCTGACAGATAGCAAAGTGCTGTTCACTGAAATCAGGCCTATAGATAGCGGGCAGATCAGCAATTTTCTCTCTATTCAAATGGGTACACAGCATCATCATTGTCATGGTCTGGGCTATAGAGGTGGGACCCCAGATAATCATACATTGATCAGCAATCTGGTAGAGATGTTAAATATTGCTCTTGATTCAGTCCCATTAATGTTTACAAGGATGATCATCACCAGCACCTCCAAATAACCAAGCATACCTGAGCGAGATTCCCTTGGTGCAGTCCAGCTTGCTGATTTTGCGATCCTTGGTAACTACCAGACATCCCATACTGACCGGAAGTATTGTATCCACCATACACATTCTGCTACAAAATGCAAAGAAATAAAAGATTAACCATATGCTTCAGATTATAAATACAATTCAGAATGTAAAAGGACTAAAATAGATTATGTTGGTCAAAAATAGTGAAGATCAAGCTATATATACAAAGACTTGTGTGTCTTGTTCTTTGTGGATCCCAGCACATCATATTAAGGTTATGTGCACACTTCGCGGATTCTGCTGCGGATTTTTCCGCAGCGGATTTGATGAAATCCGCAGTGCAAAAAGTACTGCGGATTTATCGCGGTTTTTTGTGCGGTTTCCACTGCGGTTTTAGACACCTGCGGTTTTTTAACATGGAGCAGGTGCCAAACCGGTGCGGATTCCGCACAAAGAATGGACATGCTGCGGAATGAAAACCGCTGCATTTCCGCGCGTTTTTTTCCGCAGCATGTGCACAGCGTTTTTTGTTTTCCATATGTTTACATTGTACTGTAAACTCATGGGAAACTGCCGCGGATCCGCAGCGTCCAAAAACGCTGCGGATCAGCAGCAAAAACCGCAAAGTGTGCACATAGCCTTAGAAAGATTTCTTTACATACCATGGACATCAGCAATTGAAAAGACCCACTCACATCTATCCAACCCTAATAAAGGTAATGTTTCTACCACTAGAACCTCTTAATGCATGAAGGTGAACAGAAATCTGATACCTACCATGGGGTAATAGTAGTTGTAAGCATATGGATGATAATTGTACTGCGAATACCACTGATAATACTGTTGCATCGCTGCATCGTTCGGTGATGCTGAATACTGCAAAAGAGGAAAAAAAAATAACTAAAAATAGAATAAAAAAAACTGGACTTCATACAATATACATTGTGTCAGCAGTACATTCTCTTTACAGTCGGACAATTAACCCATGAAAAGGTGCGTTTTGGTTTAGCAATGTTCACCGGCAGTTTTTTCCATTAACATATCAGTCCCCTCCTGTTACCTGCGCATTAGCTTGCCCATCACTTGATCCTTTAGTGGAACTCGCTTTACTTATGTTTGCCAGCGCTTGCCGTGCCTTCTCCCACTCAGGATTCTCGTGCATTGGGGTTTCTAAACTGCCATCTCTACCTCCATTGTACTGCTGAGCCCTGTGTACAATAAGATCGAAAAACAAAAAATGTAAATAATATAAATCTTAAATATATATCTATAGGGTGTCAATATTACTTAGTAAACCCACCATTCAGGATTCAGCTGGTCTCCTATGTTTGACATTGCAGTGTTCACGTGTCACCTGTTGGTACAAAATTGAACAGAAGCTTAAAATGTGCACAAGTATATAGAGCTGTATACACACATGAATATCTGTGCATGGAGAGTGGAGGGATAGTCACCACACAAGGAGAAAACAAGCTCTCTCCTTTCTGAAGGAAAGGTTATGACTTAAGGTACCTTCACACTAAGCGACTTTGCAGCGAGAACGACGACGATCCGTGACGTTGCAGCGTCCTGGATAGCGATCTCGTTGTGTTTGACACGCAGCAGCGATCTGGATCATGCTGTGATATCGCTGGTCGGAGCTAGAAGTCCAGAACTTTATTTCGTCGCTGATCACCCGCTGTCATCGCTGGATCGGCGTGTGTGACACCGATCCAGCGATGTGTTCACTTGTAACCAGGGTAAATATCGGGTTACTAAGCGCAGGGCCGCGCTTAGTAACCCGATATTTACCCTGGTTACCATTGTAAAAGTTTAAAAAAAAAAAAAAAAAACAGTGCATACTCACATTCTGATGTCTGTCACGTCCCCCGGCGTCCACAGGGTTACGCGCTGCTGCTCAGAGCTTCCTGCACTGACTGTGTCAGCGCCGGCAGTAACAGCGGTGACGTCACCGCTGTGCTCTACTACTGCCGGCGCTGACACATTCAGTGCAGGAAGCTCTGAGCAGCAGCGCGTAACCCTGTGGACGCCGGGGGACGTGACAGACATCAGAATGTGAGTATGCACTGTTTTTTTTTTTTTTTTTTAACTTTTACAATGGTAACCAGGGTAAATATTGGGTTACTAAGCGCGGCCCTGCACTTAGTAACCCGATGTTTACCCTGGTTACCCGGGTGCTGCAGGGGGACTTCGGCATCGTTGAAGACAGTTTCAACGATGCCGAAGTCGTTCCCCTGATCGTTGGTCGCTGGAGAGAGCTGTCTGTGTGACAGCTCCCCAGCGACCACACAACGACTTACCAACGATCACGGCCAGGTCGTATCGCTGGTCGTGATCGTTGGTAAGTCGTTTAGTGTAACGGTACCTTTACTGACTACTTACCCAGGGACGAGCCCCACCAATCATTAGAACAGGGAACTTTTGTCCCAGTTACAACGGGTCACATGCTCTTCTGGAAAAAAAAAAAAAGCGAATGTGCATGTGGAACAGCAGGCGAGCATGTACACTATTGCCCCATTGTAGAGGGGATAAAAGCTCCCCATTCTTCTGATTAGTGCAGGTCCCAGGGGTCAGACGCCTACAGTGGATAGGTGATAACTTGGTTTTAAATGTGCAGCATTTCTCCATACAGATTCCTACAGCAGGAGGTCCATAGCACCACATAGGTTTAGCGAGAATGTATCCAAAATGGACAGCATAGGCCCAGAAGTTTATATTTTAGTGTTCTTAAGGAACTTTACTGTGCAAAAAAAAAAAGTAAAATAAGGAGCCGACTTATTTCACTGCTCCTTTTAAAAGGGGATGTTTCTTAATGGGGGAATATTGTAATTGAAAAGGGTTTGTGTCTGAGTAGTGGAGGAGAGGCGAGGGGGGGGGAAGAGAGGCGAGGGGGGGGGAAGAGAGGCGAGGGGGGGGGAAGAGAGGCGAGGGGGGGGAAGAGAGGCGAGGGGGGGGGAAGAGAGGCGAGGGGGGGGGGAAGAGAGGCGAGGGGGGGGGAAGAGAGGCGAGGGGGGGGGAAGAGAGGCGAGGGGGGGGAAGAGAGGCGAGGGGGGGGGAAGAGAGGCGAGGGGGGGGAAGAGAGGCGAGGGGGGGGAAGAGAGGCGAGGGGGGGGGAAGAGAGGCGAGGGGGGGGGGAAGAGAGGCGAGGGGGGGGGGAAGAGAGGCGAGGGGGGGGGAAGAGAGGCGAGGGGGGGGGAAGAGAGGCGAGGGGGGGGGAAGAGAGGCGAGGGGGGGGAAAGAGGCGAGGGGGGGGGAGAGAAGCGAGGGGGGGGAGAGAAGCGAGGGGGGGGGGAGAGAAGCGAGGGGGGGGGGAGAGAAGCGAGGGGGGGGGGGAGAGAAGCGAGGGGGGGGGAGAGAAGCGAGGGGGGGGGATAAGGTGCAGAGGATGAGCACGGGGGAGATAAGGGGGTGTGAGAAATGTGGAGGATACGGTGCAGACTGGGGCGCTGAGGCCGCACCCGGGGAGCACAGGAGCCTGTACCGTGACTAGGACTCCCTGCTGTCACAGGCGCAGTGCACCACAATGAGGAGACCTCACTTCTGCTGCCCGCACTGTCGGGGCTGGAGACCGCCATCTTTACTGTCCCGGAAGAATCCTTCCACCGGGGACCCTATGTCCCGCTCAGCTGCCACCGCCCGGCCATGCCCGCAGTCACCAGCGTTACCTCAGCCAGGCCGCTCATGCAGGAGCCCGGTGTGCTCCGCCCTCGCACTCCTTCACCACAACCGAAGCCTCGTCCGTCCCGGACTTCACCTCCGCTGTCGCCTGAAGCGTTCAGACCGGGTTATGGATTCTTCCCTTCTGAACCGCGGCTTTTTTTTCCGCTCTAGTCCGAGCCTCAGAGATGGCTCCTACAAGCACAAAATGGCGGCCGCAAACAGCCAGTCTTCCTGACGTAACTATTCCTGTTCGCCCCGCCCTGCTCTACTTCCCTAGCCGTCGTCATCATTTCTACCCCTACTTCCGGTCTATCAACCTTATCCAATCAGAGCGTGTTTTCTTAGACCTTTGTTTATCTATTTTTTGATTGGCTACAGTCATTGAAAGGCGGTTCTATCTCCTCCAATCACGATGTGGGTGGTTGTCATGTGACGTAGACGTCTGCGTAGTCGTAATGTGTCGCCTAGAAGGGGGAGACTGCCGCCATGTTGGTGGGGTGTGTAAATAGCGTATGGATTTGCTGCTGGTTTCCAGTTGTCATGAATGCTTGCAATTTTACCTATTAACCCCCCCCCCCCAGTATGTGGACATTTGAGGCAATAATACCAAATATGTTAATTTATAATTAACTTATTTTCAGATTTTTTGTACCATATTTTTCGGTCTATAAGATGCACTTTTTCCCCAAAAAAATTGCTGCCGGCTTCCTGAGGAAGGGACCCTACCTTCTGTGACCCCGCTCTACCGCCGCCGGCTCTCAGGTAAGCTACCTTAAATTCAGACTATAAGACGGACCCCCTTCTTATAAAAATCTTTTTTCTGCTATTTTCCATCCCAAAATTTGGGGTACGTCTTATGGTCCGGTGCGTCTTATAGTCAGAAAAATAAGGTATTTGAAAAATAAAAGTACTGTGACCTCCCCCTTACAGACATTTCTGTTGTGCACCTGAGATGTAATATATCCTAAGTCAAAAATACCAAGAAACATCTTTGTGGTACAGGAATAATATGTGTGAGCATACAGGAACAAACCACAAGCCTATAATTACCTTTAATCAAAGTAAAAGGGTCCTAAAATTCCATTCCAATGATCAGCATAATTATTATTTGCAGTTTTTGCTCACTATAGATATAGGACCCCATAAAAATTATTAAATAAAGCTATGGGTATAAATGGGTGTAGAAGGAAGTATAACTTTCACCCTATTAGTGTGAACATAACCCTCCCATGCCTCTTATGAAGAGAGTCCCTTAGGACCATCAAAATACCTGTAAATGGATATTTTCACCAGGATGGCCAGTTATTGCGTCCCACCACCCCGACGCACGTTTCGCCACCAGCTTCTTCCAGTGGCGTGCAGTGGTGTAACTAGAGTCGTTAAATATAACTTTTAATTAATCACGTTAAAACTCTCAAAAATACCTAAAATTAGTATTAGTATTAGATTATATACAAAATTTGTAAGGGTCACCCACAAAATTGACAGGAAAGGGAACTATCAAACCCTAGAATTCCCTAAGGTGTCCCTACCTGTCAGCGGAGGTTTGGGATATTAAACATAGATTTGTTGGATTTCAGGCTTCTTATGTATGCAATAAACTGTATGCATCCAGGATTTTAGTATATTTTACATTAGTGCTTGTTTAATAGGGTCCCGAGTGATATTTGACGTGCAGCGGGGCGCCATATCGCAAACATTTGGGCGCCAACAGGTAGGGACACCTTAGGGAATTTTAGGCTTTCATAGTTCCCTTGTACTGTAGCCTGTCAATTTTTAGTGCCATTAATTCCACAGAGCTTTACAGACATCATCATCGCTGTCCCCGATGGGGCTCACAATCTAATTTCCCTATCAGTACGTCTTTGGAGTGTGGGAGGAAACCAGAGAATCCAGAGGAAACCCACCCAATCACGGTAAGAACATACAAACTTCTTGAAGATGTTGTCCTTGGTGGGATTTGATCCCAGGAACCCAGTTCTACAAAGCAACCGTGCTAGCCACTGAGCCACCACGTTAACCTCTGAGCCACCACGCTAACCACTGAGCCACCGCGCTAACCACTGAGCCACCGCGCTAACCACTGAGCCACCGTGCTAACCACTGAGCCACCGTGCTGCCCTTGTGTTATAGTTCTAATAACAACTACGGCCCCCAAAAGCCCTCATCTATCTTCATTGACGTAGTAACAAAATTCCTGTCCCCCAGCTGCAGTTTGTTTAAAAAACAATAACTGTCCTTTAGTCACCCTCCCCAGGTCCATGGTTGAGTCTCCCAATGTATATGATTGTCTGCAGTGCTGACGTCATTGCTGACAGCTGAGATCAGCGGCTTTGACCGAGTTGACAGCACAAGCTGCTAAGATATAGCTAATATATATATATATATTTGTTGTTTATTTAGCATGTTGTGTAATTAAATGTATAAAGTGCAGATTTTACTAATATTTTTGGATTTACATAATTAATATTCCTATGAATGATGAGTTACAGTAATTCGGCGTGTAGCCACCACCGAAAGTGGCAGAGAGACAGGTTTCAGAGCCTCGGGGCGTTTGCCGTCACATTACCTGTGATTGTTTGGGAGACGTCTGAACCCGGTTATGATGTTTTGCTTCATCTTACTGGAACCGAGCAAATAACGAGTGACTCATTAGCAACACATGCGGGAAAGCAGTAAGACTCTCGGCTCCTTCTCTATCACTATGTGCTTTATGTTTCCATATTAGTAAAACCATTTATTGTCTCGTTTCTCAGAGCGTTGATTCACACTATAAACTTCTTACCACTGTACTATTGGCTAATCCGTGACTATTCTGCCGTCCTTCCCTACAGATCCCTTATATGTACATTTCCTGTTAGTAGCAATGCCATAAAATGTGGAGTTATTGCTAATGATTACATGACGGCGTGTCACTGTATTAGCGCTGAATGTTCTGTCCACAGGTGCTTCCTGTTTACATGGTCTTTGCCTTCAGATTGGATAAATAATGTTATAAATCATCTTAAACTTTTATTAATGATACTCGCCTTTTTTGGCTCTGCTCCCCCCATCACTGGCGGCTGACTCCCTCTACTCCTATCCATGCTGGGTTACCTTGGCTCACATGTAAGGTGCCCAGGGCGGTATCCGTGGGTGAGCTGCTGCTCACCCCACAAATATAGTGTCCCAGCCATATGTGTTGTGCTGTGAAGTTTGCTTTGCACTCACTTGTGGGCCAGAGGCCTCCGTTGCATCCGCATCCTTAGGTCCAGCACCAGCCGCACACACCAGGGGACTCTCCGTTCATTCGAACAAATTCAACTTTAATAGACAGTTCATTTACATCAGTCTTTAACACGCAGTATCGGGCACAGCACCCTCCAGTTCCATCAACACAGTACATTTCAAGCTCTTGCTTACGTTCAGCTTGGACTATCCCTACGCTTGATCCTCCTCTCAGCCCAGGGATTTCCTGTTCAGAACCACAGCACTCAAGAGATCCATTACATTTCCCTCACACGTTTCCTCTGTATAGAAGGGATTAAGGCACACTCTTCAGTGCCTAGTTCGGTTCGTAGGCCCTGAACGTTACAGGAATTTCCACAGGAAGCTGCCAGAACGATATGTACTTCACTTGCCTCCAGCCCACAGCAGCTTGAACATGAACTTCAAACAAACCATACATGTTCAGTAACTCAACCAGAGATGCTTTCCTCTTGGTTCACTCCTCTCCAATGCAGGGCTGGTCCCAACTATTTAACTGTATCCTAACCTATTCCTATATCTTATACACTGATAGGCCCACCACTGCCTATCTGTTCTAATGTTCCCATCTTTAACTAAGCCCTAAATCATGTTCTACACTTTCCCTACTCCTAAGCTGAGTGTACCTGGTTGCCTTAGACATTACCAATATGAGTCGCCCTGCCAAGGCCGTGGTGTACTCAGTACCGGGTCCGGTGTTTCACAGGGGGATGTCACGGTGGCGACCCGGTCCGTGGCCCTGGGCACCCATGTAAAAGGGGAAGGTCTTTAAAGGGAATAAAGTTTATGTTCGTGACGCCACCTGTGGTTTTCTGTCAGTGGGGACCGACGCTGCTCTAAGTGGTCCTCTGGGGTGATGTTATGGCAGCTAGATGGTATACCTTCCCACAGGTGAAGTATATCCCCAGGGCTCCCGGTGTGTGGATGGTAGATGGTGAATGGGGCAGTAAGGAACGAGGACACGGGCTTGCAGTCTCTTTTCCTTGTTTACTGTCGACTTCAGGCACCCACAGTCCAGGGCACTGGATCACAGGGCAGGCAGGGTCCAGCCGGCTTGAAGGCAAGTTAGGAGTCCCCTTATCCAGGTGGGTATTAGGTCGGACAGGTGACTTGGAGTTCAGCTGTCCTGCCGGTCTCTGATGTAAGTCATAGAGGTCCTTACAATCTCGGTGGTCCAGCTACCGGTCTCTGCGCCTCAGAAGGAGGCAGCCTGCTCAGGGCTGGTCTCCCCGATATCCTCTCCTGTGCTTTGCTCTCCTGCACGCTCTCTGCAATGCATTCGGCTTTCTGAATGTCTCTTTCCGGGAACTGCTGTACCTCGGCTACACAGCTCCATAAACCCCCTTCTACCTCAGACTGATCCGGTCTGTCTCCTGGCAAGCACTGATTGGACCTTCCTGGAACTCACTGACTTTCCCTCCAAAACTACCTTATATATGGGGAGTCACCTAGTAAATAGGATCAAAAGCTCCCCCTGGTGGCATGGAGTGTGAATGTGTTGCATGTTTGTGGTACCTGGTTACAGTTATCCCTTCTTGCCTTCAAGCGTAACATCACTCTCCCCGGCAGGAAAGCAATGCTACTGTGACGACCAGGACCCTGGGGCACCACAAATACAGCACCCACACAGCATCATCCGTGCCCAGGGCTGTGGAGTCTGTAAGCCAAACTTCCCACTCAGTTTCCCCGACTCCACAGCACTGGTCACTACTGAGCATGTACATAAAGTGCAGCACAGATTCATCTCACCTACGACTCCACAACACTGGTCACTACTGAGCATGTACATAAAGTGGAACACAGATTCATCTCACCTACGACTCCACAACACTGGTCACTACTGAGCATGTACATAAAGTGGAACACAGATTCATCTCACCTAAGACTCCACAGCACTGGTCACTACTGAGCATGTACATAAAGTGCAGCATAGATTCATCTCAGCTAAAAGCCACGATCCTGAGATCAGGAACATGACAGACATTTATAGGGCATTTCATAATGTTCCCAAATTCTTCTGAAAACGTTTACCGTACATCCTGCATTGTAATACTGTACCCAATTTATTATATTTTTTAAGAGTTGGTCCATTTTAAACTGACTCCACCAAAATGGACACCGACTCCATAATTCCGATTCCACAGCCCTGTCCTATAACATTCTATGAATTTTACATTACACCATAAAAACACAATACAACCGCATGTTAGGCTAGGTTCACATTGCGTTAATGTGTGCACGCTAACGGACAGCGTTGCACGGCGAAAATGTCGCAATTAACGCCGTGCAACGGGTCCGTTAGCGTGCCCATTGACAGCAATGTGAAGTTTCCCTCTAGCGCATCGCAAGCGCGTGCCTTTTTTCGGCTCGCGCTAGCGATGTGCCGTTCTTTTGTAGCGCGCCTCGGACGCTGCTTGCAGCGTCCGCGGCGCGCCCGAGGTCCGTTCCCCGCTCTCGCAGATCGGGGATCTGCGAGAGCGGGGACGTTAACGCGACCCCTAACGCGGCCCCTAAAAAAACATTGCGTTAGCGCAATGCGCTAGCGCTAAACGGATTGCCCTAACGCAATGTGAACCTAGCCTTAGTATTCTCACCGCAATTGTTGTCCTCAGGGGCAGATATGACCGTCCCTGTCACACCCATACTCACCTCTGATGCCACACACATAAGGCTGGCCTCACACTAGCGAGTTTTAGGGACGTATGAGCGCATAAACTACGTCCGTAAAATACGCATAACACACGGCCCAATGATTCCCTATGTCCCAGCTCCTATCTGCCGTATTTTACTGATCCATATTATACGGTCTTGTACGGCCATAGAAAATCGCAGCATGCTGCGTTTGTCACCGTATTGCGCAAAAAAAATCGCCAATGAAAGTCTATGGGGGCGAGAAAAATACGGATTACACACGGACCAGCAGTGTGACCTGCGAGAAATACGCACCGGTGTTAGAGAGAAAAGCCGGTAATTCAATTGCCGGCTTTTCATTTCTCCTTCCCAAACCCGACAGGATATGAGACATGGTTTACATACAGTAAACCATCTCATATCCCCTTTTTTTTGCATATTCCACACTACTAATGTTAGTAGTGTGTATGTGCAAAATTTTGGCGCTGTAGCTGCTAAAATAAAGGGTTAAATGGTGGAAAAAATTGGCGTGGGCTCCCGCGGAATTTTCTCCGCCAGAGTGGTAAAGCCAGTGACTGAGGGCAGATATTAATAGCCTAGAGAGGGTCCATGGTTATTGGCCCCCCCTGGCTAAAAACATCTGCCCCCAGCCACCCCAGAAAAGGCACATCTGTAAGATGCGCCTATTCTGGCACTTGGCCACTCTCTTCCCACTCCCGTGTAGCGGTGGGATATGGGGTAATGAAGGGTTAATGTCACCTTGCTATTGTAAGGTGACATTAAGCCAGATTAATAATGGAGAGGCGTCAATTATGACACCTATCCATTATTAATCCAATTGTACGAAATGGATAATAAAACACACACACATTATTACAAAGTACTTTAATGAAATAAAGACACAGGTTGTTGTAATATTTTATTCTCTTAATCCAGCTGAAGACCCTCGTTCTGTGAAAAAGTAAAAATAACAAATCAACAATATCTCATACCTTCCGATGATCAGTCACGTCCCACGAAGTAAATCCATCTGAAGGGGTTAAATCATTTTACAGCCAGGAGCTGTGCTAAAGCACTCGCTCCTGCCTGTAAAACCCCGGGTACTGAATGGAAAGCAGGGTGATCTGTAGTTACCTTGAGTCACGGTGAGGCGCCCTCTGCTGGATGTCCTCATATGAACTCGAGCGTGGGAACTTTTCCAAGGCTCCAGTTCATGAGGACATCCAGCAGAGGGCGCATCACCGCAACTCAAGGTAACTACAGATCACCCTGCTTTCCATTCAGTACCCGGGGTTTTACAGGCAGGAGTGAGTGCTTTAGCACAGCTCCTGGCTGTAAAATGATTTAACCCTTTCAGATGGATTTACTTCGTGTTACGTGACTGATCATCTATCTATCATACTATTGCATTATTAATCTGGCTTAATGTCACCTTACAATAGCAAGGTGACATTAACCCTTCATTACCCCATATCCCACCGCTACACGGGAGTGGGAAGAGAGTGGCCAAGTGCCAGAATAGGCGCATCTTCCAGATGTGCCTTTTCTGGGTTGGCTGGGGGCAGATGTTTGTAGCCAGGGGGGGCCAATAACCATGGACCCTCTCTAGGCTATTAATATCTGCCCTCAGTCACTGGCTTTACCACTCTGGCGGAGAAAATTGCACGGGAGCCCACGCCAATTTTTTCCGCGATTTTACCCTTTATTTTACAAGCTACAGTGCCCAAATTTTGCACATACACACTACTAACATTAGTAGTGTGGAATATGCAAAAAAAAAAAGGGATATGAGATGGTTTACTGTATGTAAACCATGTCTCATATCCTGTCGGGTTTGGGAAGGAGAAATGAAAAGCCGGCAATTGAATTACCGGCTTTTCACATATATCGCGCTGAATTAAATATAAATACAGAATATATATATATATGTGTGTGTGTGTGTGTGTGTCTCAATGACATATATATATATATATACATACTGTATATATTTTAACGAACATTTGAGAAAATATCGCAGTTCGGATGCCATACGGATTACATACGGAGGATGCCATGCGCAAAATACGCTGACACACCCTGCCTACGGAGGACATACGGATCACTATTTTGGGAACATATCTGCGTATTACGGCCGTAATAAACGGACCGTATTTACATACGCTGAGTGTGAGGCCGGCCTAAGACTACTAGGTATTCAGGTGGTTAGGTGTGTTCTCTATTACCATTCCACGGGGCTGTTGGATCTGCTCACCCAATGTGCTTCCTGACAAACTTGCCTCTGCTATTCCGTTGGGCTCTGCTGCTCCAAATGAAAGAAATCCACCACACACTCAATGGTAAAAATTGAAATATTTTTATTTATTGTGCAAGAACACACATGGAGTGTGATGATGTCAGGAAAGAAAAGTGACAATAAAAAAGGAGCTCTGGAGTCGCGCTAGTAGCGCTTGCTTTACCTCATTTATTACACTTATCTTTTGGATTCAGCGACTCTACAACAAAGATCCGGAACGAGTCGGAACTTCCTTTTTTGTTTGTCATTTTTTTTTGCATTATGAATAAAAATATTGCAACTTTTACTAATGAGAGTGCGGTGGATTCCTTTATCTTGGATTTATTGGGGCACCATCCCAACAAGCACCTGTAACTATCCTCGAGTGCAGACCAATACTCTACTAAATTACTCCAAGTGAGTCTTCTGAGAGCCCATCTCTGCTATATAAAACATATATATGTTTTATATATGTATTTTGTATATAATTCTTTTATATGTGGAATTAATGGTTCTAGAAAACAAATAATAACTGCCCAGCATTAGATGAATTGTGCCACCTTGTGGTGTACAGCAGGTACTGCTTTTTTCCCCCAAGCACCCCAAGTCACTCATTCAGCTGACAGATCATCGGTTATAAATGCAAAATACTGGAACATGCTGCTACACTTCCTTTGAATGGATAACATGTATTATTTTGCTTGCTATTATCACTAGGAGTGGTTGTTGGCTTGGAAAACAATTTAGGGGTTTTCCGGCAATAAATCTTTTAAGCCCATTGGGTATTCATAGATAATATTAATAAAATCAGCCACATTCCCTGATTCCCTGGTTCAGTGCCAGCTCTGCACCACCACTCCCTCCGACCTCATTGACAGGCTGCAGCAGTGCAGTCATGACTATAGAGCACGTAACCGTTTCAGCCAATCATTGGGCTCATCTCTGACGCCGATGTAGCGTCTGTATTTCTGCTATATCTAAAAGGAAAAATGAAACAGCCTGGAAAGTAGACTTAAAGGGGTTGTCCAGGCTTGAGGTACACGTCTGCGGTCACTCTGTCACACCACACACAATGGTCACTGTCAGGATTCTCCAATGCTGATGCCTTTAGTGGGCAGTCATGTGACTGCAAGTGTTAGATTTACATACGTCCGGACACATTCCGACTAGCGAGGCTGTGCACGTCTAGTTGGCACGTGACCTCATGTATGCAAATCGCATATTAGCGGTCATGCAGCCGCCCGCTCCAGACACTAAAGAATCCTGAAGGTGTGCACACTGCATGCTGTGAGGATCCAGTAACTGCAAACTTGAACTACAGGCCTTAACAACCCCTTTAAAGAGACCTTGTTGGGTGATTTATGCTGTCAGAAGCAAGAGTAACATGAATCAGGGACAGGCTCCCTCACTGCAGATATCTGTGTTTTACAGCATTTCAAAGAAAATAGAGTTTACTAAATTGGAGCTTGCCCCCGCCCAGCTCAGTTTGATAGACAGGACTCTTCCAATACACAAACAGGTAGAGACCTGTGAATCTAGCTGAGCTGGATCACATTGATCCAGAGGAAGACAAAACCCCATGAGGCCGATGCGAATTGCCCCACATTAGGGGAAAATTTCCTTCCCGACTCCACATATCTCCATATACGGCAATCAGACTAGTTCTCTGGATTAACATCCCAACACAGAATCAGTACCAATAACCTGTAATATATATATATATATATATATATATATATATATATATATATATATATATCAAAAAGACACCAGGCCCTGCTTGAAGTATTTTAGTGAATCAACCATTATAGCATCATGTGGCAGAGAATTCAATAGTCTCATTGCTCTTACAGGAAGGAATCCATAGTCACAGTGCTCATACTTTAAAGAATCCATAGTCTCACAGCTCTCACTGTAAATAATCCATAGTCTCACTGTTCTTACTGTAAATAATCCATAGTCTCAGTGCTCTTACTGTAAAGAATCCATAGTCTCACTGCTGTTACTGTAAAGAATCCATAGTCTCACTGCTCTTACTGTAAATAATTCATAGTCTCACTGCTCTTACAGAAAGGAATCCATAGTCGCAGTGCTCTTACTGTAAAGAATCCATAGTCTCACAGCTCTCACTGTAAAGAATCCATAGTCTCACTGCGCTTATTGTAAATGATCCATAGTCTCACTGCTCTTACAGGAAGGAATCCATAGTCACAGTGCTCTTACTGTAAAGAATCCATAGTCTCACAGCTCTCACTGTAAAGAATCCATAGTCTCACTGCTCTCACTGTAAATAATCCATAGTCTCACTGCTCTTACAGGAAGGAATCCATAGTCACAGTGCTCTTACTGTAAAGAATCCATAGTCTCACAGCTCTCACTGTAAAAAATCCATAGTCTCACTGCGCTTACTGTAAATGATCCATAGTCTCACTGCTCTTACAGGAAGGAATCCATAGTCACAGTGCTCTTACTGTAAAGAATCCATAGTCTCACAGCTCTCACTGTAAAGAATCCATAGTCTCACTGCTGTCACTGTAAATAATCCATAGTCTCACTGCTCTTACAGGAAGGAATCCATAGTCACAGTGCTCTTACTGTAAAGAATCCATAGTCTCACTGCTCTCACTGTAAAGAATCCATAGTCTCACTGCTCTTACTGTAAAGAATCCATAGTCTCACTGCTCTTACTGTAAAGAATCCATAGTTTTACTGTTCTTACTGTAAAGAATCCATAGTCTCACTGCCCTTACAGTAAAGAATCCACAGTCTCACTGCTCCTACTGTAAATAATCCATAGTCTCACTGCTCTTACTGTAAAGAATCCATAGTGTCACTGCTCTTACTGTAAATAATCCATAGTCTCACTGCTCTTACTGTAAAGAATCCATAGTCTCACTGCTCCTACTGTAAAGAATTCATAGTTTCAGTGCTGTTACTGTAAATAATCCATAGTCTCAGTGCTGATACTGTAAAGAATCCAAAGTCTCACTGCTCTTACAGTAAAGTATCACCGTCTATGATATTTAAATCTTTCCTCTAGACATAAAGGATCCCCTGTATCATCATTTCAGGCCTAGGTGTAAAAAGATCATTATACAGATCTCTGTACTGTCCCCTCATATAATTGTACATTGTAATAAGATCCCCCCTAAAACTTCATTTTTCCAAACTAAATAACCCCATGTTTGACAACCTATCATGGTTCTGCAGGTCACCCATTCCTTGCTCTTTTCTTCACCCGCTTTAGTTTACCAATGTCCTTCTTATACACCTGAGACCAAACTTGTACCCAGCATTCTAAGGGCCACACTAGTGACTTGTATACTGTAGAGGAAAAACTATGTTCTTGTCATGAGCATCTGTTTCTCTTTTAATTCATCATATGAGTCGTAGTATGATTTTTATAGGGGCTAAGTCCCTTATATCACTGTATTGCTAATTTAAAAATGCATTTTGGGAGTAACAGACTCCCTTTAAATTATCCTCCTCTTTGTTAATTACCTTAGGAAACCAAAGAACGGAGTATATAAATCCCAATACGCATTTTACTTTAAAATATATATAATTTTTATTTATATTATCAAAAAGTATATCTCAAATGAGTTAACAATAGTAAATACAAATACATATATAACAGGATAAGTGAAGGAGGAAACAAATGAAAATGGCAGAGCAGGTGGAGAACCTATCACATCACAGGGGCTGCTAATATAAGGTCCATAGTTTGGGGACACTACATGGTGGTTGTCCTAATCCTCATAGCTACATCGCTGGTTAAGGTGCAACAGTACAAACTACATCAATAACTAAAGTGCCACAGTGCCAACTAGGCTAATCAGCTATGACCATGTATCGCAGCTTACCCATCTAGTCTGGATGTCTCACCACGCTCCACACGCCACCCCCTGACGCACGTTTCGCGGTCTGCTTTTTCAAAAGGGGTTTGTTGTTAGCTCGCTCTCTCACCAGTTAAAATAGGGCGCATACCGGAAGTCTAATCAGGCACACCGGCGCACATGCGTCCAGGATCCGGCTCCATCGTACCCGGCGGTCGTCAGAGCCGCACACACAGGGGGCGGAAATCCGAGGCATTTCCGCACTTATCACGGGTCCGATCCCGCTGGCTTAAAAGTGAGGGGAATTGATAGGATTCATGGGGGTATCAGGAGTGGCAATCTTAAACAATTACTTGCACAATGTGATTGCAGGTGGATTGTCACCCTTGATACCATGTCCCCCAAGGGACTTAATGAACAATTAAGTTTTGTTCCATTCTTATGACATGATACTCTATTTGTTATGTGGGATCCCTGTTCCACCGCTGCTTCGTCCTCATTGGAGTGCTTCTATGTTGTTTGTTTCTTCTAATATTGAACATAATTTTGAATATTGCTATATATCCTCTTCCCAGATGATTCCCTTCCATGTTTTTATTTTCTATTCTAATATGTTTGTTTTCTTGTCTTTAGTTATTTTAATTATGGGACGCTACCGCAATGTAACCTGCCATGTGACCACTCACCGGATCTGCTTGAGACCTTTTGCCGTACATGAATGAAACCGGATTTTATTATTTTTATTTTTAATTTATATTATTATTTTTTTTTCCTTTTTTTGTTTTGTTTATTTTTTTCATTATTATTATTTGTATATTCTATTTTTGCTATGTCATTTGTGCAATGCATTTATATGTGTTTGTAAGTGTGTTCGAACTTCACGTATGCGTATTTTCACTCAGCTATTGTATGTAACATATTATGATTTTGTTTTTGTCTTTGAGCCCCTTGTATGGAGCACATTGTCACTTTGTATCACAAAAGTATGGTTCCTATTATGTCTGGTGGGAGGGGCTGTGGGACTCACATTGACATACCCCACCACAGGAGATAGTGATGCTCACTTTGTAATTTATCATTATCATAATCTCCCATGGTTTTCTATGGGGGGATTTTGGATTTATATTTGTATGCCTTCACCTAGCAATGGTTTTGTATGTAAATTTCCTGTGGTCCCCGATGTGGTGACCGGGGGATCTAAATGGTGCACTTCATATGATGCATAGCGATTCAGTATTGTTAAGGTTTACCATGTGGTAATTAGTGTCTCCAATGGTTTCTGGTGGGAGGCCGCTTCTTATTTATCTTATTTATTTATACGCTAGTCACTTGGAACCTTACTTACTAGATATCACCTATAAAATGGCGGCCTCCATGGTCTTCGGTGGGAGGGCTTTGGGCTGTGCGCGCACGCACCCTGGATTCTATGCACCTGACTTCCTGGGCGGTTATCATTAGATAATATGTGACGTCACTGAGCGGATTTCTGCCCCCTGTGTGTGCGGCTCTGACGACCGCCGGGTACGATGGAGCCGGATCCTGGACGCATGTGCGCCGATGTGCCTGATTAGACTTCCGGTATGCGCCCTATTTTAACTGGTGAGAGAGCGAGCTAACAACAAACCCCTTTTGAAAAAGCAGACCGCGAAACGTGCGTCAGGGGGTGGCGTGTGGAGCGTGGTGAGACATCCAGACTAGATGGGTAAGCTGCGATACATGGTCATAGCTGATTAGCCTAGTTGGCACTGTGGCACTTTAGTTATTGATGTAGTTTGTACTGTTGCACCTTAACCAGCGATGTAGCTATGAGGATTAGGACAACCACCATGTAGTGTCCCCAAACTATGGACCTTATATTAGCAGCCCCTGTGATGTGATAGGTTCTCCACCTGCTCTGCCATTTTCATTTGTTTCCTCCTTCACTTATCCTGTTATATATGTATTTGTATTTACTATTGTTAACTTATTTGAGATATACTTTTTGATAATATAAATAAAAATTATATATATTTTAAAGTAAAATGCGTATTGGGATTTATATACTCCGTTCTTTGGTTTCTGATATATTGGGGAGTTTCCTATACTGTCCCATAAGTGGGGACAGAAATATTGGGAGAGACAGAATAATTCTTTGCTCTCGGCCACAAGTGTATAATAACAATTTTTGTGAGTTTTGTGTTGAGTTTTGTTAATTACCTTGAAGAGTTTAGTATCAGCTGCAATTATTAGAAAGTATTAAAAAGAAGAGGGACCAATACTGACCCCTGTGTTACTCCACTATTAAAAAGAAGAGGGCACAATACTGACCCCTGTTGTACTACACTGTTGACTGTAACCAAAGTGTTTATTTAATAAGAACCCTCTGTTTCCTATCAGTGAGTTGGTTGTTAACCCAGTTACTTATATATTCCCTTATTGCTCTTTTTATGTACCAACCTTTTCTTCGTCATTTTGCACCATGGGGTTAGTGTTCCAAGTGATATACTGTATTTTTCTTCCGCATGGCATCTATTGCTGTGAATGCCGATAATCTGCAGAGCTGGACTGTAATCTTTTTCGGTCTATTACAACTTGTGCAGAACTACGTGTTTTTCACTATAGCTATTGAAAATGAGTGTATTGAATAAATGCTTCTAAAGTGATGAAAGCTAGGCTTAAAAATAGAGCTTTTACTGCAGTCAGTAGTGATGCGGGCCCATGTACTGTACGTGGCCAATGCACATTCTTCACATTTCTGTCTTTATACCAAGGCTGGGATTAGTTTGTCACAGTCAGCCATGAAAAGTCTCTCTGGACTGAAGCATCATAAGTACTACTGTGCTTTAATGAAAACCACATGCTCATACTAAGCCAGCGCAACTGTGCTATTATTCTCTCCAATCGTTTCTTTAAACCAAAGAAATAAATACATTTTTATGGTTAAATGCTATGTACAGAAAAATACCACCTCTTGTGATCACGTCCTACTAACCAAGGATGTACATAGAAATCATGGGGCCCCATAGCAAGAGTCCATATTGCCGTGCCACCTCCTCCCTCCAACAAATTCTGTGGAGTCATAAAGGGCGTATGTCCCAACTTTTATACACAGGGAGAGGGACACGTAGTGTTCTCACCCACTATAATACCCTTTCTTAGCTCCATACAATATGATGTCCCCTAAAATGCATCACTAAACACAGTATAATATTCCACAGTAAATTCTCCCCACACAATTCTCCCACACAGTACCTCTTACACACACAGTATGACGACCCCTCAGCAAGCCTACACAGTACTATACCCCCCCACACTGACCACCTACAGTATAATGCCGGCAAAATACATCCCCCCACAGTATAATGTCCTCAGATACTGCCCCATAGTTCCCCGACAGCATGATGCTCCCAAAGTCCCCCCCATAGGTGGTATGACATCATCACAGCCTTCCAAACAGTATGATGTCCCCAGAGCACGCCATACAGTATGGTAGTTCTATAGCTCACACACACTGACACCCCCACAGTATGATGGTCACACATCATACCCCCACAGTATAATGGTTTCTCAACCCTTCACACAGTATCATGCCCTAACAGCCCCTTACACACAATATGATGCTTCCACAGCCCCTCACACACAATACTATGTCTCCACAGCACTTCACATAGTATTGTCTCCACAGCCCTCCACATAGTATGATGCCCCCACAGTCCCTCACGCACAGTATGATTGCCCCACAGCCCCTCATAAAGTGTGATGCCCCCACAAAGTATGATTGCCCCCATCCCGCCAGATAGTATGATGCCCCACACAGCCCATCACACACACAATATGATGACTCCACAGCACCTCACATAGTATTGTCTCCACAGCCCGAAACATAGTATGATGCCCCCACAACCCCTCATACATAGTAGGATGCCCCCACAGCCCCTCATAAACAGTATGATGCCCCACAGCCCCTCATAAACAGTATGATGCCCCACAGCCCCTCAAAAACAGTATGATGCCCCCACAGCCCCTCACACACAATATGATGCCGCCACAGCACCTCACATAGTATGATGCCCCTACAGCCTCTCACAAACAGTATGATTATGCAGCGCCCCCACTGTCGCAGGGGCCGAGGGGTACCCGGTACCGGGTCTCTGAGTCTCTGCTCTGGAGTTGTCACGGTGGCTAGACCCGGTCCGTGACCCTGCTGAGGGGCGTACAATGAAGGTGGAGGTATGGGATGTCGTTATGGTGCGGTGAAGTGCCGGTCGCGGTAAATAACGAGGACACCAGGTTGCAGTCTCTTTACTGAAGGCTTCAGGGTCCTCAGTCCGGAATCCGGTTAACTGGGCTGCGCAAGCCTGGTCGGTCCGATGGCACATCCAGAGTTCCCTTTGCAGGTGGAAATCTGTGCCTACCCTCTAGCGCTTGTGTGTTGTAGTCCTTCCCTGCTGAGCACCACGGGATAGTCCTCACAACTGTTGTGTCTGTTTCTCGTGTTCCCTCACAACTCAATTCTGATGTTCTTCCACGTCCCCCAGATCTTATGGTTAGGACGCACCCATATGACGGGGAGGCTCGGAGCTCTTCCGGGACTCTAGCGTCGCCCCACTCCTGTTGTTACCCCCCTGTGTCTTCCTAGGTCAATTGGGTGAGACAGCCCGCCTATAACTGACTGTCCTGCCGTAGGTTTGAAGTTTGGCTTGGAGCTCTATACTTCCTCTGCGTTCCGGCCACCGGTTATGCGCCTCAATAGGATGTTGCCTCGTCTTACAGCACGACTCCTACTGGTATTCCCCTTGTTGCGTTGATCTCGTTTCTCACTCAGCACAATAAACCTCCCTTCTTGTCCTTTCTTGGGGTACCGCCGCTATATCGTGCAGGCGCGGTCCCGTAACGTTCTCTCTGTTCGCTAGGCCTCTGTCAGGATCCCCCCCTGACAGGGACCCCTCTGAATCTTCCCCTACAACACCCTCTGCCACAAGGTGTTGCCTGGTTCCAACCCAGTCAGCTTTCTGATCTAACTTCCTATCCAACCCCCAGTTTTACCAGACTGTGAGGAGTGGCCTAATGCATAGTGCCCTTAGCTCCCCCTGGAGGCCAGACTGTGAAATGTATTGGTGTCTGTGATACCTGGTCAGATGAACTCCTTCAGTGCCATCAGACGTACCATAGCCCCCCTTAGTGGCGGAGCAACAGTACTGCAACGACCAGGACTCTGGGGCGCTGCACTCCCCCCCGGTTAAATCCAGTACTCCTGGACTGGGAAGAAAACAACAATACATGTCAGCAAAAAGACATACAATTTTTGAAATGCAATAACAAGTAAACTTTAACAGAGCTTCCCTTTATGGGAGGTGAGGACACTTGAACGTTACAAACATGGTTAAATATTTAAGTAACATACTATAAATAACTTCTTTTACCCAACCGGGTATTCTACTAAGTGCAAATTTTTGAACAATAATTTAACTTTGCCTTTAAGGACGTACTCGCTGAATCCACTAAAGACCTTCTTATAAAACATTATAAGGCTAATCAACTTTTCCGCATTCTCCTTCTTTACATCTGCAGGACCGCCTGTCCTATCCGCTCCAGGCCTACTGCCTCTCCTTTCTGTTACAGGACCGCCCCTTTCCGCCCGGGCCTACTGCCTTTCTACTACTATACATGGTATAGAACTTATCATCCATCTTTCAGTTCAGGATTACTGAGCCATCTCTGTATGGCTCCTAGGAGGACTCACTGACTAACCCCGTACGGGTTCACTTTCTGTCCTCATTCTTCTATCAACATCATTAAACATTTCTCACAATCAACTAGTTAGCTACATTTAACTTCTTCTTTCAAGACATTATTGCCATTTAACCATCTTAAGGCAACACTGTTCATAAGTGCAATATGTGAACATCCCCTTTAAGAGGGGACCAAGTCTCTATGAGGTAGTGCAACTTCTCAAGCTGCAAGTCTGTTCGCAGTAAGGACTCCGGTGCTGGTTCCAAGACCAGTGTCTTCGCAAAGAGTCCTTTCCTTGTGTAAAACCAGTAGAGAGCACCTTTAAGAAGGTGCAAACTATGTACAAAAAGTTTGTAATCATGCATTGTTCATGATTCAGCAGTTCTTTCAATGATGAATAAACAGGAAACAAAAACAAAAAGCAGAAGAAGGGATCCCGGGTAAACAAAGGGATCCCTTTAAGAGTTAACCCAAGTCGGGTTGTAGCAGCAGAAACAAGCAAGAAGACAAACAGTTAAATGAACTATATACATATCCATGGCATCGAGGTTTACTCTTGCTCTGGCGGCCGTAGCTCCGCATAGACTTCGCCCGGCAAGGGGATCGGCGAGCTCGGGGCCTTTAAGAAGTGCTCCATACCCATGGCCCGATCCCAGGGTGTAAAGCGCTGGAGTCTATAGGTCCCAGGGAGAGGGGGTACCGCGACGGGGCCTATCAGCAAGTCCTCTGCTGGCGTGGCAGGGTCGTTCTTCATACCTGCTTCAGATGCGGTCCCTCCGGTGCCGATCTGCTCTGTCTCCACTGGGGTCTGGAACGCTAGTTGCAGGGCCTTGCGCTGCGGCGTTGTCATCTCCGTTTGCAGCATCTCGCTTTCCGGTAGGGCCTTGCTTTCTGGCTTCGGAGCGCTGGAACTTCTTTCTTGCTCCGGACCAGACGAGGCTGCCGACAGATGTCTGGTGAGGCTCCCGATGATGGTCTTCTTCCACCCGGCCTCAGTGCTCAGCTGCGTCTGCAGGAGTTGGTGGATCAGCTCGTCCGCTCCCGTCTGCAGGAGGTCAGCGTCAACTGTGGAGGTCTGGCTGCGGTGCCTCTCCGGGTAGCTGGGGGAGTCCTCGGCTCCGACCCCACGCTCCGGCTCCGGGCGGCTGGCCATGGCGTCCTCCATGTCGCTGATTTCTTCCTGGTCCTTTTCCCGCTCTCTCCTTCGTGGGCAGTTTCGTTTTCTCTGTCTCCGCCCTCCATTGAGAATTAGGAGGCGGATCTCGGCTGCTGACGGACACGTCCTCAAGGGGCAGAAATACTTAGACTGGGCGGCCATTGTCTTTCGCACTTTTCAGCTTGCGTACGCCCACTCCACGCCCTTCTTCTTCTCCTGCGCTCCCCTTAGCGCTGTAATGGCGGCGGTTTTGGCGGGAACTTCTGGCGGCAAGTGGCAACACACAGTCTTTGCAATAAGTCACAGTCCAAGCACAATAAATCACAGTTCCAAGGCACACATGACCTGATTCTTCAGGCTTAAGTGGATCCTGTTCGTGACGCCAAGTTTGCAGCGCCCCCACTGTCGCAGGGCCGAGGGGTACCCGGTACCGGGTCTCTGAGTCTCTGCTCTGGAGTTGTCACGGTGGCTAGACCCGGTCCGTGACCCTGCTGAGGGGCGTACAATGAAGGTGGAGGTATGGGATGTCGTTATGGTGCGGTGAAGTGCCGGTCGCAGTAAATAACGAGGACACCAGGTTGCAGTCTCTTTACCTCTTTACTGAAGGCTTCAGGGTCCTCAGTCCGGAATCCGGTTAACTGGGCTGCGCAAGCCTGGTCGGTCCGATGGCACATCCAGAGTTCCCTTTGCAGGTAAAATCTGTGCCTACCCTCTAGCGCTTGTGTGTTGTAGTCCTTCCCTGCTGAGCACCACGGGATAGTCCTCACAACTGTTGTGTCTGTTTCTCGTGTTCCCTCACAACTCGATTCTGATGTTCTTCCACGTCCCCCAGATCTTATGGTTATGGTTAGGACGCACCCGTATGACGGGGAGGCTCGGAGCTCTTCCTGGACTCTAGCGTCGCCCCACTCCTGTTGTTACCCCCCTGTGTCTTCCTAGGTCAATTGGGTGAGACAGCCCGCCTATAACTGACTGTCCTGCCGTAGGTTTGAAGTTTGGCTTGGAGCTCTATACTTCCTCGGCGTTCCGGCCACCGGTTATGCGCCTCAATAGGATGTTGCCACATCTTACAGCACGACTCCTACTGGTATTCTCCTTGTTGCGTTGATCTCGTTTCTCACTCAGCACAATAAACCTCGCTTCTTGTCCTTTCTTGGGGTACCGCCGCTATATCGTGCAGGCGCGGTCCCGTAACGTTCTCTCTGTTCGCTAGGCCTCTGTCAGGATCCCACCCCTGACAGGGACCCCTCTGAATCTTCCCCTACAACACCCTCTGCCACAAGGTGTTGCCTGGTTCCAACCCAGTCAGCTTTCTGTCTAACTTCCTATCCAACCCCCAGTTTTACCAGACTGTGAGGAGTGGCCTAATGCATAGTGCCCTTAGCTCCCCCTGGAGGCCAGACTGTGAAATGTATTGGTGTCTGTGATACCTGGTCAGATGAACTCCTTCAGTGCCATCAGACGTACCATAGCCCCCCTTAGTGGCGGAGCAACAGTACTGCAACGACCAGGACTCTGGGGCGCTGCAATTATCCCACAGCCCCTCATAAACAGTGTGATGCCCCCACAGCCCTTCATAAACAGTATGATGCCCCCACAAAGTATGATTCCCCCACAGCCCCTCACATAGTATTATGCCTCCACAACGATGTCATGTTTATACATGTCCATAGAAAAGAAAGTGGATTGGCACATACCGTCCCGTGCAACAAAATCCTTTATTGTGGCATCATCATACCAACAGCAGGCAGATAAAACAGTGGAGCAAATACAGACGACGATCGTTTCAAGCTTACTGTACATTGCGCTTCAACAGGTCACCTGTTGCAGCTGTGAATCTATCTCTGGGAAAAAGCTAAATCACTCACTGACTTCATCATGATCTACCTGTTTCTGCCTATCCTTTTTCTTCCACCCCTGTCTGTAGGATATATTAGAAGGTGTAACCTGACACCTCACTGTACTGGCTGTCTGTTTTGCCTTCACTTAAGGTACCTTCACACTAAACGATATCGCTAGCGATCCGTGACGTTGCAGCGTCCTGGCTAGCGATATCGTTGAGTTTGACAGTCAGCAGCGATCTGAATCCTGCTGTGATATCGCTGGTCGTTGATTAAAGTTCAGAACTTTATTTGGTCGTCAGATCGCCGTGTATCATTGTGTTTGACAGCAAAAGCAACGATACCAGCGATGTTTTACAATGGTAACCAGGGTAAATATCGGGTTACTAAGCGCAGGGCCGCGCTTAGTAACCCGATGTTTACCCTGGTTACCAGTGTAAAATGTAAAAAAACAAACAGTACATACTCACCTTCGCGTCCCCCGGCGTCCGCTTCCTGCACTGACTGAGCGCCGGCCGTAAAGTGAAAGCACAGCGGTGACATCACCGCTCTGCTGTTAGGGCCGGCACTCACAGGAAGCGGACGCCGGGGGACGCGAAGGTGAGTATGTACTGTTTGTTTTTTTACATTTTACACTGTTAACCAGGGTAAACATCGGGTTACTAAGCGCGGCCCTGCGCTTAGCAACCTGATGTTTACCCTGGTTACCCAGGGACCTCGGCATCGTTGGTCGCTGGAGAGCGGTCTGTGTGACAGCTCTCCAGCGACCAAACAGCGACGCTGCAGCGATCGGCATCGTAGTCTGTATCGCTGCAGCGTCGCTTAGTGTGAAGGTACCTTACGACTCGTATGATCCTTTTTTCAGAGTCGATAATGACTTTCGGAGACAGAGGGAAAGGGTAGAAGTGGCTCATAAGTGGAGAAAGCAGAATTCTCAGATATGTTCTATTACAATGTTTCTTCTATTCACATGTACTATTGATTTTATGTTAGTTAATATGACAGTGACCACTTCATTGTGTGGTGAAGCAGAAATTGTGAAAAGTGATGGGTGCACTTTAACTGATGTCCTGCTTTCATGCAAAACGTGCCTAAGTGCCCATTACATTTGTGCACTTTGTCTGAAGTATACTGATTTTCCCAATTTCACATTTTCATAGGTCCTCATTCGCCAGAATGAAGTTAAAAGTGTGTTCTTTAGGCCTTCATCTGGTGACTATGCGCCTGTATGTAGCTTGTTTGTTTGTATAGGAAAGTGCAGCAGACTGCAATTTCCTTTGCAGAGCGCCACCACAAAAAAGCATATACTATGCAATATGTATGGGCAGAGATCATGATTCCAGGGATGTGTCACTTACTAGGCTGTGTTTTGCTGTTTCTATAAAATCAGTGTTCTATCAGCAGGAGATTATCACTAGAGGACTAATTGTCTTGTACCATGTTGTCCTGTTGCTCTGTATAACCCCACCCATGGCCCCGATTGGCTGCTTTCTGCCTATGTCAGTGTAAACAAAAAGCTGCCAATCAGTTTTGGGGGCGTGGTGCTATAAAGCTCATGAATATGGAGGACTATCTGGCAGCAGGTTTACTAGTCCAGCAGTGAAAATCCCGTGCTGGTAAAACAGTGATTTTATCAAAACTACATTAAGCAGCCCAGTAAGTAACACATTGCTGGAATCAATGTTTATGTCCCTACATCATGCTGCTCTCAGATTAGGTGGCAAAAACTGGTGACACATTCCCTTTAAATAGAACCTGTCAGTAGGTTTTAAACTTAGAAGTAATGGTATGGCTTTATAGGCCTTTGTCTCCCGATTAAAATGATACCTTTTTTGTATAGATCCAATATAGTGTAGAATTAATACACAAATCAAGCTGGAAGTGCAGCGGGGGCGTGTCATTGCACTTAGAAGAAACATTACTGGTGCAGTGACATGCCCCCACTGCACTTTCAGCCTCATTTGCATATGGCTTCTACACTACATTTCTCATGACTGGCATCATTCTTATTGGGGGACAAGCACCTATGTTCCCACACCACTACTTTCGTACGTAAAAATGTGTTAACTGGTTCTCTTTAAAATATTTATTGATTTGACATCAATGAATAAAAAAGATGCTGTAAATGTAGTTGTCGAACAGCTGCGAGACATGCAGCCGTGGGCACACCGAAGACACTCGGTTAGCACCAGAGCATGCTCAGATAACACCTTATCCCAACACGTTCTCTCATTACTAGTCCAGAACCAAACAGAAGCACCTTTTCTTAGACCTCTGCCTTGTGACGTTCTTCTGTTATTCCTAAGACTACATACAATGCAGTTTGCCAATAATTCACATCATTCTGAAAGTAAAGTTCCAATGATCCATGATGATAGGATCCAGAACAGCATGGATGTTTGCTCAGCAGCAGATCGCTAAGTCTTTTCTCCGGCGCAGGCCTTCTTATGTTTGCTATTAATATTTACAGAGATTGGTAATTAAACAAATAATCTTTATTCACAGCTATAACCCTACGGTAGTTGATAATCTGCTGGTGACAGGATGAAGAAGGGACGATAAATGGACCTATCATTTTTACAAACTCCACAAAAACGAGGAACATACAAACTTCTAGCAGATGTTGTCCTTGGTGGGATTTGAACCTAGGACCCCAGCACTGCAAAGCAACAGTGCTAACCACTGAGTCACCGTGCCAACCACTGAGCCACCATGCTAACCACTGAGTCACCATGCTAACAACTGAGCCACCATGCTAACCACTGAGCCACCATGCTAACCACTGAGCCACCGCACTAACCAGAGTCATTGTGCTAATCACTGAGCCACCGTGCTAACCACTGAGCCACCATACTAACCACTGAGTCACCATGCTAACCACTGAGCCACCGTGCTAACCACTGAGCCACCGTGCTAACCACTGAGCCACCGTGCTACCAACTGAGTCATCGTGCTAACCACTGAGACACCATGCTAACCACTGAGCCACTGTTCTAACCACTGAGCCACTGTGCTAACCACTGAGCCACCGTGCTAACCACTGAGCCACCATGTTAACCTCTGAGCCACCTTGCTAAACATTGAGCCATCTTGCTGGCTATGCAGGATTAGAGACAACGGGCCAATTCATTATTGTGTTTGCGCTACATTCATCTACTTTTTTGCTGTTTTTCGTTTGCCCCATATTCCTCTTTTATATGTATTCGCCTGCTTTTTTATGTTCATCATTGTGGGCAGTAAATGAATTTTCCATATGTTTCTGGCTGATTCATTAACTGAAGCTTTTTAAAAAGTTACCATATATTTGTGTAAACGCCTGAAATTTTTGCACAAATCTTGAAATTATTTAGTGGAACGTGCAACTTTTGAAGTGTTTGAGAACAGGTTAAAGACAAAAATAAAGTGTATTTTTTATTCTGCTTAAAATTCACAAACAGCTTGAGCCATTTTTTTACGAATTTGGCTAAAAAAAAAAACCTACGAGTGAAAAAAAAAATAGTGACTTGCAAAAAAGTGGAAGCAATGGTTAATTCAATTTGTGATGCCACCATTTTGCTGGATTCTGGGGCTGTAAAGTGGTTAAAAACAATAAACTTGTGTACCAGCGCTCCTCGGTCCCACCAGTGCGGATTCCCACCTGCTCCTATTCCATCTTATTTCCCTCCAGGTCTCCCAGAGTCCACCACAGCTGACTGGGTTCCATCATGTCCCAAAAAATGCATGGGGCCTGATGTATGTTAGTAATGTCCATGATGTGTAGCACATCCCAGGTGACTGTGTGAGCCCTAGTTAGCAGTAGCGCCTCCCGGAAGGTCCAGAGAGAGAAGAAGGTCAAAGAGGAGCCAGGCGGAGGACAGATAATGGCGATTCATTCATTCTGTAATGCTGTGGATAAGCCCCCGGTCCGACCTGCAACTGAAGAAAAATAAGTTTTACTATACTTATCCAGGGGGGAAAGGAGACGGTCCAGTCCGATGGGTGTCGCAGGTCCGGGTCCGGCACCTCCCATCTTCTTGCGACGCCGCCCTCCTGCTTCTTCCTCGCTCCCAGGCATCACGCTCCTGCGCAGTTGTACTGTCCAAAAAACTTTCCAAGACTTTTCTTATCAATCCTGCCTTTTTGTAGTTTGTGCTGGTCAGCAAAAACCTCAGCAATACCCATCTGAGTACAATTATTTCCAAGGGTTATCAGTAATGTAAAGCAGCCGTCCAAAATGATCTGCTTTTGAATTTTGGTTCAACAGAAAAAAAAAAAAATCTAATAAAAACGGTCTGGACACTCTTAACTCGGTACTTTGTTGCACAACGTTTTGAGGCAATCACAATTTCTGTAACTCTCTATGAGACGTCCATAGGTATTTTGGCCAAGTCCTCATGAGCAAACATCTCCCTCTGTCTTAGGCCAGTCTCACACGTCCAGATAATTCCGGTACCTGAAACAATCGGTACTGGAATTATCCGTGTCCGTGTGCCCCTACGTTTCTGGTGTACATCAGTGTGGCACACGTGTGCCGCCCATGTGCCCACTGGGTACCACACGCACCGTGCTGGGTACCACACGTACCAGCATCTGGTGCTGAATCCGCGATTCATATCTTCCCTGCAGCAGCGTTTGCTGCATAGAAGATATGAATAATAGTGTTTAAAAGAAAGATCTATCTGTCCCCCGCCCTCCCACCCCCTGTGCGCCCCCCCACCCCCTGTGCGCCCCCCGCTGTTCTGAAAATACTCACCCGCCTCCCTCGTTGGCTGTCGCTGCTTCCTGTCCTGGCCGCACCTTCTACTGTATGCGGTCACGTGGGGCCGCTCATTTACAGTCATGAATAGGCGGCTCCACCCCTATGGGAGGTGGAGCCACACATTCATGACTCTAATCGGCGGCCCCACGTGACCGCATACAGTAGAAGGTGCGGCCAGGACAGGACACTGCGAGGGAGGCGGGTGAGTATTTTCAGAACAGCGGGGGGGCGCACAGGGGGTGGGAGGGCGGGGGACAGATAGATCTTTCTTTTAAACACTATTATTCATATCTTCTATGCAGCAAACGCTGCTGCAGGGAAGATATGAATCGCGGCTTCAGCACCATGGGGGGACAGCGCTTACTCTAGCGCTGTCTCCTGCACGGCACAGGGACTGCACACAGAGAACGTCCGTGTGTGGTACGTGTTTTACACGGACCCATTGACTTTAATGGGTCCGTGTAATCCGTGCGCTCCCACGAACACTGACATGTCTCCGTGTTTGGCACATGGAGACACGGTCCGCAAAAAATCAATTACATCTGCACAGATGCATTGATTTTAATGGGTCTACGTGTGTCAGTGTCTCCGGTACATGAGGAAACTGTCACCTCACGTACCGGAGCCACTGACGTGTGAAATCGGCCTTAGGTGTGAAGGCACCTTCTCCAGGAGGCAGGTTTCAGCTCCATCCACAGATGTTCAGTAGGATTTAGATTCATTTTCATATAAACCACTTCAGAAGGGTTTGTTTTAATCCATTCTTGGATATTTTAGCTGTGTTTTGGGTCATGATCCTGTTGGAGGACCCACAACCTGCAACTCAGCTTTTTGATATTAGGCAGCATATTTCTCTCCAGAATGCTTTGATATTCTTGAGCTTTCATTGTATCCTGTACAGATTTAAAACACCCTGTTCCAGATGCAGGAAAAGAGCCCCAAAACATTACAGAGATTCCTCCATGTTTCACAGTAGGTACAATGTTCTCTTCTTTGTAGGCTTCATTTTTGTGTCTGTGAACATAGAGCTGTTGTGAGTTGCCAAAAAGCTCCAGTTTTGTCTTATTTGTCCAAAATGTCAATCTCCCAAAAGATTTGTGGATTGTCAATATTTTTGGGGGAAAATTCAGTCTAGATTTTTTTATGATTTGCTTTCAACAGTGGTTTCCTCCTCGGTCGTCTTCCTTGAAGTCCAGTTTGGCCAAGACAGCAACGGATGGTGCGATCTGACACAGATGGACCTTGACCTTGGAGTTCAACTATAATCGCTTTGGAAGTTCTTCTAGGTTCCTTGGTTAACATTCGTATTATTTGTCTCTTCAATTTGTCATCAATTTTCCTTTTGTGGCCACGTCTAAGTAGGATGGCTACAATCTCAGAGACATTAAACTGCTATATAATATGTACCAGCATTTTTATCCAGGCCATATTCATTACTTTTTATTTAAATTTTTATGTTGAATCACAATTCAAAACAATGCAAAAGAAAGTACCCCAAAAAGCGGACAGCAGTAGGACGAGTCACACAGATGTGTGAATGTAGCCATGGATAATAAATGAAATGCTTTGACACTTAGCTGTATAAGCAAAACTAAACATAGCGGTGCAAAAGGTTCGGTCATCCTGTGAAGTTCATTTCTTCATTCCAAGGTTGACCTTTTAGTTCACTATTTCAGGGACTTCCAAAAGGTCCCATAGTGTAGCGTGGCATAGCTCACCGACATCCTGCTCTCTGCAGATAGTGGACTGAGAAATGGCAGACGCATAGTATAAAAAAAATCAATTTAAAGGGGTTCTCCAAGAATAGAAAAAAAGTAAGAAGGACAATATACTTAGAATACATTACTAAATACCTTCAATTAGCAAATAACATTTTTTTTTCTAGCGAGGTAATCACAATAGTACATTAAAATGGCTGCTGTCCTGTTACCCTGGCAGAAACTTGTCCTAGAATATAAGGATGGGTAAGGTGTCTGTGAGCATGTGCAGTATGAAGCTCCACTGCTGTGACCTGGAGATAGCTTAACAGTACCTGCATAGATTATCTTCAGGGCACAGCAGCAGAGCTTCCTTCTGCACATGCTCACAGTTACTGTGCCTGTCTTTACATTCCTTCCTTCCCGGCCCCCTCTCTTACTTCCTGTTCTTACTCTCTTCCTCTCTCTCTTCCATTCTTTCCTCTCTCTTGCATTCTTTCCTCTCTCTCCAATTCTTTCCTCTCTCTCTTTTCCATTCTTTCCTCTCTCTTCCATTCTTTCCTCTCTCTCTCCCATTTCCTCTCTCTCTCCCTTCCATTCTTTCCTCTCTTTCTTCCATTCCTTCCTCTCTTCCATTCTTTCCTCTCTCTCCCATTCTTTCCTCTCTCTCTCTTGCATTCTTTCCCCTCTCTTGCATTCTTTCCTCTCTCTCCCATTCTTTCCTCTCTCTCTCTTTCATTCTTTCCTCTCTCTTCCATTCTTTCATCTCTCTTCCATTCTTTCCTCTCTTTTCCATTCTTTCCTCTCTCTCTTCCATTCTTTCCTCTCTCTCTTCCATTCCTTCCTCTCTCTCTCTTCCATTCTTTCCTCTCTCATTCTTTCCTCTCTCTTTCTTCCATTCTTTTTTCTCTCTCTCTTCCATTCTTTCCTCTCTCTCATTCATTCCTCTCTCTCTTCCATTCTTTCCTCTCTCTCTCTCTCTTCCATGTTTTCCTCTCTCCAATTCTTTCCTCTCTCTCCCATTCTTTCCTCTCTCTCTCATTCTTTCCTCTCTCTCTCTTCCATTCTTTCCTCTCTCCCATTCTTTCCTCTCTCTCCCATTCTTTCCTCTCTCTCCCATTCTTTCCTCTCTCTCCCATTCTTTCCTCTCTCTCCCATTCTTTCCTCTCTATCTTCCATTCTTTCCTCTCTCTCTCTTCCATTCTTTCCTCTCTCCCATTCTTTCCTCTCTCTCTCATTCATTCCTCTTTCTCTCTTCCATTCTTTCCTCTCTCTCTCTCCCATTCTTTCCTCTCTCCAATTCTTTCCTCTCTCTCCCATTCTTTCCTCTCTCTCTCATTCTTTCCTCTCTCTCTCTTCCATTCTTTCCTCTCTCCCATTCTTTCCTCTCTCTCCCATTCTTTCCTCTCTCTCTCCCATTCTTTCCTCTCTCTCTTCCATTCTTTCCTCTCTCTTTCTTCCATTCCTTCCTCTCTCTCTTCCATTTTTTCCTCTCTCTCTCTCTCTTCCATTCTTTATAGAAATCTGTGAAGTCTCCCTTTGTGACAAGAGTCCTGGGAGAGTTGGCAAGTAAAAATGTATATATTGTCTATGCAAGGGATTTGTTGCTCTGGATAAAAAAATAAAGCACCAAACCCTGAGGGGGTTAAAAACATAACAAAAGACTGAACAAGATGTTTTCACATTGCTGTGCATTATGTTCATTTTTTGGGACCATTTTTCTGCTCTTTTCGAAAAGATGTTGTGTGCACATACTCTTACCCCAATAGATGACATTTTCGCTTTAGTTGTATGGTCGACCTATAAGTTCCAGGTCGTCAATCGTGATCCTTTATTTTGTATGTTCTAAAAGCAATGAAAAGACCTTTGTATCTGGAGAATTAGGAGGATTCATCTCCAGACATAGGTTATACACACAGACCTTGAATTGACGGCTCAGATAAGAGGCCTCAGATGTGTTTTTCTTTTGCTAAGCAAAGGCACTGTCTAGTGACCTTTACCAGAGACTATGGTGAGGTCTAACCAGCCTTGAAACACAGAGTTGGCTCAGACACTAAAAATGTAGACCTTGATTTGTTTTTCTCCTTTCAACTGGACCATAACTCATTTTTGTAGCACATTTTTGTGCTTTCTTATCTCATATGCTCTTTGTTAATTACAGTAAAGTCAGGTACTCTGTAGTAAGTGTGTAAAAAGTCTGCTGGCTGAAGATGGGAGATGATTTGCATCAGCGGATCTTGATTATAGTTGTGGGTTGCAAAAGGTATTTTTGGTATTTTTACAAATTGAAGGGTAGCACTTAGTATCCGAGAAGAAGTTGATCAGCATGAGGAGTTGAACAGGTCATCATAACAGAAGGAGTTAAATCATGGGTCTCTAACAAATGGTCAAGGGTAGATGTTCAATCCAGGAGTGGACATACGATTTGTGCAACCTCAAAAAACACAACAATGGAACACACTGGCGCTACTAGAAAAAACAGACCAAGTGCTGCAGGTATTAAGGCAGATCTGTGCACACTCTGCCGCAGAGATGAGTAAACCAATATACAATGATAAATACCGCGCTAACCAGGGTCTAGAGGATAGTTGGAAACGTTCTAAAAGTTAGATGCTAATTTACTTGCGACCAGCAAATTTAGCAGCCTATAGGGAATGTTCAGCAATAATTCAAAGACAGCCGTTTGCTGTAAATAATATAACCTATAGTTGAAATAACTCACAATTAGTGTATGCGTGGCCCCAGATGTATACGGTGCTTCTCCGTGGTGGACCGGGGGTCCGTCGGTGAGAGTGGTCCTTTAAAAGCGGTGGCGGTGATGAGGGTACACGCCGATGCCGTTTATCCAGCAAGTGGACCGGGTACTGATGCGCAGTACAGAGCCAGGAACCGTCCCGGCCGGAGACGATCCTGGTTGTACTGGAGTAATGGCCGGCGCTGCAGAGCAGCGTGTGACGTCACAGGCCTACGGAGTCTCGTTTGGGGCAAAAAGCAGACCGACGCGTTTCGGAGTGTAACGCACTCCTTCCTCAGGGTACCTGAGCGCCGGCCATTACTCCAGTACAACCAGGATCGTCTCCGGCCGGGACGGTTCCTGGCTCTGTACTGCGCATCAGTACCCGGTCCACTCGCTGGATAAACGGCATCGGCGTGTACCCTCATCACCGCCACCGCTTTTAAAGGACCACTCTCACCGACGGACCCCCGGTCCACCACGGAGAAGCACCGTATACATCTGGGGCCACGCATACACTAATTGTGAGTTATTTCAACTATAGGTTATATTATTTACAGCAAACGGCTGTCTTTGAATTATTGCTGAACATTCCCTATAGGCTGCTGAATTTGCTGGTCGCAAGTAAATTAGCATCTAACTTTTAGAACGTTTCCAACTATCCTCTAGACCCTGGTTAGCGCGGTATTTATCATTGTATATTGATTTGTGCAACCTGTGAAACCTCACAGGGGCCCACAAAGTAAGGGTGCCAATGTATACCTCTAAAGCAAGTGGAATTGTGCACTGTGAGAAGCTATTGGGCTGAAAAGGGCCCATAGGTTGTTCTTGCACAGGGGCCTTCTTCTGTATCCACCATTGGTTCCATGGATGGGAATCTTTGAATATATAATGCATTATTGGCGATGGTTTTTGACTGTTTTACCAGTTATCCATTTGTCATTAGGAAAATCTAATTAAAATTGCCATACACACTTTTCTAGGGTATATGGACCTTTTCATGGACCTGAGGGGACTTTTTGGTAGGTGAAGTGTGGGTGAAGACTTTGATATCATCATATTGTAAGAAGAGCAGACGTAAACTAGATGATCAGATCAATTGGTGTAATTTATTTGGCTTTTTTGTATCAGGAAAACACAAATTAAAGCGGTTGTCTAGTGAAAACAAGTTATCACCTATCCGTAACTTGGTGATCATTGAGAGTCTGGCTGATCAGCAGAAAGGGGAACTTTTATTCCCATTATAATGGATCGGCACTGTGCATGCTTGACCTGCAGTGTAAATGAACTTCTAGGCTTTAACATATGACCATTACACACTGTCAGGTCACCTTGTTCGTTCTTTATATTGGATTAACGAAAGTCCTGTTTTATTATAACCCCAACAAGACACATAGAGATATACACATCCACGTTTTATACCCTATGGCCTCACTAGGCTCACTTCTGGGGTGAAGTTTCAAGGCTTCAGTAGGACATGGTGGCGATATAGAGTACCGCGACCTGATAGTTCTAGCAACTAGGACCTAATCATGTATCAATACAGTGCACTGAATGGACATTTTATTAGAGACAACTGTCCTTTCAGATTGGAACTTACCTGTAAGGAAATTATGTTTTGAGAGGAGCATAAAATCCGGTGAGCCAGTTTTCCATGTCTTAATGTGAATCCATGTTGGAATGGGGAAATCGAGAAATTTGAGTGATGTTGAATTTTCAGTGCTAGATCCGCAATGTTGAAAAAAACTACCAACCTCCTGGGTTGAGAATATACAGAGAATTGTGTGACTGAAGAAAAGCTTCCAGAGAAAATGGATCTAATGAACTTAAAAAACTCGAAGACCAAAAGGGTTCAGAGGAAGATGTGAAGAATTGTTCCAATGAGAAGGCGTTGGAACCTGCAGCCAAATACAACTGTGGTACTCCAACACAACGTGTCTGAGCAACTCGTCATACTTTAGCATGGATTAGCTATATCAGCAGGCAAATAGTTTGAGTGACATTGTTGTCTAAGGTAAACAGAAAGACTCGGTCAAATGGGTAAAAGAGCTTAAAAAGCAGTCACTGAGCTGTGGAAAAACATCGCCTGAACAGATGAATATAAATTTCTGTGCTGATGTAAAATTTTTACGTAAGTAGCGTGAATTGATGAATCCTTCCTATCAGGTGTCAACAGATCAGTTTGGTAGAAGTGAAGTAACTTGGAAAGTTTTTAAGACACATCCTAGGTCCTCCAATATTTGTAGATAGACACTTGGACAGTAGGACTTACCTAAGCATTGTGATCAACGACCAACCTCATCCCTATATCGGAAGGGCATATTCAGCAGGGCAATGCATCTAGGTCGTATAATCATGGATTTGTTCCAGGAACAGAACTACAAGTTTCCTTTGTTTCCCCGTTCTTCATAGACCCAAGATCTCAACTCAAGAATTATTGTGATGGTTGAGGTTCGCTGACCACACAATAAATTAGGTTAAAGTGATTGTAAGGGGTAATTACAGAAGAAAAGGTTAACATGGTAGGAGCCTGTACAAATGGTGCAAGCTGTTGTCTTCACTCATCACGTTCTACTGAAGGACTGGGAGAGTTGAATGACTCTTCTCATTTTTAGCACATTAATCTGATAGACAGCAGCTGGAAAGGTATTTTCCATATGGTCTTCCGCCTAGCAGATGTCTTATAAGCACTATCTGGAAGGTGAAACGAAGGAAGGATAAATAATGAGGGTATTAGTGAGGGCATTACTCATGTCTGGTATAAGGCAATAGATTATATTTCAGAAGTTTGTCTTCGGATAATCCAGCAAATGATGACATTTTCCTTTATTAGGACCTCAAGTAATTTGTAGAAGAATCCAGAAGAAAGTGTTATAGAGTTGCTCCACTACTTTTACATTGAGGAGTCATCTTGAGAATAAGTCATCAATATTAGATTGGTGTGGGTCAGACACCCTTCATAGCCACCGATCAGCTGTTCTTGGTGCAGGCGGTTGCCCGATGTTAGCAGTTATGGATCTGAACATTATATCTCCATCAACCGTGTAGTGGCCATGAGTAGGTTTATAGCAAACCCACCCATATTAGAATGAATAATTCATGGGGGAGTCAAACCCTACCCATCTGATATTGATTGTAGATCATCAATATAAAAGTAGCAGAGCAACACTTTAAATTCCCCTACATCACTGATACAAAATGGATAAAACTTATCGAAATCCATGGACTGTCTGTGTGTATTGGCAAAATGCCACGTCCTCTCAAGAATGCCCTTATAGTTAAAAAATAATGGTCAACTCATTATCATGAATTGGTTCACAGGCCAAAACCATCACTGTTAATCTGATTGCCCATACAGTTAAGCCCCCGTCACACTAAGCGAGGTCGCTAGCGAGATCGCTGCTGAGTCACAAGTTTTGTGACGCAACAGCGACCTCAGTAGCGATCTCGCTATGTTTGACACGTAGCAGCGACCAGGCCCCTGCTGTGAGATCGCTGGTCATGTCGGAATGGCCTGGACCTTTTTTTGATCGTTGAGGTCCCGCTGACATCGCTGAATCGGTGTGTGTGACACGGATTCAGCGATGTCTTCACTGGTAACCAGGGTAAACATCGGGTTACTAAGCGCAGGGCCGCGCTTAGTAACCCGATGTTTACCCTGGTTACCATCGTAAATGTAAAAAAAAAAAAACACTACATACTCACATTCCGGTGTCTGTCAGGTCCCTTGCCGTCTACTTCCCGCACTGACTGACTGCCGGCCGTAAAGTGAAAGCACAGCACAGCGGTGACATCACCGCTCTGCTGTTAGGGCCGGCGCTCAGTCAGTGCAGAAAGCGGACGCCAGGGGACGCGAAGGTGAGTATGTAGTGTTTGTTTTTTTACATTTTACACTTGTAACCAGGGTAAACATCGGGTTACTAAGCGCGGCCCTGCGCTTAGCAACCCGATGTTTACCCTGGTTACCCAGGGACCTCGGCATCGTTGGTCGCTGGAGAGCCGTCTGTGTGACAGCTCCCCAGCGACCACACAGCGACTACACAGCGACGCTGCAGCGATCGGCATCGTTGTCTGTATCGCTGCAGCGTCGCTAAGTGTGACGGGGCCTTTAGTCAGTTGTAAACTTAAATGTATTGTCTAACTGTAGGTCCTCATGAACTCTAGAAGACCTCTGATTCCTTTCTGTTGCACCAAATGCATTAGGTCCTCTGGATTGTGAGATGGGGCCTCCATATATTGTACTTATTTTTCCAGCATGGTCGGAAAGATGCTTAAAATTGAGATCTGGTGAATTTAGGGGCCAAGTCATCAACTTAAACTTTTAGTCATGTTCCTTAGACCATTCCTGAACAATTATTGCAATGTGAAAGGAGCAGTATCCTGCCTAAAGAAGCCAGAGAATTAAACATCTAAGGTATGAAACTAAGAAGTAGAGAAGGCATAGTGGAAAAATAGATGGAAAAAGTGTGAGAGACAGAGAAAAAAATCCTTTTTAGTTCAGGAAATCAAACCAGGGAGGAGCAAAAGGAGTGCAACCTGGGGAATTGTTGCCAGATGGGTTCCAGACCAACCTTTGGTGATAAATGTAATAATTGTCCACCAAAATAGTAGAAGTGGGCAAGATCACCAAGTATGAGTCATCATGCCAGCCTCAGTACCACATCTTCAGCAAGCATTGGAGGTCAATTCTATGCAGAACCTCAGGTATTTCAAAGTTCTTTTCCATGAGGTGGAATGAGGGAAGCATGAGCATTCTGACTGGTCTGTTGGTACACAACCCCATACATGGCAAGCTGTGATGGATAGGGTACAAACACTTATTAAATTGCCCTCATTAACTTTTTGAGCAATTTGTGCTACAGTAGCTTTGCTGGCTGTAGCATTAGGCCAAATGAACTAGTACAGCAGTAAGCCTTAGGTGTTCATGACCCTGTCTGTGGTCAACCAGTTTCCCTTCTTTAAATCACTGTTGGTTAGGGTTGAGCGAAACGGATCGAACAATTTCAAAAGTCGCCAACTTTTGGCAAAGTCGGGTTTCGTGAAACCCGACCCGATCCCAGCGCGGGATCGGCCATGCGGTCGGCGATCTTCGCGCCAAAGTCGTTTTTCATATGACGCGTTCAGCGCCATTTCTCAGCCAATGAAGGTGGGTAGCGTGATGACATAGGTCCTGGCAGTGAGAAGGGCATGGCAGTGATTGGCTTGCTTTCTGCGGCGTCACAGGGGCTATAAAGGGGCGTGCATGCCGACTGCCATCTTACTGCTGCCGATCTGAGCATAGGGAGAGGTTGCTGTAGCTTCGTCTGAAGCAGGGATATTGTTAGGGAGGGAAGATAAACCCCCAAACCGCTTGTGCTGTAGCGATTTCCACTGTCCAACACCACCCTTTCTTGGCAGGGACAGTGGAGGCTAGATTTCTGTGCATCAGCTCTGTAGCTTATAAGGCTCCCTGATAGCTGCATTGCTGTTTGTACGCCGCTGTGCAAACCAACTGCTTTTTTAAAAGCAAAAGTCCTGCTGCTCCTTTCTGCACAGTTCTCTTGTTTCTTTGTCCACATTCTTGTGTGCAGCAGTCCTTTTTATTGCTTCCGTTCTTGTCCTTTGATCATTGTAGGGAGATTGAAATTCTACTACAGCCCTTGTATTTTTAGTGGCATATCTGCCAGCCTCTTTCTGCCAATCAAACTGTGTAGTGTAATACAGTGGGCCTGATTTTTCTGCTGTCTCCCACACATAAAAAAGGGAGATTTATATTACCAGTGTGTGCATCTGCGTCAGCCCTGTTAGTGGTATATCTGCCAGCCTCTTTCTGCCAATCAAACTGTTTAGTGTAATACAGTGGGCCTGATTTTTCTGCTGTCTCCCACACATAAAAAAGGTAGATTTATATTGCCAGTGTGTGCATCTGCGTCAGTCCTGTTAGTGGCATATCTGCCAGCCTCTTTCTGCCAATCAAACTGTGTAGTGTAATCTGCCAATCAAACTGTGTAGTGTAATACAGTGGGCCTGATTTTTCTGCTGTCTCCCACACATAAAAAAGGGAGATTTATATTGCCAGTGTGTGCATCTGCGTCAGTCCTGTTAGTGGCATATCTGCCAGCCTCTTTCTGCCAATCAAACTGTGTAGTGTAATACAGTGGGCCTGATTTGTCTGCTGTCTCCCACACATAAAAAAGGGATATTTATATTGCCAGTGTGTGCATTTGCGTCAGCCCTGTTTGTGGCATATCTGCCAGCCACTTTCTGACACTCAAACTCTGTAGTGTAATACAGTGGGCCTGATTTTTCTGCTGTCTCCCACACAAAAAAGGGAGATTTATATTGCCAGTGTGTGCATCTGCGTCATTCCTGTTTGTTGCATATCTGCCAGCCACTTTCTGCCAATCAAACTCTGTAGTGTAATACAGTGGGCCTGTTTATTTCTGCATTCTCCCACACATAAAGAGGGAGATTTCTATTGCCACTGAGTACCTCTGCGTCATTTCTGTTTGTGGCATATCTGCCAGCCTCTTTCTGCCAATCAAACTGTGTAGTGTAATACAGTGGGCCTGTTTTTTTCCTGCATTCTCCCACACATAAAGAGGGAGATTTCTATTGCCACTGAGTACATCTACGTCATTCCTGTTTGTGGCATATCTGCCAGCCACTTTCTGACACTCAAACTCTGTAGTGTAATACAGTGGGCCTGATTTTCCCAGCAGTCTCCCACACCTATAAAGGGAGATTTAAATTCACAACAAGTTTACGTACACCTTCTACCTGGTTTTACAGTACCATATAACGGTTGTTAGTTTGGTAACATTTTTGAAAGAATGAGGAAGTCTGGTGGAAGAGGTCGTGGCCGTGGGCGGTCATTGCCAGCTGGTAATGATGGTAGTGGTGGTGGTCGTGGAGCATCAGGTGGTCGTGGGAAAAGCAATATAGCACCTAAGTCTCGAGTTGTTGAGCCAGCGTCATTACAAGATGAATCGGACATGGAGTGCACAGATGCATAGCCACAGCTAGATCATTATGCTGTTCTATTGACTCAGATCACAACATTGCCCTCGCAGTGTACCGAGCCAGAATCTAACCCTGATGAGACTATGGTGCCCCATCCCGAACGCTATAGCACCGGCTTACACGGTGACACAGAGGAAGGTGCACAGGACATAGAAGAGGAGGTGATAGATGACCCAGTTGTTGACCCCGATTGGCAGCCATTGGGGGAACAGGGTGCCGCTGGCAGTAGCTCTGAAGCGGAGGAGGAGGAGCCGCAGCAGGCATCAACATCGCAACAGCTTTCATCTGGCAGGTCCGCATCTGGCCAAAAACGTGTGTCAAAACCAAAAACAGTTGTAGGACAGCGTGGCCATCCGGTTAAAGTAGCACAGTGTGCAATGCCTGAAAAGGTATTCAATAGTAGGAAGAGTGCAGTCTGGCAATTTTTTAACCAAGATCCGAATGATCAGTGCAAAGTGATCTGTAAGAAATGCTCAAGGACCTTTAGCAGAGGTCATAATGTCAAAAGTTTAAATACAACTTGCATGCGTTGACATTTAACCACCATGCACTTGCAAGCCTGGACTAGCTACCAAACATCCCGTAACGTTGTTGCACCCGCTCACAATGAAGCTAGTCAGCAACGCTACATTGCTTCCCTCACCGTAAGCCCACCAGTTAGGACACCACCAGCAGCAAATGTGGAGGTATAGTCGCAAGGCCAAAGCAGTCAGAGAATCAACAGGTTCTTGGTAGGAAACACTGTATGTAGGCCCACAGCAAGAATAACATCACCAACCCCCTGTCAGTCTGCCATGTCCACCACCACCCCCGCTAGTTCCACCATATGCAGCTCTCCAGTCCAGCTCACCCTACAAGAGACTCTCGTTAGGAAAAGGAAGTACTCATCCTCTCATCCGCGTACACAGGGTTTGAACGCCCACATTGCTAGACTAATCTCGTTAGAGATGATGCCCTACCGGTTGGTTGAAAGCGAAGCTTTCAAAGCCCTGATGGCCTACGCAGTGCCACGCTATGACCTACCCAGTCGCCACTTCTTTGCGAGAAAAGCCATCCCAGCCCTCCACCAGCATATCAAAGACCGCATTGTCCATGCACTCAGGCAATCTGTCAGTAGAAAGGTGCACCTCACAACAGATGCATGGACCAGTAGGCATGGCCAGGGACGTTACATGTCCATCACGGCACACTGGGTTAATGTGCTGGATGCAGGGTCCACAGGGGACAGCCATATTGGGACAGTTCTGCCTAGCCCACGGTCTAGGAAACAGTTGGCTTTAGGTGTTCGCCACCCCTCCTCCTCCTCCTCCAGCAGAAGCGAGAGCTTGTCCACAGACCGCAGTCGCACGACCACTCCATCCGCAGCTGCCAGTGTTGCACACGAGGTGTCCCATTATGGAACAGCTAGTGGTAAGCGTCAGCAGGCTGTGTTGGAAATGAAGTGTTTGGGTGACAACAGACACACCGCGGAAGTTCTGGCCGAGTTCTTGCAGCAAGAAACTCAGTCATGGCTGGGCAGTGTACATCTTGAGGCAGGCAAGGTAGTCAGTGATAACGGAAGGAATTTTATGGCCGCCATAGCCCTTTTACAACTGAAACACATTCCTTGCCTGGCTCACACCTTGAACCTGGTGGTGCAGTGCTTCCTGAAAAGTTATCCGGGGTTACCCGCCCTTCTCCTGAAGGTGCGAAGACTTTGCTCGCACATCCGCCGTTCGCCCGTACACTCCAGCCGCATGCAGAACCATCAGCGATCTTTGAAGCTTCCCCAGCACCGCCTAATAATCGACGTTGCAACAAGGTGGAACTCCACACTGCACATGCTTCAGAGGCTGTGCGAACAGAGGCGTGCTGTAATGTATTTGTGGGAGGATACACATACACGGGCAGGCAGTTGGATGGCAGACATGGAGTTGTCAGGTGTGCAGTGGTTGAAGCTACAAGACCTGTGTCAAGTCCTTCAGTGTTTTGAGGAATGCACACGCCTGGTTAGTGCAGATGACGCCATCATAAGCATGAGCATCCCCCTAATGCGTCTGCTGATGCAAAGTTTGACGCACATAAAGGAGCAGGCATCTGCAGCCGAGGACGAGGGAAGCCTTGATGACAGTCAGCCATTGTCTGCTCAGGGAAGTCTCCTGGACGAGGTGGCGGACGAAGAGGAGGAGGACGAGGAGGATGATTGGGATGAATATTTATGGGAGGAGGAAGCTTCTCAGGGGGCAATAGAAACTGGTGGCGTTGCAAGGTCAGGTACAGGGTTTTTGCGGGAGACAAGTGATGTTGATTTGCCAGTAAGTGCTCCTCAACCCAGCACAAGCAGTGAATTGACACCTGGAACATTGGCCCACATGGCGGATTATGCCTTGCGTATCCTAAAAAGGGACCCCCGCATTATCAAAATGACCGATGACGATTACTGGTTGGCCTGCCTCCTGGATCCACGCTATAAAGGGAAATTGCTAAATATCATGCCACATGAGAACCTTGAGCAAATATTGGCTACCAAACAAGCAACTCTTGTAGACCGTTTGGTTCAGGCATTCCCAGCACACAGCGGCGGTGATGGTTCTCACACTAGCTGCAGGGGGCCACATGGCAGAGGTGTTAGAGGTGCACAAATCAGAAGTGGCGTTGGACAGAGGGGTTTTATGACCAGGTTGTGGAGTGATTTCGCAATGACCGCAGACATGACAGGTACTGCAGCATCAATTCAAAGTGACAGGAGACAACATTTGTCCAGTATGGTTACTAACTATTTTTCCTCCTTTATCGATGTTCTCCCTCACACGTCATTCCCATTTGAATACTGGGCATCCAAAATAGACACCTGGCCTGAATTGGCAGAATATGCATTACAGGAGCTTGCTTGCCCAGCTGCTAGTGTGCTATCAGAAAGAGTATTCAGTGCTGCTGGTTCAATACTGACCGAAAAAAGGACTTGTCTGGCTACCCAAAATGTTGATGATCTAACCTTCATTAAAATGAACCAATCATGGATTTCTAATTATTTTGCCCCACCTTTCCCTGCTGACACCTAGCTTTCCTGTAAAAAGGTCTTGCTTTTGGACTCGTCTTACTGACTGCTCCAATTTCTCCATTTGCAGCTGCTGTATGTCCACCATAGGCCATTTGTACGCCTCCCTAAATGGGCTGACTCCCCCCACGGGGCCGTGGTCACCACTTGGCGCAAGCAACCGTGCGAGTGCCGTTTGGCTGAACAGGTGGGTGTGCCCACTTTTGGGCGACGGCACTGGCACAGGGTCCCTCATAGTACAATGAAGTGTCTCTGGCGGTGGTGGTGCACACCCAACGTCAGACACACCGTCGTAACATGAGGGGCCCTGGGCCAGTACCGCCACCCACGAGAGAGTGTCCCCCCCCAGCTCAAACAGTGCTCTACCACTTGCAAAATTACCTCTCACTGCTCCACCACTGTTTAGTCTGTGCTGTTAAATCCTTCAATGGCACTGCCAATACCAATTTGTTGACATGATTGATGCTAGTAAAAATATTCAGGGGCCCTGTCATACATTTACACCAGTTAATACTTTGCGCCAACTACCACTGTCTGCAAGTCAGCAGAGGAGCCCACCCCTGTACCTAGGTATGCCACCTGTTTATTTGTGATTTTTTTTTTTTTGCCAGACATTAACCTCACTTTATTATTTTGGCCTACTAACTGTGTCAGACACTCCTTACAGTTGTCCTCCACTGAACAAAGCTAGGCTTCCTGCGTACTCCTTTAACCTATTTTTAACTGCATTTTGCCTATTACTTTTTTGGCCTTACTAACTGTGTCTGCCCCTCGGTGCAATCGTCCTCCGCTGAACACACCAATGCTGCCTGTGTACCCCTGTAACCTATTTAAACCTGCTTAGAGCCTACTTTTTTATTTTAGGCCTAGTAAGTCTGTCTGCAGTCCCTCCTTGCAATCGTCCTCCGCTGACCACACCAATGCTGCCTGTGTACCCCTGTAACCTATTTAAACCTGCATAGAGCCTACTTTTTTATTTTAGGCCTAGTAAGTCTGCGCCACTCCTTCCAATCGTCCTCCGCTGACCACACCAATGCTGCCTGTGTACCCCTGTAACCTATTTAAATCTGCATAGAGCCTACTTTTTATTTTAGGCCTAGTAAGTCTGCGCCACTGCTTCCAATCGTGCACCGCTGACCAGACCAATGCTGCCTGTGTACCCCTGTAACCTATTTAAACCTGCATAGAGCCTACTTTTTTATTTTAGGCCTAGTAAGTCTGTCTGCGGTCCCTCCTTGCAATCGTCCTCCGCTGACCACACCAATGCTGTCTGTGTACCCCTGTAACCTATTTAAACCTGCATAGAGCCTACTTTTTTATTTTAGGCCTAGTAAGTCTGTCTGCGGTCCCTCCTTGCAATCGTCCTCCGCTGACCACACCAATGCTGCCTGTGTACCCCTGTAACCTATTTAAGCCTGCATAGAGCCTACTTTTTTATTTTAGGCCTAGTAAGTCTGTCTGCGGTCCCTCCTTGCAATCGTCCTCCGCTGACCACACCAATGCCAATGCTGCCTGTGTACCCCTGTAACCTATTTAAACCTGCATAGAGCCTACTTTTTATTTTAGGCCTAGTAAGTCTGTCTGCGGTCCCTCCTTGCAATCGTCCTCCGCTGACCACACCAATGCTGCCTGTGTACCCCTGTAACCTATTTAAACCTGCATAGAGCCTACTTTTTTATTTTAGGCCTAGTAAGTCTGTCTGCGGTCCCTCCTTGCAATCGTCCTCCGCTGACCACACCAATGCCAATGCTGCCTGTGTACCCCTGTAACCTATTTAAACCTGCATAGAGCCTACTTTTTATTTTAGGCCTAGTAAGTCTGTCTGCGGTCCCTCCTTGCAATCGTCCTCCGCTGACCACACCAATGCTGCCTGTGTACCCCTGTAACCTATTTAAACCTGCATAGAGCCTACTTTTTTATTTTAGGCCTAGTAAGTCTGCACCACTCCTTCCAATCGTCCTCCGCTGACCACACCAATGCTGCCTGTGTACCCCTGTAACCTATTTAAACCTGCATAGAGCCTACTTTTTTATTTTAAGCCTAGTAAGTCTGCGCCACTCCTTCCAATCGTCCTCCGCTGACCACACCAATGCTGCCTGTGTACCCCTGTAACCTTTTTTAAACTGCATTGAGCCAACTTTTTTGTTTAAGGCCTACTACCTGTGTCTGTCTGGGCCACTCAATACAGCTGTCCTCCTCTGAAAAAAGCTGAGCTTCAATTGTCAGGTTTTCTACCTATAGGAATTTGAAAACTGCATTGGGGCTACTAGTTGGGTTGGGCCTACTAACGGTGTCTGCCGTTCCTTGGTGTTGTTCTCCACTGAACAAAGGTGAGCTTCAATCTTCAGGCTTTTGGCCTATATCAGATTTTAAACTGCATTTGGCCTACTAGTTTGGTTGGGGCCTACTAACGGTGTCTGCCGCTCTGTGGTGTTCTCCTTTTTTTTCCTGAGCTTCAATCTTCAGGCTTTCGGACTATATCAGATTTTAAACTGCATTTGGCCTACTAGTTTGGTTGGGGCCTACTAACGGTGTCTGCCGCTCTGTGGTGTTCTCCTGGTTTTTTTTCCTGAGCTTCAATCTTCAGGCTTTCGGCCTAAATCAGATTTTAAAATGCATTTGGCCTACTAGTTTGGTTGGGCCCTACTAACGGTGTCTGCCGCTCCTTGCTTGTCTCCTCCATTGAATATAGCTGAGCTTCAATCTTCAGGCTTTCGGACTATATCAGATTTTAAACTGCATTTGGCCTACTAGTTTGGTTGGGGCCTACTAACGGTGTCTGCCGCTCCGTGGTGTTCTCCTGTTTTTTTTTCCTGAGCTTCAATCTTCAGGCTTTTGGCCTATATCAGATTTTAAAATGCATTTGGCCTACTAGTTTGGTTGGGGCCTACTAACGGTGTCTGCCGCTCGATGGTCTTCTCCTGTTTTTTTTTCCTGAGCTTCAATCTTCAGGCTTTCGGCCTATATCAGATTTTAAAATGCATTTGGCCTACTAGTTTGGTTGGGCCCTACTAACGGTGTCTGCCGCTCCTTGCTTTTCTCCTCCACTGAACAGAGCTGAGCTTCAATCTTCAGGCTTTCGGCCGATATCAGAATTTAAACTGCATTTGGCCTCCTAGTTTGGTTGGGCCCTACTAACAGTGTCTGCCTCTCCTTGGTGTTCTCCTCCACTGAACAGAGCTGAGCTTCAATCTTCAGGCTTTCGACCTATATTTAAAAATTTAAAACTGCTTTTGGCCTCCTAGTTTGGTTGGGCCCTACTAACGGTGTCTGTTGTGAATTCCGCTCTTGGGCTCCCTCCGGTGGTTATAAGTAGCATTTTTGTGAATTCTGCTCTTGGGCTCCCTCCTGTGGTTTTGAGTGGTATGGCTGCTTCTTGGATTTAGCATCAGCAGCTGTTCTCACTGATAGTCTTTCTGGCTCGGCTATATTAGTCTGGCCTTATCCCTAATTCAATGCCAGTTGTCAATTGTTGAGCTTGGAGTCATGGCTCTCTGAGGATTTCCCTGCCACTCTGACCATTTCAGCAAAGCTAAGTCCTTGCTTGTCTTTTTGCAGTTCACTTGTTGTGGACTTTGTTGTTTGGCATTTTCTGTGTTTTGCTAATTTGTCCAGCTTATCAGTATGGATCTATTTAGCTAAGCTGGAAGCTCTGGGCAGCAGAGTTTGCCCTCCACACCTTTAGTCAGGTGTGGAGATTTTTGCATTTCTCTGCTGTGGACTTTTTCTAGTTTTTATTACTGACCGCACAGTTTTCTGTTCTGTACTAATTCTGTCTAGCTAGTAGTGGCCTCCTTTGCTAAATCTTGTTTCATACTACGTATGTCATTTCCTTCTCCTCTCACAGTCATTATTTGTGGGGGGCTGTCCTATCCTTTGGGGATTTTCTCTGAGGCAAGATAGCTTTCCTGTTTCTACCTTTAGGGGTAGCTAGATCTCCGGCTGTGACGAGGTGTCTAGGGAGTGACAGGAACATCCCACGGCTACTGCTAGTGTCTGTGTTAAGATTAGGAACTGCGGTCGGTATAGTTACCACCTGCTCAGAGCTAGTCGCATGTCGCTCCTTAATCACCAGACCATAACAGGTGTCTGCCTCTCCTTGGTGTTTTCCTCCACTGAACAGAGCTGAGCTTCAATCTTCAGGCTTTCGGCCTATATTTAAAAATTTTAAACTGCTTTTGGCCTCCTAGTTTGGTTGGGCCCTATTAATGGTGTCTGCCTCTCCTTGGTGTTCTCCACTGAACAGAGCTGAGCTTCAATCTTCAGGCTTTCTGCCTATATTTTTAATATGAAACTGCATTTGGGATACTAGTTTGGTTGGGGCCTACTAACGGTGTCTGCCGCTCCTTGATGTTCTCCTGGTTTTTTTTCCTGAGCTTCAATCTTCAGGCTTTCGGCCTATATTTTTAAGATGAAACTGCATTTGGGATACTAGTTTGGTTGGGCCTACTAACGGTGTCTGACGCTCCTTGGTGTTCTCCACTGAACAAAGCAGTGCCGCCTGTTTACTCCTGTTAACAATTTTGAACTTTATTTGGCCCACTTTATTATTTGGGCCTACTAACTGTGTCTGCCTCTTATTACAGTTGTCCTCCACTGAACAAAGCAATGCCGCCTGGTTAGTCCTGTTACCAATTTTGAACTGCATTTTGCCCACTTTATTATTTGGGCCTATATCTGTGTTTCCTCCTCATCCTGCCCATTGCCCAGCCAGTGCTACATGAGTCTGCTGGTACATTGACCCAGACCTCTACATTCCCCTTGCACTCTACACAGCCAGAATCTGACCCTGCTGAAATTCAGGTTCCCCTTCCCGCATACTATACCACCTTACACGGGGACAAAGAGGAAGGCGCAGATGAAAGTGCAGGTTCCTTCATCAGGTGGGGAGGGCATACTCATTGGCGACGTCACTGTCACAGGGCCCCTCATAGTACGCAAAAGTGTCTTTGCCGGTGGGAGGTGCCCCCGCCGTCAAACACTGCGCCGTACTTTGAGGGGCCCTGTGCCAGTGCCAATGCGAACGAGTGGGCCCCCCTGCTTGCTCAGGATCACAGCACTTGCAAAGTTGAAATACTGACCTCTCCCTGCTCCACCGCCGTGACGTAGTCCACGTTTCCTGGGCCCACGAAAAACTTGAACCAGCCCTACCCCCCCCCCACAACTTTAGCCAAATGACCACCAATTTTCAATGCCTAACTATTATTATAAGGTAAATTAAGATTCACAAGCTTAAGTGACACGAATTGATGTTTTTGACATTAAAATGGGCACTGTAGGTGTTTTTCTGTCCTCCACTCACTGCCGACTTTGCTCCCCATTGACTTACATTGGGTTTCTTGTTTCGGTCGATCCCCGACGTTGCGCGATAATCGGCCGATTTCACTCGACTCGACTTTTGACAAAGTCGGGTTTCGCGAAACCCGCCTCGATCCTAAAAAAGTCAAAGTCACTCAACCCTACTGTTGGTAGATACTACTAACCACTTTATACCAGGAACACCAAACAAATGCTGCTTTTTCAGATATTCGCTGACTTTGTTGTCTAGCAATGACAAATTTGACACTTGTCACTGTCACTTAAGACCCTCAAACACAAGTAGAGAAAAGTCAGCCAAACCTGCCAATATCGGTAACATTGAACAACAGTCTGATATGTAGGAGGGGGAGATCATGAGTGATCCTTTTGTACTCGGCAAATGACCCTATAATTCCACCCTCATGAACATACAGGATAAGATAGTTGTGAGGCTGAAAGTGCATTTGCTCAAGGTATCAGGGAGTCCACCAACAAGGCACATTGACTTAAGGTACCGTCACATTAAGCGACGCTGCAGCGATATCGACAACGATGCCAATCGCTGTAGCGTCGCTGTGTGGTCGCTGGAGAGCTGTCACACAGACAGCTCTCCAGCGACCAATGATGCCGGTCCCCGGGTAACCAGGGTAAACATCGGGTTACTAAGCGCAGGGCCGCGCTTAGTAACCCGATGTTTACCCTGGTTACCATTGTAAATGTAAAAAAAAAACAGTACATACTCACCTTCTGATGTCCGTCAGGTCCCTGGCCGTCTGCTTCCCGCACAGACTGTGAGCTCCGGCCGGCCGTAAAGTAAAAGCGGAGCACAGCGGTGACGTCACCGCTGTGCTGTGCTTTACGGCCGGCCGGAGCTCACAGTCAGTGCGGGAAGCAGACGGCCAGGGACCTGACGGACATCAGAAGGTGAGTATGTACTGTTTTTTTTTTACATTTACAATGGTAACCAGGGTAAATATCGGGTTACTAAGCGCGGCCCTGCGCTTAGTAACCCGATATTTACCCTGGTTACCATTGTAAAACATTGCTGGCATCGTTGCTTTTGCTGTCAAACACGACGATACACGCTGATCTGACGACCAAATAAAGTTCTGGACTTTCAGCAACGACCAGCGATATCACAGCAGGATCCAGATCGCTGCTGCGTGTCAAACACAACGATATCGCTATCCAGGACGCTGCAACGTCACGGATCGCTATCGTTATCGTTGCAAAGTCGTTTAGTGTGAAGGTACCTTTAGCAAGGTTATTTAGATATAAGGCAAGAGTGGTAATCTGAATCTTTACCCTCTGTGTAGAATAGTTTAGCTTAGACATAGATACATGTATTCTAGCAGAGACAAGTTTCAGCTTTTCTATGGTCTAACACCATAATGATGTTTTTATTGAAACTTTATCAAATTCGTTGACCTAGTGCTATTTTATGTGTTAGAAATACTGTAGATTTTTTTTCTTCAGTTTTGAATGACACGGACACATTGGTCACATGTAAAGCGCCATGGCGCTATAATAATAAATAATAATAAATAATAATAATAATCTACTATATAATTATCTAAGGGTCATTTCTGTCTTTCTGTCTGTCCTTCTGTCTTTCTTTCTTTCTGTCACGGAAATCCCAAGTCGCTGATTGGTTGCGGCAAAACGGCCACAGCCAATCAGTGACGGGCACAGTCCAGCGGCAAAATTGCCGCTCCTTACTCCCCACAGTCATTGCCCGCTCCATACTCCTCTCTGTTAACGCTGCTATTAACCCTGTGTGACCAACTTTTACTATTGATGCTGCCTATGCAGCATCAATAGTAAAAAGATCTAATGGAAAAAATAATTTAAAAAAATAGTTATATACTCACCGTCCGTCGGCCCCTCAGATCCAGAAAAGGCCTTTCCCGCTCCTCGCGACGCTCCGGTGATCGCTCCATGCATTGCGATCTCACGAGATGATGACGTAGCGGTCTCGCGAGACCGCTATGTCATCATCTTGCGAGACCGCAACGCACTCTTGGGAGCGGAGTGCGCGAGGAGCATCGGTAAACGCTTCGCCTGGATCCAGGGGCCAATGAAAGGTGAGTATATAACTATTTTTTATTTTAATTCTTTTTTTTAACAGGGATATGATGCCCACATTGCTATATACTACGTGGGCTGTGCAATATACTACGTGGGCTGTGCAATATACTACGCGGGCTGTGCAATATCCTACGTGGGCTGTGCAGCATACTACGTGGGCTGTGCAATATACTACGTGGGTTGTGCAATATGCAATGTGGCTGTGCAATATACTACATGGGCTGTGCAATATACTACGTGGGCTGTGCAATATACTACATGGGCTGTGCAATATACAACGTGGCTGTGCAATATACAACGTGGCTGTGCAATATACTACATGCGCTGTGCAATATACTACATGGGTTGTGCAATATACAACGTGGCTGTGCAATATACTACGTGGCTGTGCTATATACTACATGGGCTGTGCTATATACTACATGGGCTGTGCAATATACTACGTGGGTTGTGCAATATACAACGTGGCTGTGCAATATACTACGTGGCTGTGCTATATACTACATGGGCTGTGCTATATACTACGTGGGTTGTGCAATATACTACATGGGCTGTGCAATATACTACATGGGCTGTGCAATATACTACGTAGGCTGTGCAATATACTACATGGGCTGTGCAATATACAACGTGGCTGTGCAATATACTATGTGGCTGTGCAATGTACTACATGTGCTGTGCTATATACTACGTGGCTGTTTTATACACTACGTGGGCTGTTATATACTACGTGGCCTGTGTTATACACTACGTGGGCTGTGTTATACACTATGTGGGCTGTGTTATACACTACGTGGGCTGTGTTATATACTGCGTGCGTGGACTGTGCAATATACTACGTGGCTGTGCAATATACTATGTGGTTGTGCAATATACTACGTGGCTGTGCAATGTACTACGTGGGCTGTGCTATATACTACGTGGGCTGTGTTATACACTACGTGGCCTGTTATACACCATGTGGCCTGTGTTATACACTACGTGGCCTGTGTTATACACTACATGGGCTGTGTTATACACTACGTGCGTGGGCTGTTATATACTACGTGAGCTGTGTTATATGCTATGTGAGCTGTTATAAACTACGTGGCTGTGTTATATGCTATGTGGGCTGTTATACACTCCGTGGGCTGGGCTATATACTACGTGGCTGTGCTATATACTCCGTGGGCTGTGCTATGTACTACGTGGCTGTGCTATTTACTACGTGGGCTGTTATATACTACGTGGCTGTTCTATATACTACGTGGCCGGCCGCGCTCAATCAGCGACAGGCGCAGTCCGGCCACGAATTGGTGCGGGATTTGAACCACACTTCGCTAATTGGTTGCGGCTGGCCGAATCCTGTGTATTCATTGCATTATTCTAAAATCTTCATAAATAAACTACATACATATTCTAGAATACCCGATGCGTTAGAATCGGGCTACCATCTAGGGCTACCATCTAGTAATAATAATAATTGGTCATTTTGCGTTCTTCACATTTTAAGTATTACTTTCTCAAAATCAACAGTAGCTACTGGTGTAACATCCCAAAGAAAGTTCATGCCCCTAATTAATCAGTAGCAGTCGTAGAAAGAAAATGGACTGTTGTAGCATGTGTTCACCTAATTACTGTTATTTTTTTCAACTCTAAAAGGTTGGACATATGCTGTAAACCTGAAAAAAAAATGCAGTTTCTAAACCCTTTTGATCAGCTTAGTTGGTTATCTTTAGCTTTTCCTTTGAGATAAGCCTACAACCTTTTTGCTGATTTTGAGCTAAAGGTACCGTCACACTAGGCGATATCGCCAGCGATCCGTGACGTTGCAGCGACCTGGATAGCGATATCGCTGTATTTGACACGCAGCAGCGATCTGGATCCCGCTGTGATGTCGCTGGTCGCTGCTAGAAGGTCTGCACATTATTTGGTCGCTAGGTCGCCGTGTATCGCCGTGTTTGACAGCAAAAGCAAGGATACCAGCGATATTTTACACTGGTAACCAGGGTAAACATCGGGTTACTAAGCGCAGGGCCGCGCTTAGTAACCCGATGTTTACCCTGGTTACCAGCGTAAAAGTTAAAAAAACAAACAGCACATACTCACCAGCGCGTCCCCCAGCCTCTGCTTCCTGACACTGACTGAGCGCCGGCCCTAAACTGAAAGTGAAAGCACAGCCGCTGTGCTGTTAGGGCCGGAGCTCAGTCAGTGTCAGGAAGCAGAGGCTGGGGGACGCGCTGGTGAGTATGTGCTGTTTGTTTTTTTTACTTTTACGCTGGTAACCAGGGTAAACATCGGGTTACTAAGCGCGGCCCTGCGCTTAGCAACCCGATGCTTACCCTGGTTACCCGGGGACCTCGGCATCGTTGGTCGCTGGAGAGCGGTCTGTGTGACAGCTCTCCAGCGACCAAACAGCGACGCTGCAGCGATCGGCATCGCTGTCGCTATCGCTGCAGCGTCGCTTAATGTGACGGTACCTTTAGAGTGGTTCCATGCTCTTGAGCTGCAGAGACCATCATTACGGAAGAAGGTCAAGAGTAGTTTAAAGCAATCGGCTAGTCTACACGTTATTATACATTGTTATTTTTAGAATAGGTTGTAATATTCTCATTAAAAAAGGACTATTATACTTGAAAGGCTTCATATCACTCAATCGTATAAATTAAAAACTATTGTATGTCACTGTTTGCTCCTGATTCCAGAAGGAACCTTCCACTGGTGGCAGAGACTCCTTAGCTTTTAGCTGCTGGTGGCAATGGCACTCTCTGGATGACCGGAGGCATATTTAAAGAATAACTTGTTTTCATTTTTATTTCAGAAATCAATAGTACTGGTGAAAATAAGTAGCTTTGTCATATATCTTATTAGAAAAATATGCTTCTTTCTCCTCCAGGATTGAACAATGGTTTGAGAGCTAGCTGTCTCTCCTGACTCTTCCATACACAAGAGCATTTCGTCAAGGGATCCTGTGTTCTCTATGAGAGACCTGCCGCCAGACATCTCTGATGATGGATTATCTCTACAGAACAAAAGGTTTGGCTGTCCGAAATCGGACGTGCAGACTTCATATCTCCCTCAACAATCATCTGTATAGGGTCCCATACACTTTAGGCTGTTGGTCAAACCTGTTGATATTGGCCGGTTTGATGGACGTTAGTCTAATGTGTTTGGGGGGTTTAAGCCTTGCTTCTGGATTCTGCATTGTGTGGAAAAACACTGGTCTTAAGAAATTCCCCTTGTCTCTCTTATTTAAAGTCATTGCCAGGTATTTGATGTTTGGCCACTTTTTTGGTCTGATTTTGCCCCATATCATCTGACTTATCTCATCCTGACTTTTCTTTGCGTTGGCCCCGACTTTGGCCGTTTCTAGTAGCATATTTATTACCATTCAGTGAAGACATACTGATAGGGAATCACAATAAGTCGACGCTACATAGGCAAGAATAAAAAATAAAATAAATACTGTTCTGTCGATCTCAAGATCCAGTTGGGAAATCCATCACCTCTCCGGTGGCAATCATAACAGTATTCAGTTCTTATTGAAATATTCCCATAGTAATCCACACCATAGGGCGGCACTTATTTTACTGTTTATTTTTATTTCCTTCTTCGAATTACAGCTAGACATTATACATGAAAGCCGAGCTAAACTTTGTCCAGAACTGATTCGCCAATGTTATTCTTCAAGGAATGAGCTGGAATAGTCATTAAGTGACTCGTTGAGAACACTGTCCGCACTGTGATGGCTTCCAACAAATGCATTTTGACCTGTGACTACTATTTTAGGGATTTCAAAGCTGCTCCAGACTTTTAAACCTCTTACTTGGAATTGTAGACATCCCTGGAATTACTAAGAGTTCAATATGCATGACAAGTTCACAAATATTTATATGGTTTTTAATGTATTTTTGCAAATATTTAGTCAACTTCCCTTTTTACTTGGTTTCAGGTGTGATTTTCATATTGCCCACACCTGTTACTTGCCATAGGTGAGTTTGAATGAGCGCTGTTTATCTACAATTTTGGAAATGTTTAACACCAAGCACCAACCCATTTCCTCAAGCTACGAATGGGTCATACTCCAAAATCAATATAAACATACTGACCGAATGGTTTTCAAATCAGTCAAGAAGTATATAGTAATTAAAACCAAAAAACCTTTATTCACATGTAACAATACACAAAATGTTAAAATAGTGCCTCACAATCAAATACAATTGTAGATGCCAAGAAAACAGCAAAATAAGTAAATATAGTCCCCACCTATTCCAGATTGATCACCCAACTGGACCTTTTCCAATCGTTCATACCACAGTCAATACCGCAGATTTGCTAATGTTTTCATTAGTGGTGATTACATAGAAGCCCTCTATAATGTGGACAGACCAAGTCCTCATCGATCAATTCATGGTCCATACAGGGGGAAATGTGGAGGACGAGCTAGACTTCCTTCATTCGGGCACACGGGAAGCAACTAAATATTGCACATATTCCTTATCATATCGTCACGTGTCCTATTTCTCCAGTCCCTGGCAGAGGACTCCCACCATCAGAGGAGCCAAAAATAGTATTCCCCGAGGTCACACTCATTGTGAAGTCCGCCGCACAAAGCAGGTAATGTATCTTATACACAATCATGTGAAATGTTATGGGCAAAACTGCCTGATACATATTACCTGAGTCACTGTTCCTCCACCTCGTGGTACGCTGCACCTTGACTACCCCGACGCGCGTTTCGCATCCGCTTCCTTCTGGGGGCGTGTCTGAGGTAAGGCATCTTGGAATATTTAAAAATCAGACTCACCAATCAGATTACTCGCACCGGGAACTCCCCGCTACATCATCATGGGTCACGCCGCATTCGCTAGCCAATCACAACTGAGGGGCCATCCCTACCTATCGCCAGGAAAAAGCCCTTCATTCATTCGTGCATTTTTGTTGACAGCAGGCCGTCCTTACTGCGACTCCGAGGGACACCTCCTACCTCTATCCCCCCTCTCTCTTCTTAGTAATATAACAACTTCCCTACATATAAAATCGGAGTCAGCGTGCCAGATATGGTGTGAGGCACCATCCTGATGCACCGACTCCGTGACACCCGAAGGTGCCAACCCAGACCTCCGAGGACAATAAACTACGGAGCATTGAAGGCAAGAGCCATACATGTACAAGCACATCATAAATAGGATGGATGGCAAACCCCACCCCCAAGACCACTATGCCAGAAACAGCCTAATAAAACAGGAATGTATCCGCCTTATAGCTGGTAATTTTCTTGGGGTTAATTTAGCCCTTATTGTAAATACGGTGAGGAGATCTGTCTATTTTCAGCATGTCACTCTGGATCACGCAGGAGGTGATGGAGCTGTCTGCACCCCGTCCTGCAGGTGTGGTTGCGGATACTCCTCGCTATTCCGTTGCGTGACCTGGGGTTACATGCTCCTCCCCTCCCTCCCCCTCCTTTTCCCCTCCTTTCTTTAGATCCTCACGCACAGCTATAAGGCGGATACATTCCTGTTTTATTAGGCTGTTTCTGGCATAGTGGTCTTGGGGGTGGGGTTTGCCATCCATCCTATTTATGATGTGCTTGTACATGTATGGCTTTTGCCTTCAATGCTCCGTAGTTTATTGTCCTCGGAGGTCTGGGTTGGCACCTTCGGGTGTCACGGAGTCGGTGCATCAGGATGGTGCCTCACACCATATCTGGCACGCTGACTCCGATTTTATATGTAGGGAAGTTGTTATATTACTAAGAAGAGAGAGGGGGGATAGAGGTAGGAGGTGTCCCTCGGAGTCGCAGTAAGGACGGCCTTCTGTCAACAAAAATGCACGAATGAATGAAGGGCTTTTTCCTGGCGATAGGTAGGGACGGCCCCTCAGTTGTGATTGGCTAGCGAATGCGGCGTGACCCATGATGATGTAGCGGGGAGTTCCCGGTGCGAGTAATCTGATTGGTGAGTCTGATTTTTAAATATTCCAAGATGCCTCACCTCAGACACGCCCCCAGGAGGAAGCGGATGCGAAACGCGCGTCGGGGTAGTCAAGGTGCAGCGTACCACGAGGTGGAGGAACAGTGACTCAGGTAATATGTATCGGGCAGTTTTGCCCATAACATTTCACATGATTGTGTATTAGATACATTACCTGCTTTGTGCGGCGGACTTCACAATGAGTGTGACCTCGGGGAATACTATTTTTGGCTCCTCTGATGGTGGGAGTCCTCTGCCAGGGACTGGAGAAATAGGACACGTGACGATATGATAGGGAATATTTGCAATATTTAGTTGCTTCCCGTGTGCCCGAATGAAGGAAGTCTAGCTCGTCCTCCACATTTCCCCCTGTATGGACCATGAATTGATCGATGAGGACTTGGTCTGTCCACATTATAGAGGGCTTCTATGTAATCACCGCTAATGAAAACATTAGCAAATCTGCGGTATTGACTGTGGTATGAACGATTGGAAAAGGTCCAGTTGGGTGATCAATCTGGAATAGGTGGGGACTATATTTACTTATTTTGCTGTTTTCTTGGCATCTACAATTGTATTTGATTGTGAGGCACTGTTTTAACATTTTGTGTATTGTTACATGTGAATAAAGGTTTTTTGGTTTTAATTACTATATACTTCTTGACTGATTTGAAAACCATTCGGTCAGTATGTTTATAATTTTGGAAATGTGCCAACAATTTTGTCTGGTTCATTTTTGGGGATTTTGTGTCAAATAATGGCCAATTTGCCTTTTTTCTCAGTTTTTTTTTTTGTGTTGTTCCAATACACACAAAGGAAATAAACGTGTATTATAAAACATGTGCAATTGCAATAATTTTGTGGGAGAAAAACTTCATTTTCTGGAAAACTTTCAAGGATGCCAACACTTTTGGCCATGAGTGTATGTAATGATGTGTAAGTGAATTAAAATAAATACTTCTTCATTTTTCAGGATGGCTCCAGTCCCACATCAGTCTCCTCTTCTTTGCTGGCTGACATAGGGATCGTTGTGTGGGACGATGCTACTTTCTTCAATATAAACCTATGGATCCAGAGAACAGCACTCCATAGACTTACATGGGAAAAGTGACTTCCAGTGTACACATAAACCCCGTATTGAGCCTATTAGTCTCTTTGCAGGTCAGATTGGCCAGAAGAGGACCGGACCAATGCTGGAAACCAGGGAAGGCAGCTATTTATAAGTAATTTAAAGCACTTATACATCATTACATAGGTAATGAGGGCAGATTAGGAAATACAAACTATGATGGGAAGACTTCTTTACATTTCTGCAACATTTTGTATATATCCATATAGAGTCCATAATGCACCCAACCCAAGACCCTCCTGCCAGCTGCTCTTGAAAAAAACCTCATGTCATTTATACTTAAAGGGAATCTGTCACCAGTTTTGTGCCACCTAATCTGAGAGCAGAATAATGTAGGGACAGAGACCCTGATTTCAGTGATGTAACATTTCCTGGACTGCTTGCTGTGATAAAATCACAGTGATAAAATCACTGTTTTATCAGCAGGAAATTATCACTAGAGGATTAGTAAACCTGCTGCCATGTAGTCCTCTATGGTCATGGCTCTGTATAACCCCGCCCACGCCATGATTGGCAGATTATGTACAGTGGACATAGAAAACTTCCAATCAGTGGTGTAGGCGGGGTTATACATAGCTCAGCATTCAAGAGAAGTGCTAGATTTGCAGCAGAGAAAATTGTTTTTAATCAAAACTACAACAATCAGTCCAGTAAGTGACACAATGCTGAAATTATGATCTCTGCTCTTACATTTTGCTGCTCTCATATTCGCTAGGAAAAAACTTGGTGATTGATTCCCTTTAAAGAAGTTTTCCCACTAGATACCTTTATAATATATCTACAGAATAGATGACAAATGTATTACTGCAGGCGATCAAACCACTGATCCTGAGACCAGGGGTCCTAAAGCCCCCTGTATGATAGGAGTCGATGCACGATCATCACATCACCCATCTCTGTGGGACTGACGCAATGGCTTTCTCCATCAGTCACATAGACTTGAATGGAGTTGTGGTCTCGGAGTTCTCATCAGCTCCATTCACACAAGGACTTTGTGTCTCACGGGTCCCAGTGTTCAGATTCCCAGAAATCATATTGGTAGGTCATGAAAGTAGATAGTAGCAAATGCCCAGCTAAGTTCTTTAAACTAATTTTTGGACTACAAAGTATTTTGTACACTTATCCAAATATCTATAAGACTTTAATCATGAAAAATTCTGGATAGTTTCCAGATTATTATATTACTTATATATAGAGTCCATGAACAGATGACCTTAGAATATAAACATCTAAGCGTTCACACCCTAATACTATGGAATGTCATCCAGCACATTATCTCTATAGAGCTATAGAACTTCCCCTATGAGAACTACATTACACATGCTCATCATAAAACCCCGGCAATATTCACATCAAAGAGAAATTTACTTTGGGCTTTGTACTTTATGAGTAAGTAATGATGAGGTGCGTGGGTTTGTAGCTCCAAAGACCTTTACTAACAATTATATATGACATAAGGAGAAATTGTGGCCTCATTGGGAAGTGGTGGGCTTTCATTCAACATACAGAAGACATGAATATTTCTTTACAAGTAATGTATGCTGTCACGTGGGGCCGCTCATTTACAGTCATGAATAGGTGGCTCCACCCCTATGGGAGGTGGAGCCACATATTCATGACTCTAATCGGCGGCCCCACGTGACCGCATACAGTAGAAGGCAGGAAGGCAGGACAGGAAGCCGCGACAGCCAACGAGGGAAGCGGGTGAGTATTTTCAGAACAGCGGGGGGGCGCACAGGGGGTGGGGGGGCGGCGGATAGATAGATCTTTCTTTTAAACACTATTATTCATATCTTCTATGCAGCAAACGCTGCTGCAGGGAAGATATGAATCACGGCTTCAGCACCATGTGGGGGGAACAGCGCTTACTGTAGCGCTGTCTCCTGCATGCCACACGGAGACTGTCCGTGTGAGGTACGTGTTTTACACGGACCCATTGACTTTAATGGGTCCGTGTAATATGTGCGCTCCCACGAACACTGACATGTCTCCGTGTTTGGCACGGAGACACGGTCCGCAAAAAATCAATGACATCTGCACAGATGCATTGATTTTAATGGGTCTACGTGTGTCAGTGTCTCCGGTACGTGAGGAAACTGTCACCTCACGTACCGGAGCCACTGACGTGTGAAACCGGCCTAATATGTATGCATGAAGTCAGCTGGGTCTGCATGTGTCTTCTATGAAGAGAAAGGAGTGAGTCGATGCCAGACATCTCTGGTAATGGGTTATCTCAAGGAAGAGCAAAGGATCTGATCCTTCTGTCCCCCCAAGATCATTTGTTGGAAGGACCTCATACACTTTAGATAGATGGATGTTCTATAGCATTACAATTTATATATATATCCAAAAAGAGGAGATAAAGGAACTAATACTATTTTCTGAGTTAGTACAAACAAGCATAAAAGTTCTTAAGAGTTGGTGCAGATCGATTTGCAGGAACTGGTCCATTGGCCAAGTCGGTAATCTATGACCGCTGGAAGGAAGTCCTGAGAACCTCATCTTACCATAATTACTTGATGCGCCATCGTCATTGCGGCGTGGCACTATCATGATAGAAGAAGAGCTGCAGATGTCATCAGGTAAGAGGCAGTTCTCAGAACTCCCCTCCAGTGGCCATAGATTACCAACGTGGCTGAAGGCCCGAGTTCTGTGACTCAACATGCACCAACAGGGTTGGAAATGACCACTAATATCACCCATCATAGAAGAGAGACCGACCCTTTACATTGTGCATTTTTAGCCCCCTTCCCTCCATCTGGATTTATGCTTGGTGCACTTATTCATGTTTTTATCGTGTGTCCATGGACAATGCAAACTAGCTAGGAGAACACTATTCAAATATAAAACATAACCTTTAATGGTACCACTTCTAAAAATTCATATGGACAATACAATACAGAGATGATAAAGTGCAAAAAATAGTGCTCATGTGTCCAGTGCTCAATAAAAAGATGGTTTGATCTCACCAAATATGTTGTTTCCTTTGCAGGAGCATCCGTATGTATTAAGGGGGAGGGGAGAAACAGTAACTGTACCACCCAGTCGTGCTCCTGTATTGCTCCTGCACTGACAAGGGCAGTTCCCAAGTCAGGCTAGTACGTTGTACCCACCATAACCCAATGTATTTCCCTACGCGTTTCCTCTCCCATAGGGGAGATTCATCAGGGGAACAAAACTGAAAGAGGTGTGGGATGTTTTTCTTTGTGGAGGGGAACCCCTACATTGGAAGGGAGTTCCTATGTCCGTTACACCTGGTTGCAGGTACGGACTATGGCATAGTCATATTTCAGACTGTTTCTTGCATTGTCCTTTCTGAGATAAGCCACCGGGAGACGTGTCAGTTTGAGGCTTTCTCATAGAGAAGACAGGAGTGGTCGGCCGAATGAACGAGCACTCCTGTGTATGGGAGAGTCAGCTGAGAGGGCTGTCAGCCAAACAATCTTTCAATCGACAACCGTCTGTCTATGGTCGTCCTTACGAATGTTTTGTCAAAAATCTCGTTGAAGGTTTCCAGACAGGTCCACACTATGATTGTCTAAATGGGATCTCTATTTCTAGGAGGCGAACATTTTTTTTCCACCAATCATTGCCTAATGTTCCATGACTTTGCTGAATATCCTTCCATAATTCTTGTAGGGAAAAATGGGAAAGATGTGACAGCACATTGCAGGTCAAATAGAACATAAAGCCAAGATGGCAACACAAGAGTCAGTTATATTTACAAGCTATTGTTGGTGCAGTTGACCTCTATCAAAATGACTGTTCCTTCTGTGGTCATAGAATGAACTCAAATTCCTGTTTAATGGAGCATTTTAGCCTTATCCCCCAATGGACAGGCCAGGAATGCATGATCCACATTGGAATCTGGTTAGGGCATCAGGGTTAGCAAATCTCATGCACTATCGATCCCATTGTATAGTGCCCCATTGTAGAGCAATAGTAAGCAAACTGTCCAGAGTTATGAACGTGAAAGCTATGTGCCAATGATCTGCATATAGTAACAGTGGTGGAAAACCTTATTTTGTAAAAAACAAAAACAAACGAAGGCAACACACTGGACTTCTTGACTGGACACTGGACTTCTTCACTGGACACCCAAAAATGGACATACACTTGAATTTCTTCAAGGGCTTCTGTTTTTCTCCCCCAATATTTGTAATATATAAGGAATGGATTGCTATTTTTAAAAGTGTGAAACGAGACGGACTCTCAGCAACAAATCTAGATGACAACTGTTTAATTCGACTACAGTTGTTAGTGTTTCTTAAAGTCAGAAAGTTGCCATTTGAAATGACTTTAGTTTTATGCCATGTCTGTGATCTGTTTTTTTTCTACAAAATTAAACAACTGAATGAACATTCTCCAAGGCCGGGGATTCCATAATTTTTGCGAGGGGTTGTACATTTAGGCACTTTAGCATCTAATAAAAAAAAAAAAAAAAAAAAGTATTTTGGTTAATCAGTAATGTAGAGGGATTTTTCAGGGAGGACATTGGCTTGTCTGCTTCATAACAAGTATTTACTGAACAAGGAGTGAAACAACAGTTGGGAAATAATAGGATCAGTGATTAGTCAGTGCATTCCAGGGATTAAACAAGAGAGTTTTTTTTAACTTGTTGTTCAATGTATAGTTGGGAAATAAGTTGACTGATCCCTGAAGAAGCTGCATGACACATGGGGTCCATTCTGCCAAGCTTAGGTCTTCTTGACTTCCCCTGCTTTATAAAAGCATATTTATGCATTATTTTTGCAGTATATTTCTTGCATTGTGTCCTGCACTTTCCTCCATCCCTGGACTCAATATATTAATTTTATCCTATTTTTCATTTATTAGCCATTTTGCTTATACTGTAGCTGTGATCAGGCAAATTTGCACTTACGCATTAAGAGGTTTGTTCATCTGCTGGGGATATTCCCATTAGCACCTAACCATATAGGCCCAGATTCATTACAGCTTGTGTGCCTTTTTTTTTTTCTACTAGTGATGAGCGCATGTGCTGGGACAAGGTGTTATCCGAGCATGCTCGGGTGTTAAACAAGGGTCTTCGGCGTGCTCAAAAAATATGTTCGAGTCCCCGCAACTGCATGTCTCGCGGCACATGTCGAGATTGTCTAACAAATAGGCAAACCCTGCCTGTTACTGCTGTCGAACAGCCACGGGGACTAGAACATAGTATTCAAGCACACCAAAGACAGTAGCACCCGAGCATGCTCTGATTACACCTTATCCAAACACTTTCACTCATCACTAACTTTTACCTGTTTTTTAATTTGCACCTCATTCTTTTAGTATGAGCCTTTATTAAAGTCGATTTCCTATGGGAATTTTTTTTTTTTTATGTTCAACATTGTTGTCGAGGTTTGGCGTGGCCAAACATTTTCAACTAATTCATCAATAGCCAAATGTATGCCATTTCCCCCCTGGAGTGGTTTTATGTTTCGTTTTTATATGGAAATTTTGTGCCATTTTTAGAAGAACAAGTAAAAAAGTTTAAGACGTTAGTAAAGAGCATTTTTTCTTTTGCTTAAAATTCATGTATCGCGTGGGCCATTTTGATGAATTTGGCGCAGAAAATATCAACAAATTCCATGAGACAGGAGAAAGATGTCCTAAACAACGCAAGTGATGAATCGCGCCCTTAGTTTATTATATCAGATAATGATTTTTTCCTGTCAACAGACCCATATCCTTTATTTTAGGAACTATGTTTGCAGATCATCATTTACCTGAATTAATGGCGTTTTGTTTTTAACCCGATCTTGTCCCCATACATGGAGCATTGTGGCCCCTTCACTGCTTTATTGGTTATTATGATTGCGGTGCCTGATGCTACAGCACAGTGCTATTCAACTGAGCGGTCCAGGTAGGGATGAGCTGCAGCACCAGGCATAGTCATGTGCAGTAGTCCAGGTAACGATGAGCTGCAGCACCAGGCACATGCAGTAGTCCAAGTAGGAATAAGCTGCAATACCAGTCACAGTCAGACCGAGGTCCAATGCGAGAAACTCACGCGAGTCTCTTGCATCAAGTCCCGGCACCGGAGCGTGGGGCTGCATAGAAATACATGCATCCGCAAACTCCAGTCCCGAGTGCTGGGACTTGATGTGAGAGACTCGCATGAGTTTCTCGCATTGAACTCGCAAGTGTGACCCCGGCCATATGCAGAGGCTCAGGTAGGAATAAGCTGCAGCAACAGGCACAGTCACATGCAGTAGCCCAGGTAGGAATAAGCTGCAACACAAGGCACAGGAATAGACATAGGCCCAAGTAGGGATGAGCTGCAGCACCAGGCACAGTCATGTGCAGATACCCAGGTAGGGATAAGCTGCAGCACTAGGCACAGTCATAGACATAGGCTCAGGTAGAGATGAGCAGCAGCACCAGTTTCAGACATATGCAGTAGTCCAGGTAGGGATAAGCTGCAGCACCAGTCACAGTCATAGGCTGGCGTCACACTTACCGTGTAAAAAATCAGTCCAATTCTGCCGAGAGTCGCACAAGTGTTCTCCGTATGGTCATCCGTGTGTAATCGGTTTGCAATGTGATGATGCGATTTCCTCACATTTAAGCATCTGTATGACATGCATATAGCTTTACTTTTCTCACTGCTTTTCCTCATTGAATTTAATGGCGCAATGGGCTGAAATGAGGAAAATGTGTGCGCATTTCTCGTAAGTCACACGGATGGTCCGTGTGGTGTCTGATTTTTTTCTCGTGTAAGGGGGTAGACCGGACTGCGGGTACCTGCATGCCGGATCCGGAGCTGAAAGGGCTGCATCATCTGTTTCCGAGGGGAAACTTTAGGGAGGCGGACCTTCCCCTGCTGCCAGAGGGAAGGAGGAGAGAGCGAGAGCTTCCTGCTGAAATGAGGGGGCGAGGAGAGCAAAGAGAGAACGTGCAGCGGCGTGAGGTAAAAGAAAAAAAGCGTGCTCTGCAGGGGGGCTTTTGGCACGAGTGCAGAGCAGCGCGTGGAGAGAGAAGTGCTGCGCCCCATCCCTCCAGACAGTATCGGCACTGCGGCAGGCTGCAGCGGAGAATAGGGCCAGGCATACAGAGAAGAGTGGTGCAGAGCCAAGTCAGGTGCTGCCGCAGACAAATAGGGGAGTGCTCCATTCAGGGAGCACCTGCACCACACAGACCAGCGACGACAAGAGGAAAGGAGACGTACAGTTCATGCCCGATGAACGCCATAAAGCCAGGTGCCAGACACCTCGGGAAAGGGAGTACCGCGCTTGTGCTGCTTGAAAGGAGATCGGGAGCGTGACCTGCAGCTACCCCTGACGGTGTTAGTTAATAGAGGCCCAGACACACGTGACCTGACTTCACCAGGGGTTATAGTTTTAGAGCTTCTGGTCCATATACCTGCACACGTCGCAGAGCTACGTGCCGGCGGTTCTTCCTCATGACACTGTTGTCGGTGCCACCGTTGGATTCCCACCTGCTACAGACTTCGCTGAGACGCCACTTGCCGCTGTTGTTGGTGCCACCGTTGGAACCCTGAAGAGCTGCACACCGGAAGACTACAGTCTGATAAGTTATATCCCTTTCATTCTGAACTATTGTTCATCCCTGTCCTACCCTGCCACTCTCCCAGTTCTGCCCCATTTCCTCCCATCACCTTGCTACGCACTACTCCCTGCGTGGAGTGCATTTATTGTTAATAAACCTGTTAACCCTTGCTCTGCTTCCCGTTCGTCAATGCATCCTGCGTTCCTGCTTGAACCCTTCACTCGCACCCATAAACTTGCATTGGTGAGACTCAGCCGATATATGCGCAAAATCGTAGCATGCTGCAATTTCACTCACATGTAGAATACACCTGAGAAAAAAAAAATGGTGATGTGAGCTTCCCCATAGATTAACAATGGTCCGAGTGCTATACGATGTTTTCTTGCATCGCACTTGTCCGTATTATACGCTAGCGTGACTCCGGCCATAGACATAGGCCCAGGTAGGGATGAGCTGCAGCACCAGGCACAGTCACTTTCAGAGACCCAGGTAGGAATAAGCTGCAGCAACAGGCACAGTCCCATGCAGTAGCCCAGGTAGGAATAAGCTGCAACACCAGGAACAGTAATAGACATAGGCCCAGGTAGGGATGAGCTGCAGCACCAGTTAGTCATATGCAGTAGTCCAGGTAGGGGTAAGCTGCAGCACCAGTCACAGTCATAGACATAGGCCCAGGTAAGGATGAGCAGCAGCACCAGTCACAGTCATAGACATAGGCCCAGGTAGGGATGAGCTGCAGCACCAGTCACAGTCATAGACATAGGCCCAGGTAAGGATGAGCAGCAGCACCAGTCACAGTCATAGACATAGGCCCAGGTAGGGATGAGCTGCAGCACCAGTCAGTCATAGACATAGGCCCAGGTAAGGATGAGCTGCAGCACCAGTCATAGACATAGGCCCAGGTAGGGATGAGCTGCAGCACCAGTCATAGACATAGGCCCAGGTAGGGATGAGCTGCAGCACCAGTCACAGTCATAGGCCCAGGTAGGAATAAGCTGCAGCTCCAGGCACAGTCAGTCACGTGCAGTAGTCCAAGTAGGGATGAGCTGCAGCACTAGGCACAGTTATGTGCAGTGAATCTGTGTTTGGTAAAGCATTCAATTAAATGCCAAAGCCAATCATCCGCTAATCAATGTGGGTCCTGGGGGTTGGAACCCAATGATTGTTTCTCGTTGTATGCCGTCAATGCAATGTAAAACCTCTACACTTATTCTTCCCATTATACTGCTGCCCTTAGTGGAGCAAATTAACATAAACTGAATTAATAAACTATTGAACTATTGAATAAACTATTGAATCCAACTGCATTTAGGAACATCCCCGACTAGTAAACCACATAAAAGAAAAATCACAAAATTCAAAAGGCTGCAAACTATTTTATTGCAGAAGAAATATTTATAAAAAAAATTATACTATATGAAATACATTTTTGTGAAACTTTTTTTTTTTTACAATACATAGACTGAAAAGAGATGTGAAATAATAATGTAAAAAAAAAATCCTGCCTGTTTAGACAGTGTTCTGATGGGATGCAGACGGTGTATTACACCACATTTCTGGCATGTTGACATCAATTTGCTATTAGATAAAAAAAGAAAAATGTGTATAATTGAGAGTGAGTGCAAATTATGTGAAACACCTGTAGTGTGCAAAACAATATTGAACATGGCATTGACAATTTCTACAGCTAAGTTTCTTCAAAATTTTTGCAAGCTGTCAGTCCACCATTGTGTCAAGTTTTTTTCATTTAAAAGTTTGGTCGTATGCATGAGCGCACAAGAGATAAAGCTCTATTGCACGAAATACAATATACTTTGTGGTTAATTCCTGTGGAGCAGAAAAGTCAAAACACAAAAGTAAAAAGAAATAAGAAAAAAAAAAAAAGATATCTGTTCGGTTGACTCCGTTGGGACAAGGAGCCAATGATCAAACTGTGCAGCATGTTGTACAAAAAAAAAAAATTAATGGAAAAAATATAAAGTACATTTCAAAGATATCCATTGGGGTTTAGTGTCCGCATGCATGCAAATTATTATTATGGTGTGCCCCAGCAGGAGATGTACAAAGAGAGGATTTTCCCAGTCGATGTGTAGTCCAACCTTGTGTTTAAAGCATTAATAAAAATACCATTTACATGAAAAATATCAACAATATCATGAATAGATTAAAAAAAAACTAAGTGAAGAAAGAAAAAAAAATTTACAACCCTTTATATGTAAAAAAAAAAAAAAAAAGTCAACATCTTCAATGGATTGGGTTATATAAGAAACATGCAAGATAACAGTCTCAAGGCACTTTCTTCAGTCTTTTAGTGTTTTACATCCTTAAAGGGGAACTTTCACTGTATTTTTAAAATTGAAACAGAGTCCCTCCTCCAATTGCCACCGCTCCACTGATTCTGGAACAGTTTTTCTTTTTCTCCTGCGCCCATCTGTTCCAAAATTATACCTCCCAAATTTAAAGATGCAAATTTTTCATTCAACCATCAGGGCATATATGGCACAAATCCTCTGTGGGCGTGGCAGTGTTTTGATTGGCCAGAATCAAGAGAAAAGAAAAGAAAAACGTCCACAGAGGGCTTCTGTTGAATATGCCCTGTTTGTTAAAGGCAAAATTTGCACCATTATTACTGGGGGCATAACTTAGGAATGAAGGGACACAGAAACAAAAGAAAAACTGTTCCAGAATCAGTAAAGTGGGCGCAATTGGAAAATAAAAAAAAATAAAAAAAAGTTTATTTAAACAGTGAAAGCTCCTCTTTTTTTTAAAAAAAATAGTACTTGAATGGATAAAATGTACAGATATTTTAAAGCTGTTGTATGCTACAATAGTGAGGCTTTCGACAGCTACTTTTCCTTAATTTGGGGTATATGTTATAAGTGTAAACACTATTAGCCATGGTGGGAAATCAATACACAATTAGTTAAAAAAAATAATTAGGGAGCCGAGTATTGTCCTCTTCCGCACGCATTCAGATTTTACATGGTGTAAACAATTCTAAGGACATCTATAAAGACTCATATGCATCATTCATCTGTAATAATGCTATAAATTACCCTTTAATATAACAACGACATAAAACATTGGACAGTTTCACTTCCTCTTATCAATCATAATTGGAAACATTGACAAAGTCCTTTCTGATAACTTCTCGCAAATGTCCATCTAAAACCAATTAGACCATGTCAACTCAAAGTCCAAAGTACAAGTCTCAAGTTCTTGGAAGCAGATCAAATTTATAAGATTACCTCTGTAAAAAAAAGTATATATCTTTTTAGAATAGTTTAACAACCTAAAAGTCTTTTAGTTTTTTCCTTTCTTCTTTTGAGAAAGTCCATCATATAGCAGTTATACAAGTTGTTGATCTTTCTTTTGTGGTCAAGAAACATATACGTGAGGAATTCAAGAGTTTATTTCCATTCCTATACTCCAATCTCATCGTCAAGGTCATCATCAAATGTGTAGCCTTGACCGTCCTCTTCATCATCGTCCTCATCATCATCATCATTATCTAGCTCTGCCCGGTGACTGATGTGTAGACTGTTGTCATGCTGCACTGGACTATCTGCAATACCTTCATAGATGGAACGTTTTTCTTCTTCTTCCTCACTGTCTTCTTCATAAACTGATCTTTTTCCTTCTCGATGGTCTGGAGTGGTAACAGAAATGTTCTCAAAACCAGGGTTCGTCATTGGCAATGTGTTGGAGAGACTATAGTGGTTTCCTTGTGGCTCTATAGCAGGTGATGATTGTGTGTATTTATCACCATCTGTGGCATGGACAGGAGTAAGTTTAAAGTCAAAATCTCTCTGGACATCTGGATTGCTCCACTCAGGAACCGGAGGATCTCTATCCATCACACCTAATACATCATCCAAAATAGATGGGCCCAAGTCAAGATGAAAGGATAACATGGATTCTGCATGCTTTAGGCCACAGTCTCCAGGTGAAATCCAGTCGAACTGATCATTATTCCTACCTGTGTTGCTGTTACTCCATAAACGGTCTTCTTTAGATGACACATTATTGACTGGGCTTGAGGAGACACTACCGGCCCCAGAGCCAATCCCTGAGGATTGCGAGAGCTGACTTAAAGAATCTGCCATTTTATTTTCTTCGTGTTCACCTGTCATTTTCACGAGACCATTTTTCTTTGGCACTTCCACTGGTGGGGCGGAGGAAGGACCATGGTTACTGAGAAAGGAGGTATCTCCAAAAACATCACCTCCTCGTCCAACATGCATGGTGTGTCTAAAATCCCCCAATGGGGCACTGATCATCTCTCGATCAATGCGGGTTCGCTTTTTTGAGTTTGAGCTGGATTGCTTGAGGATAGGCATCTTGAGATTGGATCTATAAGAAAGAAAAGACAAAAAATAAGAAGTCATTAATATTGACATAACTTATAATGTCTGTCAGAGGTCTCAAAATGTTGTAGGCCAGGTTTCTAGGTTAACATCCACATAATAGAATCACAAAGATTATTAGACATCAGTCATTAGAAATCTAAGTTTCCTAGGTCTGTGCTTTGTAAAAAATAAACAATATTTCATCTAAAGGCAAAAACAAAAACATGAATTATGATTCCATTCCATATTGAGAGGACAACATAAGGAGCTCCTGTTATGAACTAGAAATGTTGATGTGAATTGATTATTTAAGTCCTCCACATACATCAGATTATTGTCTGACAGTTCTCTCTCCCGCACCCTCCAAAATCAGGAATTCTTGGTTCTCCCAAAAGCTCCTGTGTTTTCTATGCGAGAGCCACTGCCAGACTTTTCTGGCCAGGACTTACCTTAAGAAGAAAAGGATCGGCCATTGACATTCAACAGGCCGGATTTGTCTCTCCCCACACACCATAAGAGGAGAGTTGGAAGAATTGCGCATATATTAGACCAGTTGGCCAACTTTAGTCTGTCAATAAGGTACTTTACACTTCCTTTCCCTTTTCATCTACAGTTATTGTAAAAAGGTTGAGTTTACCAAGTCAATCAACATTATCGCTCATTAAAAGAACACACTGTCCATATACACCTGTTTAAAAAAGGGTTTTCCTTTTTAGAAATATTTGGATGCCATCATCTAGATACCAACATGTAATGGATATTAAATATAAAACAGTCATAGACCAACTTCGGTTGTTTTTTTCTCTCCATTGTATAGAGTCTTAGGGTACCGTCACACAGTGGCATTTTCATCGCTACGACGGCACGATTCGTGACGTTGCAGCGTCGTATGATTATCGCTCCAGCGTCGTAGACTGCGGTCACACGTTGCAATACACGATGCTGGAGCGATAATTTTATGACGTATTTGCGATGTAGAAGCCGTTGGTTACTGTGCTCACATCGTACACAACCTGTGTCACACAATGCAATCATGCCGCCACAGCGGGACACTAGACGACGAAAGAAAGTTTCAAACGATCTGCTACGACGTACGATTCTCAGCGGGGTTCCGGATCGCAGTAGCGTGTCAGACACAGCGATATCGTAACGATATCGCTAGAACGTCACGAATCGTGCCGTCGTAGCGATGAAAATGCCACTGTGTGACGGTACCCTTAGGGTTGGGTTCCTCTGGTATTCTTGGAGGTACAAGTTTTAAATTTTGCTTCTAAAACTAAAATATTGTACATAAATTAAGGCAGGATTATAAAGGAACATACAAATAAGAAACGGCACCAGGTCTTCTACATACATTCAAAATATTTACAAAGGTGACGACTCACAACCAGAATTAATGGAGATATGGGACGGCCTTTAAGCGTTTGCCCAACACATTAGGCCATCGGCGAATGAGGCTTCCATTGATCGTTCCGCAGACGGACTTGCAGCGCCCCAGAGTCCTGGTCGTTGCAGTAATGTCGCTCTGCCACTACGGGGAGTGATGTTACGTCTGATTGCACTAAAGGAGTTCACCTGACCAGGTATCACGCACACACTACACTTCACACTCCGGCCACCAGGGGGGGTGGTTCTAACTAGTAGGCCACTCCTCACGCTCTGGTAAAACTGAGGGTTGCACAGGAAGTTAGGGAGAAAGCAGCCCGGGAGAGTTCGGGAGAGGACCTGTCAGGGGTGGGATCCTGACAGAGGCCTAGCGAAAAGGACAGATCGTTACGGAGCCGTGCTTGAGTGATATAGTGGCAGGCTTCTTAGAAAGGACACAAAGCGAGGTTTATTGTGGAGAAGTGAGAAGCGAGATCACAGTACAAAGGAGAATAGAACCAGTAGGAGTCGTGCCTTAAGATCGTGGCAACATCCTACTGAGGCTCATAGCCGGTGGCCGGGGCACCGAGGAAGTAAGAGACTCTACGCATTACTTCGAACTACGGCAGGACAATTAACTTCAGGTTGGTTGTCTCACCCTTTTACACCTAACGAAGACACGGAGGCAACTGTGGGAGAGGGGCGTCTCTAGGGTCCCAGAATAACTACAGGGTGCGTCCTAGCCATATCTGGGGGACGGAGATAGAACATCAGAAACAGACACAACAGTTGTGAGGACTATCCCGTGGTGCTCAGCAGGGAGGTACTACAACACACAGACGCTAGAAGGTAGGCACTGATTTCCACCTGCAAAGGGAACTCTGGATGTGCCTTCGGACCGGCCGGTCTCAGCCAGCTCTGTTAGCAGTACTCTGGATTGAGGATCCTGAAGCCTTCAGTAAAGAGGTAAAGAGACTGCAACCCTGTGTCCTCGTTATTCATCGCGACTTGCACCATGCACCACCATCACATCTTTCATTGGACGCCCCTTAGCAGGGTCACGGACCGGGTCTAGCCACCGTGACAACCCCAGGACTGAGACAGAGAGGCCCGGTATCGAGTACCCTGCGGCCCTGCGTCTGGGGGCGCTCTAGACTTCTCTGCCGACTATCCCATACACAGGAGAACTCACACGGTTAAGAACTCCTGTGTTCTCTATGAGAAAGTCACCAACTGATGCATTGGCCTTTGGCTTATTTCAGGGAGAGCAATTCGATTGACTGTCCAAAATCAGATCTGCCCAAATGACATCTCTACCGTCTATCCGTTGGCCGACAATCCCATAAACATTACACCATCAGCTGGACCAATGGATATTGGCAGATGACATTAGTCTGATGTGTCTGGAAGCCTTAAGACTAACTGTAACCAATTAAAAAGATAATAGAAGAAACTAAATCTGGCCATAATATACTTTAGATGTAGATCAGACCACCATGATGAATTTGGCTCGGACAGGCCAATCATCTAATCTGTACATGGACCCTCAAAAGATTAGAATAGATGAGAAAGATTTGGATATCAACAACCCAATCTTTTTGTTTTTTTTTCTGGAGATAAATTTTTGCTGTCAGAGCTTTCTACCATCTTACTAGGAAACAACTCAACAGAAGAAGTCAGTGCAGAGTAGGATCTGCCATTCTGGACCTCTGATAATTGATCCGTTTGTTCTCCGGAAGGTAAGTTACTGACTGGAGAATCTGGAAGCAGCTCTCTTGTAGAGAACAGAGGAGAACTCAATCGAGAGCTCCAATACATGGGGGACTAAGAAGAGATCTGTTTGATCATTCGGCTGACAAATGTCTATTTTTATTTTTTGGAGTGGGGGCTATACTGAGAACACATGTATGTCAGGAAGTTGGGGAGTTATAGCCTCTGGCAAATCGGGCATTTTTACAAAAGCTATTTAATGGGCATGGCCAGTCTGATTTTAGGGCTTATTCTAGCGCACTACCTTATGAAATCAGTCAGTAAGTGAAAAACAGCGAAAAAGAAAGTTTGTAAACTGGTGTTGGGATCATATATGTCAACTGTAATCTTTTCACGTCACTGCACACATGCTTTACCATGAGAGGTAAGAACAGATTTGTTACATGGAAAATCGGACATGTCTTTCATGTGTAACTGGCGTGTAGTTTTCATTACAGCAAACAACACCCTTATGTTCAGAACGCAAAACGCGCAGAGTCTCAGTTCTTGCCAGCTGTAAAGGCTTCAAAGTGCAGCCTCAGGCCCAACCCTTGTAATCAGTCTACTTTACTCTTAACAAATTACATATGTCACCTAATAGTAATATCCAGGCCAAGCATGTCGACAAGCAAGGTAACAGAAGGGGAAGCAAATCACTACATCAGCCCCATAGTTTCTAACATTTATGAAACCGTAAAGGGAAGCTATCATCAGAAAATTGCATATTGGTTAAATAAGGTTTTTGTGCTGCATTTTTCATATTATGAGATCTATCTATCTATCTATATATATACACCAAATTAGTAATCTGAAAATGTTCACCCTGGCCATTGGGGCCATTTTGGACTCATACTTCCTGTCTCTTTAGAAAGCGTTTTCAGAAGGTTCCTCATCATCAGAGGCAGGACTATATTGAGAGGTAACGCCTCTATACATAACTGATAACTCAGCATCCACCAATCACAGTAGGTGATATCACAGCTCATCTCCTCTCCTCCTGTACAATGAGTGATAACACCTCTATTAACAGTAGATAACACAGGATCCACCATACACAATAGGTGAGGTCACAGTTCACCTCCTCCGACAACAATGTAGTTCTCACACGCTTATTATACACTTCAATAGCAAAGATAGTATTGGGCTCTGACCATTGTGACTATGTACATGTGTTTTTTCCTGACACAGGAAGTGAAGTGTCTAGTGTGAAAATTTCAAGATTTCTGTAGTTTTTTTTAATTCTCCATACAGATTGTGATAAAGGGAAAAAACATTTTCTAATAGCTTCCTTTTAAGTGTCTATGACTAAACACTTCTGATTTGGGCAAAACTGCCAACAAATGTCAGTGTGAACAACCCTACTCTACAGCTCTTGCAGTTAAAAGGGATTGCTGTACGTTTCTTAAAGGAGGTCTTGTAAAATTGTCAGAGATGGCAAGGGATTGAGCAGAATATAGCACAAATCCGAGGAGTCACTTCCACTTAAGGCCCCGTCTCACTAAGCGATTTACCAACGATCACGACCAGCGATACGACCTGGCCGTGATCGTTGGTAAGTCGTTGTGTGGTCGCTGGGGAGCTGTCACACAGACAGCTCTCTCCAGCGACCAACGATCAGGGGAACGACTTCGGCATCGTTGAAACTGTCTTCAACGATGCCGAAGTCCCCCTGCAGCACCCGGGTAACCAGGGTAAACATCGGGTTACTAAGCGCAGGGCCGCGCTTAGTAACCCGATGTTTACCCTGGTTACCAAAAAAAACAAACACTACATACTCGCCTTTCGGTGTCCAGGTCCCTTGCCGTCTGCTTCCTGCTCTGACTGAGCCGCCGTACAGTGAGAGCAGAGCGCAGCGGTGACGTCACTGCTGTGCTCTCACTTCTCACTGTACGGCCGGCAGTCAGTGAGAGCAGGAAGCAGACGGCAAGGGACCTGACGGACATCAGATGGCGAGTATGTAGTGTTTGTTTTTTTTTACATTTACGCTGGTAACCAGGGTAAACATCGGGTTACTAAGCGCGGCCCTGCGCTTAGTAACCCGATGTTTACCCTGGTTACCAGTGAAGACATCGCTGGATCGGTGTCACACACACCGATTCAGCGATGTCAGCGGGGCCTCAACGACCAAAAAAAGGTCCAGGCCATTCCGACACGACCAGCGATCTCGCAGCAGGGGCCTGATCGCTGGTACGTGTCACACATAGCGAGATCGCTATGGAGGTCGCTGTTGCGTCACAAAACTTGTGACTCAGCAGCGATCTCGCTAGCGATCTCGCTTAGTGAGACGGGGCCTTTAGAAATCTTCTGCTGGCACCTAAACTTTGGTTCTAGGCAAGCCTTTGTTTGGCAGCGAGCAAAGAGTCATAATAGAGGCTGGGGTAGTCTAATTGGCAACTAATATCCATACAGTTGTCAACCTTCTGAGTAGTCAATTTCCAATCAGTGATTTTATTTTCATTAATGATCAGCTTATTGAATGAGAAACAAAATGTTATTGATCGTACTTGTGAAATCAGGATGACCACCAACAGAAGCCTTTCTTGGGTTCTCTGGTGACTTCTGATGGAACATTAGTTTTCTTAACATGGAAGGTCTACAGGGAGGCTTAATGGTTATCTCTAGGACGGGTATCTTGTTTACTTCTGAGTCCTGATAAGTCTGATAACGAGTCGGTCTTATTTGCCCACCTTCCATCCCCCCCACAGAAAAATGTATAGACCCTATACCTAATGGCCTTTGTTCATGTCTGCTCCTTCCATATCCAAGGACAGTGCTTCCCTCTTAATGTCCAAAATGGACACTGCACTGGTACAGTGTCCTGTGGGAAGTCTGAACCACACCTCCCCTGCTCCGTGAAGGACATAGCATAGAAATCATCAATGCTAGTCCATCCGGCCATAATAAGACTTCCCACAGTGGTCAACAATGCATCCCAGTGGCCACATGGAGAATGGTGCACCGATCTGGGATACAAAAGAAGCGGAAACAGAGGAGGACATAAGGTTTGGTAACTATAAGTTAGAAATTTATAATGGGCAGAGGTATGGTGGGCTACTTAACTGTCTGAATACTTCAGACAACGTTCTTCCTAATGAATGTCTTAGTCGGGTTGGCTGACTTCCCTATATACATTAACGTTTGGCCAACCTGAAGAATTTTCAATAGGTAGGGGGAGGAAGTCTTTGCCAAACACATGGCAGCAGTTTATTCCCCAGGGAAGTAAATGGATCTGGTACTTTAATTCAACAAGCTCAAACCTTCTCCAACATCATCTGCTGGGGAAAAGTCACAAGGCTACCTACCCATACATACCAGGTGGTCTAGCGGAAAACCGGATTAGGATGAATTTTCTCTTAACGTTTAAGGGGGATTTTATGGTGCATTCACGCATGCCAAGTTTGGTCCAAGTTTTAGTGCCTTTACCAGCAAGAGCAGCGTATATGAACATACCTTTACATTAAAGGAAGAAAAGTAAATATAATAAATCTGTATTATTTAAAGGTATCTAAAGCATGCAAAATTAAAAATTGCCACTGTCCCTCCTGAAAGTCTGCAGCGTGCCTCCATGTACAGGCAGCAGGAAATCTGCTCAACAGATGTTGCAAAATAGCTCATTTATCAGCGCCACAGCTGTAACTTCCCACAGTGAATCACCAGCATATTTACAGAATATCTGATGTGACACGCATACATAGATATGTACGGCCTGCGTGGCATCCTATAGGAATGGAGGAGAGGTCTCAGAGGCGACGGCAGAAATACCAAAAAAAAGAACATGAAAGCAAGTACACGTGTGAACCTCGGAATGGGAGGACTCACATCGGAAAGAAAAGGAGTCAATTACTTAGAAATGAAGATCCTTCTTGACAAGACAATACATTTCTTATCTCATTTTGGATTGGAATATATTAATAAGTTGCCTAATATTACTCCCAAAATAATAATAATTAAAAAAAAAACAGAGTTAGGCAATTCATCGTTTTGAGATGTGCCGAGTCAGAAGGGTTGCGGTCCCTTCAATCAGCTGATCGTAGGGGTGTCAGTAGTCAGACTCCCACCTGATCAGATATTGTGACTAGAGATGAGCGAACCCGAACGGTAAAGTTTGGGGTTCATACCAAACACTTAGTGTCCGGTGATGAACTCCAAACACTAGAGTATGAGTAACTAGCACACTCCAAACGATTGTGATGCAAAGTGAGGGGGGTTTTATTACATACAGTAGTCACATACAATAGTCACAAACAAGTCAACTTGTGAAGAAAAGGGGGGGTTGGCGTTACGCGGTGTCCACCTTACCTGACTTGCTGCCCGTATTGGCATGTACATGTATTTCCAGCCCGTTTCTTATTTGATGCAAACTAGGTAATCACCACTGGGGTTCTACCAGGTGTATCACTGCATTTAGCACACTGATGAAGGTCAAGTACAGACCGAAACGTTTGTGACTATTGTATGTGACTACTGTATGTAATAAAACCCCCCTCACTTTGCATCACAATCGTTTGGAGTGTGCTAGTTACTCATACTCTATATATTAAGGTTTGGGAACCTATAACTGTGCACCTCCCCCCACGGGCTGTGCTGAACATTTTCTATACTATAATATGAACTCCAAACACTGACTTCTCCCGGAAGTCCATTTTAGTGTTCGGATGCACAGAGAGAGGGAAAAGGACAGAGAGACAGCGAGAGAGACACAGAAAGAGAAGATAAGGCACTGTCAGACTAGTCTTGCAATGATTGTCTCAGAAAACACAGAAGCACTCAGCCAAGCGAGGACTTCTGTGTATGGTAGAGATCGATGGTTCTTTCGGCAACTTTTGGCCGACCTACCTTTAGTGTATAGGGGACTTTAGACTGTTTTTTTTCTATTCTACACCAACTCAAGACTAGTATTCATTTATACTATAGTACCTATACCTAAATGATAAGCGAGTGGTGGCAGTGCCCACTTTCAAAGCCCAAAACAATAAGTGTTGGGTACGCCACAATCAAAACAAAATGGAGTAGAAATCAGGTGCAAGAAGCCATAGTAAATCTGCTCCATTGTATTTCCACCTTTATCTCTGCACAAATCAAACATTCCGAACGGAATGTCAGGTACGAGAATGTTTTCACTTCTGCACCATTTACTCTGTAGTGTTACAATAAAACTCTCCCCCCACCCAAAAACTAAATATTTAACAGATTCTGGCTTTAGCAGAGTGTCTGACACTTGAATAGGGAACAAAGCCCCTTCTGTCTGGTTTTGGCACATGAATTACAGCTTTAGATGAGACCAGAATCCCCCCTTTTTTCTCTTTTCTCAGAAACGAGACACCGTTCCCTTCCCGGCAGAATTGTGCAGCCGCTCAGTGCAGAATGATTCTTTCTTTGCAATTTATTTATATCAATAGAATCTGATCACTTATTCAAAGATTTTGTATGATCAATTCAATGATCTGTATATTAAAAAGATGTTTATTATCCAACGTCATGTTGCAATTTGTGTGAAATTAATCAATATCTGGTGCATTTTAGATGCTTAGTATTTTGCCGTTTGTCTTAGGAAAGAATCAGCAAGCTTGCTGCCAAATACATCCTTAACAGATTAGGTTTGGTCCACATTATCCTGTGCACTACAATGAGCACGTGCAATGGGGTTTTCATCTAAATCCCCCCAAAACGAAGTTCAAATAGAACCTGTGATGAAGCAAGTTGTAATCGAGCAGATGGAGACACTTAAGACTCCTGTTTGGCCTCCAGTTGGGTAGTGTCCCAACTTTTTTTTTTTTTTTTAGGTAGATACAATAGTGTGGCTGATGGTACTTTTAAGTCTACCTAAAAAATTTGGGACACCACCATACTGAAGGCCAAACAACCAGAGTCCAAAGTATCTACACTGGCTCCATCTGGTGTTCTCTCTAAATCAAATTTTTTCAGGGATGGAAAATCCCGGCACATTCCTCAGAGTACAGGATAAATATGAACCTATATGAATATAAGCACTGCATAATTACCATGAATGCCGTTCCTAAGAACACTCATTTCATGATAACTGTACCGTCTAAACAAACATTTCATCTGGGGAAATGATCTTTTGACAGTTCATTATTCTCGGCAGCACATCATCCTTTGTAAACAGGATTCGAGCTACAAAGAACAATCTGCTACAAATCACTTGTTTCACACCTGAAGCGGTGTCAGTGTGTAAATAGGCTATTAAACGCCTCTGACCGGCAGGTATGTTGCCACACAGCGGTCTTTTAATAAAGTGCATCGTTCACTGCAAATGAACGTGCAGTTGTTCCTGTGCTGAAACTGGACAGTCCAAATTACTTAAAAGTGCTTCATATAAAGAATTTACTTCCTCGAAATACAATTCATATGATCGTGGGCACACACCGAATCAGCAAAGCAATTCTAGGAGATTTCATATCTGAAACCTGCAGAATTACGAATACAGCTCTGAAGCCTGAATCCTTTACTGCAAGGCCAGTAAAAATTACTAAATATATTTGCAAATTACTTAAAGAGTAAGAGATTTTCCAACCTTGGCAGGCACTTTAATTGCCTGCAGATCGGTGGGGCTCTGGGACTTAAGACCTCCAATAGATCCCAGAACAATGTGTGGCTCAGCAGACAGGAGAGCGCAGCTCCTGTCTGAGGATGTACAGAGAGCAAAGAAGAGATTTAATAGAAAGCATGGACCATGGAGCTTTGAAGTTTAGTTAGTCTAACATTTTTATATAGATTCACCTTATACATCAGCTGTAAAATTTTGTTAAAAAGTAGACACCTTAAAAAGGAGCTATTATTTCATCTCAGAGTCTTTACTTCTACCAGTCACATGACCAAGCCATGAGCAGCGCCTAATGACCCCAGAACTTTACAGGTATGGACATCCTACGATGTGGCTCCAATGACCAGAGAAGTAGAAAAAAAATTCTAAAAAAAAAAAATATATATATCCTTTTGGACACCCTCCTACTCGACACACATGCTCAACCAAGCTGTGTTTTTAATATGCTAAAGAGTGCATCGCCACCACACATCGCCGATTGCAGCTTATCACAAGGAAGAATAAGAGAATGGCCAACTTGCCCAACCTTTCTCTTCCTCGGGAGACTGTAAAGGAGTCCATGCTCATTAAAGGGACTCTGTCAGCAAGTTTTTGCTATGTAATCGGAGAGTGTCATGATGTAGGGGCAGAGACACCGATTCCAGGGATGCATCATTTACTGGAATCCCTGTTTTTACTGATACAGATTTAGCAGTGGTCAGAATGCCGCGCTGTGTATAACCCTGCCCACACCCCTGATTGGCAGTTTCCTGTGTACACTATCAGCAAGCTGCCAATCAGCAGTGGGGTTATATACTGTAGATTAGCTAGACTGCCTGGCACAAGACACCTAGTCCGGCAATGATAATCTCCTGCTGATGAAACACTGATAGTATAGAAACTACAGCAAGTATCCCAATAAGTGGCACATCGCTGAAAACAGACTCTCAGCTCCTACATTATTCTGTTCTCAGATTTAATAGCAAAAACGGGCTGACAAATTCCCTTTAAATAGTCATTTCATACCACAAAAATCAAGGATTAAGGTCTGACTTCATTGTTTTCGATGACTAGGGTTAAAAATTAATATCTGCGGTTTTCTGGTAATAAAAAAAAGCTTTACTGTGCTGCATTAATCACCAGATCTGTGTCAACCAAGGCTGAAAAGACATCCTGGAATCTTATTTCAAAGTCCTTATAGGGACGGACTATTTATTTTGGGAGAATGGTTAAGCCTTTTGCCAAGTAGTAAACTCCTAGAAGACAAACTTTAAAGGGGGCATTAAACTTGAAAGGCAAAGCTTATTAAAAAAAAACCTAATAATTGCATTCACACGCTCGGTTTTGGAGTTTCTCAGGACATGAGATACGGGACATGGAGCATTGATCATTATGATAGAGATTTTTTTTTTTCGAGATTTCCTGCCAGTGACGTCATAGAGAATTTTGCAGACAAACCTTCTCCCCAACCATAAAAGACTAGTGACCAGGAACAATTGTTTGCATTTTATTACATGGAAGACCAGAAACTCAAAATAGTACTTCTGGGTGAATGAGAAGCAGACAGCAAAAAGATAATGGCCCTCCAGGGGAATACTATGAGAAAAGTACTAAACGACTGCTGATAGATCTCGTCAACAGTTCCTTCTGATGCCAGGAAGAATTAAGAGGGCAAGTGATAATTCGCAGAACTTCCGACTGTCACCGGGTCCTTCTCTGATACCACACAATCAACAGAGCCAGCGAAGAGTGAACAATCCCAATACCTTTATTTAGGCAAAAGTACGAAAGGTCCATATACGATCCACCACACAAAGGATAAAATATTCCAGAACACAAATGCAGTTCAGTTACAGAATAAAAGTCCAACAATCCAACACAGAGGATAACAGTCCATATTCCCTTCTTTCTCTCTGATATGAACTTCACATCTTGGTTCCACACAGGATCTTATCTATGTCTCACCTCCCTGATATTTACAAGTCCCTCTCCTCATTCACAGGTTAGGTGGGTGGGTCACAGGGGCTCATTGTTTCAACAAGCTAGGTCAACATGTCATTAGCATATTAGCAAACAACATTATTCACTGAGAGATAACAATACAGAACTGTGGGGAGAATATCAGATGGCAAATAACAACTCATCCTACAAGAGAACACCATGAAAATAAGTAAAATATAAATATACACAAAAACGATACCCACATAGCATATCACACCGACATTTCAGATGGGTAATGAGGGACTGGCAACTCTGACCCTAAATGTTCCTATATTACCGAATAACCAAAACTGCTGAAAAGGTAAAACAAGTGTACCAAATGCCCATTAATAGTAGAGTATATACAGTATATAGTAGAGTATATACTTGTTGTACAAAAAAAACCCCAAAACCTCATCTAACATATGTGAAATATGTATCCAGACGCCGTGTTTTTCCAAGGATAAAATTCCTACTCATTTTAGTCCATGGGACTGTTCACATGTTCCAGTATTATTGCGGACCGAGTGGTCAGTTCCAAAAAAATGAAGATTTGTCTGATTTGATTCGGATCAATCTCACCAATGAAAGTCTACGAGTCTGTGAAAAAAAAAAAAGGATTATTTTTTTATGGACTGCTTGACATGAGAGGCTTGAGAAAAACCTATCATTTTTCCTCCCCATAGGAGAAAAACCTAAAAACTCTTGATGGTAAAAGCACACACTGAGCAAACTCTGATCAAAACATTGTTCAAACTTGAAAAGTTATGGTTTTTTTTTTTTACGGATGAGAATAGAAAAATGACCGACATCTGAATGAGACCTTAGCACGAGTCTTTGTATCTGAATCTTTGAGTAAGTGCTCTCCTTAGGATTGTCTTACAAGACTTCATAAGTACTGTATAATTATGTTGAGTGTTGTACTTTCTTAAGTGATGGACTTGACTTTGATGGCTCCTTATCTGAAGTTCAACACTTTTATAAAAGTCTGGGTTATCCAACTTCCTCTGCCAAAACAAAGAAGCCCATTATCCATTACATGGCTGTAAAACAGATTCTTGTCATCCCCAACATCATCTGACAGAGCAGAGATGGTAGGTTGTAGGCAGGAGCGGACACAGACTGAAGAGGGCCCCTGAGGAAGAACAATATATGGGCCCTATGCCATTCGATAGCTCCTTATATTATCCAATTCCACCTACTTATAGGTGGAAGCGAGTCCCATTACCTCTTAAGAACCCTGTGCGGCCCCATAGATTGAACCAATGGTATGTCCACCACTGATGGTAGCCCACCATATATTAAGTAATTGTCCAGTCCCATTATCATGATTGTAATTTATGGTAAATGTGATTCTCCGCCATATTCAATTTACATTTTGTGATGTCACAAAAAAAGAAAAAAAAAACATCGGCCGCACAAAGCTCAAAGGGCACATCTAATTAATACATTGAGGCATTTTTCAACGTAAAGCCATATGTTGTGTCTAAACTCTAACAGGGAACCTATTACATAATGTGGCCCAAACAACGAGCAGCATGAATCAAAGCCTGGCTTCATGATTGCAACCAGGTATATTTTTCTTGCACCGGAGACTCAGAGGAAATATAGTTTGTAGATCCAGATGCGGACTATATGTAGAGACTGAACTAATGTGGTGCCACCCTTGGCCATCTCCTACCAGAGCCACTTTAGGTGATTGAGAGGTTTATCCCACCTGGAGTGGTTCTCGGAGAAGCCGGTCAGGGGTGGCACCGCACTAGTCTAGTCTCTGCCTATAGTGCCTGGCTGATTCTACAAATTATATTTTCTCTGAATCACCGAAAGAAAAAAGAAACAAATAGTTCAGCCAGTCTGAGGTTCAAGCTGCCCACGGTTTGTCCCTATAATTACGTCCTTTTGGACTGTATCTCTTCTGTATCATGATTTTTCATCTACAATTTAAGGATCTAACGTCCAGATGGAGTGACGAAGGAAGGAAGGAAGGGCAGGAGTTAAATCGGGTCTGTATTACATATTTCCTTTCAGCCTCGTGAGACCCAACGGCTGGATCTTCAGAGCAGACTAGCTGCTCATGTAACATACAGAGTGAGCTAAGAAATGTCCGGTACTGTACAGGTGACCCTAGATGAGCAAAAATTTGGCCAGTTTCCTACGTGCCGGTCACAATTGGGACATTAGTTTTATGCAATAAAACGTTATGTCAGTGCAGCGCCCCAGAGTTCTGGTCGTTGCAGTACTGTGGCTCTGCCACTAAGGGGAGCCATGGTACGTTCGATGGCACCGAAGGAGTTCCTCCAATCAGGTATCACAGACACCAATATGTTTCACAGCTGGGCCTCCGGGGGGAGCTAAGGGTGCTATTCATTAGGCCACTCCCCACCATACTGGGTAAACTGGGGGTCAGGCAGGAAGTTAGATAGAACGCTGACGGGATTGAACGGAGCAACACCCTGTGGCAGGGGGTGTTGTGAAGGGAGAGACTGTAGGGTCTCTGCCAGGGGTGGGATCCTGGCAGAGGCTTGGCATTGAAAGAACGTAACGGGTCCGCGCAGGCTCCTGGAAGCGGCGGGACTCAAGAAAGGACTAGAAGCGAGATAGATTGTGCTGAGTGAGAAACGAGATCAAGCAGAAGGAGAATACCAGCAGGGGTTTTGTTGAAAGAGGCAGCACCCTGCTGAGGCGCAATACCGGTGGCCGGAACGCCGAGGGAGTGGATTAGAATACAGCTTCAAGCCATACTCCAAACAGCGGCAGGACAGTCGGTCTCAGGCGGGCTGTCTACCACATATCACCTATGAAGTCTTGGGGGGCAATTGCGGGAGAGGGGCGACTCTAGGGTCCCGGAAGAACTCCAGGCCTACCTGACAAACGGGTGCCATTCCAACCTGAATACAGGGAAGGGGTGGATTACAGAGGAACATCAAATCGAGTTGTGAGGGAACTTAAGAAACAGACACAACCGTTGTGGGGTTACTTTCCGTGAGCACAGCAGGGAAGGACTACAACACATAGCGCTAGAAGGAAGGCACAGATTTCCACCTGAGAGGAGAACTCTGGAGGTGCCATTGGACCGGCCGGACTTGCGTAGCCTGGTGAACCGTGTTCTGGACTGAGGACTCAGAGATCTCCAGTAAAGAGGTAAAGAGACTGCAACCTGGTGTCCTCGTTATTTACCGCGACTTACACCCCACAACCGTACTATTACTACCACCTATTACACCGGACGTCCCCCACTGACGGACAGGGCCACGGACCGGGTCTAGCCACCGTGACAACCCCGAGACTGAGAACTAGAGGCCCGGCTCCGGTACCCCTCGGCCCTGCGGCGGTGCGGGGGCGCCGCAGATCTTGGCGTCACGAACAGGATCTACTTAAGCCTGAAGAATCAGGTCATGTGTGCCTTGGAACTGTGATTTATTGTGCTTGGACGGTACTTTATTGCAAAGACTGTGCTGCGCCATTTACCGCCAAAAGTTCCCGCCAAAACCGCCACCATTACAGCGCTGAGGAGAGCGCAGGAGAAGAAGAAGGGCGTGGAAGTGGGCGTGAACAAGCTGAAGAGCGCGAAAGACAATGGCCGCCCAGTCTAAATATCTCGGCCCCTTGAGGACGTGTCCGTCAGCAGCCGAGATCCGCCTCCTGATCCTTAATGGTGGGCAGAGACAACGAAAACGAAACCGCCCACGAAGAAGAGAGCGGGAAAAGGACCAGGAAGAAGGAGCGAGCGACATGGAGGACGCCATGGCGAGCCGCCCGGAGCCGGAGCGTGGGGTCGGAGCAGAGGACTCCCCCAGCCACCCGGAGGGGCACCGCAACCAGGCCTCCACCGCTGATGCTGAATTCCTGCAGGCCGGAGTGGACGAGCTCAGCGACCGACCCCGGCGGACGCAGCTGAGCACCGAGGCCGGGTGGAAGAAGGCCATCATCAGGAGCCTCACCAGACATCCGTCGGCAGCCTCATCTGGCCCGGAGCAGGGAAGAAGTTCCAGCGCTTTGAAGCCGGAAAGCGGGACACTGCAAGCAGAGATGACAACGCCGCAGCGTGAGGCCCTGCAGCCAGCGTTCCAGACCCCAGCGGAGGCAGAGCAGACCAGCACCGGAGGAACCGCATCTGAAGCAGGTATGAAGGATGACCCTGCCCTGATGACTGACACCACTCCCGTGACTGCTGGTGCCACAGCTGCTGACCCCGTTCCAGTGACTGATCTTGCAGCAGCCTCTACCTCTGCTGTAACAAATGCCCCTACTCAAGCTGCGCAGACCTCCATCGCTGCGCATGATTTAACCATACATGAAAGACGGATTAACGGCGTTTGTCCAGCACTGGGTGTAACCCTGGACCTCACTTTTCCCAGGCCGAGAAGGGTTAAGTGCCAGGTGCAGCCCTGGAAGCCGTCCAACTAAGCCTCGGAAACCTGAAACTGTAAATAGTTAACTGTTTATTTCCTTGCTGTTTTGCTGCTAAAACCCGTCCTGGGTTAACTCTTAAAGGGATCCCTTTGTTTACCCGGGATCCCTATTGCTTTTTATTTTTGCTTTCACTTTCATTTTTGCTTTGTGTTCCACAATGTTATACAAACTGCAGTAATCATGGACTGTGCATGATTCGAACTTCCTTTGTAAATAGTTTGCACCTTCTTAAAGGTGCTCCCTACTGGTTTTAGTCAAAGACACTTTGCGAAGATACCGTTCCTACTGATTCTAATTAAAGACACTTTGCGAAGATACCATACCGGAACCTTTGCATGGACTGGTAGGCTGAGAAAACGAGCTACCTCAGAGAGACTTGGTCCCCTCTTAAAGGGGATGTGAGAAACTGAACTTGAGAGAGATACTGTTGCAGAACAGTAATGCCATAATGATGCTTTGAAAAGAAATGTAACTGTTTTACATGCTAAGTTATATGTGTTGAATTTGTTGAAATGTGAAATCTAAATAATGTTTTGCAGAAAGAAAAGATGCAGAGAGCCCGTAGGGGTAGAGATAGAGATCTGCATAGCTGAAAGTAAGGAAGTAATGATGAAGGTGAGGATAGAAGGTCAACCCTGCGTCCCCATAGAAAGTTACTTTGTTACTAAGGACAGAAGGCGAACCCGTAGGGGTTAGAGAGTGAGTCCTTAAAGGAGCCGAGTAGAGCGGGCTCAGAGTTCTTTAAACGAAAGGAATGTTATGTCTATACTATGTATAGTAGCGAAAGGCAGTAGGCCCTGGCTGAACGGGGCGGTCCTGTAAAAGAAAGGAGAGGCAGTAGGTCTGGTGCCATAGGGACAGACGGTCCTGCAGGTTCAAAGTAGGAGAATGTGAAGTTACCTTACCCTGTAATGTGATTATAGGAAGGCCTTTGGTAAACTAAGAGTGTATGTTTCTTAAAGGCAATGTTAATTTATTGTTCCAGAATTTGCACTAAGTAGAATACCCGGTTGGGTAACAGGAGTTATGCATAGCCTGTAATTTATAATGTTGACCATGTTTGTAACGTTAAAAGTGTCCTCACCTCCCATAAAGGGAAGCCTGTTCAAGTATACTTATCGTTTTGCACTCAACAAAATTGTATGTCTTTTTGCTAATCTGTATTGTTGTTTTTCTTCCCAGTCCCGGAGTACTGTGTTTAACCAGGGGGGAGTGCAGCGCCCCAGAGTTCTGGTCGTTGCAGTACTGTGGCTCTGCCACTAAGGGGAGCCATGGTACGTTCGATGGCACCGAAGGAGTTCCTCCAATCAGGTATCACAGACACCAATATGTTTCACAGCTGGGCCTCCGGGGGGAGCTAAGGGTGCTATTCATTAGGCCACTCCCCACCATACTGGGTAAACTGGGGGTCAGGCAGGAAGTTAGATAGAACGCTGACGGGATTGAACGGAGCAACACCCTGTGGCAGGGGGTGTTGTGAAGGGAGAGACTGTAGGGTCTCTGCCAGGGGTGGGATCCTGGCAGAGGCTTGGCATTGAAAGAACGTAACGGGTCCGCGCAGGCTCCTGGAAGCGGCGGGACTCAAGAAAGGACTAGAAGCGAGATAGATTGTGCTGAGTGAGAAACGAGATCAAGCAGAAGGAGAATACCAGCAGGGGTTTTGTTGAAAGAGGCAGCACCCTGCTGAGGCGCAATACCGGTGGCCGGAACGCCGAGGGAGTGGATTAGAATACAGCTTCAAGCCATACTCCAAACAGCGGCAGGACAGTCGGTCTCAGGCGGGCTGTCTACCACATATCACCTATGAAGTCTTGGGGGGCAATTGCGGGAGAGGGGCGACTCTAGGGTCCCGGAAGAACTCCAGGCCTACCTGACAAACGGGTGCCATTCCAACCTGAATACAGGGAAGGGGTGGATTACAGAGGAACATCAAATCGAGTTGTGAGGGAACTTAAGAAACAGACACAACCGTTGTGGGGTTACTTTCCGTGAGCACAGCAGGGAAGGACTACAACACATAGCGCTAGAAGGAAGGCACAGATTTCCACCTGAGAGGAGAACTCTGGAGGTGCCATTGGACCGGCCGGACTTGCGTAGCCTGGTGAACCGTGTTCTGGACTGAGGACTCAGAGATCTCCAGTAAAGAGGTAAAGAGACTGCAACCTGGTGTCCTCGTTATTTACCGCGACTTACACCCCACAACCGTACTATTACTACCACCTATTACACCGGACGTCCCCCACTGACGGACAGGGCCACGGACCGGGTCTAGCCACCGTGACAACCCCGAGACTGAGAACTAGAGGCCCGGCTCCGGTACCCCTCGGCCCTGCGGCGGTGCGGGGGCGCCGCATCAACATCTAACAAAATACTCCAATAATAAAATTCTATCAGGAATCAAAAATTAAAGGGTCAATTGGAACATGCTGACTACATCCAAGAGGTGAATTCTTTTATACCAGACACAGAGGAACAAACTATGCAGTGATAATGTTTGGCGCATGGCTAACCAGTGTCCTGCCAGTGTCCGCCACGCTTGATAGGCTTCATCACTGGGTTATATGATGTTTTTAAAATGTGACCAAAGTAAATCAGTGCGAGTGGATAACTTCAAAGAGACGCTAATCTTCCTCTGTGAAGCCAAGTTAAGAAATGCACATGGTCTGAAGTGATGAGATTACTGTAAGAATCCACATGGCATCTTGATTAATATATATGAGAAAACTCAGAGTCCATGGATGCCAGTCTTTTCAAGCCAACAACAATGTGGTCTTTGCACATTTATACGGTATGTCCAGCCTAACAGTTGAGTGGTGTCTTGTGCTGCATATCTGCAAAAAATGTGCCCCATTTATTTTAACTTTTTCTGTCCTTTTTTTCCCTCTGGTTTATGCATATTGTTCCCAGTGCATTTGAATAGATTTGCTATGGTCACCTGCACCTCAAACAACTCTAAAATTCAACCTTTTCTTACTTTTGACTCTGTAAAAACTTACTGTTGCTAAAATTCATTCTCATCTTGACTATTGCAACTTTGACCAGTCTCCCTCTTACTAAACTCTCCTCTCCAACCACTACACCAATGCCTCCACTCTGTGCCAGTCATTGCGCTGGTTACCCACCCGCTCCAATATAAACTCACAAAGTTCTCTATAGTGCTGCACCATCCTACATCTCCTCCCTCATCTCTGTCTACCACTCTATCAGTGCCCTCCGTTCCACTAATGACCCAAGACTAATCTTCAATAATCCGAACCTCGCACTCCCATCTCCAAGACTTCTCACCTGCTGCACCAATTCTCTAGAATTTACTACTCAGGACAATGCAATTAATTCCCAATACCCACAGTTTTAGGCGTGCCCTAAAATTCCACTTCTTTAGACTGGCCTCTCTCACCTCACCTCTCGTATGTAACTATTCCCGTTTTGCCCTCCCAACATTTTTCTCCTACAGTATTTGTTCACTTGTGGTACAAGTCCTTAAAATTTCCTACCCCAGATTTTTCATACAAAAGTGTTTTTGTGTATTAAGGGCTCATACTTGCGAGAAATACGGCCGAGTCTTGCATGGTAACACCCGGCTCTGCCGCCGGCACTTGGGAGCAGAGCGTGCAGCTCCATGTATTGCTATCGGCCGCACGCTCCGCTCTGGAGTGGCGACGGCAGAGCCGGGTTTTAACATGTGGGACTCGGCCGTATTTCACGCAAGTGAGTATGAGCCCTAAAGATCAGTTACAGACTATGTCATTCCTCCAGTGTAGACAAGACACTTTGCCAATCTCAGTCACTTGATTTCAGTGCACCACCTTCTTTAAAAGATCCTCAATGCTTAAATGGAATGAATCATTCGAAAACTACGTAGTGCTTAATTGAAGTTACATGTATTTTTTTTTATTACAGCTTAGCGCTGAGCTCAATGAGTTCACCGGTAGAAATTTCTTACAGCAAACTGCGGTGAACTCACTGAGCTTAGCACTGCACCAGGAGACTTTCTCACGGTGCTAGCAGTAGTCTCACTGCAGTTCATCGGCCTGCCTCATACTGAAGTGAGCTGGGAACGCAACCTCACTTACCTGTGATAATCTCGATGATGTCACCGCTAGTCACAGAAGCTGCGCTTACAGCAGCTCATTCTCCTGTGTTTTTCAGCCTGGACGGTTGCATTATGGGATTGTCCAGGTTTAAAACCAATTATTGCAGACATGAATTACAGCGTTGGACAGTATGTCGGGACAGATGAGGGATATTGTTTTTAAAAAAAAATTTTTTTCCCTCCTTTTTTTTTTTTTTTTTTTTTTTAAATCAGGGGACCAGGGCTTCAGTGGGATAGGCATAAGAGGAGTATAATTGTGTAATTTTTAAATACATTTCAAAAACAGTGACTTTATTCTGGCTGTGTGTTTATTTACAATTCAACTATAGGATTAGTAATGGATAGGTGTCTTATAGATGCCTCTCCATAACGAAGATGTGGGCTTGATGTCACCGGACAATACAAAGGTGACATCAACCCCACAAATATGAACCCCACTTGCCACTGCCACAGGGCAAATGGGAAGAGCCGGGCAAAGTGCCAGAATTGGTGCATCTAATAAATGTGACTTTTCTGGGGTGGCTGCGGGCTACTATTTTCAGGCTTGTGGCGGCCAATATCTATGGTTCCTTAGCAGCCTGAGAATACCAGCCCCCAGCTGTATGCTTTAGCTTGGCTGGTTGTCA